>NC_056005.1:69522985-70944860 GCF_018446385.1 Zingiber officinale | reverse complement strand
GGGCGCTATCACATCCAAGTGTCCAAGGTCACTTTGCTCGCCAATGTGGTCATGTGACTGCCTCGATGCTTGCTCTGCTTCCACCGGCTCCTCCGTGTGCTCTGCGTCCAGCATATAGTGCACCGTTTGTGCACATAGCTGCTCATTTTATACCTCCGTCTGATTCTCAAAAATGGGTGGTTGACTCTAGCACCTCTCATCATGTCACCACTGATCTCACTACTCTCTCGTTGCATGAGTCTTAGTCTGGGAATGATAGTGTTGTTATTGGTGATGGTTCTTGACTACCTATTATACACACTGATTCTTTCTCTTTATCCACTCCATTTTCCCTTTAGTTTTCTCTAATGTTTTATTTATATCATCTATGTCAAAAAATTTGATTTCTGTCGCTGCACTTTGTGCTACTAATCCTATTACATTTCTTTCTTTGATTCCTATTTCCATGTGCTGGATCGTCGTACGGGAGCGACACTAGTCAGCGGAGTCCATAGAGATGGTGTTTATTACTAGCCAAAATTTCCGTCTACGCTATCATCCCCTTCCACTTTTTTTGTGTCTATCTCTTTATCTATTTTCTCATGGCATAGTCGTTTAGGTCATCTATCATTAGGTGTTTTGTAACATTTTTTTGTTATCCTTGGGTCTTTCATTTCCTACGGATATTTTATCTAATTTTACATGCACTTCGTGCAATATTAATAAGAGTCATAAATTGCCCTATCATAAATCTAGTATTTCATCTCGTGCTCCTTTGGATATTATCTTTTTTGATGTTTGGACATCTCTTATATCATCATTTGATGGACTCAAGTATTATGTTATCTTTGTTGATCATTTTACAAAGTATATATGGCTTCATCCCTAATGCAAAAAAACAGATGTATACTCTACTTTTATTGCATTCAAAATTCTTGTTGAAAATCGATTCTCAATGACTATCAAAACACTCTTCACGGACAATAGAGGTTAATTCTTAGCCCTTCACTCCTTTCTTACTACTCATGGTATCAGTCACCTTACCACTCCTCCACACACTCCTGAACACAATGGATACTCTGAATATCGTCATCGTCATATTGTCGAAACTGATCTCACTTTATTGTACAAAGCGTATATTCCACTCACTTTCTGACCTTTTGCCTTTTTTACGACAGTCTATTTGATTAACCGCATGCCTAAGGTCGGTCTTTCCTACATGTCCTCTTTTAAAAAATTATTTAACACCGTTCTCGAACTTTCTAAGATTCGATTTTTCGGGTGTCTATACTTTCTGTGGCTACACCCCTACTCTAACCACAAGCTTGATCCCAAGTCAACTTCTTGTGTCTTCCTTGTCTATTCTCTCACCCAGAATGTCTTCTTGTGCTATGATATCGCTCTCAAAAGAGTCTTTGTATCTCGTCATGTTAAAATTGTGAAACATGTTTTTCCATTTACCATCACCTCCCTCTTGGATTCTATAATAATAGACATTGACTCTGAGTTCTCTACCGCACCAATCCTCTTGTGGGACCCTTTGGCACCGGTTCTGCAACCTGCCACTAGCAGTAGCCGCCCCCAACCGACTTCTTAACTGCTGTCATCACAGCCACCATCACCGCCTCTTGTTGTTAGGCTATCCACACTACTTTGTGGCGACCAACCATCTAGCCCACCGCCTCTCTATCCCCATCTCAAAACCAACATTTCATGCAAACTCGCTCCAAAAATATCATCTATAGACCCAATTCAAAGTATCTTCTTTATACTAGCCTTTAACAGCCTTGTGAACCCTCCTCTGTTACGCAGGTGCTCAAAGATCTGAATTGGGTACATGCCATGCACGAAGAGTATGATGCTCTTCTTCGTAATCAAACTTGGACTCTTGTCCCGCCTTCGCCAGACCAAAATCTTGTGGGTAACAGGTGGGTGTTTCGCATTAAACATAATTCTGATGGCTTAATTGATCGATATAAGGCTCGCCTTGTTGCCAAGGGTTTTCATCAGCATCCTAGTGTTAACTTTCATGATACATTTAACCCTGTTATTAATCCAGTAACAATGCCCATTGTTCTTAGTTCGACTGTGAATTGGGGGTGGTGTCTTTGGAAACTTGATGTCAACAATGAGTTTCTTAATGGTCGCCTTAAAGAGAAGGTTTATATGATGCATCCTTTGGGTATGCGCAGTGCTGAGTTTCTAGATCATGTATGTCGTTTGCATAAGACACTTTATGGCTTGAAGCAAGCTTCACGCACCTAGTATTTGGAGCTTCGCATATTCTTCATCTCTCTTGGCTTTGTTGCTTCTCGGGCTGACACCTCATTATTTGTTTATTTTTGAGATGATACTCTTATCTATTTCTGTATATGTTGATGATCTAATTATTACAGGGAGTGATGCTTCTTTTGTTGACATCATAGTATGTAAACTTTATGTAAAATCTACGATTAAGGATCTTGGGGCTCTTTTCCTCTTCTGCGATGTTAAGGTTCGCCCAACCTCAAATGGTCTTCTCTTGTCTCAGCAAAAGTATGTCATTGATCTTTTCTCCAAACACAACATGCTTGACTCCAAGCCGGTCTCCACTCCTATTGCTGCTGGCTCTCGTCTTACTTTATATGATAAGTTTTCATTTTTTTGATGCGACTAAGTTCCGACAAGTGGTTGGGATCTTACAACATCTCCGTATGACTTGTCCTGATATTTTCTTTATGGTCAACAAGTTCTCACAGTTTATGCACGCTCCTTCGGAAACGCATTCGGGTGCTGTGAAGCATCTACTTCAGTATCTCAATGGTACTAGAGATCTTGACATTCGTCTTCTTACGGATGCACCTCTTACTCTTCATGGTTTCTCTGATGTGGACTATTAGAAGATCCAGATGATCAGTGTTCTATGGGTGCATTTATTATTTTTCTAGGTGTTAACCCGATTTCTTGGAAATCTACCAGACAATGCATGGTTACGCGCTCTTCGACTGAGGTTGAATATCGCTCCATTGCTTATCCTACATCCGAGATCCAATAGATTAAGTCACTTTTGGCAGACCTACTTCTTCTGGTTACTACGCTTGCTGTGATCTTCACTGATAATTTGGGTGTCACGTATCTTTCAACTAATCCTATTTTTCACTCTCGGATAAAACATCTGGCTATTGACTATCACTTTATTCGTGATCTGGTGCAGGCCTTCGAACTATGAGTTACTCATATTCCTGCGAGGATCAGTTGGCTGAAGTACTTACCAAGTCACTTTTTCAATTTCGTCATTTGCTATTTGCAGCAAGATTAGTATCATTCCTAGGACACCATCTTAAGAGGGTGTGTTAGAGAATAATTATTATTAGTAAATAATTATTTATTTTCTATTTATTAGGAAATAATTATTATTAAGAAATACTTATTTATTTCCTAATTATTAGAGAATAATTATTATTAGGAAATACTTATTTATTTTTTAATATTTAATATTTTCCTATTTTTTTAATTATAATAATATTTATATACCATATATTATCATTAATAAAGTATATATATTGATCCCATTTGGAAGCAGTGGAGGGTAGACCACGGGTAACGTAACGTGAAAGTTGATTTGCTCAAAGAATTTTGGGAATTGCCTAGTCAAGTAACTTCAAGGACCTCCTATAGACAGAAACAAAGAGGAGAGAGAGAAATTGTCAATTAACATGCCAAAAAGTGTTTTTGGCGCAACTACTCCAACGATTAAGTTACAGGTAGTTGTAGTGCAAAAGTAAAAAGAAATGAAGACAAATATGTGGATATGCGTGTGCTTACCTGCACTAGTAGAGAAAAATATCTTTTATTTGTTTAAACTCATTATAACTCAACTCTTAAATCCTAAAATTTTAAACCCTAAATACATATAATATATCCCGTGACTATATAAAATTATTAATCTTGAATATTATAATCTAAGAGGGAGGCCTAAATCCTAGAAAAAAATTTTATTTGTTCAAATTCATTATAATCTAAGTCTTAAATACTAAATATATAATATATTTTAACATAAAATTGAAAAAATATAAAGAAAATTATTGAATAATTCCGACGCTTGGACCAATATCACGGACAGCGCTCGGTGTACAATCCTCACCAGAGCAAAATATATATATATATGTATATATAAAATCAGTTATTGGATTCAGATTTTGAGCTGTATCCGAACCCGCCAATTTACTTCGCCCCTGCGACAGCTTATGGCGGAGGCGTCCTGGGGCAGGAAGCGGTCAAGAAGGCCGCCGAGATGGCCCGTGAAAGGCTTCCATTTGGTCCCCTGCACCTTTTTATTTATTTATTTATATATAACTTTATTTATACGATTTAAGTAATTGACACTTAATTAGGAATTCATGGAGATGACTGATGACCTCGTGGCCCGTGCAATCTCTCATTATATTCTCTCTCTTCCCTCCTCTCCTCATCTTGTTCTCTGTATGTGTGTGGAACTTCCCGTTTGGCTTTCCTTCTTCTGATCTTGAAGCGGAGCGCCGCCTCGGAATCCCCAGAACGCCTCTTGGATTGTACACCCCCCAGACATAGACATGGACATGGACATGGACATCGATATGGACGCTTCTTCTCACAACTGGCTTGCCTTCTCTCTGGCGCAGCAACCCTGTAGCCTCCTCGAAGCCTTCTCCTCCTCCTCCTCCGCCGCCGCGGCTGCTGCTCCGTCTGCGCACCATGGTTTTGTTTCTCTACTCGTTTTCTTAGGCTTCGGTCTTGAATAATATTATATATTAGCGGATGGCACAGATGGTGGTGTGGAGGCAGCCGACGAGGAGACCAACGCCGCCACCGAGCTGGTGGCGCTGGCTTCGATGGGGCCGAAACTAGAGGACTTCCTCGCGGCGCCGCTGGGGCGGTACTCCGCCTACGACTCCGAGCTGAAAAGCATCGCAGCAGCCGGGTACATACACTCGGAGCAGCCGGTCGCCGCCGCGGCGCCCTCAGCAGAGTCCGCGAGGAAATCCACGTCGTCCGCGACCGCCGCGGACACCTTCGGCCAGCGCACCTCCATCTACCGGGGCGTGACCCGGCACCGCTGGACGGGGCGGTACGAGGCGCACCTGTGGGACAACAGCTGCCGCCGGGAGGGCCAAAGTCGCAAGGGCCGCCAAGGTAGTCGACGAAACTCCGACGCCAACCTACTCTACATTTCCTTCCTCGCATATCATCTAATTAACGTGTTTGCTTTTGCTCTTGTTCTTGCTTTTTGTCTCGTTGCTGCTCCACCTCCCTTGGCATGCAGTCTATTTAGGTGCGATTCTCCGGCCCCTTCCAGGCTTCCCTTCCCTTCCCTCTCCCCCTTTTCCATTTCCCAAAGATTCAGATTCAACAACAAATTATATGTATATATATATATTTCAGGCGGATACGATAAGGAGGACAAGGCCGCGAGAGCTTACGATCTGGCAGCGCTCAAGTATTGGGGTCCGACCACCACTACCAACTTCCCAGTCAGTAAAAATTACTCCACTCGATCTTCTTTGTGTTCTTGTAAATTAATCTTACGATATATGATGCATGGCTATTATTTGTGCATGCTGATGAAGATCTCAAACTACGAGAGGGAAATGGAGGAGATGAAGAACATGACGAGGCAAGAGTTCGTGGCCTCCCTCCGAAGGTGAAGAAGCAGACTTCATTCATTAATTAGGACGCCTTAGCTTCCACATTTAATTTGTATTTGATCGCTCTTGTTGTTGCATGTAGGAAGAGCAGTGGATTTTCTCGCGGCGCCTCCATCTACAGAGGAGTCACCAGGCACCATCAGCACGGGCGGTGGCAGGCGAGGATAGGCAGAGTGGCCGGCAACAAGGACCTCTACCTCGGAACATTTAGTGAGTTCTTGTAAAAAATGGATCCCTAGCTAGTGTTTTGTTTCGTAAATTAGTCGGCGTAGTTAATTATGCGGAAACGGACGATGTTTAGGCACGCAGGAGGAGGCGGCGGAGGCGTACGACATCGCGGCGATCAAGTTCCGCGGCCTCAACGCCGTGACCAACTTCGACATGAGCCGTTACGACGTCAACAGCATCGTCAGCAGCAACCTTCCCATCAGCGGCCTCTCCGGCAAGTCGTCCTCCAAGCCGACTCAAGACTCGCCGTCGCCTCCGCCGCAGTCTTCCTCGCCCGATCAGAGCACGATGAAGCCGCCACCGGACCACGAGTACTGGTCCCTTCTCGCCTTCCACCCCCACCACCACCCCCACCACAACCCTGGCTTCGGCCTCTTCCCCCCAGCCTTGCCGATGATGGACTTCGCAAGCTTGCCAAACCCTAACCCCACCAAGCCCATCCACCAAGAGGCTGGCATCGGCCTTGCTTGCTACGACGCGATCCAACAATATCAGCAAGATCATCAATTCGAGAGCAACGCATACAATTACGATCACGCATCCAGTTACATGGAGAGTTGGATCGCCCCACCGCCGTCTTCTTCTTCCAAGCCCACAGTGGCAGCCTTTCCGGCAGCCATCTTCGGGATTGAATGACATGTTAATGTTAATTAGGGTGCGTGTCTGTGTTCCTTTGTCTGTGTCTGTGTTGTATGTGTATGTTTGTGCGAGAGAGAAAGAGAGATGGAGATGAAGATGAAGAACTGACAATAGTTACACAAAGGAAAGGAAGGAATGAAGGACTGACACAAGAGAAGAGAAAGAGAGGCTTTACTAGCCAAGTAGTAGCTAGCTAACGTGAGAATTCAAAGTTTGTCATGCTCAAACTCGACGTTTATCTTTTCTTTTGCTTTCTTTGTTCCTGTCTTTACTGACATGATTCTATATATTGTCATCTGATGCAAACATGCTTTTTGTTGCTTAATTCCGTCCCTTTGTTTTTGCATCTTTGTAATAATATATAGGAAGGAGCTTCTTTTCCCTACAGGACTCAGATCACTGGCCTCGATACTGTGCATGACTTCCTCAAACTGCATGAATTGCACCATTTCTAATTAGCATATTTTAAAACCAAACTAAACTAAAATAAAAGCAAGAAGAATAACTTTTCCAATTCATGTTTGTTCGACCAAAAATTAAAGTGGCGAGTCAATGTTGGATTTCTTTCAGAGAAGTAGCTTTCTACTTTAACTTTTCTGCCTTGCTGTATGTATCTGGCAAAAGTAATTGCATAAAATTGTGCTTCTAATTGCATATATGTTCTTCTTCAAGTTCGACTTGGATATCTGGCAAAAGTAGTTTTGTTTGAGAGTGGTGTGTTTCAGAAATATAGTAAAGAAATGGCCATGTAGTAAGTAATTTGAATACTATCATTTTATAATAAGGACACGAAGAAATGTCAAGTGCTCGTCACATGGAGTCGATCGATGACTACATTTTGGCACGAGGTCGACTCTTCATTGAAGAAATGAATGGAGTTCATTGATTAATTCAAAAGTGATTTGAATGAAATTTAAATAATTTTGACTAAGTTAGGTAAAAAATATTTTGATATAATAATATGCAAGGTTTATGATTTTAGATTTAGGATTTAGAGTTTAGTTACAATCATGTAGCAACTACTAGTAGCTACTACAACGTATAAAAATTATTTAATAATTGTTATAATGTATAAAAGCTATTCGGTAGTTGCTACAATATAAAATATTAACTCTTCCATTTTAATCAAAATTACTATATACAAATCATGTTATATCAAAATACTATTTATCAACTTGGACAAAATTATTTAAATTTCATCCTAATTGCTTTAAATTAGTCAAAATCGCTTTAAAATAATTATAGCTAGTTAAATCTTATATCATAAATCTTAAAGCCTAAAATCTTAAACCCTAAATCATAAATTTTAAACACTATTAATTCAAAATACCTTTTACCAATTTAATTAAAATTGTTTAAACTTCATCAAATAATTTTAAATTGGTCAAAATCACATGAAAATAAATATTGTAGTAGCTATTAGATAGTTATAATGAATGGAAGCCAATAAATACTAAGTAGCTAGTATAACACCAAACTATATTATACTAACTGTTACACGTTGCTTTTACCGTTATAGCAACTAATCATAACTATTATAATAGTATTGAAAGTGTCCTTAGGGTTATGGTGCCACGGTAAGATATCCAGATTATCACCCAGGTACCCACGGTTCGAATTCCAGTTACGACGTATTTGTAAAATTTTTCTTCCAAATGGGAGACGCAATCAAAGGATGCTGGACTTCTGGACTGACCGTCGCGTGCACTTTTCGATTTACCCTGAATAAAATATATGATGGGTACTCTTTTATTTTTTATTTTGAAAAAATGGAGCCTTTTATATAATTTAGGATGTCTTTTATCCGTATATCAATAAATAAGCATGCTTCCACATCTATCATGTATATATATTCATATTTACATTTATACAAATGCCATTGTTTGATCAACTTGGTCAAACATCTTTATTATAACCAAGTTGCCCTCGGAATACTCAGTGGTAAATACTTGAGATAAGGCTCAGCAGAGGATTTTACGGCCTCAGTAAACCCCTATCTAGACACTTGCCACTTGGATTTTTCTACTTTACCTTTCTCATAATAGTAGTGAGTGATCTGAGGGGCTACTAACATGACGATTCTATATTTTTTTATTATAACCTTATCAAATAATCGAGCCATGCATGTCTTACTGTCAGAGTCATTAGTGGTCTATAGCATCATTATATTGTTTCTTAATGGACCAGTAAATATGCTTCATTATGGTTTGTCACTCTACAAAGAGACACAGGAGTGATTTAAGGAGGTGTTCTTTGACTGTCTGCCTCATTAAACTGCAGACAATCTCAAACTAATCCAATCACTAACTAATAAAACCATTAATAGTCTATACATCTATTTGTTGCCTTCCTCTGTCCCCTCGAGGGAGTATTTTTCTTTTGAGGATTTGAAAAATGAACTATTTATTTAACTTTTTTGATCTTGTTCCTCCTTTAATTGTTTACAAATATGAATATTGAAGAGTAATTAAGGTAGAATGTTAAGTTTTTCTCATATATAAATTGTCTCCACTAATTGAATTAATTGGTTATTTTCTACCAGTAGTTCTTTATTTATTTTTCTCATATAGAATGTGAGTTAGATTTAATTTATTGTTCGTGTGGGGTTTAGAATTTTTCTACCTTTGCTCTTAGTCGTCTTTGGATAAATTTGAAGAACTTTTGATTGAGTTATCAAACTGTAGGATTAAGTTTATATGGGTTGACTAAATCCAATTAAGTCCATATAAATGGGTTTAATCTCTATAAGGTGGACTTATACATGATTAATGCACACACAACTAATTATTATTAAGGAAACTAAATTAAACTCCAATTAAGTGATCTAATGTTTAATTGCATATAAGGGGGTTTGAATTAAATGGATGTTGATTTAATGTGTATATCCAATAATCTGGTTTATTAACATTAATAGGCTATTAATAATGATGGATGAGCTTTAAGATGAATATTCTCTATAGGATGAGCTTGGTATATAAAGGAAGATGCTCATGGATTAGAGCATGTTTTTGAGCTTCTTTATTGATCTCCTTTCTTCCCCGTTGAGAAAGAATATAGATTGCCATCACCCACCCCTGTATAAGGCATGCACTGCGCTTGCAGGAATTTCAATGACAAGTAAGAAGCAATAGTCCTTACAATGGATTCAGGTCAACTCTTCACTAGCTATTGTTTCGATTTTCTATATTGCTTTAAAGATTGATGATAGTTAGATCCTATTATAGATGTATCCTTTAGTTTATTATTGATATATCATAATTCTTACATAAACATGCAACATATTTCATTGTTATGGCATTCATTGCATCGAAATATAATTTGAAGCATATGAAATAATTGTAGGATAATTTGCTGCCGGAGATATTGGGGAAAATTACTAAATTGAAATTACACAAAATCAATTCTAATTTATCTATTGAGATGACTAAGGCTGTAAATGAACCAAGCGTTCATGAACAAGCTTAGTGTTCGGCTTGGTAAGAACTTATTTATGTTCGTTTAATATACATAAGATTAATTAAACAAATAAGCTTGAACAACTCGTTAAGCTAAATAAACAAGCTTGAACATATATGTGTTTAGCTCGTTAACGTTCGTGAACAATGTTCATGAACAATATTCGTGAACAATGTTCATGAACATTGTTCACGAACCATATTCATTAATAAAACTCTTTTCAATATGCTAAATAAATAATAAATAAAATAAAATAAATAAATAAATTTAAATTATCAAGCTCAATAACTAATCAAATAACTAAAAGTTTCAAATAATCAAACAAACTTGAATTGAGAGCTTGATAACATCTAAACGAACCATGCTCGAACCAAGCTCAAGCCAAGATCGAACCGAGCTCAAACCAAACTTAAATTGAGAGCTTGATGACATCTAAACGAACCAAGCTCAAGCCAAGGTTCAAACAAGCTCAAGCTCATAAAAAATAAACCAAGCCAATCTTGAACACTCATTTCAAAAGCTTGATTCATTTTAAGCTCGACTCGGCTCGGCTTGGTTACCTTATCAAACAAGCTTGAACACCCCAAAGCTCGGCTTGGCTTGTTTACAGCCCTAGAGATGACTTGAGCAGATAATCTCAAGCTGCCAACGGGGCTGGTTCTGCCAAGCTTTCGGTGGTCCGAGTTGTGAAGTTGATGCGATGCGTAGTAGAATCGCGAGTCGATCACTGAGTTAGGAAGCAAATTCGTTGAGTAAGATATCGAGGCCTGTGCTCAATGCAGTTTCCTTGAAATAAATTACTCTACCTTCGGCTGTGCTTTGAGGTTCTCTCAGGTCATTTAATTCCCAGGATACAATGGTAAAATCACGCACGCAACCAAGAACTGGTTGTTTATGGTGAACTAAGAATACATCTAAATGCTATCATGAGTAGTTCAGCCGAATTGATACACGATTGAGAGAGTTTTTGTGGGAGAATATGGGTGGATAGAGGTTAGCTTTCTGCTCTTCCTCTCACTTTTTCTTTCGCTTATCTTCCGTTCCTGTCCTTTACTCAAGATCCAGCCTCCTTAGATAGGAAATCTTACCTTACTACAATGAATGACCAAATTATGGCCATTTAATGTTGGATTTAATGTCGCTATTAATTGGTTTAATGTCTTCATTAATGTCGAGACATTATGAAATCATTATTAATGGGTTTAATGTTGCCATTAATGTTGAGATATTATAAAATCACCATTAATGAGTTTAATGTCACCATTAATATTGAGACGTTATGAAATCACCATTATTTTCATATTAATGCTTCCATTGCACTCTTGAGTAGGTAGAAAAAAGAGATTTAGGTGGCAAAATGTTGGTTCATTCTTTTGAGCAAATTTTGACTCAACCGGTCTGACATTTGACGCGAGTAGGTCGTGCTCACGCATGAATCAACTTGGTTTAGTGCAAATCTGAGTCCTAGATTTGCACCCACCCCTACACATCCACACGTGAGAGAGTCTCTCTCCATGCATATGTTTATGACATCAATGCATATGCCATAATTTAAACCAATAATAAAGTCATGAAGAGACTTCTAATGTGGGACTAAAAACCCATGCATAATAGAGTCTCTTTGTCTCCACCTCTTTATTTCATTAATATTTTCAACAATCCCCCACATAAATGGAATACAGAGTATATGATAAAATTCAACAGTTGGGTCAAGTATATGATAGGTCAGTTTTACCCTTTAAACCTTACCTTGTGAAGATCAGTTTGTATACTAGCTAACAGTAGATATTATGTTCCTGAACTGTTCTACCATCTGTGTAAGCATTGACATATCTTACCCATGACTCTCTCTGATACAACTCAGTTCTCATGAGTGTGTTTGTTCTTGGCCATGAACACGCCTAGTTCTATGAGAAGCTCTAAGAGTTATGCCTCCAATTCTCTTCATAGCGGTCCCATTTCTTTCTCACATAGATGATCTCTCAAGAGTAGCCAACTACTCTTCTTGATCTTTAAAAGCCCACCTTCGTTCGATCACTATTTTATTGGGTTATCCTCTACAGTGTATCTAGTTAGTGCAAATTAGTTGTGTCTTTGAACCTAGTTCTTGGGATCTCCGGTCACATAGGTTAGGTGTCCTCTGTACTGATCGTTGACAATGACTTCAAACCCATTCCTCATGATGAGTTTGCAACTAACTCTCAATTTAACCTTTGGTTAGTGGATCCGTTAGATTATCCTTTGACTTCACATAGTCAACAGTGATAACTCTTATGGAGAGTAGTTATCTAATTGTATTATGTCTACGATGTATATGTCTAGACTTATCATTATATAGATGACTCTGTGCCCGACCAATTACTAATAGACTATCAAAATGTATGCAAATTGTTGGTACCAGTTCAGCTATCTCAGAATATTTTCTAAGAATTACCGTAGCCATTTAGCCTTTTCACCACATTTGTCAAGATCTATAAACTCAAATTCCATCGTGGATCTGATTTTACCATTTGCTTAGAAGATTTTCAGAAAATAGCTGCACTTCCTAGAGTGAATACATATCCACTCATAGACTTAGAGTCTTTTATGTCAGGTATCCAACTTGCATCGCTATATCCATCGATCACAGCAACATATCTCATATAGTACAGTTCATATTCACGAGTATACCTAAGTACCTTAGTACTATTGTTATCACTTTCCAATGCTCAACATCGGGATAACTCATGTATCTACTCAGTTTACTTATTGTGTAGACCAAGTCTGGTTGTGTATAACTCATCAGGTATATCAGACTTCCAATTACTTGAGAGTACTCTATTTGAGAGATATTTTCACCTCAATTTTTTGATAGATATTGACTCGTATCTATCGATATTCGTACTAATGCAGTTTCACCCTTAGTGAATTTCTCAAGAATCTTATCCACGTAATGAAGAACAAGTCCTTCTGTTGTTCTATGAATTTTGATTCCTAGAATCACATCAACTAGACCCATGTCTTTCATGTCAAATCTTGAGTTTAACATATCTTTAGTGGATTTGATTATCTTATTATTACTCCCAATGATAAGTATGCCATCTATATATAGGCACAAGATGATGTAGTCATTCTTTGTGGCTTTCATGTAGACATATTTATCACATTCATTAATTTTAAATTCACATTGCTTTATGATATTATCAAATTTCTCATGCCACTTCTTTTGTAACGCCCCGCCCCTCCTGCTAAGGCGACGGGGGTTACTTACACATACATATACATACTTATTACAGCGGAAGTCTTATTTATAGAAGTTAAAAACTACTTTTCTTTTCTTTAAAATCAACATGACTAATCACCTGGACATATAACACCACATAGCATACTTAATATGATTTTTAATACAAAATGCCCAAACACCAAATTAAATGTCATGGAGTCATAAAGCAGTAACATAACTAGGCATAATTCTTATTAAACAAAAGCAGGTCTTTCTCCTTTAGCCAAGGCACTACCACACACATCCTTCTTGCCCCTCCTGCTGCTTCCCTAGTTCATCCATTCCTTGCCTTTATCTGTGGTACAAGAAAGTAAGCTATGAGCACTCATGGCTCAGTAAGTTCCTTTCCTACTCACAAAAACCGTATAACATATCAAAAATCACAAGACATAACACATGGAGGAAATTCATTATATCATGCAGCATATCATGACATATCATAACATAAGCGTAAGGTATCATGGCATAACATAACATAATCATCAATTGCACCTTGACATATCATAACATCATCATAAATATCATGGCATAATCATAAGGTACATGCAAGGTGAATTCATAAACATGTATCATGAAAACATATGCAATATGTCCTTTGAAAACTTATAATATACATACTTAAACATAATCTTAACATGATTAGGGCCCCGGCTTGTACCAAATACATAAATGCGCGCGTCCTATGTAGGTCCAAGGTAGCAAGTCTTGAACCCTACAAGGTATACATACTAGGCCCGTTTCTTAGTCCATCGACCTAGGGGCACTTAGGAGCCCATCCCTAACGAGGCCCGTTTCTTAGTCCATCAACCCTGGGGCGCTTATGGAGCCCACCCTTGGTACAAGTGATAACCATGATTTTGCTACATTATTTTAATTCATAATGCATGTTTTTATTGGATTATTCACAGCATAATCTCACATTTAGATTGCATTTCATAAATTGCATTTGAATTTGGACCTAATTGTAATTTAGCCTAATTTCATGGTATTTGATGCTAATATTTGTTTATTATTTTTTAGGCATCAAAAGGGTCATGGACCCGATCAGATCAGACCGCATTTGGGCTCAAATCAAGGGCTTAACGAGGCGATCAAACCTTGGAGCATTCTGGACCGTCCATTGAAGATCAAGTAGATCTGAGCCATCCGTTGAATATCCGGCTCATCCAACCTAATGAGGAGTAGATCTGGACCATAGATGAAGATCGGTACTTTTGGATCAGATTTTAGGCTATTTTCCACCGTTGATCAAGATCCGATGATTCTGAGCCGTCCAATCAGATTGAAGATGATTTAAAAACCCCGAGAAGCTACAGTACCCAGTGGGCTCGGCTTCGTGATTTCCGCTACAGTGTCATCGTCTTCTTCCTTGCGGCGGCCGAGTTCCCATTCCACGTTCCAGATCCGAGAGCTTGGTTTCTTCACCGACGACGATCTTCAGCTGCCGGCGTTCATCTTCCGGTGATCAGAGAGCTTGAAGGAGGTCTCCCGATTGCGATTTGGGATCTTTTTCATCGCCGCATACCCGGTTGAGGAGGTCTCCTGATCAGCGTTATTCGCTTCCACCAGAGCTTGAAGAGAGGTTTCTCAGATGCTTCTGGACGTTTTCCGATTGCCATGCCGCAGCAAACCTGGGTCAATTTGGCCGGTTGATCTGGTTTGCAACTTCACAGATCCTGAGCTCTGTTCTTCGGCTGGTGAGGTTATCAGAGAAATGTGAGCAGAAGGGAGGTTTCCAAGATGCTGTGATCATCACCTGGTAATAGCTGGAAGCTCAGAAATTGGTTGTTGAATGCTTAAGGAGGTTTCCGAGAGCATTTCTGTTTGTGTTACAGCAGATTGGAGGAGTTTGAGCTTGGATCCGGTTTGAGGAATGCTTAAGGTTTAGATTTCTTTGTTTTAGTATTTGAATTGTGTTTGAATTGCTCAGATCATCAGATCTGATAGTTTCCTTAACCATTTCTTCCTTGTTTCAGTTTACTGCAATTCCATTTCTATTTTTCTTATTGCAATCCTAGTCCTGTTTAACTTCTAACTGAGTTTGCAATCTGACTTTTGATTTGAATTTGGTATTTCTGTGTTTAGTTTTTAGTCTTCAATTCAGAAAATATTTGTTCTATGTTTGGATTTGTTGTGATAGTGATTGAGTTAAAATGATGAAAGAACCACTTAGTCTTAACATTGATACCTCTGTTAACCTTCTTGATTGAGGTTGTGAATTGAAGTTTTGCTAATTAATGGATTAGTTTCAATGATGCAAATTTGAGGAGTGAATGAATTATTGATCTATGAGTGTGATTCAGAGTTGAATGTTAGCTCGATTCATGCAAGAATTGTTTGGTTTCAAGCTTTAAATGTTGATTTCTTATTTCAGTTATTGTATCTTAAGTTCTGTGATTGTTAATTGGATATATGGTGATTGATTCATTTGACTAAATGATGTGTTAAATCTGAATTTAATTGTGGCCTATTTGATGAGGAGGAAATGGATCATGTTTAGATGAGAATGAATTCTCTTTGATGCTATTCTTGACCTAGTTGGAATTAGATTTTGATTGGAACCAATTCTAGAATTCATACACACTTACTAGTGCTCTTTGGAAAAATACGACTTGGGACTCCTTACTACGACACGTGTTTCATTTAGTTTAGTTGAGTTCCAATCTTTATTAATTTGGTGAGCCTTGTGACATGCAAAAAGGCCGACACCAAATTTTGGCGCCGTTGCCGGGGAGCAACTAACTAGTAGTGTGTTTATTTTAGATTGATCATTGTGTGATTTTAATTGGTTAGCATTTTTCTTGGTTGATTTGATTGCTTATTCTTTTTGTATTTTCATGTTGGTTTGTTCTTGAATTTTTAAATGCTTTACTGTTCATGTTTTCATGTGATTGAAACTTTATGCTTTTGAATCTTCTAATTTTGATTGTTAGTGTTGTAGTGAAGAACAGGAGATTTCTTTAGCATGGATCCATATTTTCAGAATTTTGGAGGTGGAATGGAGAGTTATCAGTGTTTTCAACCTGAGTATCAAATTTACCCAAACATGGATCAACAAAATAGGTATGAGTCATTTTCAAATGGTTTTAATTCTAATTGGGTGGATAATTCATGTTTCAGGTATGAAAATGCACAAGGACCATTTATTGAGCCATATCCAACCTACCAGAGTTCATATGGGTTTCAAGAGGTTTCAACAAATTTTATCCCACAACATTTTCAACAAAACGATCCTCAGATGGATGAATCAACATGGAAACTCAGGGAGATGATGCAACAAATGATTGAACATCAAGAGCAACAATTCTCAAGGATACAGAACCTACAGATTCAATTAGATCAAATTACATCATCTATTAATCAGCCGTAAGCACAAAACTCCAGTGGAGAGATGGAAAGTAGCGATTCTGTCAGGCCTGACCCTACTCCCATTAATTCACATGATTTTTCTAGTATTTTTTGTGATGATTATGTGATTATGCAAATTTCTGATCCTAATGATTTTGTTATTGAAGATGTTATTAGTGATTCAGGTTCTGAACATATTTTTGAAGATGATTTAAGTGTAGGGGAATGCTTACTGGAAGCATTACCTCAAGAATCACCAAGGATAGATGATGAAAGTGTAGGGACTTGTGCTATGGAGCCAAGCACCCAAGAATCACTACATGAGGATGAGCATTCATTAGAACAAGAGCTTGAGCCATATAATGATGAAAAGGAGGTAACAATCACCACTCCAGGTACCTTTCAACATGAGAAGGTGAGTTTTTCTTGTGATTTATCAGAAAATTTCATTGAGGTACCAATTGTTGACTTTATTAGATGTGATTCATTTCTTGATACATATTTTACTCACACTAATATTCTCCTATCTTCTTTTTACCCCACATGCGTGTGGGAGACATTTTCTTTGATTGATGTTGTAGGAGAACATAAGCTTCCGGAGTGGATGCTTACACTGAACCGCCTCAGACCTCCAGAAAGAATTTGCAATGGAAAAATGGTCAATAAAAAGAAATTGATTGCAACCAAAAGTACTCCATTCCCGGTGTGGATTTTGTTGCTAAATCTTCTTCGACCATCGGAATTTAAGGGGAGTTGGTTCTAAGTTAGTTTCTTTTGCATTTTAATTCATGCTTTGTTAATAAATTCTTTTTATGCATTTCTTTAGTTACATACTTTGCACTTGCATTTTTGTTTCCATACTTTGCATTTTGCTTACATAGCATGTCATTTTTGAATAAATTCTTCATGGGAATTTTCTATGTAATATTTTTAAGATGGTAAAAGCTTCTTAAATTTGATCATCAATTTTAGGTCATTTTACATGATTGGATGCTTTTCTTGCATGATATTGGTTAATTTGGTGGTGGATTTCATATTGATTAATTGAGCTTGATTGCATTAAAAAATACCTAGAGAGGACCACTTAAAGCCTAAACACATTTTATCTTAGTGTGGCATGCACTTACAACAATGAACTCTAGAACTTGCTTAGTTTCTTTTCAAAGTCACAATAGCATATGTATGCGTGGAGATAAGGGATATTTGTCATTTTTTGTTCCCTCATTATTTCAATTTCTTTCTCCACAATTTTCTTGAAACATTCTCATCAAGTATTTTAATTCTTGATAATCTTTGCTTGCCATTCTTTCTATTGAGAGTTTTGGTTGAATACATGATGAGTTAGATTAACTTGGATGGATGCGAAGTTTTAAGTGTGGGGGAGAATTGTATATGCTTGAGATTCTTGAGGTTCATATTTCAAATTGTTTGGAAAATTCTGAAGTTTAGAATTTAAGTTAATGGTTACATTGCTTGAGGTTTAAGGATTTTGAATAATTTTGGGGCAGAATTTTCATTATTTATTGCAGTTTAAGTGAAATCTAAAAAAGTGCTGCTGAAAATGCATTATAATGAACTATTTGTGCCAAGTATCAATTGCAAGAGTATGTTCAGTCATTTCTGGAAATTGAAGAGAGCAAGCTGGAAGATCTGTGCAGTCAGATTGAGGCAGTAGTTTTAAAGAAATGAAGACAATTTCGGTTACTTGATACCATAACAGTGTAGATGGAGAAAATGTTGAAGGAATACAAAGAGTTTAACCCAATCTGATAATGCAGTAATTAATACAATTGCTGAAATGTTGGTGGCTGGTCCAATTTGAGTGTTCTGATAAGAAAACTATGAAATTCAAAGTTGGCATTAATTAGAGGCCTAATGAGGGAACCTAGAGGAATTAAAGATCAAGGTGATCAGAAAGAAAACAACTAAATTCTGGAAATATCTAGCTGCTGAGTTGATAAAATGAAGCTGTTCAATGCTGAATATTAACCAATATTCTGTGCCACTTTGGAAAATCCAGTTATTCATGGAAAATTTGAAATCCATGCTGATATTCAAGCATTGATTAATGGTTATCTTCCTTTTTCAGAGTTTACAAGATTTTTAGACAGGGAATTTGATACCAAACAGAAACATAAAGCTGAAACTGGAAGTTAAAACAATTCTGCAGTTTGGGTTTTGGACGGTAATTGCAGCATGTGGAAGTTAAACTCGAGCTGAATTTTGAGCAAGAAGTTTGAAGAAATGAAGGATTTTGTGCCAAAAGTGTATCAAAAATCAAGTATATCATTTAAACAAGTGAGAAGTTTAAGTGAAGCTTTGAGATTTACAGTAACAAATGGTGCCTTTGTGTCTCTATGTCTTATACGAATTTACTAGACAGAGTTCTCAAAAGCTATGGCTCAGAAGTAGAAACAATTACTTATAGCTATAGAAGTCCGTGGAAGAAAAGGAAATGCTTATGGAAATGGAAGTTGTTGCATAGATCACATAGATGAAATCATTTTCCATCCAACCAAGGAACAAGTGTTTAATACACATGAAGGAATAGTGGTAAAAGGTAAAAGGCTGTAAGTGTAGCATGAAGCAAACAGAATTTAGATTTAAAAGTGGTATCAAGTTGGAACCAGCTGTTTATCAGAAATCATATCAGAGAAGAATGCAGAAGCTAGGAAATGCAGATGTCTGTCAGCAAATTAAAATCTGCTGTTGATGACTTTCTTAATTGATTATACAAGCTGTTGGCTGATGCTTGCATTCCCTAATTTCTGAAACTGAAGATTCAGGATTAGCTGGATTGCTAAATGGATTTTAGTATTTTCCATTATGTAGCAAGAATAAGCTTCCAATCTGCATTCAATTGATCAAAAATTCTGGAAAAGGGAAACTGAGTTAACAGAAATGGAGACAGAATGCAGATGTGCCAATTCCAATCTGTTCCCAGAATACAGAATTCAGAATCAGATTCATATATGTTTTCAGTTTTGATCTTTGAGCTGTTTGAATAGGAGGAAGAGCAAAGATTGACACAAGAGTGGGAAAGAAGAGGAGTTACTGATTTGGTGCAATTGTGAAGATCTGCAATTTCCTTAAATTTGATGCTTGAATCAAATTCTAGAGCTTTGAAAACTGTGAATTCAGAACTGTAAAAATTCAATTTTGAATAGTTATTGATAGGCTACTTTAAGCTTAGTTTCAATGCAATGGAAGCTGAATGGAAATGAGAGTCACATGTTCTGAATTCTAAAATCAGATTCTGTTATGTAAATCTGGGAATTGTGGAGCTGAGTTTACTTAAGTGCAAGAGTTAAATGTAACTAACTGTTGGAGAATCTGATCAATCACCTTCATTGAGCTTTATGCAAGTTCAAATGAAGATACAAGAAGTTCAAACAGTTGTTCATCAGATATAAAATTTTATAGACAGCTATAGCAATTTTCAACAATTTAGAATCTGAATTCTGAATTTCTGAATTTGCAGAGTTCAAAACCTGTGCAATTGAAAGAGATTGTGGTTAGGACTGGCTGTAGGTTAAATGCAACAAGAAATATACAGAAGTGGAGGATGCATGAAAGAGGACAGTGTACAGTTGGAAAAGGAGCTGGGAAATTGCAGCACATGAGAAGTGTAGGGACTTGGTATCAAAGTGTATCAAAAATTTAGAAGCTGTATCAAGAAAAGGAGAAGATCTGGTGAAGTTTTCAAGTGTGAAGAAACAAATGGTAATTTTGCATCAAATTACTGAAAGATGCAGTGGGCTAGAAACTGGAATATGCAGGAAGATAAGCTGGAAATTGAGAAGTGCAAATCTGTGCTGAAATTATTTTCTGATTACTGAAATTGCAGCAACTGGATACTCAGAAAAAAAAAATGCAGAAGCTGAAACAGATATGGAAGGCTGTTGGAATTGAGTTGCACACTGCTACAGCTTGGAATTTACAGAATTTCAACTTTCCTTTTATAACCAGCAAATGAGTTGAAAGGGATCAATATTTGAATCAATCAAAATTTTGATGAAGATTGAAGTAACAATGTTTCTAATTGTTCAAGTGTTCTACAGATTTAAGTTTGAATTGACAGTAAATTCTGAAATATGGAAGCTGCAACTAAATTAATTGCTGGAATTCTGTGCAAGCTGCAGAAAATTCAGTAGATGCCAAGCCTTAGTGCTGCTCCTTGTCAGAAAAATAATGACACGAACAGAAAACAGGAATTAACAATCTACTGGAAGAGAATCTGAATTCTGAAAGCAAATTGCAATTGCTGATAAATGGATGCAAGTTCAATGTGCCAATTATATGTGCCAAGTTCAAATCTGTGGAGTGCCCATTTCTTGGTGCAGATTTCCAATAATTGAAGAGTTGGAGTAGTGCATAAATGAAAATATATACAGGAGATGAGTTCAGAATCGGTTATCAAAGTGCTGGAAATGCTTATTCTGAACTTGTACTTAATTAACCTGTTAAGGGCTGTTAATTGTTGTGATGCTGTATTTCCAGATTTAGAATCAAGTGTCTAAGTTCATGTATCAATTCTTACTCAAATTGTGATAGGGCAGTGCTGTTGAATTTCTATCTCTTTACACACCAAATTTTGATACCAAGTTACAAATTCCTAAACTGAAGCTCTTAATTTAAGAGCTTGCATTGGATTTCAGATTCCAGAAATGCAGTGCTTTAAGAAATACATTATCTGCTGCTGATCAGTTTTTATGGTTGAAAGGTTTATTTTTGTTTCTCAACATGTTTAGCTTGCAATTATGGTTGATCATTGGCATTCATCTGATATGATTTAAAGCATGCATAGACAATGGAATAGATTTATGGAATTATCCAGTTTCTTTGCAGTAGAAAATTTTCAACAGAATGATTGTTATTGCTGTGGATGAAATGTGGAATTCAATAGCTGTGATTCCTGTAAATGCCTAGTTGAATTTGCAAATGATGTGCAGTGGTGTGATTTCTTTGATTTCTGTGACATGTACTTCTACAGAGATGAAGTTAATGTATCAACAATTACAAGTTTGATGTCGAAATCTGATAATGTGGTTGCTTAATCTGGATACCAGAGATTGGTTTAGAATCTGATGTAAAAGGGCTGCTGTAGGTGATTAATGAAGCTTGATTTCGTTTTCCAACAATTCAATAGAGATGCATATACAGCTAATGAATTCAGAAACTGTTTTGTATCAATTGCTGGATTTGATTCTGATCTAGCAGATTACAATACCAGAGTCCATTTACATTTACAAAAACAGAGAATAGGAAATAAGAAGAAGAAAAGGAACTGCAGAATCAATGAAGGAAGACATAAGAAGTGGTTAGAAGAGTGTCATAATATGTTTCATTGTCCGAGACAGACAATACTTTAAGTGTGGGGGAGGGAGCTCTTTTTCCATAAGGTGATATTGAATTGTTTTAGTTCCAAATGTTGAAATTGAAGTGGAAAATAGAAAAAAAAAAAATTGAAAAAATGGCACATTCAAGAGAGTATCAAAGTTGGAGATAGAGTATCAAGATTCTATGTTTGCATTCAAATTGAAGGAGGGGTTAGCTTGATACTTTGAAGTGGTAATAACAAATGGTATTCATCTCTTTATACATTAAATTGGTCAACTCATCAAGTATATTCCTCCAATACTCTTATCTTCTCATTTTCTTCATTAAATACTTTTCTTTTGCCATTTTCATTCACTTCAATTGTTCTTCTTGCTTCCATTTCAATTATTCATGATAAATTCCTTTTGATTCATGTATGCTATGTTTATAGTGGTGGAGAATTAGACACTAAGCAAGCTTATGGTAGTGAAATGTTGTGAGTTGCATTGAGTGAGCTCCACTAATACATATTTTGAGTGTGAGAGATAGAATAGGTAAATCCCTTGTGAGATTGCATCTTGCTTAATTTTTCAATTGGATTGAAACTACCATACCTACTGATTATTGTTTGGATTGTATTCATGATTGTTTGTGATCTTTAAAATGATCGTAGTTAAATTCTTTTTACCATATTCTAGGTATTGGTAGGGAATTTGTATGGAGATGATTTTAGGTTTTATTGACTTGCACGGGACGTCCAAGGCTAAGTGTGGGGGATTTGATAACCATGATTTTGCTACATTATTTTAATTCATAATGCATGTTTTTATTGGATTATTCACAGCATAATCTCACATTTAGATTGCATTTCATAAATTGCATTTGAATTTAGACCTAATTGTAATTTAGCCTAATTTCATGGTATTTGATGCTAATATTTGTTTATTATTTTTTAGGCATCAAAAGAGTCATGGACCCGATCAGATCAGACCGCATTTGGGCTCAAATCAAGGGCTTAACGAGGCGATCAAGCCTTGGAGCATTCTGGACCGTCCATTGAAGATCAAGTAGATCTGAGCCATCCGTTGAATATCCGGCTCATCCAACCTAATGAGGAGTAGATCTGGACCATAGATGAAGATCGGTACTGTTGGATCAGATTTTAGGCTATTTTCCACCGTTAATCAAGATCCTATGATTCTGAGCCGTCCAATCAGATTGAAGATGATTTAAAAACCCCGAGAAGCTACAGTACCCAGTGGGCTCGGCTTCGTGATTTCCGCTACAGTGTCATCGTCTTCTTCCTTGCGGCGGCCGAGTTCCCATTCCACGTTCCAGATCCGAGAGCTTGGTTTCTTCACCAATGACGATCTTCAGCTGCCGGCGTTCATCTTCCGGTGATCAGAGAGCTTGAAGGAGGTCTCCCGATTGCGATTTGGGATCTTTTTCATTGCCGCATACCCGGTTGAGGAGGTCTCCTGATCGGCGTTATTCGCTTCCACCAGAGCTTGAAGAGAGGTTTCTCAGATGCTTCTGGACGTTTTCCGATTGCCATGCCGCAGCAAACCTGGGTCAATTTGGCCGGTTGATCTGGTTTGCAACTTCACAGATCCTGAGCTCTGTTCTTCGGCTGGTGAGGTTATCAGAGAAATGTGAGCAGAAGGGAGGTTTCCAAGATGCTGTGATCATCACCTGGTAATAGCTGGAAGCTCAGAAATTGGTTGTTGAATGCTTAAGGAGGTTTCCGAGAGCATTTCTGTTTGTGTTACAGCAGATTGGAGGAGTTTGAGCTTGGATCCGGTTTGAGGAATGCTTAAGGTTTAGATTTCTTTGTTTTAGTATTTGAATTGTGTTTGAATTGCTCAGATCATCAGATCTGATAGTTTCCTTACCATTTCTTCCTTGTTTCAGTTTACTGCAATTCCATTTCTATTTTTCTTATTGCAATCCTAGTCCTGTTTAACTTCTAACTGAGTTTGCAATCTGACTTTTGATTTGAATTTGGTATTTCTGTGTTTAGTTTTTAGTCTTCAATTCAGAAAATATTTGTTCTATGTTTGGATTTGTTGTGATAGTGATTGAATTAAAATGATGAAAGAACCACTTAGTCTTAACATTGATACCTCTGTTAACCTTCTTGATTGAGGTTGTGAATTGAAGTTTTGCTAATTAATGGATTAGTTTCAATGATGCAAATTTGAGGAGTGAATGAATTATTGATCTATGAGTGTGATTCGGAGTTGAATGTTAGCTCGATTCATGCAAGAATTGTTTGGTTTCAAGCTTTAAATGTTGATTTCTTATTTCAGTTATTGTATCTTAAGTTCTGTGATTGTTAATTGGATATATGGTGATTGATTCATTTGACTAAATGATGTGTTAAATCTGAATTTAATTGTGTCCTATTTGATGAGGAGGAAATGGATCATGTTTAGATGAGAATGAATTCTCTTTGATGCTATTCTTGACCTAGTTGGAATTAGATTTTGATTGGAACCAATTCTAGAATTCATACACACTTACTAGTGCTCTTTGGAAAAATACGACATGGGACTCCTTACTACGACACGTGTTTCATTTAGTTTAGTTGAGTTCCAATCTTTATTAATTTGGTGAGCCTTGTGACATGCAAAAAGGCCGACACCAACAAGCCATACATAAAGTAAAATAGCATGTTTTTACATATCATGGTTCTTATCTTTTCTTGTACATCGTGTCACTTACCATATCATACCATATAGACTTTTGGGCACACAGCTCATCATGATGGTATGTAAAGATTTGGGCACACAACACATCATATATTTTATGCATAAAATTGGGCACACAACACATCATATATTTCATGCATAAATTGGGCACACAACTCATCACATATATCATGGATAAATTTGCACATAGCTTCATAAATAATACACACCATAGCATAAGGGTTTCCATCATGTTTAGATCATAAGTGTGCATAATTAAACATAGAAGCATAGAAATCTCAAAATCATGGTAAAACTTCATCCCAACATGTGAACCCTAAGTAAGCACCATTTCTTATACCATAAGAACTATCATGAGAAAGTTTAGGTAGAGTTCTAGTTTACTTAAACTTGCAACTTATCATGGCCGAAACTTATCAAGCATACATTGGGTTAAAAACTATCATTCAAGCTTGTGAACCCTAAACAACTTTCATAGCAAAAATATCAAGGAATAACATGAGCATAGTTGAGTTAGGTTCTAAGTTTCCTAAGCCCTAAATCATGAAGTGGCCAAAACTTGTAGGGCTTAAAATTAGGGTTTAAGTGCCCTAAAAGCATGAGAACCTTAAACAACTTTCATAGCCAATATATCAAGGAATAACATGAGCATGGTTGAGTTAGGTTCTAAGTTTCCTAAGTCCTTCATCATGTAATGGCCGAATGTTATAGGACTTAAAATTTAGGTTCAAGTGTCCTAAAAGCATGAGAACCTTAAACAACTTTCATAGCAAAAATATCAAGGAATAACATGAGCATAGTTGAGTTAGGTTCTAAGATTCCTAAGTCCTTCATCAAGCAATGGCCGAATGTTATAGGACTTAAAATTTAGGTTCAAGTGTCCTAAAAGCATGAGAACCTTAAGCAACTTTCATAGCAAATATATCAAGGAATAACATGAGCATGGTTGAGTTAGGTTTTAAGTTCCCTAAGTCCTTCATCATGTAATGGCCGAATGTTATAGGACTTAAAATTTAGGTTCAAGTGTCCTAAAAGCATGAGAACCTTAAGCAACTTTCATAGCAAATATATCAAGGAATAACATGAGCATGGTTGAGTTAGGTTTTAAGTTCCCTAAGCCCTAAATCATGAAGTGGCCGAATGATATAGAGCATGGATTTAATTTCCATACAACAATAAACATAAGTACATTGGATTAGCTACATAACATTTCATCAAGGAGATCATGAGCATCTTAGATTTGCTTTAAATTCTCCTAGGCTTTAAAAAAAAATCCAAACCTAACCGAAACTTCATGGATATGAATTAGAGTTTAACTTAACATATAATCATGGGCATATCATAATAGTTTCATGTCTTATCTTAAGGAGATCTTGGCATACTTAGTTTTAAATTAAAGCCCTCCTAGGCCCTTAGTTCTACCATGGCCGAATACTCATGAATCTAAGTTCTACCAAACATTTTAACATAGATAAATACTTACCATAAAATACATGCTACAAGAGAAATATCAAGCATATTAATTTTAGATCCTTTCATTCTCTAGGTCCTTCCTTTAGTCTTATCTTGTTAAGAATTTCTTCTTGATGTTTTCTTAACTTTTTCATATGACCGAATCTTCATAGAAAAATAAGAGCTATTGTACCACAGGTGAGGGGAACTTACATCCTTTCGCTTGTGGTTTTCCTTAGAGAGAAAAGTGTTCTAGGTGATAAGGAAGGTGGAAGCTTCTTCTTCTTGTACCTCCTTTTGTTTCCTTTGCTTGTAAGGGCTAGAACTTGAAGTTTTCTTCTTGGAAATTAGCTTTCTTGGAGAAGAACTTAACTTAGAAATTGGTATGAGGAGAGGAAAGGGGTTCCTTGGTTCGGTGAGAATGAAGAAGGGAGAAGGAGGAAGAAGAAAATGAATTAAATCCTTTGTTTTTCTTCTCTAACCCTTTTTATCCCTTTGCCAAATGAAACATGTCCCCATTCATTCCCTCAACTCCTCTTTTCCCTCACTCCTTTAATTCCCACGAAAATAGAGAGAGGGAGGGGAGTAGACAATCCCTCTTTTGCTTGCTCCCTTTTCTTAACCAAGAGGGAAAAGAAGGTAAGCAACTTG
Source organism: Zingiber officinale (assembly GCF_018446385.1). Classification (NCBI taxonomy): domain Eukaryota; kingdom Viridiplantae; phylum Streptophyta; class Magnoliopsida; order Zingiberales; family Zingiberaceae; genus Zingiber; species Zingiber officinale. Next base: position 70,918,152 of record NC_056005.1, on the reverse strand, counting down.
GTTTTCTCTTGTTCTTTTTGCTTAGTTTTCTTTTCTCCTTTAACTAAATTTTTCATTCATCTCTATCCAATCATTTCTCCTTATCCTAATGGTTATCATTCATCAATTTATCTCTCCATCAATTATGGGAGGTTCAAGGTTCAATCCTTGACCTCACCTCTTCTTGTTCTAGATTTTCTTTTGTTTTTCATTTTCCTTTTTCTCTTATTCTTTTCATTTCTATGCTCCAAGGAAAATAATATTCATATACCTATCTTATAATTTCGTGGGTGTTACAGTACCCCATACCTCATAAAAAATTCGTGCTCGAACTTAGAATAGCGATGGATACTTCTGTCTCATATCATCTTCTCGTTCCCACGTGGCTTCTTCGTATCGTTGGTTTTGCCATAGAACCTTTACTAAGGGTACTTCCTTGTTCCTTAGTCTTTTGACATCTCGATCCAATATCTGAATTGGTTGGCTCTCGTAAGTTAGGTCCTCTTGCACTTGTACTGCCCGTGGTTCGATTACTTGATCCGTGCTCGGAATGCATTTCTTTAGCATCGAGACGTGGAACACGTTGTGGATGGCTGACATCTTTTGAGGCAGCTCTATTTCATAAGCTACTTTGTCGATTCTTTTCAGAACTCGGTATGGTCCCACATAACGTGGGCTTAGCTTCCCCTTCTTACCAAACCTCATTGCCCCTTTCATAGGAGCTACCTTGAGAAATACCTAGTCTCCGACACTGAATTCCAATGGCCTTCGTCGCTTATCCGCATAATTCTTTTGTCAACTCTGAGCAGTTTCTATTCGTTGGCGGATGTTCTGTATAGCCTGAGTGGTGTTATCGATGAACTCGGTCTGGAATCCCAAGTCCTTCTTTTCGCCGCCTTCGTACCAACATATAGGGGATCTGCATTTCCTCCCGTACAGAGCCTCGTAAGGTGCCATCCCAATAGTAGCCTGGTAACTATTGTTGTAGGCAAATTCCGCCAGGCATAAATATCGGCTCCAGCTTCCCTTGAAGTCCAATGCGCATGCCCGTAACATATCTTCTAGCACTTGATTAACCCTTTCTGTTTGTCCATCGGTCTGAGGGTCAAAGGCAGTACTGAACAATAGCTTCGTACCGAGAGTCTTCTGAATGCATTCCCAGAAATATGAAACGAAACGACCATCTCTATCTGAAAGAATGGTCTTCGGGATCCCATGTAGTCTGACAATTTCCTTGACATATAATTGAGCCAGTTGCTCAATCGAATAAGTCATTTTGATTGCTAGAAAATGGGCAGATTTAGTTAATCTATCCACAATTACCCATATGGCGTCGTAGCCGTTTGTTGTCTTGGGTAATCCTGCTATAAAATCCATAGAGATATCTTCCCATTTCCATTCTGGAATTTGGACAGGCTGCAGTAATCCTCCCGGTCTCTGATGTTCTTCTTTAACCCTCTGACAGGTCAGGCAAGTACCGATATACTGAGCCACATCTCTTTTCACACCGGACCACCAAAATTTCTTTTTCAAATCTTGGTACATTTTGGTGGATCCTGGGTGCATTGCATAGGGTGTTGAATGAGCTTCCTCTAGTATCCTTCTTCGCAACTCTGGATCCTCGGGAATACATAATCGATCCCTGAGGTATAATATTCCATTGTCCGTGATCTGGAACCCGTCATTCTTTCCTTCTAGGGTTTCTTGTTTAATCCTTTGGAGACTGTGGTCAAGGTCTTCTCATTGTCGATATCCTTTGATTACCAATATGGCCTTATACTTATCAATTGTGTCATCTAACTTCATTTTTTTTCTTAAAGATCCACTTGCAGCCTAGTGATTTACTTCCTGGAGGAAGATCCATAAGTTTTCAAGTGTAATTTTTTAAGATAGATTCTATCTCAGATGCAATTGTCTCTCTCTAATGAGGTCCATCAGAAGAGTTTACTGCTTCTGAGTAACTGCAGGGTTCACTTTCTAACATGAAGTGATAAAATACATTCTATAGGATTTTTCCACCCGAGCTCATTTACTCCGTCTAAGCTCAACCTCAACTGGTTCCTTATCATCTTCACCTTGTATTTCATATGTCTGTTTTGAGGAGCTAACTTCCTCTTAGGTCTTATACTAAAATACATGCTCAAAGAAAGAGGCATTTCTCAATTCTATTATTGAGTTCTTGTGTATATCTCGGTATTTGTGACATATACACAAAAATCTGATATGCATTGTTGTTATGTGCATATCCAATAAATATGGAATCAATAGTCTTTGGTTCTATCTTAATCCTTTTCAGATTAGATATTAAAACTTTAATAAGACACCCATACATTCGTAAATATTTATAGGATGATTGTCTTTCATTCCACAACTCATAAATGTTCTTATCTATTTTCTTCTATGACACCTTATTTAAAAGGTAATTAGTTGTTAACACAACTTCCATCCATATAAACTTTGGCAGTCTAGAGCTTAATAAAAGAGTGTTCAAAATCTCCTTCAGCTTGTGCTTTAGGTAGTTCTTGAAGTCCTTCTAGTAGGAGATAGTTTCTCAATAATAGTAGCCACCTGGAAGGTTTTACTCAGAACCATCCCTTCTGAGTGGATCTCGTGCAAGATCACCTGAAGCTCCTAGACTTGGTTGATCATCGTCTTAGAGTCAACCATCTTGTAGTATAGGGATTGAACCACAATGAATTTCTTAGCTCCTACATCCTCCATCTTGTACTTCTTGTCCAAAGACTCCCACAACTCCTTAGCCATTCTCTTCGTATATATACAACGTACAACGAGTTGACAAGGTAGTTAAGGTTGTAATGTTGGCAAAGGAACTCAGAATGAGTCCATGTCTCCACTGTACTGATAGTATGAACATTAGCATCCTCAGCATGTGTGGGATGGTCTTCTGTCAAGAATTGAGCCAGATTAAGTGTGGTCAAGTAGAAGAGCATCTTCTATTGCCACCTCTTGAAGTTCAATTTAGTGAACTTCTCTGGCCTTTTCCTATGGTTGATTGACATAGTTCTAATCGGGACGAAGGGGGCCTTAATGTGTTGAGTTTGTTGCAACTCAACACTTTATTTTGTATTCATCTCAATAGAACCAAATCTATTTCAAAATTATAGGATAATATGTTGCTAGAGATATTGGGAATAATTATTGAATTAAAATCACATCAAATCAATTCTAACTTATCTATTGAGATGACCTAAGCAGATAATCTTAGGCTACCAGCGGGGCTAGTTCTACCAAGCTTCCCATGGTCCGAGTTGTGGAGTTGATGCGGTGCATAGCAAAATAGGGAGTCGATCGCCGAGTCGAGAAGGGAATTCACTGAGTAAGATACTGAGGCCTGCGCTCAATACAGTTTCCTTGAAACAGATTTGCCTCACCTCCAGCTGTGCTTCGAGGTTTTCTCCGATTGTCTGTTTCCCAGGATACAACAATAAAACTACGCACGCAACTAGGCACTGGTTGTTTGTGGTGAATTGAGAATGCACCCGAGTGCTATCACGAGTAGTTTAGTAAAATGAATGCACGACTGAGAGTGTTTTTATGGGAGAACACAGGTGGACAGATGTTCGCTTCCAGCTCTTCCTCTCACTCTCTCTTTCTCTTATCTTCCGCTCCTGCCCTTTGCTTAAGATCCAACATTCTTATATAGGAGCTCTTACCTTACTTGCAATGAATGATCAAATTATGGTAATTTAATGTTGAGTTTAATATCACTATTAATGAGTTTAATGTCTTTATTAATGTTGAGACGTTGCGGAATCATTATTAATAGGTTTAATATTACCATTAATATCGAGTCGTTATGAAATTACCATTAATACGTTTAATATTGCCATTAATGTCGAACATTACGGACCTACACATGAGAGAGTCTTTCCCCATACATGTGTTTATAATATCAATGCATGCACTATACTTTAAACCAACAATAAAACCAAGAGACTTCTAATGTGAGACCAAAAATTCATACACAATAGAGTCTCTTCATTTCTACCTCTTTATTCTATTTACATTTCCATGAAAACAAGAGAAATATAGTGGATCGATGCTGATGATGGAGTTTGGCAAGAGCATAGCGGTGCACTTGAAGACTTGAGGTGGATTTAAGGTTTTGAGCTTAATCAGTGATGCAACGAATACTAAGAAGCTTGAAATGTTAAAATTAGCAGGTGAACATTAATAGTGGTCGTCAAGATGTACTTAGAGGTCCCATTTGGGTGGAGTTTAAATTTACATTGAATGACTCAAGGGGATCTAATGTCATGTGGGTTTTCACCAAGAAACTTAAAATGACTTGGCAGAATTTGAATTTAGTTGAATGACTCAAAGGGATCTAACTCTCAATGGAGTGACAAAAAGTGAACTAATGGAATTTAAGTTTTCTTTGAATAAAAGATATAATGTGATGTGTGTTTAATCGAACAACTAAAAGGAATCTAACTACCAATTGAGTTATTGGGATAATAATGTTAAAAATATAATTAAAGTCCCATATTGAAAATATATGAAAAAGATCATAAGTTTAAAAGGGACGAAGATATCTTCATTACTAAGAGACCTTTTGGATAGAGTAAAAAATAAAATATGAGAGCTTAGGTCTAAAGTGAACAATATCATACCATATGAAGATGTGTATTTTTTTTTAGTTCCAACAAATGATATTAGAGAATCAAATGAGAGTAATAATGGTCTTTCATTTAAGAGGAGGATTGTTGAGAATATAATCAAAGTTTTTGTAAAGACATGAAAAAGATCATGAATTTAAAAGGGATGAAGATATCTTCATTGGTACGAGACCTTTTGGATAGAACCTAAAAATAAAATCATGAAATTTTAAGCCCAAAGTGGATAATATCATATCATTATAAAGATATATGAATTTTTTTTATCCCAACAAATAACTCCCACCTTATGGATAATGTTGTTAGTGTTAGTGCAATTATACTTAAGTGCTCAAGTTCCACCAAGATATTTAGATGTATTTAGCAAATGGTTTTAATTAGATTTACTTGTATGATTTGAGTGTGCATGCAGTTAGTAGATAAAACATCTAACAAATTATAGGATGAAGAACATTGAGTTGGGTCTGTAAGCTTGACAATAGCCATAAGAGGTGAACTAAATATATAATTGACCAAGTGAAGGATGACGTGTGGAATAAGCCAAGGGTTTAGTCCATCTGAGGGATCGGAGACTTGACGGGAGTATACTTGGGCAAGTGTAAAGGTGTGATAACTTCGTGAGATATGAGAGATTACAAGAGAATGTGTAATCTTGGGTGTTTTGTGTAGACTCTTACTTAGGCATGGAATCGATTAAGAAATATGATGTTTCATGGTTGTAGTTAATGATCTAGTTGATTGAAGGTCAAGTTCAGTAGATAGATGAGCTCGGACACCATAGTAGTATACTCAAAATGCTTTGTTCATAAACAAAATATTTATTTGGAGTTGAGTCATTAACGAGATCTTTGTCTACCGATCGAAGAAAGTTGAATTGATCGATCAATCAACAAGAATACTGTAGGAGTTACGCAGATGAAAAGGTACCTCTTCTCCTTCTTCTTCCTCCTTTATAAGTGACCCTTCATCTTCCTCCTTTATGAGCGACATTATTATTGCTTGCCTTTATATAAGAGGCATCCAAGGAATTGAAAGAGAGAGGGGGTGAGCAAGTAATCGGCGAAGAAGAACATACCTTTATGGGATTTGATTTATGAATCTTTAAGAGCTTTCTGATTCAATCATGATCAAGCTTTTCAATTCGTTCATGATCATTCTTCCAACGACAAGAGAAGATCAAGATCTACTATAAGAGATCGCCGTGAATTTTACCGCTTTCATATTTTGTATTTCATAGTTTAGGATCAATAATGATATCAGAGCTATAATGCTCGGGAAGAAAAAATCCCCTCTCGTCAGCAGCTGTGTTGCACATGGGAAACTACGGCGACCAAACCTTTTGCTCGTCAACAAAAGGGAAACTCTATTTTCTCTATCGCTGGGACTGACGTGGGCACTGGCGATCTACGTTTGTGGTCGGCGAGCACTTGTGACCGACATTGGAAGGCCGACAATCAGTAGCCACCGTGTTCGTCGCGAGCTGCGTAGACTGAGAATGATGAGGCACAATAGTTTGAGAAAATTTTTGATTTTTATAAATCAATATTTCTCACAGTAAAAAAAAACAAGGAGGGAAGGTAACAAATTCTCACGTGCATGAGAATAAGATGTTAGTTTAATCAGTTTTTTTTTCCCTTTGTGAACTTGTCTGGTTCAATTGATTGAACCATTAATCTGGTTCAATCAAATTCAAATATGGTCAAACCAATAGTGGGTTAAAATAAGACCAATTTGATTCAATCAGTCTAGATCTAATTCAAACCATTAGTTGGTTCAACCAGATCAAATTGATCCAATCAGACCAAGAGCTGGTTCAAATCATTAGCTGATTTAAATAGACTAGTTTGACTAGATTAGTCTGGTCCAATTTAACCTGGTCTGTGGTTAAAATTATTGGTTGGTTTAACTAGACCAGCTTGGTCCAATCAAACGCAGGTAAGGTTTAAACCATTAGTTAGTTTAATCAGACCAATTTAATTCAATAATACCTAGATCTAATTCAGACCATTGGTTGGTTTAACAAGATCAATTTATTATTGAATTAATTGGAGTGGTTTGATTCCATGAGTTGAGCTAATCAAATCAAATATGATTTGTTCTAATAGGCCGAATTTGATCAAATATGTCAAATTACCTAATGGGTCATGATTTGATTAAATGGGCTTAAACAATAACAAAATGTAGATACAAAAAATTCATGTATAATTAAATTAGTTCTAATGAGGACGGCGGACAAAGTCCAGGGTTCGATTTCCTAATTAGACCAAATTGAATAAATTTGGTTAGTCGATTTAGACTCCTAAAAATCAAGAAGATATATTTTTCTTGATTAATAATGTTAGTTCTATGCTTGTATAAATTGAATTAAGCTAGTTTTGTACTGGTTAGTTAATTTTGTACTGACTTATTTAATTTTAATTTACAGATGGCATGGACGATTACCACCTTGACTCATCACGAAGTGCAACAGAACCAGTTGAGGGAGGAAATTCAGGAGATTGAATATAACTCAGTTTATGCAGTTAGTGGACATATTGAATGACTTGATAGATTATTTTGGAAATTTGAGAGGGAAGAATTTTTAGTCTTGAACAATTATAGGATCTGAGATTTGATGCATTCATTGCCAGAGTATCTTATGGTGGTAGTAGACTATGTATGGGGGGCGCCATGAAGGATGTGTCTCATATTCAGAGTTATGTATGGAACTACTTCACCATGTGGATCAAGAGGATCTTGAAGAGTTTGAAGAGGATCCTGAAGAGTTTGAGCAGGATCCTGAAGAGGATTTGATTATGGATCCAATGGAGAATCCTAAATCTATCCTACCTGAGATTGCCCTAAATGAGTCCAGGTTGAAAGGGATAATGTTGGCCACTACACTAGTGTCTGTCCTAGTGGGACTGGTGTTAGCCTATCTAGTTTGTTAGAGTTTGGTTATTGTTACTGTCATTATGTACAAACATAGTTATTTTATGAAAAATTATGGTATGTGTTAACAAACTTGAATAATGATTAGTTCATTAGTTGGGATGTGTGTAATAATATTAATCAATGTTAATTTGATTGGTCATACAAAAAGATGAGTGGAAACATAATTATCACATAATTTTATAAACCAATTCAAATTAACATTGAGTCAATTATATATTACACACGTATGAATTGTACTGAATAACTAAATAATATTCTTATTTATAGATTATGACAACTAAGAATATCATAGCTGAACTCAATAAGGGAGAAAGCTTATATAGGGATAACTATAAAATCTGGCACCTCAAGATGCAATATGTTCTTGAGGAATAAGAAGTTCTAGAGGCTGTAAATCTTTATAGAAGAACCGGTTGATGGTTTTATAGCATAGAACATATGTGACCTTGATTCTTATAAGGCATGGAAAAGGAAGGACTCTACTACTAAGAGAATATTGATTAGTTCATGGTGAATGACCTAATATTTGAGTATGAGTGATTACCATCAGCTCATGCTGTCGGGCAGTCCTAAGAGAGAAGTACATTAGAGTAAGTCTCAGTAAGTTTTGTTAGTTGATAATAAGTTTGACAGTTGTAAAAAGTACCCAAATGTCACCATGAGCTAACATATGAGGGAAATGATGAATATAATTCGAGAGCTAAAGATTGCTGGTCATAAGTTGACTGATGAGCAACAGGTTCAAGCAGTAATCCGTTCCCTTCCTAATTCTTGGGAAATAATGAAATAGAATTTGACACATAGTGAAAGTATCAAGACTTTTACTAATGTCTCACGTCATGTTGAACTTGAGGCAAAGAGAATAAAATCCGCAAGGATTACTTGACAAGCTTTTATAGCTGAAGGTTCTGATTTCAAGAATAAGAAAAGATGGTTTAAGAGAGGAAAGAGAAAAGGAAAAGAAGTTGGTGCTATTGTTGAGCAAGAACAAATCAAGAATAAAGGAAAGAAATATAAACAAAAATGTAAGAGTAAGTTGACTTACTATAATTGTGGCAAGAATGACCATTTTCCTTGGGATTATATTGAGCCGAAAAAGGTAAATCCATCTTTATTTTCTTTCCATGAGTATTATGTTGCAAGATCAGTGTTATTAGATGATTCTTATGCTTTATGGATTATATATTGAGGAGTAACGAACTATGTAGTTCGTTATCGAGCTACATACATGGAGTATAGTTGGGTACCAGCCAGCAACAAATGAATATATGTAGGAAACAATGCAAGAATTGAAGTCAAAAAAATTGACACTTGCAAACTCAACTTATGTGGCGGACGTACCTTGTTTCTACATGATGTCTTGTATGCTCCTAAGATTTGATCAAATCTAATTTTTGTTATAAGTCTTCTTGATCTAGGTCATTGTGTAAACTTTTATAGTCATTGTGTGGAATTTTGCATTAACTCTGTATTAATTAGAAATGGTTATGTAACAAATGGTTTCATGGTTCTTGATGTAGAATCAAATAATAATTATGAAAATGATGGTTGTTTTAAAAACATTTCTACTTATAGTAATGCTGATATTAATGATGAAGTTTGTCATGCTAGACTAGGATATATAGGACAAGAACGAATAAATAGATTAGTTAAAGAGAGTTTGCTCGCCACACATGCTAAAGTTAACTTATCCATATGTGATCATTGTCTTACTGGAAAAATAACTAGAAAATCATTTGGTAATGCTATTAGAGCTGAATTACCATTACAATTAATTCATTCAGATATTTATGGTCAAATGAATGTGAAGGCTAGAAATGAAAGTTATTATTCCATTATATTTATTAATGACTTCACATGTTTTGGTCATATGCATTTGTTTTCTCATAAATCTAAAACATTAGATTGCTTCAATTATTAAATGAACGAAGTTGAGAATCAATTAGATTATAAGGTTAATACCTTATGCACTGACCATGAAGGTGAATATTTGTTTGATCAATTCAAGACAATATGTAATGAGAAAGGGATCATTAGACAGATAACTATCTCTAGAACTCCACAGCAAAATGAGGTTACTGAAAGGAGAAATGAAACTCTTCAAGATATGTTAGGTCTATGATGGCTCAAGCTAATTTGCCTATTTCCTATTAGGGAAATGTGTTATTAGCTATAACCTATATATTTAACTGAGTGCCTTCTAAATCTGTTCCATCTACTCCATATGAACGTTAGACAAGCAAAAAATCAAATTTGAGTGATATGAGACCTTGGGGGTTAGCTGCCAATGTTCATGATAAGACTCACAAATATAAAAAATTAAGATCTAGAGGTAAGAAGTGTATCTTTATAAGATATTCTAAGACTTCTAAGGGTTATGTCTTCATTAGTGAGCGACTAGATAGAACTATCTTTGAAATAGAGTTAAGAGATGCTATTTTTCTCGAAGCTGAGTTCCCAATAAGAGGTGAAGTTGATAAGACAATTCCTCTATTTGTAATAGAGGAGGAGGATAATATTCCTTTATCAATAAATCAAGTATCATGAGAGATGCCTGAATCTAGTCAACCTAGTGGGAGTGATTTGTCGATGAATGAGTTAGTTTCTCAACAGTATAACCTACAAAGAAGGTTTGACATTGAGAATGAGGCATTGATGATTCTCCCAGTTGACAATGATGAACCTCGAACAATTGAGAAATCATTCAGATGCTCAGTTAGAGAAAAATGTAAAGTTATAATGGATGGGGAAATGAAGTCAATGAGAAAGAATCAAATTTAGAATTTAGTCGATTTTCCTCCGAGCCGAAGGGATATTGGGAATAAGTGATAAAAGTTAAATCGTTACTTTTATCACAATTGGACATAATAGATAAGGGAGAAGGTGAGTATATCTTAGGAGTAAAGATCAATAGAGATTGATTAAAAAGGTTTTTGGATTTGTCTTAAGAGGTTTATATTACTAAGATACTACAACACTTCAATATGTCAGATCGCAACGTTGAACAAACACTTACAGTGAAGGGTACTATTCTGAGCAAAAGTATATATCCTAAGACTCCTGAAGAAATAGTCAAAATGAAGAAAAAATCATATGCTAGTACTATTGGTAGTTTAATGTACACTATGTTGTGTACTCATCCTAATATAAGCTACGCTATTGGCTTGTTAGACGTTTCTAGTCAAACTCAGGATCAAGACACTGAAAGGGGTAAAGAGAATATTCAGATATCTCAAAAGGGATAACAGATTGTTGTATCTATTTTGAGGATCTAAGATAATCCTGAAGGACTATACAGATGCAAATTGGGCGGGAGACCTTAACGATAGAAAATCCACATCCATCTTCTTGCTAAAAGGTGGTGCCATCTCAAGGAATAGCAAGAAATAGGCTTATGTAGCCTTGTTGACAATGAAAGCTGTGTGACTTAGCTTGTCTACAATAGAAGCTATATGGTTGGGCTTATGTAGCCTTGCCGACAATGGAAGTTGTGTGGCTTACGCAGCGGATGTGTAAGAAGCTGTCTGGTTGAGAAGTTTCCTAAAGCATTTAAAGATTTCTTAGGATAGTAGAAGTCCTGTGACATCGTTCTATGATAGCCAAGCTGTTAAATTTTGAGGGATGTCTATCTTATGGTTTTACTATTTATTTGATAAATATTAATTTACTATTTGAGTGTATATTATATGTTTAAATAGTCTTAAAATCATTCACTAAATATCCACAATACAATTTATAGCATGAGAGAATTTATGATTATATCATAACTTATGATTATCTCTGTATGTGCAATTATAAACGTATTGGAATTTCCCTAGTCATCAAATTAGTGCATTCAGACATCATCAATTCTGTAAGACTAGCACGGGTTATACTCCTTGGTTCAACCAAGCACCTATTTCTCACTAACTGGAGATATTAGAATGTCGAGAGTTAAACATGGATGCTAGTTATGATAACTAGTTCATTGGAGTGACTTACTGTAAGATTTCATATGGTTCTCTACATAAATGGATATATCTGTGAAGTTCTTACTGTAGCTCGAATGTATGTTTTTTTTGACTTGAGGTATACAAGTCATCTTAGTCATGAAGACTTATACTTTGACATCTTAAGCAAGCATCTCTTAGAGGTGTAGGCCCGAGATAATTGGGTATAAGTCAAAGTACCCAAAGGTGTTTGGATAGCCCACAGAGGATCAACCACTCCTTGTGAGGAGACGTATACCGTATGACCACTTATTATTAGAATTATTACTCAAAGTCTTTAGCCAAAGTATCATATGTTAAGAGTATGAGACTCTTGTACACATGTACGAGTAATTTGAATCCACAAAATGAGGAAGTATTATTTGGGCTAGGTGTAACATAGTCAACCTAGTGGGGGCAGACACATAGACCATGTCCTGAACCAAGTGGGTATAAGACAAGAGAAAGGAACTAGACACGGTTCATTGTAGCTTCTGAAGGGTTCATAATTAGTTCAGAAATCAACTATGATTTTTTGATTAATTGGGGATTATGATATACTATTAGGTGTCACTCATGATCATTTCATAATTAAGTAGTTAATTATGGATGACCAAAATAAACTGGGAACCTATTGGGTCACACGTACTACGAGTCTCTAAAAGATATAAAATAAGTTAGAGAATAGAATTATCAGATCAAGAGGTAAGTGTTTGGTTGGACCATACATAAGATAAATATGAAAATATTTATTGGAATGGAAGTGCGGATGGGTCACATCTCTTATGAAAGAGTTGGACCCTATTTGGTTTAGTCATGAACTAATATGGTTTATCTATAAACCAACTTAATTTAGTTGTGAACTAAACTAAGGAGTTAAGGGCTAAATTTTGGTTAAGGCATAATGGGTTAGATTTAGGTTTTCTAATCCAACTTATTAAAGAGGACCATATATTAATATGGTTAAGAAAGAATTAATACACAATTCATTATTGGCTTGATTAGGCTTTAGAAACCCAAACCCAATCTCTCTCTCCCTCTCTCTCTCTTGCTATCGACCACAACAAGAGGTTCTCCTCTTGTTGCCATGAGACACCCAAAGGAAGAAGATCTTCCTTTTGCTTCTTCTTCCTCTTCTTAATCCTTCTCCTTTGCTTGTGGCTAGTACCTTCCAAAGGCGAAGCTTGTTCTCTTGGAGTTATTGTGAAGAGCTTGGCCTGGATATAAATAGAGGTAAGGTTCAATAACGTCACAAAAGGTGCCCTTCTCTTTACAGATCATTCATAAGGTATACCTATTGGGGTGAAAGGTTGCAAACATAGTCCTACATTTAAAATACATGGAAAAGATCATGGGTTTATAAGAAAAAGATATCTCTATTCGTATGAGGCCTTTTGGGTAGAGCTCAAGAACAAAACCATGAGGGCTTAAGGATAAAGTGGACAATATCATGCCATTATGGAGATATCTAAATCCCTTTCGGTCTTAACAATTGGTATCAGAGTGAGGTCACTCTTCATCGAACTAACCACCAGAAGAAGAATGAGCCAAAGCCATGATCCAAGATCGAACCATGTGGGTGAAACCTTAAATGAAGTAGGGGAGGCCTTGAGTAGGTTAGTGACCTGATGCTTAAGGGGAGACCCTAAGCAGGTCAAAAGTGACCTGATGATCAAGGGGAGGCCCTGAGCAAGTTAAGAGTGGTCCGATACTTAAGGAAGGGCCTTGTGGTCCTTTGTTTGAGGGGGGAGATTATTGGGGTTGCAAGATTATAAACATCATCCCACATTAAAAACACATGAGAAAAATCATGGGTTTATAAAAAAAAGATATCTCCATTGGTATGAGGCCTTTTGGGTAGAGCATAAGAACAAAACCATGAGGACTTAGGCCCAACGTGAACAATATCATGCCATTGTGAAGATATCTAAATTTCTTTTGGTTCTACCTAGAATAATTATTATTTGATTTCATTTTATTTTATGATCTTGTTTGTGTGATTGTATCTTTCATGCATGTGGTGTATGCGATGTAATAAATTAATTTATTTATCATTAAGTCTTCCGCTGTACATATTTATGAAACATGTTTTTAGCATACACACCGCATCAGACATATCCCAACAGTGATTTCAGAGTTCAATCATGCTTCGATATGATTGTAAAATTATTTTAGGGTTTGTAATTAGTGTTATAATTAATTTTGAGATTTTTCTGGAATTATTAAGAATTTTTATTTTTGGTAGTTTTCTAAATTGTTAGGAAATTTCACTTTTGAAAAGTTTCTAAAATAAATTTAAAAAATTAAATTTAGAAATATTTTGTTAATTTAAAAATGATAATTTCTAGAATTTTTTAAAATTTTACGAAATATTCTATTTTTAGAAAATTTCTTAATTTATTAGGTAATACCAAATTTAGAAAGATTCTAAAATTCTTTAAAATCTAGATTTGAGATATTCTGAATTAAATTATAAACATTGTCTTTTATGAAAATTTTAGATTTATTAAAATATTCTATTTTTAAAAAGTTTCCTAAATTGTTAGGAAATATCAAATTTAGAAAGATTTAGAAAATCATAAAAAAATCATATTTAAATTATTCTGTAATAAATTAAGAAATATTAATTATTTATTTCCTAAATGGTTAGCAAATTAATTTAAAATTTATTTTCAAAATAATTAAATATTCTTGATGAGATATGTTAATTAAATTTAGAAATTGGTTTCTTAATTTGATTAAATAAATCTTTATTTATTAAAATCAGATTTATAACATATTTTTATTTTCAAAATAGAATTATAATATCTCTTTATTTCTAAAATAGAATTATAACATATTTAAATTTATGCCATGTTCATACCATATTGTATGTCATGTAGATGAATTAACTATTAATTATGACATGATAAGATTTTGCCTTGTGTGCAATGTGATTAGATATTATCGTATGTACGATGTGTCATGTCATCATCTATGTCATACGTGTGATCTGTCATGTCATCATTTATACCTTGTGTATAATGTCATGTAGATAGAATATTTATATGCTGTAGATGAGAACAAATCCCTTACACAATATTAAAACCTTCACCTTCCGTTAATATGGTAAGAACTAGAGGTTAAGTTCTTGTTTGAATTGTTAGCAAAGTCAAGCTCAACTTGAAATTAAATATGTTCAAACTATGGAGATGCAATCTCAGATTAACGGGTTGGTTTTAAACTTAAAGCGTTGATTTGTTGTGTCAAAGCCATGATCAATGTGGATAGAGGTGAAGTTGGGTGATATGCATTTGATGTATACTTATTAATGTGTTAACAACCTGATGTTTATGTGAAAATCAATTAGTTGCTAGCATAATGTGATAGTTGCATATAAGCGATATGTAATCGGTAAACTTGTTACCTACCGCTATAGTTAAGAATGGATTGTTGGCCAAAGTCAAGGTTGTTCTTATCAATGGTGGATATCAATCCACTTGGAGAAAATCTACCATCTCCTGAATTCAAAATAAGGGTATTTAAATTTGATAAATAAGAGAGCTTTTATTACATGTAAATTATTTACATAAATAAAATCATGTCTCTAATACATTCTCATTTTTATATTTTTAAGTTAATCTAATTATGACTTATGTCAATCTGTGTTTAATGTTGGACTCAGACAAACTGACTAGGCCGAACTTCTAGGACTAATTTTGAAGTTTAAGAATTATTCTCAAAGTTGACAAGCTAGCTTATGTCCTTGATGAACCTCTTCCCATAAGTCTTGATGTCGATGTAACTGCGGACCAATTGTTGACCCATTAGAAACATAAGGATGATTCTGTACTTACAAGTTGCATCATGCTAACCGCTATGACTCCTAAACTATAGAAAGAACATGAGCATTTGGATGCTTATGATATTGTCTATCATCTTTGTGAGCTATTTGATGAACAAACTAGATCTGAAAGGTTTGAGGTCTCCAAGCTTCTCTTTTGCTCAAAGATGTAGGAGGGTTCGTCTGCACTCTAATTTGTACTAAAGATGAATGACTACATAGAGCATTTAGCATCACTCGATTTTGCGATAGATCATGACTTAAGTATTGACTTAATTCTACATAGTTTGCCGAAAAGTCATTCATAATTTGTGATGAACTATCGGATAAACAATTTGGAATCGACCATCCCTAAAATAATTAATATGCTTAAGATTGTGGAGCCTTCTATTAAAGGTGAATAGAAAATTGTGATGTTAGTAGACTCCTCCAAGAAAGGTTCTCAGAGAAAGCTAAAATATCAAGTTAAAGGGAAGAGCAAAAAGGCCAAGACAGTAGAACCAGCACAAAAGGGCCTATGCCATCATTGTGGTAAGATGGGACACTGGCGAAGACACTATAAGCTTTATCTTAACTTTGTGAAGGAGAATAAGGTATCTGATGCCCCATCCTCTTTAGGTATTATCGTTATTAATTATCATGCTATTTCCTCAGACACTTGGATATTAGATATTGGGTGTGACTCACATATATGTAATAACAAACAGGGGCTAAGGAATAGCAGAAGACTCGTCAAGGGAGAATCAAGTGTGCCAGTTGGGAATGAAGCAAAGGTTGTTGTAGTCACCATCGAAACATACTTGTTAAATCTTCTTAGTGAACTTGTCTTAGAATTGGATAATTGTTATTTTGTTTCAGCATTAATAAAGAATATTGTTTCTATTTCTTGCTCAAATAGAAAAGGTTTCCATTCAACTTTTAGTAGTAATTGTTGTTATATAACTTTGAATGACGTTCTTTATGGTACTGAAACTTTATGTAATAGTATCTACGCATTAGATATATTTGGTGATAAATTCAATATCGAAATAAGCAATAAACATACTCGAATAGATAATCAATTAACCTCTTACTCATGGCATTACCACCTTGGCCATATAAGCAAGAAACACATGTCTGAATTGTAAAAGATTGTAGTTCTCGAATCATTTGAATTAGATACATTTGATACATGTGATTCATATTTGAAAGGCAAGATGATAAAATTACCATTTCCTGGAAAGAGTGAATGAGTTGATGAGTTACTTGGGCTCATGCATACTGATGTATGTGGATCAATGTCAATTCACACACTAGGAGGTTATAGCTACTTCATTACTTTCATTGATGATCACTCTCATTATGAGTATGTGTATCTACTGAAATACAAGTTTGAAGCCTTTGAAAAGTTTTGAGAATTTAGAAATAAAGTAGAGAAACAACTTGGTAAAAGTATTAAGATATTTCGATCCGATCGAGGTGGTGAGTATTTAAGCCAAGAGTTTTAAGATTATCTAAGGGACAATGGTATATTGTCTCAATGGACTCCACCTTATATGCCACAATATAATGGTGTATTAGAAAGGTGTAATCAAACCTTTTTGGACATGGTTAGGTCAATGATGGATTATACAATTCTTCCCAAAGACTTTTGGGTTTATGCACTTATGACAGCTGTTTACTTGCTAAACAGAGTCCCGATGAAGATAATCTCAACTATTTTATATAAGGTATGAACTAGTAAGAAACCCCTCATATCTTATTTGAAGATATGGGGATGTCCTACTTATGTGCAGAGGACTGTATTAGACAAGTTGGACGCTAAATCTGATAAGTGTTTATTTATTGGATATCCTAAGGAAACAAAGGGTTACCAATTCTATCACTCCTTAGAATAAAAGGTGATTGTTTCAAGGTATGCTGCATTCCTTGAGAAAGAGTTTTTCTTGCAGGAAGCAAATGGGAGTATAGTTGAACTTGATGAAGTTCAAGAGACTCCAATAGACACTAATGAGATGCCTAGTCAAGAACCACAGCCAATTATGACATAACCTCCACGTAGAATAGGTAGGACATGTAATATTCCTGAGAGATCTGGATCTCTTATAAGAGAATTGAATGACGTGTTACTCATTGAGGATGAGGAACTTATTAATAACAAAGAAGCTTTGAATAGTTCAGAGAAGGATAAGTGGCTTACAGCCATGAAGTCAAAAATGGATTTCATGTATGAAAACCAAGTTTTGAATTTGGTGGACCCACCTGAAGGTATTACGCCTATAGGGTGCAAGTGGGGTTTCAAGAAAAAAACTGACATGGATGGTAATATAATTACCTACAAGGTAATGTTGGTGGAAAAAGGCTATCGTCAAAGGCAAGGCATTGACAATGACAAAACCTTCTCACCTGTAGCCATGCTTAAATCCATTCGGATACTCCTAGCCATATCAGCTCATCATGATTATGAGATATGCCAAATGAATGTAAAAATAACTTTTCTTAAAGAAAACTTGCTCAAAGATGTATATATGATACAACTCAAAGGTTTTATATTTGTTAACAAGAATAAAGTATGCAAGATTTAATGGTCTATTTATGGACTAAAACAAGCATCCAAGAGTTGGAATATCCATTTTGATGAGGTGATCAAAGAGTTTGATTTCTCACAAAATCTAGACAAACCTTATGTATATAAAAAGGTTAGTGGAAGTGTGATCGTATTTCTAATATTGTATGTTGATGACATATTACTTATAGAAAATGATGTGCAGTTCTACAATGAGTGAAATTTTGGTTGTCCATAACATTCTCTATGAAAGACATGAGAGAAGTATCTTGCATCCTAGGGATGAAGATCTATAGAGATAGACTGAAAAGGTTGCTTGGTCTTTCACAGTTAACATATATAGACAGAGTGCTAAAATGATTTAACATGTTTGAATCCAAGAAAGGTTTCATACCTATGAGGCATGAAATTCACCTTTAGGAGTTTATGTGCCCATGCACAAAAGATGATAGGATCTGTATGGATAAGATACTTTATGCATCTGCAATAGGATCTATCATGTATATTATGTTATGTATAAGGTCTGATATATTGTATGCTCTGAGTATTATGAGCAGATACCAGTTAGATCCAAGAATGGAACATTTGATGGTTGTTAAGACAATCCTTAAGTACTTGAGAAGAACTAAGGATATGCTCTTGGTATATGGAGACGGTGATATGATCATACGCGGGTATATGGATGCTAGTTTCTAGACGGACAAGGATGACTTCAAGTCTCAGTCTAGATTTATATTCATATTAAATGGAGATGCAGTTATTTGGAAGAGTTCCAAGCAAGACACTATTGTAGACTTTACCTATGAGGTGAAATACATTGCAACTTTAGAAATAGAAAAGGAACCAGTTTGGATCAAGAAATTCATTACCGAACTTGGTGTGGTTCTATCTACTGTTGAAGCATTACCTATTTACTATGACAACACTAGAACCATTATGCAAGCAAAGGAACCTAGGTCTCATCAGAGATCCAAACACATGCTTTGCAGCTATCATCTGATTAGGGAGATCATTAGTAGGAAAGAAATACAACTCAAGAAAATTTTCACTGAAAGGAACCTAGCGGATCGTATGACAAAGGCTCTACAACAAAGCAAGTTTGAGAGTCATATCCATGCTTATGGTTTAGGATACTATGACAATTGGCATTATGCCAAGAGGCAGTGTTAGATTTTGAGGGATGTCCTAAGGCAATCGTTTTATGGTTTTACTATTTATTTGATAAATATAGATTCACTATTTGAATGCATATTATATGTTTTAATAGTCTTAAACTCATTTACTGAATATTCATAATATAATTCATAACTTGAGAGAATTTGTGATTGGATCACTACTTGTGATTATCTCTACATGTGTAATTATAAATGTATTAGAATTTCCCTAGTCGTCAAATTGGTGCATCAGACATCATCAATTCTATAAGACTATCACGGGTTATACTCCTTGGTTCAGCCAAGCAATTATTTTTCACTAGCTGGAGACATTGAAATATCGAGGGTTAAATGTGGATGCTAGTTTTGGTAACTAGTTCATTGGAGTGACTTGCTATAAAATTTCATATGGTTCTCTATATATATAGATATGTCTATGAAGTTCTTACTGCAGCTCAAGTGCAAGTTTCATTCGACTTGAGGTATATAAGTTATCTTGGTCATAGAGACTTATAATTTGATATTTTAAGCAAGCATCCCTTGGAGATATGGACCCAAGATGATTTAGTATAAGTCAAAGTACCCAAAGGTGTTTGGATAGCTCACAGATGATTCACCTCTCCTTGCGAGGAGATGTATACCCTATGACCTCTCGTTAGAATTATTACTTAAAGTTTTTGGCTAAAGTATCACATGTTAAGAGTACTTGATTACTTCATGAGTATGGACATAAACGTTAGAATTTCCCTATCACCTCTTATCCTGCTTGAGGCACCTTCATGGCCACTTCAGGGCGCCTCTAAGCTCTGGTCCAAGGCGCCTCCATCTCCATCTGAGGAGCCTCCAAGCCTGCTGCGCAGCCAGCTCACCCTCTGCACCCGAGGCACCTCCAAGCTCCATGGAGGCGCCTCAGACACTGTTCATCCCAGGTGTGACTTGCTCCTTTGTTCCTGCAAAATGTGTTAGTCCCAAACACATTCCTTGCAAAACAAAGTTAGCACATAATAGTCATAGTAAATGAGATATTGACAGTCTTCGGACTGTCCGGGTCTAACTTCGGATTTCCAATCCGAAACCCTAGGTCGATCCGACGCCTACTGTTCCCTCTACGGGAAACACAT
The DNA here is from genome assembly GCF_018446385.1 of Zingiber officinale. Taxonomy (NCBI): domain Eukaryota; kingdom Viridiplantae; phylum Streptophyta; class Magnoliopsida; order Zingiberales; family Zingiberaceae; genus Zingiber; species Zingiber officinale. The sequence goes on along the minus strand of NC_056005.1, from coordinate 70,897,991 downwards.
CCTCACCTACTCCACTCAGGAGACTTACCCGATGCCAGCACGATCCTCCAGATTGACTGGACTTTTGCTTGGCGCTCGATGCTTCCGGACTTTCTGCTGGACGCCCGCTCCCCGACCCGTCTAGTCTTCCACCTGGTTCGCGACACCAGGACTTTCCACCTAGGGTTACCACCCCTAGGACTTTTGCCTGAAGCTCTCAACCCGCCAAGACTTTCCGCATAGGGTTACCACCCTCTATGACCTAGGGTTAATACCCCCTAGGATTTTCCACCTGCCTAATCGCAGCTAAGACTATTGCCTAAGTATACTTATGACTTTCTTGCAAGCTTATTCAAACTGTTAGATCACAAACCAACTTAACTTTGAACATTTTGCCATTATCAAAACACGGGTTCCATTGTCGGATGCTTCCAACCCCAACAATTTCCCCCTTTTTGATTATGGCAATTCAAATTCAAAGTTAAGTAAAAACAGGCATAATTAAATAGATGTATAAGTAACAACAATTTTTTAAAGTTTTAGTGTAAGCATAAGAGCACAATTTTGGATGCAATCAAGGCTTAAGCTAACACTTTAAAGTGTAAGGTTCCCCCTTAATTAGCGCTTAAATTTTGAATTTTGAAAATTTGAATTTTATGCTACTCTCCCCCTTTGCCATATATCAAAATAAGGAGAGGAAAAAATATAGAACTTAGGTATATCTGAAAAGTATTTTGAAAAAGTGTTTAGGTATACCTTGAAAAAATGCTTAGCTTTTTAGAGGAAATGTTCTTGTAAGACTTTTAGCTAAGTTATAAACTATTTCAACTTTGAGAAATAACTTAACTAATCAGAATACTTTGAAAAAATAAAATACTTAGTTCAATTTAGAAGTATTTAACTAAGAGAATGATTTTTGTAAAACATTTAGCTAAGTAAATGTTTAAGGATTCAGAGAGGATCTTTTTAAAGACATTTTGAAAGGTTATTGATCCTATCTGAGAAACTTGACAAAATGGAAAGCTGGGGAGGAAACCTACTGCTGATGAAGAGTAATACCTGACTGGATACCGATCTGAGAAACCCAAAGCGGATCGGGAAGAATAAAATCACAGAATGCCCTCCTTGTGCGAAGCTTCAATGACGAGAGAGAAATCTGACTAAAGAAAATCGAGATCCAGAGCTCCCAAGGCTTCCTGCGCACAAGAGACCAACCAACACTATCGTCAGTGACCTAAGACCGGGGTGGGAATCCCTGGCTAGGTCCTCCGACACTCAAGTCAGTGATCTCTCTGGGTGTGGAAGAAGGAAGAAGAAGATGAACAGTAGTTGAAAACTAGAGTCGTGAGTGTGAGCCTCAATGTGAACTTCCCTGGCCAACGGAGAGGATTCCCCTTTTTATACCACTTCATATAACCTCCGTAGTCATGAAGTGGACCCCGGTTTGTTAGAGTTTGTTATGAGATGACGTCAGCTACGTACTTGTGGTAAATGACTTTTAAAGAATCTTTTTTGAACCCTAGATGTACCTTCTTTGTCGTCTAGTACCTACAGAAAAGTCTAGAAGCACACTTCCCGCCAAATAGGTAAACATATTATTCAATCACATACAGATATCTTTATTAAATTAATTATAAGTCTACTTGTTCGTCCTGTCTTTATTATGTTATAGACAGCTTGGTATTATACCATGTTTTGTATTGACCGAATATTAAACCCAGACCTTATTCGGTCGGTTTATCATTATCATTCAACTAATCGTTCGGTAATATATTATCAATTCTATAAAGCTTTAGATCTTTTCATTCTCGGGCGATCATGTATACTTAATTAATTTTAGATATGCCACCTTAAACAATCCTGGCTTTTTATCTTAAACGTGTAAACCCGGCCGATATTGATTTACCTTTCCTAAGAGGTATCCCGGCCGATATTAGCCTACTCTTCTCAAGGTATTTCTCGATCGGTATTAACTTACTTTCCTTAAGGTATATATCGGTCGATATTAACCTACCTTCCCCTAAGGCATATCTCGGCCGATATTGGCCTACTTCCCTTGAGGTATGTATCGATCGATATCGGTCTACCTCCCTAGAGGTATATATCGGTCGATATTGGTTTACTTCCCTTAAGGTATATCTTGGTCGATATTTGCTTACTCTAATTAAGGTATATATCGGTTGATATTGATATGCCTCCCCTAAGGTATATCTCGATCGATATTGACCTGCCTCCTTTAAGGTATATCTTGGTCGATATTAGTTTTCCTCCCTTGATGCATATCTTGATCGATATTGGTCTTCCTTCATCAAGGTATATCTCGGTCGATATTGACCTGCCTTTTTAATTCTACTATCTCCTTTCCCTTTTTCACCAGGGACCCACTAAACCTAACCCATATCACTAGCCTTTCCTTCAAGTCTAGTCGAAGGAGGTGTAGCCGACTGACTAGACACAAGTCTATTTTTGTTTCTTTGCCTGTCTTTACCCATGACTCTGCCATAGGTACTGTAGTGGCCTCATGATCCTCTGCTATAGTCATCCCGTGAACTCAAGTACAGTGATCCTGTGAGTCTTTTGATCCTTTAAATAGGGCTATTACCCTCTCTTTATTCTCCATTCTCCATTCTCCCCATTTCTTTGTCTTCCTTGTTCACTTCATCTTACCGAGAGTATGGCCCTAATCCCCCTTTTGGGGGTGATTCTTGTTGGACAAGACAAGATCTATATATGAATTTGCCCAAGCTTTGGATTTAGTTAACCTTTTGATCCAAGAAACTATCCTGAGAAACGAAGTCTCTCGAGATCGAGAATCTCCATCCAAAGGTACGACTGCTTTGCAAACCCAACGGGTTTCAGAGGGGTTCCCACTACTCATGAAGGGCCAACTAAATGGCCCATGGATGTCGCTACGAGGGCATAGCCCATGTTACCCGTGGGCTAGGATGGCCACTCTGGAAGCAGAGCTCAAGGGCTCAAGCAGGAAAGGAACTCTTTAGTCACCTTTCCACCAGGGCATGAATAAATCTGCCCTTCCTTGTTCATGAGCCCACTCTGCTTCATAGTTTCCTTCATCCCGGGCAAAATATTCCCACTTCTGCAGCCCGAGCAACCTTCCTTCATGCCAGGCAAAATATTTCCACTTCTGCGCCTTGACAAGCTTGGCTCCGATGGGATTGAAATCTTCTAAGTATTCTGAGAGCTTATGTTTGTAACTTTTGTTGACCTTTCGAGGTTTAATGTTTTGAGAGGAAAATGTAATGTTATGTATTTGATCAGGTTCTAAGTGTAAAATCGAATGATCTTTTGTATTGAATTGGGTGATTTTCTTGAATCCTTCTAGTTCACAAGAATAGACGTAATGCCTCAACCAACATTGACTTATATGTCATAAACATTGTCGTTCCGACTAATATTAGCTTATTTATTGCAAACAAGGTTATCCCGACCGATGTTATACCATCTATTATAGATAAAGTTATTCCGACCGATATTAGCTTGTTTATTGCAAACAAGGTTATCCCGGCCGATGTTATACCATCTATTATAGATAAAGTTATTCCGACCGATATTAGCTTGTTTATTGTAAACAAGGTTATCCCGGCCGATGTTATACTATCTATTATAGATAAAGTTATTTCGACCTATATTAGCTTATTTATTGCAAACAAGGTTATCTGTACTTCATAATGATATCAATTCAAACTATGCTTCACGCTTGTTTGGCTTTATTTTCTGTCCTCGGTCCGGACTCTGTCAAACTCGCTCAATCTTTCTTTATTACACCTAGTAAACTGCACCTTGTCTCAAAATTTCCTTGATTATGATTGGCTTTTCAATGGTAAGAGAATGTTGGAGGCACATGATGAGGGGTTACCAACCCTAGCATGATTCGATTTGTCGTGTCCAACATAAATGCCCATTTATGATTATGTAACACATGTCTTCTCTTTCTGCTATGTCACACGGGCCTTTGCCCTTTTTCTATAATCCCCGATGTCTATTGAAATAAAAGTATTTTGATCTAACAATGGTTGTGTGTCTTCCAAACCCTAAACCCTTCATCTTCTTGTCAACTTTGTCCCTTTCTTTCTTGCCTTAGCGTTCTTCTCTTATTGCAGTCTTTGATCAAACCTCGCGCTCACCGCTTTCCAGCGATCTCCTTTCTTGCCTCCAGTAAGTAACTTGCTGTTCTGCTAACCTTTACTTCTGTCTATGGATGAAGAAACGATTGCTCCTTGGTATGCCCAAATTTCATCTTCTTTTGACAAAAATGCCAGGCTTGTTATTTGCCATCAATATGAAATCCCTAGGGAATATAGCATCTTAATCCCGAAACCAGATGATCATCCTCACCGTCCCCCTGCTAATTGCGTGACTTTTTTCAGGGATCAATTGATAGGGGGTTTGAGGTTTCCCATTCCTCCTTTTCTAATTGATGTGAGTCAGTATTTTGATATTCCCTTGCAACAATTCGCACCTAATGCCTTTCGTTATTTGTGTGGCACCTACATGCTATTTTGTCTGTTAGATATTCCTCCTACTCCCCAAATTTTTTTTATGTTTTACTACCCAAAGTGCTCAGAACCCGGCGTTTTTATTTTCCAATCCCGGACTAAGATGGTCCTTTTTGAGGATATGCCTTCGTCTCTCAAAGCTTGGAAATCTCGTTTCTTCTTTATGAAATTTCCGGGACCCATCCCTTGGTCCCATGCCTGGAGATCCTCCTTGCCTTCCTTGCCCGACGTCAAGGAGCTTCACCTTCATCCTTCTTTTCCTATTTATTGTGAAAAATTGCTATGTCGCCGACTTTCTATCCCTAAGTGGCTGCGGGTCGATCTTCTGTATTTATTTGGTCTAAGCCCTGTCAAGCCCGATACACAAGGCTCTTTAGGTAAAATTCTGCTTCTTCCTTATTGATTTTTACTAAATAAAACATTTTCTTCCCTCTATGTAGTGGCCAATTTTTATTCTGCTTTAATCGATGAAGAACTACGTCTAGAAGAGGAAACACTTCACGCAAAAGAGCAAGAGCTTCTTGCTGCCATTACTCCACCACCTCCAGTTGAAGATCCGATTCCCCTAGTTGAAGTATCCAGCTTTCAGGTGGTTCCGGAGGTTCCCGAAGGCTTTCCTGCAGAAACTCCTACTGTCTCTCTGTCGATTATTTCTTCATCAGTGGTTGTTGCTTCTTCAGCAGCCACTCCCCTTCATATCATTGAGCTTACATCTCTTGTGAGCTCCGATAAATCAATTGCTGAAGTTGCTCCTGGCAAATGGCCGGGGCGCAAACTTACTAGGGCTCGTCGTCCCAAAAGGAGACTCATCCTTTCCGCCGACGAACTCGTTTCAGAAGATTTTGCTTTTACTGCCCTCCCTTCTGACGAGCTCACTTTGGCTGACCTTTATCCTTCTCTTGTTTTCTCTTCTTCACTTTCCTCTAGTACCCCTACCCCTGGTGGCACTTCTTTCACTTTTCCTCTGTCTATTCTAGAATCTGGATCTTTACCTTCCTCACCTTCTTCTTATCTAGTTTTTGCTCCCCCTTCTATTCCAACTTCTTCTTTTTCCACGGGCTCCTCTGCCATTCCCGTCCTTCCTATCTTGCTGGGGGGTTCTTTTGCTAATGCTTGGGAGGAAATTCATCCTCTCTTTGGGGAGCTTACCACTCTTGAGACAATCGATCGATTCTCTCACAAGGAAACCCGGGTATGTTTATGAATGTTTATTTATCATTTATCCTTGATTATTCTATGACCTTTTTATTATATTTCCAGCGTTGGCTAGCAAACATGGGTCTGTCTAGGTTGATGCATAATTTATATAATGAAAACAAGAAATTGAAGCAGAAAGTTGCTGAGATGTCCTCTGCTAAAGTTTCAGAGGAATCCAAGAGACAATATGAATCTCAAATTGAGAGTCTTTAATCACAATTCCAATCAGCAACGGATCTCAACAAGGAATTAACTTCCAAATTAGAGAAACAGACGACTGAGTTTAACAAGTTAAAATCTGATTATGAGTCTGCATTGGCTGACAAACTCAAGGCTCTGCATCTGAAAGATGATGAAATAGCTTTTTTGAATACCTCTTTGGACACAGCTAAAGCAGAGGCCTCCACCAAAGATGCTGAGCTGAAGACTTCCCAAACAGCTTTGGTCGTTTACAAGGCTGGTGAAGACATCCGCTTCAAGGAGTGGGTTACCATCATGATCAACTCTCCTGACTTCAACAGGCCCATCGCTAAGTCTATTTTGGTTGCCTATACTGCTGGAGCTGAGGGAGCGATTAAGCAATTACGGGAGCAGGGCTTCCTATCTCGTGATCCTCCTCTCAATTTTTTGGATCGGCGTAGACTCCTTGCTGACAAGCCTGACGATCTATTTCCTTAGTTGACTATAGACTAATCTTTTTACCTGAATCTGGCTCATTGTAAAGCTAACTAGAATTTGTGATGACAATCTGGTTTGTTTATGTAAAGTTAAACTTCTATCCTTATTACTAAATCTGCTCCTTTTCATTCATGGTGGTTGCTTATTTTATCTAAGTATGTCGAATGTCGCTTGGCTTGCCACTATAAAACCTCACTCAATATACTATAATATCTTCCGTCTCGGTCGATCTATTGTGACCGGTCGATTCATACTTGTGTTTACAAATATCGTTCGGTACTTTGTAGTTAACTAAGTCCTATCCGATTTAGTGCAGCCTGTCGTAATACTATTAGTATCGTTCAGTTTATTATAACTGGTTGATTTATACTTGTGTCTATGAATGCCATCTGGTGCATTATACTTAACTAAATTTCATCTGACTCATTATGGCGAACGCCACCTGGCTTGTCATTATAAATCCTTAATCAATATATTATAATATCATCCACCTTGGCCGATCTATCGTAACCGACCAATTTATACTTATGCTTACAAGCATCGTCCAGTACTTTGTTTTTAACCGAGTCCCGTTCGATATAACATGGTACTTTATAATATAATATTTTCAATATCAATTGGTTTATTATACCTAGTCGATATACCCTTAGGCTAGAACATATCGACTAATTCCTTATACTCAACTAAATCTCGTTCGGTCCAGTATGACTGCCCGGGTTTATTGTTTTAATCAAATAGATAATCTAAAATTATTTTATCAATCCAGTACCCGACCGATTTCTTCCATACTTCTTTGATTCTTTAAGAATCAAGCATATAGCGAGAAAAACTTGGTCGCGTTTCTCGAGAAAGATTACTAAACTTAATATCTTTTTTCTTGGGATTCATCCTTCTTTTTGAATTCAATTCTATCCTTTGATGACATTACCTCTTTATGACGGTTATGATTCCGGGTATTCTTCCTTATTGGATTCATACTCCTTTTCTCTATACCCACTTTTATACTTAAGTTCTACACAAACTGCCATTGATATTATTATTTTATATACTCCTATGCCTTCGGGTTTTTCCTTTTTCCAGTTCTTCTTCCTCTCCTGTTTAAGGGTTTTTTAGTATAAGGCCCCGAGGGAGAGAGAAAGAGGTTTTAGATGCTATCTTCTTCTTTTTGAATATCCCTACCTCCTCCTTTGTTTACTTCCCTTCTGTTATTCCTCCATGGCCACTTCTTCCCCTGCATGGTTCCTTTCGTGCGCTTCTGACCTTATAGAACCAGAGGAGGTGGATTTACAAGTGAGCTATGGTTTTCCTTCCTATATAGTTCGCCCTACCCCACAGGATATCCCACATCTTCCTCCTCTGGGGTGTATATCTATCTTTCGGGACCAAGTCCTACAAGGTTTTCGATTCCCTCTTCATCCCTTTTTCTCTGATGTTAGTATCTACTTTAAGATTCCCCTTAATCAATTTATTCCTCAGTCTTTTTCTATCCTCATGGGTTTTGTTGGGGTATCTAAACTGCTAGATTTTCCTCTATCCCCTCGTCTTTTTCACCACTTCTTCATTCCATGCCAAGTAGATATTGGTGTCTTCAAATTTCAGTCTCACCCTAAGGCTGTTTTGTTCAACCGAATTCCTCCTCAAGGGGAATGACATCACAAATTTTTCTCTATGCGTCTTCCTTCTTCTCCTCCTTTTCCTATCCAATGGATATATGATCTCCCTCCAATCCCTAGTACTGACAATCTCCTCAATGCCCCCTCTGTCTCTTTCGCTTTATCCAAACTAAAGGGGGAAAAATTCAGCTTACCATCCTTGATTGTGGAGGGCTTGAAGTTTTCCTTTGGAATAAGTAACATCGACACTCCCCTGGATGTCTCTTTTGGTATGTCAAAACATTCTAAACTATGTTTATCAGTTGGTTGCTAATCATCCTCTATAATGATGCCCAATTCTTATGTTTCAGTTGATGCTCTTCTACCGGCTTTTATGTATAAGAACACTACTATGACTAAATCTTTCCTGAATAATCTCGGAGAAAAATGGCTACAAGCTCATCGAGCCAATCTTACTTCCTCTACCCTGGGTTTGCTATCTAAAGAAGAGCAAGAAGCGGAAGCTGCTGCAGCTATGGAAGAGGAAGAGGAACAACCTTTTATTACCTTAATCAAGAAACCCAAGCTTACTGAGGATGTTCCTTTTAGCGACCTCTTTGGTACCTTTGTACAAACCCCCCTCATTCCGGCACCTATTTCTTTTGAGAGAGGTCAGACACCAATGTCCCCTACCCACATTATCTCTAATCTTTCTCTTAGGATGATGAGACCGACTCTACTCATCCCCTCCTCTTCTGTTATTGTTTCAGCTTCTTCTGCTTCTCAGATGACTGTTACCCCCTCTGCATCCTCCCAGCCTCTTGCATTGGCCTTGCTTCCTCTGGCTTCTGGACCACGAGCTAAACGAACACCTTGCAGGAGATCTTCTCCGAGTCCAGGGCCATCAGCTATTCATGCTTCGACAATGGAATCAGCTTTAATTGCTCTACCATCTTCCCTCCCTTCTAGCTCATCCCCTATCATTCCCAGTTCTACTACTCCCCTCATTTCTCTTCCTTCTTCTTCCACACGACCCTCTTCTCCTTCTGCCTCCACACCTTTATTTAGACAAGCTATGGGTCTTCCCTCACAAATGGGACAAACTTTGGACCCTCCTGGTTACGGTTTTTTACAACTACAAGGCCCACTGTCTGAATCTTGGCTGCATAACCAAGAATTATTAAAAGGCACTAGTATTTCTAGCCGTGCCGACAATCATAGTCGCCAAGCTGTTGCTATAAGTATTTTTCCTTATATATTGTTAACTTCTTATTGCTTTTGCTAACTGTACTATTATTTTTAGTTCCTCGCCTCAAGTCTTCATCTGGACCAGTTAGTCATTGCCTTGGAAAGGGAAAATGGCAAGTTAAAGGCTCAGGTAGAGACATTGCAAGCCAATCTTCCTCCTTCTCACATTGAGCTCACTCAATTACACAATAAAGTAGCCTCACAAGATCAACAAATAGAGGCTATGAAGAAAGAATTACAAGAGTTGCAGCAGTCATTGAAAAAGAAAGAGCTTGAAAGGAGAACCTTAGAGCTGCAAGTGGATTGATTACATTCTGGTCTCCGGATGGAAATTGCTTTGAAGGACAAAGCCCTCTCAGATGTTTCTCATAAAAGCCTTGTTTTAGAGAAAGTAGAGAGGCTTCATAATGTCTTTCTTTCTGAGTAGACCCAAGACTCGGCCTCGAAAGATTTTGATATTCTACAAGATCAAGAACTAAAAAGGGCTCAGGATGTCGAGCTATCATCGCTTCAAAAGGAACTGGAATAGCTTAAATTGGAGAGAGACACTCTCAAAGATCAAGCTGCTAAACTACAGGCTGAATTTCAAAGCTATAAGGAGCATGAGGAAAACCGATGGGAAGAGAGACGCCTAACTTATCTAAGGTCTTCGACGTTTGTTAACGAATATGTTCGTCGAATCATAGGGGCTTTAAATCATTCTGTGGAAGGGATTCTTCAACAATTGAGAGAGAGTGATTATCTACCTAGGGAACCTCCTTCTCTATTCATAGACCGTCGCAGACTCAACAAAGAATTACCCGGGAATTTGACGAGCCATTTTGAGTAAGCATGGTTATGTAGTTAAAAAGACTTATAATTAAAAGACTTGTAATTAGAAGACTTGTAATGAAAAGACTTGTAATTAAGAGATCTGTAATTAAATAGCTGCAACATTAAGAGAAAATTTGGTACTTACCTATTTTTTCTGGTTTGTGTTACCTTGACATTGCTTCCTTTGAAATGCTTCTAAGAACTAAAAATAAGTACTATCTTGTTCAAGAATACCTCCCTTATTCCTCAGAATTAGATCTTGTTTTGATAAACTCCTCAATTGGTAATATCTCAGAAGGGCATGTAATTCCGAGCGATTTTATATGAAGAACTTCAAGGAATTTCTGTGCTTTAATTGAGTATAACATTCCGAGTAATATTAGATAAAGAACTTCATATGATCGGGACTCCAGATAGGGAATGTAATTTTGGAAGATTATATGTATATATATATATACAGAATTGTTGGGTTTTTCGGGCCGCGAAAACGGCTTTTTCGCGTCGCGAAAACCTCGAAACCCCGCCACCAGATCTGTGTGAAGAATAAAAAATTTGAAAAACTACGAGTGTGAGTTTACCAACCTATAGATCTACACTAGAACTATATATTAAAGAGTTTTACCCTCGTAGCGTGCCCTTCGCGAGTCCCGCTTGTCCAAGGAGATGCCGGATCTCAAGTTGTTAAAGTAGACAACTCTCTATGCGTATCCACACGAACTAATTAGGTGGAGAAGACCAAACAATAGGTGTGCTAGGACCTAGGTGGTTCGGACAAGAGTGGAGAGTGAGAGCAAGAAGAGAGAGCTCTAGGAGGAAGAAGATAGAATTGAATTGACTTGAATGAAAAAATCAATTTCATTCACTACAAAAGTGGCCGACCACTCTTGGATTGTAACCTCCATTCACAATTAATGTAGCCATTAAAGGAGAGTTGTAACCTCCAAGAAGTGACACACACATGTGCTAGCTTTGATGATATGGCACATCATCATTGGCCACTTAATGCCAAGTAAAAAATGATGTGGCATAAAGTCAAATCAAACTTGACTCTTCCTCTTCCTCTCAAGTCATGTCAAACTTGACTTAATCTCTCTCATGGTTGATCTAATCCAACCATTTAATTCAAGCCAATTTAATATAATGAATCTAATTCATTTAATTAAATTGATTCAATGAGTCATAATCTAAATTAGACTCATTGAACACATGAATCAACTTGAGTCCAACTCAATTAGCCCAATTAGGATTACTCTTAATCCAATTTGATTCATCACATGAATCTAATCCTCTTGGTTCATCATATGAACCTAATCTCCATCTAATTGTCCTTAGTGTGTGACCCTATAGGTTCTTGTAATGTTGGAAATGCCCCTAAACCCATTTAGGAGCATAAGTAATGAGCGGTATCTAGAAACACATCATTACTACCCAAGTTACAAGAATGTTGAGATCCAACATCACCTTGTGACTACTAATTGTGACTCCTCACAATATATGACAAGTGTCCTTCTATCCTAGACATCTAGATTGATCAATGTGAGGCATAGACCGTGTCATCTTCTGACCAATCTAAATCATGAAGTCCAAGTAGATTCACTAAATCAAATGAGCTCAATATCTCATATTGACTCATTTGGGAATGACCATGCACTTCGTAGTCTCACTCTAGGATAGAAGGACACTTGTCATTATTGTGAGGAGTCACAATTAGTAGTCACAAGGTGATGTTGGATCTCAACATTCTTATAACTTGGGTAGTAATGATGTATTACTAGATACCACTCATTACTTATGTTTCTAAATGAGTTTAGGGGCATTGCCAACGTTACAAGAACCTATTGGGTCACACACAAAGAACAAGTGGATGGAGATTAGGTTCATATGATGAACCAAGAGGATTAGATTCATTTGATGAATCAAATTGGATTAAGAGTAATCCTAATTGGGCTAATTGAGTTGGACTCAAGTTGATTCATGTGTTCAATGAGTCTAATTTAGATTATGACTTATTGAATCAATTTAATTAAATGAATTAGATTCATTATATTAAATTGGCTTGAATTAAATGGTTGGATTAGATCAACCATGAGAGAGATTAAGTCAAGTTTGACTTGACTTGAGAGGAAGATGAAGAGTCAAGTTTGACTTGACTTTATGCCACCTCATTGGTGAGTTGGCATTAAGTGGACCAATGATGATGCTCCACATCATCATGGTTACTTAAGTGAAGTGTCACCTCATGGGAGTTACCAAGAGTTGTGACTCTTGGTATCCCATGGAGGTTACAAACCACTTAATTAGATGAAAAGAGTTTCATTTTGCAAGTGTAACTCTCATTCAAGTGATCTTCCTCCTCCTAAGCTCTCTTCTTGCTCCTTCTCTTCTCTTGGTCATGGGTTTCAAGCAAGGGAGAAGAAAGGAGAGTGAATCTAATCCAAGAAGAAAGGTTAGTGAAAGTCACATAGAGATTTTAGAGGAGTGTGTTCTCTTCTTTTCCTTTCTTCTTCTTCCAATCCTACTCGAGAGCCCTAGAGAGTGCTAGCACACTTGTGGTGCTCTCTTCTCCATCCTTGAGTGTTAGAGAACACTTCTTGTTCGTGTGGATATCACTAGAGAGTTGTCTATGTTGACAACCTCGAGATCCGGCGTACCGTTGGACGAGCGGGATTTGCGAGGGCACGCTTCAAAGGTATAAAATGTTTTTCCCTTTGTAGATCTACTGTAGATCATAGTTTGAAATTCGTACTCGTATTTTCGAAAGTTTTCTTCGCATGGATCCAATGGCTAGGGGGTTTCGGGGTTTTCGCGACGCAAAAAAGCGGTTTTCGCGGCCCGAAAAACCTAACAGGTTAGACATTTGACCCAGGAGATTAAATAAATACTCATGCTTGGACTTTAGGGCTACCTGAATTTAGATGAACAACCTTGATTAAAACTTTTACAAGTTAAGCTCCTCCCTCTATGGAGCTAAACTTAACTAAGTCTTTTAAACCAAATATTTCAACTTTAAGTATATCTTCTAATAACTTCTCAAAGCTATTTTTCAAAAGGCCTATTAAAACTTAAGCCATTTTCAAATATTCTTGCAAATGCCTTTAAACTTAGCCAATTTTGAGAAAAATTCTATAAAGTTTTCCGAATCTAACTAACTTTTCTCAAAAAGGTTTTTCCTTCAAAAGTTACCTAAGTACTTTTTCAAATTTTGCTTTTCAATATAACTGATATGGGTTAGGTTTAGTGGGTCCCTGGTGAAAAAGGGAAAGGAGATAGCAGAATTAAGAAGGCAGGTCAATATCGACCGAGATATACCTTGATGAAGGAAGACCAATATCGATCGAGATATGCATCAAGGGAGGAAAGCTAATATCGACCAAGATATACCTTAAAGGAGGCAAGTCAATATCGATCGAGATATACCTTAGGGGAGGCATGCCAATATTGACCGATATATACATTAATTAGAGTAAGCCAATATCGACCAAGATATACCTTAAGGGAAGTAAGTCAATATCGACCGATATATACCTCAAGGGAGGTAGACCGATATATACCTAGGCCAATATCGGTCGAGATATACCTTAGGGGAAGGTAGGTTAATATCGACCGATATATACATTAAGGAAAGTAAGTTAAAACCGATTGAGAAATACCTTGAGAAGAGTAGGCCAATATCGGCCGAGATACCTCTTAGGAAAGGTAAATCAATATCGATCGAGTTTACATGTTTAAGATAAAAAGCCAGGATTTTTTAAGGTGGCTTATCTAAAATTAATTAAGTATACATGATTGGCCGAGAATGAAAAGATCTAAAGCTTTATAGAATTGATAATATATTACCGAACGATTACTTGAATGATAATGATAAACCGACCGAACAAGGTCTGGGTTTAATATTCGATCAATACAAAACATGGTATAATACCAAGCTGTCTATAACATAATAAAGATAGGACGAACAAGTAGACTCATAATTAATTTAATAAAGATATCTGTATGTGATTGAATAACAGGTTTACCTATTTGGTGGGAAGTGTGCTTCTAGACTTTTCTGCAGGTACTAGAAGACAAAGAAGGTACATCTGGGGTACAAAAAAGATTCCTTAAAAGTCATTTACCACAAGTACGCAGATGACGTCATCTCATAACAAACTCTAACAAATCAGGGTCCACTTCATGACTACGGAGATTATATGAAGTAGTATAAAAAGGATAATCCTCTCCGATGGCCAGGGAAGTTCACATTGAGGCTCACACTCACGACTCTAGTTTTCGACTACTGTTCATCTTCTTCTTCCTTCTTCCACACCCAGAGAGATCACTGACTTGAGCGTCGGAGGGCCTAGGCAGGGATTCCCACCCCGGTCTTAGGTCACTGACAATAGTGTTGGTTGGTCTCTTGTGAGCAGGAAGCCTTGGGAGCTCCGAATCTCGGTTTTCTTCAGTCAGATTTCTCTCTCATCATTGAAGCTTCGCACAAGGAGGGCATTCTGTGATTTTATTCTTCCCGATCCGCTTTGGGTTTCTCGGATCGGTATCCAGTCAAGTATTACTCTTCATCAGCAGTAGGTCTCCTCCCCAGCTTTCCATTTTGTCAAGTTTCTCAGATAGGATCAAATTTGGCGTCGTCTGTGAGAACTTCACCTGAATCTGAGACTATAAGATGGAAGAAGCTGGAAAATCAAATCTACCCACTATTAGCAGCGAAGATCTAGATTTTCTCATTAATACTCATGTATAGAAAGCTTTGCAGCAACAACAACAACAACTTCAAGCTCATACTGGGGCTACTCTGCTGGTAGCTTATAATCCGGCGATTTCGACTACTGAGCACCTAAAGGGAAAGGAGCCAAAAGAAGAAGAACATGTATATTTCCCTCCGGCTACAGCTTCCCCGACTAGGCGTCCTCGAGCCTTCTTTCGTACTCCTTTAGAACAGGGAGGACGAAAGCCTATATTTTAGGAATCCTCTGGCGCAGCACCAGACAGGGAGAAGCACAAAGTTAAGATGATAGCCAGCGATAGCTCGCCGGAAAGAATCATTTCTCCGTTCTCTCAAAGTGTACTGGATGATCCGCTTCCAAAGCGGTATCAAAGTCTTCAGATCGGTGAGTACACTGGAACTTTAGATCCGGAAGATCACTTATTAAAATTTGAGAATGTAGCATTATTACAATAATTTTCTAATGGAGTGAAGTGTCGGATGTTCCTCTCCACACTCAGAGGAGCCGCGCAGCGTTGGTTTAAGAGATTGCCGGAAAAATCTATCTGAAAGTTCAAGGACTTCAAGAAGGTTTTCTTACACCATTTCTGTAGCAACAAGAGGTACCATAAGACTCCCTGGAGTCTATTTTCAATTAAACAAGCATCTAAGGAGTCCATTAGGGCCTATATCAAAAGATTTAATCAGGTAGCTATCGATGTACCCAACGCTACTACTGAAATATTAGTAAGTGCTTTTTCTCAAGGTTTGAATGATAATGGTTTCTTTAAAGATCTAGTAAGAAATCCTCCTGTCAATTTTGACTCCTTGATCGAACGTGCCACTGAATTCATTAACGTTGAAGAAGCTCAAGCTGCCCACAGAAAAGAAGGCACCACTTCTTCTCCTACCCCTGTTAAGGAGAAGGCTCCTGTACCTGTCCCTCCACCTAGAGGACCTCGGGTAGTTCATCCACCTCATCATCATCCAGAATATCATCCGCAAGCAGTACAACACGTGGAGATGCAACAAGAAGCACCAGGAAGGTGGCGCACATACCATAAGACCAGCAGTCATCATACAGAGGACTGTTTTGTTTTGAAAAATAAGAGAGCAAACAGGGATCGTTATCAAAGGCAAAATTATTATCGGCATCAATACCCCAGACAGCAAAGTCCGCTCAAACTGGAATATCGCTCGGTCGAGCCTCAACAAGGCACATTACCAACCCCAGTCGGTACAAGTCAGGTGCCCGAGAAAACTCAGCCTGACATCATGACCGCTCGGCAAGAAGAAAACAGGAGCAATGCCGCCCGAGGTAACATTAATATGATCGCGGGTGGGCCTACTGATGGAGATTCCAACAGGGCCAGAAAAGCACATGCATGGAGACTTGAAATACATGTCGTAGGGTGTAGCATGGAAAGAGCAGCTGGTCCAGAAATCAGTTTTGGGCCCAGAGACCTCGAGGGGGTAGAAATACCCCATGATGATGCAATAATAATCATGGCTGTGATAGCTAATTATGCTATTTCTCGTACCTTCATAGATACTGGTAGTTCTATGAATATTATCTTCAAGAAAGCTTTTGATCAGCTGCAGATTGACCCGAGTGAACTTCAACAGATGGTAACTCCTTTATATGGATTCACTGGTAATGAAGTACAACCGCTGGATCAAATAAAATTGGCCATATCTCTAGGGGAAGAGCCTCTTATGAGAACAAGAAGATCCTACTTTATGGTGGTGGATGCCCCCTCCTCCTATAATGTGATACTGGGTCGGTCGGCCTTAAATGAGTTTAGGGCGGTCATTTCTACTTTCTGTCAAAAGATTAAATTTCCCGTTGATGACCAGGTCAGGGAAGTGTGGGGTGATCAGAAGACAGCCTGAAAATGTTATGTGGAGATCGTCCGAACTGAAGCCAGCGCCACTCGGAAAATCCAAAGAATGGAGGTTAATGCCATTCAAGAAAAGTCATCTATTCTGGTTTATGAAGAAAAGGAAGAAGTCCAGATACAAACTGGTCAACCTGAAGCTACTACTTATGTCGCGACCGATCTTGATCCTACATTGGAAATCGAGCTGGTTCAGTGCTTGAATAAAAACAATGATGTCTTTGCCTGGACACCCAAGGAAGTCATGGGTTTCCCCTTCAGTAATGGAGCATTCTTTGCATGTTTTCCCAGATGCCCGACCGGTCATGCAAAGAAAAAGAAATTTCAGCGCAGAACAAAATCAAATCATCAAGGAAGAAGTGACTAAACTCATGGAAGCTGGCTACATCAGGGAGGTACAGTTCCCTAGCTGGCTAGCTAATGTAGTCTTGGTCTCTAAGCCAGGCAACAAATGGCGGGTGTGTATTGATTTCCGTGATCTCAACAAAGCTTGCCTGAAAGATTATTATTTGCTGCCCCGGATTGATTAATTAGTAGATTCCACATCTGGGTGTGAATACATTTCTATGCTGGATGCTTATCAGGGCTATCATCAGGTCCCCTTAGCTAAGGAGAACCAAGAGAAGGTCAGTTTCATAACATCTGAAGGTACTTATTGTTATAATGTTATGCCCTTTGGACTAAAAAATGCAGGAGCAATTTATCAGAGGCTTATGAATAAGGTCTTCCAGAAACAGATTGGAAGAAATATGGAAGTATATGTCGATGATATCTTAATTAAGTCCCTTCAAGCTATTGATCTGTGCAGGGATGTAGAGGAGACCTACAAGACATTGAGGCAATATGGGCTCAAGCTAAATCCAGGCAAATGTTTATTTAGAGCAAAGGGGGGAAAGTTCCTGAGCTATATGGTGTCTGAGCAGGGAATAGAGGTCAACCCAAGCAAAGTCAAAGCTCTTCAAAACATGGAGCCACCACGTAAAATGAGGGAAGCTCAAAGACTCACCGGCCGGATTACAGCCTTGTCTAGATTTATTTCAAGGTCGATCGATCATAGTCTCCATTTCTTCAAGATACTTCAGAAGGCTAACAAATTTCAATGGGACAAAGAATGTGACAAAGCTTTTCAAGAGTTGAAAGACTATCTGTCCACCCTTCCTGTATTGGCTAAGCCTGTAGTAGGAGAGACCTTGTGGGTATATCTCTCGGCCAATGAAAACGTTGTAGGCTCTATGTTAGTTAGACAGGAAGGGAAAGAGCAACACCCTGTGTATTTTTCTAGCCATTTATTAAAAGGAGCTGAGTGTAGATATACTACACTTGAAAAGTTTGCTTATGCATTAGTGTTGACTGCCCGGAGGTTGCGCCCATATTTTTTAGCGCACACAATTATTGTGTTGACCAACAGTACTCTCGGGCGGGTGTTACTTAACCCAGAGGCATCGGGTTGATTGATCAAATGGACAACCGAACTTAGTGAGTATGATATACAATATCAACCTCGCTCGGCCATCAAGGCACAAGCTCTAGCAGATTTCATCATAGAGGTTCAGGGCCCTGAAGAAGAAAATACTTGGAATGTTTATGTGGATGGATCCTCAACCAGACAAGATAGTGGAATTGATGTTCTCCTTATATCTCCAAGAGAAGATAGACTTCAACTTTCTGTCAGGCTGAATTATAGAGCTACTAACAATGAGGCAGAATATGAACATTGATAGTCGGATTACAAGCCACTCGACATATTGGAGCATCTCGAGTTCTTATCTATTCTGATTCTCAGTTAGTAGCCCAACAATTATTAGGTAACTTTGAAATTAATAATGATAGGCTCAAGTTATATGCTGAGGCATTTGATAAATTGAAGTCTCAGTTTCAAGAAGTAAATATACAAAAAGTTCCTCGATCCGAGAATCAGGTAGCCGATGAATTAGCTAAATTGGTCTCTGCTATAACACCATGGAATCTGGATCGGCCAGTGGAGAAGACCCTGTTAATATCTTGTATTGAAAGACAAGCTGACGCAGAAATACAAGGTGATTGGAAGGCACCGATCATATTATATTTGCAGCAGGGCATTCTTCCGAATGATGCAGAACAAGGATATTTAAGAAGAGGGCTACTCAGTATACTATGATAGGGGAGTAGTTATATAAAAGAGCTTTCTCCAGACCATTGCTTAAGTGTATTGGCACAGAAGATGTACAATTTATCCTGCAAGAGGTTCATCAAGGTTCATGTGGCAGTCATATAGGAGGGAGATCCTTAGCTCGTAGAATTTTACTAGCAGGATATTTATGGCCTACTCTACATGAAGATGCTAACAAATTGGTAAGAACTTATATTTCTTGTCAGAAACATCATAATATTCCACATCATCCTACACAATTATTAAGAACCTCTATAGTCTCCTGCCCCTTTGATCAATGGGACATGGATATAGTGAGCCCGTTCCCTATGGCAACTGCACAAAGAAGATTTTTATTAGTAGCAGTGGAGTATTTCTCTAAATGGGTAGAAGCAGAACCATTTGCTCGGATTACTGAAGATGCAGTTATTAAATTCCTATGGAAAAATATCATATGCAGATTCAGTATTCCTCATAAATTAGTTTCTGA
Organism: Zingiber officinale; assembly: GCF_018446385.1. Taxonomy (NCBI): domain Eukaryota; kingdom Viridiplantae; phylum Streptophyta; class Magnoliopsida; order Zingiberales; family Zingiberaceae; genus Zingiber; species Zingiber officinale. The sequence goes on along the minus strand of NC_056005.1, from coordinate 70,878,752 downwards.
TAATGGAAGGCAATTACAAGGAGACAGAATCTTAGATTGGTGCAAAAGTTATGGCATTATTCAAGCATTCACCTCTGTGGCGTACCCAAAGAGTAATGGTCAAGCAGAGGTAACCAACAGAGAAATTATAAGAGGTTTAAAAACTAAACTTGATCATGTCGGAGACAGCTGGGTAGATGAATTACCTAGTGCTCTTTGGGCGTATCGTACTACACCTCGAGAAGCTACAGGGATCACTCCTTTCCAACTGGTTTATGGGGGTGAAGCAGTAATTCCTATTAAGGTAGGAGTAGAATCTGACAGAAGGCAGTTATATGATGAAGATAATGTTGGTCGATGACTCATGGAGCTGGATCTTAGAGAGGAAATCAAAGACAAAGCTGCAACTCGTCTCACATCATATCAACAACGAATGAGGCAAAATTATAATAGAAGAGTCATCCCAAGATTTTTCCAAGTGGGAGATCTAGTATGGAAACGTGTTAAGTCTGTTGGGGATGTTAGCAAGTTAGCACCACAATGGGGAGGCCCTTACCAGGTGGTAGAAAAACTGGCATCAAGCTTATATTATCTCCGTGACACTGAAGGAAGAACTCTTGAGCGTCCCTAGAGTGCACTACAAGAAAAACCCTCATAGACATCGGTGGAACAACAACGGTTTTAAGCAAAAACCGATGTCTTTGAGTATTTTACACCGGTTTTTCCAAAAACTGGTGTCTATGAGCATAGATTTTCGCTCATAGACATCGGTTTTTTAGGCGATGTCTATGAGCGCCTTTTTTTCGTTAATAGACACCGATTTTAACAGTGGTTTTTAAAACCCGGTGTTAATGAACCAAAATAAAATATTTTAATTTTCCCACCAGCCAAAATTTGTAACACTGTGAAGTTCCCTCACCAAACCTAAACCTATATCACGCCCCTTCCTCTGACCATCTCTCTCAGCCTAATCCTAAACCTAAACCTCCGACCATCTCTCTCAGCCTCATCTCCCTCTTCCTCTTCCTAGATCAACGTCCCTTCCTCTCCCGATCAGGATCAACACACGACGCCATTGCTTCTCCGTCCAACCACACCGCATCTCCTCCAACTCCTCCCTTTGGGTGAGAAGAGGAGCCCTTCTTCGCATTCCGGTAGTTTTTCCTTCATCCATCTCTGATCCAGCATTCACTGCGTTCACTGCCAGAATTTGTATGTTAGGCTTCTTAGACGCGCTACAAATACAACTTAAAGGCTTTGATGGAGACTCACGCCCTTGCCGCCTCCTATTCTCTCAGATCCGGCGTCCACCCCTCCTCCTCCGTACCACTCCCCTCCATGCATGGACTTCCCTGCAAACAACGCCACTGAGTGGGTTTCCTCCTATATTCCTTTCGTGACTCGTGTCTACCGGCCGGCTGTAGACCTGGATCGTCGGTGGCTTCGTTCCTAGGGCCGCAGCCGAGGTGTGCGATGGAAGGCCAAGCCTAGGGGGAGGGGAAGGAGGACGAGGAATAGGAGGGAAGAGAGTTTTAAGATAGTCTCAGGAACATATGACCAACCCATCCTTGCCCGTGAAAGAAATTGCATCATTTGCTGTGCCGGCTGGAGCGTTGCTTGCTGTCAGTTTTGGTATGTAGATTATTTTCTTGATTCAAGAGATTGGATTACAAACAGACTTTAGGTTCTACATAAATGACTTGTTTCTCTTTATTGATTTCTTCAACTTTGTGGAACATTGATTGATCTACGAGTATATGCATGTAGGCGAGAATTCCTCAAAATGGAAATTGAACCATACCAATGCATGTGGTTTTAAAACCTTGTTCTTATTTTCTTCCTCTGGACAAAATCTAGGATTGCAAGTTGAACTTGATGTGGCAAACAAGTATGTGCATAAATGTATTAAATACACATAATTTTTTGTAGAGGTACATGGAAGCAGAAATTTCGAGGCCTCTAAGTGGGTTTAACCTAAGAATATTTATATGTTTGGTCCTCATCTTGTTTAAAACCTTCATCATGCTACACTTTATGAGACATTCAAAGGTACCATTTACATTTGTCTTAAATAGTGTGCATCTTATAATGTTCTATCTGGTATGATGGATGGTCCATGACGTCCTACATTGAGAAAGGCACATTGAGAAGACAAATCTGTTGGGTTACTCTACAAGCCTTTGTTGTCATTGCTAGTCTTTTGACATCCTTTGGTATTCATGCTAGCCTCTTGGTTCATCTTCAAGTCAGATGTATATGAATGCTTACTCTGTGATGCCAAAATTTGACTGTCTTGGTAATCATGCTTAAAGAATATAGCTTTGCTGAACTCCATTTTGCTTCATCATGCTTTAGTTATTTAGATGGTACAGCTAATTTACTCATTCAGCACACAGTTTTATGGAAGGTGGCTGGAAAACTAATCATGCCAAAACCAAAGGGCTCAACATCTGAGATTAAAAAAGCTCCGTCATCTGGACTTAAGTGGTCCTTTTCTCCTGGGACTAACCTGCTATCAGGTGGTGCTGCAAAACTTGAAAAAGAGTCTAGGCAAAAACTAAATGAGTTTTCCAAGGAACTTAGAACATTCAGAAGTGTTGACTTGTCAGGTTAGCACACTGAACTTGTTAGAATGTATCTACAGCAAGTGATTACAATTGTTCACTCTATAACTGATTATTTCTAAATCTAATATCTGGTAATGAATATGCTGAGATAACTTTTTCAGGGGATTAAACTTACATTTACTTTACCAAGGTAATGGAATACTTGTAGATATTTAACAAATTCATGATTCTGTTAGGTCATAACTTTGGTGATGATGGTCTATTTTTTCTTGCTGAAAGCCTTGGTTACAACAGGTTAGTTCTTTTCCTTCCTTTTCCATAACCTTACTTTTTTTCTTGTTCCTACTTGTAAACTATTGCTGAACCAGACTCTTAAAGGTATGACATTACTAAAGCAAGACATTTAAGCATAACTTTATTTAGTGTCGTTTAGCATCTCATTAGTTTTTTTCCAAGTCTCAGGCAGTACAGGAAGTTGATTTTTTTGGCAATGGGATTACAGCAGTTGGCCTAAAGGCACTTGATGGTGTTCTTCAGACGAATACCATGCTTACAACTCTGAACCTATCAGAAAATAATATTGGCAATGAAGGAGCTAAGGTAAGTCCATTTTTTAATTTTAATTTTACTAATTTTTATGTTTGCGCCTATTCATCTGGAAATAAGCAATTTGATTCTGCTGGAAGTACAATAGTGTATTGGAATACAAGAAAAATTAAAGTTCATTATCATCATTAATTGGTAATTTGATATTAGATGATTTCTTTGACGGTAAATGACAAAATCCTTTAATGGTATTAGATAAATTTACTGTGGTTGATATAGTAGGAATTCACACAAAGTAATTAGCATACAAGCATCCTAATTGTAGTTGCTAAATGCAAATACCCTACTATGTTTAGCTAGTTCATTTGACTGTATTTATCTTAGTTTGTTTAGGTCGGTTTTATGGGGTTTTCATGGGGTAGTGAATTTTTTTTAATATATTTGTGTTCTAGCAGTGATGAGATAATTATTTGTTTGCCATGAAATTTATCTTTGCTTGGCTGATTTATTTCAGTTTTAAATAACTATAGTTTTTACATGATTCTTGCTTTGTAAAAATATATATATATATTTTCATTTTTAGATTTCCTTCTTGGATGATGATGTAGTTCTCCAATTTGTTGTTATTTTTTGTTCATTTCAGTATTTACCTAGTTGCATCACTATTGCTTCACTTTTGAAACATAAATTATCATCTAAGGTGCATATATATATATCTCATTGGAAATCATATAAATGAATTGATGTTACTGATCTTTATTGCTGCTGAGGAATTTATTTACTTTCCATGTACTCTTAGTGATAAAAGTGAATTTATTATTTGCAAACTAAAAGTGAATTTATTAACTTTCCATGTACTCTTAGTGGTAAACAGTTATGTCATTTGGGTCGACTACTAATGAATTGAATTTGAAAGATTAAATTGCTGTTTATGTAGTTAGATTAAAATTTTTGGTTTGGATTATATTAAGTTCCCAGGAATGATAGATCTATCACTATATGATGTGATTGAGATAAATGATGAATGTTTTTCTTTTTAAGCATTCCAATTAGTCATCTTGTTACCTGGTGCTCTTACTACTTTTTCAACTATGATTTTTAGTCTTGGTTTACTAATATATTATTTATGTGTTTTTACAGTTTACAAATCTCAAGTACTCCAGAGTTGAAATTGATGAAGTGCAGTTCGAGTGGGTTGAATGCATGCTAGATTACATTTGAGTAGATTATTTATGTATTTTAAATACATAAAAAAACCACATGAAGATTATTTATGAATATTGTTGTAAGAAGATTATTTATGTAATTTATGAATATTTGTGTATTTTAAGAATACTGTTGAATGAAGAATATTTGTGTAATTTGTGAATATTTGTGTATTTTTTGGGTTACTATTGGTTTTTCATTGTTTCGGAAATCAAATTTGTGCTATTAAAAATTATTGATATTACACCGATTTTCCACCGCTGCAAAATCGGTGTTATTAACTAATATTACATCGGTCATATACCGCTATCAAAACTGGTGTTATTAACATATGTCGTTAAGTGATACTACACTGGTTAATAACCGATTCGAACACCGGTGTCGTTAAGTGATACTATACCGGTTTTAACCCGATATCTAAAATGGCAGACCTTTTACATCGCCTTCATAGACATCGGTTGAAAATGTAATAGACACCGGTGGAAAACCGATGTCTATGAGGGTTTTTGTTGTAGTGGTGAGAATCATTTACAGCCTTACCGAACTTAACAAGCTCATATCATTCAAGAATATGTCTGAAAGAACAAATCAAAATTACTTGAAACAGTTCCCCTGCAAACAAATGACAAGTATGCTCATAGTTTATGTACTTTATTCAACTCGATAAATACAATGCAGGCCAAATATCGCCCAAGAAATAAATATGGTTCAAACAGCATGATGATTATTAAGCAAACATTTTTAATCTGTTCAAGCAACCGTCAATTGGGGGCTTTAGGGAAGAACATATCAGTTCTCCATAAGAAAATCTCAAAGACATTAAACCATCACAAGGTTAGTGCAAGTATTTTAGTTTTACATAAAGCATAGTCGATCGAGAAATCTCATGAAGTAACTCAGACGGGTCTTCATGGGAGGAACCGGAGACTTTAAACTATCATCAAAATATAGTCAATCGGGAAATCTCATGAAGTAACTCGGGCGGGTCTTCATGGGAGAAACCGGAGACTTTAAACTATCATAAATGCATAGTCGAACGGGAAATCTCATGAAGTAACTCGGACGGGTCTTCATGAGAGGAACCAGAGACTTTAAACTATCATAAAAGCATAGTCGATCGGGAAATCTCATGAAGTAACTCGGTCGGGTCTTCATGGGAGGAACCGGAGACTTTAAACTATCATCAAAATATAGTCGATCGGGAAATCTCATGAAGTAACTCGGACGGGTCTTCATAGGAGGAACTGGAGACTTTAAACTATCATAAAAGCATAGTCGATCGGGAAATCTCATGAAGTAACTCGGATGGATCTTCATTGGAGGAACCGGAGACTTTAAACTATCATAAAAGCATAATCGATCGGGATTATATTGTTAGTGGAAATTCAAAGTTGTGTAGATTTCTTCATAAAAATCATTTGGTATTACACTCCTGACCAAGATTCAAGGTTCGAGGGGGATTCTTGTTAGTTAGAGCCCTAGAGCCAATCATTTGATGATTGTATTATGGACTTGTTGTATCATATTCTTATATAAATAAAGGTATTTATTTTTGGTTATTATACTTACTTGTATTGGTGCCAAATAAACTATGTATAATAGCGTCCTTGAGTAGAAGGTTCTTACCTATATCAATCGATTGGTTGAATCGGTAGTGAGATGATATAGGGAACACTACTCTTAATCATTCCTAGTCGAGTATTAACATTTAGGGACAATGTTAATGCAATAAGACTAGCATGTTAGTCAACTCGATGACTTGATCTCACAAGTCATGGATATAGAGATATCAAGTTGACACATGGGTATGCATTGGAGAATGTATACTGAATGACCCGCCATGAGAAAGTATCATGGATCGTTATATGAGTGTCATATACTTTCTCATGTGGCTATTAGTATGACTACTAGTCCTTGGACCTGAAGTCACCATGGATCCCTACATAAGGAGTTATGTACTTTGGTTTCGTCAAACATCACCCGTAACTGGGTGGACTATAAAGGCGATTACTGGGTATGTAACGAATTATGCAGAGGGATGTGAGTGATGTAAATGGGATCTATCCCTCCTATATGACGGGAGCGACATCGATATTCTTGATAGAGTGAGACCACGAAGTGCATGGCCATGCCAAAATGAGTCGATATGAGATATTGAGCTCATTTAATTTAGTGAGTCTACTTGGAGTTCAAGATTTAGATTGGTCAGAGGATGACACGGTCTATGCCTCACATTGATCAATCTAGATGTTTAGGATAGAAGGACACTTGTCATATATTGTGAGGAGTCACAATTAGTAGTCACAAGGTGATGTTGGATCTCAACATTCTTGTAACTTGGGTAGTAATGATGTGTTGCTAGATACCGCTCATTACTTATACTTCTAAATGGGTTTAGGGCATTGCCAACGTTACAAGAACCTATAGGGTCACACACTAAGGACAATTAGATAGAGATTAGGTACATATGATGAACCAAGAGGATTAGATTCATGTGATGAATCAAATTGGATTAAGAGTAATCCTAATTGAGCTAATTGAGTTGGACTCAAGTTGATTCATGTGTTCAATGAGTCTAATTTAGATTATGACTCATTGAATCAATTTAATTAAATGAATTAGATTCATTATATTAAATTGGCTTGAATTAAATGGTTGGATTAGATCAACCATGAGTCAAACCACCTAGGTGCTAGCACACCTATTGTTTGGTCTTCTCCACCTAATTAGTTCATGTGGATACGCATTGAGAGTTGTCTACTTTGACAACTTGAGATCTGGCATCTCCTTGGACAAGCAGGACTTGCGAAGGGCACGCTACGAGGGTAAAACTCTTTAACATATAGTTCTAGTGTAGATCTATAGGTTGGTAAACTCGTACTCATAGTTTTTTAAATTTTTTATTCTTCGCACGGATTCGGTGGCAGGGTTTCGGGGTTTCCGCGACGCAAAAAAGCGGTTTTCGCGACCCGAAAAACCCAACAGTGGTATCAGAGCCACGTGCGAAGACTTGTACAAGTTTAGTTTGTATTTTATGAAAAATATAGATTCTGTAACATTCTATAATTTTAAGTATTTTATAGTTTTTATGGGTAATTTTCTCATAGAAGCGAAGCACAAGTGTTTCGACACTTGTAGGCTTCGACTACCGAGAAGATTTTTCCGAAACGGCAAGGTTTCGCCCCAAAACTTTTTGGGACAGCGGGCTAAGGCACTGTAGGATCGCTTAGGGATACTCGCGATGGTTAGATCGCGGGTAGGGGTGCTGCCCCTGGCCCCGCAAGGGGATTCGTTCCGCGATTGCGCCCGAAAACTGCTAAATGGGACCGCCGAGAAATTTTACTCGTAAAAATTGTAAACAATTAGTATTAAAATTACAGGAAATTATGGAAATTACATAATTTATAATTATGTATAATTTTTGATAGTCATGGCCCAAAAAGACCCAATCTGATTGGATTTGTGTTGTAATTCATATTACAGCCTACGCGCCGTCATTTGTGTTGTGCGTGTTGTACATTTGATTCACGACCTGCGCGTCGTGCCTTTCTCTATTTTGTATTCTTGTTGTAAATTAGTTTAGACTCGAATGTAACTCGAGTTTCAAAATTGTAATGTACAAAATTGGAACCGTGGAAGGTCCACTCAAGACGGAGTTACGAGGAGGGCGCGAGCAACACAAGGTGGTTAAAGGGAGGAGCTTGAGAAGCTATTGACCCTAGGTTGACCATCCGATCTTCTCATTGGCTTGAGAAGATCGTAGTAGGGCCATGACTAATCACAAATAAATTTAATTAATTGCTTGTGTGTATGTGATGCATGATTAGTAATTAACTAGTGCCTAACGATTAGATTAGATCTAAATTGTGTACAAGATGCACCCTCTCGATTAGATTAGATCTCAATCGCATCAACTCTAATGCCTACTGTGCCGTGATACCTATCACTACCTCGATCACATGTGTTGTTGAATCTGCCAAAGCAGAGCAACACATATTATCTTGGTAGGATACGGAGGGACAATCTTGGTCCCGCTTATCAACGCATGGGCGAGTACAAACTCAATTAGATTGAGTATTCCTAGTTAACTCGGTTGGATCGAGTACAACTATAGGTATTCTTCCAACGGTTGGAAAGATAGGACATAAATCACATTTATATTAATTCTTGGGCGTATTAGCCAAAGCTAACTCAAGTTTTAATATAAATGCGGATAATGATCCTATAAACAAGAGTTGCATAGAGATGTAATTGGTAAATCGTTACCTACCGAGCATACTAAATCTTGGGTGTTTTAGCCAAAACTAACTCAAGGCGTAGTATGATGTGGATCTTGTCCCACATGAATTATAGAATTCAATGGGAGCATCATTTAGTTAAAGGCCTAATTAAATGATTTAAAAGAATATGATAATTTATTTTCTGCATTTTTCTATTGTAGATAACCATGACGTCGAAAACAAACACCTTCTCTCTGTGTTCTGTCCTTGAGAAGGACAAGCTCAACAAAGCAAATTTCCTGGACTGGTACAGGAACTTGAGAATAGTTCTCACCCAGGAATGTAAACTGTACGTTCTGGAGCAGCCCATTCCGGAGGCTCCTCCTGCCAATGCCACGCGAGCAGATAAAGATGCTTACAAGAAGCATCAAGATGATGCATTAGATGTGTCCTATCTAATGCTCGCGACCATGAACTCTAAGCTTCAGAAGCAACATGAGTTGATGGGCGCTTACGATATGGTTGAACATCTTCGTCAACTATATCAAGGACAAGCGCGGCATGAGAGATTTGAGATCTCAAGGGAACTATTTCAGTGCAAGATGTCAGATGGGGCTGTCGTAGTCTCATATGTACTCAAAATGATTGGGTACATAGAAAACCTACAGAGGTTGGGATTCCCGCTTGGCCAAGAGCTGGCCACTGACCTGATCTTGCAATCCTTATCGGATAGCTATAGTCAGTTCGTTCTAAACTACAATATGAACGAAATTGACAAGCCACTGCCCGAGCTGCTTAGCATGTTAAGAACTGCTGAGCTGAACCTTAAGAAGGCTAAGCCCCACTCCGTTCTGATGGTTCAGAAACACAAGGGCAAGGGCAAGCCCAAAGGCAAGGGAAAGTCCCAAGCCAAGGGCAAAGGCAAGGCACTGAATCCTAAAGGAGGGGTCGCCAAGGATGCTACCTGCTTCCACTGCGGTCAGACCGGGCATTGGAAGAGGAACTGCAAGGTGTACCTGGAAGATCTTAAGAAGAAGCGAAGTGAGACTTCCACTTCAGGTATATATGTTATATAAGTCAATCTATCTATTTCTTCATCATGGGTATTAGATACCGGATGTGCTTCTCACATTTGTACTAATGTGCAGGCGCTGAGAAATAGCAGGGCATTAGTGAAGGGCGAGGTGGACCTACGCGTAGGCAATGGAGCACGGGTTGCTGTTGTTGCTGTAGAAACTTATCATCTATCTCTGCCCTCTGGGCTTGTATTAGAGTTGAATGATTGTTGTTATGTGTCTGCATTAACTAAGAACATAATTTCAGTTTCTTGTATGGACAAGAAAGGTTTCTCTTTTATAATTAAGAACAAATATTGTTCTATTTATTTAAAAGATATGTTCTATTGTAGTGCACCTCTGATGAACAGACTCTACATTCTAGACCTTGAAAGCCCTATCTATAACATAAATACCAAGAGGTTTAACTCAAATGACCTGAACCAAACCTATCTTAGCATCGCCAGGTCATAAATGACAAGCGCATCTCACCATAAGGATGGTTGTCGACTCATTTGATTTTGAATCTTATGAGGCGTGCGAGTCATGCCTACTAGGCAAGATGACCAAGACTCCTTTTAGTGGGCATAGCGAAGAGCGATTGATTAGGACTTATATATAGTGATGTATGTGGCCCTTCAATGTCGCTGCTAGAGGATTACATTTATTGATGACTTTAGTAGATATGGTTATGTATATGATGACACAAGTTAGAATCCTTTGAAAGTTCAGAATTCAAGAATCAGAAACCAACTGGCAAGAATATTAAGATACTTCGATCAGATAGAGATGGAGAATACCAGCCATGAGTTTCGTGATTATCTAGTGTGATTCATCTCAACTCACTCCTCTGAACGCCATACGGTGGAATGGATCGAAAGGAGGAATCGTACACTATTAGTTATAGTACGATCTATGATGAGCCACATCTTCCGACATACCTTTGGGGCTATGCTCTAGACACGGCAGCTTTTATACAGTTCCATCTAAGATCGTGATAAAGACACCATATAGGATATGGTCTGGGAGAGATGCCCAGGTGTCTTTTGTGAGGATTTGTGACGTTCGACGTCAAGTCTCAGATAAGTTAGGACCCAAATCCGATGAAACTAAGGGATATTACTTCTACATTCCCAGTCAGCACAAGGTAGTTGTGGCAAAGACTGGGGTCTTTCTAGAATGGGACTTTGTTTCTAGAAAGACTAGTGGGAGTACGTTCGATCTTGAAGAAGTTCAAGATATGGACCATAGCACTGAAGCCTCGATGGAAGTATGTCTACTTGAAGAGGTATGTCTACTTGAACTGGTTGTTGTTCCTCAACTCCTTGTGGAACAACATTATCCACAACACTTTGTGGCTCCAGTTCAATTTCCATCGAGGTATTAGTGCTATTGTTCGCATCTTGAACTTCTTCAAGATCGAACGCGCTTCCACTAGTCTTTCTAGAAACAAAGTCCTTTTCTAGAAAAACCCCAGTCTTTGCCACAACTACCTTATGCTGACTGGGAATGTAGAAGTAATATCCCTTAGTTTCCTTGGGATATCCAATGAAATAGCACTTGTCGGATTTGGGCCCTAATTTGTCTGAGACTTGACGTTTAACGTAATCCTCACAACCCCAAATCCTCATGAAAGACACCTGGGCATCTCTCCCAATCCATATCCTATATGGTGTCTTTATCATGGCCTTGGATGGAACTCGGTTGAGTATAAAAGCTGCCGTGTTTAGAGCATAACCCCAAAGGTATGTCAGAAGATCTGTGTGACTCATCATAGATCGTACCATATCTAATAGGGTACGATTCCTCCTTTCGGATACACCATTCCACTGTGGTGTTCCAGGAGGAGTGAATTGGGATAGAATCCCACACTCAGCTAGATAGTCACAGAACTCATGGCTAAGGTATTCTCCACCTCGATCGGATCGAAGTATCTTAATACTCTTCCTGTACTTCATTCTTGAATTCTTTAAACTTTTCAAAGGATTCTGACTTATGTGTCATCAAGTACACATAACCATATCTACTGAAGTCATCAGTAAATGTGATGAAGTATCTATAACCGCCTCTAGCAGCAACATTGAAAGGGTCACATACATCACTATGTATGAGTCCTAACAAATCAGTTGCTCTCTCGCTATGCCCACTAAAGGGAGTCTTGGTCATCTGGCCTTGTAGGCATGACTCGCATATCTCATATGATTCAAAATCAAATGAGTCCAACAAACCATCCTTATGGAGCTGGGATAAGCGCTTGTCATTTATATGACCTAAGCGACAGTGCTAGAGGTAGGTTTGGTTCATGTCATTTGACTTGAACCTCTTGGTATTTATGTTATAGATAGGGCTCTCAAGGTCTAGACTATAAAGTCCGTTTATCAGAGGTGCACTACAATAGAACATATCGTTTAAATAGACGGAACAACATTTGTTCTTTATTATAAACGAAAAACCTTTCTTGTCCAAACAAGAAACATATATAATGTTCTTTGTTAAAGCAGGCACATAACAACAATCATCTAATTCTAGTACAAGCCCAGAGGGCAAAGATAGATGGTAAGTTCCTACTGTAATAGCAGCAACCCGTGCTCCATTGCCTACTTGTAGGTCTATCTCACCCTTCGTCAATGCCCTGCTATTTCTCAGCGCTTGTACATTAGTACAAATGTGCGAAGCACATCCGATATCTAATACCCACGATGAAGAAATAGAGAGGTTGACTTCTATAACATGTATACCTGAAGTAGAAATCTTATTTCTCTTCTTCTTAAGATCTTCCAGGTATTCTTTGGAGTTCCTCTTCCAGTGCCTTGCTTGTCCTTGATATAGGTGACAAAGATGTTCAACCATATCGTAAGCGCCCATCAACTCATGTTGCTTCTGAAGTTCAGAGTTCATGGTCGCGAGCATAAGACAGGACACATCTAATGCGTCATCTTGATGCTTCTTGTAAGCATCTCGGTTTGCTCGCGTGGCAGTGAACGTACAGTTTACGTTCTTGGGTGAGAACTATTCTCAGGTTCCTGTACTAGTCCAGGAAATTTGCTCCGTTGAGCTTGTCCTTCTTAAGAAAAGATTGCAGAGAGAAGGTGTTCGTATTTGACGTCATGGTAATCTACAATAGTAATACAAAGCAGAAATAAATATCATATTCTTAATCATTTAATTAGGCCTTTAACTAAATGATGCTCCCACTGAATTCTATAATTCATGTGGGACAAGATCCACATCATACTAACCCTTGAGTTAGCTTTGGCTAATACGCCCAAGACTTAGTATGATCGGTAGGTAACGATTACCAATTACATCTCTATGCAACTCTTGTTTATAGGATAAAATCCGCATTTATATTAAAACTCGAGTTAGCTTTGGCTAATACGCCCAAGAGTTAATATAAACATGATTTTGACCTACCTTTCCAACCGTTGGAAGAATGCCTATAGTTGTACTCGATCCAACCGAGTAAACTAGGAATACTCAATCTAATTGAGTTGTACTCTCCCATGTGTTGGTAGGCGGGACCAAGATTGTCCCTCCGTACCCTACCAAGATAGTATGTGTTGCTCTGCTTTGGTAAATTCAACAACAACATGCGATCGAGGTAGTGGTAGGTATCACGGCATGGTAGGCATTACGAGTTGACGCGGTTTTAGATCTAATCTAAACGATGATGCGTATCATATACTCGATAGATCTAATCTAATCGAAGGGTGCATCATGTGCACGATTTAGATCTAATCTAATCGCTAGGCACTAATTAACTACTTAATTAAACATGCATCACATACATATAAGCAATTAATTATTTTGTGATTGTGTCATGGCCCTACTACGATCTTCTCAAGCCAATGTGAAGATCGGATGGTCAACCTAAGGTCAACAGATTCTCAAGCTTCTTCCTTTGACCACCTTGTGTTGCTCGCGCCCTCCTCGTAACTCCGTCTCGTGTGGACCTTCCACCGCTTCAAAATTTTATTACAATTTTTGAAACTCGAGTTACATTCGAGTCTAAATCTAATTTACAACCAGAATATAAGAGAAAGGCACGACGCGCAGGTCGTGAAAATAAAATAAAATAAATACAGCACGCACATCACATAACGGCACACAGGCCGTATTATGAATTACAACACATTTCCAAATCCAATTTGGGTCGTTTGGGCCATGACTATCACAAAATTAATATATAATTCAAAATTATATATTTTTCATAATTTTCTGTAATTTTTACAATTTTATGAGTAAATTTTCGCGGAATGAATCCACTTGCGGGGCCAGGGGCAGCGCCCCTACCCGCGATCTAACGATCGCGAGGGTTCCTTTGCGATCTAACAGCGCCTAAGCCCGCTATCCCAAAAAATTTTGGGGCGAAACATTGCCGTTTCGGAAAATTCTTCTCGGTAGTCGAAGCCTACAAGTGTCTAAACACTTGTGCTTCGCTTCTACGTGAAAAATACCCATTAAAACTATAAAAACATGAATTTATAGAAAGTTTACAGATCTATATTTTTCATAAAAATATGAATCTAAACTCGTACTCGCTTCACACGTGGCTCTGATACCACTGTTGGGTTTTTCGGGCCGCGAAAACCGCTTTTCCGCGTCGCGGAAACCCCGAATCACCCTAGCCAACGGATCTCGTGCGAAGGATAGATTTCAAAATACGAGTACGAGTTTCAAACTATGATCTACAGTAGATCTACAAAGGAAAAACATTTTATACCTTTGAAACGAAGTCCTTCGCAATCCCGCTTGTCCTTGGTTCGCCGGATCTCGAAAGTGTCAAAGTAGACAACTCTCTAGTGATATCCACACGAACAAGAAGTGTTCTCTAACACTCAAGGATGGAGAAGAGAGCACCACAAGTGTGCTAGCACTCTCTAGGGCTCTCGGGTAGGATTGGAAGAAGAAGAAAGGAAAAGAAGAGAACACACTCCTCTAAAATCTCTATGTGACTTTCACTAACCTTTCTTCTTGGATTAGATTCACTCTCCTTTCTTCTCCCTTGCTTGAAACCCACGACCAAGAGAAGAGAAGGAGCAAGAAGAGAGCTTAGGAGGAGGAAGATCACTTGAATGAGAGTTACACTTGCAAAATGAAACTCTTTTCATCTAATTAAGTGGTTTGTAACCTCCATGGGATACCAAGAGTCACAACTCTTGGTAACTCCCATGAGGAGGCACTTCACTTAAATAACCATGATGATGTGGAGCATCATCATTGGTCCACTTAATGCCAACTCACCAATGAGGTGGCATAAAGTCAAGTCAAACTTGACTCTTCATCTTCCTCTCAAGTCAAGTCAAACTTGACTTAATCTCTCTCATGGTTGATCTAATCCAACCATTTAATACAAGCCAATTTAATATAATGAATCTAATTCGTTTAATTAAATTGATTCAATGAGTCATAATCTAAATTAGACTCATTGAACACATGAATCAACTTGAGTCCAACTCAATTAGCCCAATTAGGATTACTCTTAATCCAATTTGATTCATCAAATGAATCTAATCCTCTTGGTTCATCATATGAACCTAATCTCCATCCACTTGTTCTTTGTGTGTGACCCAATAGGTTCTTGTAACGTTGGCAATGCCCCTAAACTCATTTAGAAACATAAGTAATGAGCGGTATCTAGCAATACATCATTACTACCCAAGTTACAAGAATGTTGAGATCCAACATCACCTTGTGATTACTAATTGTGACTCCTCACAATATATGACAAGTGTCCTTCTATCCTAGACATCTAGATTGATCAATGTGAGGCATAGACCGTGTCATCCTCTAATCAATCTAAATCTTGAACTCCAAGTAGACTCACTCAATCAAATGAGCTCAATATCTCATATTGACTCATTTGGGCATGGCCATGCACTTCGTGGTCTCAATCTATCAAGAATACCGATGTCTCTCCCGTCATATAGGAGGGATAGATCCCATCTACATCACTCACATCCCTCCACATAATTTGTTACATACCCAGTAATCGCCTTTATAGTCCACCAAGTTACGGGTGACGTTTGACGAAACCAAAGTACATAACTCCTTATGTAGGGAACCATGGTGACTTCAGGTCTAAGGACTAGTAGTCATACTAATAACCACATGAGAAAGTATATGACACTCATATAACGATCCATGATACTTTCTCATGGCGGGTCATTCAGTATAAATTCTCCAATGCATACCCATGTGTCAACTTGATATCTCTATATCCATGACTTGTGAGATCAAGTCATCGAGTTGACCTACATGCTAGTCTTATTGCATTAACATTGTCCCTGAATGTTAATACTCGACTAGGAATGATTAAGAGTAGTGTTCCCTATATCATCTCACTATCGGTTCAACTAATCGATTGATATAGGCGAGAACCTTCTACTCAAGGACGTTATTATACTTAGTTTATTTGGCACCAATACAAGTAAGTATAATAACCAAAAACCAAATGCCTTTATTTATATAGAATATGATACAACAAGTCCAAAATACAATCATCAAATGATTGACTCTAGGGCTCTAGCTAACATAACCATTAGCTACTAACTGTTTACCTAGAAGGTAACAGCTTTCACTTGGCTAGTCAAGTTAAGTTGACAATCCAGTTGGATTTGACTAAGTCAGGATCACTTAACTTGATTACTCTATTTTTGGTATTTAATGCCCAGACTTCCTGCGATGAACAAAAATAAGCATTCTGAAGTCTAGGTTGTACCCTATGCATCTCACGTCGTTCTAAGTTTTACAAACACAAATAAGTTATGCCTAGTGTGCTTGTGAGATGCTCTAGCTAAAACCTAGGGGAACATGATATCTAAAGGTAAGTTCCTAGGCTAAGTCCAATTTTGAAAATCTAATAAAGTTGGAATTTGGGTCTACTGGTTTTCCTTCTGTGTCAGAATCAATGTTGATATTTTTTGCCATTGGGGTATTTATAATTTTCGAATTTTCCATGCAAAATTTTTTAATCAGTTCCTTAGCATATTTAGTTTGATAAATATATGTTCCATTTCTGGTTTGTTTAATTTTTAAGCCTAAGAAGAAATTAAGTTCCTCCACCAAGCTCATTTCAAATTCATTTTCCATTAATCTAACAAATTCTTTTAAAAGTTTAGTGTTGGTTGAGCCAAAAATTATATCATCAACATAAATTTGGACTATAAAAATATCTTTTTCTAAGGTTTTGACAAATAGGGTCTGATCTATTTGACCCTGGTTGAAGCCCGTGGATATAAGATAGTTAGATAACCGTTCATACCATGCTCTATGTGCTTGTTTTAGTCCATATAAGGCCTTTTTCAGTTTAAACACATGGTTTGGGTTGTTTAGGTCCTCAAATCCTGGCGGTTGGCTTACATATACCTCTTCTTTAATAAACCCATTTAAGAAGGCTGACTTGACATCTATTTGGTATAACCTGAATTCTTTATGTGCTGCAAAGGCTAGCAACATCTTAATGGATTCAAGTCTAGCTACTGGTGCATATGTTTCGTCATAATCTAACCCTTCAACCTGGTTGAACCCTTTGGCTACTAGTCTGGCCTTATTTCTTACTATATCATCTTGATCATCCAATTTGTTCCTAAATACCCATTTGGTGTCAATTATGGACTTATCTATGGGTTTAGGTACAAGTTCCCAGACTTGGTTTCTATTAAATTGGGCTAACTCTTCCTGCATAGTAATGATCCAGTCCGGGTCAGGAAGAGCTTCTTCTATAGTCTTCGGCTCAATCTTGGAGATAAGGACAATCTGACTCAGGTTTCGATAAGAAGATCTAGTTCTAACTCCTAGGTTTAGGTCACCCAAAATCTGATCAGGTGGGTGAGAAGTACTTATTCTTGTGGGTCTTATGCTTGGGTCAGCAATTGGTTCCTCTGGTTTACTAATGTTAGGTTGAATTTCATCATCTTCTGTAATTCTTGGGATAATATCAACATTTTTATTTATATTAGGTAGGTTATTCTCTTCATCAAAGATTACATTAGTTGTCTCTTCAACTTTTAGGGTATTTTGGTTATAGACTCTATAGGCCCTACTGGTTGAGGAGTACCCTAAGAATATTCCTTGGATTGATTTGGGTGTAAATTTTCTTAAGTAATCTTTAGTGTTTAAAATATGAACTTTATATCCAAATACTTTTAAATAATTCAAGTTGGGAATTTTATTATAGTATACTTCATAAGGGGTTTTATTGTGCAATTTGTTAATCAGAATTCTATTTTGAATGTAGTTTGCTGTATTTATTACTTCGGCCCAGAATTGATGACTTAAGTTACACTCATTTAACATGGTTCTAGCGGCCTCTTGTAGGGTTCTATTTTTCCGTTCCACTAGACCGTTCTGTTGGGGGGTTCTAGGGCATGAAAATTCATGTTTGTATCCATTGATTTTACAAAATTGGGTAAACCTATGATTTTCAAATTCACCCCCATGATCACTTCTTATTATTTTAATTTTGGTATTTTTTTCATTTTCTGTTAGCTTGCAAAAATTATTAAATGTTTCAAAGGTTTCATCTTTTGTTTTTAGAAATTTTACCCAAGTGAACCTAGAGTAATCATCAATTATGACTAAGCAATACTGGTTCTTGCTTAGTGACTTGGCTCCATGTGAATCAAATCGATCTAAATGTAGGAGCTCAAGTAAGGAGTCAGTTCTATCTAGATTGGTTGACTTGTGGGTTGATTTGGTTTGTTTACCTTGTTGGCAAGCTTGGCAAATGTATTATCTAACTTCCTTAATTTGGGTAGCCCTCTAACTAAGCCATTTCGACTCATTTTTGAAATGAGTTTGACATGCGTGTGACCCAGTCTTCTGTGCCACAGGTTGGTTTCCTATTGTTGTGGCAAGAGATACTTTGTTGAGGATATGGGTAGGTCAATTGTGTAGATGTTATTTTTCCTAAGCCCTTTAAGTATAATTTCAGGGTTATGAATATTTTTAACTAAACACCCAGAATTATCAAAAGTAACTAAGTAGCCACTATCACACAATTGACTTATACTCAGTAAATTAAAGTTAAAATTTTCAATTAATAAAACGTTTTGAATAATGAAGTTGGAACTAAGTTCGATATTACTCTTTCCGATTACCTTAAGTTTACTGTCGTTGCCGAATGCAACTGATCCTAGGTTCTTGCATTTGAGCTTAGTGAACTTCATCCTATCTCCAATCATATGCCTGGAGCATCTACTATCCAACATCCATTGATTCAATTCCTACACATAAGGTATTTGAATTGGATACTATTTGATGGATCAACAGATAGTTTTATTGAATTAAGTTCCCTTTCCATCTCACCTAGTCTAGGTTAACACTTAGTTATGGGTGATGTTAGATGGTTGAGTTTGTTTCAAGTTAAGTAAGGTAAGTGCCTTTTGAAGAATAATTAAGGTAAGTAATTTTGAGAAATTTTACTTTAATTTAATTTATTTGAATTTAACTTAATTAATTTTAATTTAATTTAATTTTTAAAGAAGTTCTTAAAGTAATTCTTTAAATAAGTATTTAAATAAATTTTCAAAACATTTTAAATAAGTTTTTAAATAAGATTTTTTAAATAAATTTTTAAAACATTTTAAATAAGTTTTTAAAACATTTTAAATAAGTTTTTAAATAAATTTTTTAAATAAAATTTTAAAACATTTTAATTAAGTCTTTAAATAAGTTTTAAAATAAATTTTTAAAACATTTTGAATAAGTTTTTAAAACATTTTAAATAAGTTTTTAAATAAATTTTTAAAATATTTAAATAAGTTTCTGAATAAGTTTTTAAAACATTTTAAGTAAGTTTTTAAATAGGTTTTTAAAACATTTTAAATAAGTTTTTAAATAAATAAATTTTAAAACATTTTAAATAAGTTTTAAAATAAATTTTAAAATATTTTAAATAAATTTTAAAACATTTTAAATAAGTTTCTAAATAAGTTTTTAAAACATTTTAAATAAGCTTTTAAATAAGTTTTTTAAAGCATTTTAAATAAGTTTTTAAATAAATTTTTAAAACATATTAAATAAGTTTTTAAAATATTTTAAATAAGTTTTTAAATAAATTTTTAAAACATTTTAAATAAGTTTTTAAATAAATTTTAAAACATTTTAAATAAGTTGTTTTAAAAAACATTTTAATTTATTTAATTTGATTTTAATTAATTTAATTTAATTTAATTTTAATTAATTTTAATTTAATCCTTAGTCATCTCACGCAATCTAAAATTTTCAATCAGGGGATCCTATAATTTTGTGAGATGAATTAGGTTCAATTATATGGTTTGGTTTAACTTTTTGTTAGATTCAGGTTTAGCTTTGGGCTCAACAAATAGACATTCTTCAGATAAACTTCTGGGCTATGGTTAGTCCCTTGGACATCATTAAAGTAATCATGCCTTCGAGGTTTTCCAAATAGTCCTATCCATTGAACTTAATACAAAACCTTGGTCTAACTGGTTAGGATCTATAAAGGGTAGCTTCGGTTAGTTCCATTTAGCCAAATGCATCAGGTCGAAGTCATATCTTCCTAGACATGCATAGATTAAGCTTCCCTAACGTACTATCATCCAAAATTTCACTAGTACCATAGGTCAAGTTAAACTTGTTCCCTTTCTAATTAATTCTAATTACCCTGTCGGGTAGCTTGGTGTGGTTTACCCTGCCGGGTAGGTTAGTTTTGGAGGTGCCAGCTATTCTGGAGCCTCCACCTATATTATTGATAATTTCATATAAATAATAATTTTCCCCCTTTTTTTAATTTATAGATTATATTAAAAATACATTTAATTTAGTTATATTTTAATTATATATATATATATATATATATATGATTTATTTGTTTATTAATATAGTTTTTCTTTTGGCTCCCCTGGATCATAGCGTCGATATGGTCCATTAAGGTAATGTACTTGATCCTTGGGAACCCAATATTGACCAAGTCCAACTTGATTGACCAAGTTCGACTTGGGTACCCATGCTTGGGTTGTCTTACTATTTGAATCCAATTCCGGATCTATTGTATACAGCCATTTGTTTTCCAAGAATCAGGTCAAGATTCTTGGAACCCAAAGTAAACAATTCCAACGCGGTCTTCAAACCCTTGACTTGAATTTTCAGGTTGGAATTCTCTTCCTCAAGCTTTTGGACTTGAGTCGAGGTTCCAATTTGAATGGATTCAGACAAGGATTTGGAGTTGGTCACTTCTTTAAGGGCTAATGCCTCTTTCAGAAGTGACTTGATCCGAATATTGGATTTTGCTAATTTACGTAATAAATAATTAACTAAATTATTTAAACACGAAATACTTACAGTGGGGTCAGGCCCTTCGGAAATGGATATGGATCTGCGGCTTCTTTCCGATTCAGCTTCCGATTCGCTCTCGTTCTCAGACATATTGATCTGGTCCCGGGCCATCAGTGCAAGGAGACTCGTCTGATCGAGTTCGTCGTCGTCGTCTTCTGAGGAAGATTCTTCGAATGTTGCCTTCAAGACCTTTTTCCTTCTTTGTTTCTTTATATCCTTTTGGTTGGGACAGTTGGCTTTGATGTGTCCCTTCTGGTTGCAGCCATAACACGTCACTTCAAATTTTACCTTCGAGCTTTTGATTGGGCTTCTTTGGACTGGACCGCCTTCTTGAGGTCCCTTTTGTTGAACCCCTTCTTCTTCTTGTAGGGCTTCTTTACAAGGTTGATGAGTTCAGCCGTTAGTTCATCGTCTTCATCGTTTGAGTCAGGTTCTTCATCTGATTTTGGTTCGGTTCTACGGCTTGGTCTTGGTTCGCGTGTTCTACTTGTACATGCAACCAAAGCAATGGCCTTCTCGGTTGGCTGTGCATTAGTCTGCTCATGTAATTCGAACTCAGAGAATAATTCATCTAATTTTATAGAAGATAAGTCCTTGGAGACTTTGTAGGCATCTACCAATGATGCCCAAAATGTATTCCTTGGAAATACGTTGAGAGCGTACCTTATTATATCCCTGATCTCGACCCTTTTCCCGATCACGTGGAGCGAGTTGAGAATGTCTTGAATACGTGCGTGGAGTTGACTTGCTGTCTCTCCTTCCTGCATTTTGAGATTATATAATTTATTAAACAACAAATCTCTTTTGCTTACCTTGGTGCCAGAGGTGTCCTTGTGTAGTTCGATCAGCTTCTCCCACAGCTCTTTTATGGTTAAAAAAGGACCAACTCTATTGAGCTCTTCCTTGGTCAGTCCACCCTGGATGGTGCATGTTGCTTTGGCATTGACTTTCACCTTCTTGATTAGAGATGGTTCCCAGTTCTCGCAGGATGTAGGCTTGTCGTCTTTGTCTGTTGGCAGTTGAAACCATTGACGATCATCCATATCTCGAACTGGATTTTTAGAAAATTCTCCATTCGTCCTTTCCAGTACCCGACATCTTCTCCGGTGAAGAGAGGGGGACAAACAGTGCTATAACCTTCTTGTTGGGCCATTTAATTAATATGCAGGAACAAAATTGAACGAGATGTCCCAAGACTAGGTCTTGGATTAGTAGTGCGGGAAAATTTTAAAATAACGAGCTCGAGTGGTGTTGCACTAATTTCGAGCCAAAACTGACTCGTAAAAAGAATTAGAATGTAGCTATTAAGCTAATTCTAATTGACTCTGTAAAACTGAAAATAACCACAACAAAAAAATGCTTGATTGGTGGTTGCACCAAATCAAAGCGACCCCGCTCTGATACCAATTGTTGGATCGAGAAGCACTAAAGGGGGGGGGGGGTGAATAGCGCTCATGGCTATTTCACATTTCGGATTCATAAAACTATCGAGTTAAAGCAGTGGAATAAAGTAAAAGACAACAAACACAGAAAGGCACCAAGGATTTACTTGGTTCGGAGCCTGTGACGACCTCTACTCCAAGGCCCGCGATCGTTGATCGCTTTCGGTGGGCAACAACTATAAGCTCGAAAAGAGTACAAATTTGTATTACAATAAGTGTAATAAAGAACTATTATATCGACGATAGAATCAAAATCTCGGAGCTCCAGGTCATCGGGGGCTTGTAACAGCACTTCAGGGCGTCTTTTGGATCAGCACGTTGTAGTAGAAGCACTTAGGAATTGTTGTATTGACTGCTACCTCGTGACCCCCTTTTATGCATTGCTGGAGGCGCCTCCAACACCATCCTGTTGGAACTTTCGGGCCGCAAAAACTACTTTTTGCGTTGTGGAAACCCCGAAGTCCCATGCCACCGGATCCATGCGAAGATTAAAAGAACAAAATTTCATGTACTTGTTTTTCTAACCTAGATCTACACTAGATCTACATGTTAAGGAATTTATACCTTTGATGCGAAGCCCCTTCGCTTATCCGGATCTCAAGGGTGTCAAGTGAACAACCCTCTATGTGTATCCACACGAACAAAAAGGTGGAGATGAAACCTTAGAGTGTGCTAGCACTCTTGAAGGTTTCGGCCAAGGTGGAGGAGTGGGAGAGAAGAAGATGAGAGGAGGAAGAAGAAGGAGTGAATGAATCACAAAATTGTAACCCACACAATAATATGGGCGGCCACTTCATGAGGAGTTTTAAACTCCATGGAATACCAAGAGTCACAACTCTTGATCTCCCTCATGAGGTGGTATACACATGTACTATCCTTGATGATGTGGAACATCATCATTGACCCACTCTATGACAACTCACAAATGAGGTGCCATTGGTCAAGTCAAACTTGACCTTTCATCTTCCCTTCTCAAGTCAAGTCAAACTTGACCTCTTCTCTCCCATGGTTGATCAAATCTAACCATTTGATTCAAATCAATTTAATTTAATGAATCTATATCCATTGAATTAAACTGTCTCAATGAATCCAAATCTAATTAGACTCATTTAACACATGAACCAAATTGAGTCGAACTCAATTAGTTTAATTAGGATTACTTTTAATCCAATTGGTTCATCACATGAACCTAATCCTCTTGGTTCATCATATGAACCTAATCTCCATCTAATTGCCCTTTGTGTGTGACCCTATAGGTTCTTGTTGTTAGTTAGAGCCCTAGAGCTAATCATTTGATGATTGTATTATGGACTTGTTGTATCATATTCTTATATAAATAAAGACATGTGTTTTGGTTATTATACTTACTTGTATTGGTGCCAAATAAACTAAGTATAATAGCGTCCTTGAGTAAAAGGTTCTTACCTATATCAATCGGTTAGTTGAACCGATAGTGAGATGATATAGGAAACACTACTCTTAATCATTCCTAGTCGAGTATTAACATTCAGGGACAATGTTAATGCAATAAGACTAGCATGTAGGTCAACTCAATGACTTGATCTCACAAGTCATGGATATAGAGATATCAAGTTGACACATGAGTATGCATTGGAGAATGTATACTGAATGATCCACCATGAGAAAGTATCATGGATCGTTATATGAGTGTCATATACTTTCTCATGTGGCTATTAGTATGACTACTAGTCCTTGGACCTGAAGTCACCATGGATCCCTACATAAGGAGTTATGTACTTTGGTTTCGTCAAACGTCACCCGTAATTGGGTGGACTATAAAGGCGATTACTGGGTATGTAACGAATTATGCTGAGGGATGTGAGTGATGTAGATGGGATCTATCCCTCCTATATGACGGGAGAGACATCGATATTCTTGATAGAGTGAGACCACGAAGTGCATGGCCATGCCCAAATGAGTCAATATGAGATATTGAGCTCATTTGATTTAGTGAGTCTACTTGGAGATCATGATTTATATTGGTCAGAGGATGACACAGTCTATGCCTCACATTGATCAATCTAGATGTCTAGGATAGAAGGACACTTGTCATATATTGTGAGGAGTCACAATTAGTAGTCACAAGGTGATGTTGGATCTCAACATTCTTGTAACTTGGGTAATAATAATATGTTGCTAGATACCGCTCATTACTTATGCTCCTAAATGGGGTTAGGGGCATTGCCAACATTACAAGAACCTATAGGGTCACACACTAAGGACAATTAGATGGAGATTAGGTTCATATGATGAACCATGAGGATTAGATTCATTTGATGAATCAAATTGATTTAGAGTAATCCTAATTGGGCTAATTGAGTTGGACTCAAGTTGATTCATGTGTTCAATGAGTCTAATTTAGATTATGACTCATTGAATCAATTTAATTAAATGAATTAGATTTGTTATATTAAAGTGGCTTGAATTAAATGGTTGGATTAGATCAACCATGAGAGAGATTAAGTCAAGTTTGACTTGACTTGAGAGGAAGATGAAGAGTCAAGTTTGACTTGACTTTATGCCACATTATTTGTGACTTGGCATTAAGTGGCTTATAATGAGGTGCCACATCATCATGTTTAGCACATGTGTTGTAACACCCACTAAGCTTTTAAGATAAACATATGAATATGAGATTTTTGCCTTAGAAAAATAATAAGAAGTGAGTTGAAGCAAAAAGAAATAAAATGAAATAAAAAGAAGAGGAAGTCAAGGATTGAACCTTGAACCTCTTATATTATATTTCATAGAATTAATTAGTAGAAACCAATTGGGATAGAGAGAAGATGTTGATAGCAAAGGAGGGAAACTCATGATAAAGGTAAGAGTAAAAGCTAGCCAAAAGAAAACAAGAAAGGAGCAAGAGAAAGGCAACTTGCCTTCCTCCCTTTCTCTCCCTCTTCCTCTTTGCTTTTGCCGAACATTTAAAGAGGAATTAAGGGGATTCATTCCCCCTTATTTCATCATGAATGGTGAGAATAAATTAGAAAATAAAATAAATGAAAGAAAAATAGAAAATGGGTTAAGGGAGAAGGAAAGCAAAAATCAATTTTGCTACCTCTTCCCCCTTAACATAAAAGGGAGCAAGAAAAGAGAAGTTTATTTTTCTCTCATTTTCTCATCCTCCCTCTCCCTCACCGAGAACACCAACACCCTCTCCTCCACCTTCGACCCCAAAGCCAAGGTTTTCTCCTAGAAAGCCTAAGATACAAGGAGGACTAAGCAAGGGAATCAAGGGAAAGGAACTATAAGAAGAGGCTACTTCTTCCATCACTATACCTTAGATC
The DNA here is from genome assembly GCF_018446385.1 of Zingiber officinale. Lineage (NCBI taxonomy): Eukaryota > Viridiplantae > Streptophyta > Magnoliopsida > Zingiberales > Zingiberaceae > Zingiber > Zingiber officinale. The sequence continues at coordinate 70,853,128 of NC_056005.1, read as the reverse complement.
CACAAGCGAAAAGGATGTAAGCTTCCCCTCACCTGTGGTACAAGGATTTTTATGTGATTTTTGGATTTTATAAGGATTAGAAAACCTAGGAAAGAATTTAAGAAAAATTCGGCCAAAGAAAGGGTTTTCAAATCTATGAAGGTTTAAACAAGTCCTTATTTCATGATATTTTTCTATGCTATGTAGGAAGGATTTTCTTCATGTTTTTATACCTAAATGATGCTTGATCAGAGGAGTACCTAACCCTAGAATTTAGGCCAAAAAAAAAATATTTTAAGGAGGTTAGGGAAAATATTGTGTAACCAAACTAGTACAAGATTCCCTCCATGAACTACTAAGGATCTTTTATTGGTTTTCTTGCTTAAAAGTTACTTGGAACCAAAAGAAATCCACTTATATGTTTCGGCCAAGAAAAGGGCTTAGGGTTAGGAAGACCTTTAAATTTAAGTAACCATGTTTGTATGATAGAATATAGAGTTCTCTTCAAGAGTTGCATGTTGAACATTGCTAGAAATTCATGAACTCTTATTTTAGATTTTCGGCCATGATAAGATGGATAGTTTAGAAAAGCTTAAACAAAATTCTAATATGCTCAAGACCTCTGTGATATTATGATATGAAAGTTATTTAATGCTCTCATGTTTAATTGGAGTATAGAAAATTAGTTACATGATATATGACATGTAAGATCACAAGGGTCCTAGCTTGTTTATGAACCAACTTTGTATATGATGTTCTTAGTAATTTTTGCCATGAAACTTACTTAGGTTTTCCATGCTTTAGGCCACTTAAAACCTAGTTTAGAGATTGGTAGGTTTCGGCCATGAGGAAAAATAAAAGGAAAAGGGAAAGAAACCTAGGAAGCCTAAGACACAATTCACATGTATGTTTATTATGCTTGTCTTTATACATGCTATGAAACTTGTATGACTTCTTATGCTTTTAGGCTATTTGAAGCAAGTTTATACACTGATAAGTCTCGGCCAAGTAGGGTTTAAAAGACCTAGAGGCCTTAGAAATGAAACCAAATGTGTTAAAAATGCTTCCTATGGAAATATGATAATGTGTTGATTGTGTCACATGCTTGTATAATTTTTCCATGACCTAAATGGACCATTGTATGTTTCGTCCATGAAGGGATAGATGCCCTAGAAACCCTAGAATAAAAATTAAATATGCTTATGTCACTCTACATGGAATATGATAAGTAGAAAGACAAAGTTCCCATGCTATATGTTGTTTAATGACCTAATTGAGGCTAGGGTAAGTTTCGGCCATACATATTGTATAATGTCTTGTTATGAATTTATACATGATGTTAGTTCAAGTTCACATGATTGTATATTTGTTTTTAGCCCTAATGAACACTTGTTAAAAGTTTGACCATGACATATGTTAAGGGCTTGAAGGACTTAGGAACTAGCTCAATATGCTTACTATGTTACTTGGAAAAAAAATGCTACAAATGTGGTTTAAGGTTTCCATGCTTTCATGACATTTGGGACCTTGTTTCACATCTGATAGGGTTCGGCCACATGAAGTTTAGGGACTTGGAGAACTTAGAAACCAAGAAAATCATACTTATAATGCTTCCTATGAAATTTATGTAATGATAATTTAGGTTCCACATGCTTGGAGGTTGTTTTTACCTAAATTGAAATCTAAGGGGGTTCATCCATGATAAGAACCCAAGAGATTAGGAAGCTTAGAACCCAAGCTAACTATGTTACCATGTTTCTTATGATAGTATAATTACATGATACACCCTTATGCTTAAACATGTATGCTTGTGATTTCTACTTTCCATGATATGATATGTGCTTAGAGATATGCATGCTTTGATGATATGTTATGTGCTTAAAATATGCATGCTTTTATGATATGTTATGTAGATAGAAATATGCATGCTTGGATGATATGCTATGTGCTTAAAATATGCATGCTTTTGTGATATGCCATGTGGATAGAAATATGCATGCTTTGATGAAGTGATTATGTGCTTAAAATATGCATGCTTTTATGATATGCTATGTGGAAGGAAATATGCATACTTTGATGATATGCTATGTGCTTAAATATGTATGCTTTTATGATATTCATGTTAATATGATGTATGCCTAAGTGATGCATACTTTTATATGATGTATGCCTAAGTGATGCATACTTTTATGACATGATGTATGCTAAGTGATGCATACTTTTATAAGATGTATGCCTAAGTGATGCATACTTTTATGACATGATGTATGCCTAAGTGATGCATACTTTTATATGATGTATGCCTAAGTGATGCATGCTTGTATGATGTATGATATGTATAAGTATGACATGTATTTTACTTTGAATGGCTTGTACCAAAAGGGTGGGCTCCTTATGCGCCCCTAGGTCGAATTACGGGCCTAGTAAAGGGTGGGCTCCTTACGTGCCCCTAGGTCGAGCTACGGGCCTAGTTTCCTAGTAGGTTCAAGACTAGCTACCTTGGATCTACTTAGGATGCGCGCATTATGTATGTATGTGGTACTAAGCCGGGCCCCTTTATGTTGAGATTATGTTCAAGTATATATGTAAGAAGAAGAAATGGTTTTAAAAGATCATGAGACATACACATGTTTTTCGGATACATGTTTTCAAAATCATATTGCATATAATTTATGATCATGTTGTGATGATGCTATGATTTATGATATGCCATGATTGAATATGAATATGTTATGCTTCATGCTATGCTTTAAGAGCTTGATATGTTATGTGATCTTATGATGATAATATGACATGCCATGATTAGATATGATTATGTTATGTTTCATGCTATGCTTTAAGAACTTGATATGCTATGCTACCTTAAAATGATACTAGGATATGCCATGATTAGATATGATTATGTTATGTTTCATGCTATGCTTTAAGAGATGATATGCCATGACTAGTCATGATGTTGTTATGTTGCATGATATGCTTAAAGAGTATGATATGTTATGCCATGACTAGTTGAGATTATGTTATGTTAAGATATTCTTTGATCATGTGATGATTTTCGGTTTTAGTGAGTAGGAAAGGAACTTACTGAGCCATGAGTGCTCATAGCTTACTTTCCCTGTACCACAGATAAAGGAAAAAGCTGGATGAGCTAAAGGAGCAGCAGGAGAGGCAAGGAGATGTGTGTGGCTAGGCAACCAAATAAGAACCTGCTTTAAGAACTTTTAAGAATTTCACTTTGGTTTAGTAAATTGTAGTACCATATGGTTGACTTGATGTTATGCTTTTATTTACCTTGTTATCATGTTATGGAAACCATATTAGTGTAGTTCGGATTTTATTAAACCAAGAAAAATGATTTTAAGTCTTCCGCTGTAATATGTACGTAGAGTATCGTAGCCCCGTCCCTTAGGGTTAGCAGGGAGGGCGGGCGTTACATGTGTGTGCCACCTCATGGAGGTTACAAATCTCTTTAATGGCCACACTTAATGCAAAATGGGGGTTACACTTTGTGAAAGTGGCTGGCCACTTTTGTGGTGAATGTGAATTCATTTTTTCATTCAAGGCAATTCACTTCTTCTTCCTCCTTGAGCTCTCTCTTCTTGCTCTCCCTCTCCTATCTTGGCCGAACACCCTAGGTGCTAGCTGTAACACCCCACCCTCCTCACTACTGGACTGTGAGGGCGGAGCGCTATTGGACTACTAACTTTACTTAACTAACATTGCACACATGTTGATAGTAATTCCAAAAACTCTCAGATAACTCAAAACATACAATTAACTAGAAGCGGAAGACTAAATGACTCATCTAATACATTCTACTCAACTCTTTGTTAATAAATTCTTATGCAAAATCCCAAGGCTTCTATAGTTCAGGCATCACACATCCATCGACACCTCCTTGTCGCCTTCCTTTACTATAACTTTTCCTTTCCTTTATCTGCAGTTAGAGGAAATGCATCTATAAGCAAAATTGCTTAGTAAGCGCTATCTAACTCAAAAAACTCTAGTATGCATGTAAGCTGAAAGAAATCTAGAAACTGAATGCTCATCTAATATCAAACGAAACATAGCATATTGAAATAGTAAACATGTAAGAAAATCTAAACAACATGTCAGTATATAAGAAACTTGCTGAATTTTAAACTTATGTGAAATTTATTTCTTTTGTTTGAAAACTTATACTTTAATACTTCAAAATAATAATCAACTTTTTTCTTGGGCCCGACAACTGTACTTGCTATGCGTGCATCCCTAACTAGACCCGAGATAGCTGGTCCCGAATCTAGTAGTGTTTACTATTGTAACAACCTGCCCCATTTGGCGGCCCATTTGGCGACCCTCTGGTCGTCGACCGTCGACCGCCGGTCATGCCGTTACTACTAGGTTATCTAAACCTAGGGACGACTATGGGAGCCCAACCCAAGGACAACTGAGAGTCCAGCATAGTGCCACTGATAAAAGTAAAATACTTGTTATCTTTTAATACTTCTAATATATAATGCCTCGGCATTTTAACGAGCACCTTGTGTGCCAAAATCCCTAAAGTCTTGACTTTGGGATCTACTTAAGGCCTTGTCCTTTTTCTTTCTTTTCTTTATCTTTCTTATACTTGTTAATACTTCTAATAAAAGAATGCTTCTTTAAAAACTGAAATGTTTAAACAAATTCTAACTTTGAAATGCATAAACAAAAATCTGCATACTATGCTAATCAAAATTCTGTATACTATTCTAATCAAGATTCTGCATTCTATGCTACACTATTTCTGCATACTATGCAAACATAAATTCTGCACTATAATACTTAACCAAATTGCACTATAATATTTTTCTTTAAAAACTGCATTATAAGTTCCACAAAAAATTTGAACTATAACTTTAAAGAAATCTGCACCATTAGCTCTTAAGAAATCTGCACAACAAGCTCTAAAGAAATCTGCTCTAAAGAAATCTGCATTTTAAGCTCTAAGAAATCTACACTACAAGCTTAATTAAAATATGCACTATAAGCTTACATAAAAATCTGCACTATAAGCTTGATTGAAATCTGCACTATAGGCTTAATTAAAATCTGCACCTATAAATTTAATTAAAATCTGCACTATAAGCTTAATTAAAAATCTGCACTATTAGCTTAATTAAAATCTGTACTATAGGCTTAATTAAAATATGCACTATAAGCTTACATAAAAATCTGCATTATAAGTTTAATTAAAATTTGCACTATAGGCTTAATTAAAAATTTGCACTATAAGCTTAATTAAAATCTGCAATATAAGCTCTACATAAAAATCTGCATTATAAGCTTAATTAAAATCTGCACTATAGGCTTAATTAAAAATCTGCACTATAAGCGCTTAATTAAAATCTGCAATATAAGCTCTGCATAAAAATCTGCATTATAAGCTTAATTAAAATCTGTACTATAGGCTTAATTAAAAATCTGTACTATAAGCGCTTCTTATGCTTCGAATTCAGGAAGAACAAAGGTCCGAAACTACTCCTACTGCAGGTGAGAAGCACTTACCTTGATTCTTGGACTCACAACCGAACAAAAAGGGCTTCTAGGACCTTGCCCGACCGCCGGAGATGATGCCCTAACTCCCTTTCGTTTTCTGCCCGAGCTCCGCCATCGTAAGCAGAAGAGAAGGAGAGAATGGTTTAAGTCACGGGAAAACAGAGCATCAACTTATCCCTTTTTATAACTTAATATTTTTGTTAACTCCTTAAATAAATTCGCTACCTTTTCTAAACAGACAAATCCAACATCAACTTATCTCTTTTATAATCCAATATTCTGCTAACTATCTTAAATAAATTCACTACCTTTTCTAAACAGACAAATCCAACATCAACTTATCCCTTTTATAATATTCTGTTAACTATCTTAAATAAATTCGCTACCTTTTCTAAACAGACAAATCCAAGATCAACTTATCTCTTTTATAATCCAATCAAATTCTTAAATTAATTCTCCTTGGATTTGCCCACCTGGTCAGCCGGGTTTTGACCGAGTCAAAGGTCGTGGGTTCAATTCTCGGCTTGGACATTTTTTGTCGAAACTTCCTTTGTTTAGTAAAAATACCAAACGACCTCCAAAAATTAAATAAAAATACTCTAAAAATTTCTAAAAATCTCTAGAATATTTCTAAAATATTTCTAAATATTTTTAAGAACTTTTAGAACTCCTAATGAGGAAAATTGGGTCATTACAATCTTCCATACCTTATAAAAAGTTCGTCCTCGAACTTAGAATAATTCTATAGCATGTTCTCTACCTTGTACATGCATTAGTTAGCATCCATAATCTAATGTACTAAGGAAAACCACATCAAAGGTATCTTAGGACCTCCTAACCTACTTTCAATGAACATAAGCATAAGCAGTGACATAAGCATGACAACATAAACATAAGCATGGTAGATGAACTAAACATAATGATAGACTCGATCACAAGCATGTCCATATGCATAGGTAAGAACATAACATGAACATAACGTGGACCTAAACATAAACGTAAATATAAATATAACATGACTTGAACATACTTGCATGCATACTTATAAACATACTATTGTGGTGGCCTAGTTGCACTTAGTAGTACCGTAACATAAGTTGTTGATCAGACAACTACCCTAGCGCTAGGTTGGTAGGGGTCCGAACTTAGGACCGGAGTTCCCCTTTATTCTGGCGCGCTCACCGGGCTTAGGTCCCCGGATCATACCACCATCCCAGAACATATCTTGTTTGATTCTGGCGCGCTCACTGGGCTTAGGTCCCCAGATCATACCACCATCCCAGAACATATCTTGTTTGATTCTAGCGCTCTCACCGGGCTTAGGTCTCCGGATCATACCACCATCCCAGAACACATCTTGTTTGATTCTAGCGCGCTCACCGGGCTTAGGTCCCCGGATCATACCACCATCCCAGAACACATCTTGTTATGTAAAAGAAACTAAGCAGAATTCTTAACTTTATAAGCACTTCTAAACATCTCCCTATTCTGTACATATAATCTAATACTTCAAAGGATTTCTCTTTACTGTAAAGAATAAAGAAAAGCATACTAAAAGTTAAATACTTTCTTACTTGAAGACGGCAAGGTTGGTGCTGATGTGTGATGTTGGAGAATAGGAACTGCTCTGATACCAACTTGTAACACCCCACCCTCCTCACTACTGGACTGTGAGGGCGGAGCGCTACTGGACTATTAACTTTACTTAACTAACATTGCACACATGTTGATAGTAATTCCTAAAACTCTCGGAGAACTCAAAACATACAATTAACTGTTGGGGTTGTAAGGTTGCAAACATAGTCCCATATTGGAAACACATGGGAAAGATCATGGGTTTATAAGAGAAAAAGATATCTCCATTGGCATGAGGCCTTTTGGGAAGAGCCCAAGAGCAAAACCATGAGGGCTTAGGCCTAAAGTGGATAATATCATGCCATTGTGGAGATATCTAAATTCTTTTCGATCCTATAATTGGTATCAGAGCCCGGACTGCCAGAAGGTTTAATCGCCGACTGTGCACAAGAGTTATGGTCTGATTGAGTCATGTGGGTACAATATTGACCTCGAACAAAGAAAGTGGGGGCTCCTATGTTCGGATCAAGAGGACCAGACATCAGGCAGGAAGTCCTAGTTGCGACTAGGCAAGGAAGTCCTAGTAGGTCGGGTGGACCGAGGGGCAGGAAAACCTGGTGGGTCGAGGATCGGACGTGGGAAGCCTATGGTCCTTTGTTTGAGGGGGGGGGATTGTTGGGGTTGCAAGGTTGCAAACATAGTCCCATATTGGAAACACACGAGAAAGATCATGGGTTTATAAGAGAAAAAGATATCTCCATTGGCATGAGGCCTTTTGGGGAGAGCCCAAGAGCAAAACCATGAGGGCTTAGGCCCAAAGTGGATAATATCATGCCATTGTGGAGATATCTAAATTCTTTTCGATCCTACATTAACTAGCAGCGGAAGACTAAATGACTCATCTAATACATTCTACTCAACTCTTTGTTAATAAATTCTTATGCTAAATCCCAAGGCTTCTATAGTCCAGGCATCACACATTCATCGGCACCTCCTTGTCGCCTTCCTTTACTATAGCTTTTCCTTTCCTTTATCTGCAGTAAGAGGAAATGCATCTATAAGCAAAATTGCTTAGTAAACACTATCTAACTCACAAAACTCGAGTATGCATGTAAGCTGAAAGAAATCTAGAAACTGAATGCTCATCTAATAGCAAACGAAACATAGCATATTGAAATACTAAACATGTAAGCAAATCTAAACAACATGTCAGTATATAAGAAACTTGCTGAATTTTAAACTTATGTGAAGCTTATTTCTTTTGTTTGAAAACTTATACTTTAATACTTCAAAATAATAATCAACTTTCTTCTTGGGTCCGGCAATTGTACTTGCTATGCGCGCATCCCTAACTAGACCCGAGGTAGCTGGTCCCGAATCTAGTAGGGTTTACTATTGTAACGACCCGACCCATTTGGCGGCCCATTTGGCGACCCTCTGGTCGTCGACCGTCGACCGTCGGTCGTGCCGTTACTACTAGGTTATCTAAACCTAGGGACGACTATGGGAACCCAACCCAAGGACAACTGAGAGTCCAGCACAGTGCCACTGATAAAAGTAAAATACTTGTTATCTTTTAATAATTCTAATATATAATGCCTCGACATTTTAACGAGCACCTTGTGTGCCAAAATCCCTAAAGTCTTGACTTTGGGATCAACTTAAGGCCTTGGCCTTTTTCTTTCTTTTCTTTATCTTTCTTATACTTGTTAATACTTTTAATAAAAGAATGCTTCTTTAAAAACTGAAATGTTTAAACAAATTCTAACTTTGAAATGCATAAACAAAAATCTGCATACTATGCTAATCAAAATTCTGTATACTATTCTAATCAAGATTCTGCATTCTATGCTACACTATTTCTGCATACTATGCAAACATAAATTCTGCACTATAATACTTAACCAAACTACACTATAATATTTTTCTTTAAAAACTGCATTATAAGTTCCACAAAAAATCTGTACTATAAACTTTAAAGAAATCTGCACCATAAGCTCTTAAGAAATCTGCACTACAAGCTCTAAAGAAATATGCATTTTAAGCTCTAAGAAATCTACACTACAAGCTTAATTAAAATCTGCATTATAAGCTTACATAAAAATCTGCACTATAAGCTTGATTGAAATCTGCACTATAGGCTTAATTAAAATCTGCACCTATAAACTTAATTAAAATATGCACTATAAGCTTAATTAAAAATCTGCACTATAAGCTTAATTAAAATCTGCACTATAGACTTAATTAAAATATGCACTATAAGCTTACATAAAAACCTGCATTATAAGTTTAATTAAAATCTGCACTATAGGCTTAATTAAAAATTTGCACTATAAGCTTAATTAAAATCTGCAATATAAGCTCTACATAAAATTCTGCATTATAAGCTTAATTAAAATCTGCACTATAGGCTTAATTAAAAATCTGCACTATAAGCGCTTAATTAAAATCTGCAATATAAGCTCTACATAAAAATCTGCATTATAAGCTTAATTAAAATCTACACTATAGGCTTAATTAAAAATCTGTACTATAAGCGCTTCTTATGCTTCGAATTCAAGAAGAACAAAGGTCCGAAACTACTCCTACTGTAGGTGAGAAGCACTTACCTTGATTCTTGGACTCACAACCGAACAAAAAGGGCTTCTAGGACCTTGGCCGACCGCCTGAGATGATGCCCTAACTCCCTTTCGTTTTCTGCCCGAGCTCCGCCATCGTACGCAGAAGAGAAGGAGAGAATGGTTTAAGTCACGGGAAAATAGAGCATCAACTTATCCCTTTTTATAACTTAATATTTTTGTTAACTCCTTAAATAAATTCGCTACCTTTTCTAAACAGACAAATCCAACATCAACTTATCCCTTTTATAATCCAATATTCTGCTAACTATCTTAAATAAATTCGCTACCTTTTCTAAACAGACAAATCCAACATCAACTTATCCCTTTTATAATATTCTGTTAACTATCTTAAATAAATTCGCTACCTTTTCTAAACAGACAAATCCAAGATCAACTTATCCCTTTTATAATCCAATATTCTGTTAACTATCTTAAATAAATTCGCTACCTTTTTTAAACAGAAAAATCCATTTGCCCACATGGTTAGCCGGGTTTTGACCGAGTCAAAGGTCGTGGGTTCAATTCTCGGCTTGGACATTTTTTGTCGAAACTTCCTTTGTTTAGTAAAAATACCAAACGACCTCAAAAAATTACATAAAAATACTCTAAAAATTTCTAAAAATCTCTAAAATATTTCTAAATATTTTTAAGAACTTTTAGAACTCCTAATGAGGAAAATTGGGTCGTTACACTAGCACACCTTGTTTGGTCCTTCTCCATCTAGTGTGTTCGTGTGGATACGTGTAGAGGATTGTCTACGTTGACAATCTTGAGATCCGGCAAGCCGTTGGACTAGCGGGATAGCGAAGGGCATCGCATCGAGGGTAATACTCTTATCTAGTGAAGATCTAGAGTTTGTAAACTCGTACTCGTATTTTATTTTATTTTTCTTTGCACGGATCCGGTGGCTGGGGCTTTCGGGGTTTCCGCGACCCGAAAAACCCAATAGTGGTATCAGAGCCACGTGCAAAGACTTGTACGAGTTTATTTTTGATTTTTATGAAAAATATAGCTTCTGTGATTTTCTATAAATTTAGGTTTTTTATGGTTTTTATGGGTAATTTTCTCATAGAAGCGAAGCACAAGTGTTTCGGCACTTGTAGGCTTCGGCTACCAGGAAGATTTTTCCAAAACGACTTGGTTTCGCCCCAAAAATTTTTGGGACAGCGGGCTAAGGCGCTGTAGGATCGCTAAGGAACCCTCGCGATGGTTAGATCGTGGGCAGGGGCGCTGTCCCTGGCCCCGTAAGGGGATTCATTCCGTGAATGCGCCCGAAAACCGCTAAACGGGACCGCCAGGAATTTTTTACTCGTAAAAATTGTAAAAATTGGTATTAAAATTGCAGAAAATTATAGCAAATACAGAATTTAGAATTATGTATAATTTGTGATAGTCAAGGCCCAAAAGACCCAATTGGATTGGAATAAATGTGTTGTAATTCATAATACGACCTGCATGCCGTGATGTGATGTGCGTGTTGTATTTTTATTCGCGACCTGCGCGTCGTGCCTTTCTCTATTTTATATTCTTGTTGTAAATTAGTTTAGACTCGAATGTAACTCAAGTTTCAAAATTGTAATGTACAAAATTGGAGCGGTGGAAGGTCCACTCAAGACGGAGTTACGAGGAGGGCGCGAGCAACACAAGGTGGTCAAAGGGAGCAGCTTGAGAAGCTGTTGACCATAGGTTGACCATTCGATCTTCTCATTGGCTTGAGAAGATCGTAGTAGGGCCATGACTAATCACGAATTAATTTAATTAATTGCTTGTGTATATGTGATGCATGATTAAGTAATTAATTAGTGCCTAACGATTAGATTAGATCTAAGTCGTGCACATGATGCCCCCTTCGATTAGATTAGATCTATCGAGTATATGATACACATCATCGTTTAGATTAGATCTAAATCACGTCAACTCTAATGCCTACCGTGCCGTGATACCTATCACTACCTCGATCACATGTGTTGTTGAATCTGCCAAAGCAGAGCAACACATATTATCTTGGTAGGGTACGGAGGGACAATCTTGGTCCCGCTTATCAACGCATGGGCGAATACAAACTCAATTAGATTGAGTATTCCTAGTTAACTTGGTTGGATCGAGTACAACTATAGGCATTCTTCCAATGGTTGGAAAGATAGGACATAAATCACATTTATATTAATTCTTGGGCATATTAGCCAAAAACTAACTCAAGTTTTAATATAACTGCGGATAATGATCCTATAAACAAGAGTTGCATAGAGATGTAATTGGTAAATCATTACCTACCAATCATACTAAGTCTTGAGCGTATTAGCCAAAGCTAACTCAAGGATTAGTATGATGTAGATCTTGTCCCACATGAATTATAGAATTCAGTGGGAGCACCATTTAGTTAAAGGCCTAATTAAATGATTTAAAGAATATGATATTTATTTTCTGCATTTTTTTCTGTTGTAATTAACCATGACGGCAAATACGAACACTTTCTCCCTGCGATCTATTCTTGAGAAGGACAAGCTCAACGGAGCAAATTTCCTGGACTGGTACAGGAATTTGAGAATAGTTCTCCCCTAGGAACGTAAACTGTACGTTCTGGAGCAGCCCATTCCGGAGGCTCCACCTGCCAATGCCCCGCGAGCTGATAAAGATGCTTACAAGAAGCATCAAGATGACGCATTAGATGTGTCCTGTCTAATGCTCGCGACCATGAACTCTGAGCTTCAGAAGCAACACGAGTTAATGGGCGCTTACGATATGGTTGAACATCTTTGTCAACTGTATTAAGGACAAGCGAGGCATGAGAGATTTGAGATCTCAAGGGCATTGTTTCAGTGCAAGATGTCAGATGGGGCTCCCGTAGGCCCATATGTACTCAAAATGATTGGGTACATAGAAAACCTACAGAGGTTGGGATTCCCGCTTGGCCAAGAGCTGGCCATTGACCTGATCTTGCAATCCTTGCCGGATATCTATAGACAGTTCGTTCTAAACTAGAATATGAACAAAATTGACAAGCCACTGCCCCAGCTACTTATCATGTTAAGAACTACTGAGCTGAACTTTAAGAAGGCAAAGCCCCACTTTGTTCTGATGGTTCAGAAACACAAGGGCAAGGGCAAGCCCAAAGGCAAAGGAAAGTCCCAAGCCAAGGGCAAAGGCAAGACACTGAAGCCTAAAGGAGGGGTTGCTAAGGATGCTACCTGCTTCAACTGTGGTCAGACCGGGCACTGGAAGAGGAACTACAAGGTGTACCTGGAAGATCTTAAGAAGAAGCGAAGTGAGACTTCCACTTCAGGTATATATGTTATAGAAGTCAATCTACCTATTTCTTCATCATGGGTATTAGATACCGGATGTGCATCTCACATTTGTACTAATGTGCAAGCACTGAGAAATAGCAAGGCATTGGCGAAGGGCGAGGTGGACCTACGCGTAGGCAATGGAGCACGAGTTGCTGCTGTTGCTGTAGGGACTTATTTTCTATCTCTGCCCTCTGGGCTTGTATTAGAGTTGGATGATTGTTGTTATGTGCCTGCATTAACTAAGAACATAATTTCAGTTTCTTGTTTGGACAAGAAAGGTTTCTCTTTTATTATAAAGGACAAATGTTGTTTTGTTTATTTAAAAGATATGTTCTATTGTAGTGCACCTCTGATGAACGGACTCTACATTCTAGATCTTGAAAGCCCTATCTATAACATAAATACCAAGAGGTTCAAGTCAAATGACCTGAACCAAACCTATCTCTGGCACTGTGCTTAGGTCATATAAATGACGGGCGCTTATCCCAGCTCCATAAGGATGGTTTGCTGGACTCATTTGATTTTGAATCTTATGAGACGTGCGAGTCATGCCTACTAGGCAAGATGACCAAGACTCCCTTTAGTGGGCATAGCGAAAGTGCGACTGATTTGTTAGGACTCATTCATAGTGATGTATGTGACCCTTTCAATGTCGCTGCTAGAGGCGGTTATAGGTACTTCATCACATTTACTGATGACTTCAGTAGATATGGTTATGTGTACTTGATGACACATAAGTCAGAATCCTTTGAAAAGTTCAAAGAATTCACGAATGAAGTACAGAACCAGCTTGGCAAGAGTATTAAGATACTTTGATCAGATCGAGGTGGAGAATACCTTAGCCATGAGTTTCGTGACTACCTAGCTGAGTGTGGGATTCTATCCCAACTCACTCCTCCTGGAACACCACAATGGAATGGTGTATCCGAAAGGAGGAATCGTACCCTATTAGATATGGTACGATCTATGATGAGTCACACAGATCTTCCGACATACCTTTGGGGCTATGCTCTAGACACGACAACTTTTATACTCAACCGAGTTCCATCCAAGGCCATGATAAAGACACCATATAGGATATGGACTGTGAGAGATGCCCAGGTGTCTTTCATGAGGATTTGGGGTTGTGAGGCTTACGTTCGACGTCAAGTCTCAGACAAGTTAGGACCCAAATCCGACAAGTGCTATTTTATTGGATATCCCATGGAAACTAAGGGGATATTACTTCTACATTCCCAGTCAGCACAAGGTAGTTGTGGCAAAGACTGAGGTATTTCTAGAAAGGGACTTTGTTTCTAGATATACTAGTGGGAGCACATTCGATCTTGAAGAAGTTCAAGATGCGAATAATAGCACTGAAGCCTCGATGGAAGTTGAACTGGAACCACAAAGTGTTGTGGATGATGTTATTCCACAAAGAGTTGAGGAACACCAACTAGTTCAAGTAGACATATCTCTTCGCAGGTCTGATAGGGTACATCGTCAGCCTGAGAGATACTCATTTCTCTTGTCTGACCATGATGACATTGTGCTCATAGAGGATGAGCCTACCACCTATCAGGAAGCTGTGATGAGACCAGATTCTGAGAAATGGCTAGAGGTCATGAGATCCGAGATGGAATCCATGTACACCAACCAAGTATGGACTTTGGTTGATCCACCTGAATGGGTAAAATCCATTGGGTGTAAGTGGGTCTTTAAGAGAAAGACTGACATGGATGGACTTATCTATAAAGGGTCGCTTGGTAGCTAAAGGTTTCAAGCAGATTCATGGTATTGACTATGATGAAACCTTTTCTCCAGTAGCGTTGTTTAAGTCCATTCAAATCATGCTTGTTATTGCAGCTTACCATGACTATGAGATATGGCAGATGGATGTCAAAATCGCGTTTCTGAATGGAAACATGCTCGAGGATGTGTACATGACACAACTTGAGGGTTTTGTAGATCCACAGTATACTAGCAGAGTATGCAAGCTGCATAGGTCCATTTATGGACTAAAGCAAACTTCTCGGAGCTAGAATCTTCGATTCGATGATGCAATCAAACAGTTTGATTTCATGAAGAACGAAGATGAGCCTTGTGTCTACAAGAAGGTTGTAGGGGATATAGTTATCTTCCTCATATTTTATGTGGATGACATACTACTCATTGGGAAGGACATCCCTATGCTTCAGTCTATCAAGACCTGGCTAGGGAGTTGCTTCTCAATGAAGGACTTAGGTGAGGCATCCCGCATTCTAGGGATACAGATCTATAGAGATAGATCTAAGAGATTGCTTGGACTAAGTCAGAGTACATATATTGACAAGGTACTCCTTCGGTTTGCCATGCAGAACTCCAAGAAGGGATTTCTGCCGATGTCACATGGCGTGAGTCTTTCGAAGACTCAAGGTCCCTCTTCTAGAGAGGAGAGAGATCGCATGGATCAGATCCCTTATGCCTCAGCGATAAGATCTATCATGTACGCCATGCTATGTACTCGACCTGATGTCTCATATGCTTTGAGCATGACGAGTAGATACCAGTCAGATCCAGGTGAAAGTCACTGGATAGCGGTCAAGAATATTCTTAAGTACTTAAGAAGGACTAAAGAATATTTCTTGATATATGGAGGCAATGACGAGCTAGCTGTAAAGGGTTATAGTGATGCTAGCTTCCAAACCGACCAAGATGATTATCGATGGCAGTCAGGGTTCGTATTTTGCATTAATGGTGGTGTTGTGAGCTGGAAGAGTTCGAAGTAGGACACAGTAGCTGATTCTACGACAGAGGTCGAGTACATTGCTGCATCAGAGGCAGCAAAGGAGGAAGTTTAGATCCGTAAGTTCATCACTGAACTTGGGGTGGTTCCCAGTATCGCTGACCCTATTGAGCTCTATTGTGACAATAATGGAGCTATAGCACAGGCGAAGGAACCTCGCTCACACCAGCGGACCAAACACATACTACGACACTTCCATCTCACTCGAGAGATTATCGAGAGAGGAGATGTGAAGATATGCAGAGTACCTACAGAGGCTAACATCGTAGATCCCTTGACCAAGGCTTTGGCACAGAGGAAGCATGATGGTCACACTAGGTCATTGGAGATTAGAGCCTACACTGATTGACACTAGTGCTAGTGGGAGATTGTTAGTTAGAGCCCTAGAGCCAATCATTTGATGATTGTATTATGGACTTGTTGTATCATATTCTTATTATAATAAAGGCATGTGTTTTGGTTATTATACTTACTTGTATTGGTGCCAAATAAACTAAGTATAATAGCGTCCTTGAGTAAAAGGTTCTTACCTATATCAATCGGTTAGTTGAACCGATAGTGAGATGATATAGGGAACACTACTCTTAATCATTCCTAGTCGAGTATTAACATTCAGGGACAATGTTAATGCAATAAGACTAGCATGTAGGTCAACTCGATGACTTGATCTCACAAGTCATGGATATAGAGATATCAAGTTGACACATGGGTATGCATTGGAGAATGTATACTGAATGACCCACCATGAGAAAGTATCATGGATCGTTATATGAGTGTCATATACTTTCTCATGTTGCTATTAGTATGACTACTAGTCCTTGGACCTGAAGTCACCATGGATCCCTACATAAGGAGTTATGTACTTTGGTTTCGTCAAACGTCACCCGTAACTGGGTGGACTATAAAGGCGATTACTGGGTATGTAACGAATTATGCTGAGGGTTGTGAGTGATGTAGATGGGATCTATCCCTCCTATATGATGGGAGAGACATCGATATTCTTGATAGAGTGAGACCACGAAGTGCATGGCCATGCCCAAATGAGTCAATATGAGATATTGAGCTCATTTGATTTAGTGAGTCTACTTGGAGATCAAGATTTAGATTGGTCAGAGGATGACACGGTCTATGCCTCACATTGATCAATCTAGATGTCTAGGATAGAAGGACACTTGTCATATATTGTGAGGAGTCACAATTAGTAGTCACAAGGTGATGTTGGATCTCAACATTCTTGTAACTTGGGTAGTAATGATATGTTGCTAGATACCGCTCATTACTTATGCTCCTAAATGGGGTTAGGGGCATTGCCAACGTTACAAGAACCTATAGGGTCACACACTAAGGACAATTAGATGGAGATTAGGTTCATATGATGAACCAAGAGGATTAGATTCATTTGATGAATCAAATTGGATTAAGAGTAATCCTAATTGAGCTAATTGTGTTGGACTCAAGTTGATTCATGTGTTCAATGAGTCTAATTTAGATTATGACTCATTGAATCAATTTAATTAAATGAATTAGATTCATTATATTAAATTGGCTTGAATTAAATGGTTGGATTATATCAACCATGAGAGAGATTAAGTCATGTTTGACTTGACTTGAGAGGAAGATGAAGAGTCAAGTTTGACTTGACTTTATGCCACATCATTTGTGACTTAGCATTAAGTGGCCAATAATGAGGTGCCACATCATCATGTTTAGAACATGTGTGTGCCACCTCATGGAGGTTACAAATCTCTTTAATGGCCACACTTAATGCAAAATGGGGGTTACACTTTGTGAAACTGGCCGGCCACTTTTGTGGTGAATGTGAATTCATTTTTTCATTCAAGGCAATTCACTTCTTCTTCCTCCTTGAGCTATCTTTTCTTTCTCTCCCTCTCCTATCTTGGACGAACACCCTAGGTGCTAGCACACCTTGTTTGGTCCTTCTCCAACTAGTGTGTTCGTGTGGATACGTGTAGAGGATTGTCTACGTTGACAATCTTGAGATCCGACAAGCCATTGGACTAGCGGGATAGCGAAGGGCATCGCATCGAGGGTAATACTCTTATCTAGTGTAGATCTAGATTTTGTAAACTCGTACACATATTTTATTTTATTTTTCTTTGCACGGATTCGATGGATGGGGCTTTCGGGGTTTCCGTGACGCGAAAACGTGATTTTCGCGGCCCGAAAAACCCAACACTTGTAACGTTGGCAATGCTCCTAAACCTATTTAGAAGCATAAGTAATCAGCGGTATCTAGCAACACATCATTACTACCCAAGCTACAAGAATGTTGAGATCCAACATCACCTTGTGACTACTACTTGTGACGCTTCACAATATATGACAAATGTCCTTCTATCCTTGACATCTAGATTGATCAATGTGAGGCATAGACGGTGTCATCCTCTGATCAATCTAAATCTTAAACTCCAAGTAGACACACTATAATCAAATGAGCTCAATATCTCATATTGACTCATTTGGGCATGGCCATGCACTTAGTGGTCTCACTCTATCAATAATAACAGTGTCACTCCCGTTATATAGGAGGGATAGATCCCATCTACATCACTCACATCCCTCCGCATAATTTGTTACATACCCAGTAATCGCTTTTATAGTCCACCCAGTTACGGGTGACGTTTGACGAAACCAAAGTATGCAACTCCTTATGTAGGGATCCATAGTGACTTCAGGTCCAAGGACTAATAGTCATACTAATAGCTAGATGAGAAAGTATATGACACTCATATAACGATCCATGATACTTTCTCATGGCGGGTCATTCAGTATACATTCTCCAATGCATACCCATGTGTCAACTTGATATCTCTATATCCATGACTTGTGAGATCAAGTCATCGAGTTGACCTACATGCTAGTCTCGTCGCATTAACATTGTCCCTGAATGTTAATACTTGACTAGGAATGATTAAGAGTAGTGTTCTCTATATCATCTCACTATCGATTCAACCAATCGATTGATATTGATAAGAACCTTCTACTCAAGGACACTATTATACTTAGTTATTTGGCACCAATACAAGTAAGTATAATAACCAAAACAAATGCCTTTATATACATAGGAATATGATACAATGAGTCCATACAACAATCATCATATGATTAGCTCTAGGGCTCTAACTACCAATCTCCCACTAGCACTAGTGGCAATCAGTGTAGGCTATAAGGCCCAATGATCTAGTGTGACCATCATATTTTCTCTGTGCCAAAGCCTTGGTCAAGGGATCAGTGATGTTAGCCTCTGTGGGTACTCTGCAAATCTTCACATCTCCTCTTTCGATGATCTCTCGAATGATATGGAAGGGCCGTAGTAAATGTTTGGTCCGCTGGCGTGAGCAAGGTTCCTTAGCCTGTGCAATTGCTCCATTGTTGTCACAATAGAGCTCTATCGGATCGGCTATGCTAGGAACCTCCGCAAGCTTAATAATGAACTTGCGGATCCAAACTGCCTCCTTTGCTGCTTCTGATACAGCAATATACTCGGCCTCTGTTGTAGAATCAACAACTGTATCCTGCTTCGAACTCTTCCAGCTCACAGTACCACCATTCAAGCAAAACACGAACCCAGACTATGATCTATAATCATCTTGGTCAGTTTGGAAGCTGGCATCACTGTAACCCTTTACAGCTAACTCGTCATCACCTCCATATATCAAGAAATATTCTTTAGTCCTTCTTAAGTACTTAAGAATATTCTTGAATGCTATCCAGTGACTTTCACCTAGATCTGACTGGTATCTGCTCGTCATGCTCAAAGCATATGAAACATCAGGATGAGTACATAGCATGGTGTACATGATAGATCCTATGGCTGAGGCATAAGGGATTGTATCCATGCGGTCCCTCTCCTCTCTAGAAGAGGGACTTTGAGTCTTCGAAAGACTCACACCATGTGACATCGGTAGAAATCCCTTCTTGGAGTTGTACATGGCAAACCGTAGTAATATCTTGTCAATATATGTACTCTGACTTAGGCCAAGCAATCCCTTAGATCTATCTCTATATATCTGTATGCCTAGAATACGGGCTACTTCACCTAAGTCCTTCATTGAGAAACAATTCCCTAGCCAAGTCTTTATAGACTGTAGCAAAGGGATGTCGTTCCCAATAAGTAGTATGTCATCCACATACAATATAAGGAAAACAACTGTGTTCTCAACAACCTTCTTGTAGACACAGGGTTCATCTTCATTCTTGATGAAACCAAACTGTTTGATTGTATCATCAAATCGAAGATTCACTACAACAAAATCGCTCATAGACATCAGTGGAACAACAACGGTTTTAGGCTAAAACCGATGTCTTTGAGTATTTTACACCGGTTTTTCTAAAATCGGTGTCTATGAGCGCAGATTTTAGCTCATAGACATCGGTTTTTTAGGCGATGTCTATGAGCGCCCTTTTTTTGGTTAATAGACACAGATTTTAACATCGGTTTTTAAAATCCGATGTTAATGAACCCAAATAAAATATTTTAATTTTCCCCACAAGCCAAAATCTGCACACTGTGAATTCCCTCCAAACCTAAATCTTTATCCCGCCCTTCCTCCGCGCGACCATCTCTCTCGCGATAACCTAAACCGAAACCTAAACCTCCGACCATCCGACCATCTCTCTCAGCCTAAACCTAAACCTTCGACCATCTCTCTCAACCTCATCTCCCTCTTCCCCCCTTCCTAGATCCTCTTCCGATCAGGATCAAGACACGACGAACTTGCTTCTCCGTCCAACCACACCGCATCTCTTCCAACTCCTCCATTTGGTTGAGAAGAGGAGGCCTTCTTCACATTCCAGTAGTTTTTGCTTCATCCATCTCCGGTCCAGCATTCACTGCCACCGCTCGAGCCCTTCTTCACATTCCGGTAATTTTTCCTTTATACATCATCGCTACTAAATTTCTTCCTCATCTTTGACAGTTTCATCTTCTTGATCTCTTGTTTGCAAGTATTAATTGATTGATGCATGCAATGTGTTTGATGAATTTCCTCAAACACTACCTTGAGTTGATTTGATCATTTTTGTTTGATAGATTGAGGAGTTGTTAGTTCCTGTTGCTAAGTTGGTTTTATGTAATCCTTGAACTATCAAGTTTCTTTTATGTCTAGGCTAATTGTTTTCATTGAAATGTCATGGTTTCTGGTTTAGAAATTTATTGGTATAATGATGAAGTAGTTGGTTTCTGGTATAAAATTTATTGGTATAATGATGAAGTAGTTGGTTTCTGGTTTATGAAATTTATTCGTATCCTTTCCTTGGTAAGCGTAGTTGGTTTCTTGGAGGACCCGCATAGTTAATTTATTTGTATAATGATGGATTAAGAATTTTGGCTCATTGTTGTAATTGTCTTGATATTTTTGATTGATTCTAGATTCATTAGTACAACAAAATGGACAAGGCATGGATGGCAAAGGATAGATTATCACATGAGTTTGAACTTGGACTAGAATCTTTCTTGCAATTTGCGCTGCAACATGCTACTAATCCTACTAGTATACCTTGTCCTTGTATGAAATGTGGCAATCTATGGAACACTAATATTAACAGCATAAGGGCACATGTGTACTGTAATGGTATAGACTTAACATACAAAAAATGGATATGGCATGGGGAAGAATCTGTATTAGGAGATTTAAAGAAAGAGAATGATGCAGCTGGAGAAAGTGAAAACTCTTTTGCTGATAAACCTATAGATA
The DNA here is from genome assembly GCF_018446385.1 of Zingiber officinale. NCBI lineage: Eukaryota > Viridiplantae > Streptophyta > Magnoliopsida > Zingiberales > Zingiberaceae > Zingiber > Zingiber officinale. Next base: position 70,831,665 of record NC_056005.1, on the reverse strand, counting down.
TGGTACACGCTGCATATGAAAGTTTAGAGAATCCAGATCAATTTATAAAATTACTTGAGGATGCTGAGAAACCCCTGTATGTTGGGTGTACTAAATTTACAAAGTTATCTGCAATTGTGCAATTATATAACTTGAAAGCGAAATACAACTGGAGTGATAATAGTTTTACTGAACTACTTGTATTGTTTGGAGAAATGCTTCCCGTTGACAATGAATTGCCTTTATCTTTATATGATGCAAAGAAAAGCTTATGTGCAATGGGGATGACTTATAAGAAAATACATGCTTGCCCTAATGATTGTGTCTTATACTGGAAGGAGTATGAGGATTTTACCGATTGTCCTACTTGTGGGGTGTCAAGGTGGAAGTTGGCCAAGAATTCTAGGATAATTGAAGGAGTCCCTGCAAAAATTTTATGGTACTTTCCTCCTATTCCTAGATTTCAAAGAATGTTTCGGAGCAAGGAAATATCTAAGGAGTTAATTTGACATGCTAATAAAAGAGTATGTGATGCCTATATGCGACATCCAGCTGATGCACCTTGTTGGAGACTTGTGGATCATAATTGGCCAAATTTTGCTTCTGAGACAAGAAATCTAAGGTTGGCCATAGCAGTTGATGGGATCAATCCTCATAGTTTGATGAGTTCTACATATAGTTGTTGACCAGTTATAATGATCACCTATAACCTTCCTCCATGGTTGTGTATGAAGAGAAAATATATGATACTCACGTTGTTGATTTCTGGTCCCAAACAGCAGGGAAATGACATTGATGTGTACTTGGCGCCTTTGATTGACGATTTAAAAGAATTATGGGAAGGTGGTGTTGAAGCATATGATGCACACCGAGAAGAAAGATTCTTGCTTAGAGCTGTCCTAATGTGGACAATTAATGATTTTCCGGCATATGGAAACCTGGCACGATGCACTGTAAAAGGATATCAAGCATGCCCTATCTGTGGTGAGGAAACTTGTGCAAAAAGGTTGAAGCATAGTAAAAAAATGTCATTTACAGGTCATAGACGGTTTCTTCGTAGAGATCATCCTTATCGAAGGCAGAAGAAGGCATTTGATGGGACGCAAGACTTTACTATGGCCCCAAAACCACTAAGCGGTGATGAAGTTTTAAAAAAAGTAGAAGGAATTACATGCCGATGGGGAAAAATTAGAGCAAATTTTCAATCAAAGGAAAATGATGGTAAGTCCTGTTGGAAAAAAAATCAATATTCTTTGAACTTGAGTATTGGAAAGATCTGCATGTTCGACATGTTCTTGATGTGATGCACATAGAGAAAAACGTTTGCAAAAGTTTGATTGGTACATTACTTGATATGCCAGGAAAGACAAAAGATGGAATTGCAGCAAGAAACGACCTAGTGGATATGAAAATTAGGGGAGAATTAGCACCACAAAAAGGGGAGAAAAGGACATTTTTGCCCCCAGCATGTTATACATTAAGCAAGGATGAGAAAAGAAGACTTTGTAATTCATTGTTCGGAATTAAGGTACCCACGGGTTACTCCTCCAACATCAAAAACTTTGTCTCAATGAAGGACCTAAAACTGGTTGGTCTTAAATCACATGACTGCCACACCTTAATGCAACATTTGCTTCCAATTGCCATCCGTGGTATTCTACCCAAGCATGTCAGAAATGCTATCACAAGGTTTTGTTTCTTATTCAATGTGTTATGTAACAAAGTAATAAATGCCTCAAAGTTGGATAAAGTACAAATAGAAATTGTGACGACGTTGTGTCTGTTTGAAAAGTATTTTCCACCTTCATTTTTTGATATAATGGTTCACTTAACAGTTCATCTCGTGCGTGAGGTCAAGTTGTGTGGACCAGTTTGGTATAGATGGATGTTTCCATTTGAAAGATATATGAAAACATTGAAAGGTTATGTGCGGAATAGAAATCGACCAGAAGGATGCATGGCTGAATGTTATATTGCTGAAGAAGTTGTAGAGTTTTGCTCAGAATTTCTATCTAATATGAACACGATAGGGATTCCATCAAAGCATCGTGAAACAATACTCACTAAGTCCTTGTCAGGTGCCAAGGTGCACTTATGTTGTCACGATGAGTGGGAACAAGCACATCGGTATGTATTGGAAAATGAAGCTGAGGTTGATCCTTACATTGTGTAAGCCCTCTAATTCAGTAATAATCTCCTGAAATTGTTTAAAAAATATATGATTAATCTCTTCAAAAGTTTTTGATTAGGGAACATATGACACACTTGAAGCAAAAATTTCCTATTAAAGGTGCAAAGTGGTTACAAGATAAACACCACAGAAGTTTTATTTCTTGGTTCCATGAAAATGTAAGTACCATAAATATTAGCATGTTTATTATTGAACACAAGAACTTTAAGACTTTTAATAATTAACCCCCTTATGATGAATTGTAGGTTACAAATACAACATCATCTTCCTCCAATCAATTATCAAAAAGAGTGAAGCTGTTGGCAAATGGACCTAGCAAGCAAGTGCTAAAATACTCTAGTTATATGATCGATGGGGTCACTTATTACATGAAAGAACGTGATAATGTTACAGTTTTTCAAAACTCGAGTGTAAGCTTGCTGGCACAAACAATGCAAGTTGCAAGTTTAAAGGATAAGAATCCAATTATAACAGACATGATGTATTATGGTGTGATACAAGAAATATGGGAGCTCAATTACCATGATTTTCGAGTTCCAATGTTTAAGTGTGATTGGGTAGAGAATAACACTGGTATTAGAGTAGATGATAATGGTTTCACCTTGGTAAATCTTAAGAGAATGGGATTCAAATCCGACCCATTTATCTTGGCCACTCAAGCAAAGAAAGTATTTTATGTAGAAGACCCTCAAGATCCCACATGGTCTATTGTACTTTCAACTACAAATAGAGAGTATTTTGAATACATCACTGATGATAAGTTGGGAGATCCTTCAATCCACTACCAATGCTTCACAAAAGGGATGCCATCAATGGATATTGACGAAACTGATGACAATGAACCATCCTGTATTCATGGAGATTGTGATGGGATTTGGGTTGACAATGAGAATTTTTAGTTTGGTAACTTTATGTATGGTTTATATATGTGACTATTTACTTTATTTTGGTAACTTTGGTTCATTGTTTGGTAGTAGTTTTTTTTAAATATACGAATGTTTACTTTGTTGTGATTTTGAATGATATGCTCTGCTCTATTTCAAATTCTCACTGTTATGATTAGGTTTTCGACACAATGAACACTAGAAAAAAGGCCCATTTAGCACGTGAAGATGATAAGTATTCACACACAAATGCAAAAGACAAAGAACAAGATCAAAAAGAGGGTGCTGAGGATAGCCAGGGCATAGGATCAGACGGGACGGCCCAAACAACAAGATCAAAAAGAGGTCGTACACAAATGAATAAGCTTGTTGTTCAAAGGATTCAGGGAGTCAAACAAAGTGTCAAATTTAATGAGTATGGATAGCCAGTTGGCGAAAAGGCTTCTGAATTGCAAAGTTTTATTGGTGTGCTTGCTCGAGAAAAAGTTAATATTAATTACAACTCTTGGAAGCAAGTGCCGAATGAAGTTAAGAACATGATATGGGAATCTGTCAATGTAAGTAACATGAAACTTTCTTATGTGATGCATTTTTTTCTGTTCTGTTATTTATATACTTAAGATATTTGTTTGTGTAGTTGACATACCAACTGGACCCAAAATGGAGGAATGGGTGTTTGATCTCGCGTCAGTATAAAACTCACCTCACCAGGAAATTCATCCAGCCAAATAGAAATAATCCGAAGCTTCTCAATAAGGTACCTCAAGGGCATTGCATTTCACGTGAAGATTGGAGTAGTTTTGTGATTAATCGGATGTCTGAAGACTTTATAGTAAGTTGTTTAAGGTGGTCTTTTTAAATTCTATTTGATATATGTGGTTATAATTCATCTATCACTATGTAGAGGAAAAGTGAACTACAAAGTCAGAGAAGCAAGGCAAACTTATACCCTCATCGTCTTTCTCGAAAAGGATATGCGGGTTTGTCTGAAGAAATAGTAAGTATTTAGTTAACATTAATAAATTCCTACTTATGGTTGTCATAGTTGGTGTTGAGTACGTTGACTTCATGTGGTTTTTGGTATCAGTCCAGTGTTTTATGTGATGACGAAGAGATAAACAGAGCCATCCTCTGGAAGAAAGGGCGGCTCAACAAAGCTGGGGAATATGTTGGCGATGAGTTGAAGCAAACAGTGAATAAGATTGTAAGCAAAAGTATACATAAATTGCTTATTTTGTACATATATGATATATGTATATATTTAAAGTTATTGTATTTGGATGCATGACAGGATGATTATATTGTCCAAAAGAAGGATGGTAAGATGCCCTTTACCAAACCATTTGAGGATATTCTCACGAAGGCCTTGAATTCTAACGAACATGGTGGACGTGTGAGAGGCATAGGAGCAAATGTCACTCCATCATCCTTCTTCAAGCTTGCAAGAGGGAAGGTGCAAATTGATAAGGCTGCCTATGAAAGGCAACAGAAAGAGTTTAAGGAGGCAAAAGCTATGCTTTCTGATCAAGGTGACAGAATAGAAAAATTGGAAGAAATGGTGTTGAAACTTTCTGGTCGAGAATTTGAGAGTGAGGAGAAGGGTAGCTGCTCAGTTAAACCACAATGCCTCCTCGATATAAAACCTGAAGTTGAACGTCATACGCGCCTCTCAAATGAAGGCCTAGAAGAACATGATGATGATGATGTGAAAGTTATTGAGAAGGATTCGGCTTTACAGGTTAAATTTATATTTCACGTTGATATTATTATCCCATCGTTAGTATCTAATGAATCTGGCAGTGATGTTGAAGATTCATAAATTGTTTGTCTTATAGGGAAAAGCAGTGATGTTGTTATTGCAGCCTAACGACAAGACTGTTGCATATGGGACAATTGTCTCTGTTAATGGACCTGGCAACTTTATTGATGATGTTCCATTACCTGTGAATTGCATGAGGATTGCCATTGATAAAGCAATTGATCAATCAGCACCACTGCCTGTTGCAATCCCGTCTGCATGTCAGAGTATTGGGGATGCTGTAGGTGGCCATGTGGCTTGGCCTGTGCACTTAATTAGCATGCGGGATGAGGTAAATGTGATAAAGTGTTGTCTAAATTTTGTGTACATTTAAAGTATGTCACATATCTAATATATATATGGTTGCATCTACATATGTAGAAGACCAAGAAGAAACAAGTTGACAACAGACAAGAGAAGTCTAAGTTACAATCGTCCAATGTGCCAAGACCTTTACACATCTTATATAGTTATTTTCAGCGTCTTGATGAAATAGAGAATGTGATTTTGGAATTAGTTCCTCATGTATTTGGCATGGAGCGCACAGTCCATGTTAATTGCGATGACATATTTCCCTTTTGTGAATTGAAGCCAATCACAGACACTTGCATAGTTGTGTATATATGGTAAGCTTTCAATTGAATTGGACTTTATTTATGTGTTTCATTAATTTAGATTTCATCATTTTTTTGGGATATTTTCTGTCTCACTAGTCTCCTCTCTTGTAATCCTTGTCGTCTTTATGTTTGACATTTTGATGAATCATGGCTTGTCTACTATATCTCATTACACAGATTCACCAAATGCTGCCTCCCTATGAATGCATGCTGCCTCAAGTTTTTGTACAACTTCCCAGTCACCTAGAATTTCAATCTTTCATACAGATGAAACACTTTGTACTCTTTGTACACCATATTGAGTGATCAGGATTCAGTTTGGATCATTCACTCAAACTAGGAAATTATATCTCTAATTTACAGATTTGTGAACTCAATAGTTTCAGAAAGCATATGGTGAATTATGATAGAGAGAACATGTTGTTGTGGCACTGTACTAGGTATTAAAGTCTAGCGATAGAATGATTTAAGCTGCTTACCACCTCATGGATGCAGACACACTTGCCACGGGTTCCCGAAAGGCATGAAGCATTTTAAAGCATAAATATGAATTATTACCATGTCTACTTGATAGCAAGATTATCTAATCACATGGATGTTAGTACCAAAACCTGTGGAAACATTATTGACAAACCAAACTATGTATAAGGGAGAAATATAGACAACATTAGAGTTCCGAGATTGAATGCCCTGGAACCACATTTTAATATCAGCTCTCGACGTTTAGAATGTGTAGCCTAGTGACATTCTCATCCATTGCGTGGTTATTGCAAATAACCATTCTTGAGCTCAGATCCACTCTTTGTAGGCATCTATATAGAAAGATGCAGGAAAAGATGTTGCTGCAAGATTTCAGATTGGTGGATCCAGTGCCTGTGGAATATGTACCATCAAGAAATCAGAATAGAGATTTCATCCAAGAACAGTTGAATAAAAGGGCTTGTTACTTAAGCAGTAGGCTAATTGGTACCTCATCTGATCAATTGGTTGTTGTGCCATGCAACGTTGGGTGAGTAAGAATAACATTATATATCACTCTCACTTGCATATTTTGAGAACTTGCAAGATGCATATATACACTAATTATATTTCTTTGTGTAGTTTTCACTGGATTTTGACTATCATCAATGTTGAGAAGGAGATTATTTTTTTGTTGGATCCTCTTAGTCACCGCATTCGTGATCAAGATTGGAAATATATTGTCAACATGTAAGTTTTTTGGCTTCTTTTCTTACCTTTGTTGAAACATGTAAGTATTTTGATGTGGCAATACAATTCCCACGGGTTATATGCATGTAGGGCCTTGAAAATGTATAATGCGGAGGCTGGAAGGAAAGGGAAAAAATAACCAACATGGGTAGCTGTCAAGGTATGTCCTTTTGATTAGCAACTGTTTCACTATCCTTGAAGGAGTTATTCCAATATTTCTTTTCTAACATAGGCTCCTCAACAACCGGATGCAGAGCAATGTGGTTTTTATATCATGCGATATATGAAAGATATAATTGAAAATTTTGGAGTTGACCACAAGGATTCACTTCCAGCAATGGTAATAATACAATATTTACCCCTGGTGATTTTGATAATTTCGATTTAGTTCCCCTGCTGCTTGCTATGATTTTTTGATACAAACCGGATGCTATGCTTTTGTTACAATGATTTTTTTTATACAAACCTAATGCTATTCTTTTGTTACTAACCAGATACTAGTTGGAGACTAAATGATTACCTAAGAAGAAAGGAATTAGAGATTAGGAGATGCAGTGAGTAGAGTGGCTGGATAAGCTATCTTAAATGGTAACCTTAGGATTAAAGGATTGATTACATTTTTTGAACCTGCTCAACTTCCTCTAAATATCTAACACATTGATACTCGAATTTAACCTAACCTATTAAGATAAATGGGTAATCAATACTAATCCCCCATCTTCATGCACATGGCTAACTGTAACCCGCGAGGTCTTCTGACTTTGTGTTTTTCAGTTCAGGGTCTACTAGTTTACTTATCTCTTCTGGGTTTTGAAGATACTTTGTGGCCTGTATAACATAGAAGAACAATGAGCCGTGGATATATAGCATGAATCTACTAATATGAATCACAAACTGTTGGATCAAGAAGGATATATCTTGAGACTAGCGAACCCAAAGGGAAAACAATGTTATGTCTTTTCCAACTAATGAATCTCCAAAGGGAAGATAATGTTGAAAGAAACTTGTGATTTGCAGCGAGGCTATGGTTTCCTCAGTTGGGATGTGATAAGGTAGCTAAATAGAGGTAATACAACCTTTAACTTACCCTGACTATTGTATGAACTAATTAGAGGGCTCGTTGAGAATTAAGCTTCTAAACTACATGGAACAAATGATTATCGGAAGTTTGTAGGAAATAAGAACAAATTTGGGTTTATGCCCTCAGTATCTGTTACAAGAAGCTGATGCTGTTTTTGAGTATCAAATATTTTCAAATATGCATCTTACCCAATTTATCAGATGTTAGCTTGAATTTCCATTTCTTGTTGCTCTCGAGGAACATTATATTCTGGAAGAGAGACTCTGCTGAAGTAACCAGCACTTTTCTTAGATTCTGAGAAAATAATTTTCCAGCTCTCAAAATCAACGAACTGCAAAAGAAATGTAAGAGGGTTTTATAATCTTAATCCATTCCGCTAATACAAAGATGTGAAAAAACAGAAACCAAGTTAGCAGCAAAAATCACTAAAGGAATTATCTGGGAAAGATGAAAGCCGCAAAAAAAGCTCAGACTTGAGTCATGATTTGCTGCAGTTCCACTTAATTAACACTTTCACTGCATATCAACCCACCTTGTGTTTGCCTGCTTCATTGATTGCGTGGTGATGGTGAATTTTATAGCTTTTGCTCCTTATTGTATTATGTCTATTAGCCATGTGTATACAAAGGGCACAGTTGCATTCTTGCTTATGAGATTTGGAAGATGACATCAGAGGTAGTACAATAAATAGTATATCTCTTCATTTGCTTGTTAACTATGAACATTTTCTTTGTTCTTCTATGCTTCCTTCACTGTTATATTCGTTATCTTCCACAGCAGCCTTTAAAAACTCAGTATTCTATTTTATTTGATACATGCACACATTTGTTTTAGTTATTTGACATATGGTGGATTTATGTGTTTTTACAGTTTACAAATCTCAAGTACTCCAGAGTTGAAATTGATGAAGTGCGGTTCGAGTGGGCTGAATGCATGCTAGATTACATTTGAGACAGTTGTACCTTAATGTGTTAACAGAATGTTATACTTTGATTTTGATATCTATTAGTTAGCTTTTGATGTAAAAAGAATGTTTGGGTATTTTATGGATATTGTTGTAAGAAGATTATTTATATAATTTGTGAATATTTGTGTATTTTATGGATATTATTGAATGAAGAATATTTGTATAATTTGTGAATATTTGTGTATTTTTTTTTGTTATTATCGGTTTTAAAATCAAATCTGTGCTGTTAAAAAATATACATATTACATCGGTTTTCCACCGATGTAAAACCGGTGTTATAAAGTAATATTACATCGGTCATTTACCGCTGCCAAAATTGGTGTTATTAACATACAATATTACATCGGTTTTACACCGTTGATGAAACGGTGTCGTTAAGTGATACTACACCGGTTAATAACCGATTCGAAGACCGGTGTCGTTAAGTGATACTACACCGGTTAATAACCGATTCGAAGACCGGTGTCGTTAAGTGATACTACACCGATTTTAACCCGATGTCTAAAATGGCAGACTTTTAACATCGGCTTCATAGACATCGGTCGAAAATCAAATAGACACCGGTGGAAAACCGATGTCTATGAAGGTTATTGTTGTAGTGATTCCAGCTCCAAGAAGCTTGCTTTAGTCCATAAATGGACTTATGTAGCTTGCATACTCTGCCAGTATGCTGTGGATCTACAAAACCCTCAGGTTGTGTCATGTACACATCCTCGAGTAGGTTTTCATTTAGAAACACGGTTTTGACACTCATCTGCCAGATCTCATAATCGTGGTATGCTGCAATAGCAAGCATGATCCGAATGGACTTAAACATCGCTATTGGAGAAAAGGTTTCATCATAGTCAATACCATGAATTTGTTTGAAACCTTTAGCTACCAGACGACCCTTATATATCAGTCCATCCATGTCAGTCTTTCTCTTAAAGACCCACTTACACCCAATGAGTTTTATTCCTTCAGGTGGATCAACCAAAGTGCATACTTGGTTGGTGTACATGGATTCCATTTTGGATCTCATGGCCTGTAGCCAATTCTCAGAATCTGGTCTCATCACAGCTTCCTGATAAGAGGTAGGCTCATTCTCAACGAGCATAACGTCATCATGGTCAGACAAGAGAAATGAGTATCTCTCAGGCTGACGACGTACCCTATCAGACCTGCGAAGAGGTATGTCTACTTGAACTGGTTGTTGTTCCTCAACTCCTTGTGGAACAATCTCATCATCCACAACACTTTGTGGTTCCAGATCAACTTCCATCAATGCTTCAGTGCTATGGTCCATATCTTGAACTTCTTCAAGATTGAACGTACTCCCACTAGTTTTTCTAGAAACAAAGTCTCTTTCTAGAAATACCCCAGTCTTAGCCACAACTACTTTGTGTTGACTGGGAATGTAGAAGTAATATCCCTTCGTTTCCTTGGGATATCCAATAAAATAGCACTTATCAGATTTGGGTCCTAGTTTGTCCGAGACCTGACATCGAACATAAGCCTCACAACCCCAAATCCTCATAAAAGACACTTGGGCATCTCTCTCAGTCCATATCCTATATGGTGTCTTTATTACAACCTTGGATGGAACACGGTTAAGTATGAAGGCTGCTGTGTCTAGAGCATAGCCCCAAAGAGATATAGGAAGATCTGTATGACTCATAATAGACCGTACCATATCTAATAGGGTACGATTCCTCCTTTCGGATACACCATTCCACTGTGGTGTTCCAGGAGGAGTGAGTTGGGATAGAATCCCACACTCAGCTAGATAGTCACGAAACTCATGGCTAAGGTATTCACCAGCTCGATCTGATCGAAGTATCTTAATACTCTTGCCAAGCTGGTTTTGTACTTCATTCTTGAATTCTTTGAACTTTTCAAAGGATTCTGACTTATGTGTCATCAAATACACATAACCATATCAGCTGAAGTCATCAGTAAAGGTAATGAAGTACCTATAACCACCTCTGGCAGCGACATTGAAAGGGCCACATACATCACTATGTATAAGTCCTAACAAGTCAGTCGCTCTTTCGCTATGTCCACTAAAGGGAGTCTTGGTCATCTTGCCCAGTAGGCATGACTCACATGTCTCATATGATTCAAAATCAAATGAGTCTAGCAAACCATCTTTATGGAGCTAGGATAAACGTTTGTCATTTATATGACCTAAGCGACAATGTCAGAGATAGGTTTGGTCCATTTCATTTGATTTGAACCTCTTGGTATTTATGTTATAGATGTGGTTCTCTAAGTCTAGAATGTAGAGTCCGTTCATCAGAGGTGCACTACAATAGAGCATATCATTTAAATAAACTGAACAACATTTGTTCTTTATTATAAATGAAAAACCTTTCTTGTCCAAACAAGAAACTGAAATTATGTTCTTAGTAAGAGCAGGCACATAACAACATTCATCTAGTTCTAGTACAAGCCCAGAGGGCTGAGATAGATAGTAAGTCCCTACAGCAACAGCAGCAACCCGTGCTCCATTGCCTACTCGTAGGCCCACCTCGTCCTTCGTCAAAGCCCTGCTATTTCTCAATGCCTGTACATTAGTACAAATGTGAGAAACACATCCGGTATCTAATACCCATGATGAAGAAATAGATAGATTGACTTCGATAACATATATACAAGAAGTAGAAGTCTCACTTCTCTTCTTCTTAAGATCTTCTAGGTAAACTTTGCAGTTCCTCTTCCAGTGCCCGGTCTGACCGCAGTGGAAGCAGGTAGCATCTTTGGCAACCCCTCCTTTAGGTTTCAATGTCTTGCCTTTGCCCTTGGCTTGAGACTTTCCCTTACCTTTAGACTTGCCCTTGCCCTTATGTTTTTGTACCATCAAAATGGAGTTGGGCTTAACCTTCTTAAGGTTGAGCTCAGCAGTTCTCAACATGCTAAGCAGCTCGGGCAGTGGTTTGTCAATTTCATTCATGTTGTAATTTAGAACAAATTGATTGTAGCTCTCCCGTAAGGATTGCAAGATTAAGTCAGTGGCCAGCTCTTGGCCAAGGGGAAATCCCAACATCTGTAGGTTTTCTATGTACCCAATCTTCTTGAGTATATATGGACCTACGGGAGTCCCGTCTTGCATCTTGCGCTGAAATAATGCCTTAGAGATCTCGAATTTCTCGTGCCTAGTTTGTCCTTGATATAGTTGACGAAGATGTTCAACCATATCATAAGCACCCATCAACTCGTGTTGCTTCTGAAGCTCAGAGTTCATGGTCACGAGCATGAGACAGGACACATCTAATGCGTCATCTTGATGCTTCTTATAAGCATCACGGTCAGCTCGCGTGGAAGTGATAAGAGGTGCCTCGGGAATGGGCATCTCCAGGACGTACAGTTTTCGTTCCTGTGTGAGAACAATTCTCAGGTTCCTGTACCAGTCCAGGAAGTTAGCTCCATTGAGCTTGTCCTTATCAAGGATAGAATGCAGGGAGAAGGTGTTCGTGTTTGACGACATGCCAATTTACAACAGAAAATGCAGAAAATAAATATCATATTCCACTAATCATTTAATTAGGCCTTTAATTAAATGATGCTCCCACTGAATTATAGAACTTTTGTAGAATCAAGTCATGGATGTGGTCAAACCACACCTACTAGATTCTAACCAACTAGCTATAATTCTTGCGGGACAAGATCCACATCATACTACGCCTTGAGTTAGCTTTCGCTAAATCACCCAAAACTTAGTATAATCGGTAGGTAACTAATTACCAATTACATCTCTATGCAACTCTTGTTTTTAGGATCAAGATCCGCATGTATATTAAAACTTGAGTTAGCTTTGGCTAAATCACCCAAGAGTTAATATAAATGTGATTTTGACCTATCTACTAACCATTGGAAAATGCCTATAGTTAAACCCGATCTAATTGAGTTTAACTAGTTTTACTCAATCTGATTGAGTTTGTACTTACCCAGGCGTTGATAGGCGGGACCAAGATTGTCCCTACGCACCCTACCAAGATAATATGCATTGCTCTGCTTTGGCAGATTCAACAACAACATGTGATCGAGGTAGTGATAGGTATCACGGCATGGTAGGCATTTTGAGTTGATGCGATTTAGATCTAATCTAATCGTTAATGTGTATCATATACTCGATTTAGATCTAATTTAATCGTGGTGCATCATATACGCGATTTAGATCTAATCTAATCGTTAAGGTACTAATTAATTACTCTACTCTAGCATGCATCACATACACACACACAAGCAATTAATTAAATTGTGATTAGTCATGGCCCTACTACAATCTTCTCAAGCCAATGAGAAGATCGGATGGTCAACCTAGGGTCAACAGCTTCTCCAAGCTCCTCCCTTTGACCGCCATGTGTTGCTCGCACCCTCCTAGTAACTCCTCCTCGAGTGGACCTTCCACCGCTCCAATATTGTACATTACAAATTTAAAACTTGAGTTACATTCGAGTCTAAAACTATTTTACAATAGGAATATTAAAATAGAGAAAGGCGCGACGCGCAGGTTGCATAGCAAATATAACACACACATCACACAAAATGGCGCGCAGGCCATAATATGAATTACAACACATTTTGTCCAATCTTATTGGGTCTTTAGGCTATGACCATCACAAAATTTATACATAATTCTAAATTATGTAATTTCCATAAATTTCTATAATTTTTCCTACTAGTTTTATAATTTTATGAATTATAACTTCCCGGCAGTCCCGTTTAGCGATTTTCGGGTGCGATCGCGGGACAATTCCCCTTGCAGGGTTAAGGGCAGCACCCCTTCTCGTGAAATGAGTCTCACGAGTGTCCCACGATGATCTTACAGCACCCTAAGCCACTGTCCCAAAACATTTTGGGCGAGACCTTGCCGTTTCGGAAGGTGTTTCTCGGTAGTCGAAGCCTACAAGTGACCAAACACTTGTTGCTTCGCTTCTACGAGAAAAATATCCATAAAATATATAAAAACAGTAAATATACAGAAACTTACAGATCTGTAGTTTTTCATAAAAACCAAAATAAAACACGTACACGCTTCGCACGTGGCTCTGATACCACTGCTGGAACTTTCGGGCCGTAAAAACCGCTTTTTGCGTTGCGGAAACCCTGAAGTCCCATGCCACCGGATCCGTGCGAAGATTAAAAGAACAAAATTTCATGTACTTGTTTTTCTAACCTAGATATACACTAGATCTACATGTTAAGGAATTTATACCTTTGATGCGAAAACCTTCGCTTATCCCGCTCATCCAAGGTTCGCCGGATCTCAAGGGTGTCAAGTGAACACCCCTCTATGTGTAACCACATTAACAAAAAGGTGGAGAAGAAACCTTAGAGTGTGCAAGCACTCTTGAAGGTTTCGTCCAAGGTGGAGGAGAGGGAGAGAAGAAGATGAGAGGAGGAAGAAGAAGGAGTGAATGAATCACAAAATTGTAACCCATACAATAATGTGGCCGACCACTTCATGAGGAGTTTTAAATTCCATGGAATACCAAGAGTCACAACTCTTGATCTCCCTCATGAGGTGGCACACACATGTACTATCCTTGATGATGTGGAACATCATCATTGGCCCACTCTATGGCAACTCACAAATGAGGTGGCAATGGTCAAGTCAAACTTTACCTTTCATCTTCCCTTCTCAAGTCAAGTCAAACTTGACCTCTTCTCTCCCATGGTTGATCAAATCTAACCATTTGATTAAAACCAATTTAATTTAATGAATCTATATCCATTGAATTAAATTGTCTCAATGAATCAAAACCTAATTAGACTCATTTAACACATGAACCAAATTGAGTCCAACTCAATTAGTTTAATTAGGATTACTTTTAATCCAATTAGGTTCATGACATGAACCTAATCCTCTTGGTTCATCATATGAACCTAATTTCCATCTAATTGCCCTTTGTATATGACCCTATAGGTTCTTGTAATGTTGGCAATGCTCCTAAATCCATTTAGAAGCATAAGTAATGAGCGGTATCTAGCAACACATCATTACTACCCAAGTTACAAGAATATTGAGATCCAACATCACCTTGTGACTACTAATTGTGACTCTTCACAATATATGACAAATGTCCTTCTATCCTTGACATCTAGATTGATCAATTTAGACGATGTCATCCTCTGATCAATCTAAATCTTGAACTCCAAGTAGACTCACTATAATCAAATGAGCTCAATATCTCATATTGACTCATTTGGGCATGGCCATGCACTTAGTGGTCTCACTCTATCAAGAATAACGATGTCACTCCCGTTATATAGGAGGGATAGATCCCATCTACATCACTCACATCCCTCCGCATAATTTGTTACATACCCAGTAATCGCCTTTATAGTCCACCCAGTTACGGGTGACGTTTGACGAAGCCAAAGTATGCAACTTCTTATGTAGGGATCCATGGTGACTTCAGGTCTGAGGACTAATAGTCATACTAATAGCCAGATGAGAAAGTATATGACACTCATATAACGATCCATGATACTTTCTCATGGCGGGTCATTCAGTATACATTCTCCAATGTATACCCATGTGTCAAGTTGATATCTCTATATCCATGACTTGTGAGATCAAGTCATCGAATTGACCTACTTGCTAGTCTCGTCGCATTAACATTGTCCTTGAATGTTAATACTTGACTAGGAATGATTAAGAGTAGTGTTCTCTATATCATCTCACTATCGATTACCAATTGATTGATATAGATAAGAACCTTCTACTCAAGGACACTATTATACTTAGTTATTTAGCACTAATACAAGTAAGTATAATAACCAAAACAAATGCCTTTATATACATAGGAATATGATAAAATGAGTTCATACAACAATCATAATATGATTGGCACTAGGGCTCTAACTAACACATCCAGGGCGCCTCCAACACGCCGAGTCAACCGCGTGGATCAGTGCTGAAAAGTTCACCTCTTATCTTGCTTGAGGCACCTTCATGGCCACTCAAGGCGCCTCCAAGCTCTGGTTCAAGGCACCTCTATCTCTGTCTGAGGCGCCTCCAAGCCTGCTATGCAACTAGCTCACCCTCTACACCTGAGGCGCCTCCAAGCTCCATGGAGGCGCCTCGGACACTGTTCATCCGAGGTGTGACTTGCTCCTTTGTTCCTGCAAAATGTGTTAGTCCCAAACACATACCTTGCAAAACAAAGTTAGCACATAATAGTCATAGTAAATGAGATATCGGTCTTCGGACTGTCCGAGTTTGACTTCGGATTTCTAACCAGAAACCCTAGGTCGATCCGACGCCTACTGTTCCCTCTACAAGGAACGCGTCCTCACCTACTCCACTCAAGAGATTTACCTGATGCTAGCACGATCCTCAAGATCGACTGGACTTTTGCTTGGCGCTTGATGCTTCCGGACTTTTTGCTAGATGCCCGCTCCCCGACCCGTCCAGTCTTCCACCTGGTTCACAACACCAGGACTTTCCACCTAGGGTTACCACCCCCTAGAACTTTTGCCTGAAGCTCTCGACCCGCCAAGACTTTCCGCATAGGGTTATCACCCCCTATGACCTAGGGTTACAACCCCCTAGGGTTTTCCACCTGGCTAACCGCAGCTAGGACTATTGCCTAAGTACACTTAGGACTTTCCTGCAAGCTTATTTAAACTATTAGATCACAAACCAACTTAACATTGAGCCCTTTTCCATTATCAAAACACGGGTTCGATCGTCGGATGCTTCTAGCCCCAACATTGTGTTGTAAGACTACTCCAGAAGGTTTCTTTGCTTTTGGTTTTGGTCCGAGAAGGAGGAAATTATTAGTGGTGGAAGATTTTTAGGGATAGGTCTTGGATTAGTCACCTTAAGAGGCACATACCAAGGAAAATAGACGTGTTAGCATTGTGTGTGCCCTGAGTTTGTCGTTTATTCAAGTTTCCATTATGCAAGTTCATTTAATGAAGCAATTAGAGCTATTCAATTCCCTTCTAGCTGGCAAGGTCCGAACAAAGCATTCATGCCAACTCCTATTGGTTACTCTATTTACAAAAATAATCTTGGACTTTTGTTTTACAAAAATAGACATGTTAGCATTTTGTGTGCGTTGAGTTTATTGTGTCTTCAAGTTTCCATTCTACAAGTTGATTTAATGAAGCAATTAGAGCTATAATTAGAGATATTCAATCCCCTTCTAGTTCACAAGGTCCTAACAAAGCATTCATGCCAACTCCTATTGGTTACTCTATTTACAAAAATTGTAACGACCCGGCCCCTCGGCCCCTTGGGCGGCCCCTCGGCGGTCCCTTGTGCGGCCCAACTGGCGACCCCTTATGTCGTCGACCGACGACCCTTGGCCGTGCCATTACTCACTAGGTCTTCCCACCCCTGGCCAGTGGAATTTTGCCTTCCCCAGGATTCGAACTCTAGACCTCCAGGCTAAGTACTAGAGTTTATGAATCTTGGTAGCCAAGTGATTGTCACACCCCAGAGGAGTCCCTACCAGAGGAAATTCTGGCAACATCTCCCCTGTATGAGTGACAATCTGAACCATTTCTATAGACACAATATACCTCAGCCACAAGCGGCTGGAATATACACATAACCACGCAATTTATATGCAGCCTACTCGACTGATACAATAAAAACACAACCACGCAATTATATGTAAATCTAGCAGCCCACTCGGCTGTACCAAAACCAAACACACCAGAAATATAATGGACAACACATACAAACTAAAAATAAAGACTGCTAGCCGGCTAGGCTTACACCACACAACAAAACAACACTCCAAAAATAAAACTGGAATACAAAGATAAATACACAAATTTCATATACCAAAATAAAAATAAATAAAAGCGGAGACAGGTCTTCTGATGTGACGTGGGGACCAGTAGGCAGGATACTCCAAGCGACTCCATAAACAACCTGGTACCTCAAAAAGATAGTGTCCACGAGGGTGAGTTCAACAACTCAGCAGATACCTAGTTGACAGGTATAGTAAACTATAACAAATAGTAATAACTATGGAGTACAGTCTCCTGGATAAAAGCTGGAAATGCACAATAAAAAAAGGCTGAAGGGAACTGTACTCACTAGGGCCTCCTATCAGAATAGTCAGGTCGTCAGACCGAGAGTATCATAAATCATGTATGCATGTCAAACATATGCATTCATCCAAATGCAGCATATAAGTGCAGCAAATACAATCAGTAAATGAATAAATGTGTATGATGCCAATGAAATGTCCTGGTCACCCCTACTCTCCAGTCAGCCGTCTCACACACGATGGTGACACTGAGTGGGTAGGGTTGTGACAACCGTGCACTCTACCGTCACTGCTCCTAATGAATGACCGAGTGGACGGGATGCTGTTGGAGTACACCTATCCTCCTACCCTAAATCATAAGTGGGGGAGCTCAATGCTTTCATCTCTCTGAGACAATCCAGAAGAGGGATCCCTGCCAGCTACCACGCTGCGTCTCACTACCCATGAGCAGACCAATGAAGCCAAACAGAGCAAATATGTCATGCCGGCTACCACGTTGCGTCACCACTACCCAACGGAGGCTAACAGAGCAACCTGTTCGCCGGCTACCACGCTGCGTCACCACTCCCCAAGAGTGGACCAGCGGAGCCTAACAGAGTATAGCTGCCACACACCCTACCGGATATACCACTAACCCATGAGTGGTGGTGTGTGCAGATCCATGTAACTGGCGATGTGCTCAACAATAATGGAGTCGACAATCGCGCAGCATGCAATCATGCGAGATGATGCATGACACTAAGCATGGAAATATCCTGAACCTATCCATATATATATATATATATATATATATATATAATGTGTACCCTAGCGTCAATGGGTCAAATACGAAGATCTAAAGTACACAGGTCAGGTATGATAAAAAAACCTAGTCCGGTATATCAAAAGGCATAGAATGTCATTACCTCTATGATCATAAATAATCTAAAGGGTATAAATGTAACGACCCTACCCTCCCCTTAGCTAGTCTGTGGGAGTGGGACGTTACTTAACTATAAACTTTACTTAACTAATCTTGCTCACATGTTGATAGTAGCACTTAGTACTCTATGAAAACTCGAAAACATGCAATTTAGTGGCAGCTGAAAATATAAATAACTCATCTCAAATTCTACTCAAGCATTTGTTCTCAACTAAAATATATCAATCTGCACATGCATGCGACAGTGATACAACTCAAATAATGAGACTAATGTGCATAGCAATTTAAATGGAAGAATTCTAAAACATAAAAACATCCCATGGACAAACCAACAATACGAAAAAATAGTTCCAACAATGCAAGAGAGACTTAATCCACCTAAATTTCACAACCAGTCTAAATACAAAATCTTAATCAATTCTTTAGCAAGATCTCAAGGCTTCCATAGTCCAGACATCACAGATCCATCCCACACCTCCTTATCGCCTTCCTTCACTATAGCTTTCCTTTTCCTTTATCTGCAGTAAGAGGAAATACAACTATAAGCGAATGCTTAGTAAGCGCTGTCTACTCACAAAAACTCAATGTGTATATACATATATTTATATACAACAAAACTAACACTAAATGCTTAATAAGAATCTAAAACTGAAATGCTTAAAGAATTCTAAAATCTGCAATGCTTAAACGAAAATATGCATACAATGATTATTTCTTAAAGCCGTTCACACTAAACAAAGCCAGGAAAATGGTAACTCTACACGGCAGAAGCAATAAATCTGCACTGCTACTACAGGCTGTTCACGCCTGGTTACAAATCAACAAAAGACCTACAGTTAATATGAAATTGGTGATTGTTCTTGCTCAGAATTCACAAGGTGGTTTGTACTGGAATGCTAAATTTCACAATCAATGGTTCTAAAACTGCATGGGAAAACAAACTAGTAACAAAAGGTCTACTAAATACTCCCAAAACTAAGGTTGTTCGTGTCAAATGCATAGAACAAACAAAACTAAAACCTGCTGAAGTTTAGAACCTATGTAAAGCTAATTTCATTTGTTCAAAGCTTATAATTTTATACTTTAAAATAATAATAACTTATCCTCTTGGGCCCAGGCGTAGTACCAAAGTGCGCTCCCTAATAGAGGCTTGGGTGGTGAGCCACCAGTCCTACAAGGGTGAAGACCTTGGTCTTACCAGGGTCGAGGCCTCGGAATTGGTCACCTGGATTTGTTTAACGACAACCTCGAAAGTTGGGTACTAGCCTCTTAAAATAAAATACTTATTATCTGTTAATACTCTTAACACGAAATGCCTCGGCATTTCTTCAAGCACTTGGCGTGCTGCTGATCCCAAATTCAGAAATTTGGGATACTATATAAAAAAAAACTTAATCTTGCTTTACTTGCAACTACCCATATGTCTCTAAAAGGTCTAATAGGGCACAAAACAACTTTACTGTATACTCATTTATAAGCCTATTCCTACACATGGCAGCAAGGAAAAAAAAAAGAAAACTAATACTAAGATGTTACATGCATATAGGTCAATACTGTTAATAGCAGTAATCCACGAAACCAACACCACATGCTCAAAATCTAACTCACCTCATACTCGTTACTAGCAACAAACCTAAAACCGAAAGGCCAAATATAAACCAATCAGATGAATGTCTAAATCTGAAATACTAATCATAAGGGTGGAAGGATTTAAATTACATACCTAACCTATACAAATTTTTCTTTCTTTGTTTCCTTTTGAGATTCACGACAGCAACTTCAAAAGCCGCACACTTTACAGAAAAAAATGAAACAAAGATTCGAGAACTACTTTTACTGCAGGTGAGAAAGACTTACAGAATTCCCTTGACTCACAGCCAAGATTGGCCTCTAGAGTTTCGGAGAACTCGAAAATCCAGCCTCTTCTTCGTGCCTACGGGTTCTCCTCGACGAGAAAGTCTCTAGTCTGTGAAGAACCCACGGGATTAGCCCTTGGCTGGCCGCCGGAGATGAAGCCCTAGCTTCGGCTTCGTTTTCGCCCGAGCAACGCCGTCGCACGCGAGAGAGGAGAGAAAGGGTTTAGGTCACAGAAAAATAAAAAAAGAACCTAAGTTCTCTCTTAACTTATCTCCCTTTATAACTAGGATATTATGTTATCTATTACTACTTAAATTACTTTTGCCCTTTATTTGATCAGCATGGCCTTGCTGGGTTCCTGGTCATTCGAAACAACTTAAGACTTTGCTTAACTAGAGGTCTCCGGTTCGATCTTCGGCCCGACCTCTTTTTGCCTCAATTCGTTTCTTTTGGTAAAAATACCAAACGAACTCCGAAAATTGTATAAAAATACTCTAAAATTTTTTAAAAAACTCTAGAATATTTCTAAAGCATTTCTAAATATTTTTAAGTACTATTCAAAATAAGGAAATTTGGGATGTTACAATTCTCCATACCTTATAAAAAGTTCGTCCTCGAACTTAGAATAATTCTGAATATTTTTTCCTCATACTATCCTCACGCTCCCAAGTAGCTTCCTCATGCTTCTGATATTGCCAAATGACCTTCACTAGTGGCACTTCTTTGTTTCTGAGTCTCTTAACTCCTCTTTCCACTATCTGTGTAGGTCTGCTCTCATAGCTAAGATCCTCCTGGATCTGCACTGACTGAGGCTGAATCACTTGGCTGGGGTCGTGGACGCACTTCTTTAGCGTGGAGACATGAAATACATTGTGTATTGCTGACATGTCTTGTGGTAAGTCCAGCTTGTAAGCTACTTTCTCAATCCTCTCTGTAATGAGTAGGGTCCTACGTAGCGAGGACTTAACTTGCCCTTTTTGCCAAATCTCATCACTCCCTTCATAGGAGCGACCTTGAGAAAGACCGAATCCCCTACTCGAAATGCAAGTGGCCTACGGCGTGTGTCAGCATAGCTTTTCTGCCTACTCTGGGCAGTCTCGATTCTCTGTCTGATCTTTTGGATAGCCTGAGTGGTCTCATCTATCATCTCAGTCTAAATGCCCAACTCTACTTCCATTTCTTTCCTTTCACCTACTTCTTGCCAGCAAATGGGTGATCTACACTTCCTATCATACAATGCTTCATACGGTGCCATCTTAATAGTGATTTGATAGCTATTGTTGTAGGCGAATTTAGCTAAGTACAGATACTTGCACAAACTGCCCTTAAAATCTAATGCACAAGCCCTAAGCATATCTTCTAAAATATGATTTACTCGTTATGTCTGTCCATCAGTCTGCGGATGGATGGCTGTGCTGAACTTGAGTTTGGTGCCTAGTGCCTTCTAAATGTACTCCCAAAAATGAGAGGTGAAGCACCCATCTCATCAGAAATGATAGATATTGGAACTCCATGAAGTCTGATCACTTCCTTAACATATAGTGTAACACCCACGAAATTATAAGATAGGTATATGAATATTATTTTCCTAGGAGCATAGAAATGAAAAGAATAAGAGAAAAAGGAAAATGAAAAACAAAAGAAAATCTAGAACAAGAAGAGGTGAGGTCAAGGATTGAACCTTGAACCTCCCACAATTGATGGAGAGATAAATTGATGAATGATAACCATTAGGATAAGGAGAAATGATTGGATAGAAAGGAATGAAAAATTTAGTTAAAGGAGAAAAGAAAACTAAGCAAAAAAGAACAAGAGAAAACCAAGTTGCTTACCTTCTTTTCCCTCTTGGTTAAGAAAAGGGAGCAAGCAAAAGAGGGATTGTCTATTCCCCTCCCTCTCTCTATTTTCGTGGGAATTAAAGGAGTGAGGGAAAAGAGGAGTTGAGGGAATGAATGGGGACATGTTTCATTTGGCAAAGGGATAAAAAGGGTTAGAGAAGAAAAACAAAGGATTTAATTCATTTTCTTCTTCCTCCTCCCTTCTTCATTCTCACCGAACCAAGGAACCCCTTTCCTCTCCTCATACCAATTTCTAAGTTAAGTTCTTCTCCAAGAAAGCTAATTTCTGAGAAGAAAACTTCAAGTTCTAGCCCTTACAAGCAAAGGAAACAAAAGGAGGTACAAGAAGAAGAAGCTTCCACCTTCCTTATCACCTAGAACACTTTTCTCTCTAAGGAAAACCACAAGCGAAAGGATGTAAGTTCCCCTCACCTGTGGTAAAATAGCTCTTATTTTTCTATGAAGATTCGGTCACATGAAAAAGTTAAGAAAACATCAAGAAGAAATTCTAAACAAGATAAGACCAAAGGAAGGACCTAGAGAATGAAAGGATCTAAAATTAATATGCTTGATATTTCTCTTGTAGCATGTATTTTATGGTAAGGATTTATCTATGTTAAAATGTTAGGTAGAACTTAGATTCATGAGTATTCGGCCATGGTAGAACTAAGGGCCTAGGAGGGCTTTAATTTAAAACTAAGTATGCCAAGATCTCCTTAAGATAAGACATGAAACTATAATGATATGCCCATGATTATATGTTAATTTAAACTCTATTTCATATCCATGAAGTTTCGGTTAGGTTTGGATTTTTTTTTAAAGCCTAGGAGAATTTAAAGCAAATCTAAGATGCTCATGATCTCCTTGATGAAATGTTATGTAGCTAATCCAATGAGCTTATGTTTATTGATGTATGTAAATTAAATTCATGCTCTATATCATTCGGCCACTTCATGATTTAGGGCTTAGGGAACTTAGAACCTAACTCAATCATGCTCATGTTATTCCTTGATATTTTTGCTATGAAAGTGTTTAAGGTTCTCATGCTTTTAGGGCACTTAAACCCTAATTTTAAGCCCTACAAGTTTCGGCCACTTCATGATTTAGGGATTAGGAAACTTAGAACCTAACTCAACTATGCTCATGTTATTCCTTGATATTTTTGCTGTGAAAGTTGTTTAAGGTTCTCATGCTTTTAGGACACTTAAACCCTAATTTTAAGCCCTACAAGTTTCGGCCACTACATGATTTAGGGCTTAGGAAACTTAGAACCTAACTCAACTATGCTCATGTTATTCCTTGATATTTTTGCTATGAGAGTTGTTTAAGGTTCTCATAATTTTAGGACACTTGAACCTAAATTTTAAGTCCTATAACATTCGGCCATTACATGATGAAGGACTTAGGAAACTTAGAATCTAACTCAACCATGCTCATGTTATTGCTTGATATATTGGCTATGAAAGTTGTTTAAGGTTCTCATGCTTTTAGGCCACTTAAACCCTAATTTTAAGCCCTTCAAGTTTCGGCCACTTCATGATTTAGGGCTTAGGAAACTTAGAACCTAACTCAACTATGCTCATGTTATTCCTTGATATTTTTGCTATGAAAGTTGTTTAGGGTTCACAAGCTTGAATGATAGTTTTTAACCCAATGTATGCTTGATAAGTTTCGGCCATGATAAGTTGAAAGTTTAAGTAAACTAGAACTCTACCTACACTTTCTCATGATAGTTCTTATGGTATAAGAAATGGCGCTTACTTAGGGTTCACATGTTGGGATGAAGTTTTACCAAAAACCCAACCTTTATGATTCGGCCACTAAAAGACATTAGGGTTAGAGATCGAATTATGTGTTCCATGTATCTTATATGCCATGATTTTGAGATTTCTATGCTTCTATGTTTAATTATGCACACTTATGATCTAAACATTATGGAAACCCTTATGCTATGGTGTGTATTATTTATGATGAAGCTATGTGCAAATTTATCCATGATATATGTGATGAGCTGTGTGCCCAATTTATGCATGAAATATATGATGTGCTGTGTGCCCAATTTTATGCATAAAATATATGATGTGCTGTGTGCCCAAATCTTTACATACCATCATGATGAGCTGTGTGCCCAAAAGTCTATATGGTATGATATGGTAAGTGACACGATGTACAAGAAAAGATAAGAACCATGATATGTAAAAACATGCTATTTTACTTTATGTATGGCTTGTACCAAGGGTGGGCTCCATAAGCGCCCCGAGGTCGATGGACTAAGAAACGGGCCTCGTTAGGGATGGGCTCCTAAGTGCCCCTAGGTCGATGGACTAAGAAACGGGCCTAGTATGTATGCCTTGTAGGGTTCAAGACTTGCTACCTTGGACCTACATAGGACGCGCGCATTTATGTATGTGGTACAAGCCGGGGCCCTAATCATGTTAAGATTATGTTTAAGTATGTATATTATAAGTTTTCAAAGGACATATTGCATATGTTTTCATGATACATGTTTATGAATTTACCTTGCATGTACCTTATGATTATGTCATGATATTTATGATGATGTTATGATATTCAAGGTGCAATTGATGATTATGTTATGTCATGCCATGATACCTTACGCTTATGTTATGATATGCCATGATATGCTGCATGATATGCTGCATGATATAATGAATTTCCTCCATGTGTTATGTCTTGTGATTTTTGACATGTTATACGGTTTTGTGAGTAGGAAAGGAACTTACTGAGCCATGAGTGCTCACAGCTTACTTTTTTCTACCACAGATAAAGGCAAGGAATGGATGAACTAGGGGAGCAGCAGGAGGGGCTAGAAGGATGTCTGTGTGGTAGTGCCTTGGCTAAAGGAGAAAGACCTGCTTTTGTTTAATAAGAACTATGCCTAGTTATGTTACTGCTTTATGACTCCATGACATTTAATTTTGTGTTTGGGCATTTTGAATTAAAAATCATATTAAGTATACTATGTGGTGTTATATGTCCAGGTGATAAGTCATGTTGATTTTACAGAAAAGAAAAGTAGTTTTTAACTTCTATAAATAAGACTTCCGCTGTAATAAGTATGTATATGTATGTGTAAGTAACCCCCGTCGCCTTAGCAGGAGGGGCGGGCCGTTACAGTTTGGTATCAGAGCGAGGTTTAGCCAATTCACTACACACATGTCAAGCCTCCATCCTGCCGACCCAAGTAAGAATCTATGTGCTTAATTAAATTTGTTGCTGTTTGTTTGATGATGCTTTAATATTATGCATGTTTATTTATGTTCATTATTTAGTTTAGGTATGCATGATGGTAGGATAGGAATAGTACTAACCGTTTTGCAACCGAGTAGGAGTAACAATAATTTATTGTTATTTAATGAAGATAAGCATGGCTAGGAGACGTACTACTTGAGCAGACGAGACACCGACTCCACCAGATTTGACCTAGGTAGTCACTGATCTCCAGCGTCAGATCACGGAGCAACAACAGCTGATCACTACGCTAATGGGTCAACAAGGAACTCCTACTACCCCGCCAGTAAATCAGAATGCGGTGCCCGTCGTGCCAATAGTTGCACCAGTACCACCGGTTGTCCCTGCCCCAGTGGCTCGACAGGAAACCTACTTGATACAGTGGCTGAGGCTGAAGCCGGAAAACTTCTCGGGTACTTGCGAGCCATGGGATGCCCAGGCCTGGTTCAAGACAGTAGAAAGCATAGTGGAACTACTAGACTGGCCCGAATTGGAGAAAATCAAGTGTGTATCTTTCTGTTTTTCCGGAGACGCGAGAATGTGGTGGGAAAGAGTGAAAGCAAAGAGACAGAATAATCTGATGAACTGGATGGACTTTGAGACAGAGTTCTTCGAGGAGTTCTTCCATATGCAAGTGACGAACCGACACTATGACGAGTTCACCGAGTTTCGGCAAGGTGACCTATCAGTAAATGAAGCAGTAAAACGTTTCAACCGTTTGGCACGCCTATGTCCATAATTGGTTCGCACAGAAAGAAAAAGGGTCAGACTGATGTTAAAGATGCTTTGACCCGAAATAGCACTGAACGTGGCCGGCGGAATTAATAGACCTCAGACTATAGAGGAATTGGTCAACAGTGCCCTCATCACAGAACATTATCAGAATGTAATGAACGAAAATAAGAGTCAGGTCCGAACAGAAGGACAGAAATCCTCAAGTAATAAGACAAGCTGGAAAGGGACCTCCATTGGAAAAAGGAAACAATGGGACAATTCAAAAGGTGGTTCAGTGAATAAGCAACCGAAGTACCCCCAGTGCACTATTTACGGAAAGCTGCATTCCAGAGTATGTCATAAGGGTACCAGAAGGTGCTATAGTTGCGGAGGAGAAGGACATCTTGCCAGAGACTGCACCAACCAGTTCCAGGCACCAACCCAGCAGAACAACAAAAACAGGAATACCCCCTCACAACTACATCAGATGCAAACTACTATTGAAGGAACACTGATCAGCCAAGGGAGATTGGAAGCTCCACCAACTACAACGAACGCCAAGGTTTTCTCGCTTACTAAGGATGATGTGGCAAGCGCCTCTACTGTCGTTACAGGTCAGTTACCTACTTTTAGTCAAATTACCAAAGCTATATCTGATGCTAAAGGCGAACCAATGATCAAAATTATTGGGAACCCAAGAGATATTACTAGTCAATGGATCGAAAATATGTCTGGGCAGCTCTCTACCATGACCATAGCACCCACATTATTCGATAATCTATTAGAGAAACAAACCAGTGACCACAGTCTCCAAAGGATTAAACAAGAAACCTTAGAAGGAAAGAATGACGGATTCCGGATCACGGACAATGGAATATTATACCTCAGGGATCGATTATGTATTCCCGAGGATCCAGAGTTGCGAAGAAGGATACTAGAGGAAGCTCATTCAACACCCTATGCAATGCACCCAGGATCCACCAAAATGTACCAAGATTTGAAAAAGAAATTTTGGTGGTCCGGTATGAAAAGAGATGTGGCTCAATATATCGGTACTTGCCTGACCTGTCAGAGGGTTAATGTAGAATATCAGAGACCGGGAGGATTACTGCAGCCTGTCCAAATTCCAAAATGGAAATGGGAAGATATCTCTATGGATTTCATAGCAGGGTTACCCAAGACAACAAACGGCTACGACGCCATATGGGTAATTGTGGATAGATTAACTAAATCCACCCATTTTCTAGCAATCAAAATGACTTATTCGATTGAGAAACTGGCTCAATTATATGTCAAGGAAATTGTCAGACTACATGGGATCCCGAAGACCATTCTTTCAGACAGAGATGGTCGTTTCGTTTCACATTTCTGGGAATGCATTCAGAAGACTCTCGGTACAAAGCTATTGTTCAGTACTGCCTTTCACCCTCAGACCGATGGACAAACAGAAAGGGTTAATCAAGTGCTAGAAGATATGTTACGGGCATGCGCATTGGACTTCAAGGGAAGCTGGAGCCGATATTTATGCCTGGCGGAAATTGCCTACAACAATAGTTACCTGGCTACTATTGGGATGGCACCTTACGAGGCTCTGTACGGGAGGAAATACAGACCCCCTATATGTTGGTATGAAGGCGGAAAAAAGAAGGAGATGGGATTCCAGACCGAGTTCATCGATAACACCACTCAGGATATACAGAACATCCGCCAGCGAATAGAAACTGCTCAGAGTCGACAAAAGAATTATGTGGATAAACGACGAAGGCCATTGGAATTCAGTGTCGGAGACTCGGTATTTCTCAAGGTAGCTCCTATGGAAGGGGTAAAGAGGTTTGGTAAGAAGGGGAAGCTAAGCCCACGTTATGTGGGACCATATCGAGTTCTGAAAAGAATCGGCACAGTAGCTTATGAAATAGAGCTGCCTCAAGAGATGTCAGCCATCCACAATGTGTTCTACGTCTCGATGCTAAAGAAATGCATTTCGAGCACGGATCAAGTAATCGAACCACGGGCAGTAGAAGTGCAAGAGGACCTAACTTACGAGAGCCGACCAATTCAGATATTGGATCGAGATGTCAAAAGACTAAGGAACAAGGAAATACCCTTAGTAAAGGTTCTATGGCAAAACCAACGATACGAAGAAGCCACGTGGGAACGAGAAGATGATATGAGACAGAAGTATCCATCGCTAGTCTAAGTTTGAGGATGAACTTTTTATGAGGTATGGGGTACTGTAACACCCACGAAATTATAAGATAGGTATATGAATATTATTTTCCTTGGAGCATAGAAATGAAAAGAATAAGAGAAAAAGGAAAATGAAAAACAAAAGAAAATCTAGAACAAGAAGAGGTGAGGTCAAGGATTGAACCTTGAACCTCCCACAATTGATGGAGAGATAAATTGATGAATGATAACCATTAGGATAAGGAGAAATGATTGGATAGAAAGGAATGAAAAATTTAGTTAAAGGAGAAAAGAAAACTAAGCAAAAAAGAACAAGAGAAAACCAAGTTGCTTACCTTCTTTTCCCTCTTGGTTAAGAAAAGGGAGCAAGCAAAAGAGGGATTGTCTACTCCCCTCCCGCTCTCTATTTTCGTGGGAATTAAAGGAGTGAGGGAAAAGAGGAGTTGAGGGAATGAATGGGGACATGTTTCATTTGGCAAAGGGATAAAAAGGGTTAGAGAAGAAAAACAAAGGATTTAATTCATTTTCTTCTTCCTCCTCCCTTCTTCATTCTCACCGAACCAAGGAACCCCTTTCCTCTCCTCATACCAATTTCTAAGTTAAGTTCTTCTCCAAGAAAGCTAATTTCTGAGAAGAAAACTTCAAGTTCTAGCCCTTACAAGCAAAGGAAACAAAAGGAGGTACAAGAAGAAGAAGCTTCCACCTTCCTTATC
This sequence comes from Zingiber officinale, assembly GCF_018446385.1. NCBI lineage: Eukaryota > Viridiplantae > Streptophyta > Magnoliopsida > Zingiberales > Zingiberaceae > Zingiber > Zingiber officinale. Next base: position 70,802,460 of record NC_056005.1, on the reverse strand, counting down.
ACCTAGAACACTTTTCTCTCTAAGGAAAACCACAAGCGAAAGGATGTAAGTTCCCCTCACCTGTGGTAAAATAGCTCTTATTTTTCTATGAAGATTCGGTCACATGAAAAAGTTAAGATAACATCAAGAAGAAATTCTAAACAAGATAAGACCAAAGGAAGGACCTAGAGAATGAAAGGATCTAAAATTAATATGCTTGATATTTCTCTTGTAGCATGTATTTTATGGTAAGTATTTATCTATGTTAAAATGTTTGGTAGAACTTAGATTCATGAGTATTCGGCCATGGTAGAACTAAGGGCCTAGGAGGGCTTTAATTTAAAACTAAGTATGCCAAGATCTCCTTAAGATAAGACATGAAACTATTATGATATGCCCATGATTATATGTTAATTTAAACTCTATTTCATATCCATGAAGTTTCGGTTAGGTTTGGATTTTTTTTTAAAGCCTAGGAGAATTTAAAGCAAATCTAAGATGCTCATGATCTCCTTGATGAAATGTTATGTAGCTAATCCAATGTGCTTATGTTTATTGATGTATGGAAATTAAATTCATGCTCTATATCATTCAGCCACTTCATGATTTAGGGCTTAGGGAACTTAGAACCTAACTCAATCATGCTCATGTTATTCTTTGATATTTTTGCAATGAAAGTGTTTAAGGTTCTCATGCTTTTAGGGCACTTAAACCCTAATTTTAAGCCCTACAAGTTTCGGCCACTTCATGATTTAGGGCTTAGGAAACTTAGAACCTAACTCAACTATGCTCATGTTATTCCTTGATATTTTTGCTATGAAAGTTGTTTAAGGTTCTCATGCTTTTAGGACACTTAAACCCTAATTTTAAGCCCTACAAGTTTCGGCCACTTCATGATTTAGGGCTTAGGAAACTTAGAACCTAACTCAACTATGCTCATGTTATTCCTTGATATTTTTGCTATGAAAGTTGTTTAAGGTTCTCATGCTTTTAGGACACTTGAACCTAAATTTTAAGTCCTATAACATTCGGCCATTACATGATGAAGGACTTAGGAAACTTAGAACCTAACTCAACCATGCTCATGTTATTCCTTGATATATTGGCTATGAAAGTTGTTTAAGGTTCTCATGCTTTTAGGGCACTTAAACCCTAATTTTAAGCCCTACAAGTTTCGTCCACTTCATGATTTAGGGCTTAGGAAACTTAGAACCTAACTCAACTATGCTCATGTTATTCCTTGATATTTTTGCTATGAAAGTTGTTTAGGGTTCACAAGCTTGAATGATAGTTTTTAACCCAATGTATGCTTGATAAGTTTCGGCCATGATAAGTTGTAAGTTTAAGTAAACTAGAACTCTACCTACACTTTCTCATGATAGTTCTTATGGTATAAGAAATGGTGCTTACTTAGGGTTCACATGTTGGGATGAAGTTTTACCAAAAACCCAACCTATATGATTCGGCCACTAAAAGACATTAGGGTTAGAGATCGAATTATGTGTTCCATGTATCTTATATGCCATGATTTTGAGATTTCTATGCTTCTATGTTTAATTATGCACACTTATGATCTAAACATGATGGAAACCCTTATGCTATGGTGTGTATTATTTATGATGAAGCTATGTGCAAATTTATCCATGATATATGTGATGAGCTGTGTGCCCAATTTATGCATGAAATATATGATGTGTTGTGTGCCCAATTTTATGCATAAAATATATGATGTGCTGTGTGCCCAAATCTTTACATACCATCATGATGAGTTGTGTGCCCAAAAGTCTATATGGTATGATATGGTAAGTGACACGATATACAAGAAAAGATAAGAACCATGATATGTAAAAACATGTTATTTTACTTTATGTATGGCTTGTACCAAGGGTGGGCTCCATAAGCGCCCCGGGGTCGATGGACTAAGAAACGGGCCTCGTTAGGGATGGGCTCCTAAGTGCCCCTAGGTCGATGGACTAAGAAACGGGCCTAGTATGTATGCCTTGTAGGGTTCAAGACTTGCTACCTTGGACCTATATAGGACGCGCGCATTTATGTATATGGTACAAGTCGGGGCCCTAATCATGTTAAGATTATGTTTAAGTATGTATATTATAAGTTTTCAAAGGACATATTGCATATGTTTTTGTGATACATGTTTATGAATTTACCTTGCATGTACCTTATGATTATGCCATGATATTTATGATGATGTTATGATATGTCAAGGTGCAATTGATGATTATGTTATGTCATGCCATGATACCTTACGCTTATGTTATGATATGCCATGATATGCTGCATGATATAATGAATTTCCTCCATGTGTTATGTCTTGTGATTTTTGACATGTTATACGGTTTTGTGAGTAGGAATGGAACTTACTGAGCCATGAGTGCTCACAGCTTACTTTCTTGTACCACAGATAAAGGCAAGGAATGGATGAACTAGGGGAGCAGCAGGAGGGGCTAGAAGGATATGTGTGTGGTAGTACCTTGGCTAAAGGAGAAAGACCTGCTTTTGTTTAATAAGAACTATGCCTAGTTATGTTACTGCTTTATGACTCCATGACATTTAATTTTGTTTTTGGGCATTTTGAATTAAAAATCATATTAAGTATACTATGTGGTGTTATATGTCCAGGTGATTAGTCATGTTGATTTTAAAGAAAAGAAAAGTAGTTTTTAACTTCTATAAATAAGACTTCCGCTGTAATAAGTATGTATATGTATGTGTAAGTAACCCCCGTCGCCTTAGCAGGAGGGGTGGGGCGTTACATATAGCTATGCCAACTGCTCTATAGAGTGGGACACTTTGATGGCTAGAAAATGGGCAGACTTGGTCAATCTGTCCACTATCACCCAAATTGCATCATATCCATTAGTGGTTCTTGGAAGACCTGTTATAAAGTCCATGGATATTTCCTCCCACTTCCACTCCGGTATTGGAAGGGGTTGTAGGACTCCTCCTGGTCTCTGGTGCTCCGCTTTACTCTCTGGCATGTCAGGCAGGTACTGACATATTTAGCAACATCTCTCTTGAGTCCAGACCACTAGAATCTCTGTTTCACATCTTGATACATCTTGGTGGAACCAGGATGCATGGTGTAAGGTGTACTATGAGCCTCCTCTAAAATCTTCTTCCTCAGTTCCTCATCATTGGGGACACAAAGGCGACTTCCCAGATAGAGGGCTCCACTGTCTGATACTCGAAACTCTGAATTTTCTTCTTTTTGTATCCCTTGCTTGATCTTTTGGATATCTGGATCTTCACTCTGCTTTCTCTGTATATCCTCAAGAAGGTTTGACTCTAAGGTCAATACAGAGAGTTGCCCATAAATAACTTCAACTCTAAAGTCTGACAATTCCTTCTGCAGTGGCAGTGCTAATGATGACAAGGACATCAGGGGTGCACTGGATTTTTGGTTTAGTGCATCTGCTACTTTGTTAGCCTTACCTGGGTGGTAGTTGATTTCACAGTCATAGTCTTTAACCAACTCTAGCCACCTACGCTGCCTCATGTTTAAGTCTTTCTGGGTAAAAAAATACTTCAAACTCTGATGGTCTATGAAGATTCTGCACTGAACTCCATATAAATAATGTCGCCAGAGTTTTAGTGCAAAGACCACAGCTGCCAGCCCAAGATCATGAGTGGGGTAGTTCTTCTCATAATCTTTGAGTTGTCTGGAAGCATAAGCTATAACCTTCCCCTCTTGTATGAGTACATCCCCAAGGCCCATCTTGGAAGCATCACTGTATATATCAAAATTCTTGTCACTCTCTGGAACAGTCAGAATGGGGGCACTGGTCAGTCTTTTCTTCAGCTCTAGAAAACTGTGCTCTCACTTATCTGACCACTCAAACTTCTTGTTCTTTCTGGTCAGGGCTGTAAGTGGAGAGGCTATCCGGGAAAAGTTCTCCATGAACTATCTGTAATACCCTACCAGACCTAAGAAACTTCTAATTTCCATGGCGTTTTTGGGTCTACACCAGTTGCTGACTACCTCTATCTTGGCAGGATCTACTTTGATGCCCTCTTTTGAGATGGCGTGGCCTAGGAATGCTACTTGGTCTAACCAGAACTCACACTTTGGGAATTTTGCGTAGAGCTGTTTCTGCTGAAGGATCTACAGCACTATTCTCAAGTGTGTAGCATGGTCCTCTGGAGTTTGTGAATATATCATAATATCATCGATGAACACAATCACGAATTTATTTAGATATTCCCTTAAGATATGATTCATTAGTTCCATAAAGACTGCTGGAGCATTGGTCACTCCAAACGGCATCACTACAAATTCATAGTGACCATATCTCGTTCTGAATGTTGTTCTGGGTATGTCACTTTCTTTAACCTTTAGCTGGTGACATCCCGAGCATAAATCTATCTTCGAGAAAACTGTGGCCCCTCTTAGCTGATCAAAGAGATCATCTATTATGGGAAGAGGGTACTTGTTCTTAACTATTACTTTATTCACATCCGCATAGATCCATCTTTATTCTTAACGAACAACACTGGAGCTCCCCATAGTGAATGAATGGGGCAGATGAAACCTTTGTCAAGTAGCTCCTGAAGTTGTTCTTGTAACTCTTTCAGCTCTGCTGGAGACATCCGGTACGGAGCTTTTGAAATTGGCCGGTACTAGGAACCAACTAAATTTCAAATCCACTTCTTTGTTGGGAGGTAGTCCAGGTAGCTCTTCTGGAAATAACTCTGGATACTCACAGACCACCCAAACATCCTCTTGCTTGAGTCCTTTCTTTTCTTTTGCATTCACAATGTATGCAAGAAAACCAGCACACCCTTTAGCTAACATCTTGTGAGCTGTTAGAGAAGAGAAGAATTTCTGGGTCTTCCTCTTTGGGAATCCCGTGAACTCAAAGGATGGTTCACCTTCTGGACTGAAAATCACTTTCCTTCTACGGCAGTCCACCGAGGCATTATACTTGCTGAGGAAATTCATACCCAGAATGATATCGAAATCTTGCATCGCAAGGACTACTAGATTGACATATAGCTCTCGCTCTGAAATTTTGACTGGTATAGCCTAGAGCCATTGGTTAGACTCCATGACTTCTCCAGAAGGTAGGGTTGTCAAGAACTTGGAGTTCATGCTCTCTGTAGGCACCTGAAATTCTTTGGCAAAGGGTACTGATATAAAAGAATGGGTCGCCCCAGTATTAAATAGTGCAATAGCTTAATGCTAAAAAATAACTACTTGACCTGTTACAACCGTGGAGGCACTAGCAGCTTCCTCTTTAGTGACGGAGAATACTTTGGCACTGGCTGAAACTGGTGGGGCATCCAACCTTCCTTGACTGAGCTGGGGTCCATCCAGAGTTGTAGACATGTAGTGTAGCTGAGGCTTGCTCTCATACTGCACCGCCTGCTGCTGGGATGCTTTATACTTGTTAGGGCAGTCCTTGGACCTATGTCCTTCTTGCCCACAAGTATAGCATCCTGTGACACCCAAAAGACACGTCCCTGGGTGTGTTCTCCCACATTTAGGATAGGGAGGGTACTTGACTTGCTTGCTCTCTGAACCTCCCTTTTGATTGCCTGGCCACTGCTTTCACTTATTACTCTTTCCCTTCCAGTTCTGATTACTTGACTGGGGTTTCTGACCTCCTACTGTCTTGTCTTCTATCTTAATTGGCTTGAGTTACGTTTGTTGTACCTTGATGTTGTTCAGATAGTGCTCAGCAATTAATGCACAACTGACCAGTTCTTTACCAGTCTGCGACCAGTGAGTTCCACTACTCACATTAAGTGCTATCTCTGGTCTCAGCATTCGAAGCATCAATCTGACTCGCTCCCTCTCTGTACTTACTAGCTCTGGGCAGAGACGAGCTAGTCTATTGAACCTTTTAACTGCTTCTTCAACTGGCAGGTCACCTTGTCTGAACTCGATAAATTCTTCATAGTGTTTATTTGTGACTCGAAGATGGAAGAATTCTTCGTAGAACTCTGTCTCAAAGTCAGCCCAACTCATCTGGTTGGCTGCTCTCTTGCTCTTAATTCTCTCCCACCACATGCGAGCATCTCCAGACAGGAAAAAAGAGGCACACTTGACCTTCTCGACTTCTGGCAAGTCAAGAAGCTCCATTGTGCTCTCTAGCATTTTGAACCAAGCCTGGGCATCCCAGGGCTCAGTCGTGCCCGAGAAACTTTCCCGTTTCAGCTTCAGCCATTGGATAAGGTATGCTTCTTGTCTTTTAACCCCTGTGGTGACTTCCGGGGCAGCTGGTAGAACCTCAGTCACCACTGGAGTCTCCAGTTTACAGTTGGGGGAGTGGTAGGGGCTGGCTGCTGATTAGCCATCAGATTGACAATCACTTGTTGCTACTCTGCTACTTGTCTTTGGAGTTGAGCAACAACTTCAAAAAGATTGGTCTCAGTTGTTCTGGGCTCCTCATTCTCCTGAGCTCGGTTCTCAGTACGAGTGGTATGGGGACGTCCTCTTCTTGCCATCTAGTTATGCAGAGAGAGAGAAAACTTGAAATCGTCCCTATACTCTCTAGACACACACACACACACACACACACACACATATATATATATATACACACACATAGAAAAACAAAACAAGGACTTTTATCTTACTTAAGCACATATAAGTAAATACTTCTAAGGATTTCTCTATACTGCAAATAATAAGGAAATAAATAATAAATAAAAAGAATTTAAGTACTTTTTTACTTGTAGACGGCAAGGCTGATGCTGATGTGTGTGATGCTGGAGAATGGGAACCGCTCTGATACCAACCTGTAACGCCCACCCTCCTAGTGCTCTCTAGGGTGAACGAAACTTATCTATGAACTTTACTTACCCAGTGTTGGTTATGCTAATGATAGTAGTACATAAAATTTTCTAAATTTAGATGCAGAACTTTTCCACTAACTTGGTTCTTACGGTGAGTGACATCATAACATGCAGTTAAGTAACAGAAGTACTACTAGCTTCTTAATACATTCTTACTAAACATGCAACATATAAAGGAACGTAAATGATTCATTTCAACACTCAACTCATAATTCTAAAGTAGTTAAAGCATTTCTAACTATAATTGCATGCAAAGGGGCATAATGAATTTCTTGCACTCTTTAAAACTAATCTACATATAATGTATCAAATAATATACCTAATGTGCCAAAAACATCAATCTCAGGAAAATATGAAATCATAATATCTAATAACCATCCAGCAAAACTAATCTATTCAATCATTAATAACAGAAATACTAGACGACACTCGACCCATGCAAAACTAACAATTTATGACATCCTCTTAACAATAATTAAAAAGTAAAATCTCTAAAATTTTACTAGCAATTTTAAAAAGGAAATCTTAATATGCTCCCAACGAATTCCCAAGGCTTTCCATAGTCCAGGCATCACACACACACCATCACGTATCCCCTTGTCGCCTTCCTTCACTATTGTTTTTCTTTTTCTTTATCTTTCTTATACTTTTCTTAAACTCAAAATACTGATAGGGTATTTTTTCCATATGCATTTATAAGTGAAACTAACTAGGTAACACATAATCATGCATAGAACACAAAAGAAATCTGCACATACAATATTTCTACGACGAGAAATCAACGGAAAACACCTCTTACTGCAGGTGAGCAGTACTTACCGTATTATCTTGAACTTAATAACGCGAAAACTCTCTAGGATTCCGGTGAAAACTTGAGATCCTCGCGCTTTGCTTACGTCCACGCGTTCCTCTCGTCGAGACGAGTCGAAAAATATCCAAAAGCTCCCTCGAAACTTGTCCTAGCCGACCACCACAAGAAGCCCTAGGCTTCTTTTGTTTTTCGCCCAAACCCAGGAGAAATTCAGCGCACAAAAGAAAGAGGAGGAATTAGGTCGAGAATCCCCTTATTTCACTTAAGTTCTTTTATTTATACCTAAGGGTATTTATTAACTTTTCTCTGCATAAATTTATTATGCTCTCTTTACTTTTAGCATACCCCTGCTGGGGCACTTGGTTATCCTGATATTCTTAAGACTTTGCTTACTAAGAGGTTCCAGGGTCGAATCTCGGCTTGACAACTTTTTGCCGCAACTTTATTTCTTTTGGTAAAAATACCAAACGACCTCCGAAAATTCTATAAAAATACTCTAAAAATTTCTAAAAATATCTAGAATATTTCTAAAGTATTTATAAATATTTATAAGCACTTTTAGGACTAAAAAAAAAAGAAATTTGGGATGTTACAAGGTCGGACCTGGTGGCCGGCGATAGTGCTAGTAGGCGCGACGAGGGCGTTGGGGTTGGCGACCTAGAGCAGACAGGGCGCGCTCAACACTGTGGCTCACAGCGAGAAGGAAGACTAGGGCACAACGGTCGCCATCAGTGCGCAGATCCGAAGAGGGGAAGGGCGGTGGCACTAAGGCTGAGGAATCGGCGGCTGGCGATCGGTGTCAGCCATTACAACCAGGGTGACGTGAGAGAAAGGGAAACTTTCGGCGCTGCTCGGCCTGAAATGGAGGAAGAGATGGGGAAACAGAAGCTTGCCAATGCTAGAGAGTGAGGGAGGATCTAGGGCTCGGGGAGGAAGAAGGAGAAGAGGAAGAGATCGGTGAGGCTTAAATCGCGAGGGAGTGCGGTGGTTTGCGGCGCTGATTAGGGCACGCGTGAGGGGAGAAGGAAACGGTGGAGAAAATTAAAATAAAGAAAAAGAAAAACAAAAAGGAAAAAAAATCAAACTTTTCCTCGCTTAAATGGGGTAACCTAAACAGGATTTCCCGGGTCTTATAATTGATCCCCGTAACCTACACCTTACTGTCTCTGAAAAATTTCAGAAAAATTTCTAAAAATTCCGAAAAATTCCCTTATCATTATTCGCCATTTTCGGTATTTTACATTCTCCCCCATTAATAAAAGATTTGGTCCCCAAATTTCGTTATCTACCATCAGCAAGTACTCGCAAAAGCTAAACAGTATAAATGTTGAACGAAACCATAACTTACATACCTCAAGTGAAAAGATGGGGATAACGAGCTCGGATCGTATCCTCGAGCTGCCAAGTAGCCTCCTCATCCAAATGATATTGTCATCCGACTTTAACCAGCCTGATAGTCTTATTCCACAATTGAAGCTCTTTCTGGTCCAGAATCCATACTGAAACCTCCTCATAAGTGACGTTAGGCTGAACGGGAACTGAGATATCTGTCAGCACATGTGTTGGGTCAGGTATGTATCTCCTCAACATAGATACATGAAATATGTCGTGGACGCTTGCCAGGGACGATGGTAGTGCAAGACGATAAGCTACTGCTCCAATACTGTCTAGGATCTGGAAAGGGCCAATGTACCGCGGAGCTAGCTTACCTTTGAGGCCAAATCTAATCACCCCTTTCGTGGGTGAAACTCGCAGAAAAACATGGTCGCCTGTAGAGAACTCCAGGGGTCTGCGTCTCCGATCTGCATAACTCTTCTAGCGGTCCTGTGCCTCTGACATCCTCCGTCTGATAGTACAGACCAACTCTGCCTCATGCTGAGCTCTATGAGGTCCCAACAACTGGGACTTCCCCACCTCAACCCAGAGGGTGGGTGTCAGACAAGGCCTACCATACAACGCTTCAAACGGTGCCATCTGTATAGCCGAATGAAAGCTGTTATTGTAGGCAAACTCTACCTATGGCAAATGGTCCTCCCAACTGCCTCCGAAATCTAATACACATGACCTCAGCAAGTCCTCTAGAGTCTGAATGGTCCGCTCTAACTATCCATCTGTCTGCGGATGGAAAGTTGTACTGAAACGAATCCTAGTTCCCAAGGCCTGTTGTAGACTCTGCCAGAAACGAGACGTGAACCGGGGGTCTCTATCCGAAATAATAGTCAAAGGGATACCATGTAATCTGATGACCTCCCGACAATACAAATCTACCAATCGATCTAGGGAATCAGTCCTCCGAATCGCTAAGAAATGCGCTGAGTTGGTTAATCAATCAACGATTACCCAAATCGTGACATAGCCTCGTCGTGTCCTAGGCAAACCCACCATAAAGTCCATGGTAATGTGTTCCCATTTCCACTCAGGAATAGGAATCCGCTGAAGTAATCCGGCAGGTCTCTGGTGCTCAGCCTTCACCTGCTGACAGACAAGACATCCAGCTATGAATTCCATGATGTCTTTCTTCATGTCGTTCCACCAATAAGAACGCCTTAAATCTTGGTACATATGGGTACCGCCTGGGTGGTTAGCAAATCTGGAGCGATGAGCCTCCTGAAGTAGCTCCTCCCTAACCGGGTGAGATGGAGGTACGCATAAGCGGCCTCAGAAATATATAAGACCTACTTCATCTCAGGTAAACTCGATCTGCTACCCGGAAGCTATCTGGTTACTAATGGATTGTAAATGCTAATCTCCAACCTGGGCCTCCCGAATCCTCATCCTGATCGACGATTGAGCAACCATGGTAACCAGAATACCCTGCTCTATCCGTCCCTGCTCCTCAAGGACCAATTCGGAGAATCCCTCAATCAAGTCTGTGACCACAACTCGGCAACAAACTAAAGTCCCTCTGAACTTCCTGCTGTGTGCATCGACAACCCGGGTGGTAGCTAATGGTACAATCGTAATCCTTCATGAACTCCATCCATCTCCTCTATCGGAGGTTGAGTTCCTTTTGAGTGAACAGATATTTGAGACTCTTATGGTCCGTAAGAATCTCAAAGGTATACCATATAGATGATGCCGCTAAATCTTCAAAGCAAAGATGATGGCGGCTAGCTCCAGATCATGTACAGGGTAGTTCTTCTCATGCTCCTTCAACTGACGAGAAGCATAGAAGACTACTCTACCATGCTGCATCAGAACAATTCCCAAACCCTGTAGAGAAGCGTCGGTGTAGAGTACGAATCCATCCTCTCCAGAAAGTAAAACCAAAACTGGAGCCGACACTAATCTCCACTTCAGCTCCTGGAAGCTGATCTCGCAGGCTTCTTATCACGTGAACTTCAAATGTAAATGTTTCCGTCGAAACATCTCTAGAATTATGTGAAGATGGTGTACGTGATTATCCTTGGATCAGAAATAGATCACAACTTTACCATGATTCAACTCATCACTCCATAACAATTCATCTAAACCTGTCTAGAACCCTGAAATAGATGCTTAGCTAAAAGTCATCTTGCAAACCATACACAGATGTATCTTCCATTTCAAAATCATACTGGGAGAGATCATAAAGAATTGACCCATCTCCTTTCAATATCTAGAGCTTACCACCATAAAATGTCAAGTCAATGAGTTTTCCCGATAACAAGTCTGAAATCTGATCACTAACTACAAATCACCAAAAATAGATCACCTAATGTGAAAGAAACACTCCGTCACAAGAAATACTACATATGTGGGAGCAACGCTCTACCCCCAACAAGGCAACCTATATGGGAGCAATGCTCCACCACCGCAATCCAAAATATGTGGGAGCAACACTCCACCACAAACAATATAAAATATGTGAGAGCAACGCTCCACCACAAATAATCCATAATATGTGGGAGCAACGCTCCACCACAACAATCCAAAATATGTGGGAGCAACTCTCCACCCCAAATAATCCATAATATGTGGGAGCAACGCTCCACCACAAACAATCCATAATATGTGGGAGCAACACTCCACAATAAACATCCCATAAGTGACCCGGACATCTAACTATCCAACTAGAGACTGCACGAGATCACTCTACCACATATCACTGTGGGCAACCAGGGGTATAACAACCTAGTAAGCAAATCAAATCCATCGTCAACTCTATCAACATCCTAGTGGGTCACCCACCAATAGGAGAATTAGTTGACAGGGTAATACAACAAATGACATAATGTAGACACTCAACATCCTACATTCAACATAGGTAGAACCATCCTGATGCCACCAACAATACACCTGACACACGTGTACACACAACATAGGTATGATCGACATAATCCTCCAATTAGTGCACACCCAACACACTCATAACATAGGTATAAATTAGCGTGATACCTCCAACAATACATACCGAACCCGTGTGCATATATCTACGTAGGTATAATCGTCAATACACCTCAAACAACCCTCGCCTAACATATATACACATATGCCAAGAGTATAATCAACGTAATACTTCCAACAAATCATAATAGACACGATTGTACACACAGAACAAATATAATCAATAAGATACCTCCCGTAATACACCAAACACATGTACACATACCATAACATAGATTTAATCGTCATGATACCTTCAATAATACAATCAGACACGTACACCGAACTATATAGCTATAATCCACAAGGAACCTACAATAACCATATTGGAACATGTATACAAATACTACTTGCAAATGGACAGTCTATCACAGGACTCCTACAACACATAACAATCATATGTAGACACAACATAGATAGGAATAATCAGCATATTTAACCCAATCAACCTGACATTCCCTATGCTACCTTCTAAGTTATCCAACTAGGTACATACAGTCTACAATTAAAGTACCCATGGAATAGGATACATCGATCCTCTATAGACTGACCAAACCAACAATGTCTTTTCCACGTCAGTACAAACCAGGTACTCAAATGTGCTCTAGATACCTAACTAAGCACAAATAATCCAAAGATTTGAACCTCTAAAAATAGAGTATGGCAATTCCCTACTGATCGGACCAACAAAACTAAATCGGTCATCTGCAAACTAATCAAGAATACATTAATCCTCCACAAGCAACTAAGGTATATCGATCCATGACTACCCAAATCAACAAGTGTAAATCAGACTTCTACTGACCAATCTAACAAGAGTAAATCAATTATCTACTGATGAAATTAACTAAGATAAAATGGTATTCTACTGGCTAAGTCAACATGAATATGTAGGTATCATCCACTACCCAGCTAATAATAGCAAAGGCTGGTATGTGCCTCCATCTCCTAACCAACTAGCAGTAACATAAGCTAAAACTACTAGTGGTATGATATGAAAAATCACCAGAGACTATAGTCCTTGATCTCTATTAGGGTAGATCATGATCAGTGGCTAACCCATCATTTGTAATATGTGCTACAACAAGCAGACAGGTACTAAATACAAAGTGTTAATACATGTCATAACTATCATACTCAATAGTGCATACCCTAACAGAAATATATGATAACAATATACCAACATACCTCCTATAACTTGGAGATGTCCTGCCGCTGCCTATTCCCAAAATCCAAAAAAAAAGTCACATCGAGAAAACAAAAACATGCAATCCGAAACATAGGAAATAAGACTCGTAAACCTGGCTCTGATACCAATAAATTGTCACGCCTTAGAGGAGTCCCTACCAGAGGAAATTCAGGCAGCATCTCCCCTGTACGAGTGACAATCTGAATCATTTCTATAGATACAATATACCTCAACCACAGGCGGCTGGAATATACCCATAACCACGCAGTTTATATGCAGCCTACTCGGCTGATACAATAAAAACATAACCACACAGTTATATGTAAATCTAACAGCCCACTCGGCTGTACCAAAACCAAACACAGCAGAAATATACTAGACAACACATACAAACTAAAAACAAACACTGCTAGCCGGCTAGGCTTACAACACACTGTTGGAATGTATACTAAAAGCCTAGCTTTTGTAAATATTTATTTTGAAATAAAGAATCGCATTGGTCAAAAATATCTACATTTATGTTAAGTGTAGTTGTTCAATTAATTTATATCATAGATAAAATGGTGTGTGGTGTCACGCACAGAAAATCATGTTATCAGTTCTTTATAAATTATAAACAGTTGCTCACGACTAAGATGGAAAGGAACAAATCGTCAGTAAGGTCGTAGTGTGATTAGGGATTAGTTAATCTTGACTGATAAATTACACTAGTACACTCTAAGTATATTGAGTAGGACCATTTTAGGTAAGTTCTTTTTATACTGACTTGATAAAAGAACTAGACCTTAGTTATTATGGAAGTGTGTGCTCTTAATCCTAATATAATAACAAACACATATATTTAGTATTTATTTCTTTGACTTATCAATGGGTGAGATTTAGCTCGATAAATCAATAAGCCCTATAAGTTGGGAAATGATATTACTTATAGTGTGTGTTGTTGATTATAGAAGGAAACTGTGCCCTAGTAATCTAGGTTGAGAATGACTCCAAGAGGAGTTCATAAGGATTGTCATGTTAAACCCTGCTGATGGACTTAGTCCGACATGATGATGAGGTTGAGTGGTACTACTTTTGGACTAAGATATTAATTAAGTGAGTTGTCAGTAACTCATTTAATTAGTATACATTCGACATCTTAAACGCAGGGAGACTAACACACTCATAATAAGGTGCCCAAAATGTAATTTGGGATTGGTACGGTAGTTCAATAATAAATTTTAGTGGTATGAATTATTATTGATGAAATTAAGTTGTGTGTTCGGGGTGAACACGGGAAGCTTATTTTCATCGGGAGACCAAAACCAATTCCTCCTCTCGATCCCTATCGTAGCCTCTTGTATGTAGAGAATTATACCCACGTATACCCACATTCTTACCCACTCTTTGGTGGTCAGCCAAGCTAGCTTGGAACCCAAGCTAGGGTCAGCCAAGACCCAAGGATTGAGTCAAGATTGGTGGCCGACCCTAGCTTGGAGTCCAAGCTAGGTGTGGCCGGCCACATATAATATAAAAATGGATTTTATTTAAATTTTTTCTTATGTGAATAACTTGATTTTAGAAGAGAGTTTAAAATTTAAATCTTTTCTTTTATAGCTTTCTACAAAAGATTAAGAAAAGATTTGAAATCTTTCCTTATTTGTAGATTAAAAGGTGGATTTTAATTTTAAGAAAACTTTCATTTTTTTAACCATGTTCATGATTTAAAAGAGAGTTTAAAAATTAAATATTTCTTTTATAAGTTTCTACAAAAGATTAAGAAAAGATTTGATATCTTTCCTTATTTGTAGATTGAAAGGAGATTTTAATTTTTAGAGATAACTTTCCTTTTGGAAATCATCCACATATTTAAAAGAAAGATTTTTATTTATAAAATTTCCTTTTTACAAGCCACCATGAAGGGAAAAATTATTGGAGAAATATTTTATAAATTTCCAGAAATAAATTAGGAAGTTTTAATTCTTGTGTTAATTAAAACTCTCCTTGTTTTGGAAGCTTTTGGAGTGGCCGACCATATGGTTTAAGAAGAGGATTTTAATTTTAATTAATTAAAATTTTCTTTTTCATGGCAAAGGAATTAAGGTAGTTTTTATTTAAATTTTCTTATTTACCAAGGCCAAGGATTATAAAAGAGAGGGTAGAGGTGTCTTCAAGGCTAACGACTCTATTCTATTTCTTTCTCTCTTTTTCTTCCTTGGTGTGGTTGGCCCTAGAGCCTCTTCTCCTTCTCTTCTCTTCCTCCTTTGTGGCCAGCAGCATCAACACAAGAGAAGTCCATGGTGGCCGGTTCTAGCTAGGAGAAGAAGGAGAGAAAGGAGACTTTATTTCTAGCATCCCTTGAAGCATGGTGGTGGTGGTTGAACCTCACATCTCTTGGAGTTTTTGTAGTGGCCAAAACTTGCTTGGAGAAGAAGGGCTTGGGTGGTTCTCATCTCAGAAGATCGTTGCCCATACAACGTCCGAGATTAGAAGAGGAATACGGTAGAAGATCAAGAGGTTATTTTTGCTTACAAAGAAAGGTATAACTAGTAATTATTTTCCGCATCATACTAGTTTTCTTTGTATAGTTATTTTTGGAAATACCAAACACAAGAGGCATATGATTCTATAGTTTTCAGATTTGTTTCGAATTTGTGTTTCTTTTATTTTATTTTTCAAATTTGTGATTCGATTGTTCTTTTTGGTTAAACCTAGAGTTATATAAGGAAATTAAATATTAGCTTTCCTTAAAAGGCTTTGTCTAGGTGGTGGTGGATGCTCCCATACCCAAGAAGGCCATGTGCCTCGCCATGCAGTCCTAGAAGCTAATTTTGGAAATTAATATTTAATTAAATTTATAACACAGGTTAATTTGGATCAATAGTGTTAAGTTCCGCTTGCGATCCAAGTCTAAACCATTAAGAACAGATAAGTTAAATTTGGAATCAATAATGTTAAGTTTCGTTTGTGATTCCTAATTTAACTTCTAAAGAACACAACAGGTTGTTTAGGAAAAGGTTCAACACTTGTATAAAATTTTTGTATAATGGAACCGGTACGATTCTCCTAGGACCAACCAACAATTGGTATCAGAGCTAGGGTTTGCCTCTGTGTTTGGTTTTCAAATAGATTATGCACATGTCATACATAATTTAGGCAGGATAATAGTAGGATGTGCTAACTTTGTGGTTGCAGGCTCCAACTATTATGGCATATAGATATTGTGTGTGATTGGACCCTTGGACATGTCAAAGGCATTTTATTGTGTGTACATGATTGTAATATTAAATACAGCAGGAGCTATATTAGTTATTAGGATTTTATATTTTTGTTTCGATCTAGATTACATGTACATTCCTTTGTGGAATATAGGATCGATATATGTAAAATTCTATTTTTATCACGGATCGTATCCTTGCGAAGCGTGGTGCTACTGGAGGACCAGAGGCGCAGCAGAAAAGAAAGCTCGATGGACCTGACGACATGGACCCGATGGCGGTGGCTAAAGAAGGCAGCAACCAGGGTTGGAACACACGAAGAACAGTGATGGAAGAAGTCATAATAGTTGGAAAATTAATTTCCATATTTATTGCTTTTATTTACTGTGATGTGCATGTGATGTATGCTAGCATAGGTTAAAATTCTTCACTTTAAAAAACTAAGTGGGAGAGGGATTTTTAAATAAATTTCACGGTCTCCATTACTGGTTTGTAAGTGATACAACAAGCTTACGTGTTGGCTCTGAGTGCCTCCCTCCACAACGGATGGGTTTGTTGCGGATCACTAGATCAAACTTCCTTTATGGATGGTTATAGGAAATTATTTAGGAGCGTGTGATCTTCTCCAATTGAAGGGGCATAATCCTATCTAATGGACTAAGTATCAAGTAATGGTATACACTTAGATGCATTCAATAGTATCCTCCCCAATGGAGTCATCGCTATTGTTTTGCGGGACCAAAGGAATACAAACTATTAATTTGTCATAAAGCTAGGTAAAACCCTCCTCTTACAAATGTTTGAATTTGTATACGTCCACACTAACATGGCAAGCAAAATTCACGGTGTTTGAGGTAATTTTATTTGTCATAAAGTTAAGTTGACAATATAAAAAGTGTAATACCTCCTCTTACAAACAATTGAATTTGTATACGCCACACTAATGTGGCATGCAAAATTCATGGTGTTTGAGGTAATTTAAGGTTGACAAGATAATTAATGGGTAAGACCCTCCTCTTACGAATGTTGAATTTGTATACGTCCACACTAACGTGGCATGCATAATTCCCGATGTTTGAGGTGTTGGTGAATGTAAATAATATTGTTTGAGGAATCAATGTTATTTTAAATTCAAAGTTTTGACCAAAGACAAGACCAACTATTAATTTTTTTGTCATAAAGTAAGGTTGACGAGATAATAAAATTAATGGATAAAATCTTTTTTTTGAATTTGTATACGTCAACACTAACATGGCATACAAAATTCATGGGGATTTTTAAGGAGTTGGTCTTGACCAAATATTTTTGTGATTCTTAGGATTTAAAATGTTGGTCAATCCCCTAGCTGTTATACTATAGGATAGACTTAGTGGTCCCAATTATAATGATTGGAAATAAGACTTTGACATTAAGGTGGGTTGTCTTCTTAGAACTAAGAACAATAAAGATGTATTTTATTCCTTAGTTGTTACATGTTTAGTGGAGTTATCTACCGGTACCTGGTGTGTAGATACGGGAATCACTGATCATGTCTACAATTTATTGAAGGGGTTCCAGGAAACCCGACAACTATATGAAAGGAAAATCACCGTCTACATAGGCACTGCTGCAAAAGTAGTAGCTGTTGTAGTGGGAGGTGTTTATCCTCCGAGAGGAATAAAACTTGGATTTTGAGAAATTATCTTTACATACCAAATTTAGAAAGAATTTGATTTCAATTTCTAAACTATCAAAGAATAGATATTCTGTCTATTTTGATAACAAACTTGTTATCAAGAAAAATAGGGAAGTTATCTGTTCTGGTATGTTGGTTGATAATTTATAATCCAATAACTCCCACGATGCAATAAATGGAAATTAATGGCACATCTTCTAACTTTAATAAGAGAAAGCAACCTTCGGAAATGAACCAATCATATTTTTGGCATCTAAGGCTTGAGTAGGATTCAAAGGATAATAACCAATGAACTCTTGGGTTCATTGGTAGTGGAAATCTTTTCCAACCTGCGAGTCTTACTTGGAAGGAAAAATAACCAAGAAGCTTTTAAGTCTAAGGGGTATAGATCCAAAGATATGTTGGAATTGGTTCATTCTGATTTGTGTGGATCTATGACTATTCAGGAAAGAGGTAGTTTTAAATATTTCATCAATTTTATAGACAACTATTTAAAATACGGGTACATTTACTTGATACACTGCAAGTCTAAGTGCTTTGATAAGTTCAAAGAGTATTAGGCTGATGTGGAGTAACGTCAAGGTAAAAGTATCAAGTCACTACGCTGAGATCGTAGTGGCAAGAACCTCTTGGGAGAGTTTAGGAGTCACTTATCAGAAGACGGGATTCAATCCTAACTAACTGCACCTGGTACACCCCAACAGAATGGTGTAGTAAGAATGTATAGAACTCTTATGAAAATAGTTAGATCAATGATGAGTTATTCAGAATTACCAAAATACGTTTTGAGGATATACACTGGAAACGGAAGTGAACATAGTACCTTCTAAGTCAGAACTCTCTACTCCCATAGAATTACAAAATGGGCATAAGCCTAGTCTGAAGCATATTAAGGTGGTCTAGCACATGAGAGACACTGATAAGTTGGACAAGAGTTCACTTGTTTGTAGGTTATCCTAGAGAAACGAAAGGAGGTTTATAGTCCTAAAAATCAAAAGGTCATTGTCAGCACTAATGCACGATTTTTAGAAGAGAACTATAATAAACCATAAGCCCATAAGTAAATTTGTTCTTAAGGAAATAATAAAGGACATAACTAATCTAGTACCAACTATACAAGATGATATATCACAAGAAACTACAACACATATCACAGATGATACACAATTGCAGAAAGTTCCTCGTCGTAGTGGGAGGGTTGTTAGGTAACCTAAAATATTCATGTTTTGGGAGAGTCTTTGGACTTGATTCCTGGTGAACATGAATCTAATTCCGGGACATATGACAAAGAGCTCCAAGATAAAGATGCAACATCTTTGTAAAGAGCAATGAATACAGAATTAGAATATATGTAGTCTAATAAAGTCTGGGAGCTTGTAGAACCAACAAATGGTGTAAAAGCCATTGGGTAAAAATAAGTCTACAATAGGAAAAGAGGGATAGACAGGAAGGTGGACACTTTCAAAGCAAGGCTTGTTGTAAAAGGAAACATTTTCACCGGTAGCCATGCTTAAGTCTATCCGGATTCTTTTATCTATTACTTCTCATATAGACTATGAGATTTAGCAAGTGGATGTCAAGACAGTTTTCCTTAATGGAAGTCATGAAGAAAACATCCATATATAGCAACCAGAAGGGTTCATTGCAAAGAGCAAAGAGCATCTTGTGTGCAAGTTCAATTAGTCTATGGACTGAAGTAAAGCTTCAAGGTCTTGGAACATCCAGTTTAATAAAGTAATTCAGACCTATGGATTTATTTAATAACTGGATGAGTCTTGTGTATATAAGAAGTGTGATAGAAACATGGTGGTATTTCTTGTACTATACATAGATAACATTTCTGGTAGTTGGAAATAATATCAAAGTGTTGTCAGAAGTAAGGGAATGGTTGTCCAAACAATTCGATATGAAGGACTTGGGAGAATGCATATATTCTTGGGATCAAAGTAATAAGGGATCGCAAGAAAAGAATATTTTACTTATCCCAAGCTTCATATATCGAAACAATCCTTGCTCGTTTTAGCATACAAGACTTCAAGAAAGGTTTTCTACCTTTTAGGCATGGAGTAGCTTTATCTAAAGAAATGTCTCTGAAGACAACAAAGGAGATAAAGGACATGAAGGCAGTTCCTTATGCTTCGGCTATCGGAAGCCTAATGTATGTAATACTGTGTATAAGACTGGATATCTGTTTTGCCCAGGGCATAGTTAGCAAATATCGAAGTAACCCAGGACTAGGACATTAGACTGTCGTAAAGCATATATTAAAGTACCCTAGAGGAACTAGAGATTATATGCTAGTTTACAAGGCAGATAATTTGATCCCTGTGGGTCACACGGATTTTGACTTTCAATCAGATAAGGACAATAGTAAGTCAACATCGGGGTTTTGTGTTTACTTTAGGAGGTAAAGCCATAACAATGGAGGAGTGTTAAAGCATAGATGTTTTTCGGACTCCGCCATAGAAGCTGAGTATATGGCAGCCTCTAAGGCAACCATAGAAGCTATATGGCTCAGAAACTTCATGATGGACTTAGATATGATTTATGGTTTGTCCAAAAATTATTATAATTTATTATAATAATAGTGGTGCAGTAGCAAACTCGCAGAAAACATAAGTCCATAAGATAAGTAAACACAATAGAGTGCAAGTACCACCCAAATACGAGACATCATATAACGAGGAGAAGTTGTTGCCTCCTAGATTGCACCAGGTGATAACCTGTAGATCCTTTCACAAAGGTCCTTAAGGCAAGAGTTTTTGATGGGCGTGTTGAAGGGTTGGAAATCAGATGTATGGCAACAGTAATGGCAGCATAGTCTTTTAGTATAAGTGGGAGATTGTTGGAATGTATACTAAAAGCCTAGCTTTTGTAAACATTTATTTTGAAATAAAGAATCACATGGGTAAAAAATAACTACATTTATGTTAAGTGAAGTTGTTCAATTAATTTATATCATAGATAACATGGTGTGTGGTGTCACGCACAGAAGATCATGTTATCAGTTCTTTATAAATTATAAATAGTTGCTCACGACTAAGATGGAAAAGGAACAAACCATCGGTAAAGTCGTATTGTGATTAGGGATTAGTTAATCTTGACTGATAAATTACACTAGTACACTCTAAGTGTATTGAGTATGACCATTTTAGGTAAGTTCTTTTTGTACTAACTTGATAAAAGAACTAGACCTTAGTTATTATGGAAGTGTGTGTTCTTAATCCTAATATAATAACAAACACATATATTTAGTATTTATTTCTTTGACTTATCAATGGGTGAGATTTAGCTCAATAAATCAATAAGTCCGATAAGTTGGGAAATGATATTACTTATAGTGTGTGTTGTTGATTATAGAAGGAAACTGTGTCCTAGTAATCTAGGTTGAGAATGACCCCAAGAGGAGCTTATACGGATTTTCATGTTAAACCCTGCAGGTGGACTTAGTTCGACATGACGATGAGGTTAAGTGGTACTACTCTTGGACTAAGATATTAATTAAGTGAGTTGTTAGTAACTCATTTAATTAGTGGACATTCGACATCTTAAATACAGGGAGACTAACGCACTCATAATAAGGAGCTCAAAATCTAATTTGGGATTGATGCTGTAGTTCAATAATAATTCTTTGGTGGTATGAATTATTATTGATGAAATTAAGTTGTGTGTTCGGGGCGAACACGGGAAGCTTATTTTCATCGGGAGACCAAAATCAATTCCTCCTCTCGGTCCCTATCGTAGCCTCTTGTATGTAGAGAATTATACCCACCTTCTTACCCACTCTTTGGTGGTCGGCCAAGCTAGCTTGGAACCCAAGCTATGGCCGGCCAAGGCCGAAGGATTGAGTCAAGATTAGTGGCCGGCCCTAGCTTGGAGTCCAAGCTAGGTGTGGCCGGCCATATATAATATAAAAAGGAATTTTTATTTAAATTTTTTCTTATGTGGATAACATGGTTTTAAAAGAGAGTTTAAAATTTAAATCTTTCCTTTTATACCTTTCTACAAAAGATTAAGAAAATATTTGAAATCTTTCCTTATTTGTAGATTGAAAGGTGGATTTTAATTTTAAGAAAACTTTCCTTTTCTGTAACCATGTTCATGATTTAAAAAAGAGTTTAAAAATTAAATATTTCTTTTATAAGTTTCTACAAAAGATTAATAAAAGATTTGATATATTTCCTTATTTGTATATTGAAAGGAGATTTTAATTTTTAGAGATAACTTTCTGTTGGAACCTCAAGGTGTTTTGATGTGATCAACCAAGCTAAGTTAGGTCCTGCGTTTGTTTAACCCTTGTGTCTAAGTGTGCAGGAGCTTAGGAACACAGGAAGTCGAGCGGAAGACGCGGCTAGCGAGAAGGACGACATGGGGAGAGAGCCGACGGGCTCGGTGCGTCCGAGGGACGAGGTGATCGCGAAAGAGTACACCGGTGGACGAGAAGAACGTGTGCGGCGTTCGAGGGACGAGAAACCGGGAAGGAAGGCTGCTCGAGGAGAAGGTCGGAACTTGGGTTCGGGTGAGCCCTCTTTCGGATGGCCGAGATCACCCAAGAGAGCGGATCCGGAGGAGAAGAACTGGACCGAGGCGGGACTGAACTAGAGAAGAGGTCCCGAACAAAAAAGTCAACTTCTGTTGACTTTGAGCTCCGGGGCGCCTGTAGCCCTCCGGGTCGCTTGGAGCCCTTCCGGACGCCCGGACCTGGATTTTGACCAGGATCGCGTCAAACGCGATCTGATCGTTGGGGGATAAAATTTTATCCCCGCCCAAGGCACCCGGAACCCCTTCGGGGCACCCCGACCAGTGCTATAAATATAGCACTGATCTGCACAGTTAAACCAACGAACTTGTAATTCATTTCTTTCTGTGCTTTCTATTCTTTTGTACTGTCAACGCTGTAAGAGGCTACTCTGCCCAGAGGAGAATCAGCTAGTTCGCCATCTTTGCCTTGGATTAGCAACTCTCTGATTACAAACCAAGTAAACCCTCTTGTGTCTGATCTTTTAATTTAGTCTCTTCTTTTTTATTACAAGTGTTTGTTAATTAGTTGAATATCCGAGAAAGGTTTTTGGTTTAATTTTTGTAGGGCAATTCACCCCTCCCCTCTTGCCGGCCTACAAAGGGACCAACAAGTGGTATCAGAGCAAGGACGCTTCAGGAGGACTAATCGCCGATCGAAGCAACAAGATGGTCGGACCAAGCATCGTTCCACCAAAATTCGAGGGGGACTTCGCAGACTGGAAGTGTCGTATGGAGGTATTCTTAAGAACTGATTTTGAAATTCAGTTTATTATGAAGTATGGTTTTGTAGCTCCGATGAATCAAGATGGAGAAGAAAAAGTGGAGAGGCATTGGACAAAGAAGGAGTAGAATGAGTCTATAGCGAACAGCCGTGCGGAATATCACCTACTGAGCGTACTGCCACCTCAGGAAGTTAACCGCATCAGAAGCTACTCGTCGGCCAAAAAACTTTGGGAGAAGTTCCTAGAACTCCACGAAGGCACGTCCGAAGCAAAGCTTGCTAGAAGAGACATCCTCCAGAACAAGCTGATGAACGCCCATCTTGAAAAAGGTGAGAAGGTAGCCAATCTACACGCAAAGGTAAAAGAACTGATAGCTAGTCTCGAGAACCTCGGTGAAATGGTAACAAACCGGGACACCATACGCTACGCACTCAACGCATTTCCTCGAACTCTAGAGTGGGCATCAATCATCGACGCCTACTATATTTCAAAAAACCTGGAGGTAAGGACTTTAGAAGAGTTGTTTTCTACTCTTGAGTTACATGAAACCAGGTGTGCAGCTACAACAAAAGACTCAAGTCAGATAATGGCGCTGAACGCAACCAAGAAGGATAAACTCGAGTCAGACTCCGAAGAAGATCAAGATGCATATATGGTAAGAAACTTTAAAAAGTTTTTTAGATCTAATAAATTTAAAGAAATGCAGAATAAAATGAATCCAAGAAATAAAAGAAAAGTGTGTTGCTACTAGTGTCAAAAGGTAGGACACTTAAGAGAGGATTGCCCAGAACTAAAGAAGGACAAAATGAAGACACCCAAGAAACACAAGAACCTAAAAGCTACTTGGGATGACACTTCTTCATCTGAGTCCGAGATTCAAGAATATGTCGGGATAGCACTGATGGTAAGCTACAAAGGACAAAGTACATTAGAACCCAACATCGATGAAGGAGGAGCGACCTCAGATGGAAGTAGCGAAGCAAGGGGAGATTCAGGCTTTAAGTCTGATATGGTAAGTGAGGTATGCCTCTTACCCCCTGATGAACTTTAGTATTAAGGCAATGGAAAAATCCATGTATAAATTAGAAAATAAAAATACCAAATTAGAAAATGAAATCTTAGAAACAAAAAGAATTTAGGCAAAATCATGTCTTATAGAGGATTTTGAAAATTTGAAAATTGAAAATGAAAAACTAAAAGAAGAAATAAAGAGATTGAAAAAATCTAATGGTCCAAATATTTCTACTTTTAGAAATTATAGAGGTTTAAATTGGTATTATAGATTTCATCAAAGTCAAATTAGAAATATATCAAAAATCTATGTACCTAGGAAATACTTAGTTAATCCTGTAGGTAGGAACCTCTACTGGGTTCCAAAAACCTGTTTAATTTAAAATTAAAATTAGACTTAGCATTTTCAGCAAGGAAATTAAATAACTAATTTCATTATGAGGCTTTGTCTAAGGAAGTGATTGTTGCTCCAATAACCAAGAAGGCCTAGTGCCTCGCCACGACCTGGAAGCCAAGTATCGAAATGAAAAGTTTAATTGACTAACTGAAAAAACATTAATTTAAATTACTTAATGCTTTAAAAGAGTTATTCAATTTGTGTTAGAAAATATTTAAAAATTTTCTTAACTTGACTTAGAAATTTTTTTTACCTTAGAAATTATTTATGAAAATTGACTTAGAAATTTTTTTTATGAAAGTCATCTTAGGATTTTTTTTTTTTATATATAAAAATTGCCTTAAGATTTTTTAAAATTTTGACTAAGAATTTTTTTGATAATATTGCCTTAGAATTTTATTTTTAAAATTGACTTAGAATTTATTTTAAAAATTGACTTAGAATTGTTTCTTATGAATATTAACTTAGAATTTTTTTTTTCTGAAAATTAGAAAAAAAAATTCAAACTTAAAATTTTTTAAAAAAAATTTTTAACACTTATGACTGTTTTTTTTCTGAAAAATGTTTTACTTAAATTTTTCTCGAAAGAAAAATTCTGAAGAGTGTTTTTACTTAGACATTTTTTAAAAAAAAATTTACACTTAAATTTTTTTTAAGAATTTACCTTAGACTTGTTTTTAACCCCAATTTTTATGTGATCACAGGGGGAGAAGTATGTTAAGTCTAGGGGGAGGTAATATGTTAAGTCTAGGGGGAGGTAATATAATTTTTCAATTGAAAAATATTTGGACTTATTTGAATATAAATTATTTTTATTGCATATGTTTACCCTAACTTAACTTGGGTTGCTCACATCAAAAAAGGGGAGATTATTGGAACCCCAAGGTGTTTTGATGTGATCAAACAAGCTAAGTTAGGTCCTGCGTTTGTTTAACCCTTGTGTTTAAGTGTGCAGGAGCTTAGGAACACAGGAAGTCGAGCGGAAGACGCGACTAGCGAGAAGGACGACACGGGGAGAGAGTCGACGGGCTCAGTGCGTCCGAGGGACGAGGTGACCGCGAAAGAGTACACCGGTGGACGAGAAGAACGTGTGCGGCGTTCGAGGGACGAGAAACCGGGAAGGAAGGCTGCTCGAGGAGAAGGCCGGAACTTGGGTTCGGGTGAGCCCTATTCCGGATGGCTGAGATCACCCAAGCGAGCGGATCCGGAGGAGAAGAACCGGACCGAGGCGGGACTGAACCAGAGAAGAGGTCCCAGACGAAAAAGTCAACTTCTGTTGACTTTGGGCTCTGGGGCGCCCGGAACCCTTCCGGGTGCCCGAACATGGATTTTGACCAGGATCGTGTCAAACGCGATCTGATCATTGAGGGATAAAATTTTATCCCCCCAGGGCGCCCGGAACCCCTTCGGGGCGCCCCGACCAGTACTATAAATATAGCACTCCTGTTAAGTTGTGTTATAAATTAAACTTGGATCGCCTGCGGAACTTTACACGTTTGATCCTAAATTTAACTTATTTGTTCTTTTAGGTTTAGACTTAGATCTCCTGCGGAACTTAACACGTTTGATCCAAATCTACCTATGTTATTAATTCAATTAAATATTAATTTCCAAAATTGGCATCCAGGACTACATGGCGAGGCACATGGCCTTCTTGGATATGGGAGCAACCACCACCGCCTAGACAAAGCCTTTTAAGGAAGCTAATATTTAATTTCCTTAAATAACTCTAGGTTAACCAAAAGGAACAATCGAATCACAAGGAAAAGAAAAATAAAAGAACACAACATCGAAAACTAATTCGAAAAACTAGAATCGCATGCCTCTTGTATTTGGTATTTTTACAAAGAAATAAAACTAGTATGATGCGGAAATTAAATACTAGTGTACATTTTCTTTTGCAAGCTAAAAAAAAAACCTCTAGGTCTTCTACCGTATTCCTCTTCTAACCTCGGACGTTGTGTGGGCAACGATCTTTCGAGATGAGAAACCACCAAAGCACCTTCTTCTCGTCCTTGCAAGGTTCGGCCACAACAAGAGCACCTCCAAGGATGAAGAGATTCAACCACCACCAATGCTCCAAGGGATGCTAGAAAAGAGACTTCTTTTCTCTCCTTCTTCTCCTTCTTAGATTCGTCCACCAAAGCTATCTCCACCAAGAGAAGGTTTCGGCCATACAAAGGAGAGGAGAGGAAAAGGAGGGGCCGGCCACACCCAAGGAGAAAAGAGAGGAAAAATAGAATAGTGATCTTAGCTATGAAGGCACCTCTACCCCCTCTTTTAGAATCCTTGGTCTTGGCAAATAAGGAAATTTTAATAAAAATTTCCTTAATTCCTTTGCCATGAAAAAGAAAATTTAATTAATTAAAATCAAATTCCTTTTCTCACATATCATGGCCGGCCACATTCAAATCTCCAAGCAAATAAAATTTTAAACACAAATTAAAATTTCCTTATTTGCTTCCGGAAATTTATAAAAATTTCTCCAATAATTTTTCCCTTCATGGTGGATTATAAAAAAGAAATTAAAATCTTTCTTTTAAACATGTGGATAAAAAGAAAGTTATCACTAAAAATTAAAAACTCTTTTAATCTACAAATAAGGAAAGATATCAAATCTTTTCTTAATCTTTTGTAGAAACTTATAAAAGAGAATATTTATTTTTTTTTAAATTCTCTTTTAAATCATGAACATGGTTAAAAAGGAAAGTTTTCTTGAAATTTAAAATCCACCTTTTAATCAACAAATAAGGAAAGATTTCAAATTTTAAACTCTCTTTTAAACATGTGGATGATTTACAAATAAGGAAAGTTTTTACCAAAAATTAAAACCATCCTTTTAATCTACAAATAAGGAAAGAGATTAATCTCTTCTTTTAATCTTTTGTAGAAAGCTATAAAAGGAAATTTTTAATTTTTTAAACTCTCTTTTAAAACCATGATATCCACATAAGAAAATTTTTAATAAAAATCATTTTTATTATTCTAGTGGTTGGCCACCTAAGCTTGGGACCCAAGCTTTGGCCGGCCACCAACCTGGCTCATCCACTTGGTCTTGGCCGGCCCTAGCTTGGGTTCCAAGCTAGCTTGGCCGACCCCATTGGATGGATAAGAAGGTGGGTCTGTGGTGGGTATAAATCTCTATATACAAGAGGCTACGATAGGGATCGAGAGGAGGAATTGGTTTTGGTCTCCCGATGAAATTAAGCTTCCTGTTTTCGCCCCGAACCCACAACTTAATTTCATCAATAATAATTAATTCCACTAAAGAACTATTATTGAACTACCGCACCAATCCCAAATTACATTTTGGGCTCCTTCTTATTATGAGTGTGTCAGTCTCCCTGTGTTTAAGATGTCGAATGTCCACTAATTAAATGAGTTACTGACAACTCACTTAATTAATATCTTAGTCCAAAAGTAGTACCACTCAACCTCATCGTCATGTCGGACTAAGTCCACCTGCAGGGTTTAACATGACAATCCTTTTGAGCTCCTCTTGGGGACATTCTCAACCTAGATTACTTGGACACAATTTCCTTCTATAATCAACAACACACACTATAAGTGATATCATTTCCCAACTTATCAGGCTTATTGATTTATCGAACTAAATCTCACCCATTGATAAATTAAAGAAATAAATATCAAATATATGTGCTTGTTATTATATTTGGATTAAGAGCACTCACTTCCATAATAACTGAGGTCTCTGTTCCTTTATAAAGTCAGTATAAAAGAAACGACCTCTAATGGTCCTACTCAATACACTCTAAGTGTACTATTGTAATTATATAGTTAAGATAAACTAATAACTAATTACACTACGACCTTCCAATGGTTTGTTCCTTTCCATCTTGGTCGTGAGCTACTGTTTATAATTTATAAGGTACTGATAACATGATCCTCTGTGTGTGACACCACACACCATGTTATCTATAATATAAATTAATTAAACAACTACATTTATCATAAATATAGACATTTAACCAATGTGATTATTATTTCTAGATAAATGTTTATACCAAAAGCTAGGATTTTAGTATACATCCTAACAATCTCCCACTTATACTAAAAGACTAAGCTGCCATATCTACTGCCATACAACTGATTCTCAACCCTTCAACATGCCCATCAAAAGCTCTTGCCTTAAGGGCCTTAGTGAAAAGATCTATAGGTCATCATCTGATGCAATCAAGACAGCAACAACTTCTCCTCGTTTATACGATTTCTCGTATTTGGTGGTACTTGCGCTCTATTGTGTTTACTTGCTTTATAGACTCATGGTTTCTTCGAGTTTGCTACTGCACCACTATTATTACAATAAATTGTAATAATCTTTAGACAAACCAGAAATCAATCTATGTCTATCTTGAGGTTATTAAGTCATTCAGCTTTTATGACTACCTCAGAGGCTTACCTTATACTCAGCTTCTATGGTGGAGTCCAGAAAAACACCTATGCTTATCACTCTTCCATAGTTATGACTTTACCTCCTAAAGGAAACACAAAACCCCGAGGTTGACTTACTATTGTCCTTATCCGATTGGAAGTCAAAATCCGTGCAACCCACAGGGACCAAATTAACTACCTTGTAAGCTAGCATATAATCTTTAGTGCCTCTAAGGTACTTCAATATATGCTTTACTGCACTCCAATGTCCTTGTCTAGGGTTACTTTGATATCTGCTAACTATGCCCTTGGCAAAACAGATTTCTGATCTTGTACACAGCATTGCATACATTAGGCTTTCCACAACCGAAGCATAAGGAACTACCTTCATGTCCTTTATCTCCTTTGATGTCTTCAGAGATATCTCTTTAGATAAAGATACTCCATGTCTAAAAGGTAAGAAACCTTTCTTAGAGTTCTGCATGCTAAACGAGCAAGGATTGTATGAAGCTCGGGATAAGCACAACATTCTTTTCTTGCGATCCCTTATGTCTTTGATCCCAAGAATGTGTGCACATTTTCCTAAGTTCTTCATATTGAATTGTTTGGACAACCATATCCTTACTTTCGACAACACTTTGATATTGTTTCCAACTACCAAAAATGTCATCTGCGTATAGTACAAGAAATACCACCACGTTTCCATCACACTTCAAAAAACTCATTCGGTTATAAAATAAACTCATAGGTCTGTATTACTTTATTAAACCGGATGTACGAAGATCTTGAAGCTTTACTTCAGTCCATAGATTGATTAAGCTTTCACACAAGATGCTCTTTGCTCTTTGCAATGAACCTTTCTGGTTGCTTTATATAGATGTTTTCTTCAAGACTTCCGTTAAGGAAAACTGTCTTGACATCCATTTGTCAAATCTCATAATCCATATGAGCAATGATAGATAAAGGAATCCAGATAGACTGTAAGCATGGCTACCATTAAAAGGTTTCCCTTTTTCAACAAGCCTTGCTTTGAAAGTATACACCTTCCTGTCCGTCCTTCCTTTTCTATGGATTTTACACCATTTGGTGATTTTTCAAGCTTCCAGACTTTATTAGAATACATATATTTTAATTCTTCATTGCTTTTTGCCAAGATGTTACATCTTTATCTTGGAGTGCTTCGCCATATGTCTGGGGATTAGGTTCATGTTTACTTTGGATCAAGTCCGAAAACTCTCCCAAAAACATGAATCTCTCAGGTTGCCTCACAACCCTCCCACTACGACGAGGCATTGTCTGTTGTTGTGATACATGTTGCAATTTCTTTGTGGTATCTCATCTTGTACAGTTGGTATTAGATTAGATATGTCCTTTATTATTTCCTTAAGAACAAATTTACTTATGGGCACGTGGTTTATTACATAGTCTTTTTCTAAAAATCAGTCATTGATGCTAATAATGACCTTCAGATTTTTAAGACTATAAACCTACTTTCATTTCTCTAGGATAACCCACAAACAAGTGAAATCCTGCCCAACTTATCATTGTCTCTCTTTAGCATATGTGCTAGACTACCCGAATCTGAATATGCTTCAAAATAGGCTTATGCCTATTCAGCAATTCTATATGGTAGAGAGTTCTGACTTTGGAAGGTACTATGTTCACTTCCGTTTCCAAAGCATATACTTAAAATGAATTTGGTAATTTTCTAAATAACTCATCATCAATCTATTTATTTCCATAAGAGTCCTATACTTTCTTTTTTCTACACCATTCTGTTGGAGTGTACCAGGTGTAGTTAGTTGGGATTGAATCCCTACTTCTGATAAGTGACTCCTAAATTCTCCCAAGAGGTACTTGCCACTACGATCTCACCGTAGTGTTTTGATACTTTTACTTTGACGTTTCTCCACATCAGCCTCGTACTCTTTGAACTAATCAAAGCACTTAGACTTGCGGCACATCAAGTAAATGTATCTGTATCTAAAATATTTGAAATAACCTCTTGCCTGGAAAGTCAAAGGTCTTCACAAATCTGAATTAACCTATTCCTATATATCTTTGGCTCCAAGCCCCTTAGACTTAAAAGCTTCTTGGTTATTTTTCCTTCCAAGTAAGACTCACAGGTTGGAAAATTTTCCTCTACTAATTTACCCAAAAGTTCATCAGCTACCAATGAATCCTACTCAAGTTAATATAACCTAGCGTTAGATGCCAAAGATATAATTGGTTCATTTCCGAAGGTTGCTTTCTCTTAAAGTTAGAAGATGTGTTACTAATTTCCATTTGTTGCATCGTGGGAGTTATTGGATTTATAAATTGCCAACCAACATACCAGAACAGATAACTTCCCTCTTTTTCTTAACAACTTTAAAAGAGGCAGAATATCAAGTTCTTTGAATAGTTTGGAAACTGAAAACTAGTTCTTTCTAAACTTGGTACGTAAAGATAATTACTTAAAATTCATATTTTATTCTTATCAAAGGATAAACATCTCCCACTGCAACAACTGCCACAATTACAGCAGTGCCCATGTGGACGATATTTTTATTTTCATTTAGTTGTTGGGTTTCCTGGAACCCTACAATGAATTGCGGACATGATTAATGGTATCTATATCTACACTCCAGGTTCTAGTAGATAACACCACTAAACATGTTTCAACTAATGAATTAAATACACCTATATTGTTCTTAGTTCTAAGAAGACAGTCTACCTTAATGTCCAAGTCCTATTTCCAATCATTACAATTGGGACTACTAAGTCTTTTCTATAGTATAACAACTAGGGAATTGACAAACATTTTAAATCCTAAGAATCACAAAAATATTTGGTCAAGATCAATTCCTTAAAATCCCCATGAATTTTGTATGACATGTGTGAGATACAGCAAAATAAAATAACCTATAATGATTATTGGGAAATTTTATATATTTTTCTGGATTTATTTGGAGGACTTATGACAGTGTTTAAAGGGATAATGGAAATCACCATTTGAGAGGCTTATTAGGGAGTTAATTAGGTGGAGTAATTAAACCCTACCTATATAAATAAGAAACTACAGTACCTGAGCCCTAAAGGCCGCCTCGTTCCCTTCGCATTCCCTTCGTGTCCACTCCGTCGAAACGCCGATTTCCCCTCGAGCTCACCCTATCCGCCGACGGGATCAGCATCGACGCACGCTCGCGGTCGATCGCCTGCGCTTGGTTGCGAGACGAGTCTCTGGCCTCCTCCACGTTTGGTCGGCGGCCTCGACTGCAGCGTTCCCTTCAAAACGCCACTGCTCGCGAAGAATCCGTGGTCGGGAGAGTAGATCTGAGCTTTGGGGACACCGGAGATTGAATCGCCATTCCGAAGCTCGAATCTGGTCGAGGATCTGCACCATAGGAAGATATCTTATCTTCCCGAGCTTTAGGGCCTGACTCATAGGTAAGATATTTACAGTATTAGGACAGTAGATTTGTGGATCTGCGGTTGTACTCCATTCGATTTGTGCATTGATAGTGTGATTGCAATAGTTTGAAGGCTCTGTAGGAGCTCTGTTCATGAATCTTGGCAGTGGACATCATTGGAAGACTTGAGCCGAAGACCTCACCTTCTGGCAGTGAGTGATCAGTGGGGTGTAAGGTAAGGTTTAGGTATTCCGATACCTAGTTTAATTGAACCGATATTTTGTGCATTGGTGTATTGGGAAAAAATGCATGATTTGGGGGAAACCTAATTTTATGATCTGAAGGCATACGGTTAGGGTTGTGGATTGGGTATTAGTAGATCGGAATGGTTTCGTTGGGGTAATGAATGAAACTTGGATTAAATTTACCTGTCATGTATAGTTATTCAATTTCATATGTAGTTAGTTAAATTTTGTACGTTGACACAAGGCTTTGATCGAGGCGGGTATTGTGACGAGGTTGACGTTGGATTCAGCCTACATTTGAGGCGGGTACTTTTACTTATTTCTTTAGTTGTTGTTCTTGGTGCATGAGTAGCCCAGATAAAGTAGAGTTTTTCTTGACACCACTCATTTTATTTCTTGTGCTTGATACTTTATCCACTCAATCTTTGAGACGCTCACTTCCGTATCTATACAGTCTCCCGTTGTTATTCTTGATAACTAGCAGATACTATATGTCATGTTTACCTGTTTGACTACTGTTTATTTATGCTTAGTATTGAGCATGCAGATTCATGTAGCATACCTGATTTTTGTATATATGATGACTGTTGCATTATTCGCATCATGTCATGCATGCATCGCCGATGACCTTGGCTCCCTTGTGGTTGAGACGGTCATTAGCCAAAGCTGCACGCTCGGCCACTCATGGGTAGTGGCGGCTGAAGCGTGCCGCGTGTCCTGTCGCGCTGCACTCGGTCACTCATGGGTAGTGGCGGCTGGAGTTGTGAGCCGCATGGACCCTATTGCTATGTGGCTATTTAGCTACTATGCAAACTGTCTGCTCGGTCACTCGAGAGTAGTGGTAGCTGGAGTGTTGTACAGTTGTCATCGATCCGGTCTCTCGACCATACAGGGGTCATGGTGTAGAGAGGTGGGCGGGGTGACCATCCGTGCATACGTCGTTTCTATTATACCTGCTTCTGCTGTTATATGTCTACTTATGCTGTTCTGATACCACATATATTTGTTATGTATGCTTGGACACTGTTTTCTTTTACAGTATACCTTATATGTGATCTGGGTGATTATGGGTAGTACTCTAGCAGTTTATGTTTCCTCAGACCTTATACTAGTTTTGGATGTGGTATCAGGTATGGATATATATATACTTTGTTTTACACAGTAGTATCTGCCATTTATCCTTCGGAGACTGTATCTTTGTGTATTCCTGTTCTTTATGATACTCATGCACTGTCTATTATATTACCCGCTGAGTTTTTATACTCACCACCCACATTGGTAATTTCACCAGGTAGCTGATAGCGATACTAGTACACTTGGAGGAGGTTCCTGACTGCCGGTCCCACATCACTTCCGAGGACGGTTTTATGGTTTTGGTTTTCCTTTTATTGTGAGTTAAACCTTTGAACTTAGCACTGTAATAATTTGGCTGTGGACTTGTTATTTTGTATTTGGTTGTTTTGTCGAGAAGTCAAGCCGGGCCGGCCCGCGGTGAGTTTTCGTTACTTTATACTTGTTATTCTTGTTTTCCGCTGTGTTTGATTTTACAGCCATGTGGGCTGCATATTATCTGCATGGTTGTGATTTAATTTGCATATGTACTATCTGTTGGTGATGTATACCGGTTCCATTTGTCATTGCTACAGGGGAGGTGCTGTCCGATTTTTGGTCGGACAACCTTACTCTCGGGGCGTGACAATTTATTGGTATCAGAGCCACAGGTTTACAATGCCAGATTCGTACGTTTTGGATTTACGTTTTGGATTTTTCCGTGATTTTATTCCTCGAAGTGACTTTTTGGGATTTGGGACCGGGCGGCGGCGGAACACCTCCAAGTTACAGGCTGTAAGTTTTATAAGTACGAACTTAAATTGTTTGTAGTACTTATTAGTGGTTTACACCAGGTATGAGACGTGGTCGAGCGGTAGCCGGTTCTCGTCGTGGTCCTGGACGACCACGGAAACAACCCATTGAGGCTGAGGAATCAGAACCAGTGACTCTGGAGGCGGATTCTTCTAGGGATCCAACTGATGTAGAGACGGTTAGTCGGGGACAGACCCATCAGACTCCTAGAGATCAGGGACGTCAGCCTCAGGAGATCCCTTCAGTCATACCTTCTGGTAGAAATCAGGAATTTCAGCCTCAGGGGATTCCCTCCGGGATACCATCAGCATTTCCTACTCCTGCTACTACTGACTGGATGAGGGATAGAGCGCGTATACCACTGTTGGCAAAGTCCGTCAAGGACAGGGTTACTCTATACCAGGGCGGAGCAGATCCCTGGGCTGCACGTAGCTGGTTGAAGAATTTGGAAAGCACTTTCGGATACATGAGTTGTTCAGATGAAGAGAAAGTGGAATTAGCTGCGTATCATCTCCAGGATCAGGCAGTCACATGGTGGGAGATGCAGAAGATAATCTTTGGGGAACAGTGCATCACATGGGTGATTTTCCGGGATGCTTTTGAGCGGCAGTATTTTCCAGCCACATTCTGTTTAGCTTGACGCCAGGAATTCCTGAATCTCAAGCAGGGTGATCGATCGGTGATGGAGTACAACGCTGAATTCTGTAGATTGGCTGAGTTTTACCCTCATTTGGTGGCACAGGATTATGACCGGATGCAGCAGTTCACTCAGGGTTTAGCAGCATATATTCGTCTCAGGATGTCAGGATTTCCAGGTAGCTCCTACAGAGAAGTTTTGGATCGAGCACTGTTTATCGAGATGACTCAGCAGCAGGTAAATCAGGAGAAAGGCCATGATAAGCAGTGGTCACAAAAGAGAGGGAGTAAAGGTCAGAGTTCACAGGCTACCACGGGAGGATCTTCTCGGCCGCAGAAGTCAGGACGGACATCTGATGGAACATCTCGTCCTCCTCAGCATGGTTGGAAGAAAGATAGAACGGGATCCAGATGTTACCAGTGTGGCTCCAAGAGCCATACCAAATTTCATTGCCCCTTGGATCATCCCATTTGTTATTATTGCAAACAACCAGGGCATGAGAGTCGGGATTGTACGTTGAAGGCACAGTTGGAGGCTACTAAGGGTACATCACAGGGGGGACAACCCTCACAGACGCGACCACAGAAAGGATCACAGAAGAGTCAGGGTGCTCCACGTCAGCAGTGGCCACCGTCTTATCAGGGACAGATATATCATATTCAGGGTCAGGAACCAGTGACTACACAGTATTCTGCTGTGACGTCTTCTCATCAGGCCCTTCCAGTACAGCCAGATTTTCATCCACCTCAGCTTTATCCAGCATATCAGCCTCAGACTCAGTATCAGCAGCCGATTCCCGCACCTACGATGCCAGCGCAGACCACTTCAGGGATACCACAACCGAGCTCAGAGGTGGGTCGTGTTTATGCTGTTACACGGGAGGAGGCACAGCGAGCTGAGGGATCGGTTTTCTGAGGTACTATTTCAGTTTATACATTTACCGCAGATTTGTTGATAGATACTGGTAGTTCCCATTCATTCATATCTCGGGTATTTCTGGTTAAAATCGGGAGATTGCCTAGTCGTCAGACACATGGGCTGACAGTATCTTTACCATCTGGCGAGGTACTAAGTATTAGTCTGGAAGTCAAAGGATGTCCTTTAGACTTCAAGGGTCAGACTATTATGGTGGATCTGCAGGTATTAGAGATGGTGGAATTTGATAT
The DNA here is from genome assembly GCF_018446385.1 of Zingiber officinale. NCBI lineage: Eukaryota > Viridiplantae > Streptophyta > Magnoliopsida > Zingiberales > Zingiberaceae > Zingiber > Zingiber officinale. The sequence goes on along the minus strand of NC_056005.1, from coordinate 70,766,079 downwards.
TATATTGGGCATGGATTGGCTGGCCATGAACCATGCCACAGTTGACTGCAGAGCGAGAGTAGTCACATTCCGACCTCCCGGTCTACCATCATGGACATTCATCGGAACAGGGGGTGATGGGATATTAGTTATATCAGCAATGCAAGCAAGGAGATTACTGTCGCAGGGTTGTCAGGGATATTTGTTGTCCATGGTTAAAGCTGATACAGATGCATTACCACGACTCTCGGACGTTCCTATTGTTCGAGAATTTTCAGATGTATTCCCTGACGAACTCCCCGGGTTGCCTCCTAAAAGGCAAGTCGAGTTTACGATTGAGTTGGTTCCGGGAACCGCACCGGTATCCAAGACCCCATATCGTATGGCACCAAAGGAGCTAGAGGAGCTGAAGACTCAATTGCAGGAGCTGTTGGACAGAGGATTTATCCGTCCCAGTGTTTCTCCGTGGGGAGCACCAGTACTCTTCGTTAAGAAGAAAGACGGATCACTGAGATTATGTATTGATTACCGACAGCTGAATGCGGTCACTATCAAGAACAAATATCCACTGCCACGTATAGAGGATTTATTTGATCAGCTTAAGGATACCTGTGTATATTCAAAGATTGATTTGCGCTCAGGCTATCATCAGCTCAGGGTTGGAGATGCGGACATTCAGAAGACAGCATTTCGCACTCATTATGGTCATTACGAGTTCTTGGTAATGCCATTTGGGCTTACCAATGCCCCAGCAGTGTTCATGGATCTGATGAACAGAGTATTCCTCGAGTACTTTGATCAGTTCGTTATTGTGTACATTGACGATATTCTGATATATTCCCGATCTGAGGAGGAACACAGGCGACATCTTCGCATAGTTTTGGAGACGCTACGGCGAGAACACCTCTATGCGAAGTTTAGTAAATGCGCCTTTTGGCTGCCTTCGGTGGGTTTTCTTCGACACGTTGTCTCCAGCAGAGGGATATCTGTAGATCCACAGAAGATTGAGGCCATCACTAGTTGGGAGCAGCCGAAGACAGTACAGGAGATTCGTAGCTTCTTGGGATTAGCTGGGTATTATCGGAGATTTGTTGAGGGTTTTTCCAGCATAGCCTTGCCATTGACACGATTGACCCGGAAGGGAGAGAAGTTTAGCTGGACAGAATCTTGTGAGCAGAGCTTCCAGGAGCTCAAGCGGAGGCTTGTTACTGCACCAGTGTTAGTACTTCCCTCTGGTGTGGATGGATTTGTACTTTTCACAGATGCATCATATCAGGGATTGGGTGTCGTACTTATGCAGCGCGATCGTGTGGTGTCATATGCCTCACGTCAACTGAAGGATCATGAGAGGAACTATCCAATCCATGATTTGGAGTTGGCAGCTATCATCTTCACACTGAAGATTTGGCGACATCAATTATATGGGATCACCTTTGAGATTTATACAGATCATAAAAGTCTCAAGTATCTATTTACCCAGAAGGAACTGAATTTGCGACAGAGAAGATGGATGGAATTCTTGAAAGACTATGACTGCACAATTAACTATCACCCGGGGAAAGCCAACGTGGTGGCTGATGCTTTGAGCAGGAAATCCCGTGGAGTTTTGGCATGCCACCGAGTGATGGTTACAGAGTTGATACAGAGCTTCTCTGAGTTGGGGTTAACGGAGCAAGCACAGACAGAGCGAGGCTTGACAGTCACCATGGTTGCTCAGTCACCTATAGTGGAGCGTATCAAAGAGGCTCAGGCTACAGATCAGTATCTGCAGTTTTTACGTAGCAGAGTTACCTCAGGACAGCAGACAGAGTTTACCTGTGATGATAGTGGAATTCTGTATTTCCGTGACAGATTGTGTGTCCCTGAGTCACATCCTGTTCAGGAGGACTTACTACGGGAAGCACATCGATCTAGATTTGCGATTCATCCAGGAGGTACTCGCATGTACAGGGATCTGAAACGATCATACTGGTGGAATGGTATGAAGAAGGATATTGCGACATTTGTGGCGCAGTGTTTAGTTTGTCAGCAGATTAAGGCAGAGCATCAGAGACCAGCTGAGTTACTGCAGAAGATAGAAATACCGGAATGGAAATGGGAGCATATCACGATGGATTTTGTGGTAGGACTACCCAGGACCCGGAAGGGTCATGATGCGATTTGGGTAATCGTTGATCGGTTAACCAAATCTGCACACTTCTTACCGATCCGTCGGACGGATTCGTTGGATCGATTGGCAGAGTTACACTGCAGAGAGATCACCAGATTGCATGGTATACCTCTGAGTATTATATTAGATAGAGATCCACGATTTACCTCTCGATTTTGGCGGAGTCTCCAGCAGGACATGGGTACGGAACTCCGTTTTAGTACTGCATTCCACCCTCAGATGGATGGGCAGTCGGAGCATACTATCCAAACATTGGAGGATTTATTGAGATCTTGTGTTATGGACTTCGGCGGTAGCTGGGAGGATCATTTGCACTTGGTGGAGTTTGCATACAATAACAATTACCACTCAGTGATTCAGATGGCACCATTCGAGGCATTATATGGCAGAGCATGTAGATCACCTACTTTATGGGACGAGATTGGAGAATTGTCAGTCTTGGGGCCCCAGCGTATTCAGCGAGATGCAGAGTTGGTCGGCACCATCAAACGCAGAATGTCAGAAGCCCAGGACCGACAGAAAAGTTATGCAGATCGGAGACGGAGACCTTTAGAGTTCTCTGTGGATGATCATGTGTTCCTGCGAGTGTCTCCTGCCAAGGGAGTGAGGAGGTTTGGATTAAAAGGGAAGTTAGCTCCTCGTTACATCGGACCCTTTCAGATACTTGAGAGGATCGGTGAGGTAGCATATCGACTGGCGCTGCCTCCTTCATTTGCCGGGGTGCATGATGTATTTCACGTATCTATGTTGAGGAAATATGTACCACACCCTACGCATATTTTGACAGATGTCTCGATCACCCTTCAGCCAGATGTAACATATGACGAGGCTCCAGTGCGGATATTGGATCGCAAGGAACGCCAGCTGCGAAACAAGACAATCCGATTGGTCAAGGTTGGATGGGAGCATCATTCAGATGACGAGGCAACTTGGGAGCTGGAGGATGAGATCCGAGCACGGTACCCACGGTTGTTTGGTGAAGGTATGTAGGTTATTTCATTTAATGATTGATCTCGCATGTCGTTGGTTGTTTATTGTATTTATGTAGTAAATTTGGGGACCAAATTCTTATTAGACGGGGAGAATGTGAGATACGGCAAAATAAAATAACCTATAATGATTATTGGAAATTTTTATATATTTTTCTGGATTTATTTGGAGGACTTATGACAGTGTTTAAAGGGATAATGGAAATCACCATTTGAGAGGCTTATTAGGGAGTTAATTAGGTGGAGTAATTAAACCCTACCTATATAAATAAGAAACTACAGTACCTGAGCCCTAAAGGCCGCCTCGTTCCCTTCGCATTCCCTTCGTGTCCACTCCGCCGAAACGCCGATTTCCCCTCGAGCTCACCCTATCCGCCGACGGGATCAGCATCGACGCACGCCCGCGGTCGATCGCCTGCGCTTGGTTGCGAGACGAGTCTCTGGCCTCCTCCACGTTTGGTCACGCGGCCTCGACTGTAGCGTTCCCTTCAAAACGCCACTGCTCGCGAAGAATCCGTGGTCGGGAGAGTAGATCTGAGCTTTGGGGACGCCGGAGATTGAATCGCCATTCTGGAGCTCGAATCTAGTCGAGGATCTGCACCATAGGAAGATATCTCATCTTCCCGAGCTTTAGGGCCTGGCCAAATTCGTCGGAATTCGCCTCGCCGCTGGTGGTGGTAGCAGTCACTGAGGTATTGGAGGTAAGGATGGTTTGTTTAGGGTTTTTGGTAGTTGTAGAAGTTATGATGTGTGTCCAGATTGGAGGATGAACGGATTGTGGATTGGTTTTGGGCAGTGGCTTGCTGTGAGGGGCTCGGCCACAACCTCCAGTAGCTGGTCATCATCCGGGAGTCATAGGTAAGATATTTACAGTATTAGGACAGTAGATTTGTGGATCTGCGATTGTACTCCATTCGATTTGTGCATTGATAGTGTGATTGCAATAGTTTGAAGGCTCTGTAGGAGCTCTGTTCATGAATCTTGGCAGTGGACATCATTGGAAGACTTGAGCCGAAGACCTCACCTTCCGGCAGTGAGTGATCAGTGGGGTGTAAGGTAAGGTTTAGGTTTTTCGATACCTAGTTTAATTGAACCAATATTTTGTGCATTGGTGTATTGGGAAAAAATGCATGATTTGGGGGAAACCTAATTTTATGATCTGAAGGCATACGGTTAGGGTTGTGGATTGGGTATTAGTAGATCGGAATGGTTTCGTTGGGGTAATGAATGAAACTTGGATTAAATTTACCTGTCATGTATAGTTATTCAGTTTCATATGTAGTTAGTTAAATTTTGTACGTTGACACAGGGCTTTGATCGAGGCGGGTATTGTGACGAGGTTGACGTTGGATTCAGCCTACATTTGAGGCGGGTACTTTTACTTATTTCTTTAGTTGTTGTTCTTGGTGCATGAGTAGCCCAGATAAAGTAGAGTTTATCTTGACTCCACTCATTTTATTTCTTGTGCTTGATACTTTATCCACTCAATCTTCGAGATGCTCACTTCCGTATCTATACAGTCTCCCGTTGTTATTCTTGATAACTAGCAGATACTATATGTCATGTTTACCTGTTTGACTACTGTTTATTTATGCTTAGTATTGAGCATGTGGATTCATGTAGCATACCTGATTTTTGTATATATGATGACTGTTGCATTATTCGCATCATGTCATGCATGCATCGCCGATGACCTTGGCTCCCTTGTGGTTGAGACGGTCATTAGCCAAAGCCACACGCTCGGCCACTCATGGGTAGTGGCGGCTGGAGTTGTGAGCCGTAGGGACCCTATTGCTATGTAGCTATTTAGCTACTATGAAAACTGTCTGCTCGGTCACTCGAGAGTAGTGGCGGCTGGAGTGTTGTACAGTTGTCATCGATCCGGTCTCTCGACCATACAGGGGTCGTGGTGCAGAGAGGTGGGCGGGGTGACCATCCGTGCATACGTCGTTTCTATTATACCTGCTTCTGCTGTTATATGTCTACTTATGCTGTTCTGATACCACATATATTTGTTATGTATGCTTGGACGCTGTTTTCTTTTACAGTATACCTTACATGTGATCTGGGTGATTATGGGTAGTACTCTAGCAGTTTATGTTTCCTCAGACCTTATACTAGTTTAGGATGTGGTATCAGGTATGGATATATATATACTTTGTTTTACACAGTAGTATCTGCCATTTATCCTTCGAAGATTGTATCTTTGTGTATTCCTGTTCTTTATGATACTCATGCACTGTCTATTCTATTACCCGCTGAGTTTTTATACTCACCACCCACATTGGTAATTTCACCAGGTAGCTGATAGTGATACTAGTACACTTGGAGGAGGTTCCCGACTACCGGTCCCACATCACTTCTGAGGACGGTTTTATGGTTTTGGTTTTCCTTTTATTGTGAGTTAAACCTTTGAACTTAGCATTGTAATAATTTGGCTGTGGACTTGTTATTTTGTATTTGGTTGTTTTGTCGAGGAGTCAAGCCGGGCCGACCGCGGTGAGTTTTCGTTACTTTATACTTGTTATTCTTGTTTTCCACTGTGTTTGATTTTACAGCCATGTGGGCTGCATATTATCTGCGTGGTTGTGATTTAATTTGCATATGTACTATCTGTTGGTGATGTATACTAGTTCCATTTGTCATTGCTACAGGGGAGGTGCTGTCCGATTTTTGGTCGGACAACCTTACTCTCGGGGCGTGACACCACGATTGTGTGGACGTATACAAAATCAAAGGGGAGATTTTATCCATTAATTTTATTATCTCGTCAACTTTACTTTATGACGAATAAAATTAATAGTTGATCTGTCTTTGATCAAATATTTGGTCAAAACTTTTGAATTTAAAATAACATTAATTGATTCCTCAAACAATATTATTTAAATTCACCAACACCTCAAACACCGTGAATTTTGGATGCCACGATAGTGTGGACGTATACAAAATTTAAACATTTGTAAGAGGAGGGTTTTACCCATTAATTATCTTGTCAATAAATCTTTATGACAAAATAAAATTACCTCAAACATCTTGAATTTTTGTATGCCACGATAGTGTGGACGTATACAAAATCAAACATTTGTAAGAGGAGTTTTTAATTATCTTGTCAACCTATTTATTTGACAAATTAATAGTTGGTTTTCTTCGGTCACACAAATAATAGCAGTGACTCCAATGGAGAGGATACTATTAGATGTGCCTAAGTGTATACCATTACTTGACTCTAAGTCCATTAATAAGATTGTGCCCCTTCCGATGGGGAAGATCACACGCTCTTAATTAACTTCCTATAGTCATCCAAAATGGAAGTTTAATCTAGTGATCCGCAAACAAGCTCATCCGATATGGAGGAAGACACTCAGAGCCAACGCGCAAGCTTGTTGCATCACTTATAAACCAGTAATGGAGACCGTGGAATTTATTAAAAAATAAATCCCTCTCCCACTTAGTTATTTAAAGTGAGGAATTTTGACTGTGCTAGCCTACTTAACATGCATACTAACAAGCACACACAGCACAGCATAAAAAGCAATAAATATAAAAACTAATTTTCAACTATTATCGCTTTTATTTATTGCTGTCCTCCGTGTGTCACCAACCCTAGCTGCTGCCATCTTTGGCCACCGCAACTGGGTCTAGTTGTCGCATCCATCTTGCTCCTTGTTCCGCTGCGCCTCTAGTCCTCAAAAGGTTCCACGCCTTGCAAGATTCGATCCGCAACATAAATAGAATTTTACATTTTTCGATCCTATATTCCTCGAAGGAATGTACATGTAAACTAGATCGAACATAAAATAAAATTTACACCCATCGATCTTATATTCCATAAAAGGAATGTACATGTAACTAGATCAAAAAATAAAATCCTAATAAAACTAAATACAGCTCTTGCTGTATTTTATAATACAATCATGCACACACAATAAAATGACCTTGACATGTCCAAGGGTCCAATCACACACACAATATCTATAAGCCATAATAGTTGGATCTTGCATCCACAAAGTTAGCACATCCTACTATTATCCTGAATAAATTATGTATGACATGTGCATAATTAAACTAATACCAAATACACAGAGACAAAACCCTACCTCTGATACCAATTGTTGGTTGCTACTCGGAAAGCCTAACGGTTCCACTGTACAAAAATTTTTGTACAAAGGTCTGAACCATTTCCAAGCTACCATGTGTTCTTTTAAATTAAACTTGGATCGCCTGCGGAACTTTACACGTTTGATCCTAAATTTAACTTATTTGTTCTTTTAGGTTTAGACTTGGATCTCCTGCGGAACTTAACACGTTTGATCCAAATCTACCTATGTTATTAATTCCATTAAATATTAATTTCGAAAATTGGCTTCCAAGACTGCATGGCGAGGCACATGGCCTTCTTGGATATGGGAGCAACCACCACCGCCTAGACAAAGCCTTTTAAGGAAAGCTAATATTTAATTTCCTTAAATAACTCTAGGTTAACCAAAAGGAACAATCGAATCACAAGGAAAAGAAAAATAAAAGAACACAACATCGAAAACTAATTCAAAAAACTAGAATCGCATGCCTCTTGTATTTGGTATTTTTACAAAGAAATAAAACTAGTATGATGCGGAAATTAAATACTAGTGTACCTTTTCTTTTGCAAGCAGAAAAAAAAACCTCTAGGTCTTCTATCGTATCCATCTTCTAACCTAGGACGTTGTGTGGGCAACGATCTTCCAAGATGAGAAACCACCAAAGCACCTTCTTCTCCTCCTTGCAAGGTTCGGCCACAACAAGAGCACCTCCAAGGATGAAGAGATTCAACCACCACCAATGCTCCAAGGGATGCTAGAAAAGAGACTTCTTTTCTCTCCTTCTTCTCCTTCTTAGATCCGGCCACCAAAGCTATCTCCACCAAGAGAAGGTTTCGACCACACAAAAAAGAGGAGAGGAAAAGGAGGGGCCGACCACACCCAAGGAGAAAAGAGAGGAAAAATAGAATAGAGATCTTAGCTATGAAGGCACCTCTACCCCCTCTTTTATAATCCTTGGACTTGGCAAATAAGGAAATTTTAATAAAAATTTCCTTAATTCATTCGTCATGAAAAAGAAAATTTAATTAATTAAAATCAAATTCCTTTTCTCACATATCATGGCCGGCCACATTCAAATCTCCAAGCAAATAAAATTTTAAACACAAATTAAAATTTCCTTATTTGCTTCCGAAAATTTATAAAAATTTCTCCAATAATTTTTCCCTTCATGGTGGATTATAAAAAGGAAATTAAAATCTTTCTTTTAAACATGTGGATGAAAAGAAAGTTATCTCTAAAAATTAAAAACTCTTTTAATCTACAAATAAGGAAAGATATCAAATCTTTTCTTAATCTTTTGTAGAAACTTATAAAAGAGAATATTTAATTTTTTTTAAACTCTCTTTTAAATCATGAACATGGTTAAAAAGGAAAGTTTTCTTGAAATTGAAAATCCACCTTTTAATCAACAAATAAGGAAAGATTTCAAATTTTAAACTCTCTTTTAAACATGTGGATGATTTACAAATAAGGAAAGTTTTTACCAAAAATTAAAATCATCCTTTTAATCTACAAATAAGGAAAGAGATTAATCTCTTCTCTTAATCTTTTGTAGAAAGATATAAAAGGAAATTTTTAATTTTTTAAACTCTCTTTTAAAACCATGATATCCACATAAGAAATAATTTTAATAAAAATCTTTTTTATTATTCTAGTGGCCGGCCACCTAAGCTTGGGACCCAAGCTTTGGCCACCGGCCACCTAAGCTTGGGTTCCAAGCTAGGTTGGCCGGCCCCATTGGATGGGTAAGAAGGTGGGTATGTGGTGGGTATAAATCTCTATATACAAGAGGCTACGATAGGGACCGAGAGGAGGAATTGATTTGGTCTCCCGATGAAATTAAGCTTCCCGTGTTCGCCCCGAACACACAACTTAATTTCATCAATAATAATTCATTCCACTAAAGAACTATTATTGAACTACCGCACCAATCCCAAATTACATTTTGGGCTCCTTATTATGAGTGTGTCAGTCTCCCTGTTTTTAAGATGTCGAATGTTCACTAATTAAATGAGTTACTGACAACTCACTTAATTAATATCTTAGTCCAAGAGTAGTACCACTCAACCTCATCGTCATGTCGGACTAAGTCCACCTGCAGGGTTTAACATGACAATCCTTTTGAGCTCCTCTTGGGGGCATTCTCAACCTAGATTACTTGGACACAATTTCCTTCTATAATCAACAACACACACTATAAGTGATATCATTTCCCAATTTATCAGGCTTATTGATTTATCGAACTAAATCTTACTCATTGATAAATTAAAGAAATAAATATCAAATATATGTGCTTGTTATTATATTAGGATTAAGAGCACACACTTCCATAATAACTGAGGTCTTTATTCCTTTATAAAGTCAGTATAAAAGAAACGACCTCTAATGGTCCTACTCAATACACTCTAAGTGTACTAGTGTAATTATATAGTTAAGATAAACTAATACCTAATTACACTACGACCTTCCAATGATTTGTTCCTTTCCATCTTGGTCGTGAGCTACTGTTTATAATTTATAAGGTACTGATAACATGATCCTCTGTGTGTGACACCACACACCATGTCATCTATAATATAAATTAATTGCCCTCAGGGCGTAGCGCAGACGGTGGGCGCATGATATCTCTGGCGTAATGGTCAGGGGTCGATTCTCAGGAACTGACGACCTGGGGTTTACCCCGCCATGCGCCTATGGCCTGTGTACCTGCATGAACCTCCCTCCATATCCGTGGGGCCGGAACTAGGGGGTCGCTAAGGTAGCGGATCTACCTTTTATAATATAAATTAATTGAACAACTACATTTATCATAAATGTAGATATTTGACCAATGTGATTCTTATTTCTAGATAATTGTTTATACCAAAAGCTAGGCTTTTAGTATACATCCTAACAATCTGCACAGTTAAACCAATGAACTTGTAATTCATTTCTTTCTGTGCTTTCTATTCTTTTGTACTGTCAACGCTGTAAGAGGCTACTCCGCCCAGACGAGAATCAGATAGTGCGCCATCTTTGCCTTGGATTAGCAATCCTCTGATTGCAAACCAAGTATATCCTCTTGTGTCTGATCTTTTAATTTAGTCTCTTCTTTTTTATTACAAGTGTCTGTTAATTAGTTGAATATCCGAGAAAGGTTTTTGATTTAATTTTTGTAGGGCAATTCACCCCTCCCCTCTAGCCGGCCTATAATGGGACCAACACTTTCCTTTTGGAAATCATCCACATATTTAAATGAAAGATTTTTATTTATAAAATTTCCTTTTTACAATCCACCATGAAGGGAAAAATTATTTGAGAAAATTTTATAAATTTCCGGAAACAAATTAGGAAATTTTAATTATTGTGTTAATTAAAACTCTCCTTGTTATGGAAGCTTTTGGAGTGGCCGGCCATATGGTTTAAGAAGAGGATTTTAATTTTAATTAATTAAAATTTTCTTTTTCATGGCAAAGGAATTAAGGAAGTTTTTATTTAAATTTCCTTATTTGTCAAGGCCAAGGATTATAAAAGAGAGGGTAGAGGTGTCTTCAAGGCTAACGACTCTATTCTATTTCTTCCTCTCTTTTTCTTCCTTGGTGTGGCCAGCCCTAAAGTCTCTTCTCCTTCTCTTCTCTTCCTCCTTTGTGGTCGGCGGCATCAACACAAGAGAAGTCCATGGTGGCCGGTTCTAGCTAGGAGCAGAAGGAGAGAAAGGAGACTTTGTTTCTAGCATCCCTTGAAGCTTGGTGGTGGTGGCCGAACCTCACATCTCTTGGAGTTTTTGTGGTGGCCGAAACTTACTTGGAGAAGAAGGGCTTGGGTGATTCTCATCTCGGAAGATCGTTGCCCACACAATGTCCGAGATTAGAAGAGGAATACGGTAGAAGATCAAGAGGTTATTTTTGCTTACAAAGAAAGGTATAACTAGTAATTATTTACCGCATCATACTAGTTTTCTTTGTATAGTTATTTTTGGAAATACCAAACACAAGAGGGATATAATTCTAGAGTTTTCAGATTTGTTTCGAATTTGTGTTTCTTTTGTTTTATTTTTTGAATTTGTGATTCGATTGTTCTTTTTGGTTAAACCTAGAGTTATATAAGGAAATTAAATATTAGCTTTCCTTAAAAGGCTTTGTCTATACGGTGGTGGATGCTCCCATACCCAAGAAGACCATGTGCCTCGCCATGCAGTCCTGGAAGTCAATTTCAAAAATTAATATTTAATTAAATTATAACATAGGTTGATTTGGATCAATAGTGTTAAGTTTCGCTTGCGATCCAAGTCTAAACCATTAAGAACAGATAAGTTAAATTTGGAATCAATAATGTTAAGTTCCGTTTGCGATTCCTAATTTAACTTCTAAAGAACACAATAGGTTGTTTAGGAAAAGGTTCGACAATTGTACAAAATTGTTGTACAATGGAACCGGTACGATTCTCCTAGGACCAACCAACACACACAACAAAACAACACTTAAAAAATAAAATCTGAACACAAAGATGAATACACAAATTTCATATACAAAAATAAAAATAAACAAAAGCAGAGATAGGTCTTCTGATGTGATGTGGGGACCAGCAGGTAGGATACTCCAAGCAACTCCATAAACAACCTAGTACCTGAAAAAGATATTGTCCATGGGGGTGAGTTCAATAACTCAGCAGATACCTAGTTGACAGGTGATATGGGTTAGGTTTTAAGGGTATTCAGATGAGGAAAGAAAAGGAAGAAAGAGTCAAAGGAGGAAGGCCAATATCGGCCGATACATTCCTGCCGAACGAAGGTAGGCTAATATCGGTCAATACATGCTTGCCGTATGAAGGTAAGTCAATATTGGTCGGGACATACCTTCAGAACAAAGGTATGCCAATATCGGTCGATACATGTCTGCCGAACGAAGGTAGGCCAATATCGGTCGATACATGCTTGTCGTATGAAGGTAAGTTAATAACGACCGATGCACACTCCAGAGCAAAGATAAACCAATATCGGTTGATACATTCCTGCCGAACGAAGGTAGGCTAATATCGGTCGATACATGCTTGCCGTATGAAGGTAAGTCAATATCGGTCAATACATGCTTGTCGTATGAAGGTAAGTCAATATTGGTCGGGACATACCTTCAGAACAAAGGTAAACCAATAACGGTCGATACATTCCTGCCGAACGAAGGTAGGCTAATATCGGTCAATACATGCTTGCCGTATGAAGGTAAGTCAATATTGGTCAGGACATACCTTCAGAACAAAGGTAGGCCAATATCGGTCGATACATGTCTGCCGAACGAAGGTAGGACAATATCGGTCGATACATGCTTGCCGTATGAAGGTAAGTTAATAACGACCGATGCACACTCCAGAGAAAAGATAAACCAATATCGGCCGATACATTCCTGCCGAACGAAGGTAGGCCAATATCGGTCGATACATGCTTGCCGTATGAAGGTAAGTCAATATCGGTCGATACATGCTTGCCGTATGAAGGTAAGTCAATATTGGTCGGGACATACCTTCAGAACAAAGGTAAACCAATAACGGCCGATACATGTCTGCCGAACGAAGATAGACCAATATCGGCCAAAAAGGTTAATGAATACTTCAGAAACATGTTGGATAAAATATTATTTTGACACAGTAAAGATACAAATAGAAGTCACGTGAAGAAGAATCATACATGAATATATTGAATAGAATAATTCATGATAGAGAATATATATTTTTTGGCGGGAAATATGCTTTCAGCTTGTCTTGCAGGCGCTAAACGACAAAGAAGATACATCTGGGGTACAAAAAAGATTCCTTAAAAATCATCTTTCCGAAGTACGCAGCTGATGTCATAACGAACTCTAACAAACCGGGGTCCATTTCATGACTACGGAGGTTATATGAAGTGGTATAAAAGGGGGAATCCTCTCCGTTGGCTAGGTAGGTTCACAACCCTAATTTTCTGGCTACTGTTCATCTTCTTTTCTTCTTTCCTTCACATCAAAGGAGATCACTGACTTGAGCGTCGGAGGGCCTAGCCAGGGATTCCCACCCCGGTCTTAGGTCGCTGACGATAGCGTTGGTTGGTCTCTTGTGCGCAGGGAGCCTTGGAAGCTTTGGCGGGGTTTCTTCTCTTCCTATCTGGATTTCTTCTTACTTATCGGTTCTTCGTGTGATCCGCCTGCGGTTTCTCTGTCGAGGTTCTACCGGCATTATTCTTCATCAGTACGGTGGGTTTCCTTCTGTCGGATCTCCTTCACGGTCAGCTTCTCAGACAGGATCAAATTTGGCGCCGTCTGTGGGAAATTCACCTGAATTTGAGACTACGTGATGGAAGAAGCTGGGAAGTCGAACCTACTTACTATCAGTCGCGAGGATTTGGATCTCCTCATTAATTCTCATGTTCAGAAAGCCCTACAACAACAGTAACAACAACTGCAAGCTCATACTGGGGCCACTCTGCCGACGGCTCATCATCCGGCGATATCAACTACTGAGCATCGGAAAGGAAAGGAGATGGAAGGAGAAGAACCTTTGTATTTTCCTCCAGCTACTATTTCTCCAACCAGGCATCCACGAGCCTTCCTTCGCACTCCCTTGGATCCAGGGGGTAAGAGGCCTGTGTTCCAAGAATCCTCTGTTGAGGCGCCTGACAGAGAGAAGCGTAAGATTAAAATGATAACTAGTGATAGTTCACCAGAAAAGGTCATCTCCCCATTCTCACAAAGTGTATTAGATGGCCCACTTCCTAAGCGATATCAGAATCTGCAAATTGGAGAATATACCGGAACCACAAATCCGGAAGATCACTTGTTAAAATTTGAGAATGTAGCCTTGTTGCAACAATTCTCCGATGGGGTGAAGTGTCGGATGTTTCTCACTACTCTTGGGGGAGCAGCGCAGCGCTGGTTCAAGAGATTACCTGAAAAGTCTATTCAAAAATTTAAAGATTTCAAGAAAGTCTTTCTACATCATTTCTCCAGCAACAAAAGGTATCATAAGACCCCTTGGAGCCTATTTTCAATTAAGCAGACGTCTAAAGAATCCATTCGGGCATATATTAAAAGGTTCAATCAGGTAGCTATAGATGTACCTAATGCTACTACTGAAATATTAGTAAGTGCTTTCTCTCAGGGTCTAAATGATAATGATTTCTTTAAAGATTTGGTAAGAAATCCTCCTGTTAATTTTGATTCCCTGATTGAACGTGCCACTGAGTTCATTAACGTAGAAGAAGCCCAAGCTACTCGTAGGAAAGAGGGTGTTCCCTCTTCTCCTACTCATGCGAAGGAGAAGGCTCAACCCAGTACCCCCACCAAGAGGACCTAGAACCACTCATCCACCTCATCGGCAACCAGATTATCGTCCACAAGCTGTACAACATGTAGAGATGCAGTCGGAGGCACGGAGGAGATGGTGTACTTATCATTAAACTAGCAGTCATCACTCTGATGACTGTTTTGTTTTGAGAAATAGACGTTTCAATAAAGAGCGCTATCGAGGCGGAACTATTACCGGCAACAGTACCTCAGGCAGCAAAGTCCGCTCAAACCGGAATAGCCAAGTATCAGATAAAGCACCTTCCGAAACCACAATGACTCATCAGGAAGAGAATAGAAACAATGCTGCTCGGGGTAATATTAACATGATTACGGGCGGACCCACTGATGGGGATTCTAACAGAGCCAGAAAAGCACATGCCCGAAGATTGGAGATTCATGCAGTAGGATGCAGCATGGAACGAGCAGCCGGTCCTGAAATAAGTTTTGGGCCCAAAGATCTAGAGGGGATAGAAATACCTCATGACGACGCATTGATCATCAAAGCTATGATAGCCAACTACGCCATCGCTCATACCTTCATAGACACTGGCAGCTCAGTCAACATTATATTCAAAAAGACTTTTGATCAGCTGCAAATTGATCCAATGGAACTTCAACCGATTGCAACTCCTCTGTATGGATTCACAGGCAATGAAGTGCAACCTCTGGGGCAAATAAAGTTGGTCATTTATTTGGGGGAGGAACCCCTGATGAGAACTAGGAGATCTTATTTTATGGTGGTAGATGCTCCATCTTCTTATAATGTGATATTGGGTCGGCCCGCCCTGAATGAGTTCAGTGGAGGATCAGGTTGGAGAAGTACGAGGCGATCAAAAGACAGCCCGAAAATGTTATGTAGAAATCATTCGAACTGAGGCCAACACCGCTGGAATATTCAAAGAATGGAAGTTAATGTCATTCGCTTGGTTTATGAAGAAAAGGAAGAAGTTCAAATCCAAACTGGGCGGCCAGAAGCTACCACCTACGTTGCAGCCGATCTTTATCCTGATCTTAAAGTTGAGTTGGTGCAATGTTTGAAGAAGAATAATGATGTGTTCGCCTGGACTCCCAAATAAGTTTCGGGCATTTCTCCTACCGTCATGGAACATTCCTTGCATGTCTTCCCGGATGCCCACCCAGTCATGCAAAGAAAGAGGAGTTTTAGTGCGGAACAGAATCAGATTATCAAGGAAGAAATAGCCAAGCTTATGGAGGTCGGGTACATCAGGGAAGTGCAATTCCCAAGCTGGTTGGCTAATGTGGTGTTAGTCTCTAAACCTGGGAATAAATGGCGAGTGTGCATTGACTTTCGAGATCTCAACAAAGCTTGCCCGAAGGATTACTATCCCTTACCCAGGATTGATCAACTGGTTGATTCTACTGCCGGATGCGAATATATTTCCATGCTGGATGCATATCAAGGTTATCATCAAGTCCCCTTTGCCAAAGAGGATCAAGAAAAGGTTAGTTTTATAACATCTGAAGGCACTTATTGTTATAATGTTATGCCCTTTGGACTAAAGAATGCAGGAGCAACCTATCAAAGGCTTATGAATAAGGTCTTTCAGAAGCAGATTGGTAGGAATATGGAAGTATATGTTGATGACATCTTAATTAAGTCTCTTCAAGCTGCTGATTTGTGCAGGGATATAGAGGAGACTTGCAAGACATTAAGACAGTATGGGCTCAAGTTGAACCCAAGCAAATGCTTGTTCGGCGCGAAGGGAGGAAAATTCCTAGGATATATGGTGTCCGAACGGGGGATAGAGGCCAACCTGAGCAAGGTCAAAGCATTGCAAAGCATGGAGCCACCCCGCAACCTGAGGGAAGCTCAAAGATTGACAGGCCGAATCACAACCTTGTCTAGATTTATTCTAGATCAGCTGATCGTAGTTTCCATTTCTTTAAAATACTCAGAAAAGCTAATAAGTTTCAATGGAATGAGGAATGTGATAAGGCTTTCCAAGAATTGAAAGATTATTTGGCTACCCTCCCTGTATTGGCTAAACCAATAGCAGGAGAAACTCTGTGGGTATATTTGTCGGCTAATGAAAACGACGTAGGCTCTGTATTAGTCAGACAGGAAGGAAAAGAGCAACAACCTGTATATTTTTCTAGTCATTTATTAAAAGGAGCAGAGTGTAGATACACTACACTAGAAAAACTGGCCTATGCTCTAATATTGACTGCTCGGAGGTTGCGCCCATATTTCTTAGCACATGAGATTATTGTCTTAACCAATAGCACGCTCGGACGGGTATTGCTCAACCCAGAGGCATCAGGATGGTTAGTCAAATAGACAACCGATCTTGGGGAATATGACATCCAATATCAACCCCGCTTGGCCATCAAGGCACAAGCTCTAGCAGATTTCATCATAGAGGTTCAAGGCCCAGAAGAAGAAGATACCTGGAAAGTTTATGTGGATGGCTCTGCAACTAGACAAGGCAGTGGAATTGGTATTCTTCTTATATCCCCAAGAGAAGACAGACTTCAACTCTCCATTAGATTAAATTACAGAGCTACAAACAATGAGGCTGAATATGAAGCTCTAATAGCTGGTTTACAGGCTGCTCGGCATGTAGGAGCAGCTCGAGTCCTTATATATTCTGATTCTCAGCTAGCAGCTCAACAATTATCAGGTAATTTTGAAATCAATAATGACAGGCTCAAGTTATATGCTGAGGCATTCGATAAGTTGAAATCTCAATTTCAAGATGTGAGCATACAAAAAATTCCCCGATCGGAGAATCAGGTGGCAGATGAATTAGCTAAACTAGCCTCTGCTGTAGTACCATGGAGTCTTGATCGACCAGTGGAACAGACCCTATTAATTTCCTGTATTGAAAGACAGACTGATATAGAAATTCAGGGTGATTGGCGAGCTCAGATTATATTATATTTATAGCAAGGTCTTCTTCCGAGAGATACAGAACAAGCCAGGGTATTTAAGAAACGAGCTGCTCAATATACCATGGTGGGGGAGCAATTATATAAAAGGGTTTTTTCCAGACCTTTGCTCAAGTGTGTAGGCACAGAAGACACCCAATTTATTTTACAGGAGGTGCATCAAGGCTCTTGTGGTAGTCATATAGGAGGAAGATCTTTGGCTCGTAAAATCCTCTTAGCGGGATATTTCTGGCCCACTCTACATGAAGATGCCGCTAAACTGGTAAGAACTTGTATTTCTTGTCAAAAGCATCAGAATATATTACATCACCCTACCCAGTTATTAAGAACCTCTATAGTCTCGTATCCCTTTGATCAGTGGGGTATGGACATAGTAGGTCCATTTCCTATGGCTGCTACACAGAGGAGGTTCCTGTTGGTGGCCGTAGATTATTTCTCTAAATGGGTGGAACAGAACCACTTGCTAGAATCACAGAAGACGCGGTCATTAAATTCTTATGGAAAAATATAATCTGCAGGTTTGATATTCCTCATAAGTTGGTCTCTGATAATGGAAGGCAGTTTCAAGGCGATAGAATCCTAGACTGGTGTCAGAGTTATGGGATTACCCAGGCCTTCACCTCTGTGGCTTACCCGCAAAGCAATGGTCAAGCAGAAGTAACTAATAGGGAGATTATTAGAGGACTGAAAACTAAGCTAGATCATGTCGGAGGTAGCTGGGTAGACAAGGGCATATCGTACTACGCCTCATGAAGCTACAGGAATCACTCCTTTCCAGTTAGTCTATAGAGGAGATGCAGTAATCCCCATTGAGGTAGGAGTAGAGTCTGACAGAAGACAATTGTATGATGAGGATAATAGAGATCGACGACTTATGGAGCTGAACCTTATCGAGGAAATAAGGGATAAAGCTGCTACTCGTCTTATATCATATCGACAAAGGATGAGACAGAATTATAACAAAAGGGTCATCCCCAGATTCTTCCAAGTAGGGGATTTGGTATGGAAACGAGTTAAGCCTGTGGGAGATATTAGCAAGTTGGCACCACAATGGGGAGGGCCTTATAAAGTGATAGAAAAGCTCGCGTCAGGCTCATACTATCTCCAAGATGCCGAAGGAAGAATGTTGGAACGCTCTTGGAGCGCTAATCATTTGCAACCCTATCGAGCCTGATTTGATCATATTACTTTAAATATGTTCACAGTTATTGGAATTCCCAGGCGAATTAAGATACTTGCAGTTTATGTACTTTGTTTCTTTGATGAAAGTCAAGAAAGATAAATATTGACACAGGAAATAAATGTAGTTCATACAAATTGATAAGTATCAGGAGAATCCTCCTTTCTAGTTTTTAAGCAGTAAAATAAGGGGAAATCATAAAGGCCTATTCAGCTTCCCTCAAGGAATTACAAGCCAACACGAGGTTAGCCCAAGTATTATACTTTCGTATGAATCAAAGTCGATCGAGAAAAGCCTATGAAGTAACCCGGTCGGGCCTTCATAGGAAGACTCGGAGACTATAAACCAAAGTCGATCGGGAAGATTCTATGAAGTAACCCAACGGGCCTTCATAGGAAAAACCGGAGACTATAAACCAAGACAGATCAAAGTCGATCGAGAAAAGCCTATGAAGTAACCCGGTCGGGCCTTCATAGGAAGACTCGGAGACTATAAACCAAAGTCGATCGGGAAGATTCTATGAAGTAACTCGGCGGGCCTTCATAGGAAAAACCGGAGACTATAAACCAAGACAGATCAAAGTCGATCGAGAAAAGCCTATGAAGTAACCCGATCGGGCCTTCATAGGAAGACTCGGAGATTATAAACCAAAGTCGATCGGGAAGATTCTATGAAGTAACCCGGCGGGCCTTCATAGGAAAAATCGGAGACTATAAACCAAGACAGATCAAAGTCGATCGAGAAAAGCCTATGAAGTAACCCGGTCGGGCTTTCATAGGAAGACTCGGAGACTATAAACCAAAGTCGATCGGGAAGATTCTATGAAGTAACCCAGCGGGCCTTCATAGAAAAAACTGGAGACTATAAACCAAGACAGACCAAAGTCGATCGGCAAAGTCTTATGAAGCAACCCGGACGGGCCTTCATAGGAGAAGCCGGAGACTATAAACCAATATGAAGCAGAACCATCAGGAAATTATATGAAACATATCAGATGAGTCTTCACAAAAGAGATCAAAGATTCTAAATCCGTGCAAGATATAAATAATCAGAGAATCTCCTGGCTTCGAAGCCTAATTTTGAGAGGGGATTCCATAGAGGAGCCCAGATATGTGAAAGTGAAAGTCTTTACTCAAAAGTCGTCCGGGATATTATATTCAGCTCGGGGGATAATAGTTTTATACAATTTCATATCCAGTCTCAACTGAGATTATTCATCCTCGGGGAGATATAAAGCACGCGGGAGGTTACTTAAAAAAGAATCCATCAAGATAAGGCTCCGCTTTGAAGGATGAGCAAGGAATTTTTTAATAAAATTTATATTCAGCAAGCAATAGCATTCCAAAAGGGGTATTCTCAAACTGGCATGAAGAAGAAGCAAGTAAGTGTTAAAATTTCCTTATACCTTGCAAATACTTAGTTACTTAATACCAACTGCACCTTTTTTCTCATTGTCAATTCTTGCTTTACAAGTTTTTATGAATACATTCTTTAAACATTCGGGAAAGGGCCTTTCAAATCTGAGGGTAGTTCTTCATTAAGCCTGCGGCGATTTATGAAAGAGAGGGGAGGTTCCCTGGGTAGATATCCACCCTCTTTTAGTTGTTGAAGAACCCCCGATACGGAATGATTTAGTGCACCCACTATCCTGCGAACAAATTTCCGGGCAAATGCCGGTGACTTTAAGTAAGCTTGCCGCCATTCTTCCCATCGACTCTTTTCCTGCTCCTTATAACGCTGGAAATCAGCTTGCAGTTTTGAGTTTTGCTCTTTTAAAACATCCTTCTCCGATCTTAGCTGTTCCAATTCCTTCTGGAGCAGTGATAATTCATTATCTTGAGCTTTCCTCAGCTCTTGTTCCTGTAGAATAGTGAAATCATGAGAAGCCAGGTCCTGAGCTTGGTCAGAAAGACAGGCATTATGAAGATTCTCTACTTTCTCTAAAATAAGACTTTTCTGAGAAGCATCTAAGAGAGCTTTCTCTTTTAAAGCGATCTCCAATCGAAGACCTGAATGCAGTCGATCCTCCTGTAATTCTAAGGTTTTTCTAGCAAGCTCTTTGTCTTTCAACAGTTGTTGACATTCCTCCAATTCTTGCTTCAGGGTTCCCAATTGTTGATTTTGCAAGGCCACCTGCTCTTGCAACTGAGCCCTATCACTACTAGAAGAGGGTGAGGCAGCCTTCAATGTCTCTAGTTGAGCTTTCAACTTAGTGTTCTCATGATCTTTAGCTGTGAGTAGCTGATCGATATGCAGACTTGTGGCTAGGAACTAAATGAAAGGATAATGTAGGTTAAAGATAAAGTTACAAAGCTAATATACACATAACTTGGAATACTTACAGCCACTGCCTGACGACTATGGCGATCCGCTCGATGTGGGAGACTAAGGCCTCGTAATTGTTCATAACCTTGCGACCAAGATTCAGCCAATAAACCTTGCAGTTGCAAAGTGCCATAGCCAGGAGGACTAGAAGGCTGTCCCAATTGAGAAGGTAAGCCCGCAGCCACTCTAAATAAAGGAGGGGGACTAGAGGAAGCCGGAGATGGAGAAGAAGAGGAGGCAATGGAAGGAAAAGGGATAGTAGAAGCAGGAGGAGCAGAGTAGGAACTAGATGGAATAGAAGGTAGTAGTGTAGGAGGGGTTGTTGCAATTGTGGAAACACTAACGGCTGAAGGGATGACAATGGGAGAAGATCTCCGGCAAGGCGTTCGTTTTTCTCGGGGCCTATAAGCCAAGGGAGGCAAGGCCAGTGCCAAGGATGTAGAAGGCACAGGAGAGATAGCGGCCATCTTAGAGGCAGAAGCAGGAGAAGCTGAAACAATAGAAGAAGAAGAGATAAGCAGACCGGGCCTCATCAATCGAAGAGCAGGATTGGAGATGATATTGGTGGGAGTCATCGGTGCCTTACCTCTTTCAAAAGAAATAGGCACTGGAACAAGAGGAGTTTGTACAAAAGTACCAAAGAAATCACCAAAGGGAGAATCCTTGGAAAGATTTGGCTTTTTAACTAAAGTAACAAAAGGCTCTTCTTCTTCCTCTTCCATGAGTGCGACACCCTCTGCTTGTCGTTCTTCTTCGGAAAGCAAGCCCAAGGTAGAGGGATTGGGATCGGATCGGCGAGCCAACAACCATTGTTCTCCAAGATTATTGATAAAGGACTTGGTCATAGCAAAATTCCTGTACATAAAAGCCGGAAGAATAGCATCGGCTAAAAAACAGAGGATAAACATCATTACTATAGAGATATACTAATCAGCAAAGGCGAAGTAAAATAATTATACCCACCAAAGGAACTATCCAAAGGAGTGTTAATGTTGCCTATCCCGAAGGGAAACATTAAACCCTCTTCAATTAGATGTGGCAAACTGAATTTCGCTCCCCGCAATTTAGGTAAGGCAGAGGCAACAGAGGGATCATTGAGGAGACCTTGAGTGTCAGGAAGCGGAGGCAGATCATGTATCCATTGAATAGGAAACGGAGGTGGAGAAGGTAGACGCATATAGAAAAATTTACGATACCATTCACCTTGAGGAGGAATGCGGTTAAACAGAATGGCCTTAGGACGAGACTGAAATTTTAAAACGCCCACATCTACTCAGCGAGGAATGAAGAAGTGATGAAAAAGACGGGGAGACAAGGGGAAATCTAACAGTTTGGATACTCCAATGAAGCCCACTAGCATGGAAAAGGATTGAGGGATGAACTGGTTGAGCGGGATAGCAAAATAACGGCTGACATTACAGAAAAAAGGATGAAGGGGAAATCTAAAACCTTGTAAGACTTGGTCCCTGAATATGGAAATGCATCCTAGGGGGGGGAGATGTGGACCCTCATGAGAAGCAGGACGAGTGATATAGGAAGGAAAACCATAAGTTGCCTGTAAATCCACTTCTTCTGTATCCGTGAGGTCAGAAGAGCATGAAAGAAACCACGCAGGAGAAGAAACTGCCATGGGGAGAAGCAATCACAGAACAAGGAATCAAGGAAGAAGACGAAAGATGAAGAAAAACAAGAGAAAACCTCGTAAGCCCTTATCTTTCTTTTTGCCTTGAGCTAAAACCCTTAAGATGAAACAGCAAAAGGGGGAAAAAGGTGCTTGGAGTATCAATCGTTATAAATAGATAATAATATTAAAGAATAAAATCAAGAGGAAAAAGCCGCCTCGGAAACAGGTGTGAGTTTCCGCAGAAGTGTTCTTAGGAAATCCTGGCAAGGACAGATAGAAATTAGTATGATAAACTATAAGGAAGTCAAGCGTCAGATAGTAGTTAATAAAATGGAAGTCAAGCGTCAGATAATAGTTAATAGACAAAATCCGTAGATGAAAATCGGACGGTTTTGACAAACCGGCCGAACTAAAGATCGTTCAAAATATATTGACCAAAGTCTTATTATAGTGAGGCAAATAATATACGTTATGATAAAACCCATGAGACTCAATTACTATGCGAAAAAAGACATATGAAGATACAATGATAAACCAGTCTAGCAGAACAAATCGACCAATATCAAGGATAGCATGACGAAGCCGTGTTAAATCGGACGGGATGTAACTAAGCTATAAAATATCGGGCGGTATCTATTAATCTTAATATATATCGGGCGATCATTAAGAAAAGACTCATAGGGAAATCTTGCATCATAACATTAGATACATTTGCAGAAAATAGATATTTATCCTGAGAAAGAGTAAAATTTACAACCCAAGAAGAGTAATCAAAGTCACACAAGCTTATCAGTACTGAATTGCAATAACTCGAACCTAAGTTAGAGTCAGCTTGGGGTACAGATCAGGAGGTTTGTTTTCAATCAGTTTACGTTTGTTTAAGAAATTAGGAGGAGGATCGTGAGATAAATAATGCTCTTCTTTTAATTGTTGAATCGCCCCTTGAGCTCCTGCAGTAAAAGCAGATAGAATGGACCTCACGATCCGTCTGTTGAACTCGGGAGATTCAATCATGGTTGTGGCTCGCTCCTTATAACGAATATCCTCACCCCCTTTGTAGACTACCAGCGCCATCTGAGAGGTTTTTAATTCATCTTTTCTGGCAGAAGCCTCGGCTTTAGCCGAATCAAGGGAGGTGGTCAAAGAGGCTACCTCGTCCTCTTTCAGCTGTAAGGCTTTGAGTTTCTCAGTCAATTCTACTTCATAATTCTCTTTTAGTTCTCCAAGTTTTGAGGTCAGCTCTTGATTGAGGTCCGTAACCAATTTGAATTGGGCTTCAAGGCTCTCAATTTGAGTTTCAAATTGCTTCTTGGCGGCAGCGGAAAACTCGACAGAAGACAATTCGATAACTTGCTGTCGCAACCCCTTGTTCTCCGATTTCAATTTCTCGTTCTCAGTGTACAGATTGTGCAATAGTCGGGAGAAACCCATGTTCTCTAGCCACCGCTGGGAGAATATTCAAAACCATAAGACGATACTTCACAAAAAGAAAGCAGGAGTATGTAAACATACCTTATTCTCTTTATTAGAAAAGTGGTCAATCGCTTTAGGAATGGAAAGCCCCTCAAAGAGGGGGCGCACCTCATCCCAGGAACTAGCGAAAGAACCCCCCAGTAATATGGGGAGAACAGGAATGGTAGAAGAGCCAGTTGAGAAGGAAGAAGTAGGGATAGATGGTGGAGCAAAAACCAAGTAAGAAGAAGGCGAAGAGGGTAGAGATCCTGAAGTCGGAATAGACAGAGGAAAAGTAAAAGAAACGTCACCAGAAGTACTAGTTTTAGGAAAAAGAGAGGTAGGAAAATTCAAGGAAGGATAAAGTTCTGCTAATATGGGCTCATCGGAAAGAAGGTCAGTTGATACAAAATCTTCTGAAGCAAGCTCATCAGCAGAAAGAACGAGCCTCCTTTTTGGAGGAGGAGCCCTGGTTAACTTGCGTCCCGGACGCTTGCCCGTAGAAATCTCAGTTATGGGTTTATGAGCTACCAAGGGATGTAAGCTCGATAAGAGGAATAGAGGTAGATGGGGAGACAGCAACAGCTGCAGGAGACGTAATAGAGGGAGCAGGATCAGGGAGGATCTGCGCAGCAGGATCCCTAGAAGAGCCTCCTGGAGTCTCATGAAGCCCAGAAGAGCTAGGTATTTCGGCTAAGGGAATCGGCTCTTCAATTGACGGTGGAGGGGCGATAGCGGCCAGAAATTCGGCCTCCTTGGCGCGAAGCAATTCTTCTTCCACGCGTATTTCTTCATCAATCAAAGCATCATAGAAACTCTCCACTGTATAGAACAGAGAAATAATTTAGGCAGTTATAAGCAAAAAGAAAAGAACAAGACGTTACCTAAGGAAATGTGAGTATCGGGTTTGACGGGGCTTAAACCAAATAGGTATAAAAGCTCGACCTTCAACCATTTCGGGATCGAGAGCCGGTGACCTAATAACTTCTCACAATAAATAGGAAAAGCAGGAAGGAGATGAAACTCTCTAACATCGGGTAAGGGAGGCAAGAAAGATTTCCAAGCATGAGACCAAGGAATAGGTCCCGGAAACTTTAAAAAGAAAAAACGAGATTTCCAGGCTTTGAGAGACGATGGCATATCTCCAAAAAGGACCATTTTAGTTCTCAACTGGAATAAGAAGACACCAGGCTCCGAGAGCTTGGGGTAGGAAAACATGAAGAAATTTTGAGGAGTAGGAGGAATATCTCGTAGACGAAACAACATATAAGTACCGCATAGATAATGAAATGCATTAGGAGCAAATTGTTGCAAAGGAATATCAAAATATCGACTTATTTCAATTAAGAAAGGAGGAATGGGGAACCTCAAGCCCCCTATCAACTGGTCCTGAAGAAAGTCACGCAGTTATCAGGGGGATGATGAGGTCAAGCATTCGGTGTTGGGAGTATGATCTTATATTCCTTAGGAATTTCATATTGGCGACGGATGGATAATCTACATTCTTATCAAAGATAGAAGACATATGGACATACCAAGGAGCAATTGCTTCTTCAGCCATGGACAAAGGTATGGGCTAGAGCAATAATGGATTACTTACTGAAGACAAGAAAGGGGATCGTCGTGAAACGGCGAGCACGAGGACTGGTTGAAGACAGCAACAGGAAAAAAGCTCTAGAGAAGGAAAAAGGAAGGACGAGGTTTAAAGAGGAGACGAAAGGATTAGGGTTTGAAAAACGCAAGACGGTCGTCAGATTAGGACGTTGGTAGCTCAGCAGACGCTGAGGATCGCAATAGAAAGGAGAAAGGCCTATGTGACGTGGTGATCAGAAAAGGCATGTGTCAGGTCATCATAAAAAAAAGAGAGGCGTTTATATCAGACGTGACGAATCGGATCGCGATGGGGTTGGTAGTGCCTCGAACATTCTCTCACCCGAAGGAGAGCCAATCACCAGTTCATAAACCTCGAAAGGAAACGTGATCAACTGGGCCTAATGAAATAGAAAGGACAGAACTTTTTGACCATACTCAGGCTAAAGACAAAAATATTTTAAGGGTAATATTTTAGGAGAAGGATAAATTTTAATTTGGGCGTACGAAACATAAGTTAGTATTTGTTGAAATAACTTTATGTTTATAAAGATAATTGCGGGTATGAATGTTTCAGTCTAAGGAATAGCATCCGTTGATGTAGAAATACCGAACCATGCCAACAGGTAAGATAGTGTTAGCCATGATGAATAGCACATAAAATACCCGAAGAAATGATGAGTGCAACACAACATCTTGTAAATAACAGAAGATTTAGTAACAAGAACAAAGCATCTGAGACAAAAGTTGGTCTTTACATTTATGATCTGATCAGATACACAATATTACATTCCCCTCAGGAACAACAAACCTCAAATAGAAAACAAATATTACAAGTATACACTCTTGGAGCACGCAGAAAATTTCAATCATCACTGGATTCAAACTTACCATGGAGTGGAGATGGAAATAGCTAACTTCGTCCGAACTTGCCAAGGCACATAAGAGGCAATATTTTGCCCTGGACGAAGAAAGCAACAAAAAACAAAAAAGCTCAAGGGCAACGAGACAGGGGAACATTGATTCATTCCATGATGGAAAAGTAAATGTAAAAACCACTTCTCCTCTCAAGCCGTATGAGCTCAGCGAGTGGAGCAATCAAGTTTAGCCCAAGGGTAACATGTGTTGTGCCCTTCACACAACACCCATGGGTCATTTGGCTGCCCCCCTATAAGTAGTAAAAATTTCTCTGAAGTTTCTTGGGTCCTTCAGAGCACCTGCATCTTTGGATAGAAGATTTGAACTGTGAAGCTTCCTCTCTTAAGACGATCCCTTGTACCCATGGAGTAACCGGAGCAAAAATCCCAATAAACTCGTATATAGATCTCACCTGGTCCAACAAAAGTTGCCTCCAGAGAGGAGGATCCACGACCATGGCCTTAGCAACAAAAAGTGGCAAGGAAGAAAAAGAACTGAGAAGGGTTGTGGGTGAAGAGAAGGTTGTAGGCTGGTAGCCCTATTTAAAGGAGAAAAAGACTCACAGGATTGCTATACTTAATTTATTAAGACAGTGGGACACAAAATCTGTGAGGTCATTTCAAAATCTGGAGCAGAGGCACGGGTAGGAAAAGACAAGACCATACTTATGTCTAGTCAGTCGTCTACACCTCCTTCGACTAGACTTAAGGGGAAGGCTAGTGATATGGGTTAGGTTTTAAGGGTATTCAGATAAGGAAAGAAAAGGAAGAAAGAGTCAAAGGAGGAAGGCCAATATCGGCCGATACATTCCTGCCGAACGAAGGTAGGCTAATATCGGTCAATACATGTTTGTCGTATGACGGTAAGTCAATATTGGTCGGGACATACCTTCAGAACAAAGGTAGGCCAATATCGGTCGATACATGTCTGCCGAACGAAGGTAGGCCAATATCGGTCGATACATGCTTGCCGTATGAAGGTAAGTTAATAATGACCGATGCACACTCCAGAGCAAAGAAAAACCAATATCGGCCGATACATTCCTGCCGAACGAAGGTAGGCTAATATCGGTCGATACATGCTTGCCGTATGAAGGTAAGTCAATATCGGTCAATACATGCTTGTCGTATGAAGGTAAGTCAATATTGGTCGGGACATACCTTCAGAACAAAGGTAAACCAATAACGGTCGATACATTCCTGCCGAACGAAGGTAGGCTAATATCAGTCAATACATGCTTGCCGTATGAAGGTAAGTCAATATTGGTGGGGACATACCTTCAGAACAAAGGTAGGCTAATATCGGTCGATACATGTCTGCCGAACGAAGGTAGGCCAATATCGGTCGATACATGCTTGTCGTATGAAGGTAAGTTAATAACGACCGATGCACACTCCAGAGCAAAGATAAACCAATATCGGCCGATACATTCCTGCCGAACGAAGGTAGGCCAATATCGGTCGATACATGCTTGCCGTATGAAGGTAAGTAAATATCGGTCGATACATGCTTGCCGTATGATGGTAAGTCAATATTGGTCGGGACATACCTTCAGAACAAAGGTAAACCAATAACGGCCGATACATGCCTGCCGAACGAAGATAGACCAATATCGGCCAAAAAGGTTAATGAATACTTCAGAAACATGTTGGATAAAATATTATTTTGACACAGTAAAGATACAAATAGAAGTCACGTAAAGAAGAATCATACATGAATATATCGAATAGAATAATTCATGATAGAGAATATATATATTTTGGCGGGAAATATGCTTTCAGCTTGTCTTGCAGGCGCTAAACGACAAAGAAGGTACATCTGGGGTACAAAAAAGATTCCTTAAAAATCATCTTTCCGAAGTACGCAGCTGATGTCATAACGAACTCTAACAAACCAGGGTCCACTTCATGACTACGGAGGTTATATGAAGTGGTATAAAAGGGGGAATCCTCTCCGTTGGCTAGGTAGGTTCACAACCCTAATTTTCTGGCTACTGGTCATCTTCTTTTCTTCTTTCCTTCACATCAAAGGAGATCACTGACTTGAGCGTCGGAGGGCCTAGCCAGGGATTCCCACCCCGGTCTTAGGTCGCTGACGATAGCGTTGGTTGGTCTCTTGTGCGCAGGGAGCCGCAGGAGCTTTGGGAGTTCGTCTTTCTCCTATCTGGACGGGGATTTCTTCCTACTTATCAGATTTCCTTCGGTGACTCTGGTTTTCTTCCGATCCGCTTTGGGTTTCTCGGGTCGAGGTCTACCGGCATTATTCTTCATCAGTACGGTGGGTTTCCTTCTGTCGGATCTCCTTCACGGTCAGCTTCTCAGACAGGATCAACAGGTATAGTAAACTATAACAAATAGTAATAACTATGGAGTACAGTCTCTTGGACAAAAGCTGGAAATGCACAATAAAAAAAGGCTGAAGGGAACTGTACAAACC
The DNA here is from genome assembly GCF_018446385.1 of Zingiber officinale. Classification (NCBI taxonomy): domain Eukaryota; kingdom Viridiplantae; phylum Streptophyta; class Magnoliopsida; order Zingiberales; family Zingiberaceae; genus Zingiber; species Zingiber officinale. Next base: position 70,737,135 of record NC_056005.1, on the reverse strand, counting down.
AGGGCCTCTTATTAGAATAGTCAGGTCATCAGACCGAGAGTATCATAAATCATGTATGCATGTTAAACATATGCATCCATCCAAATGCAGTATATAAGTGTAGCAAACACAATCAGTAAATGCATAAATGTGTATGATGCTAATGACATGTCCTGGTCACCCCTACTCTCCAGTCAGCCATCTCACATACGATGGTGAGACCGAGAGGGTAGGGTTGTGACAACCGTGCACTCTGCCGTCACTGCTCCTGATGAGTGACCGAGTGGACGGGATGCTGTCGGAGTACACCTATCCTCCTACCCCAAATCATAAGTGTCTCATCTCTCTAAGACAATCCAGAAGAGGGATCCCTGCCGGCTACCACGCTGCGTCTCACTACCCATGAGCGGACCAACAGAGCCAAACAGAGCAAATCTGTTATGCCGGCTACCACGCTGCGTCACCACTACCCAACGGAGCCTAACAAAGCAACTTGTCTGCCGGCTACCACGCTGCGTCACCACTGCCCAAGAGTGGACCAACGAAGCCTAACAGAGTATAGCTGCCACACACCCTGCCTGATATACCACTAACCCATGAGTGGTGGTGTGTGCAGATCCATGTAACTGGCGATGTGCTCAACAATAATGGAGCCGATAATCACGCAGCATGCAATCATGCGAGATGATGCATGACACTAAGCATGGAAATATCCTGAACCTATATATATATATATATATATAAAATATGTACCCTAACATCAATGGGTCAAATCCGAAGATCTAAGGTACACAGGTCAGGTATGATAAAAAAAACCTAGTCCGGTATATCAAAAGACATGGTATGTCATTACCTCTATGATCATAAATAATCTGAAGGTTATAAACTTGAATGCTAAACAAATAACAATCAAAGCATGCACAGGTAATGGATAATGACATACCGATGCAGATATAAAATATAATTATCACTATTTGTTAAAATCTACTAAACATATCAACAAGACATATCAAAATAGATAGGTCAAGGTACCCGGCTCCAATCAAAAAATCTAATCCAGTCCAAATCCGACGTCGAGATGCTCGTCTCGCGTCAAAGTCCTGTGTCACCAATATAAATATATTTTTATTTAGCTAACTCAAATGTATAGCTAAATAAAATCCTTAAGGCTAAATTAAGGTAAAACCTTGATCAATCTAACTATCTAGTAATTCAATTTTATCCCTAATTCAATACATATACCTAGGTTAACATTAGTTATTAACCTATCTATCAATCATCAACAACAAGATCAAAACCCTATACCTTACCTCAATTCACAACCGTTCTTGCTGTGGGTGAAGGGTTGTTTGCTGCTGAATTTCAAGGTAAGCAGTTGCTCCAATCCTGAGGAACCTACTGCCAAAATTTCTGGCCACAACTACCTGGAATTACTGATCCCTAAATCAAAATATCCAAAAATCAGCACTTGCCGTGATCCAAGAGGTTCAAGTGCTACTGATTGAATCTGTAACCCAACCTCAAATCGAAAGAGTACCATAACCAGTGATCTAATAGACAGAAACAACAAAGATAAGCTGCCCACCTCACTGCTGTCTTGTTTGGATCTGGAAGCAAGAAGAAATCTAGGGCACGACGCTAGGGCACAAGGTCGACGGCGGCGCTGGGTCGAACCTGGTGGTCAGTGACAGTGCTAGTAGGTGTGACGAGGCCGTCGGTGATGGCGACCTAGAGCAGAGGGGGCGCGCTCAACACTGTGGCTCGCGGCGAGAAGGAAGACTAGGGCACGGCGGTCGGCGTCAATGCGCAGATCTGAAGAGGGGAAGGGCGGCAGCGCTAAGGTTGAGGGGTCGGCGGCTGGCGACCGGTGTCGGCCGTTGCAACCGGGGCGACGCGAGAGAAAGGGAAACTTTCGGCGCTGCTCGGCCGAAACAAGAGGAAGAGATGGGGAAACGGAAGCTTGGCCGGCGCTAGAGAGTGAGGGAGGATCTAGGGCTTGGGAAGGAAGAAGGAGAAGAGGAAGAGATCGGTGAGGCTTAAATCGCGAGGGATTGTTGCGGTTTGCAGCGCTAGTTAGGGCACGCGTGAGGGGAGAAGGAAACAGCGAAGAAAAATAAAAGAAAGAAAAAGAAAAAGAAATCAAAATTTTCCTCGCTTAAATGGGGTAACCAAAATAGAATTTCTCGGGACCCATAATTGATCCCTGTAATCTACACCTTACGATCTTCGAAAAATTTCAAAAAAATTTCAGAAAATTCCCTTATCATTATTCGCCATTTCCAGTATTTTACAAAAATAATCTTGGACTTTTTCTTTATTGCACTTCTCTATTTGCCAAGGTCCTCTTGAATATTTCTATTTGTCAAGACCCACTAAACTTCTTGCTTTGCGAAGATCCTCTTAGATTTTTTCATTTGTTAAGTATTCAGTCAATCTTAATGTATTAAATTTTTACATCCTCAACGATTGTTGAGTTATTACTACACTTATAGTTACTTGTCAAGTGTTCTCAACCGCGCACTTGACAAGCACATTTAGTAATCACAAGATAATATAACTTAATTTGTCAACTATATCAAAATAATTAACTTGGTGGTATCCAACCTACCAGGGCACGATTGCATGAACATTTATATCATTTGTTAGCATTGTGATTGATTTTTTTTATTTTTACTGTATATATCACACTGATATAGATCATGCATATATACAGTTGATATTTAACTTTGAATTTGAGTTTCTTATGTGCACGAACTAAAAAAAAAGTCACCATGCATCTTTTCTTGATGGATTATCCCAACAATAACTTTAGGTTTACTTTTTGATGTAGATTGATTGTATTGATATTGTGATAACCTATTTTGTTAGATCAGAATGGTTGGCTAGCTAGAGGGAGGGGTAAATAAACAATGTACGTTTCATTCTTTCCCTTTTTTTCTACACAAACATAAATACAAATGTTAAATTACAAATGGGTCTGATTAAGATATCATAGTGATAATATAAATGCAATAAAAATAAAAATATTATAAACATACTGTGCTAATAAGAAGAGACCCTACTTCTAGTTCATTGCATACGGTGTGCCAATGTGCCAACCCCAAATATTCACTAAATGTGCCTTTGAATGAGATAATGAGGTAAGTCCCTACATGCATTATACGTTATTAGTGTTCCCTTGCAATGGGAAGCTATAGAACAGTCGATGAAATTAACCTCAACTAGACTCCTAGCTGAGTAAACTCTTAATCCAAAGTGTATCCACTATAACAAAAATTCTCATAGACATCGATTTTTTACCGATGTCTATTACATTTTCGACCGATGTCTATGAAGGCGATGTAAAAGGTCTGTCATTTTAGACATCGGTTTAAAACTGGTATAGTATCACTTAACGACACCGGTTTTCGAATCGGTTATAAACCAGTGTAGTATCACTTAACGATACCGTTTCATCAACGGTGTAAAATCGATGTAATATTATATGGTAATAACACCAGTTTTGGCAGCGGTATACGACCGATGTAATATTAGTTAATGACATCGGTTTTGCAGCGGTGGAAAATCGATGTAATATCAGTATTTTTTACCAACACAAATTTGATTTCCGAAACAGTGAAAAACCGACAGTAACCAAGAAAATACACAAATATTCACAAATTACACAAATATTCTTCATTCAACAGTATCCATAAAATACACAAATATTCACAAATTACATAAATATTCTTCTTACAACAGTATTCATAAAATACACAAACATTATTTTTACATCAAAAGCTAATAGATATCAGAATCAAGGTAGAACATTCTTTTAACAACACATCAAGGTAGAACATCGTGAGTCAAAAATCAAGCTGAGGCTACATTAAATTATGAGAATCAGAATATGTTCAACTTGCTATACTGCTTCATTCTTCTTGCGTCTTTCATTTCCCTAATCTCACCACTTTTCACCTTCAAATGCCTAGTTTTCTGAGTTAAAACATCCACTGTTCTAATCTGTCAAATAAAAGTATCATTTGGTCTACTTAATTACAGCAAAAGAACAAAAACAGAAGAATAATACATGCAGTTAATAATGCATTGCTGATGTAGTTTCTGTCAATACAACTTAAGGAGAAGACTGACTTTGACTTACCAAGAAGACTTAAGATACAACCTTGTCAAAACTTAAGAAAAACCTGTGTCAAAATTTGAGGAAGAGAATTCCACCTTGAACAATCAAATTGAGTTGAAATCAATGTTGAGCAAGTTCACGTTAGGAGACTACCTCAAGAATACATTCAAACTTTATAAATACTAAAATTCTATAACCATCTTCCAGTATTGACCCAATTACCACTTTAAATTAATTATATTAGCTAACATGCATTGTCAATTAAAATATCAAGACCGAGATTTTAGGTGGCTCTGCCTATCTGAAACAACACCCTTGAACAAGTTTAAGTAAGCATATGACTATTCCTACTGCCAGTGTGTATATATTTATGTATGAGCACTGATGAGCTTACATTGCACTAGACGTGCAATTTTGAGATACAAGATCATGCACTATAGCCATGGATAAAGGGACTCCACTTAGCTGAGTTGTAGCTTCCACAAACATTACCACAAGCTTCTTCCATCGCATCCTTCGAGACACCCTCGTTACATATGTTTGCGAAAGCTCACATATACTTCATGCCATATTGAGTGAGCGATCCACAATGCGACTCGAATGCTTGGACCTAAGGTTTTTTGTTAACACATGGTCATGTTTAATAAAATAGATTGTGAAGATGAATATGCTAGAGCACAATATTTACCATTGTTTTCAAGCAAACCCAATCATCAACCAGAGCCTGACCAGATGGCCTCACGGTTTTGAGGACTGAAGGTGCAACAGCCGATCCAAAAATTAGATTGCCGATGAGTTCAATGCTACTGTCAAGGTGTGCTATGTGCATCATCATCTTAGTGATCTCCGAGAGAATTCCCTTCTTTTTGTTTGACCCTTCCTCTAATCTTTCATACTGAAAGCAAACACTAGGTTGTTAAGATATAAGAACAATGCAAGGGGTTAAAAAGGTGCTCCAAAAAAGAATCTGCAGTGTTGAAAGATGGAAACTGCATGAAAAGATCGACAAATGGGTCTAAATCAGTTGAAAGACAATACTGATAGTTAAAACCAATTGAAACTGCTATGTTTCCTACTTACATATGAAAAGTGGACACTCTGAGAGGAGCGGAACACTGTCATACATGAATAGCATGCCACGATCCTCCTCCCAAGCATGAGTCTTACCGACCAGAGTATCAACAAGAGTTGCAGCAACAAAGAATTTAATTATTATACATGGAAAGAGAGACTTTAAAATGCTTTATCACTTTATCAGTCCAATGCAAAGTTAGCTATGGTGTAGATAATTCAGAATTATTAGCGCCACTCAGCTAACAGAACAATCTAAAAAAAAAACCATAAATTAGCATTGAAATGACATACATGCTAACATAAACTTTTAGGCTCAGGGTTGAACAGTTTCAAATTGATCCTCGTGTTAATATGACAAGTTAGCCTTCTAATAATTAACACCTTTTCTCCTAGTTTCTCTGTATCCAGACGGCAATAGGACTAATTTGGATTCCATTTGAAGGGAAGAAAAAATCCCTTAACTTGGTTATAATACACATTTTGTAATCAAAAGTTACCCATCAGCTACACTCACACAATTATAGAATTTACTACTACCTTGTTTCAAGGCAAGTCATGAGAATTGTCAGATAAGGCACATAAACGTAAAAAATAATCAACAAGTCACAAGCAGCCACTGTAAAGTGTCCAAGTACCAAGTGTATGTTAAATATGTAAAAAGGAGACAAAAAATAAAATCATCATAATTACTCAAAAAGCAAACCTATTTCACCAGGTGGATCGGATACATTCCTTACCTCATGGCTACATGTCATTATTTTACCTAAAATTAAATTTATCAAGGTTGTGCAAATCATACCTGGAATCTTGTTAACCAATATGCGAGCTTTTTCTGCACGTTTGAGATTTAAATGTGCACCTCTACTTGAGTTATATCTGTTGTCATCCTGAATGGAAATTATGTACGATAGAGATTAAATTCTGTTAATTTCAAGCATTTTTCCAAGGGAATGAATAGTGCATGACAAACTTATATACTCCATGGACAAATTGTAGTTCACCGACTAGAGTGTATAATGAAATGCATAAAGCAGTATATGTAAAATTTACAACTCATGTTGATTGCAACTGCTTTCTTACAAAAATTCTTGTAAAAAAGGGCAGAATGTCATTCTAAAGCTCAATATGGTAGAACAAATTCTAACAGACAAGTTAAAAAGAAGAAAATATTTGGTATTCAATTTAGGGAGTAAGAGTTCACAATTCAGCCTGATGATATAACTAGCCCATCAAGGGATATAGAGTGTGATTATATCCACTGTAGAATTTATATGCTTTCAGGACCAAGAGATATCAATTGCAAAACTAATTAGGTAGGCTGGAAACCTAAAGTCATGCTTCCCAGATGGCAAAAGTTTAACAATAAAAATTTGTTTATATGTACCAATATATCGAAGTTTCATCGACTTTAATCTACTAACACACACAATAGGTAACAACTTGTAGGACACATTTGGGTATAGATTAATGGGTATCAATGAAAGAAATCTTTTTGTCTTTGTAAAATGTTAATATCATGATTGGTTAGCTTATGCAGATTCACAGGATTTCCTATGTATTTCTACCACATTTTCAACGTACAGATAAATTTATCTACTGTTCAAAGAAGGAACTTGCCTCAGCTAGGCCTTTAGGGCCAAACACCAGCAGAGCTACCACTCCAATAACCAATGCTTTAGGAGCACCCACTCCAAATAAAGAAGCACGAACAACTTTACCATGAAATTTCACCTTTTTCTCTACCAAACAAGTAAAAGAACATCATACATATTTTCCAAGTAGATTAGACATCCATGGAAGCTCGTTGATTTTCCAGATGAATCAACGTTGATTTCCGCCGAAATCACATTATTCACACCCGCTCTAGAAACCCCACACAGATACCTGCCTATTCACTGAAGAATACTGGTGACTCAAGTATGGGGCCCGTGATATTATTTATCATCTTGATTTAATCGAATTAAAAAACATCCAGCAACAGTTAGTTATTAATTGACGGATTAAATCAGGATAAGATTGACTAAACTCTTTTAGTTAGAAAATTAATGAATAAATCAAGAATTGTTATCTTCAAGAAAATTAATTTTGAGGTGCTCTAGAATACCTTATCTATCTCAATGCTAGATATAGATTGAGTGCAATCCTTGCAACAACAAGAAAGTTATCCACAAAATATTGTTCAAAGTCTGATTGATACAAGCCTGAACTCATTTCACTTGTTCTAAAAGCTTCCCAACTCGGGCATCTACATGAGATTGAAGTAAGAACAGGAAGTCAAACCATTAAATTTCAATCTGAAAAATTCCAATTCGATCATAATCAATGATAGCAATTAGTATTACCTCTCCCTTTTGCTTCATTCTGAATCACTCTCCATGGGCATGGCCTTTAATCCGCTTCTCCTCTGCGAATTATGGAACAGGAAACAAAAGAACATGAGATGTATATGGGATGCAGGAACGAGACGAGCAAATTGGTCGAAGATAGAGAGAGAATTCCTACCTTTCTTGATCCCTTCTTCTCCCTGACTACATACCTCTCCTGTGAGAGATCTGACAGCCATGCTCCAGGACTCACCAACTAGATCGAGTTTGTCAAAGAAATTAGAGGAAAAAATCAGTTTTTTCGATTGTTTGATCTTAAAAATCGGATTTTTGGAGGGAATGGAAGCGTACGAGTATGCATTTTTGGACAAACTTGGATCTCTTCTTGGGTCGCTGCGGCAGCTTGCACCCCTTCATCGCCATGAACTCCTCCTCCTTCTCCTTGTTTGACAGCGAAACGAAGAATCGAGGTAGAGAGGCTGCCGAGGCTCTCTCGTCGGCGTTCTCACCCTCGCATACCAATGCCGTCGATCCCCTGGTTGTGTAGCAACGGTTATCCTTATCCGGCGACGACGAGACGGATCGGGAGTTATGGTTCTCACTCCCGGCCGATTTCGACCTCCTGTGGATAAATCCGAGCAGTGGTTACTTCCATATCTCACCGGCGACGCCTCAAACTAGATCAAACCCTAAGTTTTCCGGATCAACCTCCGATCTATTACCTGAGGGTATAAAGAGGCGGGTGCGGGGGGAACTCTTGATCTGCGATGCGGCGGACATTCCGAGACGCGATTCCCCTCCGGACGCCAGATTTTACGGCGGATCCTTTGTCCCTGACCTTGATGCGGCGAAGGCGCTTGCGGCACCCCCATTGCAGAGTGATGCGAGGACCGTTGCAGAGCCCATCGCGGCGAAGGAGAGACTGTTTTTGTTTTTTCCTTCTTCTTCTTCTTCTTCTTCTTTCAAACAGGTAAAGGAAAGTGCTGCAAAATCTAAACTCGAGAGCAAAGAAGCATACGTAGAAAGCAACCACCACTCCAGCCACGTAATCAGAGGGCAGTTTAATGGAGGCACTAAAGAATCCATGGAGGTAGAGATCTTGCGACGCAAATGCAACACCTGATCACAGAACAAGGTAGGTTCAAAGATGTCCCTTTATTTAAAAAAAAAAAAAAATCTTTTAACAGAACCTATTCGCTGGTCGAGGGAGAGGTGGACAGTCCGGCCGTTGCCGTGAAGCATGAGGTTGGAGTCTCCGAACAGTTGGGTGTAGCCTTCCTCAAAGGAGATGGTGGCGAGGTTGGGCAACTCCGAGAGGAAAGCAGCCTCATGGGAAGGGAGCAGAACTGAACACAAAAACAGGAGGAAGTAGAAAGGAAAAGATAAAGTATGGACTACCGGAATGCGAAGAAGGTCTCCTCTTCTCACCCAAAGGGAGGAGTTGGGAGGAGATGCGGTGTGGTTGGACGGAGAAGCAAGGGCATCGTGTCTTGATCCTAATCGGGAGAGGAAGGGGCGTCGATCTAGGAAGGGGAAGAGGGAGATGAGGTTGAGAGAGATGGTCAGAGGTTTAGGTTTAGGTTTAGGCTGAGAGAGATGATCGAAGGAAGGGGTGCGATATAGGTTTAGGTTTGGAGGGAATTTCACAGTGTTGCAAATTTTGGCTTGTGGGAAAATTAAAATATTTTATTTTGGCTCATTAACACCGGGTTTTAAAAACCGTTGTTAAAATCGGTGTCTATTAACGAAAAAAAGGCGCTCATAAACATCGCCTAAAAAATCGATGTCTATGAGCGAAAATCTATGCTCATAGATACCGATTTTTGAAAAAATCGGTGTAAAATACTCAAAGATATTGATTTTTGCTTAAATTCGTTGTTGTTCCACCGATGTCTATGAGGGTTTTGTTGTAGTGATCATATAAGAAAACTACTCTTAGGATAGATACCCTCTGTTGGATCCAAAATGTCATGGCTAAGGAGGGGGGTGTGAATAGCCATAACGATTATATTTCTTTTCGACTACTCTTGTAAGAATAAAATAAATGGTTAACCAGAAAGATTTAGCATGGTTTTAATGACCTTATCCTACTTGTCCTATTGATTCATTAGGTTTGTCATTCTTCAAAAATCTCACTAAAACAAATCTTAAGTGCTGAAAAATCTTTCTACAAAATGTTCTCTTAAAAGTATCAAAATGAATTAAGCACGATAGTGGAGCAATGGCTTAGGGTGTTGAATTAATCACATGACCTATTAGGATTTCTCTGGTTGTCAAATGGCCATCTTCTATAACTCATTTAGATTTTCAACCAATAAATATCCGGTCAATTCCTATCTAACATCCAATTAATTTATTAATCAAATATTGAAAAAATGCTCTTTAAAAATCAAATCCGTTCGATATTATTGAAGATCGTCTCATCATTCCTACGAGATAATTAAGACATGAGTTCTTATCACTAATCGTCCATCACCCTAAAGATCTCGATGGTTTCATCCTCCTCCACGCCGTGCCATCGGAAGGATTTGCCCTCGTCCATGGCGACGTGGTTACGGACGAACAAGAAACAACCCTCGCTCGGCCAATGGACCCCAAACTTCTCCCTCATTACCCTCCCCAAATCATTCACTTTCCGCGACGGATTCACGGTCGTCAACATCTTCTTCGTCGGCGCCGGCCGAAACATTGGCCTCACCACCAGCCTCAAACTCCTCGAGTACGGATCAGCCGGCGCCGGCGTCGCTAGCCCAGAGAGCGGCGGCCTCGCAGCCGTGTGCACCGTCACCTCCACCTCGCCCGCCGCCATGTAGTCGGACAGAGTGTGGTGGTCCAGCAGCTCCTCCCCCTCCTCCTCCTCCTCCTCCCCCTCCCCCTGGCGGTGCAACGCCAAGCCCTGCATCATAATGCCTTCGAGGTCGCCGATACGCGCTTTGAGTCGGTGGACAGTGTCGCAGGCGCTGGCTTCCAGTGATAAGCGTCTGTCTGGAGACGACCGACTCACGAACACATTCACCTTCACCGTCTGATCGAGTGCGTCGCCGTCATCCTCCTCCTTGGCGCAAGAAGGGTCGCTAGCGACGAGGATTTGGACGGAGGAGTTGTGGAGAATGCCGCAGCGCTCGGTGTCGGCGTCGTCGCGCAGCTCTTGGCCGTTGAAGACGAGCTTCTGGGAAGCGACCGGATAACCGGCGAAGAACTGCACCTTCTCCTTGATCTCAGCAACGGTGTCGAAGAAGCCAATCTCGACGACGAAGCCTTTGTCACCGTCGTCGGTATAGAAAGTAACATCCATGCTCCTCCTGCTCATTCACGACGACGGCTGCTTCTACCGCTGAATTAAGAAAGAATTAGTCTGCCAAAACTTCGGATCCAGTTTTTTTTTTACAAATTTAAATTAAATATTAAATGATTTTTTTATGAAAAAAATCATACTATCTCAAATTTATTTTATAATTTATATTTTTTTTTATTTATATAAAATTATATACAAGTCCGTATTACAATTATCGACCATTTATCAAACAATGTATATGATTATGCGTTTTTCCTAATCACGTATATAATTTTAGAAATATCTCAATAATATAGTCTCTCTTTGTTTATACATTATTTGTCTCTCTTTCAGTTTTTTTTGTTTTTTTTTTTTTGCTTGTATCTCTTCCTTTTAGTAATTCATAAAAAAAAATTCTAAACCATTTTTATGGACTTTTTACTATGTTATTTATTTTCAAAAATTAGTAACACGACTCTTGATTTTGAAAATCAATGTTGTATTATTAATTTTGAAAATCAGCAACAATTTATTATTAATTTTGAAAATCAACAACATTGTGTTGATGATTTCTGAAAATCAACAACACTATGTTGTTCATTTTCAAAAATTAGTATTGTGTTATTGATTTTCGAAAATCAACAACACTATGTTGCTCATTTTATGTGTATTTTTAAAAAATCAATGTTGTATTGTGATTTTCAAAAATAAACAATATAGTGTTACAAATTTTTAAAAATAAGTGTTGTGTTGCTAATTTCTAAAAATCAATAACATTGTGTTATTGATTTTAAGAAACCAATCACAACGTGTTACTGACTTAAATTTTAAAAGACCATAACTTTCGACTCGCATTGAATTAAGATATACATAATATATCAAATCGAAAATCACTAAACAATCTTCGATTTAATATATTATGTGTCTCGTGGTTCAATTTCAGTCAAAAGTTATGGTCTCTCAAATTTTAAGTAAGCAACAATATTATTACTATTCTACGCGTTGAAAAAATTTATCATATTTGAATCAAGTTGAAAAAATTTGCTTCTCTCAATAGTGTATCACGATGATGTTTGACAACATGGGTATAATAAGAAGACTGAGCTAAACACATAGGACTTTATTTTTGAGTGAATCAAACATTTCTATGTTCATGACTCTATCAGCCATTTAACGAATGAAACCAACTGATAGTTGCTGGTTTGCAAAAGATTGTATTGCTAGTCTTTAAAAGATCAACAACATGTTGTTGATGGTCTTTTCAAGATCAGCAATACATTATAATAACTACGAAATTATAGTTGCTACAACTATAAGTTATAATTTTGAGAGGTCATAAATTTTGATTCAGGTAGAACTACAAAACACACACTACAACAAAATCCCTCATAGACATCAGTGGAACAACAGTAGTTTTAAGCAAAAATCGATGTCTTTGAGTATTTGACACCAGTTTTTCTAAAAACCGATGTCTATGAGCGCTGAATTTCACGCACTACAAAAATACTATCATTTAGGGACAAATTTTGCAACAAATTTTAGAAAAAAATTCGTTGGAAATTGAATTTGGGACGAAAATTGCGACAAAAAAAATTCGTTGCAAATATGCCGTCGCAAAAATTTGCGACGAAAAATTATAATTTCGTTGGAAATTTTGCAACGAAATCAATATTCGTTGCAAAATTCGTTGGAAAATTTGCAACAAAATCAAAATTCGTTCCAAAATTTGTTGGAAATTTGCAACGAAAATAAATATTTGTTGGAAATGTCAAAAGAAAAAATCTCCAACGAACCCCAAATTTGTCGCAAATTAGCAACGAAAAAACGTATTCGTTGCAAATAGATTTGCGACGAATAACTATTTGTTGGAAAAGTTACAAAATATAATATTTCCAACGAAAATGTGAATTCGTTGGAAATTTCCAACGAAAATACATTTACGTTGGAAATTTCCAACGAAAATACATATTTGTTGGAAATTTCCAACGAAACCACATTTTCGTTGGAAATTTCCAACGAATCCACTTTTTCGTTGGAAATTTCCAACGAATATCAATTCCGTTGGAAATTTTCAACAAAATATGGATTCGTTGGAAATTTCCAATGAAAAATGGTATTAGTTGGAAATTTCCAATGAAATTCGTATTCGTTGAAAATTTCCAACGAAAAATTGTGTTCGTTGGAAATATCCAACAAAATTCATATTCGTTGGAAATTTCCAACAAAAAATTGTGTTTGTTGGAAATTTCCAACGAATCCATATTTCGTTGGAAATTTCCAACGAAAATACATTTTTCGTTACAGCTTTCCAATAAATACGATATTTCCAACGAATCCAATTTCGTTGCAAAATTCGTCCCAAAATTAAAAAAATATATATCTAGACCCATCTTTTTTCAATATTTTTTCCTATTACAATTTTTTTAAAACAAATTCAACATATATATAATACACCACTAAAACACAATAACAAAAATATAAAACAAAAATCAACCAACATATTAAGGTACACCAAAATAAATACAAATATCATTAATATAAATCCAAACACATACATCATCAAAACATGTTCCATAAACAACCTAAACTAAGAGCATAAAACTAACAATACAACATAAAAAAGTTACAAGAAAACTAACAATACAACACACATCATCATCCAACAATACAAACTACAATAATATACAACTACAACTAATACCCTAAACCAAACACTATAATAAAGTTACAAGAAATATGTCATAGTATCAAATTCCAATGTCATACATAAACATGAAAAAGGTAGAGTAGAAAATAATCTTATGGAGATCCTTCTCAATCCAAATCCTTCTTCTACCTACATCAAAAGATAAACAAACAAAAAGAAAATCTTATAAACCAACACAAAAATAAATAAGTAAAGACTTACATATTTCTACGGCAATACCATCATCATCTTCACCTATCAACCCTATTTGGAACAAAAAAAACGATAATAATCAAAATACAAAAATTAAGAATTTATAAAATTGATAAAATAAAAGAATTACAATAATATCAGAATTAAAATATTGTGTGTAAATAAATATACCTAAATAAAACCGAAAGTCTCTCCTAGCCACGTCAAATCCAAACCTGCACAAACAATAATATCAGAATTACAATAAAATAAAAAGATCTACAAATAAAAACATGCAATCATTATTAAAATATCATGTGTAAATAAATATACCTAACAAAGGTAAATAAAATCGAACGTCTCTCCCAACCACGTCAAATCCAAACTTGCACAAACAATAATATCAAAATTACAATAAAATAAACAGGTCTACAAATTATCAAATATAATCTTGGCCCCAGCCGCAAGGAACTGACCCCCGGACAGCTGTGCCACGGTAAGGCACAGACACCCCAAGGCCTACCAAGGTCGAGAACAACTAGCTGACATCAAACAATGACCTGCCGATTTACAAATAGAGGTTATCCAATGCTGGCAACGGCCAGCCTACGCTGCCAGCGGCCAGCATCAGCCACCAGTGGCCAGCCTACTCCGCCAGCGGGATCACCAACGCGTACAGCAGCAAGGCGAGGCCACCAGCAGCCATCCTATGCCGACAGTGGCCAGGTTAGGCAGATAGTGGCCAACCAAGGCGCGAGTGGCCAACCTCGGCGCTGGCTAGAGTGGCCAGGCGGCGGCCCTAGGGCCAGGCACCGCCGCAAGCGCGAGAAACCATGGCCAGACGCGAGCGTGTGGCCAGGCGCGGCCACTCGCAGTCAGGCGGTGCTAATCGCGGCCAGGCGCGACTGCTCCCGGCCAGGCGAGCCGGCTCGCGGCCAGGCGCGGCCGCTCGCGGACAGGCGAGCCGGCTCCCGGCTCGCGGACAGGAGAGCCGGCTCGCGGCCAGGCGCTGCAGCTCGCGGCCAGGAGCGAGCGTTCGTGGCCAGGCGCGGCCGCGAGCGTCCAGGCGACGCTGCGAGATCAGAGCAAAAACAAGGAAATGAGATCGACGGAGCAAAAACAAGACTTACCGAACGAGAGAGATGGGCGGAAAAATTTGGTCGCGCAGCCGCCGCAGGAAAGGAGAAAAATTAGGGCAAGAGAAAAGAACGGACCGGGCGGAGTTAATATAAGGGTTTTTCCAACGAATTTCCAACAACATAATTATTTGTTGGATATTTCCAACAACCCTCAAATTTGTTGGAAATTTCTAACGAATCTATATATACAGATTCGTTGGAAATTTCCAACAAATTTAATACGTTGGAAAATTAATAATTTCATAAAATAATGGTCAACTAACCTAAAGACCTCGGAATTGGATGAAATCAGTTCCTATATGCTCCTTTATTTATACTGATTTTATATATATTCTCAAATATTTATTTTTCTTCATATATTTTTTTCTTTATTTTTTCAATTCATGCTCAAATTCAAATTCATCCAATTGACCAAGATGTTAAAAATTTATCTTATGTCAAAAAAAATATTTGAGCTCATCTATATAATCAGGAGACCAATAGGAGCACATAGAAACTAGTTTTATCCGATTCCAAGATCTCTAGGTCGGTCAAACAGGTTTTTAAGTCATTGCATACTTTGCAACGAATCTGCAAATTCGTTGGAAATTTCCAACGAATTCCAGATTCGTTGCAAACTCTACATTTCCCTAAAATCACGGTTGACCGACCTATAGACCTCGGAATTGGATGAAACCAGTTCCTATGTGCTCCTTTATTTATCCTGATTTTATATATGTTCTCAAATATTTTTTTTCACTCATATATTTTTTTCTTTATTTTTTCAATTCCCATTGTGTTAGGAAAATTAAATTCAGGTTTAAAAATTCACATATCAAAATAAATTAGCTCAAAAATTATTTTTAATTCATGGATATAATCGCAAAAACCTTACGAACGCAAACAAACTAGTTTCGCCTCGTTCTGAGCACTCGAACATTATTTTGTAAATCTAACAAGTTCAACTACACTTAAATTTGATTTAAAACTCAAACACTTTTATGCTCAAATTCAAATTCATCCAATTGACCTAGATGTTAAAAATTCATCTTATGTCAAAAAAATATTTGAGCTCATCTAGAGAATCAGGAGACCAAGAGGAGCACATAGGAACTGGTTTCATCCAATTCGGAGGTCTCTAGGTCGGTCAAATGGGTTTTTAAGACATTGCATACTTTGCAACGAATCTGGAATTCGTTGGAAATTTCCAACGAATTCCAGATTCGTTGCAAACTCTATACTACCCTAAAATCACGGTTGACCGACCTAGAGACCTCGGAATTGGATGAAACCAGTTTCTATGTGCTCCTTTATTTATCCTGATTTTATATAAGTTCTCAAATATTTTTTTCCCTCATATATTTTTTTCTTTATTTTTTCAATTCCCATTGTGTTAGGAAAATTAAATTTAGGTTTAAAAATTCACATATCAAAATAAATTAGCTCAAAAAATATTTTTAATTCATGGATATAATCGCGAGAACCTTACGAACGCAAACAAACTAGTTTCGCCTCGTTCTGAGCACTCGAACATTATTTTGTAAATCTAACAAGTTCAACTACACTTAAATTTGATTTAAAACTCAAACACTTTCATGCTCAAATTCAAATTCATCCAATTGACCTAGATGTTAAAAATTCATCTTATGTCAAAAAAAATATTTGAGCTCATCTGGAGAATCAGGAGACCAAGAGGAGCACATAAGAACTGGTTTCATCCAATTCGGAGGTCTCTAGGTCGGTCAAATGGGTTTTTAAGACATTGCATACTTTGCAACGAATCTGGAATTCGTTGGAAATTTCCAACGAATTCTAGATTCGTTGCAAACTCTATATTACCCTAAAATCACGGTTGACCGACCTAGAGACCTCGGAATTGGATGAAACCAGTTCCTATGTGCTCCTTTATTTATCCTGATTTTATATATGTTCTCAAATATTTTTTTTCCCTCATATATTTTTTTATTTATTTTTTCAATTCCCATTGTGTTAGGAAAATTAAATTCAGGTTTAAAAATTCACATATCAAAATAAATTAGCTCAAAAATTATTTTTAATTCATGGATATAATTGCGAGAACCTTACGAATGTAAACAAACAAGTTTCGCCTCGTTTTGAGCACTCGAACATTATTTTGTAAATCTAACAAGTTCAACTACACTTAAATTTGATTTAAAACTCAAACACTTTCATGCTCAAATTCAAATTCATCCAATTGATCTAGATAAAAAATTCATCTTATGTCAAAAAAAATATTTGAGCTCATCTAGAGAATCAGAAGACCAAGAGGAGCACATAGGAACTGGTTTCATCCAATTTGGAGGTCTCTAGGTCGGTCAAATGGGTTTTTAAAACATTGCATACTTTGCAAAGGATCTGGAATTCGTTGGAAGTTTCCAACCAACTGGCAGATTCGTTGGAAATGTTTCCAACGAATCTGCCAATTCGTTGGAAATTTCCAACGAATCTGCCAATTCGTTGGAAATTTCCAACGAATTCCAGATTCGTTGCAAACTCTATATTACCCTAAAATCACGGTTGACCGACCTAGAGACCTCGGAATTGGATGAAACCAGTTCCTATGTGCTCCTTTTTTTATCCTGATTTTATATATGTTCTCAAATATTTTTTTTCCCTCATATATTTTTTTATTTATTTTTTCAATTCCCATTGTGTTAGGAAAATTAAATTTAGGTTTAAAAATTCACATATCAAAATAAATTAGCTCAAAATTTATTTTTAATTCATGGATATAATCGCGAGAACCTTACGAACGCAAACAAACTGGTTTCGTCTTGTTCTGAGCACTCGAACATTATTTTGTAAATCTAACAAGTTCAACTACACTTAAGTTTGATTTAAAACTCAAACACTTTCATGCTCAAATTCAAATTCATCCAATTGACCTAGATGTTAAAAATTCATCTTATGTCAAAAAAAATATTTGAGCTCATCTAGAGAATCAGGAGACCAAGAGGAGCACATAGGAACTGGTTTCATCCAATTCGGAGGTCTCTAGGACGGTCAAATGGGTTTTTAAGACATTGCATACTTTGCAACGAATCTGCCAATTCGTTGGAAATTTCCAACGAATTCCAGATTCGTTGCAAACTCTATATTACCCTAAAATCACGGTTGACCGACCTAGAGACCTCGGAATTGGATGAAACCAGTTCCTATGTGCTCCTTTATTTATCCTGATTTTATATATGTTCTCAAATATTTTTTTTCCCTCATATATTTTTTTCTTTATTTTTTCAATTCCCATTGTGTTAGGAAAATTAAATTCAGGTTTAAAAATTCACATATCAAAATAAATTAGCTCAAAAATTATTTTTAATTCATGGATATAATCGCGAGAACCTTACGAACGCAAACAAACTGGTTTCGCCTCGTTCTGAGCACTCGAACATTATTTTGTAAATCTAACAAATTCAACTACACTTAAATTTGATTTAAAACTCAAACACTTTCATTCTCAAATTCAAATTCATCCAATTGACCTAGATGTTAAAAATTCATCTTATGTCATAAAAAATATTTGAGCTCATCTAGAGAATCAGGAGACCAAGAGGAGCACATAGGAACTGGTTTCATCCAATTTGGAGGTCTCTAGGTCGGTCAAATGGGTTTTTAAAACATTGCATACTTTGCAACGAATCTGGAATTCGTTGGAAGTTTCCAATGAACTGGCAGATTCGTTGGAAATGTTTCCAACAAATCTGCCAATCCGTTGGAAATTTCCAACGAATTCCAGATTCGTTGCAAACTCTATATTACCCTAAAATCACGGTTGACCGACCTAGAGACCTCGGAATTGGATGAAACCAGTTCCTATGTGCTCCTTTATTTATCCTGATTTTATATATGTTCTCAAATATTTTTTTCCCTCATATATTTTTTTCTTTATTTTTTCAATTCCCATTGTGTTAGGAAAATTAAATTTAGGTTTAAAAATTCACATATCAAAATAAATTAGCTCAAAAATTATTTTTAATTCATGGATATAATCGCGAGAACCTTAAGAACGCAAATAAACTGGTTTCGCCTCGTTCTGAGCACTCGAACATTATTTTGTAAATCTAACAAATTCAACTACACTTAAATTTGATTTAAAACTCAAACAATTTTATGCTCAAATTCAAATTCATCCAATTGATCTAGATGTTAAAAATTCATCTTATGTCAAAAAAAATATTTGAGCTCATCTAGAGAATCAGGAGACCAAGAGGAACACATAAGAACTGGTTTCATCCAATTCCGAGGTCTCTAGGTCGGTCAAATGGGTTTTTAAGACATTGCATACTTTGCAACGAATCTGGAATTCGTTGGAAATTTCCAACGAATTCCAGATTCGTTGCAAACTCTATATTACCCTAAAATCATGGTTGACCGACCTAGAGACCTCGGAATTGGATGAAACCAGTTCCTATGTGCTCCTTTATTTATCCTGATTTTATATATGTTCTCAAATATTTTTTTTCCCTCATATATTTTTTTCTTTATTTTTTCAATTCCCATTGTGTTAGGAAAATTAAATTCAGGTTTAAAAATTCACATATCAAAATAAATTAGCTCAAAAATTATTTTTAATTCATGGATATAATCGCGAGAACCTTACGAACGCAAACAAACTGGTTTCGCCTCGTTCTGAGCACTCGAACATTATTTTGTAAATCTAACAAGTTCAACTACACTTAAATTTGATTTAAAACTCAAACACTTTCATGCTCAAATTTAAATTCATCCAATTGACCTAGATGTTAAAAATTCATCTTATGTCAAAAAAAATATTTGGGCTTATCTAGAAAATTAGGAGACCAAGAGGAGCACATAGGAACTGGTCTCATCCAATTCGGAGGTCTCTAGGTCAGCCAAATGAGTTTTTAAGACATTGCATACTTTGCAACGAATCTGGAATTCGTTGGAAATTCCAACGAATTCCAGATTCGTTGCAAACTCTATATTACCCTAAAATCACGGTTGACTGAGCTAGAGACCTCGGAATTGGATGAAACCAGTTCCTATGTGCTCCTTTATTTATCCTGATTTTAAATATGTTCTCAAATATTTTTTTTCCGTCATATATTTTTTTCTTTATTTTTTAAATTCCCATTGTGTTAGGAAAATTAAATTCAGGTTTAAAAATTCACATATCAAAATAAATTAGCTCAAAAATTATTTTTAATTCATGGATATAATCGCGAGAACCTTACGAACGCAAACAAACTGGTTTCGCCTCGTTCTGAGCACTCGAACATTATTTTGTAAATCTAACAAGTTCAACTACACTTAAATTTGATTTAAAACTCAAACAATTTTATGCTCAAATTCAAATTCATCCAATTGATCTAGATGTTAAAAATTCATCTTATGTCAAAAAAAATATTTGAGCTCATCTAGAGAATCAGGAGACCAAGAGGAGCACATAGGAACTGGTTTCATCCAATTCCGAGGTCTGTAGGTCGGTCAAATGGGTTTTTAAGACATTGCATACTTTGCAACGAATCTGGAATTCGTTGGAAATTTCCAACGAATTCCAGATTCGTTGCAAACTCTATATTACCTTAAAATCATGGTTGACCGACCTAGAGACCTCGGAATTGGATGAAACCAGTTCCTATGTGCTCCTCTATTTATCCAGATTTTATATATGTTCTCAAATATTTTTTTCCCCTCATATAATTTTTTTCTTTATTTTTTCAATTCCTATTGTGTTAGGAAAATTAAATTCAAGTTTAAAAATTCACATATCAAAATAAATTAGCTCCAAATTTATTTTTAATTCATGGATATACTCGCGAGAACCTTATGAACGTAAACAAACTGATTTTGCCTCGTTCTGAGCACTCGAACATTATTTTGTAAATATAACAAGTTCAACTACACTTAAATTTGATTTAATACTCTAACACTTTCATGCTCAAATTCAAATTCATCAAATTGACCTAGATGTTAAAAATTCATCTTATTTCAAAAAAAATATTTGAGCTCATCTATGGAATCTGGAGACCAAGAGGAGCACATAGGAACTTGTTTCATCTGATTCTGAGGTCTCTAAGTCGATCAAACGGGTTTTTATGACATTGCATACTTTGCAACGAATCTGGAATTCATTGGAAATTTCCAACGAAATGGCAGATTCGTTGGAAATGTTTCCAACGAAATTCCAACAAATAATATTTTCGTTGCAATTTTTGGGACGAAAATACTATTCGTTGCAAAATTTGCAACGAAGAAATTATTCGTTACAAAATTTGTAACAAATTTTTTTTTTTGTCGCTAACTTGCAACAATATTAGCGACAAAATATCTTTTGTTGCTAATTTGCAACGAATTTATTTTGTTGCTAAATTTGTTGCTAATTTGGAACAGTTTATTATTTTGTTGCAAATTTTGTTGGAAAGTTTGGAACAAAATTTAAATTCGTTGCAAACATTCGTCCCTAATAGACTGTTTTTTTGTAGTGACTCATAGACATCGGTTTTTTAGCCGATGTCTATGAGCGCCTTTTTTTCGTTAATAGACACCGATTTTAACAGCGGTTTTTAAAACCCGGTGTCTATGATAAATAAAATAATTTAATTTTTCCACCCATACTTAGCCAAAATTTACAACACTTCCCTCCAAACCTAAACCTATATCGCGCCGTCCTTCCCCTTGCTAGATCGACGCCCCCTTCCTCTCCGATCAAGATCAACACACGACTCCCTTGTGAGGTCTGTGGAAAATGACCACATCCATATCCTCTTTCCCCTTCTCTTCTCCTCTCCCTTTCGTCTTTGCCCTCTCGCGGGTTGCTCCATCTCTTAGGGTTTCTTCTCATGCTTTTTGGTTTCTGGTTTCTCCGTCTTCTCCTCATGCTTCTTGGTGCTTAGGGTTTCTGCTCCTTCGTCGTCTGCACATTTTGCACATCGCCTAGGGATCTTTCCAATGACGACGTCCTCGACCGCTTCCGCTCTCATTCTCGCCATCATCGTTCTTCTTGTCGCCCCATTGTCACCTGGGAACTTCGCATCGACTAGAGAAGGTAACACTCTCTTCTTCTCTTTCGGTGGGTCGGGGAAAAATCGGAGCTTCGCCACGGAGTTTGCCCACTATGGCGATGCTGAGATGAATAGCTCGGAGGTGAGGGTGACGCGTGCGGTGAACGAGAGCTCCGGGCTTATGATTTACTGGAAACCAGTCAGATTCTTCGGCACCAAGCCTGGGTTCTTTCCATCATATTTAGGTTAATCACAACGATGAAAATTTCAATAACTCTGATATGCTGTTATTTCCTCTCATTAATGTTCGCTTGCTGATCATGTATTTGCCCTTCTATTGTCAAAGAACTATTACATAGGTACAGCCCGAGAACTGTCTAGGTTGAATGGTGTTTGCAAAGCTCCAATCATACAACATTTCTCAGAATCCCTGTCTAGATCAACTACTATTAGAAGCTTTGATTAGAATCAAAGATTTATAAACACTAATTTCAACCTATCAGATCAGTTTTCTAGACCAAAGTTTCACACAGCCGCTGCAATGCAATGGCTTTGCCTTCGTTTGGATATGCTGTCGTCAGTTGTGTTTGCTTTTTCTTTACTTTTCTTAATCTCCATGCCAAGAGGGGTGATTGACCCTGGTAATTTTGTCACGCCCCCAGAGGAGACCCTGTCCGAGAAAATTTCGGCAGCATCTCCCCTGTACGACGGACAATCAAAAATTTCTACAAGCACTAAATACTCAGCCACATGCAGCTGGAATCATAACAATAATAAAAAAATCAATCACCACGCAGTTTATATATATATTCAGCCTCTGGCTGACACAACCACGCAGTAATAATACTCTGACTCAAAAACCACCCTACTCAACTACACTCGTAAAGCTCAAAACCGACGAACTCACCTCTTCTGCCATCCAGGCAGGCATGTAGTAGAATAAAAACCAAATCCGAATCCATCAATATAATAAAATCTATATCATGTCCATAAGCAAATAAATCTAGAACATAACATGTTCAAAACAGTCTAGAACAGAAAAGAAACCAAGAAAACCAAACATATCCTCGAGGTCTGCAGGGACCAGCACTACGTGCAGTGGGGACTAGCGACTGGAACTCCCTCCTGACAGCATCAACCTGAAAATATCAACAATGGAGGCGGGGTGAGTCCAACACTCAGCAGGTACAGTTGATATGCAAAGTAAAGAAATAACACCTAGCACTAATCATGCGTACAGTCTCCTGATAAAGATAAAGGTAACTACAAACCGAAGAAGACAGGAGAGAATCTGTACTAACCAGGACCCGGTAAAAGGACAAACAGTCCGAAAGGTATAGAAGACCTGTATGCATGTCAATCAAGGTATCCAAGCAATGTGCAGCATATAAGTGCAACAAACACAAACACAAACAATAAATGCATCATGCATATGATGCCAATGTCATGGTCACCCCTGACGCCAGTCAGCCAACTCACAACATAAGTGGGACCAAGTGGGTAGGGCTGTGACAACCGTGCACTCAGCAACACTACTCCTGATGAGTGATCGAGTGGACGGGATGCTGTCGGAGTACATACATACTCCTACCCCAAATCATAAATGGGGGAGCGCAATGCTCTCATCTCCCGATACACTATGACGGGGAGGGATCTCTAACGTGCTACACGCTGCGTCACACTACCCATGAGCGGACCAACGGAGCACCGGAAGAGCCAAACTGACGTGCTACCACGCTGTGTCCCGCTACCCATGAGCGTCACAACGGAGCACCGAACAGTGATGAAACTAGCAAAGTGCTCAACAATAAAGGAGCAATCAATCACTCGGCATGCAATCATGCGAATGGTGCATGTCACTAAACATGGTAATATACTAAACCAATCTCTGGACATATCATAATGTGCACCAAAGCAAATGAATCATATCAAGGTATCTGATCATATAAGGTATCCAACCTAGGTCCTGACATGGTAAAATATGGTTATATCACTACCCATGAGCATGTGGAATCAGGTACATATCCATACAAGATGTAAACAAACAATCAATCAACAGGTAGCATGTATTGGGCAGTGATTAACCGAAACAAGTAAGAAACATAATTAATGCATCTTGTTAATTTAATTACTAAGCATATCAAAGACAATAAGTCAAAAGTACCCGCCTCCGATAAAATAGAAAGGTCCAAGCTGACTCCGAGATACTCGTCTCGCGTCAAAGTCCTGAATCAATTCGCACAGTTTCAGTTTAGCTAATTTAATTTTTAAACAAATAGCTAAACTAATTTCTAATCCACTGATCATTTAGGGTTAGTTTCATTAATCCTGATTACACGATTATATAACTTATAAACTTAAGTTATTAATTATTGCTAACACAACTAGCAATAATCTACCATGAAAATCAAAACTCTAAACCTTACCTCAATTCACGGCCGTGATTAATCCATAATCAAGGAATGTGTTTTCTGCTGGAACAAGGTGAGTGGCTGGAAATCCACTTGCAAAACAATCAAGAAGGAAACTCACTAATCAACAAAATAACTCAATTCAAAACATAACCTACTGACCTTACCTCTTCCTTGATGCCCTCAACCAAAGCAAGATTGCCACGACAAGTTCCAACAGCCCCAAATCAAACCTACTGGCCAGACGTAACAACCTACTGCCCTGATCAAGTTGCTGTCCACCAACCGGATCAAGAAGAAATGATCAAGAAATCACAAGACACTCTATTAACAATTAAAGTCCAGTAATAATTTGTTCCCATTACCTCTTCTTCGATGATGACAGCGAGAATCAGAAGTTGGTGAAGCCGCTGTCCACCAAACCCTATACACTAAATTAGCCATCCCACACCCAAGTGCTGCTCACGGCAGGATAAGAATCAAAGCACAGAATTGAAAACAAAAACAAACCCTAAGCCCTCACCTTCAGTCCCACTGGCCGGGTTACAACTACCCCCTGTCACCTTCTTAAGCTCTTGATTTCCGGCGACCTAGGCATAGTGTACAGAGGCGGCGTCGCATAGGGCAGAAACAAGGCCGCAATCACTCTAGATCAGAGACACAAGGAAGGGAAACTTCGGCCGGCGTACAGGGAAGTCGGAGAGGTGGCTCGTCACCGGCGGCAGAGGGGGTCAGCATCGCGGGCAGAAGGCCGGCGCTAGAGTAAAAGGTGCGGCGGTGCTACGGTGGTTAGTGGCGCTCGGCACCTAGGGCACGGCGACGGTGATGCTAGGCAGAGGCGACAGCGCTGCTCAAGTCCAGTGAGTGCAGCGGCTTCGGCAGGGCTCAGTGGCGGCCGACTGTCGGCTATGGTGGCGGCGTGAGGTGGCTAGGGCAGAGGACACAGGGGGAAGAAACCGCCGGCGCCGGCGGTTAGGGCTTTTTTTTTCTCGGCGTCGGGTTCGGGAGTGAGGCTCGGGAGAGAAGGAACACGGGGGGGAAGAAAATAAATGAAAAAGAAAAAGGAATTAGGAATTTTTATAAAAGAAACAATTCCTCGCTTAAATGGGTCGTCCAAACAGGCTTTTCCAGGCCCCATTTTTATCCCGTTAACTCGTCCGTACGAGCTCCGAAATATTCCCGAAAAATGTCCAAAAATTCCGGAAAATTCATTTATTAATAATCGTCATTTTTTTCCGGTATTTTACAAATTTCCTAGCAGACAGTTCAATTCTATGTTATTCAAGTACATGTGATATTAATTTCTACCATTTTGGGTTTGCATCCTCTTCCTCTCAGGTATTTCTGGCCTTGCTGTCACATATGGACTTAATCTTAATAAGGTACTAACTTGGGTCATAAGGAATCTCTGTCAACTTGAAAATCTAATGATATCTGTTGAGCGAATACTGCAGTACATGACCATTGACAGTGAACCACCTTTGTCAATAGAATCAAATAAACTATACTCAAGTTGGCCATTCAATGGAGAAATTGAACTTCATAATTTGCAGGTACACGTGACACCAAACTTATGTAAAACTAGTTTTTTCTAGTTTCCTCCATGTAATTTTGATTTGTGACTTGTTCTTGTCGATTGTTAAGTGTAGATTTTTTCTAGTTGTGGATTCTTTCCGACGATGGTTTGCTTCTCATCCTCAGCAGAGGAGAAAAATTGCATGCTTGGATTGATTACGACGGAGGATCGAAGAGAATAGATGTCAGGCTTTGCCAGGATAAGGATCCGAAAGAAGCAACCCCTTCGATCTCTCACTCTATCGATTTGTCTTACATGTTGTGGAGGGAGGCGTCCTGGGTGGGTTTATCTTCCTGAAGTGGCAATTCTAGTCATGGCAGTAGCATATACTCGTGGAATTTTACAGAGAAGAGTAAGCTCTGTACTTGCACAATTCCAGTTTATTCTGCATTAATGCTTAGCAGCTTCAGGCATTCATATGACTGATGATGAAAGCAAATTAATTGTTCTATAATATAAGTACAGGATTGTTATATCAAAAAATTCATGCTAAAAAAATTTAGTAAAAAATATTTATGGACTCAGTGTATCTTTTTTTAACTAATAAATTGTAAAATAGTTTCCTTGTTTCCCATTCTTTAGGTTATCCTTTGATTGTTACTGCTTCATGGCATCATGAATGTTTTGTTTGGTCTATTAAGTTGTTTGGTTGTGGTTAATTCCAGCTCCTGTTTGAGACAAGAAAATGGTTTTGGTGCTGAGTGAATAGGAGAAATACTAATATACATGTATCCTGATTATATTTGCCCCTTTCATGGAAATTACTATATATTTCTTGTTCCTATTTAACTTTTACAATTCATTTCTGATTATTTTTCATTGTGCGTTGTATTTGTTTGCCTAGTTCCTGTTTGCTACTTTGTAGACAAGTCTCAATTCTTAATCAGGATCGGACAGGATGTGCTGCATGATGTATTTAAAAGGATACTTCTTTCATAATATAGTGATATTCATCGCCTATTCTCATAGAAATTGTTTTGACATGATTTGTTACAGAGCAGGAGTTTTTCCTACTTGCAGGCATCACTCACTAATGATGCTACTGTATCTGTCAACAGATGCTTGTGGAGTCCTAAAGGTTCTATTCTTGGTATGCCGAAGCAAAAAAACAAAGTTGGATTATTTTGATCAAGTTCATCAAACTAAAATTCTTGTTATTCTTCTGTGATACTAATAGGTGTTGCATTTTCAAAGCATCTAGTGCAGATCTATGCTTTTAATCTAAATGAAGAATTACGACAACATTTGGAGGTCAGTTAATAGTTATGGTGTTTGGCAACCATATATATGATGATGATGATAACATCTTGTTCTGCAGATTGATGCTCATATAGACAGTGTTAATGACATTGCCTTTTCCTATCCCAAGAAGACTCTCTCGATCATCACTTGCGGCGATGACAAGGCAATTAAAGTGAGTAAAACCATGTGGTTGATCAGTCAGAAGATTGTACAAGAAGAATTGTATGTTCTTAACAGGTTCCGTTGCATGATGAATAGGTGTGGGATGCTTCAACTGGACAGAAACAGTATACTGGACAGAAACAGAATTATATATTTCTAGTGTTTCATTATTTCTATCTGTGAAGTTTTTCTTCTCAACTTCAACTGATGGTAAAATCAAAGGATGGAGCTATGAGGGTTTGAGATCTAGAGTTTCCTATGAAGCTCCTGGCCACTGGTGCACAACAATGGCATATAGTGCAGATGGAACAAGGCTTTTTTCATGTGGAACAAGTAAAGATGGGGATTCACATTTAGTTGAGTGGAATGAGACTGGTCCTATTAAGCAGACATACAATGGCTTTAGAAAACACTCATTGGGAGTTGTTCAGTTCGACACAACTCGGAACCGCTTCTTGGTTGCAGGGGATGAATTCTAGATTAAGTTTTGGGATATGGATAACACTGATATACTGACTACTACTGATGCAAATGGAGGACTTCCTGTTAGTAGCTTAATCTACGTTAGCTTTTCTTGTATATTTCTTGCAGTTCAAACTTTGAGTTTGTATGCAACTCTTATTTCTCCATGCCAGGCATTTCCTCAACTGAGATTCCAGAAAGATGGTTCATTACTTGCTGTTACGACTAGTGATAATGGAATTAAAATCCTGGCAAATGCTGATGGACAACGGGTTTTAAGGATGCTTGAGGTTTCACGTAGTGTTTCTAAACAATCTAATTCCAATGTGAAGGTAATATTCAACAACTACTCAAAGTGAATATTGTGTTTACAAAATTTTATATGACATGAGCAAAATCTGCAGGCTGTTGTGGATAGTACTAGAGCTGCTGATGTCAAGCCAAGGATTCGTGAAGAAACTGAAAGAATCATAAGCTGGAAGCTAACTGAGATTGTGAATGTTGGGCATCTTAAAACTTTGCGTTTGCCCGATTCAACATCGGCAGTGAGCAAGGTTGTGAGATTGATATACACCAATTCTGGATGCAGTTTACTAGCACTTGGTTCCAATGCAGTGCATAAACTCTAGCAGTGGCCGTGCGATGAACGAAATCCATCGGGCAAGGTCAGAAAGAAACAGTTGTAAGAAATTATCTATTTGCTATAAGCCTAGTGCTGATTGTTTGCTTTGCTTGTTCAGTCAACTGCATCTGTTGCTCCTCAGCTCCGTCAGCCACCAAATGGTATTCTTATGACCATTTTCTTTGCTTGTTCAGTGCATAAACTCTAGCAGTGGCCGTGCGATGAACGAAATCCATCGGGCAAGGTCAGAAAGAAACAGTTGTAAGAAATTATCTATTTGCTATAAGCCTAATGCTGATTGTTTGCTTTGCTTGTTCAGCCAACTGCATCTGTTGCTCCTCAGCTCCGTCAGCCACCAAATGGTATTCTTATGACCAATGAAAGGAGTGATAACAATCCAGAAGAAGCAACTGCTTGTATTGCTTTATCTAAGAATGACTCTTATGCAACGTCTGCATCAGGTGGAAAAGTTTCTTTGTTAAATATGAGGACTTTTAAGGTGTGTAGCCATGAATTGATTTTACTCTTGCTACCAAAAATGGAGAAACCAAACCGACTAAATCGAAACATATCTTTCAGGTTATAACCACTTTTATGCCAACCCCACCGGCAGCCATGTCTTTAGCATTTCATCCTGAAGATAATAACATGATTGCTGCTGGAATGGAAGATTCTAGTATTTTGATCTATAATATTCGGATTGATGAGGTTCATAATCTCGTGCTTTCTATTTGTCAAACTATGTCGATTCTTGATGCCTTCCATAGTTTGTATTGCTTTTGAAATTCAATAGGTAACTTCCTCTTTTGCATTACTTTGAAATCATTGTCTATAATGTCACTTTCTTGTAGGTGAAAATCAAACTCAAGGGCCACTAAAAAAAGATAACCGTCTTGCATTTTCCCCTTCACTAAATGTTCTCGTGTCTGCTAGAGCCGATGCTCAGGTGTGCAGATAAAAAATAATTCATTGTCGACCATATCTCCACTTGCGTTCCGAGTCATATTTTAAAGTTGTATCTGCTAACATCTTCGCTTCTAATGTATATTCTAACCCCTTTACTTGGTGATTATATGCAGCTTTGTGTTTGGAGCATGGGTAGTTGGAAGAAGAAAAACTCCCGCTTTATCCAGGCGTTTACTGGATGTACATCTCCATTAGTTGGGGACATCCAAATTCAATTTCACAGTAATCAGACACATCTGTTGGTTGTTCACGAAAGGCAAATAGCTATCTATAACAGTAAACTCGATTCTTTGTGTTGGGTTAGTTCTTTGTGTTGACCAGAATATCACTTAGTATTAGTCACTTTGTTAAGATTAAGAGAATTATACTTTTCAAGTAACATTTATTTCTTCTTTGTCATCTATTACCAACATATTTTTTGTTTTTATAACTTTTGTCAAAATGAGGAATTTAACATTTTTTGGGTATTGATTTTGTTTTCTTTATGTGCTTATTTCTTAATAATTTTTCTCATTGACCAAGAAGTTTTTGGACATGTTATTTTACTTTACATTATTCCTATTTCTTTCATTAGATGTTGAGATTGTGGAAATTTCCTATGCAGCGTCTTTCACATATTTTGAAGGTAAATGGATATATTCAGGAACTCCAACTAAACAGTTTAGGTATTGGAGATGAGGTTGTTTAATTTTACTTGTTGCAAGTTCCGGTTGTTTGTTTCTTGAGGAAGAAAATGATTCTTGATTTTGGTAAAGTCTGAATGCTAAATATGTTATGTAGGGTGCAAGGGTTATTGCAGATATGCTGAAAGAAAATCAAACTTTACGTGTACTGGAACTTAACAATAATATGATTGAATATTCTGTATGACCTTATTCTTGGGCAATCTTTCATGTTTTTTTTATGAAATTCCTAGATCTTTTACACTTTGTTTCTGGTGTCCTTACTCCTTACACCTTATTTCCATGTGAAATTTTATAGGGTTTTGCAAGTCTTGCTGGAGCACTAGTTGAGAATAAGGCAATTCGATCTATACATCTCAAGCTAATAAGACTTACACACACTTAGATTTTCTATCCATGCAGTTCTTTCTTGCAGATTTAATTTCTTCATCAGATCTGTTGGCTTTCCAGTATTTATTGATTGTATTACTTCTCAGCAATTATGTAAAACTATATTTCTTCTTGTTTAGGAAAAATAACACTTATAGATATTGGCAACAATGAGATTGGTCCCAAAGGCGCCTTTAGCATCGCTGAGTTTGTTAAGAAAACTAAGTCCTTGCTACAGCTGAATCTTTACATGAATGACATTGGCGATGCGGTGTGGTTATTGACTATTATTGCTTTATGCTCTGTTGCTTCACTTATGAAACATAAATTATCATCTAAGGTGCATATATATATCTCATTGGAAATCATATAAATGAATTGATGTTACTCATCTTTATTGCTGCTGAGGAATTTATTTACTTTCCATGTACTCTTAGTGATAAAAGTGAATTTATTATTTGCAAACTAAAAGTGAATTTATTAACTTTCCATGTACTCTTAGTGGTAAACAGTTATGTCATTTGGGTCGACTACTAATGAATTGAATTTGAAAGATTAAATTGATGTTTATGTAGTTAGATTAAAATTTTTGGTTTGGATTATATTAAGTTCCCAGGAATGATAGATCTATCACTATATGATGTGGTTGAGATAAATGATGAAATTAGTCTTGGTTTACTAATATATTATTTATGTGTTTTTACAGTTTACAAATCTCAAGTACTCCAGAGTTGAAATTGATGAAGTGCGGTTCGAGTGGGCTGAATGCATGCTAGATTACATTTGAAGTGCGGTTCTACCTTGATGTGTTATTAAAAGAATGTTCTACCTTGATTTTGATATCTATTAGCTAGCTTTTGATGTAAAAAGAATGTTTGGGTATTTTATGGATATTGTTGTAAGAAGATTATTTATATAATTTATGAATATTTGTGTATTTTATGGATATTGTTGAATGAAGAATATTTGTATAATTTGTGAATATTTGTGTTTTTTTTATTATTGTCGGTTTTTCATTGTTTCGGAAATCAAATTTGTGCTGTTGAAAAATATACATATTACATCGGTTTTCCACCGCTGCAAAACCGGTGTTATTAACTAATATTACATCGGTCATTTACCGCTGCCAAAACTGGTGTTATTAACATACAATATTACATCGGTTTTACACCGTTGATGAAACAGTGTCGTTAAGTGATACTACACCGGTTAATAACCGATTCGAAGACCGGTGTCGTTAAGTGATACTACATCGGTTTTAACCCGATGTCTAAAATGGCAGACTTTTAACATCGGCTTCATAGGCATCGGTCGAAAATGAAATAGACACCGGTGGAAAACCGATGTCTATGAAGGTTTTTGTTGTAGTGACATAATATATTATATCTAATCTCATTCAAATATCTTCGATTTTATATATTGTATCTCTCACAGTTCAATCTGAATCGAAAGTTATCCCTTTTTAAAGTTGAACTTGTAGCAATTATAGTTCCATAGTTGCTATAACTTGTTGCTGATTTTTAGAAACCAACAACAACGTTATGGCTAACTTAAACTTTGAGAGATAATTACTTTTGATTGGAATTGAACCATGGGACACATAATATTTCAAATCAAAGATCATTCAAAAATCTTCGATTTGATTTATTTTACGGCCCATGGTTCAAAGATCTTCGATTTAATATATTGTGTGTCTCGTGGTTCAATCAGAGTCAAAAGTTATAGTATTTCAAAGTTTAAGTTAGCAGCAACGTTGTTACTGGTCTTTACATTGAAAAAATTTATCATATTTGAATCGAGTTGAAAAAAAATCTTTAGTCTCAATATAGTGTATCACGATGGTATTTGACAACATGAGTGTAATAAAGAGACTGAGTCGAGCACATATGACTTTGTTTGGAGTGAACCAAACATCAGATTAATCAGCAACTTTAGTGACGAAACCAAGTGATGGTTTCTAGTTTACATAAGATTGTGTTGATGGTCTTCAAAAAATCAGTAACACATTATAGGTGGTCTTTTAAAGATTAATCATATGTTATAATAGTTGTGATATCGTAACTGCTACAACTATAAATTATATTTTTGAGAGATCATAACTTTTGATTTGGGTTAAACTACAGGACATATAATATATCAAATCAAAAGTTATCACCTCTTAAAGTTGAACTTATAGCAGTTACGATTTCATAATTGTTACAATGTGTATGCTGAGTAAACTTTGAGAAGTTATAACTCTTGACTCAAATTGAACCATGGGACACAAAATATATCAAATCAAAGATCTCTAAACGAACTTTGATTTGATATGTTGTCTATTTTATGGTTCAGTTTTAGTCAAAAGTTATCATCTCTCAAAGTTTAAATAGGCAGAGACGTTGTTGCTTGTTTTGGAAAATTAGTAACATATAATATCAAATACGAAATTGTAATTACTACAACTATAAGTTATAACATTGAAAGGTCATAACTTTTGATTTGGGTAGAACTATAGAACACATAATATATCAAATCAAAGTTTATTCAAAAACCTTCAATTTGATATATTGTACGCGCGTATAGTTCAATCTGAATCAAAAGTTATCACCTCTTAAATTTGAACTTGTAATTGTAGCAGCTATGGTTTTATAGCTACTATCACATGTATGCTGAGTAAACTTTGAAAGATCATAACTTTTGACTCAGATTAAACCATTAGGCACAATATATCAAATCGAAAGATCTTTTAACAGACTTTGATTTGATATATCACGTGTCTTGTGAAGGATCGATAGAGAGCGATAGAGGGGGGGATGAATATCGCTCCTTAAAACTTTTTCTTTTTTGGTAAAGGACAATCAGAATAAGCAGCGGAATAATAAAACAAAAGCAATATAGTTAACTCAGGTGGTTACTTGGTTCGGAACTTATGTCGACTCCTACTCCAAGACCCGCAATCATTGATCACACCGTTGGGCAATTCACTATAATTCTTCTTTCTGAAATCCTTCGGAAAGAAGGAATTCATACAGATGCAAAGTATAAGATATTAACAATCTACTATCTTATACGAAATCAAGTACAGTGCAAGCTAAACGAAAGTATACCAAAAAGGATAATAATGAAGATCGTTGGCACTTTGTAAGAGCAGTATCTTTCTTGATGAAGAGTAGCAGAACAGCAACATGAATAGAGAATTTGTATAGAGATGAACAGAGAACCTCATTCCTGCCTCAAATCTAGAGCTCCCTTTTTATAAGCATAGTTCGGTGGACTGATAAATCCTTCGATCGACTGATCCATTCGGTCGACTAATCATCCTATCGGTCGACTGAACCCTGTGCTTTCCTTCTTCATTGAGATTCGATCTTCACGTATTTATGAGCTACAATGGTTCAATCAACCAATAACCTTGTTCAGTAGACCAAATAGTGTAGTTTCCCTGTTCGCTAAGATACACCATTAAACCTTCATTAATGTAGTGATCGTTCGGTCAACCGATCCCTGAGTTCGGTCGATCGATCAGCCTTGCTTCCTTTTTGCTTCTGCTCAATCTGATCTCTTCCATGTCATCACGATTTGGCTGACCGATCCCTAGGTTTGATCCACTAATCCTTAGGTTTGGTCGACCGATCAGGCTTTGATTGAACTCTGCTTTGTTCTTCTCTGATCTGATCTCCAGTCTGAGTCGATCTGGTTCAATCGACCAATCCCTTAGTTCAGTCAACCGATCAAACCGGTTCCTACAAAATAAATTTAAACAAAATATGTTCCTACAAAACAAAGGTTAACACAATATAGTATGATACATGAGTAGTAAATGATAATAACACTATCTTAATCTCAACTTGGAAACCTTCCCAATTTCTTTAGTTAGATCAGCGACCTCAGGTTTATTCCCTTCCGAAACACGATCTCACTGTCGCTCTTCTCCAGTTATTTATCTCAACCTACCTGCCAAACAAACCATGTTTGAACTTTCTCTACTCAGTGTCTGATCCTTTCAAAGGCCTTTTCCTGTAATACTATATTAGCCAACAATAATAATAGAAATACCTAACACTATGGTAAAACTAAACTTAGATTTACCAAGATCTGCTGATTCGATTGACCGTCGATCAACCATGCTTGGAGTTTACTCCTTCAAGACTTCTCATTACCTAAGGTTACCTCCCCCTAGGATTTTCTCCATCTGGCTTCACACACCAGAATCTAGAGTTACCTCCCTCTAGGGTTTTCTCCACCTAGCTTCAGTCACCAGGACCTAAGGTTACCACCCCTAGGGGTTTCTCCACCTGGCTTCACTCACCAAGACTCAGCATTGGATTGGCCCACAGAAATTCAATATCGGGTCCTCTAGACCTATCGAATCTGTAAAATACCGAAAATAGGCGAATATTAATAAGGAAATTTTCCGAAATTTTTGAAAATTTTTCGAGAATTTTTCGAAGCTCGTATGGACGAGTTTACGGGGATAAAACGGGGTTCCAAGAATGTAACACCCACTAAGCTTTTAAGATAAGCATATGAATGTAGGATTTTGCCTTAGAAAAATAAAAGGAAGTGGGTTGAAGCAAAAAGAAATAAAATGAAATAAAAAGAAGAGGAGGTCAAGGATTGAACCTTGAACCTCTTATATTATAATTTAGAGAATTAATTAGTAGAAACCAATTGGGATAGAGAGAAGATATTGATAGCAAAGGAGGGAAACTCATGATAAGGGTGAGAGTAAAAGTTAGCCAAAAGAAAACAAGAAAAGAGCAAGAGAAAGGCAACTTGCCTTCCTTCCTTCTCTCCCTCTTTCTCTCTTCTCTTGCCGAAAATAAAAGAGGCTAATTAAGGGGATTCATTCCCCCTTATTTCACCATGAATGATGAGGATAAATAAATAAATAAAAAGAAAATAAAAAAAGGGCTAAGAGAAAGCAAAAACTAATTTTGCTACTTCTTCCTCCTTAACATAAAAGGGAGCAAGTAAAGAGAAGAATTCTAATTTTTCTCTCATTTCTCTCATTCTTCCCTCTCCCTCACCGAGAACCTCAGTCCCCTCTCCTCCATCTTCGGCCCCAAGCCAAGGTTTTTCTCCTAAGAAAGCCTAAGATACAAGGAGGACTTAGCAAGGGAATCAAGGAAAGGGAACTAGAAGAAGAGGCTACTTCTTCCATCACCATACCTTAGATCCACAAGAGAAAAGGATGTAAGCTTTCCCCTCACCTGTGGTACAAGGCTTTTTTATGTGATTTTCGGATTTTATGAGGATTAGAAAACCTAGAATAGAATTTAAGAAAATTCGGCCAAAGAAGAGTTTCAAATCTAGGAAGGTTTAAACAAGTCATCATTTCGTGATATTTTTCTATGCTATGTAGGAAGGTTTTCCTTCATGTTTTTATACCTATATGATGCTTGGTCAGAGGAGTACCTAACCCTAGAATTTCGGCCAAAAATGTTTTAAAGAGGTTAGGGAAATCATTGTTTAACCAAACTAGTACAAGATTCCCTCCATGAATTACTAAGGATCTTTTATTGGTTTTTCTTGCTTGAAAGTTACTTGGAACCAAAGGAAATCCCTTCATATGTTTCGGCCAAGAAAAGAGCTTAGGGTTAGGAAGACCTTTAAATTTAAGTAACCATGTTTATATGATAGAATATAGAGTTCTCTTAAAGAATTGCATGTTGAATATTGCTAGAAATTCATGAACTCTTCATTAAGATTTTCGGCCATGTTAAGATGGATAGCTTAGGAAAGCTTAAACAAAATTTTAACATGCTCAAGACCTATGTGATATTAAGATATGAACGTGGTTTAATGCTCTCATGCTTAATTAGGGTGTAGAGGATTTAGTTACATGATATATGACTTGTAAGGTCACAAGGGTCCTAGCTTGTTTATGAACCAAATTGGTATATGATGTTCTTAGTAATTTTTGCCATGAAGCTTACTTAGGTTTTCCATGATTTAGGCCACTTAAAACCTAGTTTAGAGAATGGTAGGTTTCGGCCATGAGGAAAAATAAAAGAAAAAGGAAAGAAACCTAGGAAGCCTAAGACACAATGCACATGTATGTTTATTATGCTTGTCTTTATACATGCTATGAAACTTGTATGACTTCCTATGCTTTTAGGCCATTTGAAGCAAAGTTAACCACTGATGGGTCTCGGCCAAGTAGGGTTTAAATGACCTAGAGGCCTTAGAATTGAAACCAATTGTGTTAAAAATGCTTCTTGTGGAAATATGATAATGTGTTGATGGTGTCACATGCTTGTATAATTTTTTCCATGACCTAAATGGACCATTGTAGGTCTCGGCCATGAAGGGATAGATGCCCTAGAAACCCTAGAACAAAATTTAAATATGCTCATGTCACTCTACATGAAATATGATAAGTAGAAAGCCAAAGTTCTCATGCTATATGTTGCTTAATGACCTAAAATGAGGCTAGGGTAAGTTTCGGCCATACCCTTTGTATGATACCTTATTATGAATTTATCCATGATGTTAGTTCAAGTTCACATGCTTGTATGCTTGTTTTTAGCCCTAATGAATACTTGTGAAATTTTGGCCATGACATATGTTAAGGGCTTGAAGAACTTAGGAATTAGCTCAAATATGATTACTATGTTACTTGGAAGAAAAATGCTATAAATATGGTTTAAGGTTTCCATGCTTTCATGACATTTGGGACCTTGTTTCACACCTGATAAGGTTCGGCCACATGAAGTTTAGGGACTTGGAGAAATGTAAGATACCGTAAGATTTAATAATAAATGTTATTGGACGAAAAATCTTATTGGATTTTTCGGGGATTTTTAGAAATTTTTCGGAATTTAAACGGAGTCTGTATGACTCGTTTCGAGGGGATGAATCGGTGGGGCTAAGCGGAGCCTGTTTGGAATACCTATTTAAGTTGGGAGTTAATTAAGAAGTTAACTTAAGATTTAATTAAGTTAACCTAGGTATTTTAATTAAAAACTTAAGCCCTAAATGTTTGATTTCCTCTCCCGATTCCCATTTCTCGCGCGATCTCCACCTTCCTCGATTCATCTCCACTGCCGACGCTGAGCTCGCGATCGCCGGCGCCATTTGAACCACCGCCGGCCGAGCTTCCCTCTTCCCTCTCCCTTCCGAGGCGTGGAGTCTTTCTTCCTCTCTTCCGTTCCCCTTTCTCTCTCGCGCGTGGACAACCCGACATCGACGGAGAGCGCTCTCCACTCGTGATCCTGTCTTTGTCGCACCGCCGGAGGGAAAGCGTCGCTGGATCTCGACAGTACCAGCCAGCTCCGTCTGAGTTGTCGACTCTTCGGCCGTTCTTGTTCGCAGTCGACAGTGGGTCGGCGTCTAGGGCACGGCGGGGGAGTTGATTCACGTCGTTCCTGGCCGATCCATTCCTTTCGGTTCTCCTTCACGATCTGTGCATAGGAGAGTGGTTCGGATTGTCACCAGCTGGAGTGGATCACGCGACATCATCTGGAGGCGACTGATTGAGGTAAGGCATCATCGGGAGATCTTGTAAATTCAAGGATTTTGGTTTATGGGGTTCTAATTGTGATTGATCCGGTGGTAAGGATGGAAGACCCTCATGGGCGGAGGGTCAAAGGCACGTGAAGTTCAACCCCAAGCATGCTGAGCCGAACGGAAGTATGCCGAGCCGAACGGAAGTATGCCGAGCCGAACGGAAGTATGCCGGGCCGAACGGAAGTATGCCGGGCCGAACGGAAGCATGCCGAGCCGAACGGAAGTATGCCGGGCCGAACGGAAGCATGCCGAGCCGAACGGAAGCATGATGAGCCGAACGGAAGTATGCCGAGCCGAACGGAAGCATGCCGAGCAGTTTGCCCGCTCGGCCAAGATGTCAGGCTATGAGAACCGAGCATGCGATGACCCTGAACCTTCCCGGATGGGCGAACACCTACGCCAGATCAAAGGCGAATGTTCTGGCTGAGCGGCTTAATGGTTGATCCGGGAAGAGGAAATCAAAAGATATGGGACAGTAGGGACGTCATCTTAGTAACTCCTGTTGCTGACAATAGGCATGTTCGAGGACTAGGCCATACTCCGTATCGTACGATAAAGGATTCTGCTGTCCCATCAAAGAGACGCTCAGACTGTAGCAGTATGACGTCAGACATGCTCTTCTGACAAGCCCATGCTGCGGTATGGTATAGGACATGTGTGCACCTCGGTTTGTATGCACCAAGCTCCCGTAGCCCTATATAAGGGTCCTCACACTTCGCCGGAGGTACGCCTTCTCTGATATTCGGAGCCACTACTTCGCTGTCCACTTGCCTGACTTGAGCGTCGGAGGGTCGTCGCCGGGAACCCCTTCCCGGCCCGACTTCTATGCAGGTTCGCCGGAGGACCGCACGACCGGTCGGAGATCCACGTCAGCGACTCGGAGAGCGTCACGTGCCCAGCGTCCATTGATTCAGCATTCGGAACCGGTCGGAGATCCACGTCAGCGACTCGGAGAGCGTCACGTGCCCAGCGTCCATTGATTCAGCATTCGGACAGGATCAATTTGGCGCCGTCTGTGGGAACGCACCTGCATCCGAGCGGAAGAGATGGACGAAGCTGGACGACCGCACACCGTGATGCTCTCCCAGGAGGAGCTCGACGTTCTAATCGAGGCCGAGCGGCAGCAGAGGTCCGACCGGAGAATATCTCAACATGGGGCCGAGATGAGGAGCCGATCAGCATTCAAGGGGAAGGCAGCAGAGTTCCGACCGGAGAATATCTCAACATGGGGCCGAGATGAAGAGCCGGTCGGCATTCGAGGGGAAGCACCACTTGCCCCGATCCCTTTTCACCGAGCTGGAAATGAATCAAGGATGGCTAATGTGTTGGCCGAGCGGCTGTATTAAACATTAGCCCAAGACCGTCGAGCTCCGACGTTAAATATCGAGAGACGAGCCGGCGTCTATAAACTGCCGAGCGGAAGACCGTCGAGCTCCGACGTTAAATATCGAGAGACGAGTCAGCGCTGCCAGGCGGAAGGATCGACTCCGGACGTTAAATATCGAGGAGGCAGCGTCTATAAACTTCCGGCGGAAGACCGTCGAGCTCCGACGTTAAATATCGAGAGACGACCGGCTATAAACCGCCGAGCCGTCGAGCTCCGACGTTAAATATCGAGAGACGAGCCGGCGTCTATAAACTGCCGAGCGGAAGACCGTCGAGCTCCGACGTTAAATATCGAGAGACGAGCCGGCGTCTATAAACTTCCGAGCGGAAGACCGTCGAGCTCCGACGTTAAATATCGAGAGACGAGCCGGCATCTATAAAGCGCGGCGGAAGACCGTCGAGCTCGGCGTTAAATATCGAGACGAGCGGCGTCATAAAGCTGCCGGCGGAAGACCGTCGAGCTCGGCGTTAAATATCGAAAGCGAGCGGCGTCTATAAACTTCGGCGGAAGACCGTTGAGCTCAACGTTAAATATCGAGAGCGGCGTCTATAAACTTCGGCGGAAGACCGTCGAGCTCGACGTTAAATATCGAGGCGAGCGGCGTCTATAAACTTCCGGCGGAAGGTCGTCGAGCTCGACGTTAAATATCGAGGCGAGCGGCGTCTATAAACTTCCGGCGGAGCGGAGACCGTCGAGCTCACGTTAAATATCGAGAGCAGCGGCGTCTATAAACTTCGGCGGAAGACCGCCGAGCTCGGCGTTAAATATCGAGGCGGCGTCTATAAAGCGCGGCGGAAGACCGTCGAGCTCCGGCGTTAAATATCGAAGACGGGCTCTATAAACTTCGAGCGGAAGACCGTTGAGCTCAACGTTAAATATCGAGAGGCGAGGCGGCGTCTATAAACTTCCGGCGGAAGACCATCGAGCTCGACGTTAAATATCGAGGCGAGGGCGTCTATAAA
Organism: Zingiber officinale; assembly: GCF_018446385.1. Lineage (NCBI taxonomy): Eukaryota > Viridiplantae > Streptophyta > Magnoliopsida > Zingiberales > Zingiberaceae > Zingiber > Zingiber officinale. The sequence continues at coordinate 70,697,049 of NC_056005.1, read as the reverse complement.
CTTCCGGCGGAAGGTCGTCGAGCTCGGCGTTAAATATCGAGAGCGGCATCTATAAAGCTGCGGCGGAAGACCGTCGAGCTCCGACGTTAAATATCGAGAGACGAGCCGGCGTCTATAAACTGCCGAGCGGAAGACCGTCGAGCTCCGACGTTAAATATCGAGAGACGAGCCGGCGTCTATAAACATCCGAGCGGAAGACCGTCGAGCTCCGACGTTAAAAATCGAGAGACGATCCGGCGTCTATAAACTTCCGAGCGGAAGACCGTCGAGCTCCGACGTTAAAAATCGAGAGACGAGTCGGCGTCTATAAACCCTCCGAGCGGAAGACCGTCGAACTTCGACGTTAAAAATCGAGTCGCGCCGGCGACTATAAACCCTCCGGTCGGAAGAAGACCCGAGCGGACCAGATATTCAAAACACTTGTAGAAATCCCTTGCAAAACGCAAGAGAGGTAGGATGAGTGGTGATTAACGAGGAGAAGCGGAGGATGATTTCTTGGATGCGCCGCTAGGCACTACGGGCGTCCAGTCAGTCGGACTATGCGCCTCCTTCGACTAGACTTGAAGGGGAGGCATGTGATCCGGTGGTAAGGATGGAAGACCCTCATGGGCGGAGGGTCAAAGGCACGTGAAGTTCAACCCCAAGTTCGAGCCGAACGGAAGTATGCCGAGCCGAACGGAAGTATGCCGGGCCGAACGGAAGTATGCCGGGCCGAACGGAAGCATGCCGAGCCGAACGGAAGTATGCCGGGCCGAACGGAAGCATGCCGAGCCGAACGGAAGCATGATGAGCCGAACGGAAGTATGCCGAGCCGAACGGAAGCATGCCGAGCAGTTTGCCCGCTCGGCCAAGATGTCGGCTATGAGAACCGAGCATGCGATGACCCTGAACCTTCCCGGATGGGCGAACACCTACGCCGATCAAAGGCGAATGTTCCGGCTGAGCGGCTTAATGGTTGATCCGGAAGAGGAAATCAAAAGATATGGGACAGTAGGGACGTCATCTTAGTAACTCCTGTTGCTGACAATAGGCATGTTCGAGGACTAGGCCATACTCCGTATCGTACGACAAAGGATTCTGCTGTCCCATCAAAGAGACGCTCAGACTGTAGCAGTATGACGTCAGACATGCTCTTCTGACAAGCCCATGCTGCGGTATGGTATAGGACACGTGTGCACCTCGGTTTGTATGCACCAAGCTCCCGTAGCCCTATATAAGGGTCCTCACACTTCGCCGGAGGTACGCCTTCTCTGATATTCGGAGCCACTACTTCGCTGTCCACTTGCCTGACTTGAGCGTCGGAGGGTCGTCGCCGGGAACCCCTTCCCGGCCCGACTTCTATGCAGGTTCGCCGGAGGACCGCACGACCGGTCGGAGATCCACGTCAGCGACTCGGAGAGCGTCACGTGCCCAGCGTCCATTGATTCAGCATTCGGAACCGGTCGGAGATCCACGTCAGCGACTCGGAGAGCGTCACGTGCCCAGCGTCCATTGATTCAGCATTCGGACAGGATCACCACGTTAGTGTGGACGTATACAAATTCATCATTTGTAAGAGGAGGGTGTGACCCATTAATTTTATTATCTTGTCATCCTAACTTTATGACAAATAAAATTAATAGTTGGTTTCACTTTGGTCACACAAGACAATAGCAGTGACTCCATTGGGGAGGATACTATTGAATGCGTCTAAGTGTATACCATTACTTGATACTAAGTCCATTAAATAGGATTGTGCCCCTTCAGTTGGAGAAGATCACACGCTCCTAAATAATTTCCTATAACCATCCATAAAAGGAAGTTTGATCTAGTGATCCGCAACAAACTCATCCGTTGTGGAGGGAGGCACTCAGAGCCAACACGCAGGCTTGTTGCATCACTTACAAACCAGTAATGGAGACCATGGGATTTATTAAAATCCCTCTCCCACTTAGTTATTTAAAAATGAGGATTTTTAACCTATCCTAGCATACATCACATGCATATAAACATCATAGTAAATAAAAGCAATAAATTTGGAAATTAATTTTCCAACTATTATGGCTTTTTCTATCACTGTCTTCAGTATGCTCCAACCCGAGCTACTGCCTTCTTTAGCCACCGCCATCGGGTCGAGTTGTCGCATCCTTCTTGCTTCTTATTCCGTTGTGCATCTGGTTCTCCAAAAGTACCATGCCTCGCAAGAATCCGATCTGCGACAAAAATAGAATTTTGCATATATCGATCCTATATTCCACGAGGGAATGCACATGTATTCTAGATTGAACAAAAAAAAATTCTAAAAATAATACAGCTCCTGCTGGATTTTATACATACAATCATGCACACAAATAATGCCCTTGACATGTCCAAGGGTCCAATCACACACAATATCAATAAGACATAATAGTTGGAGCCTGCAACCAAAGAGTTAGCACATCCTACTACTATCCTTCCTAAATTATGTATGACATGTGCATAACCTATTTGAATTCTAAAAATACATAGAGGCAAACCCTAGCTCTGATACCAATTGTTGGTTAATCCTAGGAAAACGTACCGGTTCCACTGTACAAAAATTTTTGTACAAGTGTCGAACCTTTCCTTAAATAACCTATTGTGTTCTTTAGAAGTTAAATCAGGAATCGCAGACGAAACTTAACATCATTGATTACAAATTTAACTTATCTGTTCTTAATGGTTTAGATTTGAATCGCAAGCGGAACTTAACACTATTGATTCAAATCTACCTAAATTATTAATTCCATAAATATTAATTTCCAAAATTAGCTTCTAGGACTACATGGCGAGGCACATGGCTTTCTTGGATATGGGAGCAACCACCACCGCCTAGGCAAAGCCTTTTAAGGAAAGCTAATATTTATTTCCTTAAATAACTTTAGCTTAACCAAAAAGAACAATCGAATAACAAATTCAAAAAAGAAGAAAACACAAAATCAAAAAATAAATTCGATAAACTAGATCTAATTGCCTCTTGTATTTAGAATTCATATAAAGAAAAATAACTAGTATGATGCGGAAGAAAACTACTAGTTATACCTTCTCTTTGTAAGCTAATGACCTCGAGATCTTCTGCCGTATTCCTCGCCTCGCCTTGGACGTCATGTGGGTGACGATCCTCCAAGATGAACACCACCCAAAAGCTTCCTCCTTCTTCTTCTAAAATCTGGCCACCACCACCACCAAGGAGAAGAGAGCAAAGGGAGAGTAAGAAGGGAGAGGGCCGGCCACCAAGAGATCACCCAAGCAAAAGAATAAGAGTTGTATCTCATGAAACCCTTTCACCCCTTCTTTTATATTACTTGCCCAAGGCAAATAAGGAAAAACTTTTTACAAAAAATAAAATCATCCAAAATTTTTTTCTTTTTTCTTTTTATTTTTCCTTTTCTTTCCTCTTGATTGAATCAATCACCAAATTTAATTTTGTGATGATTTTAAATAATTTAATATGGCCTGCCACTTGCTTGAGCACCAAGCAAGGTGGCCGGCCACCTCATCAAGGGGAAAAAGGAATTTAATTTTTATAAAATTTTACAAGAAAAACTCTTATAAAATTTTACAAGCTCTCTTTCCTAAAGTAGGAGTTAAAAAAGGAATGTTTCTAAAAATTAAAACCATGTTTTAAAATTTAAAAAACTCTCTTATAAAATTTTCTTTTTTAACATGAGAATAGAAAATTTAATTTTAAAACTTATCTCCCTTTTTTTTCTTAAACCATGAGGATGGTTAAAAAAGGAAAGTTTTAAAACCTTTTAAAACTCTCTATTAAAACATGTGGCCAAATTCAAATAAGGAAAGTTTTAAAAATTAAAATCTCTCTTTTAAAACTTATAGTTTTCTACAAAGAGAAGATTTTAAAAATTCAAAAAAATCTTCCTATTTGAATTAATATTGGTCGGCCCCTACAAGCTTGGTCACCAAGCTATAGGGCCGGCCCCTATAAGAGGATGTGGCCGGCCATTGCTTGGTCACCAAGCAATGGTCCGGCCCCCTTCTTGGACAACAAGAAGAGCCTTACATTTGGATGGACTTGAGGCTATAATGAGGCAACGACAAGGACCTAGAGGAGAAATTGGTTTTGACCTTCCGATGAGCTTGAGTATCCCATGTTCGCCCCGAACACACAACTCAAGTTCATCGATAACAACTCATTCCACTAGAGAGTTATTACCGCACTACTGCACCAATCCCAAATTACATTATGAGCTCCTTCTTATCATGAGTGTGTTAGTCTCCCTGTGTTTAAGATTACGAATGCCCACTAATTAAGTAAATTACTAACAACTCACTTAATTAATATCTAGCACCAAGAGTAGTACCACTCAACTTCATTGTCATGTCGGACTAGGTCCACCTGCAGAATTTAACATGACAATCCTTATGAGCTCCTCTTGGGGACATTCTCAACCTAGATAACTAGGACACAGATTCCTTCTATAATCAACAACACACACTATAAGTAATATCATTTCCCAACTTATCGGGCATATTGATTTATCGAGCTAAACCTCACCCTTTGATAAATCAAAGAAATAAATATTAAATATATGTGCTTGTTATTATATTAGGATTAAGAGCACACACTTCCATAATAACTAAGGTTTAGTTCTTTTACTAAGTCAGTACAAAAAGAGCATACCTAAATGATCCTACTCAATACACTTAAAGTGTATCAGTGTAATTTATTAGTCAAGATAAACTAATACTTAATTACATTACGACTATACTGATAGTTTGTTCCTTTCTATCTTAGTCACGAGCAACTATTTATAATTTATAGAGAACCGACAACATGATCTTCTGAGTGTGACACCACACTCCATGTTGTCTACTATATAAATTAATTGAACAATTACATTTAATAAATAAATGCAGATATTGACCAATGTGATTCTTTTATTTTAACAAATAAATGTTTACAAAAGCTAGACTTTTAGTATACACTTCAACATCACCTACGCGAAGAACCTCGCGAAGAGATCAACGTTGAGTTGAATTGCCCTGTGGAAGGCTCCTTCCGTGGTTGGAAGGTACATTCGATGAACAATGCGAAGGCGCCCTCCATGGTTTAAAGGCGCCTTCGATGAACAGTACGAAGACACCTTCTAGCCTTTGAAGGCGCCTTCCGATAGCCGTTAGTAGCGGATAGAGTTTTATCCATAGCGGATAAAACTTATCCGATGGAAGACGCCTTGGACTTCATTAGAGGCACCTTCAAGCTACGGATAGAGTTTTTCAGGGGTTACAAAAAGACCCCTGGACATAGGAAATTAACAACAACTCAAGTATTCATTTCCTGGCTTATTCTTGAATGTTCAAAGAGTGTAAGAGGCTTCTCTACCTTCAACGAAGGAGATTTTTTTGTGTTTTCTTTTGCCTTGGATTAGCAACCATCTAGGTTGTAACCAAGTAACTCTTTTGCCTCTTTCTTTTTAAAGTTGTTCATTTAATTTGTTGTTATAACTGTCCTACTAATTAGAGTTGGAAGTCAAGAAAGGTTTGTAATTTATTATACAAACAATTCACCCTCCTCTTGCCGGCTTCCAAGAGTCCAATAATTGACATCAGAGCCCAACCACTTCAGAAGGACTAATCGCCGACTGAAGTACAAAGACGATGGTCAGACCCAGCATCTACCCGTCGAATTTTGAGGGGAAGTTTGTGATATGGTAGAAACAAATGGAGGTATTTTTTAAGACCGATTTTGAATTACTTTTAATAATAAAATATGGTTTTGCAGCACCCAAAGACCAACACGGAAATGAAAAGGAGGAATACCAATGGACCAAAAAAAGAATAAACTGACTTTGTAGCAAACATACGAGTCGAGTTCCACCTGCTGAGCATACTTCCACCTAGGAAGTCAGTCGAATCGGAACCTAAGAATCAACAAAAGATCTTTGGGAGAAGTTCCTAGAACTACACGAAGGAACGTTAGAAGCAAAACTCACAAGACGGGACTGTTAGTCCCTTTGGAGGCCGGCAAGAGGGGAGGGGTGAATTGCCCTACAAATTAAAACACGAACCTTTCTCGGATTTCAACTATATAATGAACACTTGTAATAAATAAATAAAAGAGACTAAGTAACGAAAAACAGACACCAGAGTTTTACTTGGTTTGTAATCAGGGGATTGCTAATCCAAGGAATGTAAGCGCACTATCTGATTCTCCTCTGGGCGGAGTAGCCTCTTACAGCGTTGAACGTACAAGAAGAAAAGTAAAGCACACAGAAGTTGATTACAAGTTCGTCGTTCTGATTAATTTCTTTGCTTCTGGACCAAGGCTATATTTATAGCCTTGGTCGGGGCGCCTGGAAGGGTTCCGGGCGCCCTGGGGGGATAAAACTTTATCCCCCAACGTTCAGATCGAGTTTGACTCGATCTGGTCAAAAACCTCATTCCGGGCGCCCCGGATGGTTCCGGGCGCCCCGGACCCCAAAAGTCAACTCTGGTTGACTTTTTCGTCTGTCGCTCCGCTTCAGCTCGCCTCGGTCCGGGTCTTCTGCTCCGGCTCCACTAGCTTGGGTGATCTCGGCCATCCGGAATAGGGCTCACCCGAACCCATGTTCCGGCCTTCTCCTCGAGCAGCCTTCCTTCCGGTTCCTCGCCCCTCGACCGCCGCGCACGTTCTTCTCGTCCACCGGTGTACTCTTCCGCGGACACCTCGTCCCTCGGACGCACCGAGCCCGTCGGCTCTCTCCCGTGCCGTCCTTCTCGCTAGCCGCGTCTTCCGCTCGACTTCCTGTGTTCCTAAGTTCCTGCACACTTAGACACAAGGGTTAAACAACGCAGGACCTAACTTAACTTGTTTGATCACATCAAAACACCTCGGGGTTCCAACAATCTCCCCCTTTTTGATGTGAGCAACCCAAGTTAAGCTAGGGTAAAACAGATGCAATAAAAACAATTTATTTGTAATTAAGTCCAAAGATATTTCATAAAAAAGTTTATATACCTCCCCCTAGACTTAACATTCTTCTCCCCCTTTGATCACATTAAAAATAGGGGTTCTTTAAACAAGTCTAAGGTAAAAAAATTTAAGTGAATTTTCATAAAACTTTTTAAGGCAATTGATATTAATTTCTAAGGCAATGTTTCAAAAGAGAATATTTAGTAAAAAAATTCTAAGTCAATATTCAGAAAATTTTAACGTGAATTTTTATAAAAGATTTCTAAGGCAATTTTCAAAGAAAAATGTCTAAGACAGTATTCAAAAAAATTCCTAAGTAAAAAAAATATCTAAGTTAATTTAAAAAGATTTAAGTCAATTTCCAAAAAGAATTTCTAAGTCAATTTTCAGAAAATTTCTAAGTCAATAATTTTCAGAAATTTTCTAAGTCAATTAAAAAAAAAATTAATTTTAAAAAAAAATTATTATAAATTATATAAATTGAATAACTCTTTTAAAGCATTAGGTAAATTAAATTAATGCTTTTTCAGTTAGTCAATTAAACTTTTCATTTCGATACTTGGCTTCCAGGTCGTGGCGAGGCACTAGGCCTTCTTGGTTATTGGAGCAACAACCACTTCCTTAGACAAAGCCTCATAATGAAATTAGTCGTTTAATTTCCTTGCTGAAAATGCTAAGTTAAATTAAACAGATTTTTGGAACCCAGTAGAGGTTCCTACCTACAGGGTTAACCAAGTATTTCCTAGGTACATAGATTTTTGATATATTTCTAATTTGACTTTGATGAAATCTATAATACCAATTTAAACCTCTATAATTTCTAAAAGTAGAAATATTTGAACTTTTATATTTTTTCAATCTTTCTATTTCTTCTTTTAGTTTTTCATTGTGAATTTTCAATTTATCAAAATCCTCTATTAGACATGATTTTGCTAAAATTCCTTTTGTTTCCAAAATTTCATTTTTTAATTTGGCATTTTCTTTTTCTAATTTATACATGGATTTAGTCATTGCCTTAATGCCAGAGTAAAGTTGATCAGGGGGTAAGAGGCATACCTCACTTACCATGTCAGACTTAAAACCTGAATCTCCCCCTACTTCGCTGCCTTCATCTGAGGTCGCTCCCTCTTCATCGTTGCTCGATTCTGATATACTTTGTCCATCGTAGCTTGCCATCAGTGCTATCCCGGATTCTTGAGCTTCGATTCGGATGAAGAAGTGTCATCCCAAGTTGCTTTTAGGTTGTGTTTCTTGGGAGACTTCCTTTTGTCCTTTTTGAGTTCTGGGCAGTCTTCTCTTATGTGTCCCTCCTTCTGACACTGGTAGCATCGCACCTTTCTTCCTCCTTTTTGATTCTTTTTATTCTGCATTTTAAATTTATTAGACCTAAAGAATTTTTTAAAATTTCTTACCATGTGCGCTTCTTGATCGTCTTCGGAGTCTGACTCGAGTTCATCCTTCTGAGTTGTGTTCAGCGCTATAGTCTGGGTTGTATCCTTTGTCGTTCCTGCACATCTAGTTTCGTGTAATTCAAGAGTAGAAAAACATTCCTCTAATGTACTTACCTCCAGGTCCTTTGAGATGTAGTAGGCGTCGATGATTGACGTCCACTCTGGAGTTCTGGGAAAGGCGTTGAGTGCGTAGCATAAGGCGTCCCAATTTGTTACCTTTTCACCGAGGTTCTCGAGACCAGTAACTAGTTCTTTTACCTTTGCATGTAGACCGGCTACTTTCTCACCTTTCTCCAAGCGGATGTTCATTAGTTTGTTTTGGAGGATGTCCCTTCTAGCGAGCTTCGCTTCGGATGTGCCTTCGTGGAGTTCTAGAAACTTCTTCCAAAGATCTTTAGCTGATGAGTTGCTTCCGATGCGGTTTACTTCCTGAGGCGGTAATACGCTTAGCAGGTGATGTTCCGCACGGTTGTTTGCTACGAACTCATTCTGCTCTTTTTTTGTCCAATTGCTTTCTTCTTTTTCTTCACCGTTCTGATTTGTTGGAGCTACAAAACCGTATTTCATAATAAAATAAATTTCAATCTCGGTTTTTAGAAATACCTCCATACGACGCTTCCAGTATGTGAAGTTCCCCTCGAATTTTGGTGGAACGATGCTTGGTCCGGCCATCTTTGTTGCTTCGGTCGATGGTTAGTCCTCCTGAAGCGTCCTTGCTCTAATACCACTTGTTAGTCCTTTGGAGGCGGCAAGAGGGGGGTGAATTGCCCACAAATTAAAAACAAACCTTTCTCGATTTCAACTATATAATGAACACTTGTAATAAATAAATAAAATGATAAAATAAACAAACAAACAAGTTTTACTTGGTTTGCAATCGGGGATTGCTAATCCAAGGAATGTAAGCGCACTATCTGATTCTCCTCCGGGCGGAGTAGCCTCTTACAACGTTGAACGTACAAGAAGAAAAGTAAAGCACACAGAAGTTGATTACAAGTTCGTCGTTCTTATTAATTGATTTGCTTCTGGACCAAGGCTATATTTATAGCCTTGGTCGGGGCGCCTGGAAGGGTTCCGGGCGCCCTGGGGGGATAAAACTTTATCCCCAACGTTCAAATCGAGTTTGACTCGATCTGGTCAAAACCTCATTCCGGCGCCCGGATGGTTCCGGCGCCGGAGGGTCCGGAGCCGGATGGTTCGGCGCCGGACCCCAAAATCAACTCTGGTTGACTTTTTCCGTCTGGTCGCTCTGCTTCAGCTCGTCTCGGTCCGGGTCTTGTTCTGGCTCCACTAGCTTGGGTGATCTCGGCCATCCGAATAGGGCTCACCGAACCCATGTTCCGCCTTCTCCTCGGCGACCTTCCTTCCCGGTTTCTCGTCCCTCGAACGCCGCGCACGTTCTTCTCGTCCACCGGTGTACTCTTCTGCGGACACCTCGTCCCTCGGACTCACCGAGCCCGTCGGCTCTCTCCCGTGCCGTCCTTCTCGCTAGCCGCGTCTTCCGCTCGACTTCCTGTGTTCCTAAGTTCCTGCACACTTAGACACAAGGGTTAAACAACGCAGGACCTAACTTAACTTGTTTGATCACATCAAAACACCTCGGGGTTCCAACAAGGACATGCTCTATAACCAAATCAACAACCTCCAGATGGAAGAAGGCGAATCGGTTGCTCATTTACACAAAAGAATCAAAGAGCTAATCACTGGATTAACAAACCTCAGCAAAATGGTAACTAATCAAGACGTGCAAAGGTATGCTTTAAATGTGTTCCCAAGAATACTGAAATGGACATCTATAGTAGACTCCTACTATATCTCTAAAGATCTCAAGATAAGTACATTAGAAAGCCTTTTTTTCCACTTTCAAATTGCACTAGTCTCGATGTGCAAGACAAAGAAAGGGATCAAGTCAGAACCTAGCACTACAAGCCCAAAAAAGTGGACCAAACTCAGACTCATCGATTGACAAAGATGAAGAAGCTTTCATGGTAAGAAAATTCACTAAGTTTTTTAAATCTAATAAGTTTAAAAAGTCGTAGGCCAAGAAGTTTGTTCTGGGAAAATGGAAAGTAAGGTGCTACAATTGTCAAGAAGAATGGCACATCAAAGATGACTATCTGAAACTGAAGAAGGAGAAGAGAAAAGGGCCAAGTAAATCAAAGCACAAAATTCTTAAGGCAACATGGGATGAGTCTGTTGGTTGGTTCTAGGATGATCGTACTGGTTTCACTGTACAAAAATTTTGTACAAGTATTGAACCTTTCCTAACAACCTATTTGTGTTCTTTAGAAATTAAATTCGGAATCACAAACAAAACTTAACATTATTGATTACAAATTTAACTTATTTGTTCTTTTAGGTTCAGACTTGGATCGCAAACGGAACTTAACATTATTGATCCAAATCCACCCATGTTACAAATTCAATTAAATATTAATTTCGAAAATTAGCTCCCGGGTCAAACATGGCAAGGCACTCGACCTTCTTGGGTATGGGAACATCCACCACTACCTCGACAAATCCTCTTAATGAAATTCAATATGTAATTTTCTTATATAACCCTAGGTTTAACCAAAAGGAACAATCGAATCACAAATTCGAAAAAAAAACACAAACTCGAATCATAAATTCGAAACCTAGAATCATATGCCTCTTGTGTTTGGTATTTCAAAAGTATACAAAGAAAACTAGTATGATGCGGAATAGAATTACTAGTTATACCTTTCTTTATAAACAACAACCTTTTGATCTTCTACCGTATTCCTCTTCTTATCTCGGACATCGTGTGGGCGACGATCTACTGAGACGAGAACCACCCAAGCTTCCTTCTTCTTCTTGTGAGTTTCGGACACCATAAAAGATTCCAAGAATAGATAAGGTTCGGCCACACCACCAAGCTCCAACGGATGCTAGAAACAAAACCTCCTTTCTCTCCTTCTCCAAGCAAAATCCGGCCACCAACAAGCTCCTTGAGAGTTGATGCAGCATGCCACCAATGAAGAAGAAAAGGAGGAGAGGAAGAGGATGAGAAAATCCAGCCACCACAAAGAAAATAGAAGAGAGGAAAACTAGAACTCAAGTTATGAGGTGAGGCACCTCTACCCTCTCTTTTATATTCCTTGGTCTTGGCAAATAAGGAAAGTTTTATAAAAACTTCCTTATTCTCTTAGCCAATAAAAGGAAAGTTTAAAAAATAATTCCCTTTCAAACTTAATGTGGTCGGCCACCTCTCAATCATCCAAGCAAGGAAAGTTTTAAACACAAGATTAAAACTTCCTTATTTTTTTCTGGAAATTTTAAAATAAAAATTTCTCTATTAATTTTCCCTTCATGGTTGGTTATAAAAGGAATTTTATAAATTAAAATTTATCTATTAAAACATGTGGATGATTTCCAAAAAGGAAGTTATCTTTAAAATTAAAATCTTCCTCTCAATATACAAATAAGGAAAGATATCAAATCTTTTATTAATCTTTTGTAGAAACTTAGAAAAGGAAAATTTTATCATTTTAAAACTATCTTTTAAATCATGAACATGGTTACAAAAAAAGAAAGTTTTCTCAAAATTAAAATCTTCATTTCAATCTACAAATAAGGAAAGATATCAAATCTTTTCTTAATCTTTTGTAGAAAGCTATAAATGGAAAGATTTAAATTTTAAGCTCTCTTTTAAAACTATGGAATCCACATAAGAAAAATTTTAAAAAATAAAGCCCTTTTTAATTTTATTGTGGCCAGCCACTTAAGCTTGAACTCAAGCTAGGGCCGGCCACACTTCATCCCATCAAGCCATGTCTTGGTCGGCCCTTGCTTGGGCTCCAAGCTTGGCTTGGCCGACCACATAAGGATGGGTAAGAAGGTGGGTATGAGTGGGTATAATACTTTATAAATAAGAGGCTATGATAAGGATCGAGAGGAGGAATTGGTTTTGGTCTCCCGATAAAATTAAGCTTCCTGTGTTCACCCCGAATACCCAACTTAATTTCATCAATAGTAATTCATACCACTAAAGAATTATTATTGAACAAACGCACCAATCCCAAATTATATTTTGGGCTCCTTCTTATTATGAGTGTGTTAGTCTCCTTGTGTTTAAGATGTCGAATGCCCACTAATTAAATGAGTTATTGACAAATCTCTTTAATTAATATCCTAGTCCAAGAGTAGTACCACTCAACCTTATCGCCATGTCAGACTAAGTCCACCTGCAGGGTTTAACATGACAATCTTTATGAGCTCCTCTTGGGGGCATTATCAACCTAGATTACTAGGACACAGTTTCCTTCTATAATCAACAACACACACTATAAATAATATCACTTCCCAACTTATCAGGCCTTTTGATTTATCGAGCTAAATCTCACCCATTTGATAAGTCAAAGAAATAAATACTAAATATATGTACTTATTATTATATTAGGATTAAGAGCACACACTTCCATAATAACTAAGATTTTGTTCTTTTATTAAGTCAGTATAAAAAGTACTTACCTTAAATGGTCTTGCTCAATACACTCAGAGTGTACTAGTGTAATTTATTAGTCAAGATAAACTAATACTTAATTACACTACGACTATTCCAATGGTTTGTTCATTTCCATCTTAGTCGTGAGCTACTGTTTATAATTTATAAAGAACTGATAACATTATCTTCTTTGTGTGACACCACACACCATGTTATCTACAATATAAATTAATTGAACAACTAAACTTAGCATATAAATGTAGACATTTGATCAATGTGATTCTTATTTCTAAAATAAATGTTTATACAAAAAGCTAGGCTTTTAGTATACACTCTAATAGAGTCATCATCGGAGTTCGAACTGGAGGAGTATGCTGGACTAGCACTCTTGGTGAGTCTCTGAAAAGAAAGTATCGATGAAGGGGAAGGTACATTTGAAGAAAACAGTAGCGAAGGGGGAGCATCTAACTTCAAGCATGACATGATAAGTGAGGTATGCCTCTTACCTCCTGATAAATTGTATTCTAGAATAATTTTAATGACTAGATTTTTATATAAACTAAAATATAAAAGCAATAATTTAAAGAAGGAAAATGTGGATCTAAAAACTCAAAAAATGAAAAAGATAATTTGAAAGTACAAATAGAAAAACTAGAAAATGACTATGTATATTTGAATTTGAATAGTCGTCGAAAATCAAAATTTAGAAATTATGGTAGAATCAACTAGTATATTAGAAATCACCAGGGACATATCAAGAAAATTCTTAGAAATTATTTACCTCCAAAATTTTTAATAAATCCAGTGGGTAGGAACCTATATTGGGTTCCAAAATCTTTTTTAGATTAATTTTTTTAAATTGTCTCAATTAGAAAAATATTTGAAATTTTTACCATTAAGTTATTTTCTATGAATTTATTAACAAAAACAGTATATTAAGAATTAAAAACAATTTCAGGTTTGTTTTTGAAAACTTTATTATTTTAATGTGATGAAACATGATATTCTCTTTCCTTACAAATTTTTTTGAATTTTTTGAATATTAAGAATTATTTTGTGAAAATCATATTTTTAAATCAAAAATTTAAAGTAAATAGATATTTGAAAACTTTTATTTTTTCTACCATTAAACTATATGTTTTCAATATCTTAGAAAATTAGCAAAATTTTTAGAAATAAATCATTTATCTAAAATCACATAATATCCTTCTATGATTTTTTTTGTTCTGATCAAACATTATCGGTTTAACTTCGACAAAAAGTTTTAGGATCAATTCTTTCAAATCAAAAAATTAATTATAAAAAATAAAAAATGTATGACAATCATTTCTGAACAATATCAATTTACTAAAAATTCTAACTGTTTACGTTATTTTCCCCATTTTTTTGATATGATCAAAGGGGGAGACATAAGTACAAGTTAAGGGGGAGTAGTTGTTATGCAATTTTATTGACTTGCTTAATTCATTCATCATGTTACTATTTTTTTTCCTGTTTGTTTAACCCTAGCTTGAACTTGGGTTGATGCACATCAAAAAGAGGGAGATTGTTAGTATCCTATGGTTGTTTTGATGTAGTAAACCAAGTTCAGTTAGGTTCTGTTGTATTTGATCCTTATATCTAAGTGTCCAGGAGCTTAGGAACACAAGAAGTTGAGCGGAAGACGTAGCTAGCGAGAAGGATGACACAGGAAAGGAGTCAATGGACTCGGTACATCCGAGGGACGAGATGCTACGGAAGAGTACACACCGGTGGACGAGAAGGACGTACGGGATGTTCGAGGGATGAGAAGTCAGGAAGGAAGCCTGCTCGAGGAGAAGGTTGGAGTTGGGTTCGAGTGAGCTCAACTCTGGTTAGCCAAAGAATCACCTGCACGAAGAACCTCGCGAAGAGATCAGCATTGAGCTGAGTTGCCCTGTGGAAGGCACCTTCAATGAACAGTGCAAAAGCGCTCTCCATGGTTGGAAGGGGCCTTCGATGAATAGTACGAAGGTGCCTTCCAGCCTTTAAAGGTGCCTTCTGATAGCCATTAGTCGTGGATAGAGTTTTATCCAAAGCGGATAAAACTTATCCGATGGAAGACACCTTAGATCTCATTGGAGGCACCTTCAAGATACGGATAGAGTTTTCCAAAGTTTATAAAAAGACCCCTGGACCTAGAATGTAGCGCTAATATATATATATATATATTGCATTAATACGTTTAAGTAAATAATGTATTAATAAGTTAACGAACCCGACCCGATTGGCTATCAATTCGACTCGACTTATCCTTTTAAATACATGTTTTGTTTCCCCTCCCCTCACCTTAGAAGCCGCCGACCTCCCTGTTGGTTAGTATTAGGAAAACGTATCGGTTCCACTGTACAAAATTTTTTTGTACAAGTGTCAAACCTTTCCTTAAATAACCTATTGTGTTCTTTAGAAGTTAAATTAGGAATCGCAGACGGAACTTAACATCATTGATTCCAAATTTAACTTATCTGTTCTTAATGGTTTAGATTTGAATTGCAAGTGGAACTTAACACTATTGATTCAAAGCTACCAATGTTATTAATTCCATTAAATATTAATTTCCAAAATTGGCTTCCAAGACTGCATGGCGAGGCACATGGCCTTCTTGGATATGGGAGCAACCACCACTGCCTAGACAAAGCCTTTTAAGGAAAGCTAATATTTAATTTCCTTAAATAACTCTAGGTTAACCAAAAAGTACAATCGAATCACAAATTTGAAAAAGAAGAAAACACAAACTCGAAAAACTAATTCAAAAAACTAGATCTAATTGCCTCTTGTATTTAGAATTTATACAAAGAAAATAACTAGTATGATGCGGAAGAAAATTACTAGTTATACCTTCTCTTTGAAAGCTAATGACCTCGAGATCTTCTGTCGTATTCCTCGCCTCGCCTTAGACGTCGTGTGGGTGACAATCCTCCAAGATTAACACCACCCAAAAGCTTCTTCCTCTTCTTCTAAAATCCGGCGACCACCACCACCAAGGAGAAGAGAGCAAAAGGGAAAAGAGAAGGGAGAGGGTCGGCCACACCAAGAGAGTCTCCAAGCAAGAGAATAAGAATTGTGTCTCATGAAGCCTCCTCACCCCTTCTTTTATATTAGTTGTCCAAGGCAAATAAGGGAAGAATTTTTACAAAAATTAAAATCTTCCTCTAGCTTTTCCTTTTCCCTTTTAATTTTCCTTTTCTTTCCTCTTGATTGAATCAATCACCAAAATTAATTGATGATGAATTTATTTTTTGTTTTTGGCCGGCCACATTCCTTGGGAACCAAGCAAGGGTGGCTGGCCCCTATAAGAGGAAGAAAATAATTTTTTTTATAAAATTTTATAAGAAGAAAAACTCGTATAAAATTTTACAAGCTCTCTTTCCTAAAGTAGGAGTTAAAAAAAGAAAGTTCTAAAAATTAAAACCATGTTTTAAAATTTAAAACTTCTCTTATAAAATTTCTTTTTTTAACATGGTGATAGAAAATTTAAATTTTAAAACTTCTCTTCCTTTTTTTTCTCAACCATGAAGATGTTTAAGAAAGGAAAGTTTTAAAAACTTTTAAATTCTCTTTTAAAACATGTGGCCTAATTCAAATAAGGAAAGTTTTTAAATTTAAAATCTCTGTTTTAAAACTTGTAGTTTTCTTCAAAGAGAAGATTTTAAAAATTCAAAACACCCCTCCTATTTGAATTAATCTTGGTCGGCCCCTACATGCTTGGTCACCAAGCAATAGGGCCGGCCCCTATAAAGAGGATGTGGTCAGCCCTTGCTTGGTCACCAAGCATTGGGTCGGCCCCCTTCTTGGACACCAAGATGGGTCTTTCTTTGGATGGACTTGAGACTTTAATGAGGCCACGACAGAGACCTAGAGGAGAAATTGGTTTTGACCTTTCGATGAGCTTGAGTATCCCGTGTTCGCCCTGAACACACAACTCAAGTTCATCGATAATAACTCATTCCACTAGAGAGTTATTATCGCACTACCGCACCAATCTCAAATTACATTATGGGCTCATTCTTATCATGAGTGTGTTAGTCTCCCTGTGTTTAAGATAACAAATGTCCATTAATTAAGTAAGTTACTGACAACTCACTTAATTAATATCTAGCTCCAAGAGTAGTACCACTCAACTTCATTGTCATGTCGGACTAAGTCCACCTGCAGGGTTTAACATGGCAATCCTTATGAGCTCCTCTTGGGGACATTTTCAACCTAGATTATTAGGACACAAATTCCTTCTATAATCAACAACACACACTATAAGTAATATCATTTCCCAACTTATCGGGCATATTGATTTATCGAGCTAAACCTCACCCTTTGATAAGTCAATAAAATAAATATTAAATACATGTGCTTGTTATTATATTAGGATTAAGAGCACACACTTCCATAATTACTAAGATTTAGTTCTTTTATTAAGTCAATACAAAAAGAACTTACCTAAATGGTCCTACTCAATACACTTAGAGTGTACCAGTGTAATTTATTAATCAAGACAAACTAATACTTAATTACACTATGACAATTCTAATGGTTTGTTCCTTTCCATCTTAGTCGCGAGCAACTATTTATAATTTATAAAGAACCGACAACATGATCTTCTGAGTGTGACACCACACTTCATGTTATCTACTATATAAATTAATTGAACAATTACATTTAACAAATAAATGTAGATATTGACCAAATGTGATTCTTTTATTTCAAAAATAAACGTTTACAAAAGCTAGGCTTTTAGTATACACTCCAACAATCTCTCACTTATACTAAAAGACTAAGCTGCCATATCTATTGCCATACATCTGATTCCCATCCCCTCCACATGCTGATCAAAAGTTTTCACCGGAAGGGCCTTAGTGAAAGGATCTGCCAGGTTAACTGCTGATGCAATCTTGGCGACGACAACTTCTCCTCGCTTGACGATGTCTCGTATCAGGTGGTACTTGCGCTCTATATGTTTATTTGCCTTATGGGCTCGTGGTTCCTTCGAGTTTACAACTGCACCGCTATTATCACAATAAATTGTGACGATCTTGGGCAAACTAGGAATCACATCTAAGTCCATTAGAAAGTTCCTGAGCCATACAACTTCTTTGGCTGCCTCAGCTGCCACATACTCAGCTTCCATGGTTGACTCCGAGATGCATTTCTGCTTAACACTCCTCCATGCAATGGCTCCACCTCCCAGAGTAAACACATAGCCTGACGTAGACTTACTATTGTCCCTATCTGATTGGAAGTCCGAATCCGTGTAACCCATAGGGAGCAAATCGTCTGCTTGGTAGACTAGCATATAATCTCTAGTCCTTCTCAGGTACTTTAATATATGCTTCACAGCAGTCCAATGTCCTTGTCCAGGGTTACTCTGATATCTGCTAATCATGCCCACGACAAAATAGATATTAGGTCTCGTACACAGCATTACATACATAAGGCTTCCTACGGTAGAGGCATAAGGAACCGCCTTCATGTCCTCTATCTCCTTTGATGTCTTCGGAGACATCTCTTTAGATAAAGCTACTCCATGCCTAAAAGGTAAGAAACCCTTTTTGGAGTTTTGCATGCTAAAACGAGCAAGGATCATATCTATATATGAAGCTTGAGATAGGCACAACATTCTTTTCTTGCGATCCCTTATAACTTTGATCCCAAGAATGTGTGCACATTCTCCTAAGTCCTTCATATCAAATTGTTTGGACAACCATACCCTTACGTCTGATAATACCTTGACATTTTTGCTAATTAACAAAATATCATCTACATATAGTATAAGAAATACCACCATGTTTCAGTTACACTTCTTGTATACACAAGACTCATTCGGACACTGAATAAATCCTTATGACTGGATTACTTCATTAAATTGGATGTTCCAAGATCTTGAAGCTTGCTTCAGTCCTTAAATGGACCGATTGTGCTTGCACACTAGATCCTCTTTGCCCTTTCAATGAACCCTTCTGGTTGCTTCATATGGATGTTTTCTTCAAGACTTCCATTAAGGAAAGTTGTCTTGACATCCATTTGCCAAATCTCATAATCCATATGAGCGGCAATGGATAAGAGTATCCGGATAGACTTAAGCATGGCTACTAGCGAAAAAGTCTCCTCATAATCGATTCCCTCTTTCTGAGTGTACCCTTTTGCAACAAGCCTTACTTTGAAGGTTTCTACCTTCCCGTCTGTCCCTCTTTTCCTTTTGTAGATCCACTTACATCCAATGGATTTTATACCATCAGGCGGTTCTACAAGCTCCCAGACCTTATTAGAATACATAGATTCTATTTCGGAATTCATTGTCTTTTGCCAAGATACTGCATCTATATCTTGGATTATTTCGTCATATGTTCGGGGATCAAGTTCATGTTTACCCAGGATCAAGCCCAAAGACTCTCCTAAAAACATGAATCTCTCAGGTTGCCTTACGACCCTCCCACTACGACGAGGCACTGTCTCTGGCTGTGTATCATGTGAGACACGTGTTGCAGTTTCTTGTGGTACTTCATCTTATACTATTGGTATTAAAGTAGACGTGTCCTCTCTTATTTCTTCTAGAACTATTTCACTCATGGGCTTATGGTTCATGTCACGCCCCGGGGGAGTCCCTGTCCGAAGAAATTTCGGCAGCACCTCCCCTGTACGGATGACAATCTGAAACATTTATACAAAGCCCTCAGGGCTACATATACCTCGGCCAACATGGCCAGAACAATAACAGTAATAAAAATATAACACAAAGTCATCCACGCAGTTTATATCATCAGCCCACTCGGCTGGAACAAAAATCCAAAACACAGTAGAAAAATGATAGAAAACCAAAATATATGACATGCTAGCCGGCTAGGCTTACACCACACCACAAAATACCACTTCGGAAACAAAGTCGAAACACAAGCTAGATACACAAATACCAAAGTACAAATGGACAACAGCGAAGACAGATCTTCTGTGGTGACATGGGACCAGCAAGCAGGATACTCCAAGCGACACCATAAACAACCTGGTACTTGAAAAAGATAGTGTCCACGGGGGTGAGTTCAACAACTCAGCGAATACCAATAGACATGCCTAGCAAGATATATCTAACAGCAGTAAACATGGAATACAGCTTCCTAATCATATATAGGAAATATGCAAAACTGAAAGGTAACTGAGGAAGCTGTACTCACCAGGAACTCCTATCCAGAACAAAAAGGGTCGTCAAACCAGATACACAATATGCCTCCTGTATGCATGTCAAACAAATGCATCCACAAAAATGCAGCATATAAGTGCAGCAAACACAAGCAAATAAATGCAATAAATGCATATGATGCTAATGACATGGTCACCCCTGACGCCAGTCAGTCATATCATACACAATGGTGAGTCTGAGTGGGTAGGGCTGTGACAACCATGCACTCTGACGTCACTGCTCCTGATGAGTGACCGAATGGACGGGATGCTGTCGGAGTACACACATACTCCTACCCCAAATCATAAGTGGGGGAGCACAATGCTCTCATCTCCTGGTACACCATGACGGGGAGGGATCCCTGACGTGCTACCACACTACGTCACACTACCCATGAGCGAACCAACGGAGCATCGAATAGAGCAAAACTGACGTGCTACCACGCTGCGTCACGCTACCCATGAGCGGACCAACGGAGCACCGAACAGTGATGAAACTGGCGATATACTCTACAATAATGGAGCAGCCTATCACGCAGCATGCAATCATGCGAATGGTGCATGAAACTATGCATGACAATATCCTGAACCAAATCCACATATATATAAAAATGTGTACCCTAGTACAAGTAAGTCAAATCCACAGATCTAGGGTATACAGGTCCTCTATGGTATAACAACCTAGGTCCTGAAACATATCCACCTCCATAAAATATGTACCAACAATGTACATGGATCAAAGCAAAAGGTCTAGGTACACAGATCAGGTATGATATCAAAATATAGATACACATGTCAGATAATAAAAATCCAGAGCTAGTCCTAAACTCAGTAAAGCATGGTATGTCACTTACTCTAGGAACTAAGGTACTCATGGCAATAATCACGAAACGTAAACATGGATGCATAACAAACGCCCAATAGAACATGCTACGGGTAACAAACAGTGACATACCAAAGGCAAACATGATCATTACTTGTAGCTATAAAATACTATGCATATCCAATTGACAATATCATAAAAGATAAGTCAAGAGGTACCCGCCTTAAATGTAGACCGAGCTAAACAATCTCCACGTCGCAGTGCTCGTCTCGAGCCAAAGTCCTGTAATACATAATGTCTAGTTTAGCTAATTCTATCATACCACAATTAGCCAAACTAAATTCTAATCCAATTTAAGA
The DNA here is from genome assembly GCF_018446385.1 of Zingiber officinale. Lineage (NCBI taxonomy): Eukaryota > Viridiplantae > Streptophyta > Magnoliopsida > Zingiberales > Zingiberaceae > Zingiber > Zingiber officinale. The sequence continues at coordinate 70,675,859 of NC_056005.1, read as the reverse complement.
AGTTCTAAATTGGATCCAACTAATCTATCCAACACAATTAATGAACCCTAATCAAACACATAACAATCTATTTCTTAATTCCAACTCATACCTAATTCAGCCTATACATGATCAACAGCATAAATCAAATCCCTATGCTTACCTCAATTCACAGCCGAACGAGATGCTGGAACAAAATGGATGTTGTTGTTGGAAATGAGATTGCTGTCGACACCAGAAAATCTATAGAACAACCGTTTTCTGTTGGATTCCTTCACTGAACGGAACAAGATGAGATCCGGCAAGAAGATCACAAATCAAACAATACCTAATCACTACATACCTATACAGAAATTGCATACACTACCTACCAATATGATCTCACTGATCTCAACCATAGCTTACCCTAACTCAGTGCCGACAACCTCCTCTCTGCCGGAGAACCAATCGAACCAGCAGACTTACCCTTCAAGGGTTCCCTCTCCGGCGGCTAGGTCTCACGGTGGCTGGCGCTAGGGCTATGGAGTCGGCGTCGCTGGTGTGGAGAAGGGAAAGGGAAACGATGAGAAGTGCTCAGCAGAACCTGATGTCCGACGATTGTCGGAGGCGCACTGTGGGTTGCGGCCGGCAATTGGCTGAGAGGGGCGAGGGTGAAGAAGGCTAGGGCAAAGAGGAGTCTTGGCCGCGTCGGCTGTGGGGGGCGTTGCCGCTGGCTAGGGCACGGCGTCGGCACTGGTTTCCAGTGACCGGCTCGTGAGCGCAAGGAGGAATCGGCCACTCGATGCAAAAGAGGATAGAGAGCAGCGTCGGCTGTGGCTAGGGCAGAGACGAGAGGAAACTGAGGGATTTTGTTGCGAGAGGGGGAGGAAACTGCTTGGGGAAGGAGGTTAGGGCTCGCGGGCAAGGAGGAAACGACGAAAATAAAGAAAAGGAAAAAAAGAAATAGGAAATAAAAAGAAAATCAACATTTCCTCCATTAAATGGGTAGCCTAAACAGGCTTTCCCGGGGCCCTGTTTTTATCCCCGTAAACTCGTCCATACGAGCTCCGAAAATTCCCAAAAAATTTCCAAAAATTCCGGAAATTTCCCTTATGGTGTTATGCCCATTTCCAATATTTTACAGTTCATTACATAATCTTCTTCTAAAAATTGAGCATTGGTGCTAACAATGATCTTCTGATTTTTAGGATTATAAAATAAACCACCTTTCGTTCCTTTAGGATATCCCACAAACAAACAAACTTCTCTACGTGATTCCAACTTGTCAGTATCTCCCTTCAGCACATGTGCTGGACTACCTCATATCCGGATATGATTCAAACTAGGCTTACACCCATTCCATAATTTCATGGGAGTAGAAGGAACTATTTTAGAAGGTATCATATTCAGAATGTACACTGCTATTTCCAGAGCATATCCCCAAAATGAATTTGGTAATTCTGAATAACTCATCATCGATCTAACCATTTCCATAAGAGTCATATTCCTTTGTTCTGCCACACCATTCTGCTGGGGTGTACCAGGTGTAGACAATTGGGATTGAATCCCGACTTCTGATAAGTAATTCCTAAACTCTCCAAAGAGGTATTCGCCACCACGGTCAGACCGTAGTGTCTTGATACTTTTACCAAGATGTTTCTCCACATAAGCCCTATATTTTTTAAACTTGTCAAAGCATTCAGACTTGCGGCGCATCAAGTAAATATATCCGTATCTTGAATAATCATTTATAAAAGAGACGAAGTATTCATAACCACCTCTTGCCTGGATAGACATTGGTCACACAAATCAGAATGAACCAGTTCTAACGCATCTTTGGCTCTATACCCCTTGGCCTTAAAAGGTCTCTTGGTCATTTTACCATCTAAGCAGGATTCACATGTTGGAAAGTTTTCCAACTCTAATGAACCCAAGAGTCCATCGGCTATAAGCCTTTGAATCCTACTTAAGTTAATATGACCAAGCCTTAGATGCCAAAGATACGTTTGGTTTATTTCCGAATGTTCTTTTCACTTATTAGAGTTAGAAGATGTGTTATTAATTTCCATATTTTACTTTGTGGGAGAAATTAGATTTAATGTATATAAATTGCCAACCAATGCACCAGAATAGATAATCACTTTATTTCTCTTTATAACCACATTGTTACTAAAGGAAACTGAATATCCATCCAAATACATTTTAGAAACTGAAATTAAATTCATTCTAAAACTGGGTACATAAAGATTGTTGGGTTTTTCAGGCTGCAAAAATCGTATTTTCGCGTCGTGGAAACCCCGAAAGCCCCATAGCCAACGGATCCGTGCAAAGAAAAATTTCTTAAACTCTGAATACGAGTTTCACACTCCAGATCTATAGTAGATAAGAGTTATACCTTTGAAGCGTGTCCTCGCAAATCCCGCTCGTCCAACGGTACGCCGGATCTCGAAGTTGTCAACGTAGACAACTCTCTAGAAGTATCCACACGAACAAGATGTGTTCTCTAACACACAAGGATGGAGAAGAGAGCACCACAAGTGTGCTAGCACTCTCTAGGGCTCTCGGGTAGAATTGGAAGAAGAAGAAAGGAAAAGAAGAGAACACACTTCTCTAAAATCTCTATGTGACTTTCACTAACCTTTCTTCTTGGATTAGATTCACTCTCCTTTCTTCTCCCTTGCTTGAAACCCACGACCAAGAGAAGAGAAGGAGCAAGAAGAGAGCTTAGGAGGAGGAAGATCACTTGAATGAGAGTTACTCTTGCAAAATGAAACTCTTTTCATCTAATTAAGTGGTTTGTAACCTCCATGGGATACCAAGAGTCACAACTCTTGGTAACTCCCATGAGGTGGCACTTCACTTAAGTAACCATGATGATGTGGAGCATCATCATTGGTCCACTTAATGCCAACTCACCAATGAGGTGGCATAAAGTCAAGTCACACTTGACTCTTCATCTTCCTCTCAAGTCAAGTCAAGTCAAACTTGACTTAATCTCTCTCATGGTTGATCTAATCCAACCATTTAATTCAAGCCAATTTAATATAATGAATCTAATTCATTTAATTAAATTGATTCAATGAGTCATAATCTAAATAAGACTCATTGAACACATGAATCAACTTGAGTCCAACTCAATTAGCCTAATTAGGATTACTCTTAATCCAATTTGATTCATCAAATGAATCTAATCCTCTTGGTTCATCATATGAACCTAATCTCCATCCACTTGTTCTTTGTGTGTGACCCAATAGGTTCTTGTAACGTTGGCAATGCCCCTAAACTCATTTAGAAACATAAGTAATGAGCGGTATCTAGCAATACATCATTACTACCCAAGTTACAAGAATGTTGAGATCCAACATCACCTTGTGACTACTAATTGTGACTCCTCACAATATGTGACATTGTCCTTCTATCCTAGACATCTAGATTGATCAATGTGAGGCATAGACCATGTCATCCTCTGACCAATCTAAATCTTGAACTCCAAGTAGACTCACTAAATCAAATGAGCTCAATATCTCATATTGACTCATTTGGGCATGGTCATGCACTTCGTGGTCTCACTCTATCAAGAATATCGATGTCTCTCCCGTCATATGGGAGGGATAGATCTCATCTACATCACTCACATCCCTCTGCATAATTCGTTATATACCCAGTAATCGTCTTTATAGTCCACCCAGTTACGGGTGACGTTTGACGAAACCAAAGTACATAACTCCTTATGTAGGGAACCATGGTGACTTCAGGTCTAAAGACTAGTAGTCATACTAATAGCCACATGAGAAAGTATATGACACTCATATAACGATCCATGATACTTTCTCATGGCGGGTCATTCAGTATACATTCTCTAATGTATACCCATGTGTCAACTTGATATCTCTATATCCATGACTTGTGAGATCAAGTCATCGAGTTGACATACATGCTAGTCTTATTGCATTAACATTGTCCCTGAATGTTAATACTCGACTAGGAATGATTTAGAGTAGTGTTCCCTATATCATCTCACTATCGATTCAACCAATCGATTGATATAGGTAAGAACCTTCTACTCAAGGACGTTATTATACTTAGTTTATTTGGCACCAATACAAGTAAGTATAATAACCAAACAAATGCCTTTATTAATATAAAAATATGATACAATAAGTCCATAATACAATCATCAAAAGATTGGCTCTAGGGCTCTAGCTAACAATCTCCCACTAGCACTAGTGCCAATCAGTGTAGGCTCGAAGCCCAAATGACCTAGTGTGACCATCATGCTTCCTCTGTGCCAAAGCCTTGGTCAAGGGATCTGCGATGTTAGCCTCTGTAGGTACTCTGCAAATCTTCACATCTCCTCTCTCGATGATCTCTCGAATGAAATGGAAGCGTCGTAGTATGTGTTTGGTCTGCTGGTGTGAGCGAGGTTCCTTCGCTTGTGCTATAGCTCCATTGTTGTCACAATAGAGCTCAATAGGGTCTGCAATGCTAGGAACCACCCCAAGTTCAGTGATGAACTTGCGAATCCAAACTGCCCCCGCTGCCTCTGATACTCGGCCTCTGTCGTAGAATCAGCTACTGTGTCTTGCTTCAAACTCTTCCAGCTCACAGCACCACCATTAATGCAAAACACGAACCCCAACTGTGATCTATAGTCATCCTGGTCGGTCTGGAAGCTAGCATCACTGTAACCCTTTACAGCTAGCTCATCATTGCTTCCATATATCAAGAAATATTCTTTAGTCCTTCTTAAGTACTTAAGAATATTCTTGACCGCTATCCAGTGACTTTCACCTGGATCTGACTGGTATCTGCTCGTCATGCTCAAAGCATACGAGACATCAGGTCGAGTACATAGCATGGCGTACATGATCGATCCTATGGCTGAGGCATAAGGGATCTGATCCATGCGGTCTCTCTGCTCTCTAGAAGAGGGACCTTGAGTCTTCGAAAGACTCACGCCATGTGACATCGGCAAAAATCCCTTCTTGGAGTTCTGCATGGCAAACCAAATGAGTATCTTGTCAATGTATGTACTCTGACTTAGGCTAAGCAATCTCTTAGATCTATCTCTATAGATCTGTATCCCTAGAATGCAGGATGCCTCACCTAAGTCGTTCATTGAGAAGCAACTCTCTAGCTATGTCTTGACAAACTGAAGCATAGGGATGTCCTTCCCAATGAGCAGTATGTCATCCACATACAATATGAGGAAGACAACTATGCCCCCTACAACCTTCTTGTAGACACAAGGTTCATCTTCGTTCTTGATGAAACCAAACTGTTTGATTGCATCATCGAATCGAAGATTCCAGCTCCGAGAAGCTTGCTTTAGTCCATAAATGGACCTATGCAGCTTGCATACTCTGCTAGTATGCTGTGGATCTACAAAACCCTCAGGTTGTGTCATGTACACATCCTCGAGTAAGTTTCCATTCAGAAACGCGGTTTTGACATTCATCTGCCATATCTCATAGTCATGGTAGGCTGCAATAGCAAGCATGATCTGAATGGACTTAAACATCGCTACTGGAGAAAAGGTCTCATCATAGTTAATACCATGAATCTGCTTGAAACCTTTAGCTATCAAGCGACCCTTATAGATAAGTCCATCCATGTCAGTCTTTCTCTTAAAGACCCATTTGCACCCAATGGGTTTTACCCCTTCAGGTGGATCAACCAAAGTCCATACTTGGTTGGTGTACATGGATTCCATCTCGGATCTCATGGCTTCTAGCCATTTCTCAGAATCTGGTCTCATCACAGCTTCCTGATAGGTGGTAGGCTCATCCTCTATGAGCATAACGTCATCATGGTCAGACAAGAGAAATGAGAATCTCTCAGGCTGACGACGTACCCTATCAGACCTGCGAAGAGGTATGTCTACTTGAACTGGTTGTTGTTCCTCAACTCTTTGTGGAACATCATAATCCACAACACTTTGTGGTTCCAGTTCAATTTCCATCGAGGCATCAGTGCTATTGTTCGCATCTTGAACTTCTTCAAGATCGAACACGCTCCCACTAGTCTTTCTAGAAACAAAGTCCCTTTCTAGAAAGACCCCAGTCTTTGCCACAACTACCTTGTGCTGACTGGGAATATAGAAGTAATATCCCTTAGTTTCCTTGGGATATCCAATAAAGTAGCACTTATCGGATTTGAGTCCTAATTTGTCTGAGACTTGACGTCGAACGTAAGCCTCACAACCCCAAATCCTTATGAAAGACACCTGGGCATCTCTCCCAGTCCATATCATATAGGGTGTCTTTATCACGACCTTGGATGGAACTTGGTTGAGTATAAAAGCTGTCGTGTCTAGAGCACAACCCCAAAGGTATGTCGGAAGATCTGTGTGACTCATCATAGATCGTACCATATCTAATAGGGTACGATTCCTCCTTTCGGATACACCATTCCACTGTGGTGTTCCATGAGGGGTGAGTTGGGATAGAATACCACACTCAGCTAGGTAGTCACGAAACTCATGGCTAAGGTATTCTCCACCTCGATCGGATCGAAGTATCTTAATACTCTTGTCAAGCTGGTTCTGTACTTCATTCTTGAATTCTTTGAACTTTTCAAAGGATTCAGACTTATGTGTCATCAAGTACACATAACCATATCTACTGAAGTCATCAGTAAATGTGATGAAGTATCTATAACCGCCTCTAGCAGCAACATTGAAAGGGCCACATACATCACTATGTATGAGTCCTAACAAATCAGTTGCTCTCTCGCTATGCTCACTAAAGGGAGTCTTGGTCATCTTACCTCATAGGCATGACTCGCATATCTCATATGATTCAAAATCAAATGAGTCCAGCAAACCATCCTTATGGACCTGGGATAAGCGCATGTCATTTATATGACCTAAGCGACAGTGCCAGAGATAGGTTTGGTTCAGGTCATTTGACTTGAACCTCTTGGTATTTATGTTATAGATAGGGCTCTCAAGGTCTAGAATATAGAGTCTGTTTATCAGAGGTGCACTACAATAGAACATTTCGTTTAAATAGACGGAACAACATTTATTCTTTATTATAAATGAAAAATCATTCTTGTCCAAACAAGAAACAGATATAATGTTCTTAGTTAAAGCAGGCACATAACAACAATCATCTTATTCTAGTACAAGCCCAGAGGGCAGAGAGAGATGGTAAGTTCCTACAGCAATAGCAGCAACCCGTGCTCCATTGCCTACTCGTAGGTCTATCTCACCCTTCGTCAATGCTCTGCTATTTCTCAGCGCTTGTACATTAGTACAAATGTGTGAAGCACATCCGGTATCTAATACCCACGATGAAGAAATAGAGAGGTTGACTTCTATAACATGTATACCTGAAGTAGAAATCTTATTTCTCTTCTTCTTATCCCGGTATTCTTTGGAGTTCCTCTTCCAGTGCCTTGCTTGTCCTTGATATAGGTGACAAAGATGTTCAACCATATCGTAAGCGCCCATCAACTCATGTTGCTTCTGAAGCTCAGAGTTCATGGTCACAAGCATAAGACAGGACACATCTAATGCGTCATCTTGATGCTTCTTATAAGCATCTCGGTCTGCTTGCGTGGCAGTGGTAGGAGGAGCCTCCGGAATGGGCTTCTCCAAAACGTACAGTTTACGTTCTTGGGTGAGAACTATTCTCAGGTTCCTGTACCAGTCCAGGAAATTTGCTCCGTTGAGCTTGTCCTTCTTAAGGACAGAACGCAGAGAGAAGTTGTTTGTGTTTGACGTCATGGAAATTCTACAACAAAAATAAATGCAGAAATAAATATCATATTCTTAATCATTTAATTAGGTCTTTAACTAAATGATGCTCCCACTGAATTCTATAATTCATGTGGGACAAGATCCACATCATACTAACCCTTGAGTTAGCTTTGGCTAATACGCCCAAGACTTAGTATGATCGGTAGGTAACGATTACCAATTACATCTCTATGCAACTCTTGTTTATAGGATCAAAATCCGCATTTATATTAAAACTCGAGTTAGCTTTGGCTAATACGCCCGAGAGTTAATATATATGTGATTTTGATCTATCTTTCCAACCGTTGGAAGAATGCCTATAGTTATACTTGATCCAACTGAGTTAACTAGGAATACTCAATCTAATTGAGTTGTACTCACCCATGCGTTGATAGGCGGGACCAAGATTGTCCCTCCGTACCCTACCAAGATAGTATGTGTTGCTCTGCTTTGGCAGATTCAACAACAACATGCGATCGAGGTAGTGGTAGGTATCACGGCATGGTAGGCATTACGAGTTGACGTGATTTAGATCTAATCTAAATGATGATGCGTATCATATACTCGATAGATCTAATCTAATCGAAGGGTGCATCATGTGCACGACTTAGATCTAATCTAATCGTAAGGCACTAATTAATTACTTAATTAACTAGCATGCATCACATACACACAAAACAATTAATTAAATAATTAATCAAATAATTTTGTGATTATGTCATGGCCCTACTACGATCTTCTCAAGCCAATGAGAAGATCGGATGGTCAACCTAAGGTCAACAGCTTCTCAAGCTCCTTCCTTTGACCACCTCGTGTTGCTCGCGCCCTCCTCGTAACTCCGTCTCGAGTGGACCTTCCACCGCTTCAAAATTTACATTACATTTTGAAACTCGAGTTACATTCAAGTTTAAATCTAATTTACAACAAGAATAAAAGAGAAAGGCACGACGCGCAGGTCGCGGAAAAATAAAAACATACAACACGCACATCACATCACGGCGCGCAGGCCGTATTATGAATTACAACACAAATTGTCCAATCGAATTGGGTCTTTGGGCCATAACTATCACAAAAATAATATATAATTCAAAATTATATATTTTTCATAATTTTATAGATTTTATGAGTAAATTTTTTCCGGCGGTCCCGATTAGCGATTTCAGGCGCAATCGCGGAGCAAATCCCCTTGCGGGGTTAGGGGCAGTACCCCTACCCGCGATCTAACCATCGCGAGTTGCTCCTAAGCGATCCAAGAGCGCCTTAGCCCGCTGTCCCAAAAAATTTTGGGGCGAAACATTGCCGTTTTGGAAAATTCTTCTCGGTAGTCGAAGTCTACAAGTGCCGAAACACTTGTGCTTCGCTTCTACGAGAAAAATACCCATAAAAACTCTAAAAACCATAAAATTACAGAATATCACAGAACTGAATTTTTGTCATAAAAACAAAAACTAAACTCGTACAAGCTTCGCACGTGGCTCTGATACCACTGTTGGGTTTTTCGGGCCGCGAAAACCGCGTTTTCGCGTCGCGGAAACCCCGAAAGCCCCAAAGCCAACGGATCCGTGTAAAGAAATATTTCTTAAACTACGAATACAAGTTTCACACTCCAGATCTACAGTAGATAAGAGTTATACCTTTGAAGGGTGCCCTCGCAAATCCCGCTCGTCCAACGGTACGCCGGATCTCGAAGTTGTCAACGTAGACAACTCTCTAGAAGTATCCACACGAACAAGATGTGTTCTCTAACACACAAGGATGGAGAAGAGAGCACCACAAGTGTGCTAGCACTCTCTAGGGCTCTCGGGTAGGATTGGAAGAAGAAGAAAGGAAAAGAAGAGAACACACTTCTCTAAAATCTCTATGTGACTTTCACTAACCTTTCTTCTTGGATTAGATTCACTCTCCTTTCTTCTCCCTTGCTTGAAACCCACGACCAAGAGAAGAGAAGGAGCAAGAAGAGAGCTTAGGAGGAGGAAGATCACTTGAATGAGAGTTACTCTTGCAAAATGAAACTCTTTTCATCTAATTAAGTGGTTTGTAACCTCCATGGGATACCAAGAGTCACAACTCTTGGTAACTCCCATGAGGTGGCACTTCACTTAAGTAACCATGATGATGTGGAGCATCATCATTGGTCCACTTAATGCCAACTCACCAATGAGGTGGCATAAAGTCAAGTCACACTTGACTCTTCATCTTCCTCTCAAGTCAAGTCAAACTTGACTTAATCTCTCTCATGGTTGATCTAATCTAACCATTTAATTCAAGCCAATTTAATATAATGAATCTAATTCATTTAATTAAATTGATTCAATGAGTCATAATCTAAATAAGACTCATTGAACACATGAATCAACTTGAGTCCAACTCAATTAGCCTAATTAGGATTACTCTTAATCCAATTTGATTCATCAAATGAATCTAATCCTCTTGGTTCATCATATGAACCTAATCTCCATCCACTTGTTCTTTGTGTGTGACCCAATAGGTTCTTGTAACGTTGGCAATGCCCCTAAACTCATTTAGAAACATAAGTAATGAGCGGTATCTAGCAATACATCATTACTACCCAAGTTACAAGAATGTTGAGATCCAACATCACCTTGTGACTACTAATTGTGACTCCTCACAATATGTGACATTGTCCTTCTATCCTAGACATCTAGATTGATCAATGTGAGGCATAGACCGTGTCATCCTCTGACCAATCTAAATCTTGAACTCCAAGTAGACTCACTAAATCAAATGAGCTCAATATCTCATATTGACTCATTTGGGCATGGTCATACACTTCGTGGTCTCACTCTATCAAGAATATCGATGTCTCTCCCGTCATATGGGAGGGATAGATCTCATCTACATCGCTCACATCCCTCTGCATAATTCGTTATATACCCAGTAATCGTCTTTATAGTCCACCCAGTTACGGGTGACGTTTGACGAAACCAAAGTACATAACTCCTTATGTAGGGAACCATGGTGACTTCAGGTCTAAAGACTAGTAGTCATACTAATAGCCACATGAGAAAGTATATGACACTCATATAACGATCCATGATACTTTCTCATGGCGGGTCATTCAGTATACATTCTCTAATGTATACCCATGTGTCAACTTGATATCTCTATATCCATGACTTGTGAGATCAAGTCATCGAGTTGACATACATGCTAGTCTTATTGCATTAACATTGTCCCTGAATGTTAATACTCGACTAGGAATGATTTAGAGTAGTATTCCCTATATCATCTCACTATCGATTCAACCAATCGATTGATATAGGTAAGAACCTTCTACTCAAGGACGTTATTATACTTAGTTTATTTGCCACCAATACAAGTAAGTATAATAACCAAACAAATGCCTTTATTAATATAAAAATATGATACAATAAGTCCATAATACAATTATCAAATGATTGGCTCTAGGGCTCTAGCTAACAAAGATAATTTCTTAAAATCAAATTTCTATTCCTATCAAAAGATTAGTAGACGTCTTCCACTGCAACAACCGCCACCTTAATAGCATTGCCCATGTAGACAGTTATCTCTCTATCAAATAGTCGTCGGGTTTTCTGGAACCCCTGCAAAGAATTACAGACATGATCAGTGGCTCCCGTATCTACACACCAGGTGCTGGTAGATAACACCGCTAAACATGTTTCAACTACTAGAGCATGAGATATACCTTTATTGTTCTGGTTCCTACGAGGACAGTCTGCCTTCCAATGTCCTGACTATTTGCAGATGAAGCACTTGCCCTTCGGCTTCTTCATTCCAGCCTTTTGTCCCTGAGGTGTATTCACTTTCTTTACTGAAAAGACCTGTTTCTTCTTCTTCTTGCCTTTCGACTTAGAAGTAGAACCATTCTCAGCATAGTGAACCTGAGAACTGTGACAAAATATTCCTTCTACTTCCTGTAGTTCTGTCAGAAGTTCCGCCAACGTATACTCTCTTTTGTTCATGTTATAGTTCAGGCGGAACTGCTCAAAATTTCTGGGTAGCGTTTGGAGAATTATATCGACCTGGGTTTCCCCATCGATTTCTCCTCCAAGGATTTGTATTTCATTCAGATAAGCCATCATTTTGAGGATATGATCCCTTACGGGTGTCCCCTCAGACATGGTGGCTGTCATTAGCTTTCTCATTGCATCTTGCCTAACAGTCCGACTCTGGTGCCCAAAGAGTTCTTTGAGATTGTTCATTCTATCATAAGCTGTTGGTAAATCTTGATGCTAGTGTTGCACTACATTTGACATTGATGCCAAAATGTAACACCGCGCCATCTCATCAACTTTTACCCATTTCTTATGATACTTAATCTCCTCTAGGGTAGGGTCACCGTCAGGTGCATCAGGGCAAGCCTCAGTCAGTACAAACTTATAGCTTTCAGCAGTAAGAACAATGTCCAGGTTTCTTTTCCAATCAATATAGTTGGGACCAGTAAGTTTGTTCTCTTTCAGTATAATGGTCAGTGGGTTCAAAGTCATCCTAAGAATCACAAAAATAAACTTTGGTCAAGACTCTAAATTTAGAATAATATTGATTCCTCAAACAATACTATTTTAAATTAACCAACACCTCAAATCACCGTGAATATTGCATGCCACGTTAGTGTGGACGTATACAAATTCAACATTTGTAAGAGGAGAGTGTGACCCATTAATTTTATTATCTTGTCATCCTAACTTTATGACAAATAAAATTAATAGTTGGTTTCACTTTGGTCACACAAAATAATAGCAGTGACTCCGTTGGGGAGGATACTATTGAATGCGTCTAAGTGTATACCATTACTTGATACTAAGTCCATTAAATAGGATTGTGCCCCTTCAGTTGGAGAAGATCACACGCTCCTAAATAATTTCTTATAACCATCCATAAAGGAAGTTTGATCTAGTGATCCGCAACAAACCCATTCGTTGTGGAGGTAAGCACTCAGAGCCAACATGCAAGCTTGTTGCATCACTTACAAACCAGTAATGGAGACCATGGGATTTATTAAAATCCCTCTCCCACTTAGTTATTTAAAAATGAGGATTTTAACCTATGCTAGCATACATCACATGCACATAAATATCACAGTAAATAAAAGTAATAAATTTGGAAATTAATTTTCCAACTATTATGGCATTTTCCTTCACTGTCTTCAGTATGCTCCAACCCTAGCTGCTGCCATCTTTAGCCACTGCCGTCGGGTTGAGTTGTCGCATCTATCTTGTAGCTTATTCCACTGCACCTTTAGTCCTCCAATAGCACCACGCCTCGCAAAGATATGATCCGCGACAAATATAGAATTTTACAAATATCGATCCTATATTCCATAAAGGAATATACATGCATTCTAGATCAAACAAAAAAATAAAATTCTAAAAATAATACAACTCCTGCTGTATTTGATACATATAATCATGCACACAAAATAATGCCCTTGACATGTCCAAGGGTCCAATCACACACAATATCTAAATGTCATAATAGTTGGAGCCTGCAACCAAAGAGTTAGCACATCCTACTATTATCCTGCCTAAATTATGTATGACATGTGCATAACCTATTTGAATTCTAAATACACAGACGTAAACCCTAGCTCTCATACCAATTGTTGGTTAGTCCTAGGAAAATGTTCCACTGTACAAAAATTTTTTGTACAAGTGTCGAACCTTTCCTTAAATAACCTATTGTGTTCTTTAGAAGTTAAATTAGGAATCACAGACGGAACTTAAAATCATTGATTCCAAATTTAACTTATCTGTTCTTAATTGTTTAGATTTGAATCGCAAGCGAAACTTAACATTATTGATTCAAAGCTACCTATGTTATTAATTCCATTAAATATTAATTTCCAAAATTGGCTTCCAGGATTGCATGGTGAGGTACATGACCTTCTTGGATATGGGAGCAACTACCACTACCTAGACAAAGCCTTTTAAGGAAACCTAATATTTAATTTCCTTAAATAACTCTAGGTTAACCAAAAAGAACAATCGAATCACAAATTCGAAAAAGAAGAAAACACAAACTTGAAAAACTAATTCGAAAAACTAGATCTAATTGCCTCTTGTATTTAGAATTCTTACAAAGAAAATAACTAGTATGATGCGGAAGAAAATTACTAGTTATACCTTCTCTTTGTAAGCTAATGACCTCGAGATCTTCTACCGTATTCCTCACCTCACCTTGGACGTCGTGTGGGTGACAATCCTCCAAGATGAACACCACCCAAAAGCTTCTTCCTCTTCTTCTAAAATCCGGCCACCACCACCACCAAGGAGAAGAGAGCAAAAGGGAAAAGAGAACGGAGAGGGCCGGCCACACCAAGAAAGTCTCCAAGCAAGAGAATAAGAATTGTGTCTCATGAAGCCTCCTCACCCCTTTTTTTATATTAGTTGTCGAAGGCAAATAAGGGAAGAATTTTTACAAAAATTAAAATCTTCTTCTAGCTTTTCCTTTTCCCTTTTAATTTTCTTTTTCTTTCCTCTTGATTGAATCAATCATAAAAATTAATTGATGATGATTTTATTTTTTTTTTTTTTGGCCTGCCACATTGCTTGGGCACCAAGCAAGGGTGGCCGACCCCTATAAGAGGAAGAAACTAATTTTTTTTATAAAATTTTACAAGAAGAAAAACTCTTATAAAATTTTACAAGCTCTCTTTCATAAAGTAGGAGTTAAAAAAGGAAAGTTCTAAAAATTAAAACCATGTTTTAAAATTTAAAACTTCTCTTATAAAATTTCCTTTTTAACATGGTGATAGAAAATTTAAATTTTAAAACTTCTCTTCCTTTTTTTTCTCAACCATGAAGATGGTTAAAAAAGGAAAGTTTTAAAAACTTTTGAATTCTCTTTTAAAATATGTGACCTAATTCAAATCAGGAAAGTTTTTAAATTTAAAATCTCTCTTTAAAAATTTGTAGTTTTCTTCAAAGAAAAGATTTTAAAAATTCAAAACACCCCTCCTAGTTGAATTAATCTTGGCCGACCCCTACATGCTTGGTCACCAAGCAATAGGGCCGATCCCTATAAAGAGGATGTGGCCGGCCCTTGCTTGGTCACCAAGCATTGGGTCGGCCCCCTTCTTGGATACCAAGATGGGTCTTTCTTTGGATGGATTTGAGGCTTTAATGAGGCTACGACAGGGACATAGAGGAGAAATTGGGTTTGGCCTTCCGATGAGCTTGAGTATCCCGTGCTCACCCCGAACACACAACTCAAGTTCATTGATAATAACTCATTCCACTAGAAAGTTATTATCGCACTACTGCACCAATCCTAAATTACATTATGGGCTCATTCTTATCATGAGTGTGTTAGTCTCCCTGTGTTTAAGATAACAAATGTCCATTAATTAAGTAAGTTACTGACAACTCACTTAATTAATATTTAGCTCCAAGAGTAGTACCACTCAACTTCATTGTCATGTCGGACTAAGTCCACCTGTAGGGTTTAACATGGCAATCCTTATGAGCTCCTCTTGGAGACATTTTCAACCTAGATAACTAGGACACAGATTCCTTCTATAATCAACAACACACACTATAAGTAATATCATTTTTCAACTTATCGGGCGTATTGATTTATCGAGCTAAACCTCACCCTTTGATAATTCAAAGAAATAAATATTAAATACATGTTCTTGTTATTATATTAGGATTAAGATCACACACTTCCATAATAATTAAGGTTTTGTTCTTTTATTAAGTCAGTACAAAAAGAACTTACCTAAATGGACATACTCAATACACTTAGAGTGTACCAGTATAATTTATTAATCAAGACAAACTAATACTTAATTACACTACGACTATTCTAATGGTTTGTTCCTTTCCATCTTAGTCGCGAGCAACTATTTATAATTTATAAAGAACCGACAACATGATTTTCTGAGTATGACACCACACTCCATGTTATCTACTATATAAATTAATTGAACAATTACATTTAACAAATAAATGTAGATATTGACCAAATGTGATTCTTTTATTTCAAAAATAAACGTTTACAAAAGCTAGGCTTTTAGTATACACTCCAACACTCCCCCCATCCAAATCCTAGCAACTTCGGAGGAGATAGAGGAAGAAACCCGTCAGAACGCTTAAGGTCATTTTTCCCTACGTTTTGCTAGTCATCTCCCATACGCAAAAATACCAAGGCAAGTTCTCCCTTGATGGTTTTTTATATTTACTGCACCATATGGATCATAGTATAATATCTTGATTTACGTTGTAAGGTTTTCTATTCTGATTTTATTGCACTACATGGATTATACTAAGTATGATTAATAATCGATGCGTGATTTAGCGTGATCAGAGGGTTTTCTTGTTTTTCTTTCTTTCCTTAATGTTACCGGAAATTTTATGATGATTTCAAACGTCCGATTTTGACCATATAGTTTCTTTTTTTTTATGTTTGGCATTATTGGTGATGCATGTAATATAAGGATTCATGTCGTTATTTGATTTTGAATTTAATATATTGATTAATCAGTGTAATTCCAATGATTAACAGATAATTAAATGATTAGTTGATAATGATTTAAAGGTTACTGGTTATATGATAGGTTAATTGTTGATTTAAGTAACAGGTCATTTAATTAAGAGTTGCTTGATGTTGGTTCATCAATGATTAATTGTTGGATATATGGATTAATTATTAGAGTAAATTATTATCAAATTTATTGAGATGGTTAATTAATTGAATTGCTAGATAATTAACCTATTGATCAATGAATAGTAAGTCAAATAAATTTAACGTTGATTTAAAATTGAGTAATGAGTGTCATCAGAGACTGATTTAATTGACATGGAATTGGATTACTAATCAAATTAACTAAATGAGAAAAAAAAAGGAAAGAAAGGGGGCAAGTTAATAAATTTATTGATCATTCATAGATTAAATAATCAATGGATTAATGTAATTAGGTAGCCTGTGATTACTAATTAGGGACTTAGTTGAACAAGTTAATTGTTATTTGTACTATTGGTAATTGATTGGTTTAATTTAGTTAATCAATATAGTTGGTGGATTTGAGGTTCCTCGTATTGTAATTATTTGCTCCATATTTCCTATGCTTTAAGTAAGAACGATTCTCGAACTGTCATGTGTTTCTTGATGATACCATGAAATCAAACGAAGGATAATGTAGAATTTGCATGCAAAGAAAAAAATTATTATTTTTGTTTATGACTGTCAATGCATATAAGGTAAACTAATTTTCTTGTTGATGAATGTGGCAATGTAATCGGTAAGAGAATCTGGCTTAAGAAGGGTCCGGTGAACCTTACAAAAATAAAAGGGTTTGGGAATTCAGCTTAAGAAGGGTCCGATGAATCTCACCAAAACAGAGGGGTTCGGGAATCCGGCTTTAAAGGGGTCTAGTGAACCTCACTAAAATAGAGGGGTCTAGGAATTCGGCTTAAGAAGGGTCCGGTGAATTTTACCAACCTAGTATTAGGGTAAATGTTTGGCCAAACGATCAGATGTTAAGGTATAAAATAAATACATTTGATGATCTAAATTCTTGAAATTTACAAGTCCTACAAATAAAATAAAAGATAACGAAGGTTAAATATTGAAGGTTAATTCATGGAAATTTTGAGGGTTCATAAAACTAATGTCAGAAGTTACCCTCCGTCACTGTTTAACATGATAATTATCAAAATATTTTTGTGAATGCGACGGGTGCTATTTATGTAAAAGGTGGAACTTATTGTGTCTTTAGACTCATTAGATCTATATGGTGCAAGTAATGAGGAGACGACAGGACTTGATGGATGAGCATTCTTGTACCTGGCAGTGCACACCCGAGGGCTTCTTTTATTAGTTTACTATTCATCTTGCATTAGGATGTTGGGTCCTCTAGTCAGAGTTGAGTTATTCTATTGGTAGTTAATTGAGTTCATCTCACTAGTCAGTTACACTGTTTATTCTTTAGAAGATTTTATTCATTATTATGATGTTTAAACTCAGTTTGTTTTGGGTTTCATGTTGAATGAATATGTAATGCATTATCAATCGAAGTTGTTGATTTAATTTGAAGCTCTTTAAGGTTGATATTGTGAGGATCATCTATATAACAATCTAGGATGTTTGATTTGGTATCAGAACCAAGTTCTTGATTAAGGGTTGTGCCATTGCCGGCTACGGGAAGCTCAAGAAGTCAAGCCCAAAGTGTGTAAGTATAGGGGTACAATAAATTTATTTTCTAAATATTTGAATGAGTTTGTTTCTTTCAAGGATGCCTCCTAGGAGGTATGTAAGGAGGAATCGAGTGGATGAGGAGGGGAGGCATGAGGGGGTGGCCTTTCCCCAACCCCTGTCGGAGAGGAGGTAGGAGGCGCCACCAGCTCCACCTCCACATACGGAAGCTAGCACTCGTATGTTAGAAGGTATGGTAAACTATTAAAGCAACACGCAGAAACTACTTGCAGAGTTCAACCAGAAGTAGTTTATGAGCGATTTAGGAGGATGGACCCCAAGGATTTCTCGGGCACTACATATCCATTCGTGGCAGAGGGATGGATTAGATCTTTAGAGGTAATATTCAGGTTTATGGATATGACTGATGCAGACAGGGTACGTTGCACTACCAATTTGTTGAAGGAGGATGCCTCCTTGTGGTGGGAAGGGGCAGAGAAGTACATCGACCTAAACACGTTGACTTGGGAGGGGTTCAAGAAGATATTCTATGAGAAGTACTTTACGGTAGATGTGCGGTCGCGAGTGAAGAGAGAGTTTATAAGCCTTTGATAGAGAGACTTATCGGTTGCGGAGTACGTCTAGAAGTTTGACAGGAGATGTCACTTTGTTCCTTTAATTGCCAATGATGCAGAAGAAAAACTGAGACACTTCTTGGATGGTTTGTGGCCTACTATTCGCCGCGATGTTTTGATGGCATACCTGACAGAGTACTCTGTTGTTATTACCAGGGTCTTTCGGGCCGAGCAGGCCCTGAAGGATATCGATGATGAGATGCAAAGAAAGAGACAGTGCCCACAGCAGCAACAACATCAGAATAAGAAGCCATTTACAAGACCGCAAAAGCCTTTGGGACAACAGAAACAACCTCCAAGGGCAGGTGACAAACCCTGTTGCAAGGAATGCAACCGTCATCACTTTGGCAAGTGCCTATGGGGATCAGGTAAGTGCTTCAAATGCGGGGAAGACTGTCACAAAGCTATTGATTGTCCGAAGCTGATGCAACCCATGACTGGTCGAGTTTTTACGATGCATACCGAGCAAGCTGAGCCAAACACTATGCTTATCACAAGTATTTCAACTGACTTTGGCACTATATATTATCATATTATTTGGAGTGCTCAGTTCAAATGCAAATATTATCAAATTATATTGATTTGTATGTACTGAATTGGGCTTACAATTTGAAGGGAGATTTTCATAATGTGATGTAGTGGGTAAGGATATTTGGTACGGAATATGACGGTATTGTTGTTACAGGTAGGATAATTATAGTGGGTGTGGCCACTCATGCCCTGATAGATTCTAAAGCTACGTACTCATTTATATCCGCATCCTTTGTGAAGTGGTTGGGAATCTTACCTGAGAGCATGGAATTGAAATTTAGGATTACAATGCCCTCGAGAGAAATGATGTTATCTACCAATTTAGTGAAAAATGTGGAGCTTCAATTACATGAAGATATTGTACAAGTAGATCTTATTGTGTTGCGAATGCCATAGTTCGATATTATTTTGGGCATGGATTGGTTAGTCCTATATGGAGCTTCGATCGATTTCCGATAGAGGTCAGTATCTATCCAACCACCCAACGGGGAACCATTCATCTTTGAGGCAGCTTGGAACAGATAGAGGTTGCACATGATCTCTTGTATTTGGGCGAGGGAACTATTGCGTAGAGGAGGTCAGGGATTCCTAGCCAGCACCATTTCCGTCCCTGATACAGCTAGCTAGTCAATTGAAGAAGTGGAGGTGGTCAGAAACTTTCCAGATGTATTTCCGGATGATATTTCTGGCATTCAACCCAACAGAGAGGTGGACTTCTCCATTGACTTGATACTTGGGGCAGCGCCAATCTCTAAGGCACCTTATCGCCTAGCACTGATAGAAATGAAAGAATTGAAGGACCAGCTTCAGGAGCTGCTAGATAAGGGAATCGTTTGCCCTAGTTTCTCCCCCTGGGGAGTACCGATGCTTTTTGTGAAAAAGAAAGATGGAAGCATGAGACTCTGTATCGACTATAGAGAACTGAACAGAGAAACAGTGAAAAATAAATACCTATTGCCAAGGATCGAGGACTTATTTGATCAGTTACAAGGAGCTTCAGTATTCTCGAAGATCGATCTTCGATCAGGATATCATCAATTAAGGGTGAGAGAGGCAGGTGTGCATAAGACAGCTTTCAGGACTCGTTATGGGCATTATGAGTTTTTGGTATTGCCATTCGGAGTGACAAATGCCCCAGTAGCGGTCTTCATGGACCTCATGAATCGTGTATTTCATCCGTATCTAGACTGGTTCATTATTGTATTCATAGATGATATCTTGATCTACTTGAATAGCATGGAGGAGCACCGACAACACTTGAGGACGACATTACAGATACTACAGGATCGAAAGTTGTTTGCAAAATTTAGCAAGTGCAAATTCTAATTGGAGAAGTTGGCATTCTTAGGTCACGCCATTTTGAAGGAAGGAGTGGAGGTTGATCCAACTAAGGTCAAGGCCGTCAAGGAATGGTCAGTGCCTAGAAACACAACTGAGATACGTAGTTTCTTAGGCTTAGCTGGCTATTATTGAAAATTCATCAAGGGGTTCTCCTCCATTGCAGTGCCCTTGATAGCTCTGATAAAGAAGAATGTCAGATTTATATGGGGATCTGATTATCAGAATAGCTTTGAGTGGTTGAAGCAAGCACTTACGACAGCACCAATTCTAGCTATGCCATCAAGCCAGGGAGAGTATGTGGTATATACTGATGCTTTGAAGCTAAGTTTGGGTGCAGTATTGATGCAGCTTTGTTGAGTTATGGCATATGCATCTAGGCAATTGAAGGTGCATGAAAAGAATTATCTGACTCATGACCTCAATCTAACAGCAATTGTTTTTGCCCTGAAGATTTGGAGACATTACATATATGGTGAGAAGTGCAAAATCTATACTAATCACAAGAGTCTTAAGTATTTCTTCACCCAGAAAGAGATGAATATGAGTTAGAGATGATGGCTGGAGCTGGTGAAGGACTATGATTGCGATATTAACTACCATCCCGGGGAAGTTAATGTAGTTACAGATGCTTTAAGCAGGAAGATAGCAGTCATGGCCCAACTATTGGTACATGGACCTCTTCAAACGGAGATTCGGAGGTTTGATCTTGAGATGTATGCTAAGGGCGAGGCTCCTAACTTATCCACTATGACAGTATAGTCTACCTTGAGGGACCGTATCCTTGATTGGCAGCCGACAGATGAGCAGTTACGAAAATGGAGACAGAGTGACGAGCTTAAGGGTTGGAAGTTATACTTAGTTAAGGATGGTATCATCAGATATAGAGGCTGACTTTAGGTTCCTAATGTTGATTCTTTGAGAGTTGAAGTGTTGACCAAGGCACATAAATCACCTTATTCTATACACCAAGGGTGTAACGCCCCGCCCCTCCTGCTAAGGCGACGGGGGTTACTTACACATACATATACATACCTACTTATTACAGCGGAAATCTTATTTATAGAAATTAAAAACTTTTCTTTTCTTTAAAATCAACATGACTAATCACCTGGACATATAACACCGCATAGCATACTTAACATGATTTTTAAGTCATAATGCCCAAACACAAAATTTAAATGTCATGGAGTCATAAAGCAGTAACATAACTAGGCATAGTTCTTATTAAACAAAAGCAGGTCTTTCTCCTTTAGCCAAGGCACTACCACACACATCCTTCTTGCCCCTCCTGCTGCTCCCCTAGTTCATCCATTCCTTGCCTTTATCTGTGGTACAAGAAAGTAAGCTGTGAGCACTCATGGCTCAGTAAGTTCCTTTCCTACTCACAAAAACCATATAACATATCAAAATCACAAGACATAACACATGGAGGCAATTCATCATATCATGCAGCATATCATGGCATATCGTAACATAAGCGTAAGGTATCATGGCATAACATAACATAATCATCAATTGCACCCAGACATATTATAACATCATCATAAATATCATGGCACAATCATAAGGTATATGCAAGGTAAATTCCTAAACATGTATCATGAAAACATATGCAATATGTCCTTTGAAAACTTATAATATACATACTTAAACATAATCTCAACATAATTAGGGCCCCGGCTTGTACCACATACATAAATGCGCGCGTCCTATGTAGGTCCAAGGTAGCAAGTCTTGAACCCTAC
This sequence comes from Zingiber officinale, assembly GCF_018446385.1. NCBI lineage: Eukaryota > Viridiplantae > Streptophyta > Magnoliopsida > Zingiberales > Zingiberaceae > Zingiber > Zingiber officinale. The sequence goes on along the minus strand of NC_056005.1, from coordinate 70,653,768 downwards.
AAGGCATACATACTAGGCCCATTTCTTAGTCCATCGACCTAGGGGCACTTAGGAGTCCATCCCTAACGAAACCTATTTCTTAGTCCATCGACCCCGGGGCGCTTATGGAGCCCACCCTTGGTACAAGCCATACATAAAGTAAAATAGCATGTTTTTATATATCTTGGTTCTTATCTTTTCTTGTACATCGTGTCACTTATCATATCATACCATATAGACTTTTGGGCACACAGCTCATCATAATGGTATGTAAAGATTTGGGCACACAGCACATCATATATTTTATGCATAAATTGGGCACACAGCACATCATATATATCATGAATAAATTTGCACATAGCTTCATCATAAATAATACACACCATAGCATAAGGGTCTCCATCATGTATAAATCATAAGTGTGCATAATTTAAACATAGAAGCATAGAAATCTCAAAATCATGGCATATAAGATACATGGGAAACATAATTCGATTTCTAACCCAAATGTCTTTTAGTGGCTGAACCATATAGGTTGGGTTTTTGGTAATACTTCATACCAACATGTGAAACCTAAGTAAGCATCATTCCTTATACCATAAGAACTATCGTGAGCAAGTTTAGGTAGAGTTCTAGGTTACTTAAGCTTACAACTTATCATGGCCGAAACTTATCAAGCATACATTGGGTTAAAAAAAAAAACAATCATTCAAACTTGTGAACCCTAAACAACCTTCATAGCAAACATTTCAAGGAATAACATGAGCATGGTTGAGTTAGGTTCTAAGTTTCCTAAGTCCTACATCATGTAATGGCCGAATGTTATAGGACTAAAAATTTAGGTTCAAGTGTCCTAAAAGCATGAGAACCTTAAACAACCTTCATAGCAAATATATCAAGGAATAACATGAGCATAGTTGAGTTAAGTTCTAAGTTTCCTAAGCCCTAAATTCATGAAGTGGCCGAAACTTGTAGGGCTTAAAATTAGGGTTCAAGTGCCCTAAAAACATGAGAACCTTAAGCAACTTTTATAGCAAATATATCAAGGAATAACATGAGCATGGTTGAGTTAGGTTCTAAGTTTCCTAAGTCCTACATCATGTAATGGCCGAATGTTACACGACTTAAAATTTAGGTTCAAGTGTCCTAAAAGCATGAGAACCTTAAACAACCTTCATAGCAAATATATCAAGGAATAACATGAGCATAGTTGAGTTAGGTTCTAAGTTTCCTAAGCCCTAAATTCATGAAGTGGCCGAAACTTGTAGGGCTTAAAATTAGGGTTCAAGTGCCCTAAAAACATGAGAACCTTAAGCAACTTTTATAGCAAATATATCAAGGAATAACATGAGCATGGTTGAGTTAGGTTCTAAGTTTCCTAAGTCCTACATCATGTAATGGCCGAATGTTACAGGACTTAAAATTTAGGTTCAAGTGTCCTAAAAGCATGAGAACCTTAAACAACCTTCATAGCAAATATATCAAGGAATAACATGAGCATAGTTGAGTTAGGTTCTAAGTTTCCTAAGCCCTAAATCATGAAGTGGCCGAAACTTGTAGGGCTTAAAATTAGGGTTCAAGTGCCCTAAAAACATGAGAACCTTAAGCAACTTTCATAGCAAATATATCAAGGAATAACATGATCATGGTTGAGTTAGGTTCTAAGTTTCCTAAGCCCTAAATCATGAAGTGGTCGAATGTTATAGAGCATGAATTTAATTTCCATACAACAATAAACATAAGCACATTAGATTAGCTACATAACATTTCATCAAGGAGATCATGAGCATCTTAGATTTGCTTTAAATTCTCCTAGGCTTTTAAAAAAAATCCAAACATAGCCGAACCTTCATGGACATGAAATAGAGTTCAACTTAACATATAGTCATGGGCATATCATAATAGTTTCATATCTTATCTTAAGGAGATCTTGGCATACTTAGTTTTAAATTAAAGCTCTCCTAGGCCCTTAGTTCTACCATGGCCGAATACTCATGAATCTAAGTTCTACCAAACATTTTTACATAGATAAATCCTTACCATAAAATACATGCTACAAGAGAAATATCAAGCATATTAATTTTAGATCCTTTCATTCTCTAGGTCCTTCCTTTGGTCTTATCTTGGTTAGAATTTCTTCATGATGTTTTCTTAGCTTTTTCATGTGACCGAATCTTCATAGAAAAATAAGATCTATTGTACCACAGGTGAGGGGAACTTACATCCTTTCGCTTGTGGTTTTTCCTTAGAGAGAAAAGTGTTCTAGGTGATAAGGAAGGTGGAAGCTTCTTCTTCTTGTACCTCCTTTTTGTTTCCTTTGCTTGTAAGGGCTAGAACTTGAAGGTTTCTTCTCGGAATTTAGCTTTCTTGGAGAAGAACTTAACTTAGAAATTGGTATGAGGAGAGGAAAGGGGTTTCTTGGTTCGGTGAGGGATGAAGAAGGGAGAAGGAGGAAGAAGAAAATGAATTTAATCCTTTGTTTTTTTTTTCTTCTCTAAACCTATTTATCCCTTTGCCAAATGAAACATGTCCTCATTCATTCCCTCAACTCCTCTTTTCCTCCACTCCTTTAATTCCCATGAAAATAGAGAGAGGGAGGGAAGTAGAAAATTCCTCTTTTGCTTGCTCCTCTTCTTAACCAAGAGGGAAAAGAAGGTAAGCAACTTGGTTTTTCTCTTGTTCTTTTTGCTTAGTTTTCTTTTCTCCTTTAACTAAATTTTTTTCATTCCTTTCTATCCAATTATTTCTCCTTATCCTAATGGTTATCATTCATCAATTTATCTCCATCAATTGTGGGAGGTTCAAGGTTCAATCCTTGACCTCACCTTTTCTTATTCTAGATTTCCTTTTTTTTTTTCCTCTTATTCTTTTCATTTCTATGCTCTAAGGAAAATAATATTCATATACCTATCTTATAATTTCGTGGGTGTTACAGTACCCCATACCTCATAAAAAGTTCGTCCTCGAACTTAGAATAGCGATGGATACTTCTGTCTCATATCATCTTCTCGTTCCCACGTGGCTTCTTCGTATCGTTGGTTTTTCCATAGAACCTTTACTAAGGGTACTTCCTTGTTCCTTAGTCTTTTGACATCTCGATCCAATATCTGAATTGGTCGGCTCTCGTAAGTTAGGTCCTCTTGCACTTGTACTGCCCGTGGTTCGATTACTTGATCCGTGCTCGGAATGCATTTCTTTAGCATCGAGACGTGGAACACGTTGTGGATGGCTGACATCTCTTGAGGCAGCTCTATTTCATAAGCTACTTTGTCGATTCTTTTCAGAACTCGGTATGGTCCCACATAACGTGGGCTTAGCTTTCCCTTCTTACCAAACCTCATTACCCCTTTCATAGGAGCTACTTTGAGAAATACCGAGTCTTCGACACTGAATTCCAATGGCCTTCGTCGCCTATCCGCATAATTCTTTTGTCGACTCTGAGCAGTTTCTATTTGTTGGCGGATGTTCTGTATAGCCTGAGTGGTGTTATCGATGAACTCGGTCTGGAATCTCATCTCCTTCTTTTCGCCGCCTTCGTACCAACATATAGGGGATCTGCATTTCCTCCCGTACAGAGCCTCGTAAGGTGTCATCCCAATAGTAGCCTGGTAACTATTGTTGTAGGCAAATTCCGCCAGGCATAAATATCGGCTCCAGCTTCCCTTGAAGTCCAATGCGCATGCCCGTAACATATCTTCTAGCACTTGATTAATCCTTTCTGTTTGTCCGTCGGTCTGAGGGTGAAAGGCAGTACTGAACAATAGCTTCGTACCAAGAGTCTTCTGAATGCATTCCCAGAAATATGAAATGAAACGACCATCTCTGTCTGAAAGAATGGTCTTCGGGATCCCATGTAATCTGACAATTTCCTTGACATATAATTGAGCCAGTTGCTCAATCGAATAAGTCATTTTGATTGCTAGAAAATGGGCGAATTTAGTTAATCTATCCACAATTACCCATATGGCGTCATAGCCGTTTGTTGTCTTGGGTAACCCTGCTATAAAATCCATAGAGATATCTTCCCATTTCCATTCTGGAATTTGGACAGGCTGCAGTAATCCTCCCGGTCTCTGATGTTCTGCTTTAACCCTCTGACAGGTCAGGCAAGTACCGACATACTGAGCCACATCTCTTTTCATACCGGACCACCAAAATTTCTTTTTCAAATCTTGGTACATTTTGGTGGATCCTGGGTGCATTGCATAGGGTGTTGAATGATCTTCCTCTAGTATCCTTCTTCGCAACTCTGGATCCTCGGGAATACATAGTCGATCCCTAAGGTATAATATTCCATTGTCCGCGATCTGGAATCCGTCATTCTTTCCTTCTAGGGTTTCTTGTTTAATCCTTTGGAGACTTTGGTCACTAGTTTGTTTCCCTAATAGATTATCGAATAATGTGGGTGCTATGGTCATAGTAGAGAGCTGCCCAGACATATTTTCGATCCATTGACTAGTAATATCTCTCGGTTTCCCAATAATTTCGAACATTGGTTCGCCTTTAGCATCAGATATAGCTTTGGTATATTGACTAAAAGTAGGTAGCTGACCTGTGACGACAGTAGAGGCGCTTGCCACATCCTCCTTAGTAAGTGAGAAAACCCTGGCGTTCGTTGTAGTTGGTGGAGCTTCCAATCTCCGTTGGTTGATCAGTGTTCCTTCAATAGTAGTTTGCATCTGATGTAGTTGTGAGGGGGTATTCTTGTTTTGGTTGTTCTGCTGGGGTGGTGCCTGGAACTGGTTGGTGCAGTCTCTGGCAAGATGTCCTTCTCCTCCACAACTATAGCACCTTCTGGTACCCTTATGACATACTCCGGAATGCAGCTTTCCGCAAATAGTGCACTGGGGGTACTTCGGTTTCTTATTCACTGAGCCACCTTTTGCATTGTCCCATTGTTTCCTTTTTCCAGTGGAGGTCCTTTTCCAGCTTGTCTTATTACTTGAGGATTTCTGTCCTTCTGTTTGGACCTGACTCTTATTTCCGTTCATTACATTCTGATAATGTTCTGTGATGAGGGCACTGCTGACCAATTCCTCTGTAGTCTGAGGTCTATTAACTCCGCCGGCTACGTTCAGTGCTATTTCGGGTCGAAGCATCTTCAACATCAGTCTGACCCTTTCTCTTTCTGTGTGAACCAATTCTGAACATAGGTGTGCCAAACGGTTGAAACGTTTTACTGCTTCGTTTACTGATAGGTCACCTTGCCGAAACTCGGTGAACTCGTCATAGTGTCGGTTCGTCACTTGCATATGGAAGAACTCCTCGAAGAACTCTGTCTCGAAGTCCATCCAGTTCATCAGATTAATCTGTCTCTTTGCTTTCACTCTTTCCCACCACATTCTCGCGTCTCCGGAAAAACAGAAAGATACGCACTTGATCTTCTCCGATTCGGGCCAGTCCAGCAGTTCCACTATGCTTTCTACTGTCTTGAATCAGGCCTGGGCATCCCATGGCTCGCAAGTACCCGAGAAGTTTTCCGGCTTCAGCCTCAGCCATTGTATCAAGTAGGTTTCCTGTCGAGCCACTGGGGCAGGGGCAACCGGTGGTACTGGTGCAACTATTGGCACGACGGGCACCACATTCTGATTTGCTGGCGGGGTGGTAGGAGTTCCTTGTTGACCCATTAGCGTAGTGATCAGCTGTTGTTGCTCCGTGATCTGACACTGGAGATCGGTGACTACCTGGGTCAGATCGGTGGAGTCGGTGTCTCATCTGTTCAGGTAGTACGTCTCCTAGCCATGCTTATCTTCATTAAATAACAATAAATTATCGTTATTCCTATTCGGTTGCCAAAAGGTTAGTACTATTCCTATCCTACCATCATCCATACCTAAACTAAATAACGAAAAAGAAGAAATAAACATGCATAATATTAAAGCATCATAAAACAGACAACAAAAATTAAATTAAGCATATAGATTCTTACTTGGAGCGGCAGGATGGAGGCTTGACATGTGTGTAGTGAATTGACTAAACCTGGCTCTGATACCAAACTGTAACGCCCCGCCCCTCCTGCTAAGGCGACGGGGGTTACTTACACATACATATACATACCTACTTACTACAGCAGAAATCTTATTTATAGAAATTAAAAACTTTTCTTTTCTTTAAAATCAACATGACTAATCACCTGGACATATAACACCGCATAGCATACTTAACATGATTTTTAAGTCATAATGCCCAAACACAAAATTTAAATGTCATGGAGTCATAAAGCAGTAACATAACTAGGCATAGTTCTTATTAAACAAAAGCAGGTCTTTCTCCTTTAGCCAAGGCACTACCACACACATCCTTCTTGCCCCTCCTGCTGCTCCCCTAGTTCATCCATTCCTTGCCTTTATCTGTGGTACAAGAAAGTAAGCTGTGAGCACTCATGGCTCACTAAGTTCCTTTCCTACTCACAAAAATCGTATAACATATCAAAATCACAAGACATAACACATGGAGGCAATTCATCATATCATGCAGCATATCATGGCATATCGTAACATAAGCGTAAGGTATCATGGCATAACATAACATAATCATCAATTGCACCCTGACATATTATAACATCATCGTAAATATCATGACACAATCATAAGGTATATGCAAGGTAAATTCCTAAACATGTATCATGAAAACATATGCAATATGTCCTTTGAAAACTTATAATATACATACTTAAACATAATCTCAACATGATTAGTGTTGGTGCAACTTTAGGTCAAGGTTGACCTGGTTGACCTGACTCGAGTTGACTTGACTCGAGTTATGTTTTGATGTTTGACGATGTTTGACGAGAAGAGAGTTGTATTCTTGATGTTTGACAAGAATAGGTGTTTGGGAGATTGTAGGTGCAACCTGGTTGACCTGATTCGGGAAAAGTCCAAGCAGGGAGCTTGGCACGCGAAAAGTCCAAGTATGGAGACTTGGCACTAGAAAAGTCCAAGTACGGAGACTTGGCACGGGGAAAAGTCCAAGCAGGTAGCTTGGCACGTGGAAAGTCCTGGTGAGTGAAGCCAGGCAGTGGGAAAGTCCTAACTGGGATGTTAGGCAGTTGGAAAGTCCTGGTGAGTGAAGCCAGGCAGTGAGAAAGTCCTAACTGGGATGTTAGGCAGTGTGGAAAGTCCTGGTGAGTGAAGCCAGGCAGTGGGAAAGTCCTAACTGGGATGTTAGGCAGTGTGGAAAGTCCTGGTGAGTGAAGTCAGGCAGTGGGAAAGTCCTAACTGGGATGTTAGGCAGTTGGAAAGTCCTGGTGAGTGAAGCCAGGCAGTGAGAAAGTCCTAGGAGTGATGTTAGGCGTGGAAATCCTGGTGAGTGAAGCCAGGTGAAAATCCTAGTAAGTGAAGCTAGGTGAAAGTCCTGGTGAGTGAAGCCGGGCAAGGGAAAAGTCTAAGTGGGTCAAAAGGATTGACCGGACACTTAGCGGGGAGTGCTAGCAGGTCAAGGGAGTGACCAGATGCTAGGGATGATGTACCAACAGGTCAAGGTTGACTGGATGTTGGAGTGGAAGCCTTAGGTTTAGGGCTGAGAAGTTTGGATCGGTCTAGTGACCGATCCAGTGATACTGCGGTTGCCCTGATCGGTCTGGTGACCGATCAGAATCAGATCAGTGGCTCACTGATTGTAATCTGATCGGTCTGGAGACCGATCAGGAGGCAACGCAACCTCGCGAGAAGAAAGCCGTGGATCGGTCTGTTGACCGATCCACCCATACCCTGATCGGTCGGTAGACCGATCAGGCATAGATCAGTGGCTGAGGAACCGAAGCCTGATCGGTCTATGGACCGATCAGGAGGTTCCCTGATCGGCCCACAGACCGATCAGGAGACGCCGATCAGATGATGGGTTCCTGCTGTTGTAGGCGTCGCTTGAAGCTGTTGCTTCATCCAGTCGAAGAGAAGGCAAGTAAGCGAAGGTGTTTCATACATTTGTATTGTATTTTGCTTCTTGCTGCTTTCTACTCCTGTATTGCTGTTGCACCCACAAGGAGTATTTATTAGCCGGTTATCCGGGGACTCATCCACCGACGGATTGATAGGCTTCGTCCACCTTACGGACACGCCGAGGAGTAGGAGTATCATCTCCGAACCTCGTTACATCTTCGTGTTGAGGTTTGCTTCTTCTTTTGTGTTTCTATTTAGTTATTTCCGCTGCGCTAACCCTAGTTTGTAGAAAGAAACGCGAGAATTTGGGGCGGCTATTCACACCCCCCTCTCTAGCCGTGTCCATCGATCCTAACAAGTGGTATCAGAGCGAGGTCGCTCTTCGCCGGATTAACACCCGAGGGAGCACAAGCTAGAGATGGATCAACTCGGAGACGACATCACCATTCCACCCTTCTACGATCGCGACGACTTCGCGTTTTGGAAGGTAAGAATGAAATATTTTCTTATGACTAATCTTGAGAATTGGAGTTGTGTCCAATTAGGTTTCAAGCCTCCGACGGACAAGAAAGGAGAAACCCTAGAGAAGAAGGAGTGGACCAAGGAACAAGTCCACAAATCCCTAGTCAACGATGAGGTATTGAAGATTTTTGAATTTTCTTTACCTAATGATGTTTTGTGTAGGATAGGTGGATACAACAATGCCAAGGAGTTGTGGAACAACTTGGCTAAGTTCCATGAGGGGAACTCCACTTCAAGCCATGAAGAGGAGTCAAGTGAGCCAAGTAGCTCACTTCATGGAGATGTGGATTTAGAAGTTGAGGGACACTCAACATCTAAAGAAGAAGAGGAGGAGAGTTCTTCTTCAAGTTCGGAGCAAGAAGAAGCTTCTACCTCCGGAAGGGATGAAAGAGAGAGCGTTCATCCATCCTCACCTCTAGGTAACTCAAGCCATTTAGTTTCTAGCAAATTACACATAATGTGCTTTGAGTGTAGGGAATTTGGGCACTACAAGAGTAAGTGTCCAAAGAGGATTAGAAAGACTCCACCGGCGCCAAAGGTCAAGAAAGTCGGAGTCCCGATACGCAAAGGCAAAGAGCACGTGGTGTGCTTTCAATGCAATCAAAGGGGGCACTATAGGAGTCAATGTCCGATGGGGAGACAATCTCACAAGGACAAGAGACCGAGCATGTCCATAGGGGGAGCTAAGGTAAACCCTAAGGTAATCTCTAAGGCTCATTTTTGCAATTCAAATAGAACACATGCTAGTAGTTTGATTGCAATTGTTAACAATAATGATAAGCATGATAATTATAGAAATCGATACACATGCTTAGGTGCCAAACATGCGAGCCTAGATAAGGATAACACTAGGAAAGCCAACCCTAGGATCAACTCATCTAAGGTTAAGGATAACCTAGGTAGAAATCCCAAATCATCTAGACATATGCCTAGGAATACCTCAAAGACAAATGACAAGTTAAAACTTGAGGTATTAGAGAAGGAAAATCAAGTCTTGAGGTCAAGACTTGATACTTTGGAAAAGGCTCTTAAGAACTTGGAGAAGTCATCTCTAGGGTTTAAGGGTCAAAAACCAAAGTCCAAGGACAAGAAAGGTTTGGGTCACAAACCTAAGTCTCAAATGGTCAAGCCCACTTATCACAATGTTCCATTCGATTATGGAACAAAATCTAGGGCTAGGAAGACCATCACCAAGGTCACAAGGGGAGTCACCCCTAGAGTTGATCTTGATGAGTCCCAAATGACCAAGGCTTTAAAGTCTAGGAGGGTCATTAGGAGGATTGCTAGGGAAGTCATCCCTAGTGAATATTTAGTGAACCCAATGAGCTCCAATAGGTATTGGGTTCCTAGGAGTGTGATTCCATCACGCTAGATGGATTAGAGTGTGCCAACCTTATTTGGATAGATAGTTAATCTATTCATAGCAAAAGGTGGCATTTGAGGAATTTTCAAGGGGTAATCAAGCCTTGAAAATGAAATTAACAATTATTCCTAAGGTGATTAGAATGTGTCAATCAAATTTGAGGAGTTTTCTAGAATCAATCTAGTTGGCACATAGTGATCTAAACATCTTTGGTATATGATTTGAGGTCTATCACACTTAGGAATATAGAATTTATGGCAAAATGATCAAAATTATCAAAAATGGCAACTAAAGCTAGAATTAGGTATTTTCTATACCTTTATGTGCTATTTACCATATATTGTTTGCCATATGCCATGTCATGACATCATATTTATTTTATGGTCATTTGAAATGTCATGATAATGCTTAGGTTAGTTATATGTCATGCTTTATTTAAGTTTCATACTTTATGCCATGACATCATGGCATTGGCACATGTTTTCATTTATGATATCATTTTATGTCATGTCATCATTTCTTGCATTTATAATCAATGAAATTGATCTAAGGATAAACAACACAATTTGATATGGAGATCAAGTTGTTGTTTTAGAAAATGCATGAAAACTTAGCCTAAGATAACCTAAACCCATATCTCACATCAAAATTGACTTGGATGTATTTGATACACCTTAGATGTGTGTGAGATATTAGGATGATGAGTTAGGATCAAGGTGCATAGTTCTTGTACCTAGATAGCCTAATTCAAAATTGGGGACCATAGGGAAAGCTTATGTACAAGTCATGTACATATAGCCCTAAGATTGTGGTCCTAAATTAAAATGTTTAAAATCATTTTAAAATTGATTTGAAAAACCTTGATGAAGCTTTTCTAGTGATAGCATTCATCATTGAACATTGTGATACAAAGTTTAGTTAAACTTGAACTATTTCAAAGTTTTTGAACTTTGTATCAAGATTGAAAAATGAAAGTTATTTTCATAGAAAACTATTTTTCCATGATAGTGTATGATATGAGGAATGTATCCTCAAAGTTTCATAATTTTTGGAATTTTCTTAAATTTATTAGGAGTTTCTGATCTTCCTGAAGGGGAAATCAGAAGTTCTGATTTCAGTGGCTGGATCGGTCCGGGGACCGATCCAGGGAAGATCTGATCGGTCTACAGACCGATCCAGTGAGTTCCAGTAGCACGAGTGCGATCTGGTGAAGGACTGATCGGTCTGGGGACCGATCAGGGCGTGCCGAATTTCTGATTTTTTAGCTGTTGTCTGAAATTTCAGTTATGGAAGTGGTGTTTTTGGATTTCTAAAGGTTTGAAACTCTCAAAGACATTGTTGGTGCAATGGTCAAAGGGGGAGTTGACCTTTAGGGGGAGTTTTACCTAATTGTCAAGGGGGAGTTGACTTTTAGGGGGAGTTTTTACTCCTTAAGACTTTTGAGGATTAGTGATATGAGATTATCACTAAGTTGATTGTTGAGTTTAGTATCAAGGGGGAAATTAAGAGTTTCAATGAAAGGTATGGGACTTTCATTAGGAAGAAACTCTTGACCTTGATACCCTCCTTTTTCTTTTTGATGTGTGTCAAAAAGGGGAGAGTATTCATTGGAGAATTATTGGAGAACCCAAGTTAGGTTATCGGGTTAACCTAAGCTAGGGGAAGAATGTCAAGGAATGTTCAAGGAAGAACATTGGAATTCTTTTTGATGTGTGTCAAAAAGGGGGAGAATTATTGGAGAACCCAAGTTAGGTTATCGGGTTAACCTAAGGGGAGAATGTCCAGAGAATATTCAAGGAAAGAACATTGGACATTGGAAGATGGTTGGAAAACCTAAGTTAGGTTATCAGGTTAACCTAACTTGATTATGGGTTTTGTCAAACATCAAAAAGGGGGAGATTGTTGGTGCAACTTTAGGTCAAGGTTGACCTGGTTGACCTGACTCGAGTTGACTTGACTCGAGTTATGTTTTGATGTTTGACGATGTTTGACGAGAAGAGAGTTGTATTCTTGATGTTTGACAAGAATAGGTGTTTGGGAGATTGTAGGTGCAACCTGGTTGACCTGATTCGGGAAAAGTCCAAGCAGGGAGCTTGGCACGCGAAAAGTCCAAGTATGGAGACTTGGCACTGGAAAAGTCCAAGTACGGAGACTTGGCACGGGGAAAAGTCCAAGCAGGTAGCTTGGCACGTGGAAAGTCCTGGTGAGTGAAGCCAGGCAGTGGGAAAGTCCTAACTGGGATGTTAGGCAGTTGGAAAGTCCTGGTGAGTGAAGCCAGGCAGTGAGAAAGTCCTAACTGGGATGTTAGGCAGTGTGGAAAGTCCTGGTGAGTGAAGCCAGGCAGTGGGAAAGTCCTAACTGGGATGTTAGGCAGTCGGGAAATCCTGGTGAGTGAAGTAGGCAGGGGGAAAGTCCTAACTGGGATGTTAGGCAGTTGGAAAGTCCTGGTGAGTGAAGCCAGGCAGTGAGAAAGTCCTAACTGGGATGTTAGGCAGTCGGGAAATCCTGGTGAGTGAAGCCAGGTGAAAATCCTAGTAAGTGAAGCTAGGTAAAGTCCTGGTGAGTGAAGTCGGGCAAGGGAAAAGTCTAAGTGGGTCAAAAGGATTGACCGGACACTTAGCGGGGAGTGCTAGCAGGTCAAGGGAGTGACCAGATGCTAGGGATGATGTACCAACAGGTCAAGGTTGACTGGATGTTGGTGTGGAAGCCTTAGGTTTAGGGCTGAGAAGTTTGGATCGGTCTGGTGACCGATCCAGTGATACTGCGGTTGCCCTGATCGGTCTGGTGACCGATCAGAATCAGATCAGTGGCTCACTGATTGTAATCTGATCGGTCTGGAGACCGATCAGGAGGCAACGCAACCTCGCGAGAAGAAAGCCGTGGATCGGTCTGTTGACCGATCCACCCATACCCTGATCGGTCGGCAGACCGATCAGGCATAGATCAGTGGCTGAGGAAGCTGATCGGATCTATGGACCGATCGGAGGTCCCGATTGGTCCAGGCCGATCGAGATGCCGTCGACGAGGGACGGCTCTGATCGTGCGTGGACCGATCAGGAGGTTCCCGATCGGTCCATGGACCGATCAGAATCCGGTATCGCAGATAAGCTAGTTCTTCCCTTCTCTTCTTCGCAGGTGGATGCAGGTATAAGAGGCTGAGGGCTTCTACTGTGAAGGGTCTTCTTCTTGCTCTTCTTCTTGCTGCTGCAAGTTCTACTGCTGTGATTTGAGTTTGCTGAGCTCGATTCTGCTTGAAGCTTCGCGTGAGCTTCCTTTCGGCTGGGTTCCTGCTGTTGTAGGCGTCGCTTGAAGCTGTTGCTTCATCCAGTCGAAGAGAAGGCAAGTAAGCGAAGGTGTTTCATACATTTGTATTGTACTTTGCTTCTTGCTGCTTTCTACTCCTGTATTGCTGTTGCAAAGTTTGTGGCGAGGTTTCTCCACCCACAAGGAGTATTTATTAGCCGGTTATCCGGGGACTCATCCACCGACGGATTGATAGGCTTTGTCCACCTTACGGACACGCCGAGGAGTAGGAGTATCATCTCCGAACCTCGTTACATCTTCGTGTTGAGGTTTGCTTCTTCTTTTGCGTTTCTATTTAGTTATTTCCGCTGCGCTAACCCTAGTTTGTAGAAAGAAACACGAGAATTTGGGGCGGCTATTCACACCCCCCTCTCTAGCCGTGTCCATCGATCGTAACAATTAGGGCCCCGGCTTGTACCACATACATAAATGCGCGCGTCCTATGTAGGTCCAAGGTAGCAAGTCTTGAACCCTACAAGGCATACATACTAGGCCCGTTTCTTAGTCCATCGACCCCGGGGCGCTTATGGAGCCCACCCTTGGTACAAGCCATACATAAAGTAAAATAGCATGTTTTTACATATCTTGGTTCTTATCTTTTCTTGTACATCGTGTCACTTATCATATCATACCATATAGACTTTTGGGCACACAGCTCATCATAATGGTATGTAAAGATTTGGGCACACAGCACATCATATATTTTATGCATAAATTGGGCACACAGCACATCATATATATCATGGATAAATTTTCACATAGCTTCATCATAAATAATACACACCATAGCATAAGGGTCTCCATCATGTATAAATCATAAGTGTGCATAATTTAAACATAGAAGCATAGAAATCTCAAAATCATGGCATATAAGATACATGGGAAACATAATTCGATTTCTAACCCAAATGTCTTTTAGTGGCCGAACCATATAGGTTGGGTTTTTGGTAAAACTTCATACCAACATGTGAAACCTAAGTAAGCATCATTCCTTATACCATAAGAACTATCATGAGCAAGTTTAGGTAGAGTTCTAGGTTACTTAAGCTTACAACTTATCATGGCCGAAACTTATCAAGCATACATTGGGTTAAAAAAAAAACAATCATTCAAACTTGTGAACCCTAAACAACCTTCATAGCAAACATTTCAAAGAATAACATGAGCATGGTTGAGTTAGGTTCTAAGTTTCCTAAGTCCTACATCATGTAATGGCCGAATGTTATAGGACTAAAAATTTAGGTTCAAGTGTCCTAAAAGCATGAGAACCTTAAACAACCTTCATAGCAAATATATCAAGGAATAACATGAGCATAGTTGAGTTAGGTTCTAAGTTTCCTAAGCCCTAAATTCATGAAGTGGCCGAAACTTGTAGGGCTTAAAATTAGGGTTCAAGTGCCCTAAAAACATGAGAACCTTAAGCAACTTTTATAGCAAATATATCAAGGAATAACATGAGCATGGATGAGTTAGGTTCTAAGTTTCCTAAGTCCTACATCATGTAATGGCCGAATGTTATAGGACTTAAAATTTAGGTTCAAGTGTCCTAAAAGCATGAGAACCTTAAACAACCTTCATAGCAAATATATCAAGGAATAACATGAGCATAGTTGAGTTAGGTTCTAAGTTTCCTAAGCCCTAAATCATGAAGTGGCCGAAACTTGTAGGGCTTAAAATTAGGGTTCAAGTGCCCTAAAAACATGAGAACCTTAAGCAACTTTCATAGCAAATATATCAAGGAATAACATGAGCATGGTTGAGTTAGGTTCTAAGTTTCCTAAGCCCTAAATCATGAAGTGGCCGAATGTTATAGAGCATGATTTTAATTTCCATACAACAATAAACATAAGCACATTAGATTAGCTACATAACATTTCATCAAGGAGATCATGAGCATCTTAGATTTGCTTTAAATTCTCCTAGGCTTTTAAAAAAAATCCAAACATAGCCGAACCTTCATGGACATGAAATAGAGTTCACTTAACATATAGTCATGGGCATATCATAATAGTTTCATATCTTATCTTAAGGAGATCTTGGCATACTTAGTTTTAAATTAAAGCTCTCCTAGGCCCTTAGTTCTACCATGGCTGAATACTCATGAATCTAAGTTCTACCAAACATTTTTACATAGATAAATCCTTACCATAAAATACATGCTACAAGAGAAATATCAAGCATATTAATTTTAGATCCTTTCATTCTCTAGGTCCTTCCTTTGGTCTTATCTTGGTTAGAATTTCTTCATGATGTTTTCTTAGCTTTTTCATGTGACCGAATCTTCATAGAAAAATAAGAGCTATTGTACCACAGGTGAGGGGAACTTACATCCTTTCGCTTGTGGTTTTTCCTTAGAGAGAAAAGTGTTCTAGGTGATAAGGAAGGTGGAAGCTTCTTCTTCTTGTACCTCCTTTTTGTTTCCTTTGCTTGTAAGGGCTAGAACTTGAAGGTTTCTTCTCGGAATTTAGCTTTCTTGGAGAAGAACTTAACTTAGAAATTGGTATGAGGAGAGGAAAGGGGTTTCTTGGTTCGGTGAGGGATGAAGAAGGGAGAAGGAGGAAGAAGAAAATGAATTTAATCCTTTGTTTTTTTTTTCTTCTCTAAACCTATTTATCCCTTTGCCAAATGAAACATGTCCTCATTCATTCCCTCAACTCCTCTTTTCTTCCACTCCTTTAATTCCCATGAAAATAGAGAGAGGGAGGGAAGTAGAAAATTCCTCTTTTGCTTGCTCCTCTTCTTAACCAAGAGGGAAAAGAAGGTAAGCAACTTGGTTTTTCTCTTGTTCTTTTTGCTTAGTTTTCTTTTCTCCTTTAACTAAATTTTTTTCATTCCTTTCTATCCAATTATTTCTCCTTATCCTAATGGTTATCATTCATCAATTTATCTCCATCAATTGTGGGAGGTTCAAGGTTCAATCCTTGACCTCACCTTTTCTTATTCTAGATTTTCTTTTTTTTTTCCTCTTATTCTTTTCATTTCTATGCTCTAAGGAAAATAATATTCATATACCTATCTTATAATTTCGTGGGTGTTACATAGGGAGTACAAAGATATATAGGGACTTACAACTATTGTATTGGTGGCCAGGTATAAAACGAGACATCGCACGTTTTGTTTCAGAATGTCTGACTTGTCAACAGGTGAAGACGGAACACCAGAGACCCACAGGGATGCTTAGGCCGCTCCCTATTCTCGAGTGGAAGTGGGAGAACATTTCAATGGACTTTGTTATGGGTTTACTGAGGACAACAAGGGGCTACAATGTCATTTGGGTAATTGTTGATCGTCTCATCAAATTAGCACACTTTCTACGTGTAAGGACGACTTTCACTATGACACAAAATGCAGAGTTGTACATTCTAGAGATAGTCAAACTACACGGAACCCGGTTTCTATAGTGTCTGACAGAGATCTGAGGTTTACTTCATCCTTCTAGAAGAGTATACATGTTGCTATGGGAACCAAGTTATCGTTTAGTACAGCTTTTCATCCTCAGACAGATGGACAGTCATAACGAGTGATACAGATTTTAGAGGACTTGCTACGAGCTTGTGTGATTGATTTCCCAGGGAGTTGGGAACAGAAGCTACCATTGGTGGAGTTTACTTATAATAACAGTTATTAGTCGACTATAGAAATGGCTCCTTATGAGGCACTCTATGGATGGAAATGCAGATCCCCTATTCATTGGAATGAAGTCGGAGAAAGAACTGAGATTGGACCCGAAATTGTTTGGCATATGGTAGATTTAGTAGTCAAAATCTGATATAGAATGAAGATGACACAGAGCCGACAGAAGAGTTATGCTGACAAGCGAAGAAGAGATCTCGAGTTCACGATTGGTGACTATATATTTGTGAAGATAGCACCCATGAAGGGCGTTATGCGGTTTGGGATGAAGGGTAAGCTCAGTCCCAGATTTATTGGACCTTTTGAGATTATAGACAGGGTGGGAACATTGACATATAGGATGGCCTTACCACCGAACTTTTCAGGGGTGCACAATGTGTTCCACATATTGATGTTGAGGAAGTACATGCCAAATCCTTCGCACATCCTGAACTATGCGTCATTGCAACTTACACCGGACCTAGGCTACGAGGAGAAGCCGGTGCAAATTTTAGACAAACAAGAGAGGAAGCTGCGGATGAGGACGATCAAGATGGCCAAAGTAAAATGATTGAATCACCCCGATGAAGAGGCTACTTGGGAGATTGAGTCGGACATAAGGGACCGTTATTCAGAATTGTTTGGTAAGTTTAAAATTTCGAGGAAAAAATTCATATATATATATATATATATATATATATATATATATATATATATATATATATATATATATATATATAAAGAAAAAAAAGAAAATAGGGTAATTAAACCATTAATACGTTTAAGTAAATAATGTATTAATAAGTTAACGAACCTAACCTGATTGGCTAGCAATCTGACTCAGCTTATCCTTTTAAATACAAGTTTTGTTTCCCCTCCCCTCGCTTTGGAAGCCGCCGACCTCCCCCTATTCAAACCCTAGCAACTTCGGAGGAGATAGAGGAAGAACCCCATCGAAACGCTTAAGGTCATCTTTCCCTACGTCTCGCTAGTCATCTCCCATAAGTATGATTAATGATCGATGTGTGATTCACTACAATAAATACTGTATTTTGGGACGAATTTTGGGATGAAATTATAAAAAAAATTCGTTGCAAAAGATTTGGGGACGAAATTTGGGACGAAAAAATTTTCGTTCCAAACAGGTTGATGCCAACTTTTGGAACAAATTTATGTTTGTTGCAAAATTGGCAACGAAATTGGGGACGAAAATAGGGACGAAAATAATTTTCGTCCCCAAATTCGTCGCAAAGTTACGGTAGAAGTTTATAGAATTTTGGGACGAAAAATTATTTTGTTGCAAACTTAGCAACGAATTTGGGGTCAAAAAAATTTGTCGAAATTTTTTTTGTTGCAAATTTTGTCCCAAATTTTGTGTATGATTTTCCAACGAATAGTAATTTTGTTGCAAAATCGGCAACGAATTTGGCAACAAAATTCAGCAACGAATTTTATTTTCGTTGCGAAAGCCGTCGCCAAATTTGCAACAAACACCCTTATTTGTTGCAATATTCATATAATTTTGGGGCGAAAAATTTTTTTGTTGCAAATTTAGCAACGAATTTGGGGTCAAAAAATTTTGTCGAATTTTTTTTTTGTTGCAAATTTTGTCCCAAATTTTGCGTATGATTCCAACGAATAGTAATTTTGTTGCAAAATCAGGAACGAATTTGGCAACAAAATTTAGCAACGAATTTTATTTTCGTTGCGAAAGCCGTCGCCAAATTTGCAACAAAAACCCTGATTTGTTGCAATATTTCATATAATTTTGGGACGAAAATTTTTTTTGTTGCAAACTTTGCAACGAATTTGGGGACAAATTCAGTGACGAATTAATTATTGTTGCTAAGTTAGTCCCTAATTTTGCAACGAATAAGATGTTTGTTTCAAATTTGGCAACGATTTTGGCAACAAAATTTGGCAACGAATTAAATTTTCGTTGCCAAATCCGTTGCTTTTTATATGGGATTCTGGGAAATTACGATAGATTGGCAACAAAAATTATTTGTTGCCATTTTCGTTCCTAACATCAAAACTACATGCCAGATATACCTGTTTTCTACAATTCAATCCATACACATTCATAATTAACACATCATAATTAACACAATAAATTCAAATAACACATTCAACACATCATAATTAACATCAACACATCCTAATTAATAATAACACATCTTAATTAATTCACATACATCTATTCATTCAAACTCAACAAGGCATACAATATCATAATTTGTTCTTTAAGCTAGTCAAAAATATTTCACAAATTCAACATACAAGTCAAGTTTCCATACAAGTCCATCAATCCAACAAGATACATCAAGTTATCTTCTCATTCCACAAAAGCTTTCATCCCCATCAAGTCTTCTTTTCCTACATAAAAACAAACAAATAAACTAGATCATATGTAACCAGAAAACTAATTAATTACTTAAAATGTAACAGTATCATAATTAGTTTGCTTGCATGGGAGTGTGACATCACAAACTTGGTTTGAGGCTTGGTGCTTGAGGATGTTATATAACTTGTATTGTTGACATAAAATAGATCCAACCAGTAACCCTAGTATTTGAAGATGTCAAACACACATAAAAGATGTAGAGAGAGAAAGTATTAATCCGAATTATATTGAGTAGCACCTTTATACAAGTAATCAGAAATTCCTTGAACATTCAAAAAAAGGTCATATTTATCAATGGTATCAACTATCAATTTCATAGCAACAGTAAATTAAAATATAAGAAGTATCTTGAAGCTAGCTAACAGTTTCTTAAATATATAATACATCATATTTCACCATAGCAAATAAAAGCTACACATATCCTATTTCCATTTGGCATGAATAGCATGAGATGTATTCTTAAAAATCCTAACATATGAAAATATCTCAAATGAATAAAACACAAACTAGTTAATATCAAATTGGTTCCAAACACCTTCCTCATTGGTTAAAGACATCACTGAATTAGTTTGTTTCAAATATAATCAATCAAATGACCTCCAGAAGATATGGTTGACAAATCCGTCAATATATAATGCAGTAGTAGCAAATCCGTCTATATCAATCTAATTTGATAAAATTTTAAATGATTTCATTCTTTCTTCGTGCTGACCTAATTTTAATTGATTCCCTCCTATGTGAACTAATAATGCAGTAGTAGCAAATTTTAATAAATTATTAAAAAGAATGATACCCTTATTTAACTTTTCAAATGCAACTGAAAAATATAAATAAATCAATAAAATTAGATTACATAATACTTACTTTTTTCTCCAGCATACATTTCGTCTCACCAGCCCTGTTAAAAACAAATCAATCTTATTAATTAAAATAAAAATTAGAGAAGTTAAGAAACTATTAATTAATGTTGAAAACACTAATTAGGAGACATTTAATCAGCGTACATAATTAAAATCAGGAACAACCATCACCACCATCATCGTTATCATCATAGCCATCATCATCGTCGTCATTGGAAGGAACCTGACTTAGAGCGGAGTTCAACTGAAGGTGTCGCATGATAAATTCTTGCTGTCGGCGCAATGCTCTCATATCTTGCTCCATTTTCGCCCTTTCTTGGTCTCTTTGCACCCTTTCTTGGTCTCTTTGTGATATTATTTCCTTCAGATTGCTAACTTCATCAGTCAAGGTATTTACTTGGGTCCTAAGTGTTGTTGAGGAGGAAGATGATCCAACTATTCTTTGGGTTCTGCTCAAGGAACCCATTCCCAAAATCCTTCCCCCTTTTGGTCCTCCACTAGCCTCCAACCATAAACTCAAATTATTGCCAACAGACTCCTCAGACCCCTGACTATCGACACCAGCTTGTGAGCATGATTGGGCTAGCTCAAGTTCATCATATTTGTCCTATTTTTTAAAAAACATAAAGATATTGATTAGATATAATAGAAACACATATAATATTAAGACATCTACCTAGAGTACAATTAAGTAAATAAATATTTATTCAAACCTTGCTTTTGCTCTCGCCCCACTCCAAGTGTTATTTTTTTTTTAAAAGTGCGGGTGAAAGTATCAATGAAAGTGGGCTCCTTCCCTAGCTCCTTGGTCTAAAAAAACATAATTACAAATAATGAAATAATTTGATATAAATAATTAATTTGTGGAAGAGTTAAAAAATTACCAATCTCCGTCTATGCTCATCTATGTTAATGGAGCTTTCCGCATATATAGCAGATGAGTCACCATAATTGTGAGATTGATTCATTCTATTCAGGTCACTCCTTTGCTTACTCTCCTCTGTTGCCCAAAACTGGGTGATCCTCTCCCATTTTCTTCGGTGATCAAGTTTGTTTTTTCCCCGATGCTTGGCGTGACTTAATACATGTCTGATGTGATCGCCACATTTTTTTTTTAAATATTCTGCGAATCTCCATTTCATCATTAGGGTCCCAATTATTTAGCCGCTAAAATGGAAATTTTTTTAATTATATATTAATTTTAAATTTGAATTAAATTCAAGAAAATATAACTTGAACTCGCTCCACCATAGTTGTTTTGTGGCTGGTGGGGTGCTTGAATATGTCATCGACTCTCCTCCCCAATGGTTATTCACAATTTTATTAATCTCGCGAACAACTTGTACAGGATTTTCAAATCTGCATTAAATTACAAATAAATTATGTTAAATTATTAAGATAAATAAAAAAAATAAAATATTTTATAGTACTTACGAATCTCCGATGGGGACTAAAAATTGTCTATCATTTCTAAACTCAGCAAATGAGCTTCTTGCAGAGTCAGGAAGATTTGTGGGGGCTGGTAAATGCGCTGGGGATGGTAATGGCGGCGGCGAATTTGAAACCGGTGGAGATGGCACATGTGATGGTCCTGCCTGATCAGGGGGTGGCATAGGTACACTGGCAGGTGATGAATTTGTTTGGTCCTGTGAGCTCCGTCTACGCCCACCACGTCGAAATATATGCTGAAAATTCCAACAATATAGGATAAAATAAATTATAGATATGATACATAAAAAAAGGACATTTAAAAACCTTACCATTTTTACGTAAAGCTTATAGAATAAGGAGGAAAAAAATATGAGATAGTCACCTCTAAATGACCTGTAGGAACAAATACAATGTATTAACAAATAAAATAAATAAAATTATAAATGAGACAGTATAAAAAAAATATGGTAAATTTCTTTAAATAATCTAACAAAACTTACCCATCATCAAAAATCAAAGTCATCATTATAGTTATCATCATCCTCCCCCTCCTCCTCCTCCTCCTCCGACTCCTCTTCCTCTTCTTCTTCCTCTTCCTCCTCCTCCTCCTCCTCCTCATCATCATCGTCAACATCATCAATTTCACTTCTATCCACGTTTATCACTACACCGCTGGGATCTCGTAAAGTTGGAATAATAAATTCCTCAGTCTGAAAGGTGTTTGCAACTTCCTCTTGTTGATATGCAATGTTTTCCCAACGTGCCTCAATTTTTTTTCGTGCTTTGGTTTTACAAACAGCCCACCAATCAATCTTATCACGTTTTAAACTCGGGTATGCAGAATAAAATACTTGGATTGCTTGTTGTGCCAATACAAATGGTTCATATCTCTTATAAAATCTCTTATGATTTATTTCAACCAAATTATAATGTGGATGCACCTTCATCCCTCTAACAGGGTCAAACCAGCGACACATAATAATATTACTTGCATTTGTGGCCCTGGGTATTCTACTTCTATAATTTCATCCAACAAACCATAAAAATCATTGCTTGGACCTCCTTCATTAGATGACGATACACACACCCCACTATTCATGGTATTCTTTCCCATTCCATATTCTTGAGTATGAAAATTATATACATTTATGAAATATGCTGGCCAAGTGCGTACAAATGATTTTGGACCCCATGACAGATGGAATAGCCATTCTTGCTCAAGGTGAGCTTGATTACCTTGAACCTAAGGTCAAAACATCAAATGTTAAACATATGCATATGATTCAACCAAATAGATATTATTTACTTACATATGATTTGAACCATGCAGCAAATTCTTCTTCGCAAAATCTATCGAACTCTTGTGGCGACAATTCAGAATATAAGTTTTGAAATATCCTACTTAAAAAAAAACATATTATTACACAACCAATTTACGGCATAAAAAGAATTAAAATATAAATATATACTTACTCGTAATACGACGATACTTCTGGACAATTTAGTAAAATATAGGTTTGGGCTGCCCGCCATTCTTTGCCAGTTAAATATCTTTGTTTACATGGTCCACTTGGTCGACCAAGGTAGTTAAAGATTGAAAATGAGTTGACATTTGGATCAATAGGACCCTCATCATTTCTGCCCGCTTTTCGCCTTTTGCTAGGGACATGAGATTCAAAATAATATGATGCAAAAGTTGTTACTTCCTCCACAATGTATGCATTAACAATAGAGGCTTCAACACGTGCTTTATTTTTCACTTTTTTCTTCAAATGATATAAGAATCTGTTGAAAATTTAATAAATTATGGTAACTATTAATACATAATCCAGCATAATTAGTAATTTTTTTCCATTCAAAGAGTTAAAGTATAGGAAAAAAGAAATTTTACCTTTCAAATGGATACATCCACCGAAAATGGACGGGTCCTCCAACTTTAGCCTCATATGGCAAGTGAACCAAAAGATGTTCCATGGAATCAAAAAAAGAGGGTGGAAATATCCTTTCCAAATTGCACAAAATGATTGGAATGTCTCTCTCTAACTTCTCCATGTGTGAACGTCGCAAAACTGTTGAGCAAATATCATGTAGGAAAATACTTAACTCCGTAATTGCTCCCCATACAAATTGTGGTAAGAGTTCCTTAAAAGCAATAGGAATCAATCTTTGCATTATTATATGACAATCATGACTTTTCAAGCCAAATAATTTGCATTCTTTGATATCAACACATCTTCCAAGATTAGAGACATACCCATCTGGAAATTTTAAAGACTTTAACCATTCACATAGGACACGTCGTTGATCCTTATTTAATGTATAAACTGCCTTTGGCTTTGGTCCCCTACTATTTTCATCAACATCAAGAGTGGGTCTTTTACAAATGAGTCGCATATCTTTTCTTGCATTGAGATTGTCTTTTGTTTTTCCATTGATATCCATCACTGTATTTATCAGATTATCAAAAACATTCTTCTCAATATGCATTACATCGAGATTATGATGTATCAAATGACTAAACCAATATGGCAAATCCCAAAATATACTCCGTTTAGTCCATTTATGTGTATGCCCATAATCATATGTTGTACCATGAGGGTTTTCAATAACAGATGGAAAGTGAAGCACTCTGTACCAAATATCTAGACCTGTCAATCTCAAAGGCGGAAGTGTTCGTTCAATCCTATTTTTAGTGAATTCATCTTTATTCCTTCTGAAATTATGATTTGTTGGTAAAAATTGCCTATGACAATCAAAATAACTTGGTTTCTTCCCATGTTTCAATCTGATTGACTTTGATCTCTCCATACATATGGGGCATCCCAAGATCCCAGCAGTACTCCAACCTGATAGCATACCGTAGGCTGGAAAGTCATTTATGGTCCAAAGAAGAGCAGCCTTCATTATAAACATCTGGTTAGAATTAACATCGTATGTAGGAACACCTTCATCCCATAGTTGTTTAAGTTCAGCTATCAGGGGTTGCATATAAATATCTATCAACTTCTTTGGATTTTGCGGCCCAGGTACAACCAATGTTAAAAACATATAAGGTGTTTTCATGCACATCCCAGGTGGAAGATTATATGGCGTTAAGATAACTGGCCAACAAGAATAATTTCTTCCTGATTTACCAAATGGAGCAAATCCATCAGCACATAGACATAATCTAATGTTTCGAGTCTCCTTTGCAAAATTTGGATATGTTCTATCAAAATTTTTCCACGCATCTGCATCTGATGGATGACACATGAGCCCCTCTTCTGTTTTATGAGTTGCATGCCAAGTCATGTGTTCTGCTGTTGCCTTTGATGCATACAGTCTTTGTAATCTAGGAGTTAAAGGTAAATAAAACAACTGGCTGTATGATTTACGTCGTTGTTGACTCCTTCTGGTTGTCTTATACCTATCTTGATTACAGAATTTACAAACATCTGCATATGCATCATCTCCCCAATATAACATACAACCATCTCTGCAAACATCAATTCTTTCAACCGGAAGACCTAAATCTTTCACCATTTTTTTCATACTGTAAAAATCAGGAGGCAAAATGTGATCACGTGGCAATGTATCATCAAAAGCTTGAACAATATCATTAAAACAATCTTCGGAGAGATTATGATCTGCCTTTATATTTAATAGTCTGGTGGTGAGAGATAATTTAGTTTGAGTATCACAATCAGCCCATAATGGTTCATTTGCGGCACTCAACACTTCATTAAATTTGTGATATATTTCATCAAGACCTGGTACATCGGGCTCCTCCAACGGTGATGTATTAGAAACAAACATTTGTTCACCTGTTGGGGGAAAACTAGAACTTGCACCAAGCGTATTGGGAATAAAATTCTGACATCTTGCATCAATTACCATCCTCTGATATGGATTTACTTGTTCATCATAACTCTGATCCCCACTAACAGAGGCTTGGAAATTCCGTTCATTATCCTCATTAGATATGAACGGTTCACCATGACATGTCCAATTATAATAATTGGGGGTAAAACCAAATCTACATAGATGTTCTTCAACTTTATACGTGGGTAAAAATTTGCCATTGTGACACTTTCTACATGGACACCTTATCTTCTTGCCATCCATATACTTAACTTGACTAGATGCAAAATGCAAAAATTGTCTCAGACCAGTGATAAACTCATTAGTTAACCCTTGACGATTAGGTAAATTCTTATTATACATCCAACTTCTTTGATTCTGCATTTTACCTGTATGTAATTATTTAGTCAATCATTAATAAAAGTTACTACAAATTAAATCTTATCATTGAAGACTAAGCAACAAAGAACATCAGATCAAATTGAAGGAACACAATTAAACACCGAACTATAACCTAATTATTTAAAATTAACTTAATATACAGATAAGAAAATGTATATTAATGTACTTAGGAATACCGAAAAGAGGTGAACAAAAATGATTGTCCTGATCGTACACTGATATCACGGCAAATTGATCGAGACCTGCAAAAATTAACACAATGAATTATAAGAGCAACTTTCAAATTTTAAATAAAAATGTATACAATATTAATTTCCATGCTGCCGCGCTTAGCGGGGGCAGCCACGGCCATCCGGGGGCATCCACGGCCAGCATGGGCAGCCGCATTCCTAGCGTCCGACAGCGGCCACAGTGGGCAGCCGCTGCCACCCTACATGTGCAGCAGCGGCCACGCCCCTTCACGGCCAGATTTGGCCAGTCACTGCCAAGGCCGGTCAAGCAGCCACCTGTGACCAAATGCTGCGACTCGCCCACCCACAGCAGCCCACGCCAGGATTCGTCGCCTCCCGCTTGCCAGCAGCCACGGCCAGTCAACGGCCAGGTGCGGCGACTCGCGGCTGCCGGCATCCACGGACATCTCACGAAGAGGCGCAGTGAGGCGCGCCGACTCAGCCAGGAGAGGCGACTAGGCCAGGCCACTCTCAGGCGCGACAACTCGGGCCTCTCCGCAGCCACCTGCGTCCACTCGCGCCTGCTGGCGCCCACTCGCGCTTGCCGGCAGCCACCCGCGGGTGACACCGTCCGCGCGGCCATAGAGGGGAAAGGGGAGATGCATGGGAGAGGCCGAGATAGAAGATGCATACCTACACAGGATTCCACCGTCGGAGATCAACGCCGCCGCCGGAGTACAAAGCTGTTGCCGAAATGAGTGCAGATCTGGGAAGGTCACAGAGGCAGAGACATGAAGGGGACGGGACAGAGACGATAAGAAACAAAGGAAACTAGAGGCAAACTTATTAGATCTAGGGTTTTTAGCATCAAAAAGGTTTTGTTGCCAATTTCGTCCCCGATTTTGGGACGAATCCTGGATTCGTCCCAGATTTGGGGACGAATCCAGGATTCGTCCCAGATTTGGGGACGAATCCAGGATTCGTCCCAAACTTTAAAAAAATATATATCAAATTGTAAGGCTTATATATCGACCTAAAGACATCAGAATTTTATGAAACAAGTTTCTATGCGTTCGTATCATTGTCCTGATCATAAATATATATTTATAAATATTTTTGACCAAATATATTGATTGTTTGAATTTTTTATCCTAATTTGATTTAAAAAATTGAATATCTCAAAATATTAATTAAAAATTATGGATGATGATATATTTACGTTCGGGACAAGAATACAAATTCATAGAAATTTATTTCATACAATTCTGATATCTCTAGGTCCAAATTTAATGTTTCCATCACTTATCTACTAACAAGCGTTGCATAACAACTTTTAATTTAGTCATAAACTATATATTTTTTAAAAAACATCTACCTAGAGATATCAAAATTTTATGAAACAAGTTTCTATGTGTTCGTATCATTATTCTAAGTGTAAATATACATTTATAAATATTTTTGACCAAATATATTGATTGTTTGAATTTTTTATCCTAATTTGACCTAATTTGATTTAAAAAATTGAATATCTCAAAATATTAATTAAAAATTATGGATGATGATATATTTACATTCGGGACAAGAATACAAAACCATAGAAATTTATTTTATACAATTCTGATATCTCTAGGTCCAAATTTAATGTTTCCATCACTTATCTACTAACAAGCGTTGCATAACAACTTTTAATTTAGTCGTAAAGTATATATGTTTTAAGAAACATCTACCTAGAGATATCAAAATTTTATGAAACAAGTTTCTATGCGTTCGTATCATTATTTCGAGTGTAAATATATATTTATAAATATTTTTGACAAAATATATTGGTTGTTTGAATTTTTTATCCTAATTTGACCTAATTTGATTTAAAAAATTGAATCTATCAAAATATTAATTAAAATTTATGGATGATGGTATATTTATGATCAGGACAATAATACGAATCCATAGAAATTTATTTCATGACATTCCGATGTCTCTAGGTCAATATATAAGCCCTCCGTTTTTTTTTTCTTTTTGTTTTTAATATTTTCAATTTTGGGACGAATCCAGGATTCGTCCCAAACTTTAAAAAAATATATATCAAATCGTAAGGCTTATATATCGACCTAGAGACATCAGAATTTTATGAAACAAGTTTCTATGCGTTCGTATCATTGTCCTGATCATAAATATATATTTATAAATATTTTTGACCAAATATATTGATTGTTTGAATTTTTTATCCTAATTTGACCTAATTAGATTTAAAAAATTGAATCTCTCAATATTAATTAAAAATTATGGATGACGATATATTTACATTCAGGACAATAATACAAATCTATAAAAATTTATTTCATGAAATTCCGATGTCTCTAGGTCCAAATTTAATGTTTCCATCACTTATCTACTAACAAGCGTTGCATAACAACTTTTAATTTAGTCGTAAAGTATATATGTTTTAAAAAACATCTACCTAGAGATATCAAAATTTTATGAAACAAGTTTCTATGAGTTCGTGTCATTATTCCGAGCGTAAATATATATTTATAAATATTTTGGACCAAATATATTGATTGTTTGAATTTTTTATCCTAATTTGACCTAATTTGATTTAAAAAATTGAATATCTCAAAATATTAATTAAAAATTATGGATGATGATATATTTACATTCAGGACAATAATACAAATCTATAGAAATTTATTTCATGAAATTCCGATGTCTCTAGGTCAATATATAAGCCCTCCGTTTTTTTTTCTTTTTTTTAATATTTTCAATTCTGGGACGAATCCTGGATTCGTCCCAGATTTGGGGACGAATCCTGGATTCGTCCCTGATTTTGGGATGAATCCAGGATTCGTCCCAGATTTTGGGGCGAATTCAGGATTCGTCCCAAACTTTAAAAAAATATATATCAAATCGTAAGGCTTATATATCGACCTAGAGACATCAGAATTTTATGAAACAAGTTTCTATGCATTCATATCATTGTCCTGATCATAAATATATATTTATAAATATTTTTGACCAAATATATTGATTGTTTGAATTTTTTATCCTAATTTGACCTAATTTGATTTAAAAAATTGAATCTCTCAATATATTAATTAAAAATTATGGATGACGATATATTTACATTCAGGACAATAATACAAATCTATAGAAATTTATTTCATTAAATTATGATGTCTCTAGGTCCAAATTTAATGTTTCCATCACTTATCTACTAACAAGCGTTGCATAACAACTTTTAATTTAGTCGTAAAGTATATATGTTTTAAAAATCATCTACCTAGAGATATCAAAATTTTATGAAACAAGTTTCTATGAGTTCGTATCATTATTCCGAGCGTAAATATATATTTATAAATATTTTTGACCAAATATATTGATTGTTTGAATTTTTTATCCTAATTTGACCTAATTTGATTTAAAAAGTTGAATATCTAAAAATATTAATTAAAAATTATGGATGATGATATATTTACATTCAGGACAATAATACAAATCTATAGAAATTTATTTCATGAAATTCCGATGTCTCTAGGTCAATATATAAGCCCTCCGTTTTTTTTTCCTTTTTTTTTTAATATTTTCAATTCTGGGATGAATCCTGGATTCGTCCCAGATTTGGGGACGAATCCTGGATTCGTCCCAGATTTTGGGACGAATCTAGGATTCGTCCCAAACTTTAAAAAAATATATATCAAATCGTAAGGCTTATATATCGACCTAGAGACATCAGAATTTTATGAAACAAGTTTCTATGCATTCGTATCATTGTCCTGATCATAAATATATATTTATAAATATTTTTGACAAAATATATTGATTGTTTGAATTTTTTATCCTAATTTGACATAATTTGATTTAAAAAATTGAATCTCTCAAAATATTAATTAAAAATTATGGATGATGATATATTTACATTCAGGACAATAATACAAATCTATAGAAATTTATTTCATGAAATTCCGATGTCTCTAGGTCCAAATTTAATGTTTCCATCACTTATCTACTAACAAGCGTTGCATAACAACTTTTAATTTAGTCGTAAAGTATATATGTTTTAAAAAACATCTACCTAGAGATATCAAAATTTTATGAAACAAGTTTCTATGAGTTCGTATCATTATTCCAAGCGTAAATATATATTTATAAATATTTTTGACCAAATATATTGATTGTTTTAATTTTTTATCCTAATTTGACCTAATTTGATTTAAAAAATTGAATATCTCAAAATATTAATTAAAAATTATGGATGACGATATATTTACATTTAGGACAATAATACAAATCTATAGAAATTTATTTCATGAAATTCCGATGTCTCTAGGTCAATATATAAGCCCTCCATTTTTTTTTCTTTTTTTTTTAATATTTTCAATTCTGGGACGAATCCTGGATTCGTCCCAGATTTGGGGACGAATCCTGGATTCGTCCCAGATTTTGGGACGAATCCAGGATTC
Source organism: Zingiber officinale (assembly GCF_018446385.1). Taxonomy (NCBI): domain Eukaryota; kingdom Viridiplantae; phylum Streptophyta; class Magnoliopsida; order Zingiberales; family Zingiberaceae; genus Zingiber; species Zingiber officinale. The sequence goes on along the minus strand of NC_056005.1, from coordinate 70,623,548 downwards.
GTCCCAAACTTTAAAAAAATATATATCAAATCGTAAGGCTTATATATCGACCTAGAGACATCAGAATTTTATGAAACAAGTTTCTATGCGTTCGTATCATTGTCCTGATCATAAATATATATTTATAAATATTTTTGACAAAATATATTGATTGTTTGAATTTTTTATCCTAATTTGACATAATTTGATTTAAAAAATTGAATCTCTCAAAATATTAATTAAAAATTATGGATGACGATATATTTACATTCAGGACAATAATACAAATCTATAGAAATTTATTTCATGAAATTCTGATGTCTCTAGGTCCAAATTTAATGTTTCCATCACTTATCTACTAACAAGCGTTGCATAACAACTTTTAATTTAGTCGTAAAGTATATATGTTTTAAAAAACATCTACCTAGAGATATCAAAATTTTATGAAACAAGTTTCTATGAGTTCGTATCATTATTCTGAGCGTAAATATATATTTATAAATATTTTTGACCAAATATAATGATTGTTTGAATTTTTTATCCTAATTTGACCTAATTTGATTTAAAAAATTGAATATCTCAAAATATTAATTAAAAATTATGGATGACGATATATTTACATTCAGGACAATAATATAAATCTATAGAAATTTATTTCATGAAATTCCGATGTCTCTAGGTCAATATATAAGCCCTCTATTTTTTTTTCTTTTTTTTTTAATATTTTCAATTCTGGGACGAATCCTGGATTCGTCCCAGATTTGGGGACGAATCCAGGATTCGTCCTAGATTTTGGTACGAATTCAGGATTCGTCCCAAACTTTAAAAAAATATATATCAAATCGTAAGGCTTATAAATCGACCTAGAGACATCAGAATTTTATGAAACAAGTTTCTATGCGTTTGTATCATTGTCCTGATCATAAATATATATTTATGAATATTTTTGACCAAATATATTGATTTTTTGAATTTTTTATCCTAATTTGACCTAATTTGATTTAAAAAATTGAATCTCTCAAAATATTAATTAAAAATTATGGATGACGATATATTTACATTCAGGACAATAATACAAATCTATAGAAATTTATTCCATGAAATTCTGATATCTCTAGGTCCAAATTTAATGTTTCCATCACTTATCTACTAACAAGCGTTGCATAACAACTTTTAATTTAGTCGTAAAGTATATATGTTTTAAAAAACATCTACCTAGAGATATCAAAATTTTATGAAATAAGTTTCTATGAGTTCGTATCATTATTTCGAGCGTAAATATATATTTATAAATATTTTTGACCAAATATATTGATTGTTTGAATTTTGTATCCTAATTTGACCTAATTTGATTTAAAAAATTGAATATCTCAAAATATTAATTAAAAATTATGGATGACGATATATTTACATTCAAGACAATAATACAAATCTATAGAAATTTATTTCATGAAATTCCGAAGTCTCTAGGTCAATATATAAGCCCTCCGTTTTTTTTTCTTTTTTTTTTAATATTTTCAATTCTGGGACGAATCCTGGATTCGTCCCAAACTTTAAAAAAATATATATCAAATCGTAAGGCTTATAAATCGACCTAGAGACATCATAATTTTTTGAAACAAGTTTCCATGCGTTCGTATCATTGTCCTGATCATAAATATATATTTATAAATATTTTTGACCAAATATATTGATTGTTTGAATTTTTTATCTTAATTTGACCTAATTTGATTTAAAAAATTGAATCTCTCAAAATATTAATTAAAATTTATGGATGAATGTATATTTAAGATCAGGACAATAATACGAATCCATAGAAATTTATTTCATGAAATTCCGATATCTCTAGGTCAATATATAAGCCCTCCGTTTTTTTTTCCTTTTTTTTTTTTAATATTTTCAATTCTGGGACGAATCCTGGATTCGTCCCAGATTTGGGGACGAATCCTGGATTCGTCCCAAACTTTAAAAAAATATTTATCAAATCGTAAGGCTTTTATATCGACCTAGAGACATCAGAATTTTATGAAACAAGTTTCTATGCGTTCGTATCATTGTCCTGATCATAAATATATATTTATAAATATTTTTGACAAAATATATTGATTGTTTGAATTTTTTTATCCTAATTTGACCTAATTTGATTTAAAAAATTGAATATCTCAAAATATTAATTAAAAATTATGGATGACGATATATTTACATTCAAGACAATAATACAAATCCATAGAAATTTATTTCATGAAATTCCGATGTCTCTAGGTCAATATACAAGCCCTCCGTTTTTTTTTCTTTTTTTTTTTTTAATATTTTCAATTCTGGGACGAATCCTGGATTCGTCCAAGATTTGGGGACGAATCCTGGATTCGTCCCAAATTTTGGGACGAATCCAGGATTCGTCCCAAACTGTAAAAAAAATATATATCAAATCGTAAGGCTTATATATCGACCTAGAGACATCAGAATTTTATGAAACAAGTTTCTATGCGTTCGTATCATTGTCCTGATAATAAATATATATTTATAAATATTTTTGACCAAATATATTAATTGTTTGAATTTTTTATCCTAATTTGACCTAATTTGATTTAAAAAATTGAATATCTCAAAATATTAATTAAAAATTATGGATGACGATATATTTACGTTCAGGACAATAATACAAATCCATAGAAATTTATTTCATGAAATTCCAATGTCTCAAGGTCAATATATAAGCCCTCCGTTTTTTTTTTTTTTTTTAGTATTTTCAATTCTGGGACGAATCCTGGATTCGTCCCAAACTTTAAAAAAATATATATCAAATCGTAAGACTTATATTTCGACCTAAAGACATCAGAATTTTATGAAACAAGTTTCTATGCGTTCGTATCATTGTCCTGATCATAAATATATATTTATAAATATTTTTGACCAAATATATTGATTGTTTGAATTTTTTATCCTAATTGACCTAATTTGATTTAAAAAATTGAATATCTCAAAATATTAATTAAAAATTATGGATGATGATATATTTACGTTCGGGACAAGAATACAAATTCATAGAAATTTATTTCATACAATTCTGATATCTCTAGGTCCAAATTTAATGTTTCCATCACTTATCTACTAACAAGCCTTGCATAACAACTTTTAATTTAGTCATAAACTATATATGTTTTAAAAAACATCTACCTAGAGATATCAAAATTTTATGAAACAAGTTTCTATGCGTTCGTATCATTATTCTGAGTGTAAATATATATTTATAAATATTTTTGACCAAATATATTGATTGTTTGAATTTTTTATCCTAATTTGACCTAATTTGATTTAAAAAATTGAATCTCTCAAAATATTAATTAAAAATTATGGATGATGATATATTTATGATCAGGATAATAATACGAATCCATAGAAATTTATTTCATGGAATTCTGATGTCTCTAGGTCAATATATAAGCCCTCTGTGTTTTTTTTCTTTTTTTTAAATATTTTCAATTCTGGGACGAATCCTGGATTCGTCCCAGATTTTGGGTCGAATCCTGGATTTGTCCCAGATTTTGGGACGAATCTTGGATTCGTCCCTAAATTTGGGACGAATCTGTTATTTGTCCCTAAATTTGGGACGAATCTGTTATTCGTCCCAAATTTGGGGACGAATTTAGCAACGAAATATTTTTCTGTTGCTAACTTTAAACGAAATATTTTTTGTTACAAATTTCGTTGGAAATTTGGGTCGATATTTATTTTTGTTGCTAAATTTATCCCAATTTGGGGATGAATTATTTTTGTTCCAAAATTTTGTCCCTAAATTAGTGTTCTTTTGTAGTTATTTAGTCAGAGGGGTTTCTTGTTTTTCTTTCTTTCCTTAATGTTACTGGAAATTTTGTGATGATTTCAAACGTCCAATTTTGTACCATATAGTTTCTTGTTTTTTTTTATCTGTGGCAATATTGGTGATGCATGTAATATAAGGATTCATGTCGTTATATTGATTAATCAAAGTAATTCCAATAATTAGCAGATAATTAAATGATTAGTTGATAATGATTTAAAAGTTACTGGTTATATGATAGGTTAATTATTGATTTAAGTAACAGGTCATTTAATTAAGAGTTGCTTGATATTGGTTCATCAATGATTAATTGTTGGATATATAGATTAATTATTAGAGTAAATTATTATCAAATTTATTGAGATGGTTAATTAATTGAATTGCTAGATAATTAACCTATTGATCAATGAATAGTAAGTCAAATAAATTTAACGTTGATTTAAAATTGAGTAATGAGTGTCATCATAAACTGATTTAATTGACATGGAACTAGATTACTAATCAAATTAACTAAATGGAAAAAGGAAAGAAAGGGGATAAGTTAATAAATTTATTGATCATTCATAGATTAAATAATCAATGGATTAATATATATATTAGGTAGCCCGTGATTGCTAATTAGGGACTTAGTTGAACATGTTAATTGTTATTTGTACTATTGGCAATTGATTGGTTTAATTTAGTTAATCAATATGGTTGGTGGATTTGAGGTTCCTCGTATTGTAATTATTTGCTCCATATTTCCTATGCTTTTAAGTAAGAACGATTCTCGAATTGCCATGTGTTGCTTGATGATATCATGAAATCAAACGAAGGATAATGTAGAGTTTGCATGCCAAGAAAAAAATTATTATTTTTGTTTATGACTGTCAGTGCATGTAAGGTAAGCTAATTTCCTTGTTGATGTGGCAATATAATTGGTAAGGGAATCTGTCTTAAGAAAGGTATGATGAATCTTACCAAAATAAAAGATTTAGGGATTCAACTTACGAAGAATCCGATGAACCTCACCAAAACAAAGGGGTTTGAGAATCCGGCTTAAAAATGGTCCGATGAACCTCACCAAAACAGAGGGGTCTGAGAATCTGGCTTAAGAAGGGTCCGGTGAACCTTACCAACCTTGTACTAGGGTAAAGGTTTGGCCAAATGATCAGAGGTTAAGGTATAAAATAAATATATTTGATGATCTGAATTCTTGAAATTTATAAGTCCTACAAATAAAATAAAAGATAACGAAGGTTAAATATTGAAGGTTAATTCATGGAAATTTGGAGGGTTCATAAAACTAATGTCAGAAATTACTCTCCGTCACTATTTAACATGGTAATTATCAAAATATTTTTGTGAATGCGACGTGTGAGATCTCGGAAATTTAAATAAATAGGGTTATTTCAAAAATAGCCTTATAGAATTTTTTCGGAATTTTTAGAAATTTTCTGGGAATTTTTCAGAGCTCGTACGACGAGTTTGAGGGGATCAATTTCGGGTTCGGATAAAGCCTGTTTGGGATGCCTGTTTAAGTGAGGAAAAGTTTTTAATATAAATACTTTTCTTTTCTTATTCTTTCCCCTAAAACAATCGCCGATCCCATTCCTCTCCTCACCCGAGCTCCTTCCCTCTCTTCCTCTATTCTCTCTCTCGCGGGCAGGCGGCGCCGAAGAGATAGGGTTTCCAGCTCCGGTGATCGGCGATCTTCCTCTACTGGCATCAGCGGCCGTTGAGCTTAGATTCGGGCGGCGCTATTCCTTTCCGGATCACAGACACGAAGTTGCGTCTTCTCTAGCCGATTGCTGAACCTTTTCTTCCTTGAGTGACGCCATTGGGTCGAGCATTTGCCATCCGATCGTCGACGGGAAGAGACCATTAGGGCCTTGAGGGTAAGAGACCGATCCATCCTCTTTTCTGTTCTCTGATTCCGGCCCTAGTTCGGGTCTTCTTTTCCGATTCTTGTTCGCTTCCTCGCTGATTGTGGGTGATCTCAGGTTAGGTCAAGGATTCCTTCATTCTTGTTGTTGATTGAGGGTTAGAGGAATCCTTGGTACACAGAATCGAATCGGGCGACACCTTATGGAGACAATTGGTTGAGGTGAGGTTAGGGTATTGTTTTGATCTACGGTTCCCATGGTGTGATCTACTCTGTTCTAAGGTTGATTTAGGATATTGAGATGATTGTGTGACCGGTTCTTCCTTTCCCTTGCTCACCAGAGGTATCGGGTTGGTGGACAGTAGCTACATTAGGGCTGTGGGGTGCTGTTCTGTTCTTGCTGTGGTGTTTCCTTGCCGGCAGCCCTCAAACCAGCATCAACAGTAGCTTGATTGAGGTATGTGTAGGAGTAATTGATACATGAGCATGTTGTGGATGGATTATACTAGTTGTTGATTGTGTGTAGGTTTTGATCTTGTTGTAGAATGGTTAATTTAGGTTTATGTGTTGAATTAGGGATAATTGGATTACATGATTACTAGATGGTTAGTTATTGTGATTAGAATTAATTGTTTAGATTAATTTAATGGAATGATTAGGGTTAAGGTTATTAATCCTAGTCAACTGTTAGATTTCTAATCTAATTGACGATTATGGATTAGGTAACTAACCCTAATTTAACCATTAGATTAATTAAGTAGATTGAGGTTGTATGGATTAGGGTTTTGCCCTAATTTAGTTTAGGGATTTTATTTAGCTATTCATTTGGATTTAGCTAAATAAAATATATATATTATTTGATTGACACAGGACTCTGATTAGAGACAGGCGTCTCGACCTTGGATTGCTTGATCGTACCTTCTATTTGAGGCGGGTACCCTTTGACTTATCTTTTGATACTGTCTTATGATATGTATAGTTTATATATAGTTGCTAGTGATAGTGGTAGATTTATTTCTTCCCTGGTCTTAGCTAGTTAATACCTATCACATGCTTCATCTGTTAGTTGCTTTACTTCAGGATTGGATATTTACCTCTTGCCATGTATATATATGTTCATAGAGATGCATATCTATAGTGCTCTACTCTACTGGATTAGTTGCTTTACATGTGTGATGCATGCTCTCGGATTCATGATACTTACATCATTGTTATATGTGATGTCTTTGGGTTTATGCTGTTTATATCATGGTTATATATATGCGTTTACCTTTTTGGGCACACACATATATGGAGGAGACTATGTTCAGGTATGTCATATTGTAGCCGCATGCACCATATCGCATGATTGCATGCTGGGCGATTGACGACTCCATTATTGTTGAGCTCGTCGGCCGGCTACATAGGCCTGCACACAACGTGTTTCACTGCATGGGTAGTGGCACAGCATAGTAGGGTGTGTATGGCAGTAGCTCTGTAGTGCTCACTTGGTCCGCCTGGGTAGTGTGTTGCTGCGTGGTAGCAGACGGATCCCTCCCGTCATCGCATACCGGGAGTTGAGAGCATTGCGCTCCCTCACTATGTTTGAGGTAGGAGGATAGGTGTACTCCGACAGCATCCCGTCCACTCGGTCACTCTTCAGGGGCAGTGATGGCAGAGTGCACGGTGTCACAGCCCTACCCACTCGGTCTCACCATTGTGTGTGAGATGGCCGACAGGTGACAGGGGTGACCATGTCATATTGCATCATATGCACGGATTGCATTCGTTATTATTGATGCATTTTGGTGATTGCATATGATTGACATGCATACCGGATACATGCTTTTGCTCTAACTATTTTTATCTCTGTATGTTGACAGTTAGTTGCCCAAGCCTCGCAGGTGAGTACAGTTTATTTCAGTTATGCATCTTCTTATTATTCTTGCTATAGACTGTACTTTATGCCTATTGTTGGTTATTACAGTTTATTTCAGCTTTGCATATCTGTTATACTGTTAGGAGACTGTGCCGTAGATTGTACTGTTAGGAAACTGTTCTATTGATCCTATGGTTTAGGAGACTGTACCTTAGGATATTACTGGTAGTTATATGTTGCTGTACATATCTATTGGATTACCTGCTGAGTTCTTTGAACTCACCCCGTTGTTACTATTTTTCAGGTTGAGGTCGTCGAGAGATATTCCAGTCGCTAGCCCCGTTATCGCGAGGATTTTCTTTGTTGGATTATATTTTGCTTTTGCATCTTATATACTTGTATTGTGAGTTTGTATTGTGGACTTTACATTGAACATTCGGGTTTGCCACTTTTGTTTTCCGCTGCGGTCGTATTTCCATTACTTCGTGGATTTGTTTCTTCGTTGTAGTGGAGTAGGCTGTTTACATATATCTTCGAGATTTTTATATCGTCTTTCCTTATTAAACTGCGTGGATTGATTATATGTTGAATTATGTGGAATGTTGATATAAACTGCGTGGCTTGTTCTTTTGTATTGTATTATTCCGGCCGTGTGTGGCCGAGGTATGGAGATATATGTATACTGAGCTTCATATTGTCCGCCGTACAGGGGAGATGCTGTCGAAATTTCTTCGGACAGGGACTACCTGGGGCGTGACAATTTATTTGGTATCAGAGCGGGTTTACGGTATCTGCTCTTTTTGTATTGGATTCTTGAGTTTATCTGATACCAATTTATTTGGTATCAGAGCTAGGCTCACGATACTTGCTATTCATTTTGGATTTTCGAGGTTTATCTGATACCAATTTATTTGGTATCAGAGTCAGGCTCCGATTTTGGATTTTTGTGTCTTGGTGTCCGTGAGCCTTTCGCGGTATTTTCGGATTGTACGGATTTTCGTCGATTTTATCGTTTCGGAATTCCGAGGCATTTTGACGAGGTTTTATTGGATCTATTTGGGGGCTATGCAGCGACATGACATCTCCATACGGCAATAGGTAAATCAGGTAATTTTATAGTTTTCATACCTGTAGTGATATCTGGATAACATTTTTTTTTACATATATGATACGTGTTCTAGTACTTAGACGTGGTCGCACATGTATGAGGGCGATCGATTCTCTAGAGACAGAGTCTTCAGAGAGTTCTGTTAGGGTTGAGCCTGTCCATCAGGGATAGACTCCTCAGGGTACAGAGGTACCTACCTCGCCTGTACCGCCAGTAGTACCTACAGGGTACTCGACACCTTCTCTAGCCGTGCCTACTGCGTACTTGGTACCACCACAGACATCTGTGCTGGTTACTACATACTCGGTACCCGCACCAGCAGTACCGGTTACTCCTTATCCGGTACCGCCCACCGTACCTCCAGTCGCCCCTACTTGTGCCTACTCAGCAGTTCCACTAGTGGTTCCTACCCTGTTTATGTGGCAGCACCAGTGGTACCTCTTCCAACCTATCCATCAGTACCACCCATAAGATCAACTCCAGTGATTCTGCCCAGTACCGCAGCGATATCTACGGATATGGTTGTGGCACGAGCATGGATCACAGCCTTGGCGGAGTTGGTGAAAAGCCAATTCACGCTATTTCGCGGGGAGACTGAACCGAGCGTGGCTCAATCTTGAATAGAGTCTATGGAGCGGACATTCTGTTACATGGCCTACTGAGTGGCTGCTTACCACTTACGAGACGGGGCGGAGATCCGATGGGACACACAACGCTCGATTATAGGTGAGTAGCATATTACTTGGGCGAGATTTAGGGAGGCATTCAAGAGTCGGTGTTTTCCCCGGGCGTGTCGGATGACACGTCGGGATTTTCTGAGTCTTCGACAGAATAACCGCTCCGTGATGGAGTATAATGCCGAATTTAACCGGTTGGCCGGATTATGTCCTGAGTTGGTTGGCGATGACAGATCTCGTATGCTTTAGTTTGTCCAGGGACTGGACGAGCATCTTCAGGTGTATATTGCCGATTTTGGTCAGTCATCATATACAGAGGCTCTGGATAGAGCTCTTATGATTTAGGCAGCTCAGTAGAGAGCAAATACAGATAAGAAAAGAAAGTAGACTGATCGGACTTCCGGACGGATCCAGCAGCCACAGACTACTGGGCAGCAGCAGAGAAATCACCCTCAGACGGGTCGAGTACTTCGGGTCATCAAGTCGACCGGTGACACTGCACCCGATGCGGATCCCGAGATCACATCACCTGTGCATGCACCTTGGGACAGTCAGTTTGCTATTATTGCAAACTGCCTGGGCACTTGAGCCGAGACTGTTCACTGAAGGCTCGGCATGTAGCTTCCGGGAGTTCTATTCCGGGAGGACAGTTTGGTCAGTCTGGGACTCAGCGAGGCGGGCCGAAAGCCCAATCTTCGCGTCGTCAGCAGAGGACAGCTCCTCCTGCAGCAGCTGCATATGGCATGCACGAGTAGGAGCATTCCGGTGTCCTTGTGGAGAACCCCACGGTATCCCGCCTTAGTGTTCTCCAGTACTCTTCGTCAAGAAGAAGGATGGTACTCTGAGGTTGTGCATCGATTATAGGCCGCTGAATGCAGTGTCTATCAGAAATAAGTACCCATTGCCTCGGATTGAGGATTTATTTGATCAGCTCAGAGATACATCAGTGTATTCTAAGATTGACCTGCGGTCTGGATATCATCAACTGAGAGTTAGAGATTCTGATATTCAGAAGACAGCATTTCGCACCAGATACGGACATTACGAGTTTTTGGTAATGCCATTTGGGCTTACCAATGCTCCTGCAGTATTTATGGATTTGATGAACCGTATCTTTTTGGAGTATTTAGATCAGTTTGTGATTGTGTTTATCGATGACATATTGATCTATTCACGTTCCGAGGAGGAACATCTTGATAGTCTGGAGACTCTTGACGACATCATCCTAGTTCGATGGTGTGCATTTGGCTATCTTGATTGGTTTTCGGGACACGTGGTGTCAAGCGTATCTCGATGATCCTCGAAGATCGAGGCTATCACCAGTGAGGCACCAAGTCGATCCGAGAATCGCGGTTTCTTGGGCTTGGTGGATATTACCGACGATCTTGAGAGTTTCTCGGCATTGCTATGCCATTGACACGTCAGGAAAGGCGCGAAGTTCACGTGGTCGAGGCTTGTGAGACCGCTTCCGAGGTGGCGGAGATTAGTATCGGCATCTTGGTCTTACCTTACGGTGATGATTCGTACTTTACGACGCATCTCTTGAGGGCTTGTCTTGTTGTTTGATGCGTAGGGTAGTCTCCTATGCTTCTCGTCAGTTGAAGGAGCATGAGAAGAACTACCCAGTACATGATTTAGAGCTAGCCGCTATTATCTTTGCTTTGAAGATTTGGCGACATCATCTTTATGGTATTACTTTTGAGATTCTTACTGATCATAAGAGTCTCAAATATATTTTCACCCAGAAGGAACTCAATCTCCGACAGAGGAGATGGATGGAGTTCCTGAAGGATTATGATTGTACTATTAGCTACCATCCGGGTAAAGCTAATGTGGTTGCTGATGCACTGAGCAGGAAGTCCAGAGGGACTTTAGCTTGTCATCGAGTTACAGTCATGGACTTGATTCAGGGATTCGCCGAGTTGGGCCTTGAGGAGCAGGGACGGACAGAGCAGGGTATTCTTGTTACCATGGTTGCTCAGTCGTCGATCAGGATGAGGATTCGAGAGGCCCAGGCCGAGATCTGATTCATTAAGCGGGATAACTTCGGACGAGATAATGAGGCGTATTGTTTATTCCGAGATATGTATATTTACCTCATTCATGGAGGACTTGAGGAGGCTCATCGTTCTAGATTTGCTATCCACCGGTGGGACTATGCTCTATGTATTGAGGTTTGCTATTGGTGGTGAACATGAAAGACATCGCGATTTGTGTAGCTAGATGGTCTTGTTTGTGGCCTGAAACCGAACGAGACCTGCTTGGTTTGAGGATCCCAATTCCAGTGGAGGAGCATATCACTATGGATTTTGTGGTAGTGTTGCACAGGACTCGGCGTCAGGGATGCGATTTGGGTAATCGGACCGTAAAATCCCTTTTTTAGCGATCCCAGGACCGATTCTCCGGATCGATGGGCCGAGTCATCTGAGATTATCAGTTGCATGGAGTTCCGTTGAGCATCATATCGATAGCCCACAGTTCCGTCCGCCGGTCTCGGCGGGCCGCGTTTGATGCGACACATTCCATCCAGCGAGAGATGGGCGGAGAGCGGACTATTGAGAGGACTTGGTCTTGTGTCATGGGACTTTGGGGCGAGGGAGACCACACGCCATTAGTGGAGTCGCAGCGTACAACAACCGTATCCGGAGATGCCGTTTGGCGTTGTATGGTAGGCCTTGTCGGACACAGGAAGAGGTTGGGAGGTCCATTGCTAGGACCTCGCCAGCGAGGATCGAGAAGTTAGTACTATGCGATACGGAGGATGTCGAGAAGCTCGGGGTCGGAAGAGTTATCTTTGATCGGAGGCGGAGACCCACAGGTTCTCCATCGGTGATCATGTATTTCTTAGAGTTTCACCACGAAGAGATTTGTTTTCTAGCTAGCTCCCGATATATTGGACCATTCGGATCTTGGAGGAGGATTGGTATGATGCGCTAAATGCCGCTACCACCATCTCTACTGGCATTCACGATGTATTCCATATATCTATCTTTGAGAGACGTATCGATCCGATCCGTATTACCACATATGTATGATATCTCTGTTCCTATTGACTGATGTTACTTACGAGGAGGTTAGGTGCGGATTACGGACCATAGGAGTCAGGCAAGACAGGCCGTCCGACGGTTAAAGTCGGATGGCGACATCATTCGGCGAGGAGGCTACATGGGAGCTTGAGGATACGATCCGAGCTCGATACCTCATCTTTTGCTTGAGGTATGTGGGTTAGAGTTCCTTTCAGCATTTATATTGCATGGTTATATTTCAGTGTTTGCTGTTGGTTATAGCGAAATTTGGGGACCAAATTTTTATTAGTAGGGGAGGATGTGAGATCTCGGAAATTTAAATAAATAGGGTTATTTCAAAAATAGCCTTACAGAATTTTTCCGGAATTTATAGAAATTTTCTGGGAATTTTTCGAAGCTCGTACGACGGGTTTTGAGGGGATCAATTACGGGTACGGATAAAGGCTGTTTGGGATACCCGTTTAAGTGAGGAAAAGTTTTTAATATAAATACTTTTCTTTTCTTATTCTTTCCCCTAAAACAATCGCCGATCCCATTCCTCTCCTCACCCGAGCTCCTTCCCTCTCTTCCTCTATTCTCTCTCTCGCGGGCAGGCGGCGCCGAAGAGATAGGGTTTCCAGCTCCGGTGATCGGCGATCTTCCTCTACTGGCATCAGCGGCCGTTGAGCTTAGATTCGGGCGGCGCTATTCCTTTCCGGATCACAGACACGAAGTTGCGTCTTCTCTAGCCGATTGCCGAACCTTTTCTTCCTTGAGTGACGCCATTGGGTCGAGCATTTGCCATCCGATCGTCGACGGGAAGAGACCATTAGGGCCTTGAGGGTAAGCGACCGATCCATCCTCTTTTCTGTTCTCTGATTCCGGCCCTAGTTCGAGTCTTCTTTTCCGATTCTTGTTCGCTTCCTCGCTGATTGTGGGTGATCTCAGGTTAGGTCATGGATTCCTTCATTCTTGTTGTTGATTGAGGGTTAGAGGAATCCTTGGTACACAGAATCGAATCGGGCGACACCTTATGGAGACAATTGGTTGAGGTGAGGTTAGGGTATTGTTTTGATCTACGGTTCCCATGGTGTGATCTACTCTGTTCTAAGGTTGATTTAGGATATTGAGATGATTGTGTGACCGGTTCTTCCTTTCCCTTGCTCACCAGAGGTATCGGGTTGGTGGACAGTAGCTACATTAGGGCTGTGGGGTGCTGTTCTGTTCTTGCTGTGGTGTTTCCTTGCCGGCAGCCCTCAAACCAGCATCAACAGTAGCTTGATTGAGGTATGTGTAGGAGTAATTGATACATGAGCATGTTGTGGATGGATTATACTAGTTGTTGATTGTGTGTAGGTTTTGATCTTGTTGTAGAATGGTTAATTTAGGTTTATGTGTTGAATTAGGGATAATTGGATTACATGATTACTAGATGGTTAGTTATTGTGATTAGAATTAATTGTTTAGATTAATTTAATGGAATGATTAGGGTTAAGGTTATTAATCCTAGTCAACTGTTAGATTTCTAATCTAATTGACGATTATGGATTAGGTAACTAACCCTAATTTAACCATTAGATTAATTAAGTAGATTGAGGTTGTATGGATTAGGGTTTTGCCCTAATTTAGTTTAGGGATTTTATTTAGCTATTCATTTGGATTTAGCTAAATAAAATATATATATTATTTGATTGACACAGGACTCTGATTAGAGACAGGCGTCTCGACCTTGGATTTTGATCTTACCTTCTATTTGAGGCGGGTACCCTTTGACTTATCTTTTGATACTGTCTTATGATATGTATAGTTTATATATAGTTGCTAGTGATAGTGGTAGATTTATTTCTTCCCTGGTCTTAGCTAGTTAATACCTATCACATGCTTCATCTGTTAGTTGCTTTACTTCAGGATTGGATATTTACCTCTTGCCATGTATATATATGTTCATAGAGATGCATATCTATAGTGCTCTACTCTACTGGATTAGTTGCTTTACATGTGTGATGCATGCTCTCGGATTCATGATACTTACATCATTGTTATATGTGATGTCTTTGGGTTTATGCTGTTTATATCATGGTTATATATATGCGTTTACCTTTTTGGGCACACACATATATGGAGGAGACTATGTTCAGGTATGTCATATTGTAGCCGCATGCACCATATCGCATGATTGCATGCTGGGCGATTGACTCCATTATTGTTGAGCTCGTCGGCCGGCTACATAGCCCGCACACAACGTGTTTCACGCATGGGTAGTGGCACACGAGGTGTGTATGGCGTGCTCAGAGTGCTCAGGTCCGCTCGGGTAGTGTGTTGCGGCGTGAGACAGGATCCCTCCCGTCATCGCGTCGGAGTTGAGAGCATCGCCTCCTCACTATGTTTGAGGTAGGAGGATAGGTGTACTCGACAAGATCCCGTCCACTGGCCACTCTTGTGCGTGATGGCAGAGTGCACGTGTCCCCTACCCACCTGGGCCTCACCATTGTGTGTGAGATGGCCGACTCAGTGGTGACCATGTCATATTGCATCATATGCACGGATTGCATTCGTTATGATTGATGCATTTGGTGATTCATATGATTGACATGCATACAGATACTATGCCTTTCGGACTATTTATCTTATACTCAGGTCCTGGCCTCGCAGTGAGTACAGTTTATTTCAGTTATGCATCTTCTTATTATTCTTGCTATAGACTGTACTTTATGCCTATTGTTGGTTATTACAGTTTATTTCAGCTTTGCATATCTGTTATACTGTTAGGAGACTGTGCCGTAGATTGTACTGTTAGGAAACTGTTCTATTGATCCTATGGTTTAGGAGACTGTACCTTAGGATATTACTGGTAGTTATATATTGCTGTACATGTCTATTGGATTACCTGCTGAGTTCATTGAACTCACCCCGTTTTTATTACCATTTCAGGTTGAGGCCGTCGGGGAGATTCCAGTCGCTAGCCCCGTTATCGCGAGGATTTTCTTTGTTGGATTATATTTTGCTTTTGCATCTTATATACTTGTATTGTGAGTTTGTATTGTGGACTTTACATTGAACATTCGGGTTTGCCACTTTTGTTTTCCGCTGCGGTCGTATTTCCATTACTTCGTGGATTTGTTTCTTCGTTGTAGTGGAGTAGGCTGTTTACATATATCTTCGAGATTTTTATATCGTCTTTCCTTATTAAACTGCGTGGATTGATTATATGTTGAATTATGTGGAATGTTGATATAAACTGCGTGGCTTGTTCTTTTGTATTGTATTATTCCGGCCGTGTGTGGCCGAGGTATGGAGATATATGTATACTGAGCTTCATATTGTCCGCCGTACAGGGGAGATGCTGTCGAAATTTCTTCGGACAGGGACTACCTGGGGCGTGACACGACGGGTGCTATTTATGTAAAAGGTTGAACTTGTTGTGTCTTTAGACTCATTAGATCTATATGGTTCAGGTAATGAGGAGACGACAGGACTTGATGGGCAAGCGTTCTTGTACCAGGCAGTGCACACTTGAGGGCTTCTTTTATTAGTTTACTATTCATCTTGCATTAGGATGTTGGGTCCTCTAGTCAGAGTTGAGTTATTCTATTGGTAGTCGATTGAGTTCATCTCACTAGCCAGTTGAACTCTTTGTTCTTTAAAAGATTTTATTCACTATTATGATGTTTAAACTCAGTTTGTTTTGGGTTTCATGTTGAACGAATTTGTAATGCATTATCAATCGAAGTTGTTGATTTAATTTGAACATCTTTAAGGTTGATATTGTGAGGATCATCTATATAACAGTCTAGGATGTTTTATAGGAAATTAACAACAACTTAAGTATTCATTTCCTAATTTATTCCTGAACGTTCAAAGAGTGTAAGAGGCTTCTCTGCTTTCAATGAAGGAGATTTTTAGTGTTTTCTTTTTCCTTAGATTAACAACCATTTAGGTTGTAACCAAATAACTCTTTTGCCTCTTTCTTTTTAAAGTTGTTCATTTAATTTGTTGTTATAACTATGCTACTAATTAGAGTTGGAAGTCGAGAAAGATTTGTAATTATTTTACAGGCAATTCACCATCCTCTTACCAGCCTCCACAGGACCAATAATATGAAGCTGAATATTAGGCTATGCCTCGAGCACATGAACAGAAGATGAGAGTTATAGAGATTAGGATGTTAAGATGGATGTGTGGACATACGAAGATAGACAGAATAAGAAATAAGGACATTAGAGAGAAAATTGGAGTTACATCTATTGAGGGAAAACTTCAAGAGACATATTTAAGATGGTACATGTATGTACTTAGATGACCAATAAATGCTCTAGTTAGGTGATGTGAAACTATAAAAAACACATATCAAATAAAAAAAATGAAGACAAAAAAGAACTTGGTTAACAATAATAAAATAAAATAAAATTTATTTAAGTATAGAGGATGATATAGTAAGAGATAGAGCTCAATGTCGTAAAAAGATTTATTTAGCCCATCTCATCTAATGAGATAATGCTTAGTTATTATTATTGTTATTATTAAATCCTGCTTTCACATTAACAAAATGAAGTCATCTTTTAGATTTTTGGATCCTGTAGTTCTACCCTATGAAGCAAGCCAAACAGTTAAAAACTGATTTCTAAACTTCATAAGATCCATATCAGTTCTGGCCTTTGCCTACTGTTTCTCAAGGTACGTATAATAACCATTTCCAAATCAGAAGTAGTTGGCATGGCCTCGTCTTGTGTGCACCTATTGATGGCACCAAGATTGTAATCAAGTTCTTAAGTGATTCCTAGTTCAAATTAAAATTTTATATCAACTGGCTGTTTTGATGCGCTCATACTTGAAAATGAATTATAAGTTAGATTCTAGCCAGGTCCCTATAATATATTTCTGCATGGTTCACATTTTCAGCGGTTTGTAGATGAATAGGAAAATTAAAAGGACCTACTTTTAGATTGATCGGCGAAAAAACCTTTACGGTGTGTTTGCTTCCTTTCGAGGAAAAAAAATAATTAGAAAACGAAAAGAAAATTAAAAAAAAATTGTTCCTCATATTTACGATTTTTTTATTTAGTATGATATTAAATTTTTTTTATCATTATTTCTATTAACTTTTTTGTTTACATTGTTTTTTCTCATTAATATAAATATATTCATTGTTGTTTAGATGATAGGTACTTGGATTTTTATTTTACCAAGAAAAGTACTTATATATTTATGAGAAAATACAAATATTACTAGAAATATTCAATCTAAAAAACTAGATATGTTGGAACTAATATACATGTCTAGTATGTAGGATTTTTACTTTTATATAGACTTAACATAGATCTAAAGTTTATGGATTATGTTTATATATTTTCTGTTTGAATTGTATGTGTAAAATATCGAAAATATGCAAATATTAATAAGAGAATTTTTCAGAATTTTTACAAATTTTTTGGGAATTTTTCGGATCTCGTATGGACGAGTTTATGGGGATAAATATTGGACCCCGGGAAAGTCTGTTTAGACTACCCATTTAAGCGATGAATTGTTTATTTTATAAATTCCTTTTTCCTTTTTCTTATTTCTTTTCCTTTATTCTCTTCCTCGCCAAAACCTCGTGCCCTCACCCGCGCCTATTTTCTTCTCTCGCGCCCGACGCCGACCCTAACTGCCCGCGGCAGTTCCTTTCCTCTCCCCATCGCGCCGATTTCTTCTTCCTCCCCCCAAGCCGAACTCCTCTCCTCTTCTGCCCTAGCCTTTGTACAGCGCCACCACCGCCCTTCCTCTGCCGACACTGACCCCTCCCATGCCCTAGCGCCGGTGCCGCCACCACTTCCTCTTGCTTCTGCCGACTCCGCCGATCCCTTGCCGCTGCCCTCTCTGGACCGAAGCAGCGTCGGCCACCGCGACCCCCTCCTTTCTTCTTCCCGAGACATCGCCGGCCACTAGGTTCGACCCAGCGCCACCGCCCCTCTCCGATCTCCTCTGTGCCAGTCCACCAAGTCCGTCCCCAGGCGCTGTCGACTCCACGGATCCACTTATCTGCACGTGTGTCCTAGCCATCTTCTCTGTGGCGTCTTCTCCTTCTCCTCTACACTTGGCGCCGGCTGTTTCCAGCCCTAGCACTGACGCCGTCGACAGATTGCCACAAAAGCTCACCGGAAGAAAGGATCAGCACCACCATTTAGTCTCTGCCCTGGTGAAGGTAGTTGACCCTTTTTCCTTGCCCAAGGTTTACTTTTGTTGCCGGATCCGAACCCTAGCTCTGCTGGGTTTGGTTGTGGTCAGCCTACAGATAAGTGATTGTTTCTTTGTGGTGTTGACAACAGATTTGTGGCAGCAAGGTTTTCCGGCTAGCATTGTCCAGCATCTGCATCTTCTAGCCGTGTGTCCACAGGGGCAACATTGTACTGGAGTAAAGGTTGGAAATTTCATATCTGATATAGCTTAATATGAATAAATGTTATTTGGTGTAGGATAACTGATTCAGAGGAGGTAATTGTGGTTAAAACGTGGGATTTAACCTAAGTTTGGGTTAGATCTGATTCATGATTTTAACAAGAGGGTTCGTTGATTTTGTTGGATTGATTAGTTGGATCCAATTTAAAACTTCTTAAATTGGATTAGAATTTATTTTGGCTAAATGTGGTATGATAGAATTAGCTAAACTAGACATTATGTTTAATATACAGGACCTTGACGCGAGACGAGTATCTCGATTATCGGATTGGACCATATTGGACATTCTTATTGGAGGCGGGTACTTTTGACTTATTGTCTTTGATATGCATAGTAATGAAATTAACAAGTTGCATTAATTATATTCCTCATTTGTTTCAGTTAATCACTACCCGATTACCTATTACCTGCTTGATTGATTGTTTGTTTTGCATTTCGTGTTGTTATGTACCTGATACACATGCTCATAGGGGTAGTGATATAACCATGTTTCACCATGTTCAGGACCTAGATTTGATACCTTATTTGAACAGTGTACTTTGATATGATTTGTTCACTATGGTGCACATCATTATATGTCCATAGATTGGTTTAGTATATTACCATGCTTAGTGTCATGCACCATTCGCATGATTGCATGCTGTGTGATAGATTGCTCCATTATTGTCGAGCACATCGCTAGTTTCATCACTGTTCGGTGCTCCGTTGTTGACGCTCATGGGTAGCGTGACGCAGCGTGGTAGCACGTCTGTTTGCTCTTTCGGTGCTCCGTTGGTCCGCTCATGGGTAGTGTGACGCAGCGTGTAGCACGTTAGAGATCCCTCCCCGTCATCGTGTACCGGGAGATGAGAGCATTATGCTCCCCCATTTATGATTTGGGGTAGGAGTATGTGTGTACTCCGACAGCATCCCGTCCTCTCGGTCACTCATCAGGAGTAGTGATGCAGAGTGCACAGTCGTCACAACCCTACCCACTCGGTCCCACTTCTGTTGTGAGTTGGCTGACTGGAGTCAGGGGTGACCATGACATTGGCATCATATGCATGATGCATTTATTGCTTGTGTTTGTGTTTGCTGCATTTATATGCTGCATATTGTTTGGATACCTATGTTTGACATGCATATAGTGTTGGAGCAATCCCAATGGTTCGTGGGACCATGTGTTTTGGTGTTTGGGCAAAGGGTTTAAGTTAGGTTTACCCTTGTTATTTGATATGTGTACTTGAGTTGTGCAGGACTGCAGGTGACACATGTGACTCAGGTTGACGGCTTCGGGTCCGGTGAAGGATGGAGCATCCGAGGGACCGTGGACAAGGCAGCAAGGACAAGGGCCGAGGGAAGCGACTTCGAGGCATACGCGAAGGATGGCATTGGAGACAAGCCGCGGGCTTGGATGCATCCGAGGGACGAGAGCCAAAGGAAGTAGGCTTGAAGGCAAGAGGTCAAGGCTGCAAAGAAGAGTCAAATGAGTCGTGAGGGTACGAGTGCATGAGAGATTGTACTCGGAGTAAAATCCTAGTTTTAGGGTTTTATTGTAGCGCACTGTAGCAGTTGTTGTGCCCGAAATGACTGGGATCAGTCGACTGGTCTTGGGACCAGTCGACTGGTAGATAGCCGTTGGAGAGCGGTTGGGCTGGCATCAGTCGACTGGTGCAAGGACCAGTCGACTGGTAACGGGCAAATCAGGTTCTGATTTGTTCCAAGCTCTATAAGAAGGAGCTTGGTATGGCCGGCCAAGGCGACGAAATTAGACTTGGTTAAAGCCTAATTAGTAGTCTCTAAGTGCTCAAAGGTTCCCTTGTGTCCAAGTGTTTTTGGAGAGTGTTGTGGTGAGGTTTCTCCACCCACAAGGAGGTTGAGCTAGCCGGAGTTTGCCGGGGACTAATCCACCGACGGATTGAGGGATCGTCCACCTTACGGACAGCCGTGGAGTAGGAGCATCATCTCCGAACCACGTTACATCGAACGTGTTAGCGATTTGGTTTGCATTTCCATTCTTGTATTTAGAGTTTAGCTTTCTATTTGTGTTTGTTTGTATTCCGCTGCGCTAACATCATAGGAAGCTAACTATTTGGGGGTGCCGTCTATCCAACCCCCCTTCAAGCCGGCCACCGATCTTCCAACAAGTGGTATCAGAGCGAGGACGCACTTCACCGGACTAACCGCTGAGAAGAGCAACGCATATAAGAAGATGGCCGGGTTGATTGTCCCTCCAAAATTTGAAGGAGGAAGCCTTGGGGACATCACCTATTGGATGAAGAAGATGGAGATCTTCTTCAACACGGATTGGGACACCATGATGGTGGTAAATGAACCGTTCAAAGTCCCAAAGGACAAGAAAGGAAAGAAGCTCCGAACACGACGTTGGACGGAGGAGCAAACCTCACGATCGGAGGCAAACTCAAAGGTAATAGCAATTTTAATTGATTTATTGCCTCCTAATGTGATAAGTGGTGTAGGTAAATATGAGAACGCCCATGAATTGTGGAGCAAAGTGAAGAAATTTCCATGGGAAGAATTCATGCCTACACAAGAAGAAAGAAAATCCGAAGAAAGTGATGAAGTGGTCCAAGAGGAGAAGAAGGACCAATCGGATGTGGAGCCCATTGAGATGGGTCTAGTTGCTCAAGTTGAAGAGGAGCAAACGGAAGTTGAGCCATGCTCAACATCCGAGGAGGATAAGGAAGATGAGACATCCTCTACAAAGGTTGAAGAACAATCCAAGACAAGTGAAGAAGAAGTCTTGGAGGTCAACCTAGTGAGCACCTCCACCGAAGCTAAGTCAAAGGACCACATTGTATGCTTCGGGTGCAATGAGAAGGGACACTACAAGAGTAGGTGTCCATTGGGTAAGAAGAAGGTAACTCCTAAGCCCACTCAAATTATTTTAGATACTAATTTGGGTTGTAGGAATGATGGTGCCAAGAAGAAGAACGAGAAGAAGCACATTAGATGCTTCACGTGTGGTGAGCGGGGTCATTACCACACCAAATGCCCAAAGAAGAAAGAAATCAAGAAGTTGGCGCATTTGAAGAAATGGGAGAAGAAGAGAAGCAAGAGTCAAGGGGGAGCTTCAAGGGTAAGGGAGGTATACCCTAACTTGAAGGTTAATTCAAATTTAAACTCCTCCATGCATGCTAGGAAAAATAATGTTAATCATTATATGCCCATGCAAAATTTTGGTTTTAGATATCATGATAGGAGTAGGGTAAATGTGGATCATAACCCTAGGAAATTTATGCATGATAAATTTAGAAATGGTAGACCTAAGGAGACCCAAGACATTAATCCCAAGAAGGGGAGACACATGCCTAAAAAGGGTAGGTCTAGGAATGTCCAAGGTGGACATGTTGACTCTAGGGTTAGGAACCTAGAAAGGGAGAATCAAGCTTTGAAGGCAAAGCTTGATGGTTTAGAGAAATTCCTTAAGAGATTCACTATTGGATCTAAGGGATTAAGTATGGTGTTGGGTAGTCAAAAATCCAAAAATGATAGATCGGGTTTGGGATACCGATCTAGTGTCTCCAAGGCCAAAAGGAGACCATGTGCTAGGGTGGCACATGATGAGGGCAAGGGAGAGTCATCTAAAGCCAATGAGAAGAAATATGCTAGGGTTGCATATGATTATGGCAAGGATGATGTGTCCAAGATCAAGAAGATAAGGAGATCTTCTAAGGGACATCATTGTGGTTTGGTCACAATAGATGAGTCACCTAAGGAGGTGACTAAGGTAAAGAGCTCTAGGGGGAGCTCCAAGAGTCAATTTGGGACCCATGGCCAATGGATCTCAGGTGGGTTCTACTTGGGAGTCTAGAGGAGCCATGGAGTGTGTCAAATGGTTTGGAGATGGATTTGAGTCTCAAACCTAGGGATTTGGCACACATGGATTGTGTTTCATGCAAGAAATATGACATTTGGGGTCATATAGCATGATAATTGGTTTTGGATGTATAGATGCCATATAAACCAATGCTAGGGATGCATTGTGGGTTGGTATGGGCAAATACATCAAGAGGAAGGCAAAACTAGGACTTTAGGTCAAGGTTCAATTGAACTTTTTAGCTAGTTTTGGATTTTGTGTCAATCTTGGGATTGGTGATAGATATATTTTGTAATATATTTTTCCCAAGTAGACACTAGTACAATAGACCTCTCCACAAAATTTGGGAATTTTTGGAGGTCTAGGGAATTACTGGTGCATTTCTGAAGTTGACCTGAAAAGGCTGATTTTTTCATAAATAGGGTACCAGTCGACTGGTACAGATACCAGTCGACTGGTAACAGTATTTTTGAGCACAGAATGTCTCTGTAAGCTCATTTTATCGATACCAGTCGACTGGTGATGATACCAGTCGACTGGTAACAGTAGATTTCGACTACAGAATGTTTCTGTAAGGTTCTGTCGAAGGGGGCAGTCGACTGGCACTTAGGGCAGTCGACTGATACCAGCCTGAAAGTGTTTTTCAGCGCTGATCTTGACCATTTCAACTTGTTTAGATGTATGGGATCCAAGGGGGATTAATACATGAGTTTAGGGTCAGTTTGGATGAGAAATTTTCAACAATTGGGATATTGTTGGAGAACTTTTTGGATGTTAGGCAAAGGGGGAGAATTAAGGTTTAGTTGGGAAAACCTTTAGTGCCTTTGCGTAGGGGGAGCCTTGGGATAGGTTCTTAAAAAGTCCTGTGATAAAATCCTAGCTCAATGGGGAGCGTAGGTGTAGGGGGAGCCTTGTGATAGGTTCCAATGCTTGGTGCATTGTTTCGGCGGTTGCCAAGTGTGTAGCCTTGGCAACGTAAGTCCATCCGGCGGAGTAAGTCCAAGTGTGTAGCCTTGGCATCGTAAGTCCATTGTATTAGCATGTTTATTTGCTATTTGTTTTCCTTAACTTAAACGTATTGCCAAATACCAAAAAGGGGGAGATTGTTGGTGCAATCCCAATGGTTCGTGGGACCATGTGTTTTGGTGTTTGGGCAAAGGGTTTAAGTTAGGTTTACCCTTGTTATTTGATATGTGTACTTGAGTTGTGCAGGACTGCAGGTGACACATGTGACTCAGGTTGACGGCTTCGGGTCCGGTGAAGGATGGAGCATCCGAGGGACCGTGGACAAGGCAGCAAGGACAAGGGCCGAGGGAAGCGACTTCGAGGCATACGCGAAGGATGGCATTGGAGACAAGCCGCGGGCTTGGATGCATCCGAGGGACGAGAGCCAAAGGAAGTAGGCTTGAAGGCAAGAGGTCAAGGCTGCAAAGAAGAGTCAAATGAGTCGTGAGGGTACGAGTGCATGAGAGATTGTACTCGGAGTAAAATCCTAGTTTTAGGGTTTTACTGTAGCGGCACTGTAGCAGTCACTGTAGCGCACTGTAGCAGTCACTGTAGTGCACTGTAGCAGTCGACTGGTGTATGGACCAGTCGACTGATGCACTGTAGCAGAGAGCCGTTGAGATAGCCGTTGGGCTGGCATCAGTCGACTGGTGCAAGGACCAGTCGACTGGTAACGGGCAAATCAGGTTCTGATTTGTTCCAAGCTCTATAAGAAGGAGCTTGGTATGGCCGGCCAAGGCGACGAAATTAGACTTGGTTAAAGCCTAATTAGTAGTCTCTAAGTGCTCAAAGGTTCCCTTGTGTCCAAGTGTTTTTGGAGAGTGTTGTGGTGAGGTTTCTCCACCCACAAGGAGGTTGAGCTAGCCGGAGTTTGCCGGGGACTAATCCACCGACGGATTGAGGGATCGTCCACCTTACGGACAGCCGTGGAGTAGGAGCATCATCTCCGAACCACGTTACATCGAACGTGTTAGCGATTTGGTTTGCATTTCCATTCTTGTATTTAGAGTTTAGCTTTCTATTTGTGTTTGTTTGTATTCCGCTGCGCTAACATCATAGGAAGCTAACTATTTGGGGGTGCCGTCTATCCAACCCCCCTTCAAGCCGGCCACCGATCTTCCAACATATAGGTCTTCTATACCTTTCGGACTGTTTATCCTTATACCCTGGTCCTGGTTAGTACAGTTTCTCTCCTGTTTACTTCAGTTTGCATTTACATTTATTTTTATCAGGAAACTGTACGCATGATTAGTGCTAGGTGTTATTTCCTTACTTTGCATATCAGTTGTACCTGCTGAGTGTTGGACTCACACCGCCTCCATTGTTGTTATATTTTCAGGTTGACGCTGTCCGGAGCAGTTCCAGTCGCTAGTCCCCATCTGCACGTAGTGCTAGACCTCTGCTGGTCTTGAGTTGTTATTTTATCTTAGTTTCGCTATCAGACTTTGTTTTTAGTCTTGTATTGTTTTACTTATGGATACTGTATGGATTCTTATCGTTTGATGGATTTTTGGTATGATTTGGATTTATTCTACTACATGCCTGCCTGGATGGCAGAAGAGGTGAGTTCATCGGATTTGAGCTTTACGAGTGTAGTTGAGTAGGGTTGATTTTGAGTCATGGTATTACTGCTTTGGGTTGCTTATATTTATATAAACTGCGTGGTGATGGTTTATTTACATGTTATTATTCCAGCCGCATGTGACTGAGGTATGTGAGGATGTAGAAAAGTTTCAGATTGTCTGCCGTACAGGGGAGATGCTGTCGAAATTTTCTCGGACAGGGACTCCTCTGGGGCGTGACAATTTACTAGTATCAGAGCCAGGTTTTACGATCGTTGTTTTCGTATTTTGGATGTTTGGGATAACCTGATACCTATTGATATGGTATCAGAGCGCTAAGGTTTGGTGCTACTTGTTTGGTTTCCGTGTATTGGATTTTTCGAGATTTATCTGATACCAATTTATTGGTATTAGAGCAGGGTGTGACACCTGCTTTTAGTATTCTGGATATATTGTGCTAGCCCAAGTTTGCGAGTCAAACTGGGTAGTTATTTTTGGTTGCACGGATTTTCCATTACGTATATGTTTTGGACTTTCGTTTCGGATTTTATTATGGATTTCTGATGATTTTCTCGTATTGAAGTTCAAGGCGCCTTGGGTCGAAGGTTGAAGGCGCCTTGGGTAGGCTGAAGGCGCCTTGAACTGGATGAAGTTCGACCAAGTCTGTGCTGATCTCCGCGGGTGACTCGGCCTGTTTAAGGCGCCTTGAAGGGCTTCAAGGCGCCTTGAACACCCTTTATAAGGGGTCTCGAGCAGCAGCACCAGGACAACAAATACCAAGTAATCTCTCGTCAACGTGCTGCTCCAGAAAACATTCCGAAGTGTTGCTACATGTGTCCGACGACCCGAAGCTTCAGATTTAGCATTTCTTGTTGTCGGTATAATACTTATAGCTTTTAATTGTACTCATAATTGTAATCTTTTAACGAGCTTATAGTTGTTGCCCACGGAAAGCGATCAAGGATCGCGGGCCTTCGAGTAGGAGTCGCCTTAGGCTCCGAACGAAGTAAAATCTCTCGTGTCTCTCTGTGTGTATTTGTTCTTTATTCCGCTGCGTGTTTTTAAACTCTGATAGTTCTTCGATTTAACAGAACGATTTAGCCACGAGTGCTATTCACCCCCCCCTCTAGCACGTCTCGATCCAACAGAATCTCCCCTGTACCGGTGACCAAATCTATAATACAAACATAGTATGCGCAGCCACAGATGGCTGGAACATATTTCTCCACAACCACGCAGTAATAAAAATCACAATAAAAACAAAGAAACTACTCTAGCAATAGCAATGACTACCGCACTCCACAAATAATGAAAGAGACTAGCTAGACATGCGGAAATAAACTCAACTACAATCCCAAATTTAATATAACATTAACAGAGAACTAAAAGAAAGTCTTGACAATTTTGCTAGCTACTTCTGGATCTCTCCACAGTCCAGTCACCACACACCTTCATCACCACCACCATCCTGTCGTCTCCCTTCATATCTTAGCTTTTCCTTTATCTGCAGTAGGAGGAAAGAAAATAGATCTATAAGCGAAACGCTTAGTAAGTACTAATCTATCTCACAAAAACTCGAAGTGTATAAAAGTAATGCAATAATACTGAAACTGAAATGCTAAAGCAAAACTGCATGTAATCATGGTATACAGAAATAAAACTGAACACTAAACATGCTCACTAACTGACAGGAAAGTAATGAAACAACTACTGTAAGCTTAGAATTAAAGAACTAAACTTTTATTGATTCTAAGCATAAACTTGTTTCATTTTCTTATCTTTATACCAGAAATTAATCTTTTAATTTCTCTTTCACTTTCTTTTTTTTTCTTTTCTTTCTTCTTTTCTTTCTTCTTTGGGCCCAGGCTTAGTACCATCTTTGTTTTGCGCGCTCTCTAATAGTGACTGGGGTAGCGAGCCTCCAGCCCTATGAGGATAAAGACCTCGGTCTTACCAGGGCCAAGACCTCGGAATTGGTCACCTGGATTTGTTTAACGACAACCTTGGAAGTCGGGTACTAGCCTCTTACTTTAATTTACTTGTTATCTCTTTTTAACTAGACCTTGGTCTTTTTTTTCTTTTTACTCAGTTTTCTCATAATCCTTTATTAGAGTTTATTGGAATCCTTTAGATATACCTAACAAGTGTAGGATTACAATTAACTAAGCATGCTATATAAAAACAATACAAGGGAAACAAATCTAGACTCTCTCTAAGCATGTTATAAAACAAAGCAACAGAAAAGCAAATCTAAACTTTCTAAACATGCTGTAAAACAAAGGAAAAGAAAGCACATCTGAACTTACTAATCATGCTCTAGAATAGAGCAAAAGAGAGCTAGTTTGAACTTTTAAAACATGTTGTGATAAAAGCAAAAAAGAAACTAACCTAACCTCACTAATCATGCTACAAAGTAGAGCAAAAAGAAAACTAATTTGATCTTGCTAATCATGCTACAAAATGGGGCAAAAGAAACTAATTTGGACTTTCTAAACATGATGTAAAGTAGGGCAAAATAAACCAACTTGGACTTACTAAACATGCTGTAAGATAGAGCAAAAGAAAACTAACTTGGACTTTCTAAACATGCTGTAAAATAAACCGAAAGAGAGCTTATTTAGATTTCCTAAACATGCTGTGAAATAGACAACTTAATGCTACTTTAAACTTCCTAAACATGCTATAAATAAAGCAAAAAGGAAGCTAATTTTGGGACTTTCTAAGTATGCTGTAATAAAAGCAAAAGAATGCAACTTCACACTTTCTATCATGCTGTAAAAACAGGGCAGAGGAACCCCTTTTTGCTGGAATTTAAGGCAGCAATTAGACTTACACGGGTACCACATTTAAGAACTAAAGGCACGCTTAAAAGACAACCATAGGCTGAAATCAGGGTTGTCCGGTTTAACAAGAATTCAAAACAGAAACTCCATGCAAGAGATGCTCTAATCTACCCGGTATAAAAAGCTTCAATTCTGTAATAGCATAAATTTAAACTAACAGCATGAACCAATATCATCATCAAGGAACTAATGGCACCAACAGGGAGTGCTATATTTCCCCAACCGAACACCTCTAAGCCTTGAAAACTCTCGGCAGTTATAATCACAAGAACACCTAAACCAAAATCCTTAAACGAATGAATAAAGAGTTGTTCACAGAACACCTCTATGCATTCAAACCATTGGCAGCAATCTTCACAGCAAGGTAAAACAAAAATCCAAAACTAAGGAACAAAGCTTGCTGAATTGAAACCTAATAAATCAAGCTTACTTATTATCAGAATTAAGAAGCCTAACTACTTGCCAAACCCATGGAAACCTATTCCAACCGAAACCCCTTCTTTCTTCTTTAATTCACAGCAGCAAACACAACCAACCGGCTGTACATATGATCCGAAAGCAGAGAAAGCAAGGAAACTCATGCAAGCTTCGGAAACAAGAAGAACTACTTATCCAAGACTCACCGCAGAAATCATCCAATAGGGAAACTCACGGCAGATTCAAATCAAGGGGAACTACAAATCCGAAAACAAGGAAACGAAATACAAAGATTCGGAGCAACTCCTACCGCAGGTGAGTAGTACTTACAGAGGGTTCTTGGACTTACAACCGAGGAGAGGAAAGGGCTTCTAGGGTTGCTGAGATGCTTGAGTTCCTGACCTCTTCTTGTGCCTATACGTCCACCTTGCCGAGAGGAACGTGAAAAGATGCAAAGCTCTCAGATTTGACTGTCGCCGGCCGCCAGAGAAACCCTAGCCTTGGCTGCAGTTTTTTTTTTTTTGCCCGAGAAGAGTCGGCGCCGTCGCGAGAAGAGAAGAGAAGAGATTTTGAGAGAAAATTTTTGGTTTTATTGAAAATAAAAACCTAATACCCTTTCTTATATTCGGGTTTAATCACAACTACACTTTAATACCAATTCTCTCCATATTAGTTTGACAAAGTCCGTGTAGCTCAGCTGGTTTGGGCCGGTTTTGCTTAAAGCCCAGCTCATGGGTTCGAATCCCAGCCGCGCACTTTTATTTCCCTTTTATTCAAAACGCTCTAACTATAGCTTAAATATATTCCACCTCTTATATAATTAACAAAGCTTTCATAGACCGGTTGGTTGGCTGCGCTTTGACTAAGTCAGGGCTCGCGGATTCGAGTCTCGGCTGCCACTATTTTCCTTCCTATTTATTCTTATTCCTAACTACTACTTATATACATATTGCTCCATATATAATTAACAAAAACTCGCTGGCTCAGCTGGTCGAGCTGTGTCCGGTTGGGTCGTGTCTGACCCGAGGTCACGGGTTCGAGTTCGAGACCTAGCTTCAACACATTTATTTATTATTTTTTTTTAAACTTCTTCCTCTTGGTAAAAATACCAAATGAACTCCAAAAATTACATAAAAATACTCTTAAAATCTCTAAAATATTTTAAAAGCATTTCCAAATATTTTTATGAACATTTGGAACTCGAAATAAGAAAAATTGGGTCGTTATACCCAGGTCCTAATTAGTACAGTTTCTCTCCTGTTTACTTCAGTTTGCATTTACCTTTATTTTTATCAGGAAATTGTACGCATGATTAGTGCTAGGTGTTATTTCCTTACTTTGCATATCAGTTGTACCTGCTGAGTGTTGGACTCACCCCGCCTCCATTGTTGTTATATTTTCAGGTTGAGGCTGTCCGGAGCAGTTCTAGTCACTAGTCCCCATCTGCACGTAGTGCTAGACCTCTGCTGGTCTTGAGTTGTTATTTTATCTTAGTTTCGCTATCAGACTTTGTTTTTAGTCTTGTATTGTTTTACTTATGGATACTGTATGGATTCTTATCGTTTGATGGATTTTTGGTATGATTTGGATTTATTCTACTACATGCCTGCCTGGACGGCAAAAGAGGTGAGTTCATCAGATTTGAGCTTTACGAATGTAGTTGAGTAGGGTTGATTTTGAGTCATGGTATTACTGCTTTGGGTTGCTTATATTTATATATGTTGGTGCAACCTTAGGTCAAGGTTGACCTGGTTGACCTGACTCGAGTTGACCTGACTCGAGTTATATTTTGATGTTTGACTTAGGAAGATTGTTGGTGCAACCTTAGGTTAAGGTTGACCTAGTTGAGTTGTATTTTGATGGTTGACACTCGTGGAAGAGTTGTATTCTTGATATGGGACAAGAATAGATATTTGGGAGATTATTGGTGCAACCGTAGGTCAATGTTGACCTGGTTGACCTGATTCGGGAAAGAGTCCAAGTATGGAGACTTGGCAGCGAAAAGTCCAAGTGTGGAGACTTGGCACGGGAAAAGTCCAAGTATGGAGACTTGGCAGCGAAAAGTCCAAGTGTGGAGACTTGGCACGGGAAAAGTCCAAGTATGGAGACTTGGCACTGGAAAAGTCCAAGAATGGAGACTTGGCACGGAGAAGTCCAAGCAGGGAGCTTGGCACGAGGGAAAGTCCTAACTGGGATGTTAGGCAGGAGGAAAGTCCTGGTGAGTGAAGCCAGGCAGTGGGAAAGTCCTAACTGGGATGTTAGGCAGGTGGAAAGTCCTGGTGAGTGAAGCCAGGCAGTGGGAAAGTCCTAACTGGGATGTTAGGCAGGTGGAAAGTCCTGGTGAGTGAAGCCAGGCAGTGGGAAGCCGGGCAGATTGGAAATCCTGGTGAGTGAAGCCAGGTGAAAACCCTAGTGAGTGAAGCTAGGTGAAAGTCCTGGTGAGTGAAGCCGGGCAAGGGAAAATCCAGATGGATCAAGGGTGATCGGACATCTGGTGTTGAGAAGGTCAAGTAGGTCAAGAGAGTGACCGGATACTTGACACGAAGAGAAAAGTCCAAGTGGGTCAAAGGGATTGACCGGACACTTGGTGGGGAGTCTTAGCAGGTCAAGGGAGTGACCGGATGCTAAGCATGATGTACCAACAGGTCAAGGTTGACCGGGTATTGGTTTGGACTTGGTTTGGGCAAAAATCGAGCTCTGGATCGATCAGTGGATCGATCCAGTGATACACTGGGTTATCTGATCAGTCTGGTGACCGATCAGTAACCAAACAGTATGCTACTGTATGTTATCTGATCGGTCTGCAGACCGATCAGAAAGCGAACAGAAGGCAAAGAGAAAAGGAGGGGATCGGTCTGTGGACCGATCCACATTGTAACGCCCCGGCTCTGGCGGGCCCCACCCGAACCGAACCGGGAACGCTACCTGAATTGCCCATCGGGTTGATGACTAGCTCCACAGACCACCGGAGGTCCTTTCAGCGTGCTTTGTCCTCACTTGCACGCACCCTGGAAAACTTCCCAGGAGGTCACCCATCCTCAGATTTCTCCAAGCCAAGCACGCTTAACTTTGGAGTTCTTTGAGTTTGGGCTTCCGAAAAGAAAGGTGCACCTTGGTGATATGGATAGTACCATCTAACCTTTTAAGTCATACTTAATCAGAATCTCAGAACCGGGGTATTACAATCACCCCCACTTAAAGACACGACGTCCTCGTTGTGTAATCACAAATCACACCACAAACAAATCCCAGAATCTCCCTCGCTAGGTGGTGCCCTGGGTGCTCTTACCACAGGCGCACTCACGGTCGCAAGGTCGCTCTGATACCATCTGTAACGCCCCGGCCCGGGCGGGCCCCACCCGGACCGAACCAGGAACGCTACCTGAATTGCCCATCGGGTTGATGACTAGCTCCACAGACCACCGGAGGTCCTTTCAGCATGCTTTGTCCTCACTTGCACGCACCCTGGAAAACTTCCCAGGAGGTCACCCATCCTCAGATTTCTCCAAGCCAAGCACGCTTAACTTTGGAGTTCTTTGAGTTTGGGCTTCCGAAAAGGAAGGTGCACCTTGGTGATATGGATAGTACCATCTAACCTTTTAAGTCATACTTAATCAGAATTTCAGAACCGGGGTATTACACACATGCACCCTGATCGGTCCACAGACCGATCAGGAGACGATCAGAGAACTTGGGCGAGTTCTCTGTGAAGAGGGTTGATCGGTCTGGGGACCGATCAGCACAGGTCCTGATCGGTCCCCAAGACCGATCAGAGAGGATCTGGACCGATCAGGCTTCAGCCTGATCGGTCCACGCACTAGCCGTTGCGACCCAACGGCTAGATTCTGTGTCTTCTTTGTCTTCTTCGCAGGTGCAGGTATAAGACCTCTACAGTAGACGAAAGAGGAGATAACTCTCTTCTTCACGAGACTGTGATTTGAGCTTTGCTGAGCTCTTTGTTTCTGAAGCTTCGTGTGAGCTTCCCTGGCTGGTCAGCTGCTGCTGTTCTTCCGTGAAGTTGCTGCTTCGTCAACGGAAACCAGTCGAAGGCAAGCAAGGTGTTTTACATTCATATTGTCTGTATTTCTTGCTGTATTTCTGTACTTCATTCTTGCTGTTGCAAGAGATATTGTGGTGAGGTTTCTCCACCCAGAAGGAATTCTTATTAGCCGGTTTTCCGGGGACTCATCCACCGACGGATTGATAGACTTCGTCCACCTTACGGACACGCCGAGGAGTAGGAGTTTATCTCCGAACCTCGTTACATCGACGAGTTTGAGGTTTGATCTTTCCGCTTTCGTTTCTATTCGTTTTATTTCCGCTGCGCTAACCCTAGTTTGTAGAAACGCGACGATTTGGGGTCGGCTATTCACACCCCCCTCTCTAGCCTCCGTACGAAGGATCCTAACAATATAAACTGCGTGGTGATGGTTTATTTACATGTTATTATTCCAGCCGTATGTGGCTGAGGTATGTGAGGATGTAGAAAAGTTTCAGATTGTCTGCCGTACAAGGGAGATGCTGCCGAAATTTTCTCGGACAGGGACTCCTCTGGGGCGTGACAGTATGACACATTTCAAGTTCAATAGTAAGAAAATTAATCAGTTGTACTTTCATGGTATTTTAATTTGTATTATTTATAAGAGTTTAATTAAATAATTTGTGGTGTAAATATAATAGATAATGATTTTGTAAATAGAAAAGACAACGCTCTTATGTCGTTGTATAAGTGTTGTCTTTGCTAAAAAAAGATAACATTTTTATACGTTGCAAAAGTGTTGTTACAAAAAATGACAATACTTTTTATGTATTATCTTTAAACGGATTTTTAATAATATTACTTTTAATCATGCTTTTTTAGCCACATAGACAACGTATAAACAACGTTGTCTTTTAGCTTTTTTCTTAGAGTGAAAAGTCTCACCTCATTAGTTTCATACTCATCAAATTGTTTGTTTCTACAAATTACATTTTTTTTATGAACTTTTGATTCTACATTTATTTCATTTCCAATCTCTTGGTTAGAAATCACAATAGTTGCAAACCCATTTTCTTTATAGTTATTAAAAAACAAGATTTTTTTAATTGATTTAATGCAATAACAATATTCGTATACTTATATTGTAAAAGTTTACTAATAGTATTAACCGTAAATAATATATCCATTCCAAACAACTATATCTAATAAAAATTCAAAACTTTCAATCTCATATATGGCTAAAAAAAATTATTTCGCTTTTATTTTATGATCATCACAAGTTTATGTAAGTCGATATAAAACATTTGTTATCCATGGAACTTATAATTTACTGCTTTAACACTTTCAAGATGACTTTCCTAATGAATTTGTTATAATAATTTAAGAGTTAAATTAGAAACATAATCTTGTAAAATTTTCTAGCATTTTGTGGAAAATAATGAATATATAGTTGTGCCACACCAAAAAGTGTTATAGTACAAGGACATTTATTATACTATCATAAAGTACTAAATTAAGACCATGACAATCACATGATGTATAAAACACTTTAAAATTTATATCTAACATTTTCTTTTGTATGCTTTATTATTAGCTTTTATATTAGACTCATTATCATTTCATTGTTCTCTTATGTCATTTATATTAAACTCAATATTTTTATTATATGAGTAAACATATCAAAAAGACTTTTCCCTAATGTATCGTCCAGTTTTGAAAACTCTGTAAAATACTCTTCTATTTTGATTAGACTTGTTGAAATATCTACACATTTTAATATAAGTAGCATTTATTCTTAATGATTATATCTAGGGTACAATAAAGTATATTTGAAAAGTATTTTATTTCTTTTTATTTTTTTAATTATAATATTTTTTATTCTATATTATGGCTAAAATAATGATTATGATTTTCACCATTTTGAATACTTTTAAAGTGTTTTTGTATTGTAGGATCAAATTCTGTAATCTTTTTAATTAAATCGAAAAAAATTTCATTGTAATCTTGATAAATCTTTTCCTTTTTACCATGAAATATCAAGTTATTTTTTTATAAGATTTTTAACTATGATAATAATTCTTATTAGTACATTTCTCCTATGTTCTTTCTATTTGTTTATCTTTTCTTGTACATTTGGATTAATGATTTTATTTTTAAGTAATCTCATTTTAATGTCAAACCAAATATTCATATTTATAATATGCTTGTTTCATGACTTTTAAGCACACTAAGAATTTTACACCCTTCATTTTCTAATTGAATTGTAATTAATTTTTGATTAAATAATTTACAACAAAAATAAAATACTTTATCTAATTCTTTTGAATATATTAACCATTTTCTATCGTCTTTCTCTCCATTTGGCAATTTCCGAATGTACTGAATCATAGAAAAATGTCTAGAATTTTCATCGTTTGGAAAATAAATATTGATTTCTCTAATTAGACCATTTTCAACTAATAAATATATTAAATTTATATTTATAATTTTTTATTGTTCTAGATCATATATATTTTGTATAACAATTTCATCAATATCTTTAAAAAAATTATTTTCTTGGTCTATTAGCTTCTTTTAAATTGCTATTATCTTCTTGGTTAATATTAGTATTTAGTAAATTAAATTTATGATGATTAGAAAATTTTTGATATTTTTTTTCACTAAAAAAGTATTATCTTTTAATGAACATTTTTTCATTAAATTTTCAATTAATTTTTCTAAGTCTTGATTTTTAGTATTAGTAATAAAGTTGCTAAGTGCACCTTCAACGTAGGAGAATTGTTAGATTCTTTTTATTATTTTTAGTAATTTTTTATTTTTTATATTTTTTTTATTTTTTTTTTTTGATATTTTAGGTATTTTTGATAATGTCTATCTTTTATATTTTTAGTTCCTGAATCCATTTAAGAATTTTAAGATTGTGATTTTTTTTTTCTTTTGGTTAGGATTTTTTCTTTTACATCTTAGGATTTGAAATCTATATAAATAATTATTTAATTGATATTGAGAAGAAGTTTACGTTTAATATTTTTTTTAATGCCGTTTATTTTCTTATTTCATATTATTACTCTTTGAATCAACAGGTTATAGAATATTACTTCCATCATTCATGTGATAATCATCGAATTCAATAGTGTGCAGGATAATCACTATTCCATACAATGTCTATTGGTATCAAAGCCAATTATATCCAATGGAAGGCCATCGTGGTCCCAGTTGCAACAATAGGCAGGTTCTGACTAAGGAAGCATTACAACAAAAACCCTCATAGACATCGGTTTTCTACCGGTGTCTATTACGTTTTCGACCGATGTCTATGAAGCCGATGTAAAAGATCTGTCATTTTAGACATCGGGTTAAAACCGGTGTAGTATCACTTAACGACACCGGTGTTTGAATCGGTTATTAACCGGTGTAGTATGACTTAACAACACCGT
Organism: Zingiber officinale; assembly: GCF_018446385.1. Classification (NCBI taxonomy): domain Eukaryota; kingdom Viridiplantae; phylum Streptophyta; class Magnoliopsida; order Zingiberales; family Zingiberaceae; genus Zingiber; species Zingiber officinale. Next base: position 70,587,739 of record NC_056005.1, on the reverse strand, counting down.
TTCATCAACGGTGTAAAACCGATGTAATATTATATGTTAATAACACTAGTTTTGGCAGCGGTATACGACCGATGTAATATTAGTTAATAACACCGGTTTTGCAGCGGTGGAAAACCGATGTAATATCGGTATTTTTAACAGCACATTGATTTCCGAAACAATGAATATAGTAACAAAAAAAATACACAAATATTCACAAATTACACAAATATTCTTCATTCAACAATATCTATAAAATACACAAATATTCACAAATTACATAAATAATCTTCTTACAACAGTATCCTTAAAATACACAAACATTCTTTTTACATCAAAAGCTGATAGATATCAGAATCAAGGTAGAACATTCTTTTAACAACACATCAAGGTAGAACCGCACTTCAAATGTAATCTAGCATGCATTCAGCCCACTCGAACCGCACTTCATCAATTTCAACTCTGGAGTACTTGAGATTTGCAAACTGTAAAAATACATAAATAATATATTAGTAAAGATGCAATTTTGAAAGCTGGAAATGGTAAAGATGCAATTTTGATTTATTTATTTTTTTCCAAATATCTGCTCTAGCTCTAACGAGGCCAGTCTAGTTTATCTGATCTCTATCCTTCTAACACTTCAAATCAAGCATTTTGAAAGCTTTTCAGTCTGGTTTTGCAATGAGAACTACCAATAAACTAAATTTGGAATGCAAAATATCTAAACCAAAGAAAGCCCCTTTCTAATTGATACTTGCAACAAAGATAATTTACAATACTTTATACAAAGTTAATTCATGATCAGGACCCAATAATCCACTATATGTCAAATAACTAAAACAAATGTGTACATGTATCAAATAAAATAGAATACTAAGTTTTTAAAGGCTGCTGTGGAAGACTATTGTTCATAATGCTTAATTCATTAAAGGATAATTGCGCGCATCCGCATACACACCGATACACATATACATATGCAATTTAGCACAAAAAAAATATTGTAAAATCTAAAACTTTCATATATGACACTTAGTATATGCTGCTTAGAATATAACATAGATAATTTGCTCCTAATTAAAATGTAGAGATTGATAAGAACCGACAGCATCATACAACAAATTACTAGGCATGATAATGGTTGAATTCAAAAATCATGGAAGGACCAAGAGCATCATATAACAAATCAATGACCCTGAATTCTATTGAACTATTAATCATAGACGAGCACATAGCTGCCAAAATTGAAATAGAGAAGTTCAAAGACTACATAGAAACACATCAAGCACCAGGGGAAAAGCATAGCAGCAGCAAGATCTGATATAATGAGGGAAAAGCTAAGAGACGTTCATAATCAATCAAAATCAATGAGTTTGTATCAATTATGATACTGAAACAGTGTTGGAAGATACAACAAATTATCTTTAGGGCTTATATGCAAAATGGAAGATATTGTATTATTACCATTGCTGGAAGTGAATCCTTGTGGTCAATTCCAAAATTTTCAATTATATCTTTCATATATCGCATGATATAAAAACCACATTGCTCCGCATCCGGTTGTTGAGGAGCCTATGTTAGAAAAGAAATATTGGAATAACTCCTTCAAGGATAGTGAAACAGTTGCTAATCAAAAAGACATACCTTGACAACTACCCATGTTGGTTGTTTTTTCCCTTTCCTTCCAGCCTCCGCATTATACATTTTTAAGGCCCTTCATGCATATAACCCGTGGGAATTGTATTGCCACATCAAAATACATACATGTTTCAACAAAGGTAAGAAAAAAAGCCAAAAAACTTACATGTTGACAACATATTTCCAATCTTGATCACTAATACGGTGACTAAGAGGATCCAACAAAAAAATAATCTCCTTCTCAACAGCTCTTAGTGCTGGAACAGGACCTCTTGTGACCCTTCCATATTTGGGTGGCAAGGTCTTTCCATTACTTGATGCCAAGCAGTTTGGGCAATGCCATTCTGCTTTAGGAATGTCTTTGCTGCCATAAGATTGAAGACATTTCAAATGGTTTCCTTTCTCACAAGCATCACAGACAAGCAAACTTTCTATATCTGAAATCACATTTTTGCATATCTGGCAATTTAAAGAAGCATTCATATAGTCACTTGATGGAGGAATCCAGTTTGGGTGATCCAGAACCTTCGATTGCAATATCCTCTGCACACTCTTACCAATCTCATTGTGATTGGTATAAAGAGAAGGTGCATGAAAGAATGCCAAGCCTTGAGTAGGTTGATGTGTAATATGCAGGCCTCCTTGTCCTGCTTGATCTGTAGAAGACTTTATTTCCTGATTTTTCATCTGATGAGAAGATTGGCTAACATTTGCACCGGCAATACCCTCTGACCTAATTGAAGTATGATCCAACAATTTATTTGGTTGGCTAAACCTTGACACAGCAACAACAGATGGTGTTTGCATGGAAGAGATGGTTGGATTTTTCTGAGGTGGATTTTTAGCTGCAATAGAAAACAAGTTAAGCATGAATGAAAATATTAGGACATGTCCAATATTACACGTAGGGAGAACCCAAATTCCAAACAATAGAGAAAAGGATTCACAAAGGAAAAACTAGCCTTTATATTTATGCTAAAAAAAGGATTGAGCCTTTAGCATACATGTCTTACCAGTATACCAGGCCACACTGCTTGGTACCAAAATAAAAAATAATTAGGAAATAAACACAATTACTGATATTAGTACCACAATGCTATCTCTGACTCATACAATTATCTGTTCTTTATTGAACTGCAGCTATGACTAATACTAGTTCACATAAAACTTCAGTAAAGAAGGCCAAAATATTTTAATACTTTTTAGGAACTTGATAAATTTAAGAAATTAAGCAAAAAGGAAGTAAGAAAAATGATAATGCATTAATCAAGTATTCAAGCCATAACGAAGCAAAGGAAGTTAGAATTTCACAGCATTGATAGATAATACGGACATATATGGTCTAAAGATTTTACCTTGATCGTGTGTCAGATAAGATGGTCCACTAGGTCTAGCATTTAATCCATTATGTACTGAAGGCAAAGCCTTATCCCGGGAACTAGATGAATATTTAATGGTATTGACACCAGCTTGCGCATCACTAATCAGTGACTACTTCAAATTATGGCCAGCAAAGGCTAGCACAGGAACATGAGATATAGTTGAAGAATTATGCAAGCCTCCAGAGGATGTTGGCATAGGACTCTTGTCCTGTGAAATCCTAGAAGCACCAGATGCAATGGTACCACGAGATTCAGATTTTGCACCAACACTTACAGGAAGCTGTTGAGAGGAATGAACTGATGAATGCACGTTTGTTTCCTTGGACACTTCCATCTGTAGAATTAGACCACAAGCATAGGTTATCAGATAAGTTCTGCAGTGACTAAACACTTAAGGAAAATGTCATATCAGATATCTTACATTCAAACAAATTCTACCGTGAAAACTAGAAAGCTAGGTATTTTCAAATGCTGTGCTTTCCAATACAAGCTAAAAAATAACATGGATATCAAGTAACATATTAACAATGCATAATTATCCATATGTAAGCAAAATATAACTAAACCTCATTACAATGTTCAGAAATTTCTTTGTATTTACTTATGGTATAGAAAGAAATCAAAGATTTGACATTGTCATTCCCTTCTTAAAGAACAATAAAACAACAAACATGTTGAAACCACATGATTTTGCTGATTTGACAGTGACAATCTTTACGTTTCAATAAAGTTGCAGTATCATGATTATTTTTTTTTTTTAAAAAAAAAGCATAATCTTAAGCCAATATATGCCCTGTGCTAGATGCTAGAGAGCATTTCAACCAATTCAAGAGTGACAATCTTTACATTTTAATAAAGTTGCAGTATTATGAAATAAAAGGCATAATTTACTACTAAAGCATTTTCTTCACTGGATTTAATCTAGAGAGCAAGTCAACAAGAAGAGTGAGTGAATAGAGATTATGACCTGGATCTTTCATAGACCTAACTTTTTAATACGACAGAGAAATGATACAAGGACTTGTGTCAACAATGCAAACAAAAAATTGGAGCAAATAGCAGCCATTTCATAGAATATTAATTTTCTAGGTAAACAGTAACTCGAAACAACGTAATTATGCGAGTCTGCAGGATTCAACAGACACATGAAAGGTAAATACCTACTGAAAAGCAATGTAAGCAAGCATACTAAATGAAAACAATAAGGCGTAATATGCAACCACTTGGATCTCACTAGATGCATGTTCTCCCACCACTGCACTCTGTTTAGGGCTATCTCGTACTAAGATCAATAGCAACTATTGTTAAGGCAATTGGATTCCTTGACTCTAAGCGAAGGAACCAAAACGGGGTAGGAAGACAGACCTTTTTCTTGGTCAACATCAACTTCTCTGCGATGGACATCCTGGGTGGCTGGAATCCCAAAGCAAGATCCTTAGACCTGTTCAGCCCGAGATCCTCCGCCACGACCCTCACTGCCTCCGTGGAGATGAGATCCTTCGGTTTGATGGCCTCGCACATCACCACAAGCCTCTCCTTGGCCTCGGTCACCAGTGCCTTCTTGGCCGCCGCCAACTCCTTGCCGCCTCGCATCTGTCCCAAGGCCGACAAAACCATAACGATCTCCGCGACTCTCTTGAAATCACCGTCGTCCCTCGCCCTCTTCCTGGTCTTCAGAGCTGCACTGGCGGAGGGGCATTCAGTAGCGACGATGAAACTATCGAAGATGAGGAAGGATGTCAGTAGCGACGAATGGATAAAGGAATGCGAAGAAGGAATCGAGCGGTGGTCTTGGGAATGCGAAGAAGGGTGTTGGAGGAGATGATGTGTGGTTGGACGGAGAAGCATGGGCGTCGTGTGTTGATCCTGATCGAGAGAGGAAGGGGCGTTGATTTAGGAAGGGGAAGAGGGAGATGAGGCTGAGAGAGATGATCGGACGACTAGCGGCGAGGAGGAAAGTGGTGGTGGCGTTGTGACGGTATACGGTGGGGTGCGATATAAGTTTAGGTTTGGAGGTAAGAGTGAAGTGTTGCAAATTTCAACTAAGTATTGGTGGGAAAATTAAATTATTTTATTTTATCATAGACATCGGGTTTTAAAAACCGCTGTTAAAATCAGTGTCTATTAACGAAAAAAAGGTGCTCATAGACATCAGCTTAAAAAGCCGATGTCTATGAGCGAAAATCTGCGCTTATAGACACTGGTTTTTGGAAAAATCTATGTAAAATACTCAAAGACATCGGTTTTTGCTTAAAACTGTTGTTGTTCCACCGATGTCTATGAGGGTTTTTCTTGTAGTGAAGCCTCACACCATGATCGTAGCACACATGATGAGATACTTGATTTACAAAGACAAGTTACAAAGTTATTCAATGTTTAGCGGTGCAAGATTTTAAAGATCATGAGGTACGTGGTTGAGGTCGTGACAAGTAGATTCCTGCTGAGGAAGCCTCACACTATGATCATAGTACCCGAGATCATAAATGTCGTAAGTTCTCTTACCCTAAATTTGGTTCTGCTTTCAAAAACTCATATCATAATCATGTTCAGTTTTGAAAATGTCATGGTTGAGAGGATCATATGGAGACCTAGGTTTTCGAGTTAATCTACCCAAATTTTCTGGCACATTACAAGCGGAAGGATTCATTGATTGGCTTAATAAGGTGGATAGAATTTTTTTATTATGAGGATGTTTCAGATCGTGTGAAAGTGAAATTGGTTTCAGTCAAACTCAAAGGCTAAGAATTAACATGGTGGGAGAAATTGTGCATTTATGAGACCGACAAGACAAGACTAAGATCAACGATTGAGAAAAAATAAAGAAGAAGATGAAAGGTCACTTGTTTCTCTTTAATTATACTTAAACTTCATCCATGAACGATTATGCTTTGTAATAGAGAGTGATAGCTTCGACACTCAAGATGATCTTGATGGATTCAAAGATGATTTAGAGGAAAATTTACTAGGACTATCCAATAGTCACCACAGGGCAAGAGTTTGTTGATTGAGAAAGATATAGATGACAAGATTGAAATAGTCAATGATCTAGTTTATGACAAAAGAAAAAATATCCTAAAGAAGAGAAGATAGAACTAGATGAAGTGATGATCGGAGACCAAAAGGCCACTTTGTCCAGCAGCAAGAATCAGCCTGGTCCTTCTATCTACAAAGTCCCATACCTCAACGTGCTCATTTTTTCTGAAAATAGTGAAATTATAGTTGCTTTATAAGACAATAACTTACCAGGTAGTGAAGAGAAAAAAAGGGTGGAACTATATATGAGCATGGTGATGCTACTCTTCATTTGGGCTTCCTCGGCAAATCCTCTCTTTCACTTTTTGTTGCTTTAGGCATTGTCATCATGGTGAGGAAAACCTCCTTCCATGGCTCCTCTTCTCAGGGAAGAAAGTCAAAGAAATCCACTACCATCGCCTTGTTATACCCAAAAGGAGAAAATATTCATGTCGTCGATTCTTGCCCCCATAGTGACGTGGTTCCTACAATTGCTTTCGTCGGAACCCTAGCCTTGCCTTATCACCGGGACCTCCCTATCTAACTCCAAGAAGTGCTCAGATTCACTGTCACCCATCTTCAGTGTTGGATAATCTGTTGTCGGAAATATTGAGGAAAATTATTGAATTGAAATTACACCAGATCAATTCTAACCCTAGCTTTCCTCTTGCTTTTTCTTTCTCTTATCTTCTGCTACTCTCTATCCTTTGCTAAAGATCCAGCCTCCTAATATAGGAGCTAGCTTTCACCTTACCTGTAATGAATGACCAAATTATGATCATTTAATGCTGGGTTTAATGCCATCATTAATGAGTTTAATGTCTTTAAAAATGCCGAGACATTACGAAATCATTATTAATGAGTTTAATATTGTTATTAATATCGAGATGTTATGAAATCACCATTAATGAGTTTAATATCGCCATTAATATTGAGACGTTATGGAATTATCATTAATTTCATATTAATACTTCTGTTACCTGATGTGCGTAAATATTATGATAGTTTATGCATTCTTTTACGCACATTCACTTGCTTTATACGTACATATTCTTTGTATGATCACCTCTTTTATCATGTATTCATCATATATACTCTTTTGCACAGATATCTGCTCTTTGTTTAGTTTTGTGTTGACAGGAACAACTTTCAGAGCGAAAACAACATTTGTCGACGCACCGGAACGAGCCAGAGAACACGACCGTGCAAACCTTGCACGACCGTGTGGCCAAACAACAAAGGAGAAGTGCACGGTCGTGCAAACCTTGCACGACCATGTGGCCAAATAGCAAAGGAGATGTGCACGATCGTGCAAACCTTGCACGCCATTGTGGCTAAACCAGAGGCGGAGCTGAGTATGGTCGTGCATACTTGCACGATCGTGCTACCCATGACCGAGACCCAACAGCACACGACCGTGCAACCATGCATGCCCGTGTTGTAATGACCGGCCTTATATAGGCTAGGTTGTAAGGCCGGACCGTCACATTATGCTGTGCTAAACTATTCCATGACCATTATTAAATCTACGTGCGGAAGCTGAACTAATTAAAACTTGGCTAAGCTATTATCATTTCTTATTCTATGTGTGCTAAGGGGTGTAATCTAACTATCCATGACATATTTTACATCCCCCATGGTCAAGGAACTGAACTAAGGGTCTCCCGGCTGTTATCAGGCCTCCCAATCGATCCACGGATCGATTGAAATGGTTTAATCGATCCAGTGATCGACTCAGCATGCTACTGTATGCGGAACTTAGGTTGGATCGATCCAGCGATCGATTCAGCACGCTACTGTGCTCGGCAATATTCTGGATCGATTGGCTGATCGATCCAGACTGGCCAATCAATCCAGTGATCGATCCTAGAGCCTTCTGTTTGTGACAGGATGCGACTGGATCGATCGGCTGATCGATCTAGAAGCTTACTGTTCGCGACAGAAAGCGACTGGATCAATCGGCTGATCGATCCAGAAGCCTACTGTTCGCGGAACAAGATCACCAATCGATCAGCTGATCGATTGAAGACCCCCAATCGATCGGCTAATCGATCGAGATTTCTGATTTCGTATCAGAAGTCTGATTTCAGCACTGCTTCGTGCCGAAATCACATGTATAAACTCTATAACATCAAATAAAACTACTAGGCATAATACTACTCATGGTTAGCTAACTAAAATCATGACAACTAAAGATTCTAAGCATAACTGTCACAATTTTGAACACTTAAACAACCAAAGTGCAGGAAAGTAATGACATAAAGAGAATGTTATGTTCTAAGTGGGCTAATTCCCAAACATCGTTATTCCAAGTTCCTTTTTTCACACACACCGTCGTTACATTGTCCTCCAGCCTCCGCTAGTCCATTTTTCCTTTACCTTTATCTGCAGTATAAGGAAAGAGTATCTGTAAGCTTTATGCTTAGTAAGAAACCATCTACCTCACAAAACATGCACACGATGCAAATATGTTTTTAAAACATGCTATTTGAAATACATTCTGAATATGCTAAGCATGGCATGACATACAACACATAGAACTAAGAAACTGATCATGACAATAAGAGCTAATCATAAACTATTATGTTGTATCAACAGAAACTAAACTGATACAAAATCTGAATTAAGCTAATACTAATATGATGTTAAAGTTGTACTGAACTCACATAACTATCTTGTGATGTTTGAAAACTATATTCATAGGTAGATCAAAATAATAATCATGCTGCTGTTTGGGCCCGGCAACTGTACTTGCTATGCGCGCATCCCTAACTAGACCTGGGTTTGCAAGTCCCGAATTTAGTAGGGTTACTAGGTTATCTGAACCTAGGGACGACTGTGGGAGCCCAACCCAATGGATATCTAATCTAGTACAGTGCCACTGAGAAAGTAAAATACTGAGCATAGCTAATTATTGCTTGTCTTGCTCTTTCTTGATTATCTGAACCTAGAGCTAGGTTGTCTGAACCTAGAGGCGACTGTGGGAGCCCACCCATTGGACATCTAGTCCCATAAGAGCTATAGCAAGACTAAATAAGCTGTGAAAATGCTTCTATTGCATTTATCTAAGCTAATAAAATGCCTAAGTTGCATTTTAACTGTGCTAACAATTTATTCGAACACTTGGTATGCGCTAGTTCGCATCCTTTGTGCCGAAAGTCTACATACTACTAAACTGAAGCCTAAAATTCATACGGAAGCTACTTATACTGCAGGTGCGGGGTTTCTTACCTCCTGTGCTAGGTTTCTTACGATTCTAATCGCTAAATTCCCGGTGGAGAGATCTCTTCGACGATCTTCTCGCGTCTATGCGTTCCTCTCGCAGAGGGGAGCGTCCTCGTGTCGGAGTCGTCGCCGGAAAGTGCTCCGGGTAGCCTAGGGGTGGAACCCTAGCCTTTGCTTGGTGCGCCGAGAGAGGAAGACGAGAAGTGGGTGGCGGTGAGGGATTGAGGGAGAGGAGAGTTACGAAAAAAAAAATAACTCTTCACTTATTAATTCCCTATTTATATTAAGTGGTTAACTCACCCAACTCAAATCTAAATACAATTGTTTCCCTTTCCTTTCAGCACGGCCCTGCTGGGTTCACTTGGTTTACTAAAGCTATCTATAAGTCATAGGGTTCGCTAGGTCTCGGGTTCAATTCCCGCGTAGGCTGTTTTCGTTTTCTATTTATTTTTCCTACTTCCGCTATTCTAAAAATTCTGTAAAAATATCCTAAAATTCCAGAAAAATACTAGGATATTTCTAATAATTATTTTGAGAATTTTTGGGTGTTACAATCTCCCATACCTTATAAAAAGTTCATCCTCGAACTTAGAATAACTCTGGGTACTTCTGTCTCATGCTGGCTTCTGTCTCCCATATTGCCTCTTCTGCTGTATGATTTTGCCAAATGACTTTTACTAATGGTACCTCCTTGTTCCGCAATTTCTTAACTGCTCGGTCTATTATCTAAATAGGCCGACTATCATAGCTGAGGTCTTCACGGACTGGTACCGACTGGGGCTCAATCACCTGGGTGGCATCTGGGATATGCTTCTTCAGCATAGAGACATGAAATACATTATGGACAGCTGACATTTCCTGGGGTAGCTCTAGCTCATATGCTACCTTGCCAACTCTCCTGCTGATAAGGTATGGTCCCACATATCTGGGACTTAGTTTGCCCTTCTTCCCAAAACGCATTACTCCATTCATGGGAGCTACTCTGAGGAATACTGTATCCCCAACTGAAAACTCTAAAGGTCTACGCCGTGTATCAGCATAACTTTTCTAGCGGCTCTGAGCTGTCTCTATCCTCTGGTGGATCTGCTGTATAGCTGTTGTGGTATCTGCTACTAGATCTGTCTGAAGTTCTAGTTCTTTCTGTTCACCACTCTCATACTACCAGATTGGAGATCTACACCTCCGCCCATAGAGAGCCTCGTAAGGTGTCATGCCGATAGTGGCCTGATAGCTGTTGTTGTATGTAAATTATGCTAAGCTCAGATATTTGTACCAAATTTCTTTGAAATCTAGGGCACATGCTCGGAGCATATCTTCGAGTACCTGATTTACTCGCTCTGTTTGACCATCTGTCTGAGGATGGAAGGCTATGCTGAATTTTAACTTAGTGTCCAATGCTGACTGTACACCCTCCCAGAAGTGTGACGTGAACCTACTGTCTCTGTCTGAAATGATGGTTCGTGGGACTCCATGCAGTCTGATGATCTCCTTGAGATACAACTGAGCTAGCTGCTCCATGGAGTAGGATATCCTGATAGCTAAGAAGTGGGCTGATTTAGTTAACCTGTCAACTATTACCCAGATGGTATCAAAACCATTCGTGGTTCTGGGTAATCCCACTATGAAATCCATGGAAATATCTTCCCACTTCCATTCTGGAATCTGGATAGGCTGCAGAACTCCTCCTGGTCTCTGGTGTTCTGCCTTGACCCTCTGACAGGTCAGACAGGTGCTAACATATCTAGCGATGTCTCTCTTCATCCCAAGCCACCAAAAACGTCTCTTTAGATCTTGGTACATCTTGGTGGAACCTGGATGTATCGCATAAGGAGTCCTGTGAGCCTCATCTAAAATCTTCCTCTTTAGTTCCTCCTGATCTGGAACACAGAGTCTGTCACCGAAGTATAATACCCCACTATTGGTCATTCTGAACTCTCCACTTTCTGATTCTACTAACCCTTGCTTGATTTTCTGAATTTCAGGATCCTGCTCCTGAGCTGTCTGAATGTCACCAAGCAGGGTAGATGCTAAGGTCATAGTAGAGAGCTGTCCCACTATGAGTTCGAGACCGAAATCTGTGATCTCCTTCTGTAGGGGCGGTGACATGGCTGCTAGGGATAGTAAGGTAGCACTGGACTTTCTGCTAAGTGCATCGGCTACCTTATTAGCTTTTCCGGGGTGGTAGAGGATGTCTATGTCATAATCCTTGACCAGCTCTAGTCATCTGCGCTGTCACATATTCAGATCCTTCTGAGTGAAGAAATACTTCAGACTCTGATGATCTGTGTACACTCTACACTGAGCTCCATACAAGTAATGTCTCCAAATTTTGAGAGTGAACACGACTGCTGCAAGCTCAAGATCATGAGTAGGATAGTTCCTCTCATAGTCTTTGAGTTGTCTGGAGGCATAGGCGATCACCTTACCATTTTGCATCAGTACTGCTCCTAGTCCCAATTTAGAGGCGTCACTATAAATATCAAAGCTGTCTGTGTTTTCTGGTAGAGCCAAAATGGGAGCACTGGTCAATCTCCTCTTTAGCTCACTGAAGCTGTTCTCGCAGTCCTCTGTCCACTGAAATTTTCTGTTCTTCCTGGTGAGAGCTGTCAGTGGGGAGGCTATCCTAGAGAAATCTTCTACAAACTTTCTGTAATAACTTGCTAATCCCAGAAAGCTTCTAATCTCACTGGCGTTCTTGGGTCTTTTCCAACTACTCACAGCTTCTATCTTACTGGGGTCTACCATGATACCATCCTTTGAGATGATGTGACCCAGGAAGGACACCTGATCTAACCAAAATTCACATTTCGTGAACTTGGCATACAGCTGATTCTGCTGAAGGGTCTGCAATACTATTCTCAGGTGCTCGGCGTGTTCTTCCTGAGTTCCTGAATAGATAAGGATGTCATTGATGAATACGATAACAAACTTATCTAAGTATTCTCTGAATACCCTGTTCATGAGGTCCATGAAAGTAGCTGGAGCATTTGTCACGCCAAAGGGCATGACTACAAACTCGTAGTGTCCGTATCTAGTCCTGAATGTTGTCTTGGGTATATCCCCTTCTTTAACTTTCACTTGATGATAACCTGATCTGAGGTCTATTTTCGAAAACACTGCTGCTCCCTTTAGCTGATCAAATAGGTCATCAATTTTGGGAAGAGGGTACTTGTTCTTGATTGTGACTTGATTCAGTGCCCGGTAATCTGTACACAGGCGCATGCTCCCGTCCTTCTTCTTCATGAACAATACAGGCGCTCCCCATGGTGAGTGACTAGGGCGTATGAAGCCTTTGTCAATCAGCTCCTGTAGTTGCTCATGAAGTTCATTCAGTTCTGCTGGAGCCATGCGGTAGGGTGCTTTGGAGATAGGATTTGTACCGGGAATGAGTTCTATCTCGAATTCAATCTCCCTGTCTGGTGCTAGGCCTGGTAACTCTTCAAGGAAGACTGCTGAGTAGTCACATACGACTCGGACCTCTGTTAGCTGTTGGTCCTTGTCCTGACTGGTACTGACTACGTGTGCTAAAAATCCCGTACATCCTGAATCCATTAATCTTTGTGCTTTCATAGTTGAGAGAAACTTCTTGACTTTTCTCTTTGGTTCTCCGACGTATTCAAACTGCACTTCTGCTTCAGGTTGGAATACGACTTTCTGTTTATGGCACTCTATAGAGGCACCGTATCTGATCAGGAAGTCCATCCCAAAAATGACATTGTAATCAGTCATGTCTAGCACTATCAGATCACAAAAGAGTTCTCTGTCTGCTATAATGACTGCCACTACTCTGAGCCAGTGCGTGGATGCCATAATTTCTCCCGAAGGTAGTGTCGTCAGAAACTGACTACTGAGTACCTCTGGAGGTATCGCTAACTTTTCGGCAAATGCCCTGGATATATAAGAATGGGTTGCCCCAGTATCGAATAAGACAGTTGTACTTTGCTATAAAATACTGATCTGACCTGTAACAACTATCGAGGCATTTGCTACGTCCTCTCTGGTGAGTGCGTAGATCCTCGCATTGGTCATAGCTGGAGGAGCTTCTAGTCTGCCCTGGCTGATGTGTGGACCATCTAAAGCGGCCTGCATCTGATGTAACTGAGCTGGCTGGCCTCCGTACTGAATCGGCTGGTGTTGAAGAAGACTAATCTTGTTTGGGCACTGCTTAGCCATATGCCCTTCCTGTCCACATTCAAAGCATCCTCGTGTGCCCTTGCGACAAACTCCTGGGTGAAATTTCCCACAAGTAGCACATTTGGGATAACTAGGCTATTTGCTAGCTGGTCCTCCTTTTGGGTAACTCCCTGGTTTGCGCTTGTTGCTGGAGTTCCCTTTCCAGTTAGAGCTGTGGCTCTGTTGTTTCTGAGTACCTGAGCCTCCTTGCCCTTTGGACTCTGAGAGGACTTGCTTCTGCTGCTTGATATTATTCTGGTAGTGCTCGGTGGTTAGAGCACTGCTGACTAGTTCTTCGGTGGTTTGCGGCCTATGAAAGCCGCCAGCCACGTTCATTGCTATTTCCGGCCTCAGCATCTTGAGCATCAACCGGACTCGTTCTTTTTCTGTGCTGACTAGTTCAGGGCATAAACGAGCCAATCTATTGAACTTCTTCACGGCTTCCTCAACTGATAGGTTGCCCTGACGAAACTCCGTGAACTCGTCGTAGTGGCGGTTTGTGACCCGCATGTGAAAGAACTCCTCGAAGAATTCTTTCTCGAAGTCGGCCCACGTCATCTGGTTCACTGGGCGCTTCGCTCTAACTCTCTCCCACCACATACGTGCATCTCCTGTCAAGCAGAAGGAGGCGCACTTCACCTTTTCATGCTCTGGCCAGTCCAGAAGCTCCATCGTGCTCTCTAGTATTTTGAACCAGGCTTGAGCATCCCATGGTTCACTGGTGCCAGAGAAGTTCTCGGGCTTGACTCTCTGCCACTGGATCAGATAGGCTTCTCTTCTTGCCTCTGTTGCTGGGGCTACTGGTGCTGTAGGCTGGACTGGTGGAACCTCTAAGACTACTGGCGTTGCTAAGTTTGGTTCCGGGGTGACTATGGGAGTATTCTGCTGGTTAGCCTTTAAGGTGGCTATCTCCTGTTGCTGTTCAGCTAGCTGCTACTGTAACTGAGCTACTAATGCTGTAAGGTCTGGGGGAGGCACTAAACTGCCTGCCTCGTGCTGGGGCTCAGTAGCTGGTGCCCTTCTAGCTGGGCGTCCTCTTGTCATTTCTAAAGGAAGAGATGACATACATAACTAAAACATCATGTTTACATAGCTAATACTATCATGTTAGTTACTATCACAGATAATCATACTTTAGTTATCTATAAACATGAAAGCAATAAACATAACAAAGTGAGAGGTATTCTTACTTGGAAGCTGCAGGTTCAATGCTGATGTGTGTGAAGGAAGTATGGAACTTTTGCTCTGATACCACTCTGTAATGACCGGCCTTATACTGGCTAGGCTGTAATGCCGGACCGTCACATTATGCTGTGCTAAACTATTCCATGACCATTATTAAATCTAGGTGCGGAAGCTGAACTAATTAAAACTTGGCTAAGCTATTATCATTTCTTATTCTATGTGTGCTAAGGGGTGTAATCTAACTATCCATGACATATTTTACATCTCCCATGGTCAAGGAGCTGAACTAAGGGTCTCCCGGCTGTTATCAGGCCTCCCAATCAATCCACAGATCGATTGAAATGGTCTAATCGATCCAGTGATCGACTCAGCATGCTACTGTATGCGGACCTTAGGTTGGATCGATCCAGCGATCGATTCAGCACGCTACTGTGCTCGGCAATATTCTGGATCGATCAGCTGATCGATCCAGACTGGCCAATCGATCCAGTGATCGATGCCAGAGCCTTCTGTTTGCGACAGGATGCGACTGGATCGATCGGCTGATCAATCTAGAAGCTTACTGTTCGCGATAGAAAGCGACTGGATCGATCGGCTGATCGATCCAGAAGCCTACTGTTCGCGGAACAAGATCACCAATCGATCAGCTGATCGATTGAAGACCCCCAATCGATCGGCTGATCGATCGGGATTTCTGATTTCGTATCAGAAGTCTGATTTCAGCACTGCTTCGTGCCGAAATCACATGTATAAACTCTATAACATCAAATAAAACTACTAGGCATAATACTACTCATGGTTAGCTAACTAAAATCATGACAACTAAAGATTCTATGCATAACTGTCACAATTCTGAACACTTAAACAACCAAAGTGCAGGAAAGTAATGACATAAAGAGAATGCTATGTTCTAAGTGGGCTAATTCCCAAACATCGTTATTCCAAGTTCCTTTTTCCACACACACCGTCGTTGCATTGTCCTCCAACCTCCGCTAGTCCATTTTTCCTTTACCTTTATCTGCAGTATAAGGAAAGAGTATCTGTAAGCTTTATGCTTAGTAAGAAACCATCTACCTCACAAAACATGCACACGATGCAAATATGTTTTTAAAACATGCTACTTGAAATACATTCTGAATATGCTAAGCATGACATGACATATTTGCTATGCGCGCATCCCTAACTAGACCTGGGTTTGCAAGTCCCGAATTTAGTAGGGTTACTAGGTTATCTGAACCTAAGGACGACTGTGGGAGCCTAACCCAATGGATATCTAATCCAGTACAGTGCCACTGAGAAAGTAAAATACTGAACATAGCTAATTATTGCTTGTCTTTCTCTTTCTAGATTATCTGAACCTAGAACTAGGTTGTCTGAACCTAGAGGCGACTGTGGGAGCCCACCCATTGGACATCTAGTCCCATAAGAGCTGTAGCAAGACTAAATAAGCTGTGAAAATGCTTCTATTGCATTTATCTAAGCTAATAAAATGCCTAAGTTGCATTTTAACTGTGCTAACAATTTATTCGAACACTTGGTATGCGCTAGTTCGCATCCTTTGTGCCGAAAGTCTACATACTACTAAACTGAAGCCTAAAATTCAAACGGAAGCTACTTATACTGCAGGTGAGGGGTTTCTTACCTCCTGTGCTAAGTTTCTTACGATTCTAATCGCTAAATTCCCGGTGGAGAGATCTCTTCGACGATCTTCTCGCGTCTATGCGTTCCTCTCGCAGAGGGGAGCGTCCTCGTGTCGGAGTCGTCGCCGGAAAGTGCTCCGGGTAGCCTAGGGGTGGAACCCTAGCCTTTGCTTGGTGCGCCGAGAGAGGAAGAGGAGAAGTGGGCGGCGGTGAGGGTTTGAAGGAGAGGAGAGTTACGAAAAAAAAATAACTCTTCACTTATTAATTCCCTATTTATATTAAGTGGTTAACTCACCCAACTCAAATATAAATACAATTGTTTCCCTTTCCTTTCAGCACGACCCTGCTGGGTTCACTTGGTTTACTAAAGCTATCTATAAGTCATAGGGTTCGCTAGGTCTCGGGTTCAATTCCCGCGTAGGCTGTTTTCGTTTTCTATTTATTTTTTCTACTTCCGCTATTCTAAAAATTCTGTAAAAATATCCTAAAATTCCAGAAAAATACTAGGATATTTCTAATAATTATTTTGATAATTTCCGGGCGATACACGTGTCCCCATAGCCGAGTCCCAGCATCACACGGCCGTGCAAATTGGCACGGCCGTGCAGCTCATCAGAGCCAAGAAATGGCACGGCCGTGCCATCCTTGCACGGTCGTGCCGCCGCGCCGCACCCTTGCCTATAAAAGGGCGTTTAACCCTTTTTCTGAGAGGGGAGAGGGGGGCGAGCCGTCAAGAGGAGAATCGCTCTGGTGCCATTCCACACCGTCCAGGACATCGATCCAGCGACATTTCATCACCACATCAACTCCAGAAGCAAAGGATTGGATCCAAAGATCACTCATCGTCATTAGATAAGCATACTTCTTCTCTCTCTCTTTGTTTTTGAGGATTGTATGTTTAGATTCATTATGTCTTCGGGGTTTTCTCCGGCGTCTATGGAGTAGAGTCCTTGTTCTAGGATAAGGGAGTAATTGTGGATTGGTTTTGATGTAAGACTCATGTTACGTTTATATTTTATTGGATGATTTCACCTACTTTATTTCGACTACTCGATCTCTTTATCGTGTTGATTGATTGTGTAGGAATTGCCAACCTCGTAGAGGGAATACCTTAGATCATACACCCGAGGGACCCTAGTGACAGGGGTAACCCGTTCACGGACATCTAAGGTACTTCCTTGAAAGGAGAGGCGACTCTTCCACGAGGAAATAAGAGACCAAACTAAGCTTCTTAATTCTATCCTTGATAACATCAATAAGAGTCGTGTCCTTGTGATCTACCGAGGCGCCCTAGTGACAGGGGTTAACCGTAACATGATTTCATAGGGATCGTCTTTGTTTGGTGCTCAAGGATAGTTGTTTTAGCTTCCGACGAATGCATGTTGATAGGCAATGAGTATAGGATAGCATGAGACACATCAATACCACCACAATGAAACCGAATTCCTAGAACTCATCATTAACCAGGTTAATTTCTTCTCGTCGCTAGTTCTCACTCCCCGCTTTCTAATCTCTTTTCTTAGATTACTTACAACCATCGATAGTGTAGCTAATCCTAAGTGTGTCATCACTAGTGCTTATAACCAGTCCTGTGGGTTCAACAATCTTTTATATTACTGACGACGAATCCATGCACTTGCGGAATTGTAACAAGTTTTTGGCGTCGTTGCAGGGGACTGCGTCTATAACATTGGTGATAGCTAGTCGTACTAGATTAGACTAGACTTTGTTTTCTTTTTCTTTATCTTTCCTTTAGTTTACATTTAGAGATAAATAATTTTATTCTTGTTTTCCTTTATTTTTTGCATTTTTATTAAAAACACAAAAAAATAATATTACTTCATTCTTTCTTCTTTACTATAGTTCATATTTTATTTTTGCATGCGAAGAGCTAATCTTTCAGGATAGCTCCTACCGTTTGATCAAGAAATTGATAGGACTTTCCTAAGGAGAAGAAACCTACAAAAGGCATTTCAAGCAGCACAAGAATCTTCAGAGATGACTGATAAATTGCCGAAGGATTATGCAACACCTTATGCATGAGGGGTTCGGTCTTGCATCACTCGACCGCCAATCGAAGCTAACAACTTTGAGATCAAGCCTGCAGTAATTCATATGGTTCAGCAAAATCAATTCGGAGGAGGACCACATGATGATCCAAACCACCACTTGGAGCTTTTCTACAAGATCTGCGACACCATGAAAGTGAACGGAGTCCCTCTATAATCAGTAAGGTTATTTCTCATCGGATTCTCCCTGAAAGACAGAGCCAAGCAGTGGCTAAATTCCCTTCCAGCAAATAGCATTACATCCTAGGAGCAGTGTGAGTAGAAATTCCTGGACAAATTCTATCCACCAAGTAAAACTGCTCACATGAGGAATCTAATTGCAAGCTTCAAGCAGGTAGATTCAGAATCATTATTTGAAGCCTGAGACAGATTCAAGAGTATGCTGAGACAGTGCCTCCATTATGGCCTTGAGAAATGGTTGGTTCTACACACCTTCTACAATGGAATCAACTATCACACGAAGGTATCCCTCGATTCTGCAGCAGGAGGAGCACTGATGAACAAGAGCCTTGATGAAGCTGAAGAGATCATAGAGAATATGGCACAGAATCACCATCAGTGGGCATCAAAAAGATCTGGTGGTTCTTTCTCAGGGAACCCAATAAAAGCGTCAGGGAAATTCGATATAGATGCAGTCGCTCTCATGTCTGTAAAGCTAGACACTCTGACCAAGAAGTTTGAGGTCATGGGGAACAACAACAATATGATCAATGCGATAGTTTGTGTTTGCGAAACTTGTGGAAGTACAGATCATGCTCAAGATACTTGCCCCCTAGGCCCAATACAAGCACAGATAAACCAACTTGAGCAGTGTGATGCGATAGTCAGCTACAACCAAAGGCAAAACAATCTATACTCCAACACATACAATCCAGGTTGAAGGAATCACCCAAACTTCTCATATCAGAATAATCAGGATCAAGGGCTAGCAAAACAAAGCTATTAACCTGGACAACAGAGCTACTCACTTGGGCAGCAGAACTACTCATCCAGACAACAGACTTTTCAACAACAACCTTCACAATTGTCCAGAATTAAAAAGATGCTTGAAGAAGCTCTCTCAAAGCAAAAGGAGATGAAGAATGAGATCAAACTGTTAACTTAAAGAATGGAAAACTCTGAAAAGCATCAAAAGATGCAAGATAGCCAGATAGCCCAGATAACCCAATCATCTCAAGAGCACATGGAACATTTCTAGGGAATCCAGATATAAATCCAGTGGAACATTGCAACCGCATTGAGCCGAGGAGCGGACGTACTGTGGGAGACCCCCAAATCATTGCTCAGAAGGAACATGAATCAGAGAAGGAGCCCTCTCCCCTAATGCCCAATCAGACTCAAAACAGGGATGGAGAGGAGGCCACTAAAAAGGTTGAAGAAACTCTTCAAGTTCCCCCACAGAGTCAGATGATTACTTTTCCTCAGAAACTGATAACCTCCTAGAAGGATGAAGAGTTCAACCGATTCCTGAAGAAGACCAAGGAAATTTGCATAGAAGTACCACTGATAGATGCACTGCACCAAATGTCGAAGTTTACAAAGTTCTTGAAGGGTATTTTATCCAACAGAAGGCAGAAGGGCGACTTCGAGATCGTAGCATTAATAGAGAACTGCAACACTCTCCTTATGGCAAATTCTCCACCAAAGCTTCAGGATCCAGGAAGTTTCTCCATACCGTGCAAAATTGATTTTGAACTCATACCGAGAGCTTTCTGTGACTTGGGGGCCAGCGTTAGCCTACTTCTGTACTCTTTATGTAAGAAGCTAGGCCTCCAGAACATTAAACTGATCACTATTGCACTGCAATTAGCTGACCATTCATGCAGATACCCAATGGGAATAGTGGAAGACATGCCAGTAGAAGTGGGTGGATGTATCGTTCCCATAGATTTCATTATCTTGGATATGGAGGAAGACCCCAAGATACCGATCATCCTTGGAAGACCATTCCTTGCCACAGCTAGAGCCATTATTGATGTAAAAAGTCATAAGGTTATCCTTGGAGATCGGGAAAGAAAAGATCGAGTTTGATTTATCTGATTCCTCCATCTACAACCCCTCTTCTTAGGGCAATTCTAGCAAGATCGACATACACAAAGTCGAGGAGTGCAGTTTTCATGAGAGCTCCCCTCCAGCGAGCAATAAGAAGTACATTTGTCCTACACGAGCGAAACTGAAGGCGTAGACTAGAGCATTGACCCTAGGAGGAGATCCATGCTTCCACGGGTTTAGTCCACATTGACTAAAATGGGGTCGAGTTAAAGACCTAAAACAAGCGCTTCTTGGGAGGTTACCCAAGGGTTTTTCATTCTAATTCGTTGTTATAGTTTAGTTGAGCATTCTTATTATTTCTTTATTTTTGGGTATTCATTTTCAGGATGTGCAGAGCCTCCATGAGCTGGTTGTGAGCGTTTCATGGGCGTGGAGGCGTCAGAGGAACTGAAAGAGTGAAAGGTGAGTCACCATGAGCCTAAAGGAGTCAGTCGTGTGGGTGCGAAGCCGACAGCAAGATGAAGGCCACGGGCCGTGCAACTTTGCATGGCCGTGTGGCCTATGCAGAGAGAAGAAGGACATGGGACGTGCCACTTGGCACGGCCGTGAGAGACTGCTAGAGAAGGAGAAGACTCAGGTCGTGCCAATTGGCACGACTGTGAGACTTGACCAGAGGGGAGAAAAAGAGGAGGTCGTGCTAATCGGCACTGCCGTGCTGAGCCCACCTAACCCGGCTGTGTCTATAAGACACGGTCGTGCCCCTGCCTGTCTGCGCCGTCGATCTCTCTAAAAAAACCCTATTTCCATCTCCTTCTCTCCCAAAAGCCTTCTTCTCCCTACTACGCCTCATCAAACCCTAATTTCCCACCTCTAGAGCTCATTTTTGCTTAGATCTACCTCTAGATCTAATACTTCTTCAAGCCACAAATCCAAAAAGAGAGGAAGAACTACCCTATTTTTCCTTCCTTCTCCTCCTTCTTCACCCTCCCATTTCCACAAGAAATTTCTCAAAACCTTGCACTATGTCGTAGATCTTGAAGAGACTTCATCGAGGAAGCGGTGGATCTGGCAAAGGGGATGTACCGGGAGGCAACAAAGCCAAGGGGAAGGCTTCCTCTTCTTCAAAAGTCAAAGGAAAAAGGGTGGCACGCGACGAAGGTAACGAAAACGAGTTCAATATTATTTTTAGAAATCATGAACAAAAAGTTAGATTTGATATCCTTGTCACTAGGAAAATTACATGCACTAAATATATGGATCCCATTATTATGGACATGTTAGAAATTAGGGATGAGGTAGATTGGATGATAAGCTCTTTATATTGGAATGATATCATGTACGCTCATGCACCGACTTATCCCCGCCTAGTCCTTGAATTTCTAAGCTCGCTTGATGTTAAATTTTCTTCTGAGGATGACTACGTAGGGGCCATAACTTTTAGGATGATGAATAAAGAAGTTCGGTGGACTTTTAGTGATTTTCATAATTATTTTGGTTTATCCATTGGTGGTGCCTGAAGATTTGATGATGAAATAAGATGGAATGAATTTTGGACGTCGATAACCGGATCAAAAGACCCTTATGAACCCTCTAGAGCCAAGGCTTCCCGTATGCAAAACTCGACCTTTAGATACCTTCACCGAGTGATGAGCAAAACGATCTTTGGTCGAGGAGAGAGTGATGGGGTGGTTAGAAAGATAGAACTCAATTCTCTTTGGGCGATGTTGAATAAAATTGATTTTGATTCCGGATTTCATTTTTTGCAAACTTTGTTGAGGGCAACTAAGCCATCTTCAGGGATGATAGTGTTTGGAGGATTGATCACCCAAATAGCATTAAATCTGGGTTGTGAACTTGATGGATTAGAGGTTATTCATGATAATGACAAGATCGATATCGATTCTTGTCTTGCTTTGAGGATGATTTGTCGGGATGAGAATGGGGTTGCTTTCCCTAGAACCAATGGTTTTCCATTACCCCTTCCTTGCACTCTTTTGCATATAGCACGGGATCCTCTAGGTTTGATTTTTCTGATTTCCGTACCTCTTTAGACTCCCTTCATGAGAGCAAAATATCCAACAACGATTGTTGGAGGGTCGCTTCAAGTTATCTGACGACCAGTTTAGGGAGGTACAGGATCATTTTTAGTTCACTAGGGACTTCTATAGTCAGGTGACAGGGTTTGTTCAGGACTATGATGTTGACCAAGAAAGAATGAGAAATTTCATGGATGATATGGATATCACTAGATAACAAGTAGATGCCCTATATCAATATCATCAACACCTTAGCCATCTTCCTGGTATAACTAGATTTCCCCCTGACACACATCGGGGACCCCCTTACCCTCCACCCCCGCCACCGTATTGATTTCATCAGGACGATGAAAAGTCTAAGTCTGGGGGGGGGGGTGTTGTGTCTGTCTGCACAACCTGAGTCGAGTCAAGTTTTCTTTTCTTTTTGCATTTTATTTTTATTAGTCTATTTTGTTTATTTACATTTTTCTAGTTTCATGTTTTTATTTGCATCTCATTTGCACTTTGCTTTGTTTCTTTGAGAACATCAAACCTTTTACTTTTTCTGCTACTTGTCAAATAGCAAAATGACTAGCATTTTCTTAGTTTATGAGTTGTCAAGATAGTGTTAGTATGTTTGGTGTATCTCTTTTCTCTATCTCTAGTAGCATGAAAAAAGTTAAGTATTGTACGAAGTTTGGTATAAGCTTTGGCCTAACCTTAAGGATCTTATTTATACTACACATAAGTACTTAAGCTTGAATTGTAGAAATACTTTTGGAATACTTATGATTCATCCAAATTGTTTAGTACTTTTGTTCCCATGGTGATTTCTTATTTAAATTTTGGTTACTGGATGACCTCGGATCATGGAAGCTCATTTGGAAAAATCTAAATTCCAACATATGCATCCCGCATGTGTGATTAGTGCTACACTATAGCACCAAAAAAAATGAATAAGGGATAAAAAATAGTTGTCGTAAGTGGAAACTAATAATTCACCCCTTTGAGACTGAGTTAGGTTCTTGGGGAAATGAATGTTATGTTTCTCTTGATTCCGAGTAGCATCCTGTAACGACCCGACCCCTCGGCCCCTTGGGCGGCCACACTAGCGGCCCAACTGGCAGCCCCTGATGGTCCCTTGGGCATCCACAATGGCGGCCCAACTGGCGACCCCTTATATCGTTAACCGACAACTCTCGGTCGTGCCATTACTCACAAGGTCTTCCCACCCCTGGCCAGTGGATTTTTGCCTTCCCCAGGATTCGAACTCTAGATCTCCAGGTTAAATACAAGAGTTTATGAATCTTGGTAGCCAAGTGAGCGCCACTCACTTGGCTACCAGGATTCATAAACTCTTGTATTTAACCTGGAGATCTAGAGTTCGAATCCTGGGGAAGGAAAAAATCCACAGGCCAGGGGTGGGAAGACCTTGTGAGTAAACTAAATTGTCACACCCCGGGGAAGTCCCTGTCCGAAGAAATTTCGGCAGCACCTCCCCTATACGAGTGACAATCTGAAACATTTCTACAGACACAATATACATCAGCCACAGGCGGTTGGAATATACACACAACCATGCAGTTATATATGCAGCCTACTCGGTTGATTCCACAAAATACAACCATGCAGTTATATATAAATCTAACAGCCCACTCGACGGTACCAAAACCAAACACAGCGGAAATCCAATAGACAACACATACAACTATAAACAAAGACTGTTAGCCGGCTAGGCTTACACCACACAACAAAACAACACTCCAGAAACATAACTGGAACATAAAGAGATATACAGAAATTTTATATACCAAAAATGCAAATAAATAAAAACGGAGACAGATCTTCTGATGTGATGTGGGGACCAGCAGGTAGGATACTCCAAGCGACTCCATAAACAACCTGATACCTGAAAAGATAGTGTCAACGGGGGTAAGTTCAACAACTCAGCGGATAACAACTGATATGCATAATAAAGAAAATAACAACCAACACTAATCATGCGTACAATCTCCTGATACAAGAAGGGTAAATGCAACTGAAATAAGCAGGAGAAAACTATACTAACCAGGACCAGGGTATAAGTACAACAAGGTCGTCAGACCGAGAGTGTCATAAATCCTATATGCATGTCAATCATATGCATCCATATAAATACAGCAAGTAAATGCAACAAACACAAGCAATAAATGCATCATGCATATGATGCAAATGTCATGGTCACCCCTGACACCAGTCAGCCATCTCACACACAATGGTGAGACCGAGTGGGTAGGGTTATGACAATCGTGCACTCTGCCATCACTATTCCTGATGAGTAACCGAGTGGACGGGATGCTGTCGGAGTACACCTATCCTCCTACCCCAAATCATAAATGGGGGAGCTCAATACTCTCATCTCCCGGTACACGATGACGGGGAGGAATCTCTGCCGGCTACCACACTGCGTCACACTACCCATGAGCGAACCAACGGAGCCAAACAGAGTCCAACCGCCTGCCGGTTACCACGCAGCTACTCTAAACCAGCGGAGCCAAACAGGGCAGAACTGTCTGCCGGCTACCACGCGGAGTCACCAGACCAACGGAGCCTAACAGCAGAACTGCCACACACCTGTCTGATATACCACTAACCCGTGAGTGGTGGTGTGTACAGATACATGTAACTGGCGATGTGCTCGATAATAATGGAGCAAACTATCGCATAGCATGCAATCATGCGAGATGATGCATGACACTAAACATGGCAATATCCTGAACAGTATAGTAATATCCATACATGAATATAAAATGTGTACCATAGGACAATGAACCAAATCAAAGGTACATCGATCAGATAAGGTATCAAAAACCCTAGGTCCTGAATATAATAAATAACATGATTGTGTCACTACCCCTATAAGCACGTATGATCAGATAAGTACTAACATGATGTGCATAACAAATAAACAAACAAGCATGTAACAGAATTGGGTAGTGATCAACTGAAGCAAATAAGAAACACAATCATTGCTATTTGTTAAAGACATTACTATGCATATCAAATGACTTAAAGTCAAAGTAGCCACCTCCAATAGGAAGGATCCTATCCGATCCAAATCTGACGTCGAGATACTCGTCTCGTGTCAAATGTCCTGTATCACCAACATAAATATTTTATTTAGCTACACTCCTATGAATAGCTAAATAAAATCTCTTACACTAAATTAGGGAAAAACCCTAAACAACAATAACATAAACTTAATCCACAATCCAACTCACATGAACAACTAATCATGTAATCCAAATTATACCATAATCTACCACTAAGATCAATTACCTACTCCTTACCTCAATTCACAGCCAAAAAGGTTGCTGCCGAAAGAAGGTCCGGCCGAACCAAGGTGAGCTGCTGGATCAAAGAGCAATTCACAACACACAAAATTTCAACTCCACAGGTCACAATACCTATACCTCACAGCCGTGTTTATTGCTCCACAACCCTCAGCTAGTTGCTGTCCATCCACCAGACCAAGAAGAAATGATCACGAGTTCAACCAATCATTCAAGAAAACAATCGATTTCATCTTACCTCTCTGAACCCCACTGATATCAACCGGATCAAGCAGGAGGTCGCTGATGTGGTCGAGCAAATGGTTGGCGACTGAGGAGGATCACAAGTTGGGGCACGAGGAAGAACTAGGACTTGAATCCTCCTTGCTCCTGGCCGAAAACAACCCGAGCAGAGACGTGCCGGCGAAGGACCTAGGGCACAGCCAGCGCGAGGAAGATGAGGATGGGGGAAGGCGATGTCGCGGGAGACTAGGGCACGGGAGGAGATCGACAGCCCTACCTCGACCGACAGCGTCATAAATCTGGCCTTCAACACAGAGACAACATTGGCTAGGGGAGGAAACCTTGCGTTGCTCCCTGCTTGCCGGTGGCGATGAAGGTGCAGAGAAAGAAAAAGGAAATCGGGGCAGAGGCTAGGGCTTCGAGGAAGGCAAAATAGTGTCGGCGCCGTAATGCTCGACGTCCTGGAAGAGAAAGAGGCTTCGGCGTCGTAGAGGTTAGGGCACACAGGTGGTTCGGCGGGGAAGAAGAGAAGGAAAGGGAATGGTTCAGCGCGTGGGTTCAATGGTGAGGGAGTGAAAATGGCGATTAGGGAGAAAGAAAAGAAGAGGAAAAGAATAAAAATAAATAAATAAATAAATTTTTCCTCGCTTAAATTGGGTAGCCTAAACAGGCTTTCCCGAGACCCAAATTTTATCCCCGTAAACTCGTCCATATGATCTCCAAAAAAATTCCAGAAAAATTTCCAAAAATTCCAGAAAATTCCCTTATCATTATCCGCCATTTAATAAAATTTGGTCCCCAAATTTCGTTATCTACCATCCGCAAATACTAACCACAAGTAAAGAGTATAAATGCTGAATGGTAAAATAAATCACATACCTCAAGTGAAAAGATGGGGATATCGAGCTCGGATAGTATCCTCGAGCTCCCAGGTAGCCTTCTCGTCGGAATGATGCTGACATCCGACTTTAACTAGTCAGATTGTCTTATTTCGCAACTGACGCTCCTTCCGATTTAGAATCTGTACCGGAATCTCCTCTTAAGTGACGTCAGGCTGAAAAGGAACTGAGATATCGGTGAACACATGTATCAAGTCAGATATATACCTCCTCAGCATAGACACATGGAATACGTCGTGAACGCCTGACAGGGACGGTGGTAGTGCCAGCCGGTAAGCTATTGCTCCAATCCTCTCGAGGATCTGGAAATGACCAATGTATCACGGAGCTAACTTACCTCTGAGACCAAATCTCTTCACCCCCTTCGTGGGTGAAACTCGCAGAAAAATGTGGTCGCCTGTAGAGAACTCCAAAGGTCTGCGTCTCCGATCTGCATAACTCTTCTGGCGGTCCTGCGCCTCTGACATCCTCCGTCTGATAGTACGGACCAACTCTGCATCATGCTGAGCTCTATGAGGTCCCAACAGCTGGGCCTCCCCAACCTCATCCCAGAGGGTGGGTGTCCGACAATGCCTACCATACAACTATTTAACCGGCGCCCTCTGCATAGTCGAACGAAAGCTGTTGTTGTAGGCAAACTCTACCAATGGCAAATGGTTCTCCCAACTGCCTCCAAAATCTAACACACATGACCTCAGCAAGTCCTCTAGAGTATGAATGGTCCGCTCTAACTGTCCATCTGTCTGCGGATGGAAAGTTGTACTGAAACAGAGCTGAGTGCCCAAGGCCTGCTGCAGACTCTGCCAGAAACGAGACGTGAACCAAGGGTCTCTGTCCGAAATAATAGTCAACAGGACACCATGTAATATAATGATCTCCCGGTAATACAAATCTGCCAATCGATCGAGGGAATCAGTCTTCCGGATCGCTAAAAAGTGTGCCGATTTGGTTAATCGATCAACGATTACCCAAATCGCATCATGGCCTCGTCGTGTCATAGGCAAACCCACCACAAAGTCCATGGTGATGTGTTCCCATTTCCACTAAGGAATAGGAATCCGTTGAAGTAATCCGGCAGGTCTCTGAGTCTCAGTCTTTACCTGCTGACAGACAAGACATCTCACTACAAATTCCACGATGTCTTTCTTCATGTCGTTCCACCAATAGGAACGCCTCAAATCCCGATACATGCGGGTCCCTCCTGGGTGGATCGTAAATCGAGATCGATGAGCCTCCTGAAGTAGCTCCTGTAAGACCGAGTGAAACTGAGGTACGCATAATCTACCCCGGAAGCATATAATAGCCTCCTCATCTGGTCTGAACTCGATCTACTATCCAGAAGCTATCTGGCTGCCAATAAATGGCAAATGCATATCACTGGCCTGGGCCTCCTGAAATCTTCATCCTGATCGACGACTGAGAAACCATGGTAACCAGAATACCCTGCTCTGTCTGTCCCTGCTCCTCAAGGCCTAACTCGTAGAAACCCTGAATCAAATCTTTGACCACAACTCGGTGGCAAACTAAAGTCCCTCTGGTCTTCCTGCTGAGTGCATCAACAACCACATTAGCTTTCTCCGGGTGGTAGCTAATGGTACAATCATAATCTTTCAGGAACTCCATCCATCTCCTCTGTCGGAGATTAAGTTCCTTCTGAGTAAAAATATATTTGAGACTCTTATGATCAGTGAGAATCTCAAATGTAATACCGTACAGATGATGCCGCCAAATCTTCAAAGCAAAGATAATGGCGGTCAGCCACAAGTCATGTACTGGGTAGTTCTCCTCATGCTCCTTCAACTGCCGAGAAGTAGGAGACTACCCTGTCGTGTTGCATCAAAACAACGCCCAAATCCTGTAGAGATGCGTCAGTATAGAGCACGAATCCATCCTCTCCGGAAGGTAAAACCAAAATCGGAGCCGACACTAGTCTCCGCTTCAGCTCCTAGAAGCTAGTCTCGCAATCCTCAATCCAAGTGAACTTCACGCCTTTCCTGGTCAGGCGTGTAAGTGGTATAGCAATCCGAGAGAAACTCTCAACGTATCTCCGAAAATATCGAGCCAAACAAAAGAAGTTGCGAGCCTCCTTTATAGACTCCGTCTACTCCCAACGGTAACAACCTCTATCTCCTGTGGAACCACGGTATACTCCTACTGATGACCGTGTGTCTCAAACATCTCACAGAAGACAACCAAAACATACACTACTGATCTTCACATATAGACGTTTTCGTCGAAACATCTCTAGAACTATGCGAAGATGGTGTACGAGACTCACCTCGGATCCGTAATAGATCACAACATCGTCAGCAAAGACAATGAAAACCGATCCAAACATCCTAGGAATACCAAATTCATCGAGTCCCTGAAAACATCTAAGGCACTATTAGCCTAAATGATAAAACCAAGAACTTATAATGTCCGTAAATCAGACATCCCTAACCATAAGATCTCCGACAACAAGTCAGGAATCTGATCACCTATGATATAAATCACCAAAGAATAGATCCTCCAGTGTGAGAGCAACTCACCATCACACGAAATACCACATATGTGGGAGCAACACTCTACCACAAGAAATCCTCCATATGTGGGAGCAACGCTCCACCACAAATAATCCGTAATATGTATTTGCAATAAATATGGGAGCAATGCTCCGCTACAAGAAATCCGCAATATGTGGGAGCAACACTCCACCACAAACAATCCATAACATGTGTGGGAGCAACACTCCACCACAAACAATACATAAGTGCCCAAGGCACCTCACTATCCAGCTAGAGACTGCACGAGATCTCTCTACCACAGATCACTGTGGGTAGCCTAGGGTATAACAACCTAGTAAGCAAATCAAATCCATAATCAACTCTATCATCATCCTAGTGGGTCGGTCACCCACTAATAGGAGAATTAGTTGACAGGGTAATACAACCAATAACATAATGTAGACACTCAACATTCTACATTCAACATAGGTAGAATCATCATGATGCTACCAACCATACAGTTGACACACGTGCACACACAATATATGTATGATCGACATAATCCTCCAATTAGTACACACCAAACATACTCACAACATAGGTATAAATCATCGTGATACCTCCAGTAATGCATACCGAACATGTGTGCATATATCAACATAGGTATAATCGACAATACACCTCAAACAACACTCACATGACATATATACACCTATGCCAAGAGTATAATCAACGTAATACTTCCAATAAATCATAATCGACACGAGTGTACACACAGAACAAATATAATGAACAAGATACCTCGAATATTACACTGAACACATCTGCACATATCACAACTCAGATTAAATCGATAAGATACCTCCAATAAAACACTCAAACACAGGTGCACATTTCACAACATAGATTTAATCAACAAAATACCTCCAATAAACCAATCAGACCACTTGGGTATAATCTACTAGAAACCCGCAACAATCATAACTGGAAAAATATACACCCACTACATGAAATTAGACCGTCCATCATAACACTTCTACAACACATAATAATCATATGTACACATCACATAGATATGCAAAATCAGCATATTTAATCCAATCAACCTGATATTTCCTATGCTACCTTCTATGTTATCCAACTAGGTACATACAGTTTAAAATTAACGTACCCATGAAATCGGATACATCGATCCTCTATAGATTGACCAAACCGACAATGATATACGGCTAATTCAGTCTTTCCCCACGTCAATACAAGTCATGTACTCAATGTGCTCAAGATATCCAACTAAGCACGAATAACCCAAAGATCAGCATTTTTATAAAATAGAGTAAGTCAATCCCCTGCTGATCAGACCAAACAAAATAATGAATCGGTGATCGACTATCTAAATCTAACAAATGTACGTTAATCCTTCGTAATCACAAAGGTATATCGATCTACGACTACCCAAGTCGACAAACATAAATTAGTCTTCTACTGATCGATCTAACAAGAGTAAATCAATATTTACTAATGAAATTAACTAAGATAAAATGGTATACTACAGGCTAGGTCAACATAAAATATAGGTACTATCCACTACCCAGCTAATAATAGCATAGGCTGGTATGTGTCTCAATCTGCTAACCAATTAGTAGTAACAGAAGCTAAAAACTACTGGTGTATGATATGAAAATCACCAGAAACTGTAATCCTTGATCTCTAATAGGGTCGATCATCATCAGTGGCTAACCCATCACATGTAATATGGATACAACATCAGACAGATACCAGATACAAAGTGCTATTACATGTCATAACTATCATAGTCAATAATACATATACCAACCAAAAAGGTAGGATGACAATATACCAACATACCTCCTATAACTTGGAGATGTCCTGCCACTGCCAGGTCCCAAAAACCTGAAAAGTCACATCGAGAAGACTAAAACATGAAATCCGAAACACGAAATATAAGACTCGTAAACCGAGCTCTGATACCAATAAATTGGTATCAGATAAATCTCGAAAATCCAGAACACATAGCAAGTATCGTATACCTGCTCTGATACCACTAAATTGTCACGCCCCGGGGAAGTCCCTGTCCGAAGAAATTTCGGTAGCGCCTCCCCTATACGGGTGACAATCTGAAACATTTCTACAGACACAATATACATCAGCCACAGGTCGCTGGAATATACACACAACCATGCAGTTATATATGCAGCCTACTTGGCTAATTCCACAAAATACAACCACGCAGTTATATATAAATCTAACAGCCCACTCGGTTGTACCAAAACCAAACACAGCGGAAATCCAATAGACAACACATACAACTATAAACAAAGAATGCTAGCTGGCTAGGCTTACACCACACAACAAAACAACACTCCAGAAACATAACAAGAACACAAAGCGAAATACAGAAATTTCATATACCAAAAATGCAAATAAATAAAAACGGAGACAGATCTTCTGATGTGATATGGGGATCGGCAGGAAGGATAATCCAAGCGACTCCATAAACAACCTGGTACCTGAAAAGATAGTGTCCACGGGGTGAGTTCAACAACTCAGCGGGTAACAACTGATATGCATAATAAAGAAAATAACAACCAACACTAATCATGCGTACAGTCTCCTGATACAAGAAGGGTAAATGCAACTGAAATAAGCAGGAGAAAACTGTACTAACCACGACC
The DNA here is from genome assembly GCF_018446385.1 of Zingiber officinale. Lineage (NCBI taxonomy): Eukaryota > Viridiplantae > Streptophyta > Magnoliopsida > Zingiberales > Zingiberaceae > Zingiber > Zingiber officinale. The sequence continues at coordinate 70,555,800 of NC_056005.1, read as the reverse complement.
AGGGTATAAGTACAACAAGGTCGTCAGACTGAGAGTGTCATAAATCCTGTATGCATGTCAATCATATGCATCCAAATAAATGCAGCAAGTAAATGCAGCAAACACAAGCAATAAATGCATCATGCATATGATGCAAATATCATGGTCACCCCTGACGCAGTCAGCCATCTCACACACAATGGTGAGACCGAGTGGGTAGGGTTGTGACAATCGTACACTCTGCCATCACTACTCCTGATGAGTAACCGAGTGGACGGGATGCTGTCAGAGTACACCTATCCTCCTACCCCAAATCATAAATGGGGGAGCTCAATGCTCTCATCTCCCGGTACACGATGACGGGGAGGAATCTCTGCCAGCTACCACGCTGCGTCACACTACCCATGAGCGGACCAACGGAGCCAAACAGAGTCCAACCGCCTACCGGCTACCACACTGCTACTCTAAACCAGCAGAGCCAAATAGAGCAGAACTGTCTGCCGGCTACCACGCGGAGTCACCAGACCAACGGAGCCTAATAGCAGAACTACCACACACCTGTTTGATATACCACTAACCCGCGAGTGGTGTTGTGTACAGATATATGTAACTGACGATGTGCTCAACAATAATGGAGCAAACTATCGCACAGCCTGCAATCATACGAGATGATACATGACACTAAACATGGTAATATCCTGAACAGCATAGTAATATCCATACATGAATATAAAATGTGTACCATAGGACAATGAACCAAATCAAAGGTACACCGGTCAGATAAGGTATCAAAAACCCTAGGTCCTGAACATAATAAATAACATGATTGTGTCACTACCCCTATAAGCATGTATGATCAAATAAGTACTAACATGATGTGCATAACAAATAAACAAACAAGCGTGTAACAGAATTGGGTAGTGATCAACCGAAGCAAATAAAAAACACAATCATTGCTATTTGTTAAAAACATTACTATGCATATCAAATGACATAAAGTCAAAGTGCCCACCTCCAATAGGAAGGATCCTATCCGGTCCAAATCTGACGTCAAGATACTCGTCTCGCGTCAAATGTCCTGTATCACCAACATAAATATTTTATTTAGCTACACTCCTATGAATAGCTAAATAAAATCTCTTACACTAAATTAGGGCAAAACCCTAATCAACAATAACATAAACTTAATCCACAATCCAACTCACATGAACAACTAATCATGTAATCCAAATTATACCATAATCTACCACTAAGATCAATTACCTACTCCTTACCTCAATTCACAGCCAAAAAGGTTGCTGCCGGAAGAAGGTCCTGCCGAACCAAGGTGAGCTGCTAGATCAAAAAGCAATTCACAACACACAAAATTTCAACTCCACAGGTCACAATACCTATACCTCACATCCGTGTTTATTGCTCCACCGCCCTCAGCTAGTTGTTGTCCATCCACCAGACCAAGAAGAAATGATCACGAGTTCAACCAATCATTCAAGAAAATAATCGATTTCATCTTACCTCTCTGAACCCCACTGATATCAAACGGATCAAGCAGGAGGTCGCTGATGTGGTAGAGCAAAGGGTTGGCGACTAAGGAAGATCGCAAGCTGGGGCACGAGGAAGAACTAGGGCTTGAATCCTCCTTGCTCCTGGCCGGAAACAACCCGAGCAGAGACGTGCCGGCGAAGGACCTAGGGCACAGTTAGCACGAGGAAGATGAGGATCGGGGAAGGCGATGTCGCGGGAGACTAGGGCACGGGAGGAGATCGACAGCCCTACCTCGACCGGAGGCGTCACAAATCTGGTCTTCAACACAGAGACAACATCGGCTAGGGGAGGAAACCTTGCGTTGCTCCCTTCTCACCGGTGGCGATGAAGGCGCAGAGAAAGAAAAAGGAAATCGGGGCAGAGGCTAGGGCTTCGAGGAAGGCAAAACAGTGCCGGCGCTGCAATGCTCGGCGTCCTGGAAGAGAAATAGGCTTCGGCGTCGCAGAGGTTAGGGCACACAGGTGGTTCGACGGGGAAGAAGAGAAGGAAAGGGAACGGTTCGACTCGTGGGTTCAGCGGTGAGGGAGTGAAAACGGCGATTAGGGAGAAAGAAAAGCAAAGGAAAAGAATAAAAAAAATAAATAAACTTTTCCTCGCTTAAATAGGATAGCCTAAACAGGCTTTCCCGAGACCCAAATTTTATCCCAGTAAACTCGTCCATACGATCTCCGAAAAATTTCAGAAAAATTTCCAAAAATTTTGGAAAGTTCCCTTTTCATTATCCGTCATTTTTTCGGTATTTTACACATCCTTTGAGACCTTGTGTAACTTATGAAAAATGAACCAAGTGGGTGGTAGGTAAATGCTTATCACCGAGAACATTAGGAACTCAATTGTATGACGACTTAACTAAGATGAAGAATTGAAACTTGAAGAGTTTGAGTTACTTATTGCACCAAGCACAAAGAACTTATACTTAGGCCATACTTAGGTAACTCCATAATCATGCTTATCATTGAAATTAGTTGATAGAGTTAGGCGAATGCATTAGGGATTATGAAACACTACCAGCCGCTCATGAACATAGTTTGTAGTGTTTTGCTTGAGGACAAGCAAATGTTCAAGTCTGGGGGTGTGATGTGCGTAAATATTATGATAGTTTATGCATGCTTTTACGCACATTCGCTTGCTTTATACATACATATTATTTGTATGATCGCCTCTTTTATCATGTCTTCATCATATATACTCTTTTGCACAGATATCTGCTCTTTGTTTAATTTTGTGTTGACAAGAACAACTTTCGGAGCGAAAATAGCATTTGTCGACACACCGGAGCGAGCCAAAAAACACGGTCGTGCAAACCTTGCACGGTTGTGTGTCCAAACAGTAGAGGAGAAGTGCATGGACGTGTAAACCTTGCATGTCCATGTGGCCAAACAGTAGAGGAGAAGTGGACGACCGTGTAAACCTTGCACGACCGTGCGACCAAACCAGAGGCGGAGCTGAGCATGACTGTGCATACTTGCACGGTCGTGCCACCCATGACCGAGACTAAGCAGCACATGACGGTGCAACCCTGCACGACCGTGTCCCCAGAGCCGAGTCCCAGCATCACACGGTCGTGCCAATTGGCACAGTCGTGCAGCACATCCAGAGCCAAGAAATGGCACGGCCATGCCATCCTTGCACAGCCGTGTCGTCGCGCCACGCCCTAGCCTATAAAAGGGGTTTTAACCCTTTTTCCGAGGGGGGAGAGACGGGAGGCAAGCCGTCAAGAGGAGAATCGCTCTGGTGTCGTTTCACGCCATCCAGGACATCGATCCAGCGACATTTCATCACCACATAAACTCCAGAAGCAAAGGATTGGATCTGAAGATCACTCATCGTCATTGGATAAGCATACTTCTTCTCTCCCTCTCTCTCTTTATTTTTGAGGATTGTATGTTTAGATTCATTATGTCTTCGGGTTTTTCTCTGACGTCTATGGAGTAGAGTCCTTGTTCTAGGATAAGGGAGTAATTGTGGATTGGTTTTGATGTAAGACTCATGTTACGTTTATATTTTATTGGATGATTTCACTTGCTTTATTTCGACTACTCGATCTCTTTATCGTGTTGATTGATTGTGTAGGAATTGCCAACCTCGTAGAGGAAATACCTTAGATCGTACACCCGAGGGACCCTAGTGACAGGGGTAACCCGTTCACGGACATCTAAGGTACTTCCTTGAAAGGAGAGGCGACTCTTCCACGAGGAAATAAGAGACCAAACTAAGCTTCTTAATTCTATCCTTGATAACATCAATAAGAGTCATGTCCTTGTGATCTATCGAGACGCCCTAGTGACAGGGGTTAACCATAACAGGATTTCATAGGAATTGTCTTTGTTTGGTGCTCAAGGATAGTTGCTTTAGCTTCCGACGAATGAATACTGATGGACAATGAGTATAGGATAGCATGAGATACATCAATACCACCACAATGAAATCGAACTCCTAGAACTCTTCATTAACCAGGTTGATTTCTTCTCGTTGCTAGTTCTCACTCCCCGCTTTCTAATCTCTTTTCTTAGATTACTTACAACCATCGATAGTGTAGCTAATCCTAAGTGTGTCATCACTAGTGCTTATAAGCAGTCCTTGTGGGTTTGACAATCTTTTATATTATTGACGATGAATCCGTACACTTGCGGAATCGTAACATTACCCTCTTGAGTAGATAACAAAAAGAGATTCGATGGTAAAATGTTGGTTTATGCACTTCGACAAATCTTGCCTCTACCGGTCCGGCATTCGACATGTGTAAGTCGTACTCACATATGAGTGAAACTTAGTTCAGTACAATTCAGGCCCTAGATTTGCACCCATCCCTGCGCATCCATGCGTGAGAGAGCCTCTCCCCATACATATGTTTACAACATCAATGCATGTGGCATAATTTAAATCAACAACAAAGCCAAGAAACTTCTAATGTGGGACTAACAACTCATGCATGATAGAGTTTCTTCGTCTCCACCTCTTTATTCCATTCACATTTCTAACATTCAGCTCATCACTGCCCTAGAGAAGGAGCAGATCAAGGTGCACCTCATCGCCTAGATGGTCAACACTCCTCCTCGAGTCTATCCACAGCTCTCTAAGGCCCTCACCATTGTCAGTGCCGACGATTTCCCTAAATCCTATCCTGGCCTACTTCCAGAGTTCATCAATTCCCTCCACAAAGGCATGGTTGCTGATGATTATCATTCTGTCAACGGCCTACTCGGAGCCACCACTTCCCTCTTTTATAAATTCCATAGCTCATTCTATGACAAAGCCCTTCGGCTCAACCTAAGTACTTACCTCGATGGCTTTGCTGATCCTCAAGAACTTCCATCTCATTTCTACAAATGTCATGGGCCCGCTTGCGACCCTTCACCCACTTTTTGAGTCACAACACCTCTGCTCCGAAATCTTCCACTCCCTTAATTTTGTTGAGCTATCTGAGTTTTTCGAGGAGCACATGAATGTGACAAAAAGGTGATTCGCTCGCTTGCCAACACGGAGGAGGCAAATCACAGGTGGCTACTTGGATGAGTGAGTTCCTAGTTAATCCTATCTAAAAGTGATTGAGATGATGCGTTGGGCAGATGACTCTGTCATTGATTGGGAGAATACTCTGGGATGGAGAAGATATGACACTTGACACTCCTCCGAGGCACTCCTTCGTGCGCACACTACAAAGAGAGCAAAGGGAAGCATTAGAGCGAGAACTATGGAGGGAGTCCTTGGCACAAACACTCTAATGCTTAAGTCAGTATGGTTGCTGAGCGAAAAGTGGAGAAGAAGATGAATAATATATGCGTGTGTTTTCTAATGTTGTAAAAATGTACCTGGCCAATGGAGAGGACCCCTTTTATATTGACCCTCAGAACTCCCATAATCATAAGGTATCAGAGAATGTCTGATGTCAGAATATCTCGAGTAATGGAATATGTACAGCCACCTTCGAGGAAGTTTCTATTTCATACACATGAACCATCTTTTGTAACCCTCATATTAATGAGGCGATTGAGAATGTCAGGTGTCAAAATATGGTAACTAATGTCAGGCAATGGAAGCTGCACGAACATCCTTAGAGGAGGGTTCCATTTCTTGTATATGCTTTGATGGCGGAATATTCTCTGTCAAGTAACTGTTATTATCTGATATGTTGTTATGATTCCCTAACAATGTTATCTCTTGGAGGCAATCCGAACGACCTGGCAGCCGAACGAATGTATGTTGGGAGACTGCAAGAGAAGTAGGGAACAAATTCCCTTAAGTCCGACTGACTCTTTGACCGACCGCTTATATGCTGAGAGTTGCCTTAATGCTGGGAGATGGGGTACTATGCCCTATAAGTCCGACTAGCCCTTTGTACGACCGGTTATATGCTGACAATTATATTGTAGAAGCAGGGAGCCAGACCCCATATATTCGACAGGTGATGGAACCGACCGAGTGTATTTGGTGTATCTTGGCAATGAATGGAATGGAGTGCAAGACCCTTAAGTTCGATCGACTCTTTGGCCGACTGACCGTATGCGGAGAGACTTGTTCTTGAAGAATGAGGGGGGTTGAGCGCAGTAAATTCGACCGACTTTTAGGCCGACGGGTTGTAGATTGAGTTATATTATAACCTTGGAAGCTGGATCCCGTATGCTCAACTAGCGTTTAGGGTTGTACGGGTGTATTCTATATATCTTGGCACTGAGTGGAGTGATAAGTTCCCCAAGTCCGACTAACTCTGGGATCGATCGACTGTATGCTGAGGGACTTGTGCTCAGAGAATAGGTAGTGCAGAGATGAGTCCCAGTGTAAGTGACTCGTTTAGCTATGTGTACTCTGACTCTGATAGCTATCTCACCCTAATTTTGACCGTCACCTTATCTTAATTTTGACTTCTACATCACCTATAAGTCTGCTCGCAAGACTAGCTTACCTCGGTACTTCTTATTCACCCACCGTTGAAGCTGAGGGAGCATTAGATGCCCTTGGAGCTTCTATTTGTTCTTCCTCGACCGTGACCATCTCTCTGTTACAGATGATGGTAGGTGCATCTTTGGAGTCATTAGCTAAAGGTGCAGTGTGTCTTTCCCAAAGGTTTACCCCTAAAGAATTGCAGGACCGTTGGCATTCTCTCGTTTTTTCTCCTAATATTTAATCAGGGGCCTCAACTCATATGTTCTACTTCGAGGAGCTTGCTACATATAATCCTAACAAAGTTAACCGAGCTTGTAGCATAAAAGGGAAAGATTTGTAATCCAGGAAAAGATAGTGAAGAGTGTGAGAAGCCTATACTATGCCAAGAGAAAGCGTATTAGAAGAAAACCATTTGAGTCAAGTAATCCTGACTTTGCACACTATTCAGGCATAGCTAATGGAAGTATTTATGGATGTGGAGATCAATTAAACCTTCAGAATCAACATCATGCTGATAATATTTTTCCTGCTGAACATATATTAAACTGCTATGAGTCCTCACAGACTGGTTATTATGATGAACAAGGTCTCTTTCTTGAAATGCTTGGGTTTACCTCTAATACTATAAAGGGTTTTGATGCTCTCCCTACCTGCCCCACTGAGCATTTTGGTTCTGTTGAAGATGAATGTTGTCCCAATAGAATAGTGGATAGGGGCCATCTATATGATTTAATATTTCACTCAAGTTAGTTGACAAAGAATAGTCGAACAATGAGTTTTTAGAGGTGAAAGTCCAACCGTTATCGATAGATTTTGCCGAGTTGATATCAGATGATATTCCTCCTAAGCTATTTGAATTCGATGATGAATTTTTTTTAATCTAGTGCAACTTATGTAGGAGAATTCATTGAATTTTTTATTATTTTATAGTAAATTATTATTTTTTGTAATTTTCAATTTTGATGGTATTTTAGGTATTTTTGTTAATGTCTATCTTTTGTATTTTTTGATTCCGAGTCCGTTTTAGAATTTTAGTATTGTGAGGTTTTTTTTTGTTTTTGTTAGTTTCTTTCTTTCTTTCTTTACATATTAGGGTTTGGAGTATATATAAACAATTATTTAGTATATATAAACAATTATTTAATTGATGTTAAAAAGAAGTTTTTGATTAATAATATTTTTTGGCATTGCGATTTATTTTCTTATTTTCTGGTATTATTTTTTGAATCAACATGTTACATAAGATTACTTCTAATATTTATGCATGAATTAATGGATTAAATAGTCGATAATCGCTATCCCATTTGACGTTAACCTTTTTTAAATTGAATAAATTCTTCTTTGTTTTCATAAATTTTGATAGTTTTGTATAGTAAGAATTATATTTCTTTATAGATATATTTATACTCAAATAATAGAAAAAGAAAATATAGGTTCCTAATAATTTATAAGATAAAATGCTTAAGAATATGCACCGATTGACTCAAAAACCTATTATGTTCTATCCGTGCATGATCAGTTGATTCATTCATGATAGTAGTTGACTAATGGAATCAGTCGAATGTAATAATTGATTCAAAAGCTATAGTGCTCGACTTATGCACTATCAGTATATTGATTTTTGATGGTAATCAACTAATGAAAATAAGTTGAGTGCTCTAGTTGATTCGGAAACTTTATATCTTCGACCCATGTCTAATAGCCAACTGATACCGATATCCATCAAGTGCACCAACCTATCCAAAAAAACTCTCTATGTTTGATCTCGAGTGACTATTGCTTTAGAGCAGTCGACTAATCGAGATCAGTTGAGTGCTTAGTTGATTCCAAAAAAAATTATTTGTTATTTTAGGTACATTAGTCAATTGATGATATATGCACTAGTCTACTGATGATAATTCTATTTGATTTTTACAAATCAAACATGACATTTATGTGAGAAAACAATAGCAGTTATTGAATTTCACAGCTATTTTTCATGAAAAATGCAAAATCTAGGGATGGGTTTGATTTGCATATTTTTTATTTTTATTTTTTTGAAAAATATGTACTTTCTAGAAAATAGAAAACGAAATTAGATATTTTCTATTTTTCTAAAAAATGATATATATTTTTTAAAAAAATAGATATGAAAAATATAAATCAAACATCATTTTTTAAAAACACACGTTTTCAGAAAATGAAAATAAAAAACGCACAAATCAAACACACCATTAAATTTCCTAAGATCAATCTCAATAAATTTGCATCATTTAGCGTGTTAAAATAAAATCTAATACAAAACACATGCAATCAAACAGAAATCATCTAGAATTTTGCATCTTAACACTATAAAATCAACGATAACCTAACCAGTAGCTTTGATATCACATGTATAAATTTTTTCTAATCATGAATTGCGCTATTGCATATGAATCATAAAGAATTCAAACAATTCTACCCAAGTTTTATCATCAATATATAAGAAAATTGCTAAATAATAACAAAGCTAAGTGCGAAAGCAAAATAAAACTATAAATCCAAATCTGATTAGAGGTTCGAAGTCATGATCTTGTAGTCGCCAAATCAACCTATGATCGAGAAGCGAATGAGTCAGCGAGCTTGGTCTTTCATAGTGGTTAAGGCAGGGCTATTCTATATCCTTTTTGGATGGAATCAAAAGGAGAGCCAAGATCATCATAACCCTAGCATCACAACCCTTTATATAATTTTAAAATCCAAATTTATTATCAATCCATCATTAATAATAGAAAAGCAGGTTAATAAGTTTATACACACATAACATCCATATCCTATAAATCAAACTCATAATGAATACATTCATTAGATCACTTTATTGAGTTCCTCTGCAGTGACAAGTTCATGTTTCACAAAATAACATATAAACCCATCGAATGGAGAAATAAAATCCAACACATGAATGCTAACTCAATATACACAAGTGATTCTCGTGGAATATAAAATTGGCTAAAGGAAATAGAATAGATGAATCTTGAAATTGTGTTGCAAATTTTCAACCAAAGGACTTATGACATAGCGAACCAATAATTCGACTGTTGCATACCAGAACACACATCAAGTATGAGTATGAATTTTATGTTTTATGTGAAGAAGTAGTTGACTCATAGAATTATCTACATATATTGTTTGCATGTTGAGGTGAAGTTATATATAAACAACACTATAGTGTATTTAAAGACAATGTACATGTTATTGCTTCTAGGGTGTTGAATTCTCTTCAGAAAGCTACCCCAATAATATGCTAGGAAAGCCCAAGGGAAGCTAGGTTGACTTAATTATCCTAGATATATCTATCAAAAAGGTTAGATTGATCTATTCTCAATTATACACATGTGGCAAAAGATGATTCGTTCGCCCCTAATGCACCCGTCAATCCATCTCTAGGTCAACACGGAGAAGATAAATCATGAATAACTACTAACTATTAGTACAGGTGGCTAAGACATGGGGGAGGTATACTCAGATGCTTTGAATTTCGACTCCAAGACCTCATATGACAACATCCGATATCTTAACATTCTTAATTATACATGAGCTTATAGGATGCAGTCGAGTCAACCTAGCTATTCGCTATCTTGGTTAACCTACCTTCTTCCAAAGTGAACATAATGTAATTTACATCAGCCTACTCTTGTTTTACTCGACTTTCCTACTAATGAAAGAGTATTTAGGTCAACCTACATATGTTTGAATTAACCTATCTACAACAAAGAGTTAGGTAGCAAAGTTTTATCTTTATAGGCCAGTCAACCTTTTATTTAGATTGAAAAAAAAAACAAATGTCTGGCCAGTATCAATCCATCTAGCTCATCTTATCCTAAAGTTTGAATCTAGTCATTTTAACCATATATTTTAGCTTTATGTCAAGAGTCTATTTGCAGTGTGAAGTTTTTTACTTTCAACTAAAAACCCTAGTGGGATCTAGTCATTTTAATTATATATTTGGCATCTCGCTTATCTTAACTTCTTACACTTGGAGGATTAAGAAGACTAATATATTAAGAGAAGAGAGTTAAAGTCCCAACAAGTTCTTTTTACGCGTTTGCTATTGGCTATCCTTGGGAACTCAAAGATTGCCCATCTAATTAAAAGTTTTACACACTAATATTAATGTTCTATTTCTATAGTTTTATTAATCTATTTATCTAATTACAGAAGAACTTAATCTTTGTTATATACTTATAATATTGTCTGCCTACCATGTTAGTCTTTTTGTCTATATCACTCTCCAAGAATTCATCTTTTTATTATAACATTATGTTCAACTTTCAATTAGAAAACCCCTATTCTTATTATTTTGTGTTTATTCCAAATGATTTTGAATATATTGAAGCATCCACATAAATAGGCCAATATCAATGAAGTGGTCCTTTGTTCTAGTTTTTGACATATTTATTCTTTTCCCTTGATGGATGTATTTTTCAGCTAATGGTCCAAAACATCGAATATTCTTGGTTCAAGAGAATAGTTGTTTTCTTCCTGTCTTTTGCAAGTCAACTCATTGTCCAAACATTGAACTTTAAGAGTCCAATCATTTTCATTGTTATTGTTTATGCCTTTTTATGTTTTTACTTCCTATTTGTTTATGTTTTAGCTTAGTGTGCATAAAGAAATTGAAACTTTGTTGCTCTTCTTATTTTCTAGATTAATTTTTGAACAATAAACACTATGCAATTGTATTGTTTATAATTGGATGTCATTTTCTACATTAAAAAAATTCGAGAACTAAGCAGCCAACTAGTGCAAAAGATAGGTCGGACCTTATAAATGGTTTGAAAGTATCATAAAAACAAAAAATTGATGCCCATTACGAAGTCCTTGAGTCCATTGTCATGTGGCATCATCGAGGTGCCATCGAAGAATAAAGTAACAATTAAGTAATTGTTTGGTCTAACGGTAAGCGATTTGTATGACTTCGACTTTTCTAGTGACTATCTTCAAATTTGCAATTAGTATTGGGACCTTGACGCTGCTAGGAGGGGTTTGAATAGTATCTCATCTAAAACGTTGTTTCCTATAATAATTAGTGTGTATAGCGAAAATACAAGACAAAGATTAACAAAAGAAGGCAAACCTAACACGTTGTTTAACGTGGTTCGGAGATGAAGCTCCTACTCCATGGTTGTCCGTAAGATGGAAGATTCCGATCCATCGGTGGATGACTCTCCAGAAAATCTCCAGCTAGCTCGAGTAGCTCCTTGTGGGTGGGGAAACCTCGCCACAAACTAGCACAAACTCTTGATCACTCAAGAAGACCTTGGAGACTCTAATAGGGGTTAACCACTTCTATTTTCATCAACCTTGGCCAAGCACCCCGAGTTCTATTAAATAGAGCTCGGGAGGAAACACCTAGCTGTGTATTTTTCCACCAGTCGGCTGGTAAAACCACTAGTTGATTGGTACTAAGTGGAATTCGACCGTTACAGACCAACGGCTTGATACCTGTCGACTGGTAAAAGTATCAGTCAACTGCTCCACATGGTTGAGCGAACATGACATTCTATTCGCTAGCAGTCGACTGATGAAAACACCAGTCGACTGCTACAGTATTGATATAGTAATTGTTACAGTAAAACTCTAAACATAGAATTTTATCCTGAGTACAATCTCTCATGCATTCGTCCTTGCCCGCACAACCTAGACCTAGCCTTCTAGCCTCCTCCATCAGCCTCGTGTCCCTCGGATACCTCCTCATCCTTCACGTCTTACCTTCTGGAGCTTCCTTCGGCCTTGTACTTGTCGTTGGGTCTTCCTTTGCCAAGAGGTCGCATCTTCGAGATTTCATCCATTGCCAAGTCATACTTGGACTTACGTTGCTAAGATTACATGTTTGAACCTACACCGCCAAGACTCACCCTTGGACCTTCTTCTTTTGCTAAAATCACACTTGGACTCTCCTTGTTGTACCTACAACCTGTATACTTACAATGCATATTGAATACAACAATAAATTTAACTTAAATCTTTGTCCAAATATCAAAACTTAAGACACTCAGATTACTTCAACAATTCGACCTTCTCGATTCTTATTCTGTATGAGAAGCCCCTCCCCCCTTCCCCTCTTTAAGAATTATGCCAAAATATTTGAGATGGAAAGGACATATATCATTGCAAATAATGTGACGAAAGTGAATTAAAATGTTAGAGATGAAACCTTGAAGGATTGAAGTGCTAAAGAGAATTTGATAGTCTTGTTGGAATCATCACAGTGGAGGGGGGCACATTGGCTTGGCAAAGAAACTTATTTTTATGCATGATTTTCCTATGGTACTAGATCAAACTTTATAGAAATAAAAACTAGAAGAAATTATATTTCATGATTCTTATAAAATTAAATTTATCTCATTTATCTTAAACTAAAATTTATAATTTTCATTTTGATTACTCAATCTTTAATTATGAAAAGTAACTCTTAAAATTATAACTACTCACTTTAAATTATTGAATGATTAACACTTAATTTATTTCAATTAAATTCTCTATTCATTATGATAATTAACTCTTAATTATATTTCATCCTCTTGTTTGCTATATGCAACATATGTTGAGAGCTTGAATCAAATATGTACAACTCTGTACGCTCTCAAACATAGTAACAATATACCTAAATGATCAAAATCTTTAATTTTGAATGAAACATTTTCTATTCAATACAAGTGTCTATCGGCATCTAGCAAGGCGTCAAAACCCGTTACTCCAAAAGTGGTGGCTTCCATAAAAACCCTTTGATACCTCAGATTTCCATTTGTAACAACTATACATGGTAGCAACTCTATATTATCCATTCAACATGAAGGCCATTAAAGTCTATGCCTAGAATCTCTATTATATTGGAGTCCATCATATATATATATATATATATATATATATATATATAATGTTGATATTGTGCGCGACTGTGCGCGTCGCGCACAATATCAACGTTTTTTTATTTTTAAATTAAAAAATAATTAAAAATTTTCTTTACGATTTTATTTATAGGGTTCAGGCTTTGGATATAGTGTTAAAGCTATTTTTTTTTTTTAGATTTTATCTATAGGGTTTAGGCTTTCTAATTAAGTTATAGTGTTTGGTTTAAAAAAAAATTATATATATATATATAATTATACTTAAAATAAATTTTAGTCCAGATTTATTTTTATCGATAATTTTAATTTTTTACTAGTTAAATTATATTTGGTCAATCATTTTTAAGTTTTAGATTTGACCAATAATTTTTTTATTTTTTATAGATTAAAGTTAAATTTGATCATTTTTATTTTTTTACTCGCATTAGATTTGATTGATAATTTTAATTTTTTAATATTAAAATTAGATTTGGTTGGTAATTTATTTTTATTTTTTTATTAAAATTTGACTCATACTTTTTAATTTTTTACTGATAAAAAATTAATTTAATAATTAAAATTAAGCCTTGTTAATAAATTAAAAATGTATAGTTAATTAATATTTTTTTATAAAAATACTTTTGAAAGTCTTTCAAAAGTATATTTAACGTTGTACTATTATTTCTCTCTAAATTTTATTTTTTTTTCTCTTTGTTCCTTTATTATCATTTTTTTACCATTATTATTGTGTTCTTGCTCACGAGTTATTATGCACACCTTTTTTTTAATAATTTGTCATCGATATTTACTAACTAAATATTTTTGACTAAATAAATTTAATTAATGATTTAACTAAATTAAAATTAATAAAAGACAGCTTGATTCACGAAGGTTCTGCCAATGTGGGATCCTAAGGAAAGGTCTATTAAATGTAGTGCCTATATCTACTAGACTATTACTCAAACTTATTATATCTAAGTCACACAATAATAATTTTTACAATTGCGTAAAGGTTTATCTTCATCGAAGTTAAAATTAATTGATAATTTTTTTTAAAAAAATAACAATAAAAATGTATAGTAATAGTATTATAATAATTTATTAATTGTTGTCAAATTAGTTAACATAAAATATTTTTTATTTTTTATAAATTTTACTAATAAAAAAGTGAGATTTGATACAAGATAAAATTATTACTATGTGACTTAGTTGGTGATTGTATAAATAATCATTAGTAATGTATAAAATTATCCTTTCAAATTTTACTAATAAAATTAAATATCTCTAATAATATTTTTAATATTTATTTTTTAAAAAAAATATTAAGACTTTAATTTATTTTTTCAACCTAGGACCTCTAGAATAATTGAGACGCCCTGCTTAATGCTCAACAACAAATTAAAGAGTGGTCTGATCATGCAATGACACATGCAAATTTGTCATTCCAAAGGAGAAGGTCAATGTTAGTCGATGGTCTGAATTCATATTCCTAATTTGAGATGTTTGTTGGTTGACATGGTTATCATAATCAATGTGATTATAATGTACTTTTAGAGATAGATTATACTCTGAATGATTTAAGTGAGAGCATCTTGATCAATAACATTGAAAATCAATCCAAACTTGGTCCATCTTGACCGGGGGTCAATTTACACTAACTAATTAAAGAGGGCTACTTTTCGCACCCCTCTGACATGCCCCTCCTTCCGGCCCCACTTCTTATTCTAATTTTCTTCCGTTTCTACCCTTTTCATTTATTTGTTTTATTTTTTTTTAGTTTTGTTCTTTATTTGTTTCCTGTTTTTTTTTTTAAGTTTTGTTTATTTTTTGTTTTTAATCTGTTTTTAAAATTTTTATCAATTTTATTTTTTTTAATAATTTATTATTATATATTTATAATTTTTGTTTTTTTTAGTTATAGATTTTAAGAGTTATCAACACTTGAAGCTCGAAGGATGGGTAATTTAAGAAGAGAGAAAGTTCTGACATGTGAGCGTTGGAGGGGTAATTTAAAGGGAGAGAGATATTTTGACATATGTCAAAGATTAGAGGGTGGGTAATTTAAAGAGAGTGAAAAGTTTTGACATATGTCAAGAGTTGAAAGTGAAATAATTTAAAGGGTTGAAAGTACGGTAATTTAAAGGGAATGAAGGTTCTGACATATGTTAAGAGTTGAAGATGCGTAATTTAAAGGAGAGGGTATTTTGAAAAAAAATATATAAAAAATAATAAATAAAATTGATTAAAAAATAAAATTAAATAAAATTTTAAAAATAATAATCAAAATTAATTAAAAAATAAAACTAAATAAAATTTAAATAAAATTTAAAAATATATAAGTATTGATGACAAAAAATAATAAACTAAATTAATTAAAAAATAATAAACTAAATTTATTAAAAAATAAAATTAAATAAAAATTAAAGAAAATTACAAAATAATAAACAAAATTAATTAAAAAATAAAACCAAATAAAAATTCAATAAAATTTAAAAATATATAAGTATTATGAAAAAATAATAAATAAAATTAATTAAAAAATAAAATTAAATAAAATTTTAAAAAATAAAGAAAAAAGAAAGGGTAAAACTGTCATTTGACAGGGAGAGAGAGGATGGGAGAGGGGGTGCGGTGTCAGATGAGAGGGGGGAAAAGCAATTTACCTAATTAAATAGTCGGTTGATAAAGAATTCTAATATACTGGCACTACTAGAAAATCCTTATTCAACAATCATTATAAAAAATATTGCAAATAACAATGGAACCCCCGACGGAATAAAATTCAGTCAGTAATTATCGACAGATTTCAATTTTTTCGGTATTCTCCCACGGAATTTGTATCAGTCGGTAATTATCGACAGAATAACAATTTCCATCAGGAATTCTTGACGAAAATTAAATATCAGTCGGTAAACTCCGACTGATACAAATTCTGTCGGCGAATATCAATGGAAATGGTTATTTAGTCGGCAAATCGACACTTTGGTAAACGGGTTTAGAAGTTCTGAGTTAACGGGTTTAGGAGTTTACCGACGGAATAAGGATTCCGTCGATAATTACCGATGGAATAGTTATTCCGTTGGTAAATGCCTTTGGTTTATAGATTCACGGTAAATGGGTTTGGGCTAAATAGCTTACCAACAGAATTTTCATCGGTAGCTACCGACGGAATTATATTTTTGTCGGTATATACGGACGAAATTTTAATTCCGTCAGGAATTAACGATGGAATTATAATTCCGTCGATAACCTTGATTAGAATTAGGGCGCACGACTCTCATTCCTCTTCGCGCAAACTTTCAACTTTCTCTCGGTGATCCTCTCCTCTCCGCGTCCAGCAGCTCTGCGTCCAACAGCCTCGTGTCCTCTTCTGTTCTCGGCGATTGGTAATCGGCGACTCAAGTATGCTTCTCTCATCCCTCGTCTCTTCCGTTTCACCCGCACGACGACCGCCGCAGGGCCTGCTCACGGTCGGTTAGCCCGCCCTAGGCGGCTTCTCGCGACAGGTCGGCCGTCGCAAGCGCTCAGGCGCTTGATCGCGGAAGGCCAACTGCCACAGGCGTTTGCTTGCGGCAGACTAGCCGCCGCAGGCGCCTGCTCGTGGCAGGTCAGCCGCTGCAGGCCCCTGCTCGTGGTATGTTGGCCACCACATGCGCCTGCTCGTGGCAGGCCGGCCGCTGAAGGCATCGCAAGCTGCCCGCCGCAGGCGCTTACTCAAGTCTCCTCTGGATATATCCATCTCTGCATTCCATCATGAATTAGACAGTTTCAACAAACGTTGATCATACAGATTAGTTTTGATCATCATTCATAAAGGAACATCACAACAAAAGAAACATGAATTGCAAGTATCAAAGATAAAATAATTCTTAACAAAAGATTCTATAAGGTCTGAGTTAGCTTTCTAGATTTTTTGTTAAAAAAATAATAAAAGGGAGACTTATTGCTATGCGGTTTAGGAGACTCGTTTCATGTATGACTAATGAACTTAAATATGGAAAAGGAGAGTTCTTCCAAATCATAGATGAGCTTCCATGTATCAACAGTTACTTAGTGGTTTAACCTTGTTGCTCTCACTCCTAATGGGAAATACTTTCATATCGAATATTGTGTGATGATATCTCGTGGTCATGAATGGAGAAAACTATATTGTTCAGTTAAGAATTTTGATTTCTAGTTGAAATGGTAATCTTTTGTTACTTTGGCACACTTAAAAACATGTTTAGATCAACTCAAATGAGTGTTATTATGCATAGAATGAGAATTCTAGCAACACCTTAGTCAAACCATTTCTGTGTGAGGTTTGCAGGTCCGTTGTTCTATACATTAGATTTGTTTTACTTGCATTATCTTTTGTTTATTATAGTTAGTTTCATTATATGTAGCTCTAAGAAACAACATGTGTTTATTAGAAAGTCTAAGTTTACAATGATTCTCTAAGCAATACCATTATATTCTAAGTTTATAATTATACCATGATATTCTAAGTTTATCATTTATTTGCCTTAGGTAACAATGTATATGAACAAAGATTGGATGTGTAATCGATTAGAAAATGGAATTATTAGAGATGATTTTATTGTTGAAGTTGAACAGTTTGTGACCTTTACTAAAAGTCATCCAGAATGTATGAATAATGTTGAGTAACAATGTTCATGCAATCATAAAAAAATATCAAAATAGAGCTTTCCGTGATAAGGATATTGTAAAAATGCATATATGTAGAAATGATTTTGTGTCAAAATACTACAATTGGTACTGTCACAGAGAGCCTTATTTATATGAACCAATTGGGCCTTCTGGTGGCTCGTCTTCTGGGAAAACTGTTATCACTTCTGAAGCATCAAATAATATTGATATTCAATGCAATCAATGGTTCATGATGCGATGAATGCAATTGATTATTCTAATATAGATGAAATACCCATACATGAATATCAGCAACTATATGAAATGTTAAAGGCTAGTGAAAGAGAAGTGTGGGAAGACATTCTTTCTGGTCATTCTCAACTATCAGCTACTGCAAGGTTATTGAATATGAAAGAAGAATATCATTTTCTGAAAGATATTACGAAGACATCTGTCAATTGATGACAGAATTGCTCCCTGCTGATAACATAATGATTGATAGCTTTTATGAAACAAAAAAATTAATCAGAGGTTTATGTAGGATCGAAAGCGCTAGAGGGGGGTGAATAGTGCTCGTGGCTAATTTGTTCGTTAGAGTAAAACACGCAGCGGAAAAATAAAACAATACACGAATATCAAGAATTTTACTTGGTTTAAAGCTTGTAGTGACTCTTACTCCAAGACTCACACTCGTTGAATATTTACTTTGGGCAATCACAATCAATTTGAAATATTACAACTTTAAGTACAGTTAATTAAAGTGCAGTAAAATATACCAACAACTAAGATCAGTAAACTTGAGGCTTCTGGTCGTCGGAGTCGAGTTACAGCTTTGTCAGATAGTTATTTGTGCAGCACATGGAAGAAGGATCATGATTTCAAGTGTTACATAAGTTGCTGCTCGAACCAGACTGAAATAGCCTGTTGAGGGCACCTCCAACTGCATGGAGGGGGCCTCTAATCCCACAGAAATCGCAGCGTTAATAAGCTCCTCATCTTCGCTGCTTATCTGCCTGAGGGCGCCTCCAAGCTCCATGGAGGGCGCCCTCCAAGCAGCATCCAAGGCGCCTCTAAGCTCCATGAAGGGCACCCTCCAAGTAGCGTCCAGGGCACCTCCAATCTCCATAGAGGGCGCCTTTGCGCCTTGCTGCGGGGTTCTCGACCAAGTCACCCGAGGCGCCTCCAAGCTCCATGGAGGGTGCCTTGGGACTGTTCATCCGAAGCTTTTCTTGTGCAATTTCCGTCCTGCAAGGCATGTTAGTCTACAAACAAGGTATACCCTGTAAAACAAAGTTAGTACAACAAAATAAGATAAATAGAAACATATTTTGACAGTCTCCAGACTATCCGGTTCTGACTTCGGATTTCACCTCTGGAAACCCTAGGTCGAACTGACGCCTACTATTCCCTCACCGGGGAATGCATCCTCACCTACTCCACTCAAGAGAGTTTACTTGTTTGCCAGATTGATCCTCCAGACCAATTGGACTTTTGCTCAATGTTCGAATTTCCAGGACTTTTTACTGGACATTCGCTCCACGATCCGTCCAGTCTTCCACCCCATTCGCGACACCAGGATTTCAACCTAGAGTTCCCAACTCTAGGGATTTTGCCCGAAGCCTTCGACCCACCAAGACTTTTCACCTAGAGTTACCACCCCCTACGACCTAGGGTTACCTCCCCCTAGGATTTTCCACCTGCCTAATTTGATCAGTTAGGACTTCTCCTCACCTAGGGTTATCACCCTCTAGGATTTTCCACCTGCCTAACCGCAGTTAGGACTTTTTTCTAAGTACACTTAGAACTTTCCTTGTAATGACCCGGCCCCTCGACCCCTTGGGCGACCCAACTGGCGGCCCATTTGGCGGTTCCTTGGGTGGCCCAACTGGCGGCCCATCTGGCGACCACTTATGTCGTCGACCGACAACCCTCGGCCGTGTCGTTACTCACTAGGTCTTTCCACCCTTGGCCAGTGGATTTTTGCCTTCCCTAGGATTCGAACTTTAGACCTCCAGGCTAAGTACTAGAGTTTATGAATCTTGGTAGCCAAGTGAGTGACACTCACTTGGCTACCAGGATTCATAAACTCTAGTACTTAGCCTGGAGGTCTAAAGTTCGAATCCTGGGGAAGGCAAAAATCCACTGGCCAAGGGTCGGAATACCTAGTGAGTAATGGCACGGCCGAGGGTCATCGGTCGACGACATAAGGGGTCGCCAGATGGGCCTCTAGTTGGGCCGCCCAAGGGACCGCCAAGGGGTCGCCAGTTGGGTTGGCCAAGGGGCTGAGGGGTCGGGTCATTACAATAAAAAGGCGCCTTTTATTGTAACGACCCGACCCCTTGGCCCCTTGGGCGGCCCAACTGGCGACCCCTTATGTCGTCGACCGACGACCCTCGGCCGTGCTGTTACTCACTAGGTCTTCCCACCCCTGGCTAGTGGATTTTTTTCCTTCCTCAATATTCGAACTCTAGACCTCCAGGCTAAGTACTAGAGTTTATGAATCCTGGTATCTAAGTGAGACACCTTTTTATTGTAACGACCTGGCCCCCCGGCCCCTTGGGCGGCACAACTGGCGACTCATTTGGCAGCCCCTTGGCAGTCCCTTGAGCGTGTGCCGTTACTCACAAGTTCTTCCCACCCCTGGCCAGTGATTTTTTTCCTTCCTCAAGATCCAAATGGGCTGCCAGTTGGGCCGCCAAATGGGCTGCCAGTTGGGCCGCCAAATGGGCTGCCAATTGGGTCGCCCAAGGGGCCAGGGGGTCGGGTCGTTACATTCCTGCAATCTCATTTAAAACTCGTTAGATCACAAATAACCTTAACTTTGAACCCTTTGTCATTATCAAAACTCAGGTTCGATCGTCGGATGCTTCCCGCACCAACAATCTCCCCTTTTTTTATTATGACAACAAAATTCAAAGTTAAGTAAACCATAATTTGATAAAGGCATAAATGTGTACAAGTTAAAAAGATGTAACAACAATATTCAAGAAATCAAGTGCAATTGAAAAATATTTAAATGCAATATTTAGAACAACTAATTGCAACAATTTGCAAGTTGTATCTCCCCCTTAATCACTTATTCACTTTTTCCTCCCCCTTAGTTACTTAACCCTCACTTTTTCCTCCCCCTTTGCCATATATCAAAAATAAATAGAGAGAAGGTTGTAAAATGACTTAGCTTTGAAAAATGACTTACCAAAAATTTGAAATAATTAAAGAATTTTATTAAAATTTAGCTAAGTACTTTAGTTTTTAAAAGATGTGGATAAAAGCTGAGTGAAGTACTTAAAAAAAATTTATAGAAAGCTTAGTTAAGGTAAAAATTTTTATAAAAATACTTATCTTTAAACATTATTTTGTTTAAAAACTTAGTTTTTAAAAAAACTTTGTTTAAACACTAAGCTTTAAAAGTATGATTTTTGTTTAAACATTAAGCTTAGAAATAATTTTTGATTAAACATTAAGCTTAAAAATAATTTTTTAAAACTAAGCTTAAAAAGACTAAGCTTAAAAATAATATTTTGTTTAAAACTAAGCTTAAAAATAAATTTTGTTTAAACATTAAGTTTAAAAATATTTCGATTAAAACTAAGCTTAAAAATAAATTTTGTTTAAACATTAAAAAAACTGAAGGTTTGAAAAGTAAATGTGAAAAAACTCTAATTTGGCATCTTTTACTTTCCCTTGATTAATGTCAGCCAATTTCCTAAAGTCCAAGCATGAGTAACAAACTATTTACCTTTAAACAAATGTCTAACCTTTAGTTACTAGCTATTTACCATGAGATAATAGCTTTCACTTGGTTAGTCAAATTAAGTAAGTGTTCCAGTTAGTTTGACTAAGCTTGGATAACTTAATTTAATTAATTTAAATTTGGTATTTATTGCCCAGACTTATGTTGATGCACAGACATAAGCATTCTGAAGTCCAAACATTACCCTATGCATCTCTCACCATTCTAAGTATTTTTCATACACAAGCAAGGTAATTCTAGTGTGCTTGTAAGATGCTCTGGTTGAAACCTAGGGGTACATGCTTTCTAGGGAGTAGATGTCTAGGCTAAGTCCAAATTTTGAAACACTAATAAAATTAGAATTTTTAAAAATATTTTTCCTAGAATTTTATAAAACTTTGAAGTAGGAATAGTAAAGAGGAAAAATGTCTTTAAAATAGACTCTATTCGACTAAGCACATCCCTATTTGTCTTTAAAGTGCACTGAACTCAAGTTCAGGTAAGGATTTTATGAAAATATCAGTCAATTTTGACTTAGACTTAACATAGTTAAGTGCAATGTCACCCTTAACTACATGATCCCTTACAAAGTGATGTTTCACTTCTATGTATTTAGTCATTGAGTGGTGAATCATATTCTTGGTTAAATTAATTGAACTTATGTTATCAATTGAAATTTTTATATTTTTATATTCTAATTGATAGTCCTTTAAGGTATGCATCATCCATAATAGTTGAGATGCACATTCCCCTAGGGCTATGTACTCAGCTTCAGTAGTGGATAAATCAACACAGTGTTGCTTTCTGCTTGACCAACTTACTAGGCACTAACCTAGAAATTGACAGCTACCACTTGTGTTTTTTCTATTTAGTTTGTACCTGGCATAGTTTGAGTCAGAATAGCCAATTAGGTCAACGGTGCAAGTTCTAGGGTACCAAAGTCCTACATTTAGGGTTCTCTTAATATATCTAAGTATTCTTTTAACATTTGTTAGGTGTGACTGTTTAGCACAAGATTGGTATTTTGCACACATACCTACTGCAAACAGAATGTCAGGTCAACTTGTAGTTAGGTAAAATAGACTCCCTATCGCACTTCGATAGTATTTTAAGTCTACTAATTTTCCTTCTAAGTCAAAGTCAATTTTAACATTAGTTGTCATTGGGGTATTTATATTTTTAGAATTTTTCATGCCAAATTTTCTAATTAATTCCTTAGCATATTTTTTTTAAAGATATAAATTCCTTCTTTGGTTTGTTTAATTTGTAAACCTAAAAAGAAGTTAAGTTCCCAACTAAGCTCATTTCAAATTCACTTTCCATTAATTTGGTAAATTCTTTCAAAAACTTAGTATTGGTTGAGCCAAAAATTATATCATCTACGTAAATTTAGGCTATAAAGATATCTTTTTCTAAGGTTTTTACAAATAAAGTTTGATCTATTTGACCTTGTTTAAACCCCTTAGTTATTAGATAAGTTTATAGGCGTTCATACCAAGCCCTAGGTGTTTATTTTAATCCATATAGGGCTTTCTTTAACCTAAGGACATGGTTTGGGTGGTATAAGTCTTCAAATCTGGGGGTTGACTTACATACACTTCTTCCTTAATGAACCCATTTAAAAATACATATTTTACATACATTTGGTGTAACTTGAATCCTTTATGTGCTGCATAGGCCACAAGCATCCTAATGGATTCAAGTCTGGCTGCGGGAGCATAGGTTTCATCATACTCTAACCCTTCTACTTGACTGAACCCTTTTGCTATCAATCTAGCTTTGTTTCTTACTATTTCGCCCTTATCTCCATTTTTTTTTTTCTAAATACCCATTTAGTGTCAACTATGGTTTTATTTATGGGGTTAGGTACTAGTTCCCAGACTTGGTTTCTTTCAAATTGGGCTAACTCCTCTTGGATTTCTAATATTCAGTCTGGGTCTGGTAGGGCTTCTTCTATAGTCTTAGGCTCAATTTTAGAAATAAAGGCTATCTGACTCAGGTTTTTATAAGATAATCTAGTTCGAACTCCTAGAGTTGGGTCACCTAAAATTTGGCCGGATGGGTGATTGATATTTATTCTTGATGGTCTTATATTAGGGTTAATAATTCGTTCTTGTGATTCAGTAGGTTTAATTTGAGCATCTTCATCATCTTGTATGTTTCTTGAATTAATATTTTCTATATTTTGATTAATATTTTCATTGATTTAGTTATTTTCTTCATCAAAAATTATATTAGTGATTTCTTCAACTTTTAGGGTTTCTTAGTTATATACTCTGTAAGCCCTACAAGTTGTGAAGTACCCTAAGAAGATTCCTACTGTTGATTTGGATGTGAATTTTCTTAGGTAGTCCTTGGCATTTAGAATATGAACTTTATATCCAAACACCTTTAGATAATTTAGGTTGGGTAATTTATTGTAATAAATTTCATAAGGGGTTTTATTGTGAAATTTGTTAATTAATATTCTATTTTGAATATAGGATACAATATTTATTGTCTCAGCCCAAAATTGGTTGTTTAAGTTATATTCATTTAATATGGTTCTAGCAGCTTCTTGTAGTGTTCTATTTTTCCATTCTACTAGTCCATTTTGTTGGGGAGTTCTAGGACATGAAAATTCATGCTTATATCCGTTAATTATACAAAATTTAGTAAATTTATGGTGTTCAAATTCTCCTTCATGATCACTTTTGATTCTTTTAATTTTAGCATCTTTTTCATTTTCTATTAACTTGCAAAAATTATTAAAGATTTCAAAGGTTTCATCTTTAGTCTTTAAAAATATTACCCAAGTAAATCTTGAGTAATCATCAATTATAACTAAGTAATATTGATTTTTGCTTAGTGACTTGGCTCCATGTGAATCAAACAGGTCTAAGTGTAGGAACTCAAGTATTGAATTAGTTCTATTTAAGTTAGTTAACTTGTGGGTTGATTTGGTATGTTTACCCTGTTGGCAAGCATTATAGACTGTATTTTTTATAAATTTTAATTTGAGTAAACCTCTAACTAAGTCATTTTGACTCATTTTTTAAATGAGTCTGGTATGAGTGTGACCTAGTCTTCTATGCCACAACGTAGTTTCCTCTTGTTGTGTCAATAGACACTTTAGTGAGAAGGTTGGCAGGTCAATTGTATAGATGTTTTTTTTCCTAATTCCCTTAAGTGTAATTTTAGAATTTTTAACACTTTTAATTAAGCAATCAGAGTTTGAAAATGTGACTAAGTACCCTGAGTCACATAATTGACTAATGCTAAGTAAGTTAAAATTCAATTGATCAACCAATAAAACTTTTCAAATATAAAAATCGAAACTCAGTTGAATATTACATGTTCTGATTACCTTAAGTGTTCTGTTATTGCCGAATGCAACTGACTTTAGGTTCTTGAATTTCAGCTTAGTAAATTTCAATCTGTCTCCAGTCATGTGCCTGGAGCATCCACTATCTAACATCCATTGATCCAAATCTTTATGTTCCTACACATAAAGTATTTCATTTAGTTCAATTTGATGGATCAAAAGATAGTTTGATTGAAATCAACTCCTTAATATTCCATCTCACCCCGTCTAGATGGTCAAACATGTTATTCCCATGGGTGATTGTGAGATGGTTTTGTGTTTAATTGAAACTTATTCAGACAATTAGTTTTATTAAGTTAAATTAGGTTAAGAATTGGTTAGATTGATTAGTTTTAATAATATTTAGTTTAGTTACGTTTTAAGTTTTGTGTTGATTTAATTAAGTTAAATTAATTAGTTTTATTTGGTTAATTAATTAGGTTAATTAATTGTTTAGATTAACTAATTAATTAAATTGATTGATTGATTAATTGTTTAGATTAATTGCTTAAATAATTACTTAATTGATTAGATTGATTAATTGTTTATTAAATTTGTTTTATTCTAGTCCATCTCACCCTTTTCTAAATTACCAATCAGGGAACCTTATAGGTTTTTGTGACATGGTTAATTTAATCTTTGATTTATGTTATCATCTAAGGATTAATTTACATTTGAGTTAGACTCAGGTTTTTCAATTAGTCAATTAAATAGTCATTTCAATTATTGACTTCTAGGCTGTGGCGAGGCACTAGGTCTTCTTGGGTATAGGATGATCCACCACTTCTAGACAAAGTCTTTTAAAGAAATTGGATATTTAATTTTCTTTTTGAAACCCCTAGGTCTAACTAATCAAGTGTAAATCACACCTAAGTCCTTATCTTACCTAGTCTAAGCATGCATAATGAAAATAGTAGGACAAACATCAAACAATTCTATTTATATATAAAAATAAATTTTCTATTGGCTCCTCCTGGATCATAGCCTTAATAAGGTCTATCAAGGTAATGGATTTGATCCTTAAGGACCCAATATTGTCCAAGTCCAACTTGATTAACCAAGTTCGACTTGGGAACCCATGCTTGGACTATTTTCTTATTAACTTGATCTATACTTTTGTTTAGCCTTAAACCTAAGTCATGATCGGTTGTAAACGACTCTTTATTTTCCAAGAATTAGGTCCATGATCTTGGAACCTAAAGTGAATCATTCTAACATGTTTTTAAGTTCTTTGACTTGAGTTTTCAAATTGAAATTTTTTTCCTTAAGTTGTTGGACTTAATATGAACTTTCAATTTGAACTGGCTTAGTCAAAGGACTCAATTTAGTCTCCTCCTTAAGTATTGTTATTTCCTTTTGGAGTGACTTGACTCGGAGGTTGGATTTAGCTAACTTACGTATAAGATAATTGACTAAATTATGTAGTTTAGTAAATTGAGAATTTCTTATAGTAGGGTTAGGCCCTTCGGAAACCGATACAGATCTGTGGCTTCGCTCAGACTCAGTTTTCGATTCGCTCTCGATTTCTGATTCTTCAAGTTGTTCCCGGGCTGTGAGCATGAGGAAGCTCGTCTGTTCGAGCTCTTCATCGGAGTCTTCTGAAGAAGACTCATCCCATGTTGTTTGCAGTGCTTTCTTCTTCCTTTCCTTCTTTGCTTCCTTTTGGTTTGGATAGTTGGCTTTGATGTGTCCCTTTTGGTTGCAGCCTTAGCATGTTACATTGAACTTCACCTTTGGACTTGATTATACCTTCTTAGACTGAATCACCTTTTTGATATCCTTCTTGGTGAATCCTTTCTTCTTTTTATAGAGTTTGCGTACTAGGTTGATGATCTCAGCTGTGATCTTGTCGTCATCATCCTCTGAGTCCGATTCGTCTTTGGAGTTGAGTTCGGTTCTGAGCTTTGCTTAATTTAAAATTCAAAATAAATTAACTTAAAATTAAATTTAAATCAATTTAAAATCAAAGTTAAAATTAAATTAAATTTAAATTTAAATTATAGTAACATTAAAATTAAAATTAAAAATTAACTTAACTAATACTTAACATAAAACTTAACTTAAATTAAAACTTAATTTAAAACTTAACTTAAATTAAAATTAAATTAACTAAAAATTAATTTAAAAGTAAAATTAAAATTAAACTTAAAATCAAATTAAAATTAAACTAATTAAATTTAATTATATTAAAATTAAATTAAAATTAAAATTAAAATTAAATTAAAATTAAAATTAAACTTAAACTTAAAACTAAATTAAACTTAAAATTTAAATTAAACTTAAACTTAAATTAAATTAAAATTAAAAGTAAAATTAAATTTTAACTTAAAATTAAAATTAAATCTTAAATTAAAACTTAAAATTAAAATTTAAATTTCAAACTTAAATTAAAAACTTAAATTAAACCTTAAATTTAAAACATAAATTTAAAACGTAAATTTAAAACTTAAATTAAAATTTGAAGTATTTAAAACATTTAAAAAATCATTTAAAAGTACTTTTACAATTTATTAAAAAGGATTAATTTAATCCTTTTAAAAATTATTTTAAAAATCTTTTTAAAATTATTTTAATTTTTTTAATAAAATATTTTAAAAATTCTTTTACAAATATTATTTTAAAAATCCTTTTTAAAATTATTTTAAAAATACTTTTAAAAATTATTTTAAAAATTATTTTAAAAATTATTTGGAAATTATTTTTTAAACACTTAATTTAAAACTTAATTAATAAACAATTAAATTAATCAAAATTGAATTAACTTAAACTTTAAACTCTATTAAATAATTAATAAGTAAATAATTAAAACTTAATTGTTTAGTCTAACCTTATTTAGTCTAACCTTATTTAAGAACTTAGTTTGGCTTGCTTAGTATCTTAATTTAACTTAATTAAAACATTTACTTTACTCTAATTCATTTTAAATTAAACTTGACTTTACATTAAAATGTTAATCAAAATTTTAACTTACTTTAATTAAATCATAATTAAAGATTGACTTAAATTAAACTTTAACTTTACTTAACTTTATTTAATAAATTTAATAAATTTAACACTGAATTAATACTAACTTCAAATTTAGTTAATCCTACTTAAATTAAATCTAAAACGAAAAAAAGATGAAATAAATGAGAAATTATATTATAACTAAGACTTTCATTAAATCAATTAACTCAATCAATTAATACAAAATTTAAGTTATTTTAATTAAATAAGTATTAAATTGAGTTACTTATTATTGAGTTAGTAACAAATCAATTCTTAACTTAATCCTATAATAATTGATTATTGATGCATTTAAATAATATTATTTTAATCAAACTTAAATAAACAAGTATATAGAAATACTTAGGTAAATAATACACTTGATTAACATAAGTGTTACTAACACTAAATCCTCTAAAACACTTATGTATAAAAATGTGTTAAGGCCTTAAAATTTAACATACTCAAATCCCAGTATTAACTTAAGAGAGGGTGTTGACTTCAGGGGGAATGTTAACTTTAGGGGGAGTATTAAATTCAAGGGGAGGATCATTTTTTTCAAACTTATTAAAATTTTTAGCCATTTGTTTAGAAACTTTCTTCTTTCTTGAAAATTTTACTTCTATTTTTCATAAGCCTTACTTGAAAAATGCTCTTAAATCTTCTTTTGAAAAATCTTGATAGTTTATTTTTGGTATTTACAGAAAGTTTTTATATCCCTTAGAAAAATGTTTTAAATCATTTTTGTAATTTAGACAATTCTGTTAAAATTATTTTCACAAAGTCACTTTGAAAATATTTTTTTACTCAAAGAAGTTTTTACAAATCTTTACTTAAAAAATAATTCTTTTAATAATAAACTCCTTCAAAGTTCAACTTGCTTTAAAATTTTCATTGAAAATATTACTTAGCAATTTATCTTTGAAATTTTTTCTTCTTAAAGATTTTTTTGTTACTTTTCTATACAAAGTGTTTTCAAAAGGGTTTTCTACTTAGAAAAATTTAAATCTTTGGAAATAATTTTTGAAAAGCTATTAATTGTGAAAACTTACTTTTGTCATTTAGAAAATTTTGTTTAAAATTATTTTAACAAAATTACTTAGAAGTTTTTTTTTTAAAAAAAAACTTTAATTCAAAAATTTTCTTCATTAGTTAAGGACGCTTTTTAGTTGTTTATTTTGAAATAATATCACGTCCAGGGGAAAGATTAATAACTTTAAATATTTTTAAGAGTTTTCAAAGCTGCAAACGTTTAGCCTCACAAATTTCAAAAGTGTTTTAAAATTATAACTTTTAAAAATCAGTTTGATAAATATTTAAGTTTTGAAATATTGCTTTAAAAGATATTTTTGAAAACAATTTGGCACAATTTTCAAAAAGTTTGAAAATCTTACTTTAGTTTTACCATGTTATTCATCCTTTATATCTTTTTCAAATTTCCATTTCTAGAAAAAGGTTTTCAAATTTTTTCCTAGCTATTTTTCAAAATATTTTTTATTTTTAAAAAAATAATTTTAAACTTTCTAACCTTAAAGTTATTTTTGTAAAAACTTGTCTTTTGAAAATCTTATGAAAAATTAGTAGATTTTGAAAGCAATTTCAAATTTTCTAATCTTTAAAGTTATTTTTGCAAATTTTAGAATTATCTAATTTTTGTAACTTTTAGAAATTTTATTTTTTTGAAAACTTAGTAGATTTTAAAAACAATTTCAAAATCACATTATTGGAAATCCTAACATAAAGTTTTTTGCTCTTGAAAATCACGTTCTAGGATGTCTTAAAAGATTTTCTTAAAGTTAATTATTGACTTATTTTCTAAGTTAAACTCCCCAAGTGATCTTGAAAATTTTTATATTGTCAATTTTTTTTACTTACTTTACTTAGAAAATTTTTCATGACTTATCTATTTTTAATTTTTTGATAAATGAGAAAGGGGGAGGGTTAGGTGGTTTAAGTTAGAAAAATACCAAAGATATAACATTAAAACAAGACTAACTTAAAAACTATATCATTTTTGCATATTTTTCTTAACTTATCCCAGGTTGTCATTACATCAAAAATGGAGATATTGTTGGTGCAGGTTGCACTAACAATCTAACTCAGATTTTGATAAATGACAAAGTAAGTTAAGTTAAGTTTGATATGATCTACTGATGTAACCAAGTGTGCAGGAGAAGTCCAAATAGATCGACGGGCTGACCGAATATCTAGCAAGAAATACTGCTAGGTCGATAGGTTGACTAGATAGCTAGTACAAAGTCCGGATAGGTCAACGAGTTGACTGGATATCTGGCATGAAGTCCAGCTAGGTCAACGGGCCGACCAGATAGTTAACACGAAGTCCAGACAAATTGACGGGCTGACTGGATGTCTGGCAAAATGGTAAGTTAAGGTAAGTCACTAGAGGGGAGTGAGTTGGTGAAGACGCATTCCCCGTTTGAAGGAACAGTAGGCATCAATCCAACTTAGATCCATTTTAGAAATCTAAGTTGAGATCTTGACTAGATTTTGGTCTTGAGGAGACAGAATCTAATTACTACTCTATTTTTATAATTGTGCTAACTTTTGTTTTACAGGGTCCTATAATGTTTATTGCCTCGGACTAATCTCTTTCTTGCAGGAAAAAACTTTGCTGGAAAAAGTGGTCCGGTCGCTCGGAAGGGATCCGGGGGTCCAAAGCTGGTCCGAGTGCCCGGAAGGGATCCAGGTACCCAGAGCTGGTCCGAGCTCCCGGAATGCAAAAGTCTATCTCGTTGCAAACGTGGAGCACGCTGATTGGTTGGGTTGACGTCACAGTCTAGGCACCCGAAAGGGATCCAGGCGCCCGGAGCTACCTATATAAGAAGTCTTCCGCTAGAGCATGAAACACAACTTTCGACCATGATTGCTCTATTGTACACTGCTCCAAAGATGCTTCTACAACGTTGCAAAGCACCTCTGAAAACCTCTAACTCAGTTTTAATTTTTTTATTGTTGGTAATTTAGTTTTATAGTTCTTGTACTAATCTTGTAACTCTTTTCACAAACTATTAGTGGATTGCCCAATTAAAGCACTCGAGGAGTGCGGGCCTTAGAGTAGGAGTCGATGAAAGCTCCGAACCAAGTAAAAACTTGGTGTGTTAGCATTGTTCTTATTTTTCTGTTTCCGCCGCTTACTCGATTAAGTTTCAACGATCGGTATTCATCCCCCTCTCTAGCGAACTTTACGATCCAACAAAAACATCTTTCCTTAATGAAAACCTACTCAAAGATGTATATATGATACAACTCGAGAGTTTCACATCTGTTGACATAAATAAAGTATTCAACCTTCAACGGTCCATTTCTAGACTGAAGCAAGTATCCGGGAGTTGGAATATCCATTTTGATGAGGTAATCAAATAGTTTGATTTCTCATAAAATCCTGAAGAACCTTGTGTATACCAAAAGGTTAGTGGGAGTATAATTGTATTCCTAATATTATATGTTGATGACATATTACTCATATGAAACGATATGTTAGTTCTATAGCCAATTAAAATTTAGTTATCCAAGATATTTCCCATGAAAGATATGGGAGAAGCAACTTATATCCTCAGGATGAAGATTTATAGTGATTGACTGAAAATATTGCTTGTTCTTTCAGAATCTACATATATGACAGAGTGCTAAAATGATTTAGCATGTTTGAATCCAAGAAAGATTTTATACCCATGAGGTATGATATTCACCTTTCAAAATATATGTGGCCATGCATAGAAGATGAGAGGATTTGTATGAATAAGATTCCCTATACATCTGCGATATGATCTATCATGTATGTTATGTTATGTACAAGGTCCAATATATTATACTCTTTGAGTGTTACAAGCAGATACCAGTTATATCTAGGAATAGATCATTGGATGACTATAAAGCCAATCCTTAAGTACTTAAGAAGAATTAAGGATATGTTCTTAGTATATAGAGATGGTGATATGGTTATACGCGGGTATATAGATGTCAGCTTCCAAAGAGAAAAGGATGACTCCAAGTCCTAGTATGGATACATATGCATATTAAATAGAGGCGTAGTTGCTAGAAGATTTTCAAGCAAGATGCTATAGCAAATGCTACTTGTGAGGTGAAATACATTGCCGCTTCAGAAGCAACAAAGGAAGAGGTTTGGATCAAAAAGTTCATCACTAAACTAGAAGTGGTTTCGACCATTTTTGAAGCATTACCAATCTACTATGACAACAATAGAGCCATTACGTAAGTAAAGGAACCTGCGTCTCACCGGCAATTCGAACATGTGCTTCGCCGCTATCATCCAATCATGGAGATCATAATTAGGAAATAAATACAACTCAAGAAAATGTTTATTAAAAGAAACCTAACAGATCCTTTGACAAAGTTTCTATCACAAACTATGTTTGAGAGTCATGTCAAGGCCTACGATATAGTACATCATAGTGATTGGCATTTGACCAAGTGGGAGTATGTTATGTTTGAGAGGTATCCTTAGGCAATCACCATATGATTTGTACTATTTATTTCGATAAATAAAAGATTCACTATTTAAATGCACATTACTTATGCCTTTGAATGGTTTTAAACTCACTTATTGAATGTCCGCAATATGATTCATAGCATGAAAAAACTTGTGATTAGATCACAACTACTAAGTATCTCTACATGTGTAATTATGAAAGTATTGAAATATTCCCTAGTCAATAAATTGATGTATTCAGATATCATCAATTCTATGAGACTAGGGCAGACTATACTCCTTGGTCTTATTAAGCAGCTGTTACTCACTAGCTGAAGACATTGAGATATCGAGAGTTAAATGTGAATGCTAGTTATGATAACTAGTTCTTTGGAGTGACCTACTGTAAGAATTCATATAGTTCTCTACATATATGGATATGTCTGTGAAGTTCTTACTACAACTCAAGTGCAAGTTTTTTTTGACTTGAGGATTCAAGTTACCTTGATCATGAAGGCTTATAATTTAACTTCTTAAGTAAATCATCTCCTTGGAGATGTGAACCTAAGATGATTGGATATAAGTTGAAATGTCTGAAGGTGTTTGGATAACCCATAGAGGATTTATCGCTCCTTGTGAGGAGACGTATATCCTATAGCCACTTGTCAAGATTGTTATTTAAAGTCTTTGTAAAGCATCACATGTTAAGAGTATAGACTCTTAGACATATGTAGGAGTAATTTGAATTCATAGGAGTTAATATTACTCGGGCTAGGTATGTCGTAGTCAGACTAGTGGGGATAGACACATAGACCATGTCCTGAACCAAGTAGCTATAAAACAAGTAAAAGGAATGAGGCATGACTTATTCTAGCTATTGAAGGGTTCAAAACTAGTTCTAGAATCAATTGTAATTTTTTAGTTAATTAGGGATCATGATGTACTATTAGGTGTCACTCATGATTGATCAACAATTTAATAGTTAATTATGGATGACCAAGATAAATTAGGAATATATTGGGTCACATATACTACGAGTATCTGAAAGACGTAAAACAAGTTTGAGAATTTGATTTTTAGATCAAGAGATAATTAAAATATTTGGTTGGACCAGACGAAGGAAAAATATGGAAGATATTTTGTCAGAACAAAAGTACGAATGTACCATATCTCTTATGAAGGAGTTAGACCCTATTTGGTTTAGTAATGAACCAAATTAGTTTAGTTTAAACCAAGATGTTTTGATTGTGAACCAAACCAAGAGGTTAATTGGTCAAATTTTGGTTAAGGAATTTAGGTTGATTTTAGGTTTTTTTTTAGTTCAACTCATCAAGAGGAACTATATATTGATATAGTAAAGAGAAATTAATCAGCCAATTCATTATTTGTTTGTTTAGGTTTTTAAAACCTAGCCTCTCTCTCCTCTCCCTCTCTATCTCTCTCTCTCTCTTTGTTGCCTCCCACCAAGAAGTAAAGGAAGAGATTTTCTTCCTCAAGCTTCTTCGTTTCTTCATTCTTATCTTGGATCGCATTGCCTCCACACTTGTCTAGTACCAATCGGAGGTGAGCCTTATTGATTACCAAAGTTGTCTTGAAGATCTTGGTGTGGATATGAATAGAGGTGAGATTCATGAACGTCGCTAATTGATGCCCTTTCCCCTTCACATCATCTATAAGGTACGTCTAGAATAATTGTTATTCTTAAGTTTTTATTTTACAATTATGTCTACATGAGTTGTATTCTTCATGTGTGTGGTGTGCATCTTGTAATAAAATTAGTTTTATTATCATATTTATTGCTTCCACTAAATGTTTTACGAAACATGTTAAGTACACAACATTAACTTTGAATCATCTCTCTTTATTACTTATCACCATGAGTACCAAAGTTACAGACTTTTTCCAGGAGGTATATGATGGTCATTGTCATGCTTTTATTTTGCATAATGGTTATCTATTTCGAGTATTACAGTTGTGTATTTTAGATTATTCACAAAGGCATTAGAATATGAGTGAGCTTCATAATGAGGAGGCATTTTGTTAGTATTAGCCCTAGTACCAATTATGAGATGATTGTAAAGGGCTCCTTTTGTATCATATTTCATTATTAATAAAGGTAAAGTTGGTTATTATATTTACTTCAATTCAGTGCCGAATGAATAAGCATAATAATGTCCTAGAGTAGGAGGTTCTAATCTACAACATATCAATTGGTTGAATTGATAGTGAGATATTGTAGATATACATAGAACACAACTCTTAACTTTTCCTAGTCGAGCATTAATATACAAGGATAATATTAATACGTTGAGACTAGCATGTAGGTCAACGGATGACTTGATCTCATAAGTCATGGATATGAGATATCAAGTTGACACATAGGTATATATTAGAGAATATGTACTGAATGACCTACCATGAGAATGTTTCATGGACCGTCGTATGAGTGTCATAAAAATTCTCATGTGATTATTGGTATGAATAGTCCTTAGACCTGAAGTGACTACGGTTCCCTACATAAGGAGTTATATACTTTGATATCGTCAAACGTCACCCGTAATAGGGTGGACTATAAAGTCGATCGCTGGGTATGCAATAAATTATGCGGAGGGATGTGAGTGATGTAGATGAAATTTATCCCTTCCATATAACGGAAGTGATATCTATGGGCCTCTTGATTAGTAGGATACAAGAATGCATGGTCATGCTTAAATAAGTCAATATGTGATATTGAGCTTATTTAATTGAATGTGTCTACTTAGAGATCAAGAAACATAAAGATTGATAAGAGGATGACACTATCTATGCCTCATTGATCAATCTAGATATCGAGGATAGAATGATTGAGTCATACAAGATAATAGTCACGGAAAGGTTAAGTCAAATCTCGACATTCTCGTCACTTGGGTAGCAATGATGTCTTGCTAGATGCCACTCATTGCTTATGTATTTAAATGTTGATTTGGATACATTGCCAACGTTATGAGAATCTATTGGGTCACACACAAAGAACAAGTCAATGGAGATGGATTCATATGATGAATCATTGGATTAAGTCTAATTCAAATTGGACTCATTAAGTAAGGCTCAATTAAATCCAACTATTGGATTGAGTCCAATTCAAATTAGACTCATTGAATCAATTGGATTAATGATTAATGAGTTGGACTCATTATATGATTTCATGAAATTTGAATTCATGAAGAAAGAGGAGTGTACAACTTGAGTTACTCATGCATTGGATGCATTGGATGAAGAGTGAACAATTTGAATTGCTCATGCATTGCATGCATTGGATGCATTGAATTCATTGGATGAAGAGTGAACCATTTGAATTGAACATGAATTGGATTCATTGGATGAAGACAAATATTAATGTCAATCAAGACAATTGACATTAAGGCATGAGGCAACTTCATGAATCTATAAAAAGGGGTTTTTGGATTCATTTTCATGATGAGTTTTTGGTGCTCTAGCTCTTCTTTCTCCTCCTCTCTTCCACTTGGCTGAAACCTCCAAGAAAGGTTGCCAGCACAACCTTTGGTTGTTTCATTCTCCACCTTGTGAGTTTGTGAGACAAATGAGACTTGTTAGTGTGGATACCATAGAGGCGCGACCACTTGATCGCGCTAAGATCCGCATCTAAAGAAACGTTGGAATTGGGATTGCGAAGGGCACGTAACAAACGTATAACTTTCTAATGTAGATAATTAATACTTAGTATATGGTTTCCTTTCGCATAGATCTATTGGAAAGGAACTAGATGTTTTCCGCTGTGCTTTCGCGTGTTTAGCGCTCTAATTCCTTACACATTTTGAACATGATAAGATGTTGGCCCTTATCTCTATTAATTTTTATTGGCCCAAGTTGACTAGTGATGTGACTCACTTTGTAGACTGATGTTCTTTATGCTAGCAGTCTAAGAGAATTTTCACCAATGCAGGCTTGTACACTCCCTTACCTGTTCCTAAAGGTCCTTAGTTCGACATCAGTATGGATTTTATATTGAGAATATCCCACACCCAATGAACCTTAGATTATATTCTAGTTATTGTTAATAGGTTTTCAAAGATGGAACATTTTGTAGCTTGTAGGAAGACTATGAATGTTGTCCGGATTGCCTATCTTTACTTCAAAAAGATCATGTGTGTACATAACATTCCTCGATCCATGACTTTAGATTGTGATACCAAGTTCATTAGTCATTTATGGAAGATCTTATGGGGAAAATTGGGAGCATAGTTGAACTTTAGTAGTACCTACAACCCTAGACAAATGGGCATACTAAGCTGGAGAATTGAAGTTTGGACAATCTTCTATGATGTTTGATAGGAACTAAGCTGAAGCAGTGGGATTTGACATTATCTCAAGCAGAATTTGTCTATAATAGATTAAGCAAGAGGACCACAAATTTGAGTCCTTTTGAGGTTGTCTATAGATGGAATCCATTTGGGGTACTGGATTTAGCCCATATCCCATGTACAGGAAGATTCAATCTTAAAGCATATGAGATGATAAAGCATATTTGAGGTATTTATGAGCAAGTGAAGCAATTTATTTAAGAGAACAACACCAAGTACAAGACTCAGGTTGACTGTCATCGTCCTTAGGTACTTTTTGATGTCAATGACTTTATTTGGGTTGTATTGACTAATGATAATTTCTTTGTGGGTGAGTTTAATAAGCTTAAGGATCAAAAGGTTAGACCATATGAGATACTACAAAAGATTAATGATAATGCATACTGGTTGTACCTTCATAGTCACATTAAGACTTCTGATGTATTCGTTGTGAAACACTTGACTCGTTATTCGGTTGATGCTAATGATGCTATTATGAACTCAAGGAGGAGTTCTTCTCATCCCGAGGTAACTGATACAGAATTAACCCAAGAAGACTTCCTGAAGACCTCTCAAATTTCAAAGGGCTATAAATTTTGACTTGGGTATCAAAACGAGACATTTTTGTTTCGAAACAAAGTTTGTGCAGAGAGCTAGATTTGTTACCGGGTGGAATCCGTAACCACTAAATTTTGAATCCTAAAAACATCATCTATGGCCTTTTCAAACTCCGAATATCTATTTTAATATTTTTGGTAATTTCTATTTTTTATATTTAGGGTATTTTTGGCCGTTTTGCTTATTATGAGCTAGAGTTTGTCTATATAAACATCCATTTAGCTACTTGAGAGATGATCCTCGGTTATTAAATATAATTTCCATTTTTCAAAAAAAAAACTTGAGGATGATGGCTTCTGTTCAAATCCCTCTTCTCTTCAACTAGCGAAATAATCGCTATCCTATCTAGCGTTAAATTTATATTTATTTTATTATATTGTTAATCATTGTTCGACCTTATTTAGATGATAGCAAAAGTAGTTTATAATTTATAATTACAGATATAATCGTTATTTACCCTCTCTATCATAGTCGAATTAATTATCACATGGAAGGTTTGTAAAATTGAGAAAGGGTCGAATCCTGGCAAAAATCGAGGAATCATCCTCCCATGTAATGACTAGATATAATTTTCTAATTTACTCCCTCTCATTAGTGTGGGACAACCATAGGGGACCATAGATAACGGATAACGGATTTCACCTTTGTCCCATCACATCCTTCTAAAAGTTGGAAAGTACTCAAAGAGATTGTAAAAAAGGTAATACTAATTTTGTAAACCAAATCCACCACCACGGATAATAAAAGGCATGTTATTGGAGATCAACTTTAAAAAAATGTTAATAAGGTAAGTCATCCCATAGATTTAGTTCCATATAAGTTTTTTTATTGTTAAGATAAATAAAAAAGATTTATGATGGATAATCCAAAGTCAACATCCCTTGATTGCACATCCTATTTAGAAGAAAAATTTCTATAAATATATCATAGTTGGAAATTGAACTATGGATGATTGAATAATAATTAACTTGACTTCCTTCAGTTATACTATAGTCCCAGGAGTAATGGCATCGAGATCAACTATAGGATGTTGAGGTTATGGACTTTGATAGATAAAATTTAAAAGATGAAGATGGTTTTGGGCTATCTTCTACTTATTCATTGTTCATCCAAGGCTTGTAATGTCACGCCCCGTGACCAAGGCGCGTGACACCGGCATTGCTCGCGAATATAAATACTCAAAAACAACAAGCCTCATAAAGTGCATACCAAACCAGTAATAATATAACGAAAATATTGTCTTTACAATCCAAAAGCGAAAGCCTACAAATGAGGATAACATGAACTAAAAGGACGAATCAGTTGGACACGACTTCATTACCAGCCCCAAAACATCTCCTGCTCCTCCTTCTCAACTTGATCCTCGTCTTTATCTGGGGATGGGAGTAAGGGGGTGAGTGCTTGGAGAAATACTTAGTAAGTGGGATCGATCGAACATAGTATGACAAAATACAAAATATAGCAAAACATTCAGAATGCATGACGAAAACATATTTCATGAAACATGACAAAAACACAACTTAAATGAAAACATATAATTTTAGCAAAACATTTAGAATTCATGACAGAAACATAACTTAAACGAAAACATATACTTCTAGGAAAACATTCAGAATTCATAACAGAAACATAACTTAAACGAAAACATATACTTCTAGCAAAACATTCAGAATTCATGACAGAAACATAACTTAGTCAAAAACATAGCACTGTTAATCATCTTGTTTTCCATGGTATTACTGATCAGTCCCCTATATGTAATTCCTCTAAGGGGTGAGGCCATATATCGGTTATTATTACCCACCACATCAGGGCCATAAGTTGTCATATCTTATCATGTTTTCAGAAATTCCCTTTTACTGATCAATCCCTTATATGTAATTCCTCTAAGGGGTGAGGCCATATATCGGTTATTATTACCCACCGCATTAGGGTGATATATCGGTTATTATTATCCACCGTATCAGGGTCATAACTGTTGGTGCAATATCCCTCAGGTCAAGGTTGACCTGGGTAACCAAGCTGAGTCTTGGTTTGGGTTTAGATGTTTGACAATAAGATATTGATTGAAGAAGAGTCAAGTAGGTCAAGGTTGACCGGATACTTGACTGGGAAGTCCTAACTGGGATGTTAGGCAAAATGAAAGACCTAGTGAGTGAAGCTAGGCAGTATGAAAGTCCTGGTGAGTGAAGCCAGGCAGAAGGAAAGTCCTGGTAAGTGAAGCCAGGCAGAAGGAAAGTCCTGGTAAGTAAAGCCAGGCAGAAGGAAGTCCTAGTGAGTGAAGCTAGGCAGATGAAAACCCTAGTGAGTGAAGCTAGGTGAAAGTCCTGGTGAGTGAAGCCAGGCAGAAGGAAACCCTAGTGAGTGAAGCTAGGTGAAAGTCCTGGTGAGTGAAGCCAGGCAGAAGGAAATCCTAGTGAGTGAAGCTAGGCAGATGGAAATCCTGGTGAGTGAAGCCAGGTGAAAGTCCTAGTGAGTGAAGCTAGGCAGATGGAAATCCTGGTGAGTGAAGCCAGGTGAAAGTCCTAGTGAGTGAAGCTAGGCAGATTGAAAACCCTAGTGAGTGAAGCTAGGTGAAAGTCCTGGTGAGTGAAGCCAGGCAAGGGAAAATCCAGATGGATCAAGGATGATTGGACATCTGGTGTTGGGAAGTCCAAGTAGGTCAAAGGATTGACTGGATACTTGGCATGAAAGAAAAGTCCAAGTAGGTCAAAGGGATTGACCGGATACTTGGCACAGAGAAAAGTCCAAGTAGGTCAAAGGGATTGACCGGATACTTGGCACAAAGAAAAGTCTAAGTGGGTCAAAGGGATTGACCGGACACCTGGTAAGGGAGTCCTAGCAGGTCAAGGGAGTGACTAGATGCTAGGCATGACATACCAACAGGTCAAGGTTGACCGGATGTTGGTTTGGGAGGTTTGGGACTTGGTTTTGGACAAAAATCAAGTGCTGGATCGATCAGTGGATCGATCCAGGCTCTGGATCGATCAGTGGATCGATCCAGACCTGTCCCAGCGAACAGAGAGCCTCTGGATCGATCCGTGGATCGATCCAGAGGTCCCAATCGATCAGTGGATCGATTGGGACGCGGTTGCTTCGCGCGATAAGCGCTGGATCGTTTCCAGAGCACAGAGGCGCTCTGGATCGATCCGTGGATCGATCCAAAGCCTCCCCGATCGATTGGGAATATTCGAATCGATCGGGATCCGACCGTTGGCGTTGTTTATAGCTGCAGGCGTGTGATGGCTGCGGTAATCTCTTCACGGTTTCATCTCAGATCTTCGCCAGCTCCTCCACAGCACTCTCAAAGCTCATGATCGCCAGTTCTTGAAGGTTCTTGGAAGCTCTCCGAGTCAAGAGGCGTATCAAAGGAAAGAAGAGAAGCTAGGGTTAGGGTTTTCTGCATTCATTGTAAGCTTTGTGCTTGTATTTTGTTTCCCTTTCCTTCTTCTTGTACCGAGAGTCTTGTAGGGCTTCTCCGCCCTCGGTAGTTACCGAAAAGGAGTGTTTCATAGTGGAGGGTGCGTGCGTGGTGTGGATCCTTGGATTAGTCACCTCCTTTGGAGGTGGATACCAAGTAAAATCCTAGTGTTAGCGTGGGTGTATTTGTTTCTGTATTTTCCGCTGCATATTCTTGAAGAAACAATCAACGCCAAGCACCGAGCGAACGCGACGAGCTATTCACCCCCCTCTAGCTACTTTTGGTCCTAACAAGTGGTATCAGAGCTTGGTCGCTCTTCACCGGAATCATCGCCGGAAGGGTCAAGTATAATAAGAAAAGCTAGAGGGTGAAGAAGTTGGAGCAAATTCTTCAAGTTCAAGATTTTATCAAGCTCAACTTCAAGATGCAATTCCAAGATGGACTTGGATTTGACACAAGGGTGGCTCCACCATATTCATCTACAAGCTTCGATTCTTGGAAATCAAGAATCGAAAATTTTCTTATGATGGAGATAGAGCAATGGTTTGCTCTCATGGAAGGTTTTGAAGCTCCAACAAACTCAAAGGGCAAAGTTCTCAAGAGGAGCAAGTGGAGCCAAGAGCAAGTCCAAAGGTGCGAGGCCAATGACAAAGTGACCAAGCTTTTGGTCAACTTATTGCCAAGCACCATCCTTTGCAAAATTGGAGAATTTGAAGATGCAAAGGAACTATGGAGCAAATTGGCCAAGCTTCATGAAGAGATCTCCTCCACTGTACAAGATCATGAAGAATCCGGAGAGGGTGACTCTTTGGAGCAAGATCAAGAGGAGGACTCCAAGGTTGAGAGATGCTCAACCTCCGAAGAAGAAGAAATCCAAGAAGCTTCATCCTCAAGGGAATGCAACGAAGGGAACAAGGAGGGAGCATACTCCTTGTTTCATATTCAAGATGATGAAGCCTCCACCTCTAGGATTGAGGGGGAGCAATCCTTGGTGACGCCGGATCAAGAAGAAGGAGAAGCTTCTACATCCGGGTCGACAGAAGAAGAGGAGGAAGAAGCCTCTACCTCCACAAGTCAAGAAAAATTAAATGGAGGAGAATCAAGGTCTGATCTAGAGGAAGCTTCTACCTCCGGATCCAAAGGGAAAGATGCCACCCCTACAAGCAAAGGTATAAATATTTCAATTAAAAATAAAAATCATATTATATGCTTTGAGTGTAGGGAACATGGGCACTACAAGAGCAAGTGCCCTAAATTGGCCAAGAAGAAGGGCCAAGTGGCACAAAAGGGCAAGGCGAAGCCCAAGGAGACCATCCCCGGAACAAAGAAGAGCAAGGAGCACATCGTGTGCTTCTCTTGCAATCAAAAGGGGCATTACCGAAGTCAATGCCCCAAGGGGAAGAAGATGGTCGAGGCTCAAGGAGGCATTCGTCAAGGGGGA
The DNA here is from genome assembly GCF_018446385.1 of Zingiber officinale. Classification (NCBI taxonomy): domain Eukaryota; kingdom Viridiplantae; phylum Streptophyta; class Magnoliopsida; order Zingiberales; family Zingiberaceae; genus Zingiber; species Zingiber officinale. Next base: position 70,513,584 of record NC_056005.1, on the reverse strand, counting down.
GCCTCCAAGGTAAAGAAGAAGGTAACATTTATTGAGCCTACCCCTTTACATTATGGTAAAAAGCATGATAGTTCTAACTTTTATCATTTTAATGCAATTTACCATAAGAATAGAAAGCATGAGGGCTTTAAGGAAAAACATGTGGCCCTACATGCCAAAACTACCCAACCTAAGGTTAGGAAGGTAGATAGACACTTGGGCAATAACTCTAAAGATTTTAGATACAAGCCCAAGAACAAATATGCTCATGAATCAAATGAAAAATCTAAAACTAAGGACTTAGTGTTAGAAAATCAAGTCTTGAGATCAAGGCTTGATAAAATGGAAAAGACCCTAAAAAGGATGGAAAATATCCTATTAGGGCAAAATGAGCATAACCTAGGTCTAGGGGTACAAAAGTCATCCAATGGCCATAGAGGTTTGGGATACAAACCAAAGGCTAAGAAGGATGTGCCCTCTTACCATAGAGTTCCATATAGTTATGGAACAAACCCTAGGTCTAGTGGTCAAGCCAAAGATACTAGGGAAGTCATCCCTAAGAGTATTTTTGCAATAAATGTGACTAAGACTTCTAAGAAGTCTAAGAAAGTCACAAAGAAGGTTACAAGGGAAGCTATCCCTAGAGTTGACCTAGAAAATGTGACCAAGGCTTCTAAGAAGCCCAACAAGGTCACTAGGAAGGTATGTAGGGAAGTTATCCCTAGTGAGTACCTAGAGCATCCAAGGAGCACCAATAGGTGTTGGGTTCCTAGGAGCATCTTCTCTACCCCATAGATGGGTTAGAGAATGTTAACTCCGATTAGAAGGGTAGTTAACCCAACTTTGAGGAAATTGACACTCAAGGAGCATTTTCAAGGTTTTAGTTAACCTTTGAAAATGAAATGGAATTATTGTTTACTCCTTGAAAGAGTAAAATGTGCCTAATGGTGGAAGAATTGATTTTAAATCTTAAATGGCACATATTGGGAAATTCATAAGAACTATCAAGTTGGGATTTTGATATGTTCTTAGGCAATTTAAGGCAATCCGGGTCTTAATTTAAAAGTGCTACTCTTGAGGAAAAATGGAATAGGCCAACATTTGAGGACATGTTTATTTTCAATTGGCATACATTAAATCAAGGAAATTAGAAATGCCAATTTAGGCTTTGGCATTCTCTTGAAGCACTTTAGGGCAATCTAGGTTTAAGTTGTAAGTTTAGCTAAGACTTTAAGGATACTTAGATAGTTAATCTAGGTATATTTTATTTATGCTAAATCTTGCCATGATTGTTTGCCCATCATATGCTATGACATCATGTCTAGTTTTGCATTCATGTTTTATTATGAAAAATCCAAAAATACCATGTCATGACATTCATACATCATGTAGTAATAGGATATTTTCTTTTGAAAATTATTTTCTTTTGATGTATGCCATAACATAATCATGCATTAAGTTTAATTCCTTGTAATTAAGGACAAATGGCATTTAACGACACTTATTGACAAGTGACATCCTAGGTGGATGTCTAATATTTCTAAAATGCCTAGATAGATATGCATGATCCCTAGATTAGGGAAAAAACCAAAATCTACATCTCACAAAGACTATAAGGTGACTTGTATGTGATTAGTGCACATTAGATACAAGTGAAATGTTAGGAAGATGAACAAAACTCAAGATGTTGATTTAGTGCATTCTTTTGAGTTTTTTAGGTTTATCAAAACACATAGTTATGTGTTTTCCCATCATTGGGAAAGCTAATGTACAAGTAATGTGCATTATGCCCAAGGAACATGATGGGATATTGGTTTTGAAAATGTTTTTAAAATGTTTTTGGAAAACCTTGGTGAAGGCTATCTTTTGATAGTAATCACCATTGAATAGTTAGACACAAACTTGAAGAAAAACACTAAAATTTTGCAAGTTTTCAAGTTTGTGTCAATCTTTGAAAATATGATGTATTTTCATAGAAAGCTATTTTTCCATGATTAAGTATACCCTAAATAATGTCTACACGAAATTTCATGATTTTTGGATTTTTTGTAGAATTTTCTAGGGGTTTCTGAAGTTGACTGAAATGGAATTTCAGCAACTATCAGAGCTCCGATCGATCCATGGATCGATTGGAGTGCCCGAATCGATCCGTGGATCGATTAAGCAGAAGCTCGCTGGATCGATCAGCCGATCGATCCAGGTAGACTGAATCGATCAGTGGATCGATTCAGAAAGGTTCAATCGATTGGAACCCAACTCCAATCGATCCAAGTTGCTGATTTTGACTGTGAAGGCTTGATTTCAGCATCTTTGAACCTCTTTGAGTCTAGGTAACCATTCCAAACCCCTAAAATACATTTGTATACATACAAAGGGTGTTTTCATGTTGAAAACAAGGATGGATTGGTTAACGAAGACTAAGTAGAAGTTTAGGTTGAGGTTGTTTCAAATTTTGAATATTTGAACCTCAAAACTTCTAAATTTGGGTTTCCTAATGTTTTAGGGATTCCAAGTCATTGTTGGTGCAATGACAGAAGTTACCACCATGTCTTTAGGGGGAGGGACTCTTTAAAGACATTACTTTTCATGAACCTTGGAAGGTGGTTAACCTTCTGTTGTGAACTTGCTCAAGGTTGAGCATTTAAACTTGAAATGGGGAGAAATGGGGAGTGGATATCCTCATTATTTCAAGTGGACACTCAAGTGGTTGAAAATGCTCAAGGTTGGGTATTTGTCAACATTGAGGGAGAAGTTAAGGTGATAATGACGGGTATGGGATCTCATTATCGGGTGATCACAATGAGTGAAGTTGTGATCACGATGAGCAACTCTTCAGGGGGAGAGTCTTCAACAAATGGATTTGTTGAAGTGTGCCCAGAATTGGAGCATAGGTTGATGTGTGTCCAACGATGGGTTGATGTGTGCCAATAGGGGGAGAATGTATGGTTAAGCTTAGGCCTTCATTACCTATGGGAAGGTCATAGGGGGAGAATGAAAGGACTCATGAAAGGGAGTAAGTTAGGCTTTCATTACCTAGAGGGAGTTTGCCCTCTCAGGGGGAGAATGAAGAGCTTAATTTATGCTTTCATTACCTAGTGGCATGAAGAAGGAGGCTATGGGATTAGCCTAACTTACATATGGGTTTGTAAGTGTTATTGTGGTATTGTCAAACATCAAAAATGGGGAGATTGTTGGTGCAATATCCCTCAGGTCAAGGTTGACATGGGTAACCAAGCTGAGTCTTGGTTTGGGTTTAGATGTTTGACAATAAGATATTGATTGAAGAAGAGTCAAGTAGGTCAAGGTTGACCGGATACTTGACTGGGAAGTCCTAACTGGGATGTTAGGCAAAATGAAAGACCTAGTGAGTGAAGCTAGGCAGATGAAAATCCTGGTGAGTGAAGCCAGGTGAAAGTCCTGGTGAGTGAAGCCAGGCAGAAGAAAAGTCCTGGTGAGTGAAGCCAGGCAGAAGGAAGTCCTAGTGAGTGAAGCTAGGCAGATGAAAACCCTAGTGAGTGAAGCTAAGTGAAAGTCCTGGTGAGTGAAGCCAGGCAGAAGGAAACCCTAGTGAGTGAAGCTAGGTGAAAGTCCTGGTGAGTGAAGCCAGGCAGAAGGAAATCCTAGTGAGTGAAGCTAGGCAGATGGAAATCCTGGTGAGTGAAGCCAGGTGAAAGTCCTAGTGAGTGAAGCTAGGCAGATGGAAATCCTGGTGAGTGAAGCCAGGTGAAAGTCCTAGTGAGTGAAGCTAGGCAGATGGAAAACCCTAGTGAGTGAAGCTAGGTGAAAGTCCTGGTGAGTGAAGCCAGGCAAGGGAAAATCCAGATGGATCAAGGATGATTGGACATCTGGTGTTGGGAAGTCCAAGTAGGTCAAAGGATTGACTGGATACTTGGCATGAAAGAAAAGTCCAAGTAGGTCAAAGGGATTGACCGGATACTTGGCACAGAGAAAAGTCCAAGTGGGTCAAAGGGATTGACCGGATACTTGGCACAGAGAAAAGTCCAAGTGGGTCAAAGGGATTGACCGGACACTTGGTAAGGGAGTCCTAGCAGGTCAAGGGAGTGACTAGATGCTAGGCATGACATACCAACAGGTCAAGGTTGACCGGATGTTGGTTTGGGAGGTTTGGGACTTGGTTTTGGACAAAAATCAAGTGCTGGATCGATCAGTGGATCGATCCAGGCTCTGGATCGATCAGCGAACAGAGAGCCTCTGGATCGATCCGTGGATCGATCCAGAGGTCCCAATCGATCAGTGGATAGATTGGGACGCGGCTGCTTCGCGCGATAAGACCTGGATCGATCCGTGGATCGATCTAGGCGCTTTTCCAGAGCACAGAGGCGCTCTGGATCGATCCGTGGATCGATCCAAAACCTCCCCGATCGATTGGGAATATTCGAATCGATCGGGATCCGACCGTTGGCGTCGTTTATAGCTGCAGGCATGTGATGGCTGCGGCAATCTCTTCACGGTTTCATCTCAGATCTTCGCCAGCTCCTCCACAACACTCTCAAAGCTCGTGATCGCCAGTTCTTGAAGGTTCTTGGAAGCTCTCCGAGTCAAGAGGCGGATCAAAGGCAAGAAGAGAAGCTAGGGTTAGGGTTTTCTGCATTCATTGTAAGCTTTGTGCTTGTATTTTGTTTCTCTTTCCTTCTTCTTGTACCGAGAGTCTTGTAGGGCTTCTCCGCCCTCGGTAGTTACCGAAAAGGAGTGTTTCATAGTGGAGGGTGCGTGCGTGGTGTGGATCCTTGGATTAGTCACCTTCTTTGGAGGTGGATACCAAGTAAAATCCTAGTGTTAGCGTGGGTGTATTTGTTTCTGTATTTTCCGCTGCATATTCTTGAAGAAACAATCAACGCCAAGCACCGAGCGAACGCGACGAGCTATTCACCCCCCCCCCCCCCTCTAGCTACTTTTGGTCCTAACAATAACTTGTCATATCTTATCATATTTTTAGAAATTTTCTTTACCATATCTAACTTGAGTCATAATAGTGCATCTTGGAACAAAAAGAAATGAACTTGTAATATAAAATAATGAAATATAAACATATTCCGTAGCTATACTCGAAACGAAAAGCCCACTTATAGAGTCAGCAACTTCTTTGGCTTTGGACAGAAACTTTACGAGACTTGAACTTGATACGATCCGTTAGGTGCTAGCATCTTGGATCGACAAAGTCTTGGAAGCACTACCGATCTCTTCCGGTAAAAGAAAGAGAAGAAGAACCTGACGAGGGAGACTCAGAGAGAAAGAATTCACCTTTGAATCTTTCCGAGGATGACTACTTATAGCCTCCAAGAAATACGAAGGGTTAAGGTCTCAATTAATTCATCATTTATGATCTTTATTAATTAAGAAGATGAAGAGTTATAGGCTCCATAAATTCTTCATTTATGACCTCCATTATGATGACTCTTCAACTTCTCCATTAATTAACATTATGATGACCTTTCAAATTCTCCATTAATCATCATGATCATGACTATTTGAATTCTCTCTCTTTGTATCAAATAAATCCTTTTTTGATCTTGATCTCGACTAGCTTCCAATGTCATTGTTTATTTCTACGTGCTATGCGTGCGCCTCTCTAGGTTTATACATGAAGGCAGTGTAAATCCATACATAGACTAAGGTAACTGTCTAGCAACAGTTTTTAGCCACCCAATGTGATAAAAACTATATACTACTATGAAATCACAGACAGATAAGAGCTCCACATGTGACTCATTAAATTATCATAATGAAGAGCATAGAAGAAACATATGAATAACTAGACCCAACATTCGAAATCCCTAAGATCAAAACCGACACATGACACAAAGTAATCATAAGCTTGGGTTCAATTTTTTATGGTATTAAGATTTATAGGATTGAACCTAAATTAACCTTTAAAGATATGCCCACTAGTATCCATCACCATGTCCAAAATCGGGTCTTCACATCCCACCCTCCTTATTAGAAGTTTCATCCTCGAAACTTGAGCTCGCTTGATCTTCGAAGAGATATGGGTAATGCTTGCGCATCTTTTCCTCGGGTTCCCAGGTAGCTTCCCTTTCAGTGTGATTGGACCATTGTACTTTGACGTACGGGATAGTTCTTCGTCTAAGTACTTGATCCTTGGTGTCAATAATTCGAATGGGAACTTCTTCATACTTCAATTCTTCATTCAAGTTCCCTTCGACTAGGAGTGGTCTAGTTTCCAAGATATGGTTCGGATCTACAACGTATCTTCTTAGTTGGGAGATGTGAAAGACATTATGAATCCTTGACATATCTGGTGGTAATGCCAGTCTGTAAGCTAGTAATCCCACTTTCTCCAGAATTTCGAAAGTCCCTACATATCTAGGATTTAGTTTCCCAACTTTATTGAATCGAACTACTCCCTTCATTGGCGAAATCTTTATATAGGCCTTATCATCCATTTCAAATTCCACTAGTCTTCTTTTCAAATTAGCCCAACTTTTCTGTCGATCTTGAGCAGCCTTGAGTCGTTCCTTGATGACAGTCACTTTTTCTACTGTGGTTTGGATAAGCTCAGGTCCAGTTATAGCTTTTTCTCCTACTTCATCCCAATATAGAGGTGACCGACACTTGCGCCCATATAGAGCCTCGTATAGGGTCATTCCAATGCTTCTATGATAACTGTGATTATTGGCAAACTCGATTAAGGGTAGGTGCTCACTCCAATTACTGTTGAAGTCCAAAGCACATGCTCTTAGCATGTCTTCAAGTGTCTATATTGTCCTCTCAGTTTGGCCATCAGTCTGAGGGTGATAGGCCGTGCTGAGAGTGACCTTAGTCCCCGTAGCTTTTTGAAAACTTTGCCAAAAATGGGACACAAATCTTGGGTCTCTGTCAGATAGTATTCTTGCCGGAACTCCATGCAGCCGCACAATGTTGTCCATGTATAGGGTAGCCAACTTATCAGATTATAATTCATGTGAATGGGTAGGAAGTGTGTAGATTTTGTGAGTCTATCCACCACTACCCATATCTCATCATGGTCTTGTCTTGACTTTGGCAATCCCACCACAAAGTCCATGGAAATATGCTCTCATTTCCACTCTGGAATCTCTAAAGGTTGAAGAAGTCCTCCAGGTCATTGGTGTTCTGCTTTGACCTGTTGACATACTAGGCACCTAGAGACGAATTCCCCGACATCCTTCTTCATTCTGCTCCACCAGAAGTTCTTCTTCAAATCCCTATACATCTTTGTACTGCCAGGGTGGGCTGAGAATTTTGATGTGTGGGCCTCAGACATTACTTCTTGTTGAAGATTATCAATGTTAGACACCCACAACCTTCCTTTCATCCATAAGATCCCGCTATCATTTATTTGAAGATCAGGTGCTTTTCCCTTTTTGATCTTCTCTGTAAGTCTTGTCAACGTCGGGTCTTGCTTCTGCTTCAACTTGATTGTTTCTCGAAGGCATGATTGTGTTGAGAGCGATGCCAAAACTGTCTTGCACATGCTCTTCCGACTTCAAGCATCAGCTACCTTGTTTGCTTTACCTGGGTGGTAACTTATTATTAAGTCATAATCCTTTAAGAGCTCAACCCATCGTCGTTGCCTCATGTTTAATTCTTTCTGTGTAAATAGATATTTGAGACTATGATGATCTGTAAACACTTCGCACTTGGCACCATATAGATAGTGTCTCCAAATTTTTAGTGCGAATACTACTGCAGCTTGTTCAAGGTCATGCGTGGGATAGTTTTGCTCATACAGTTTCAGTTGTCGTGAAGCATAAGCAATAACCCTTCCCTCTTGCATGAGAACGCACCCCAAACCTCCTTTTGATGCATCACTATAAATAGTGAAATCCTTATCCCCTGCGGGTAGTACTAGTACTAGTGTAGATGCAAGCCTTTTCTTCAAGGTTACAAAACTCTTCTCACATTCTTCACTCAGGTTAAATTTGGAGTTCTTTTGTATGAGCTTGGTGAGAGTTATAGCTATCAAGGAAAAATCCTTCAATGTATTTTTGATAATAGCCGACTAGTCCTAAAAAGCTTCAAATCTCTGTTATTGTCTTTGGTCTTGGCCAGTCTAAAATTGCTTCCACTTTCTTGGGGTTTGTAGAAATGCCTGCTTCGGAGATTATATGACCCAAGAAGGTGACACTTTTTAATCAAAATTCACACTTCTTGAATTTGACATATATTTCCTTATCTCTCAGTATCTAGAGGGTAAGGCGAAGGTGCTCTTTGTGGTCTTCTTCACTATGTGAATATACAAGGATGTCATCGATAAACACCACCACAAATTTATCAAGATATGGTTTAAACACTCTATTCATGAGATCCATGAATGTTGTCGTGGCATTGGTTAAGATGACCGACATTCCCATGAACTCGTAGTGTCCATTCCTGGTTCTAAATGCCGTCTTTGGTATATCTTTGACTTTAACCTTCAGCTGGTGATAGCCTGACCTTAAATCAAGTGTGGATAACATTGTAGCTCCTTTAAGTTGGTCAAAGAGGTCGTCTATCCTTGGAAGGGGGTACCTATTATTGATTGTGATTTTGTTCAATTCTCGATAATAATCGATGCACAATCTCATACTCCCGTCTTTCTTCTTCACAAATAAAATTAGGGCTCCTCACGGAGATGCGCTCGGTCTGATTTTTTTTTTTTAAACAACTCTTGAAGTTGTTCTTTTAGTTCTTTGTGTTGGGGGACATCCGGTAGGGCGCCTTTGATATTGGCACTGCACTTGGTGCCAAATTAATTTCAAAGTCTATTTCATGGTATGGAACTGTGCCAGGTAGTTCCTTAAGAAATACATCTGGGAAGTCTTGAGCAACTGGAATTTCTTCTAGCCTAGCCTTAATATTCTCTTCCACCTCACTTATCATAGCTAGATAGATTCCATCACCGCTCCTCATGGCTTTCCAAGTCTGAGATGCGGACAGGAGCAATCTCTTTTCCTTGGCCTTGCTATGGTAGATGATTTCTTCTTGGCTTGAAGTCCGAAGTTTGACGCTCTTCCTATGACAATCCACTAATGTGTGGTTCTTGGCCAACCAATCCATTCCAAGAATGGCATCGAACTCAACTATGTTTAGTTGAATTAGATCAGCTTCGAATGTATGATTACCAATACTGACCTAACAACTTCGATGCAACTTATGAGTTTCAATGGCCTTATAAGCAGGCATAGCTACTCTATATGGTTCACTAAGTATTTCAGCTCTGAGTTCTAACTCATAGTGAATCTTTTAAATATAAAAAAAATGAGTGGCACCACAATCAAATAATACATAGGCATTCATTTTGTTGATTAGAATGGTACCTACCACCATATCGCTTGCACCTTCCACCTCTTCTTGAGTCATAACGAACACCTGAGCATTGAACTTTTTCTCCTTTGATTTATTCTAGACCGCAATAGAATTTGACACTGTCCCTTATTTCTTATGTTTAGGACAATCCGTAATTTTGTTCCTCATCTTCCCACAGTTGAAGCATGCACCGGAGATCCTACAACATTCTCCAAAATGTTTGAAGTTACAAGTAGGACATGGCTTAATACCTTGGGAGGGCAAAGTGAAAGGAGGTACTTTAGACGGGCCACTCGATAGGTTCGGTCGTTTTAACCTTTGTTCACTTGGGGTCACTAACCCTTACAGGGTGGTTGCTACGATGGTAGCGATGACCATTAATTCTTCTCGGCTGAGGCTAACTCCTGGGGAAGGGTTTGCATCTTCATTGTTGTTTTGGGTTGGCGTAATTGGGGTTATGGTTGTTTGGGATGAGTCTGTCAGCCATTTTCTAAAATTGGTTGAGTGATGGTTCATGATAGTTCAAAGATAACTGCTTAAGTAATGACAATCAGATTTTGGCATTCCTATGAGAAGGTAAAGGCAACCGGAAACCTTCCCAAAATGGCAAAAACATGATTTCGGAAGTCTAAATGATGGAATTTAGTAGAAAAATGGCATGCATCACGATGATGGGATCGTGATTTTTGCTAGTTAGGTCATTTCAGAGGGGCACTAGCCATTTATCAAAATTCCAACTTCATCAGATTTGCATACAAAACGTCCCAACTAGATTAGAACCTAGCTCTGATACCACTTCAATGTCACGCCCCGTGACCAAGGCGCGTGACACCGGCGTTGCTCGTGAATATAAATACTCGAAAACAACAAGCCTCATAAAGTGCATACCAAACCAGTAATAGTATAACGAAAATATTGTCTTTATAATCCAAAAGCGAAAGCGTACAAATAAGGATAACATGAACTAAAAGGACGAATCACTTGGACACGGCTTCATTACCAACCCCAAAACATCTCCTACTCCTCCTTCTCAACTTGTTCCTCATCTTTATCTGGGGATGGGAGTGAGGGGGGTGAGTGCTTGGGAAAACACTCAGTAAGTGGGATCGATCGAACATAGCATGACAGAATACAAAATATAGCAAAACATTCAGAATGCATAACGAAAACATATTTCATGAAACATGACAAAAACACAACTTAAACGAAAACATATACTTTTAGCAAAACATTCAGAATTCATGACAGAAACATAATTTAAACGGAAACATATACTTCTAGCAAAACATTCAGAATTCATGACAGAAACATAACTTAGTTAAAAATAAAGCACTATTAATCATCTTGTTTTCCATGGTATTACTGATCAGTCCCCTATATGTAATTCCTCTAAGGGGTGAGGTCATATATCAGTTATTATTACCCACCGCATCAGGGCCATAACTTGTCATATCTTATCATGTTTTCGGAAATTCCCTTTTACTGATCAATCCCCTATATGTAATTCCTCCAAGGGGTGAGGTCATATATCGGTTATTATTGCCCATCGCATCAGGGCCATATATCGGTTATTATTACCCACCGTATCAGGGCCATAACTTATCATATTTTTGGAATTTTTTTTTACCATATCTAACTTGAGTCATAACAGTGCATCTTGGAATAAAAAGAAATGAACTTGTAATATAAAATAATAAAATATAAACATATTCCGTAGCTATACTCGAAACGAAAAGCCCACCTACAGAGTCAGCAACTTCTTTGGCTTTGGACAGAAACTTTACGAGACTTGAACTTGATAATATCCGTTAGGTACTAGTCTCTTGGATCGACAAAGTCTTGGAAGCACTACCGATCTCTTCTGGTAAAAGAAAGAGAAGAAGAACCTGACGAGGGAGATTCGGAGAGAAAGAATTCACCTTTGAATCTTTCCGAGGATGGCTACTTATAGTCTCCAAGAAATACGAATGGTTAATGTCTCAATTAATTCATCATTTATGATCTTCATTAATTAAGAAGATGATGAGTTATAGGCTCCATAAATTCTTCATTCATGACCTTCATTATGATGACTCTTCAACTTCTTCATTAATTAACATTATGATGACCTTTCGAATTCTCCATTACTCATCATGATCATGACTATTCGAATTCTCTCTCTTTGTATCAAATAAATCCATATTTGATCTTGATCTCGACTAGCTTCCAATGTCATTGTTTATTTCTACGTGCTATGCGTGCGTCCCTCTATGTTTTATACACGAAAACAGTGTAAATCCATACACAGACTAAGGTAATTGTCTAGCAACAGTTTTTAGTCACCCAACGTGATAAAAAATGTATACCACTATGAAATCACAAACAGATAGGGCTGTAAACGAGCCGAGCCGAGCCGAGCTTTGGGGTGTTCATGCTTGTTTGATAAGATAACCGAGCCGAGCCGAGCTTAAAATGAACCAAGCTTTTGAAATGCGTGTTCAACCTTGGCTTGGTTTATTTTTTATGAGCTTGAGCTTATTTGAAACTTGGCTTGAGCTTGGTTTGTTTAGATGTTATCAAGCTCTCAATTCAAGCTTGACTTGAGCTTGGTTCGAGCTTGGCTTGAGCTTGGTTTAAGCTTGGTTCGTTTAGATGTTATCAAGCTCTCAATTCAAGCTTGTTTGATTGTTTGAAACTTTTAATTGTTTGATTGGTTATTAAGATTGATAATTTAAATTTATTTATTTTATTTTATTATTTATTTAGCATATTGAAAAAAATTTTATTAATAAATATGGTTCGTGAACATTGTCCACGAACATTGTTCACGAATGTTGTTCACGAACATTAACGAGCTGAACACATATGTGTTCAAGCTTGTTTGTTTAGCTTAACGAACTGTTCAAGCTTGTTTGTTTAATTAATCTAATATATATTGAACGAACATAAACAAGCTCTTACCAAGCCGAACACTAAGTTTGTTTATGAACGCTTAGTTCATTTACAGCCTTACAGACAGATAAGAGCTCCACATGTGACTCATTAAATTATCATGATGAAGAGTGATCCTGTCCGAACGCTGAATCAACGGACGCTGGGCACGTGGCGCTCTCTGGGTCGCCGATATAGATCTCCGGCTAGTCTCACGAAGCTCCAGTGAACCTGCACAGAAGTCGGGCCGGGAAGGGGTTCCCGGCGGCGACCCTCCGACGCTCAAGTTAGGTAAGCAAGTAGTGGAAAAAGCAGCTCCAAAGCTTGTAGAACGCGTACCTCCGGCGAAGTCTGCGACTCTTTATATAGAGCGGGGAAAGAGCTTCTACACGCCCACCGAGGCGCGTACGTGTCCGCAGCCCATACCTTGGTATGTGTTTGTCAGAAAGCTTACCTGACGCCATACTGCAACAGTACCATCGCGCCTTCGATGGGACAACAGGACACCCCGTTGTCAGACTAGGAGTATGGCTTAGCCATACGATTTGACGGCTGTCAGCAGATGTTCCTGTCCCTATTTACCCACCGCCGGCCGGCTAGACGAAGAGCGCCGTCCGGAAGGCTTTAATTCCCTGCGCCGGCCGGGCGGCGCGCCCATTACGTCCTGCCTCCTCTTAGGCCTTCCGCTCGGTCATTATTTACTATTTCATTGAGCGTCGGAATCCCAATCCCTGTCAGGGCGCTTTTTACTATCAGATGTTTACCGGCAGACCGATCGGCTTGCCCCTTTCTCATGAGTCCGGTCGGCTCACCCTTCTTCGACGGACCACCTGGCCTTTTGATCTCCACGTGGCGTTGACCCCTCGTTAGGGGGTCCCGGGCTCTTACCACCGGATCACTTGCCTTCCCCTCGAGTCTAGTCGAAGGAGCGAAGTCCGACTGACTGGACTGCCGATCTGACTGAGCAATGATCACTGCATTAGGCCGCTCGGCCAGGCATAGGTATACTCATCCGTTCGGCGGTATCTTGTCCATGCCTTGTGTTCTCTTGGAATCCATGTCCGATGCTCTCCCCTACTACCCGTCACGTGCGCTGCGCATGGTAAGGGGAGCTCATTAAATGCGGCCAGTATCCTGCTGACACGTGGCGATCGTGCGTTTGTCAGCGTATGGCAGTGGCGTCACTTCCGATGGGACAGCCGCCGTTTGAAATGAACGGCTAGATGACGACCTCGATATCGGCGACCTGGATCGGACGGCTGAAATTAATAGCGGCCGCCCTTATAAAGTGCCGACTTCCGCTTTCCGCCGCATTTCGGCCTCATCTTCTCCCGATGTTTCGCTGCTGCTTTCTTCTCCAGCGACCTTGCGTTCCGGCTCTCCGGCGACCCTACAACCCCCTTCGATCATCTTCTTTGCCCGTAAGGATTCCTCTTCCTTGTCGCCTCTCCTTTTTTCTCTCCATTAGCTATTTCTTTCATCATCCCGCATTCTTTCCTTGTTTTTATTTCTCCCTCCTTCCATCGCGCGTCCCTTCCTAGCCTTATACCATGACCAACACCTCACAGCCGACCGGCGGTGCTCCGGGTCTTTGGTATTCGACCATAGAAAGCCGGTTCGACGAGGAGGATGCCTTGCGCCTCACTCGAACCTATGATTTGCCGACCGACCACCAAATAGTGTTAGCCTCACCGACCGATCGGCCTCATGAACCGCCGCCCGGCACCGTTCTATTCTTCCTAGACCAATTTTTGGCCGGGCTACGCTTTCCACCCCACAAGTTCTTCTTACAAATCTGCAATTATTTTCGCATTCCGCTCGGCCAGGTAGTCCCTAACTCCATTAGGCTGTTGAGCGGAGTGATAGTCCTTTTTAAACTGAACAACATCCCCCTCGACCCTAAGATTTTTCACTACTTTTTTTATCCCAAGCAAGCCAAGTGGGGTACCTTTATTTTCCAATCTAAGATAGGCTTCGTCCTTTTTGATAATATGCCGAGCTCCAACAAACATTGGAAGGAGAACTTTTTCTATGTGCGCTTTCCCGAGCGGCCAACTTTTCGCACCAAATGGCAGACTACGATGCCGGCGCAACCGGAGCTCGACAAATTTAGAGGCGATGCGGCCTACCTTCATGCGGCCGAGCGGTTGGTGGGTCAGCGCTATCACATTGATAAGCTGCTCCTCCCAGGAGTAATGTATATATTCGGCCTATCTTCCACCCCAGCCGATCTGCCTTTCAGCATGAGTAAGCGATTCTCATCCCTCATTTTTCTTTTGTTCTAATTGATTTAATCTTTATTTCTGTAGCTGAAGTTATGTGGCGTGCTAAGGCGACCGTAAATTGAAAGCCGCTCAGATTGAGGCGGTGAAGAATAAGGAGGTCGCCGAGCGGGGCTTTGATCCAGCCGATCCGACCGGCGAATCAAGCGAGGGGACCCAAGATGCCCCTGAAGCCTTAGCAGCTACTACCTCTCACGACGAGGCAACGGGCGGCACAGAACCTTCTACCCAAGCCGAGGTGGAGGGTCGTTCGGCCGATGATGTTCCGCTACTCACTCGGAAGCCCCGACGACCGAAATCTGCATCTGCCTCCATTCCACTTGATGAGCCACAGCCCGAGCGGGGCGTGGATGCTCCGGTGTTGTCCGGGACGGTTTCCCTAGAGAGTACCCCGACCCCACATGGCTCTCCGAGGGCAAGCTCTGAGGTGCCGCCGTCCAGCCCTTCAAGAACTCTGCGTCGTATCAGGCGTTTGGGCGAGCTTCCTTCCTCGTCCACCGGTGGGCCATCCGGTAAGGCCGATGCTTCTCAGGGCGAGCCGAGCGGCCAGAACTTAATTAAAACCGTCCCGCGCCTCCCTCGAGGAATACATGGCGCTGCGATCGGCTGGTCCCGAACAGCAGATCACCTTGACGGGCCCTCTTGCAAAAGCTTGGGAGGACGCCCGGCGGCGAATAAAAGCGATGACTCCGGGTAGCTCGGCGACAGCAACCTTCAACACCACCAGGGTATGCTCTTTTCTTTGTTCGTATTTGAATTAAATTTTAACCTGTTCACTTTTGCTCAGAAGCTGGTGGAGCAGATTGCATAGCAATCGGTTGGCCGTGGAGGATGAATTGAAAACTCAAAGTCTGGGGGACCAGCGATCGGTGGCGCCCGAGAAGGCCAAAAAATTACTGGAAGCCGAACGGAAACGGGCTTCCGATCTGGTGAGCAAGGTCGTTCGGCTCGAAGCGATGGTTAAACAACGAGATAAGGATATCAAGACGGCGATCACTCGGAAGCGACAGGCCATCGATGACATGGACCGAATGAAGGTGGAGATCAGAGGGCTGGAGCAACGCATCAGGGATCTGGATGCCCTTTTGGCCACCGAGAAGGAGGGCCGCTCGGCCGATCTTCAAAGATTTGATGGAGATTTGAAGGATCTCCAAGCTGCCAGCGACGCTGCCCACACCGAGCTCAAAGAGTATCAAGAGGGGGATGTTGGTGCAACCTTAGGTCAAGGTTGACCTGGTTGACCCGACTCGAGTTGACGTGACTCAAGTTGTATTTTGATGTTTGACTTGGGGAGATTGTCGGTGCAACCTTAGGTCAAGGTTGACCTAGTTGTGTTGCATGTTGATGTTTGACACTCGTGAGAGAGTTCTATTCTTGATGTGGGACAAGAATAGATGTTTGGGAGATTATTGGTGCAACCGTAGGTCAGGGTTGACCTGGTTGACCTGATTCGGGAAAAGTCCAAGTATGGAGACTTGGCACGGAAAAGTCCAAGTAGGGAGCTTGGCACTGGAAAAGTCTAAGTATGGAGACTTGGCACGGAAAAGTCCAAGCAGGGAGCTTGGCACGCGAAAAGTCCAAGTATGGAGACTTGGCACTGGAAAAGTCCAAGTATGGAGACTTGGCACTGGAAAAGTCCAAGTATGGAGACTTGGCACGGGGAAAGTCCTGGTGAGTGAGGCAAGGGGGAAAGTCCTAACTGGGATGTTAGGCGGTTGGAAAGTCCCGGTGAGTGAAGCAGGTAGTGGGAAAGTCCTAACTGGGATGTTAGGCGGTGTGGAAATCCTGGTGAGTCGGTGGAAAGTCCCGTGAGTAAAGCCGGCAAGGGAAAATCCAGATGGATCGGGGATGATCGGACTGGTGTTGGAAAGTCCAAGTAGGTCAAAGGATTGACCGGACACTTGGCAGGGAGTTCTAGCAGGTCAAGGGAGTGACCAGACGCTAGGGATGAAGTACCAATAGGTCAAGGTTGACCGGATATTGGTTTGAAGTCTTGGGACTTGGTTTGGGCAAAATAAGCTCGGATCGGTCACCGACCGATCCGGGATATTTGCTCGATCGGTCTAGTGACCGATCGGATCGAGAACTCTGTTGGTTCGATCGATCCGGTGACCGATCGGCCGAACAGGCGAAAGAAAGCGGTGATCGGTCCACGCATCGATCAGGCCATCGATCGATGTCCGGGACCGATCAGGACGGCGTCGCAAGCACGGCCGAGTTGGGATCGGCCATGGACCGATCAGTTGCCTTTGATCGGTCCACGCATCGATCGAGTACGCATGAAGGTTACGTCAGACTAACCGATCGGCGGGACCGATCGGCCTCGATCGGTCCGTGACCGATCGGGTTCTACGCTGCGACACAACGGCTAGTTTCTTCGCCGTCTTCTTCACAGGTATAGAGGGCTGCTGCTGCGCGATAACTTCTTCCTCTTCTCTTCTGCGACAGAGCTGCTCTGGTGCTTGAGCTTTGTTGAGCTCTTCTTCGCAAGCTTCGTGTGAGCTTCTCGACTGGGATATCCTGCTGTTGCTGCTTCAACGAAATCCAGTCGGCGAGGAGGCAAGAAAACCTGTGTTTTTACATTCATTGTTCTTGTCTTCTTGTATTTCTTGTTGTATTTCTTTCTTGCTGTTGCAAGAATATTGTGGCGAGGTTTCTCCACCCACAAGGAGTTGATATTAGCCGGTTCTCCGGGGACTCATCCACCGACGGATTGATAGGGCTCGTCCACCTTACGGACACGCCGAGGAGTAGGAGTATCATCTCCGAACCTCGTACATCGCTGTGTTAAGGTTTGATCTTCTTGTTTTCGTTTCTTGTTCTTATTTCCGCTGCGCTAACCCTAGTTTGTAGAAAGAAACGCGAACGATTTGGGGCGGCTATTCACACCCCCCTCTCTAGCCGAGGACCATCGATCCCAACAAGTGGTATCAGAGCGAGGCCGCTCTTCAACGGATCAACACCTGTGGGAGCAAAGCTAGAGAATGGATCTCTATGGAGAAGATGTCACCATTCCACCTTTCTACGAATGCGGCGACCTCGCGTATTGGAAGGTAAGGATGAAGTATTTTCTTATGACTAACATAATAAATTGGTTTTGTGTACAAGAAGGTTTTACTCCTCCGGTGGATGAAGAAGGAAAACCACTTGAGAAGAAGGAGTGGACAAGAGAACAAATTCACAAATCCGAAATCAACGAAGAGGTAATGAGAATAATTGAACTTTCATTGCCTACTAACATTTTGTGTAAGATAGGATACAACAATGCCAAGGAGTTGTGGAACAACTTGGCCAAGTACCATGAGGAGAGCTCCACCTCAAGCCATGAAGAGGAGCCTAGTGAGCCAAGTAGCTCACATCATGGAGGGAGCGAATTGGAAGTTGAGGGCTACTCAATATCCAAGGAAGAAGAGGAGGAGAGTTCCTCTTGTTCAAGTTCGGAGCAAGAAGAAGAAGTTTCCACCTCCGGAAGGGTTGAAGAAGAAAGCTCACACCCATCCCCAAACCTAGGTAACTCAAGCATCTCAATTTCAAATAAGTTACATATAATATGCTTTGAGTGTAGGGAGTGTGGACATTACAAGAGCAAATGTCCAAAGAGAGTTAGGAAGACTCCACCGGCACCAAAGGTCAAGGAAGCCAAAGTCCCAACACGCAAAGGCAAGAAGCACATGGTGTGCTTTCAATGCAAGCAACGGGGACACTATAGGAGCCAATGTCCGAAGAGGAGGAAACCTCACAAGGACAAGGGATGCACATCGATAGGGGGAGCTAAGGCAAACCCTAAGGTAACCTCTAAGGTTCATTATTGCAATTCTAATAAAACTCATGCTAGTAGTTTTGTTGCAATTGTTAATAATGATAAGCATGTTAACTTTAGGAACCAATACATGTGCTTAGGAGCTAAACATGTTAGCCTAGATAGGGATACTACTAGGAATGCTAACCCTAGGATTAACACTTCTAAGGTTAAGAAAGACCGAGGTAGAAACCTTAAATCAACTAGACATATGCCTAGGAATACCTCAAGGAAGAGTGATAAATCAAAAATTGAGGTATTAGAAAAGGAGAATCAAGTCTTGAGGTCAAGACTTGACTCCTTAGAAAAGGCTCTTGAGGATTTGACTCTAGAGTCTAGGGGTCAAAAACCAATGTCCAAGGACAAGAAAGGTTTGGGTCACAAACCTAAGTCCCAAGTGGTCAAGCCCACTTATCATAGTGTTCCATTCGATTATGGAACAAAACCTAGGGCTAGGAAGACCAACACCAAGGTCACAAGGGGAGTCACCCCTAGAGTTGATCTTGATGAGTCCCAAATGGCCAAGGCTTTAAAGCCTAAGAGGGTCATTAGGAGGGTTGCTAGGGAAGTTATCCCTAGTGAATATTTAGTGAACCCAATGAGCTCAAGTAGGTATTGGGTTCCTAGGAGCATTTTCTCTACCCCATAGATGGGTTAGAGAGTGTCAACTCCAATAAGAAGGGTAGTTAACCCAACTTTGAGGAAATTGACACTCAAGGAGCATTTTCAAGGTTTTGATAACCTTTGAAAATGAAAAAGAATTATTATTTACTCCTTAAAGAGTAAATTGTGCCATATTTGAAAAATATCGATTTCAATCTTATTTGGCACAATTTAAGAAAACCTAGAGAAATACCATAATTGGGATTTTGGTTTTCTCTAAGGGATATATGGGCAATCTAGGGTTAGATTCTAAGTTAGCTAAGGCTAAGGATACTTAGATAGGGAATTTAGGCATTTTATGTGTGCTAACTTCCCATGATTGGTTGCCATATGCCATGCCATGACATCATACTTATTTTATTATCATTTGAAATGTCATGATAATGCTTAGGTTATCTATATGTCATGTGTTAGTTTCGTTTCAAACTTTATGCCATGACATCATGACATTGGCACATGTTTTCATTTATGTTATTAATTTATGTCATGTCATCATCTCCTGCATTAAGAATCAATGAAATTGATTTAAGGATAAAAACACATTTTGGTATTGAGATCAAAGTGTAGTTTAGAAAATGCATGAGAACTTAGCCTAAGTTGACCTTAACCCATATCTCACATCAAATTGACTTGAATGTGGTTTGATACACCTTAGATGTGTGTGAGATATTAGGATCATGAGTTAGGATCAAGGTGCATAGTTTTTGTACCTAGATGAGCCTAATTCAAGAAAAGGAGGATCATAGGGAAAGCTTGTGTACAAGTCATGTACATATAGCCCTAAGATTGTGGTCCCAAATTAAAGGGTTTGAAATCATTTCAAAATTGTTTTGAGAAACCTTGATGAAGCTTTCCTAGTGATAGCATTCATCATTGAACATTGTGATACAAAGTTGACTTAACTTTGAATTATTTCAAAGTTTTTGAATTTTGTATCAAGATTTGAAAATGGAAGTTATTCTCATAGAAAACTATTTTTCCATGATAGTATATGTTATGAGGAATGTATCCTCAAAATTTCACATTTTTTCGAATTTTCTGGAATTTTTTAGGAATTTCTGAATTTCCGGGAAGGGAAATCAGAAATCTCTGATTTCAGAGTGTGGATCGGTCACCGGACCGATCCAGGGAAGTTCTGATCGGTCTGGTGACCGATCAGTGACGATCCAGTGCGATCAGTGAAGCGTGGATCGGTCTGGGGACCGATCCAGGGGGATTCTGATCGGTCTGGGGACCGATCAGGGCGTGCCAGTTTCTGATTTTTCAGCTGTTGGTCTGAAATTTCAGCTGGAAGTTGGGTTTTGTGGATTTCTAAGGTTTGGAACTCTCAAAGACATTGTTGGTGCAATGGTCAAGGGGGAGTTGACCTCTAGGGGGAGTCTTACCTAATTGTCAAGAGGAGTTGACTTTTAGGGGGAGTTTGTACTCCTTAAGACTCTTGAGGATTAGTGATATGGGATTATCACTAAGTTGATTGTTGAGTTTAGTATCAAGGGGGGAAATTAAGAGTTTCAATGAAAGGTATGGGACTTTCATTAGGAAGAAACTCTTGACCTTGATACTCTCCTTTGTCTTTTTGATGTGTGTCAAAAAGGGGAGAGTATTCATTGGAGAATTATTGGAGGACCCAAGTTAGGTTATTGGGTTAACCTAAGCTAGGGAAAGAATGTCAAGGAATGTTCAAGGAAGAACATTGGAATTCTTCTTGATGTGTGTCAAAAAGGGGGAGAATTATTGGAGAGCCCAAGTTAGGTTATTGGGTTAACCTAAGGGGAGAATGTCCAGAGAATGTTCAAGGAAAGAACATTGGACATTGGAAGATGATTGAAAACCTAAGTTTGTTATCGGGTTAACCTAACTTGATTATGGTTTTGTCAAACATCAAAAAGGGGGAGATTGTTGGTGCAACCTTAGGTCAAGGTTGACCTGGTTGACCCGACTCGAGTTGACGTGACTCGAGTTGTATTTTGATGTTTGACTTGGGGAGATTGTCGGTGCAACCTTAGGTCAAGGTTGACCTAGTTGTGTTGCATGTTGATGTTTGACACTCGTGAGAGAGTTCTATTCTTGATGTGGGACAAGAATAGATGTTTGGGAGATTATTGGTGCAAGGTTGACCTGGTTGACTGATTCAGGAAAATTCAAGTATGGAGACCTGACTTGAGTGACCTGATTTGGGAAAAGTCCAAGTATGGAGACTTGGCACGGAAAAGTCCAAGTAGGGAGCTTGGCACGGGAAAAGTCCAAGTATGGAGACTTGGCACGGAAAAGTCCAAGCAGGGAGCTTGGCACGCGAAAAGTCCAAGTATGGAGACTTGGCACTGGAAAAGTCCAAGTATGGAGACTTGGCACTGGAAAAGTCCAAGTATGGAGACTTGGCACGGGGAAAGTCCTGGTGAGTGAAGCCAGGCAGTGGGAAAGTCCTAACTGGGATGTTAGGCAGTTGGAAAGTCCTGGTGAGTGAAGCCAGGTAGTGGGAAAGTCATAACTGGGATGTTAGGCAGTGTGGAAATCCTGGTGAGTGAAGCCAGGTGGAAAGTCCTGGTGAGTAAAGCCGGGCAAGGGAAAATCCAGATGGATCAGGGATGATCGGACTTCTGGTGTTGGAAAGTCCAAGTAGGTCAAAGGGATTGACCGGACACTTGGCAGGGAGTTCTAGCAGGTCAAGGGAGTGACCAGATGCTAGGGATGAAGTACCAATAGGTCAAGGTTGACCGGATATTGGTTTGGAAGTCTTGGGACTTGGTTTGGGCAAAATAGCTCGGATCGGTCACCGGACCGATCCGGATGTTTGTTGCTTCCGATCGGTCCGTGACCGATCGATACCAACGAAACTCTCTGGCGATCGATCGGGTGACCGATCGCAGCAACAGAGGCGAAAAGAAAGGCAGGTGATCGGTCCACGACCGATCAAAGTTATGTCGATCGGCGGGACCGATCGAGACGATGTCGCGGAAGCACGGCCAGAGTTGGGATCGGTGCGTGGACCGATCCAGTGCTCGATCGGTCCACGCATCGATCAAAATACGCATGAAGGTTCGTGACTAACCGATCGCGGGACCGATCGGCCTGATCGGTCCGTAGACCGATCAGGTTCGCGATCGAAGCCCTGATCGTTCTTGCCTTCTTCACAGGTATAAAGGGGTCGAGGGCTGCTGCTGCGCGATAACTTCTTCCTCTTCTCTTCTGCGACAGAGCTGCTGTTCTGGTGCTTGAGCTTTGTTGAGCTCTTCTTCGCAAGCTTCGCGTGAGCTTCTCGACTGGGATATCCTGCTGTTGTAGGTGTTCTGAGGAGCTGCTGCTTCAACGAAATCCAGTCGGCGAGGAGGCAAGAAAACCTGTGTTTTTACATTCATTGTTCTTGTCTTCTTGTATTTCTTGTTGTATTTCTTTCTTGCTGTTGCAAGAATATTGTGGCGAGGTTTCTCCACCCACAAGGAGTTGATATTAGCCGGTTCTCCGGGGACTCATCCACCGACGGATTGATAAGGCTCGTCCACCTTACGGACACGCCGAGGAGTAGGAGTATCATCTCCGAACCTCGTACATCGCTGTGTTAAGGTTTGATCTTCTTGTTTTCGTTTCTTGTTCTTATTTCCGCTGCGCTAACCCTAGTTTGTAGAAAGAAACACGAACGATTTGGGGCGGCTATTCACACCCCCCTCTCTAGCCGAGGACCATCGATCCCAACAGGGGAGTCGGCTCGCTCCGACGAGGTGAGGAAGGCATTCGTCCGCTCGGATGCCTTTGGGGAGAAATTTACTGACAAGATCTCCCTCACCTTTGAAGAGGCGATCAAAGCGGCTGTGGATCATTTAAAGGCCAAAGGCCACCTGCCCGCCGAGCTGACCATCCCTCCCGAGGACCTCGCGACCGTGATGGGCGTCATCCTTGATGCTCTTTTTGATTTCGACGCATGAGGAGTGTTTCTTATGAACTTTTTTGTATCCCCGCCGTTCGGACAAACTTATTTTTGCTGTAACTTTTTTAGTTAGCCCTGTGCTTAATAGATAATCTTTTCCTTTCCTTCCACTTTTGTTTTAGCAAGAAATTTTTCTCTCGTCATAACTAAAGTGTTCTTTAAAACTCCTCCGGTCGGCTCCACGCTCTAACATGGACCCAAGCCGCCTGCCTTCAATAACGCCTTTCGCCACGCAATTAAGCAGCCGCTCGGCGCGCGAACGTCACGTGTTCACTTGCTCGCTATTTTAATTCTGATTAACCATCTCTTACTTCGCGCCTTACCTCAAAGGGGTTTTCGCTAGATTTTCGCAATGCGAGCCGCTCGGACATTTATAGACGCCGGCTCGTCTCTCGATATTTAACGCCAGAGCTCGACGGTCTTCCGCTCGGTCGTTTATAGACGCCGACTCGTCTCTCGATATTTAACGTCGGAGCTCGACGGTATTCCGCTCGGACGTTTATAGACGCCGGCTCGTCTCTCGATATTTAACGTCGGAGCTCGACGGTCTTCCGCTCGGTCGTTTATAGACGCCGGCTCGTCTCTCGATATTTAACGTCGGAGCTCGACGGTCTTCCGCTCGGACGTTTATAGACGCCGGCTCGTCTCTCGATATTTAACGTCAGAGCTCGACGGTCTTTAAGGCTACTTTTAACACAGCCGGTCGGCGAAGATATTTGCCTATCTTTATAATTTTGTTTCATGCATTACAAGGACATAGGCGACCGAAATGTATATAAATTTACATTTAGCGCACCTTTCACCCAGCTCGGATAACGTACTCCCGGCCGAACGGCTCGGGATCTTCTTCGTCGAGCGCTTGGCTCGGATAACATACTCCCGGCCGAACGGCTCGGGGTCTTCTTTGTCGAGCGCTGGGCTCAGATACTGTACTCCTGGCCGAACGGCGCGGGGTCTTCCTCGTCAAGCATTTGGCTCGAATATTATACCTCCGGCCGAACGACTCGGGGCCTTCGGCATCGAGCGCTTGGCACGGATACTATATCTCCGGCCGAACGGCTCGGGGCCTTCATGGTCGAACCTTTGGCTCGGATACTATACCTCCGGCCGAACGGCTCGGGGCCTTCTTCATCGAGAGCTTCGCTCGGATATTATGCCTCCGGCCAAACGGCTCGGGGCCTTCGTTATCGAGCGCTTGGCTCGGTTATTATACCTCCGGCCGAACGGCTCGGAGCCTTCTTCGTCGAGAGCTTCGCTTAGATATTATGCCTCCGGCCGAACGGCTCGGGGCCTTCGTTATCGAGCGCTTGGCTCGGTTATTATACCTCCGGCCGAACGGCTCGGGGCCTTCTTCGTCGAGTCGGTGGCTCGGATCTTATACACCATGAAGATAGGCTGCTCGGCGTATAATGCCAATTGCGTTTTTTAACATTTTGCTTCCTGCATTTCAAATATACAGCCAAACAGAAAATATACAGCATACATTACATTGGCGCACCTTTCACCCTGGCCCGGAAAGGCTGGAGATAATTTGTGCTCCATGGTTGATCCAAGTCCCAATCCATCTTCATCCGCTCGGCGGTGCTCCCCCTTGAATGCCGGTTGGATCTTTGTCTCGGGGGAGGCGTCCGCTCGGCCACCTGATGCTGACGTTGTTTGTTGCTCCAGCCGCTCGGCTTGCGCATTCTCTCTCTGTTGCTCCACGAGCTTAGCTGCTCTTGCCTTGATTAGAGCGTCGAGCTCCTTCGTGGAGAGCCTCATCGTGTGCGGTCGTCCAGCTTCGTCCATTGCTTCCGATCGGATGCAGGAGCGTTCCCACAGACGGCGCCAAATTGATCCTGTCCGAACGCTGAATCAACGGACGCTGGGGACGTGGCGCTCTCCGGGTCGCCGATGTAGATCTCCGGCTAGTCTCACGAAGCTCCGGCGAACCTGCACAGAAGTCGGGCCGGGAAGGGGTTCCCGGCGGCGACCCTCCAACGCTCAAGTCAGGTAAGCAAGTAGTGGAAAAAGCAGCTCCAAAGCTTATAGAACGCATACCTCCGGCGAAGTCTGCGACTCTTTATATAGAGCGGGGAAAGAGCTTCTACACGCCCACCGAGGCGCGTACGTGTCCGCAGCCCATACCTTGGTATGTGTTTGTCAGAAAACTTATCTGACGCCATACTGCAACAGTCTCATCGCGCCTTCGATGGGACAACAGGACACCCCGTTGTCAGACTAGGAGTATGGCTTAGCCATACGATTTGACGGCTGTCAGCAGATGTTCCTATCCCTATTTACCCACCGCCGGCCGGGACGTCCATCCGGCCGGCTAGACGAAGAGTGCCGTTCGGAAGGCTTTAATTCCCTGCGCCGGTCGGGCGGCGCGCCCATTACGTCCTGCCTCCTCTTAGGCCTTCCACTCGGTCATTATTTACTGTTTCATTGAGCGTCGGAACCCCGATCCCTGTCAGGGCGCTTTTTACTATTAGATGTTTACCGGCAGACCGATCGACTTGCCCCTTTCTCATGAGTCCGATCGGCTCACCCTTCTTCGACGGACCACCTGGCCTTTTGACCTCCACGTGGCGTTGACCCTCGTTAGGGGGTTCCGGGCTCTTACCACCGGATCAAAGAGCATAGAAGAAACATATGAATAACTAGACCCAACATTCGAAATCCCTAAGATCAAAACCGACACATGACAAAGTAATCATAAGCTTGAGTTCAATTTTTTATGGTATTAAGATTTATAGGATTGAACTTAAATTAACCTTTAAAGATATGTCCACTAATATTCATCACCATGTTCAAAATCGGATCTTCACATGTATTTTCTAGAGAATTTGGACATCCGAACCCTATGCCTTGGGAAAGTGGTTCCACATAATGCCCACTGGTGAATTGTATGCCACCCGGTAGCGATTGGTGTAAGGTTTGTTGTATCCGCCTCTCTTGTGCTTTGAAGTGGTGCATATGCTCCTTGTGAGACTCTAGAAACCTCAAAGGTCCTCTAAATCGGGGAGTTCGACAAGCGGATGGTTTAGCAATCAGAGATGGATCGGTCGATAGCAAGTGTTTGAGAGCCATGATTCATTTGAAGTAGAAAGAGGAGGTGCACGAGTAAAATTAACAAAGTGAAAAGGCAGCTTAAAAATTTAGTTAGCGTTCAAATCCTTGATCAGTTCTTTCCGGTTAACAGGACCAATTCTATAAAAATAATTAAAATATTTTTTTTAATGCTTCTGTTTAAACTTTGTGTTATCCTACCTAGTGTGCAAATGAGTCAAATCGTTCGTAAGTCACTCGCAAATGACACTGTTAAAACTCAACTCGAGCTCGAAGTTGATCAAGCTTGAGTCGAGCTCGAAGTTGATCGATCGAGCTTGCTTGAGCTGTTTTGATTAGAAATTGAGCCGAGTTCTAGTCTAATTATTACTGGTTCGATGGTTTGATAAGTCAAACGAGTCCATAATAATATATATTTTTATAATATATAATATATTAATTTATTTATTAAAAATAATTAAAAAATAAAAAATTCAAATTAAAACACGAGCTCAAACCGATAATCAAATATAACCTCGAGCTCGAGCTCAAACTCACTTCTAATATAAATCAAATAAAGTGAAGCTTGAGCTCAGCACACTCAGCTCGTTTCGTTTACCGCATGCCTGCACTCATTTGTTTAGTTAACTTAGCTGAGACAACTGGGAATCATCCATATTCCTCCAATTCCTGAAGAAAAAGAAATAGCCAACAATTTTTTTTTTCTCTTCCGACAGTGCGAATAATTCCAACGAAAGAGAGAGAGGGAGGTCAATTCGATCCTTCTCCATTCGAAAATCCTCTTTGGCTTGAATAAAAACAAGAACAAAAATAAAAAGATAACTCAAACATTTAATTCTTGGTTAACGAAATTGCTCTGGCTCTGTTCCTTTCGGATTGTATCTGTACCTTTGATCACTCCTGCCTCTTCTGCCTTCTCAGCCTCTTTGGCATTCTGTCGAACGTTTGCTGAGCGTGCTCCTCGGCTCTCCACCGCCGTCGCTAGGTGCGTCGGCTTCTCCTCGCCCGCCATGATCACCACCACCTTCTCCTCGTAGCACGGCGGCGCGTCAACGGGCATGGAGGAGGGCTTGACGTACAGCTCCACCCTGGATTCCCCGGCGTCGAGGTAACCGGAGAGCTTCCAATATGAACATGCGAGGATCAGGAGTGCCAGGGCGATGAGGCCGAGCATGGCAGCCAGGCCGCCGAAGAGGTAGGCCACCGGCGACTGCCATGCCAGGTGGGCGCCTCCGCCAGTCGCCGCTGGCCCCGCGACCGCTGCTGCCGTGGCAGCCGTGGCGTTCAGAGCTGCCGCTGCTCTCATCTCACAGTTGATTTGCGTTTACCAGAGGAGTCCGGTGGGAGAGTGCGGGAGGAGAAGGGATTTTATAAGAGGAGAGGGAGAGGGGAATGGCAACAGGTGTAATTAAAATAAAAAAGGAATAGTGAAATTTTAATTAAATTACATAAAAAAATGAACATAATTTCAGTTTGCCCCATTTCTTTTACGCTTTTCACTTTACTCTTAATTTTGAGAAAGAATGCTTTAATGGTTAGAATTACTTACATTGTAAAGAGAGCAGTCTAGTAGTCAATTGACGTGTCTAGCGCATACGTGTTGTTTGACTTGTTCCAAGCATCGAAGCTATCTATCTAATTTGACTTGTGTGATCAACTCATCTACATAATTGGTCTTCTCTCTTCCATTCCGTTATACCAACTTGGCTAGTTTAGTATTTGTCATATATATGCATGTGTATCACTGTGTATCGCTTCTGTTGATATAATTGTAATTAGGATTCAGGTTGACAATTTAATTAAGTTCGGATTAATTCGTGCTAGAATTTTGATATTTAGTAATATATGCGAGAAAAATTTAGTAGATCAAAAAAAAAAAAAAAAAAAAAAAAAAAAAGACTGGATACTTAATTTGGAAAGTCCTAAATATATGATAGATAACGGAAAATCTTAATCGGATGTTAGATAATGGGAAGTCCTAATTAAAAATAGGTAAAGAAAAATTCTAACTAGAGATTAGACAATAAAAGTTCAAATTAGAGATTCGGTAAGGAAAGTCTAACTAAAAGTTGGTAATGGAAAAATTCAAGTGGGTCAAAGATTGACTGGGTACTTGATAAAATTTAACGAGAAGTTGGCAAGGGAAATCCAAGTGAATTAAATGTTGAGTACTGGATACTTAGTGATTGAAAGTCCAACGAAAAATTGATAAGAGGGGAACACTTAGCGACGACACATAA
This sequence comes from Zingiber officinale, assembly GCF_018446385.1. Classification (NCBI taxonomy): domain Eukaryota; kingdom Viridiplantae; phylum Streptophyta; class Magnoliopsida; order Zingiberales; family Zingiberaceae; genus Zingiber; species Zingiber officinale. Next base: position 70,485,450 of record NC_056005.1, on the reverse strand, counting down.
AATCCCGACAGATCAAAGTTGATTGAATGATAGGTAACAAGGAAGTTCTGATATAGCAAACTTCTGAATACCATAACTTTTGACTCTGATATCAGAATGAGATAATCTTTTTGATGTAAAATGAAGCTCGTTTAGATATTTACACTTTTACTACTCATCAATCTATTAGATTGGTATATTGTATTAGTGAACAGAATATTACAGAATCGATTAACTTGATTGATTGGAAGTAACCAATCAATTAGTAAGGTAAACATAGTCGTTCTGCATATTTAAACAGTCGGATTCAATCACAATCGATTGGTGGAGTCTACCAACCAATTGGTAGACAAAAATTAGCTCAGACAACAACCTTATAAAGAGGATTTTGAGGAGGATTCTCGGCGCTAGTTCTTGAGGGTTTGGGAGGCAAGCACTGATGCATTTCCTACCACAAGAAGCAATCCAAATAAAAAAAAGGAGCAAGCAATGAGCAAACCCAAACGAAAGGGCAAAGAACGTATTGTGTGCTTCTTGTATAATCAAATTGGGGGAATGAGGTCCTAAGGGAACAAGGAAAAAACCTTAAATTTAGGGGGTGGGGGTGTAACGACCCACCCTTCTTACTACTCTCTAAGAGTGGGTCGTTACAGTTGGTATCAGAGCAGTTCACATTCTCCAGCATCACACACACATCAGCATCAGCCTTGCCATCTTCAAGTAAGAAAATTTTAAGTTCTTTCTTTATTGCTTTCCTTTATTATTATTTGCAGTATAGAGTAATTGCATATAAGTGCTCAAGTCAGATAAGAGTTTTTACTGTTTTCTTTATTCATATACAAATATGTATGTTTAGAAAGGGTAGAGAAAATATCAAGTCATTTTCTTTGCATAATTAGATGGTAAGAAGAGGGCGTCCCCGTATTGCTCGTACTGAGGACCAAGTTCAGGAGGACGAAGGGCCAGGCTCAACCTAGCCCAATCTTATGGAAGTAGTTGCTCAACTCCATAAACAAGTAGCAGAGCAGCAATAGATAATTGCCAATTTGATGGCAAATCAGCAGCCAGTTCCTCCCACTCCCCCAACCGTAACTGTGGAGACTCCAGTGGTAACTGAGGTTCCACCAGCTGCCCTGGGAGCCGTCACCGCACCTCATAGACAAGAAACTTACCTCATACAGTGGATGAAGCTGAAACCAGAGAGCTTCTCAGGCACAACTGAGCCCTGGGATGCCCAGGCTTGGTTCAAGACACTGGAGAGCACAATGGAGCTTCTTGACTGGCCAGAAGTCGAGAAGGTCAAGTGTGCCTCTTTCTACCTGGCTGGAGATGCTCGTATGTGGTGGGAGAGGATAAAGACCAAGAGAGCAGTTAACCAGATGAACTGGGCTGATTTCCAGTCAGAGTTTTATGAAGAATACTTCCACCTACGGATCACCAACAAGCACTATGAGGAATTTATAGAGTTCAGACAAGGTGACCTGTCAGTGGAAGAAGTAGCCAAGAAGTTCAACAGACTAGCTCGTCTCTGCCCAGAGCTAGTAAGTACAGAGAAGGAGCGAGTCAAACTGATACTCAGAATGCTGAGACCACAGATAGCACTGAATGTGAGTAGTGGAGCTCATCGGCCCCAGAGTGGTGAAGAGCTAATCAGTAGAGCATTAGTTGCTGAGCATTACCTGAACAACATCAAAGCACAACGAGCGCAACACAAGCCAGTGAAGATAGAGGACAAGACAGTGGGGAGTCAGAAACCCCAGTCGAGAAATCAGAACTGGAAAGGCAAGGGTAATAAAAGAAAGCAGTAGAACTCAGGAGGTAACCAGAAGGGAGGAACAACAAACAAGCAGACCAAGTTCCCTCCCTGTCCTAAATGTGGGAGAACACATCCAGGAGCCTGTCTTTTGGGTAAGACTGGATGTTATTCTTGTGGTCAGGAAGGACACATGGCTAAAGAGTGTCCTAACAAGCTCAAAACACCTCAGACACAGCCAGTGCAATATGGAGGCAAGCTTGCACAATTACATCACATGGAAGCAGTACTAGAGGGACCCTATATCAGTCAGGGAAGGTTGGAAGCTCCACCAGTTCCAGCCTTTGACAGTGTCAGAGTATTCTCCCTCACCAAAGAGGAAGCTGCTAGTGCCTCCACGGTCGTAACAGGTCAAGTAATTATTTTTCAACATTTAGCTACTGTACTATTTGATACTGGGGTGATCCATTCTTTCGTATCAGTACCCTTTGCCAGTAAATTACAGGTGCCTACAGAGAGTATGAACTCCAAGTTCTTGACGACCCTACCTTCAGGGGAAGTCATGGAGTCCAATCAGTGGCTTCGAGCTATACCACTCAAAATTTCGGACCGATAACTATATGTTAGTCTAGTGGTCCTCGCGATGCAGGATTTCGATATCATTCTAGGTATGGATTTCCTCAGCAAGTATAGCGCTTCAGTGGATTGCCGCAGAAGGAAAGTGATCTTCAGTCCAGAGGGTGAGCCACCCTTCGAATTCACAGGAGTGCCAAGGAAGAAAACCCAAAAACTTCTCTCTTCTTTAGCAGCTCACCAGATGTTAGCTAAAGTGTGTGCTGGATTTCTTGCATTCATTGTGAATATAGAAGAACAGAAGGAACTCAAACAAGAGGAAGTTCGGGTAGTCTGCGAGTATCCAGAGGTATTTCCAGAAGAGCTACCTGGACTACCTCCCAACAGAGAAGTCGAGTTTAAAATTGAATTGGTTCCTATTACCGGTCCAATTTCAAAAGCTCCGTATCGCATGTCTCCAGCAGAGCTGAAAGAGTTACAAGAATAACTTCAGGAGTTACTTGACAAAGGCTTCATCCGCCCTAGTCACTCACCTTGGGGAGCTCTTGTGTTGTTTGTCAAGAAGAAAGATGGATCTATGCGGATGTGCATAGATTACAGAGCTCTGAATCAAGTGAAAATCAAGAACAAGTACCCCCTTCCCAGGATCGACGACTTATTTGATCAGTTAAGAGGGGCAACCATGTTCTCTAAGATAGACTTGCGCTCTGGGTACCATCAGTTGAAAGTGGAGGAAAGTGATATACCCAGAACGGCTTTCAGGACCAGATACGGACACTACGAGTTTGTAGTCATGCCTTTTGGTGTGACTAATGCACCATCAGTCTTCATGGACTTAATGAACAGAGTGTTCAGAGAATACCTTGACAAATTTGTTATCGTGTTCATCGACGACATTCTAGTCTATTCAAGGACCCCAGAGGAACATGACACGTACTTGAGGATAGTACTGCAGACCTTACAGCAAAAACAGTTTTATGCTAAATTCTCAAAGTGCGAGTTCTGGTTAAATCAGGTGGTGTTTCTAGGTCACATCATTTTTAAGGAAGGTATCCAAGTGGATCCTGCCAAGATAGAAGCAGTTAACGATTGGCATAGGCCCAAGAATGTCAGGGAGATCAGAAGCTTCCTTGGTTTAGCAGGTTACTATAAAAAATTCGTGGAGGACTTTTCCAGGATAGCCTCTCCACTTACAGCCCTGACCAGAAAGGACAAGAAAGTTTGAATGGTCAGACAAATGTGAGCAAAGTTTCGAAGAACTGAAGAAGAGACTGACCAGTGCTCCCATTCTGACTGTTCCAGAAAGTGACAAGAGCTTTGACATCTGCAGTGATGGCTCCAAGATGGGCCTTAGAGCTGTACTCATGCAAGAAGGAAAAGTTATAGTTTATGCTTCCAGACAACTCAAGGATTATGAAAAGAACTACCCCACTCATGATCTTGAGCTGGCAGCTGTGGTCTTTGCACTAAAACTCTGGCGACATTATTTGTATGGCATCCAGTGCAGAATCTTCACAGACCATCAGAGTCTTAAGTACTTCTTCACTCAGAAGGACTTAAACATGAGACAACGCGGGTGACTAGAGTTGGTCAAAGACTATGACTGTGAAATCCTCTACCACCCAGGTAAGGCTAACAAAGTGGCAGATACACTAAGCAGAAAATCCAGTGCATCCTTGATGTCTTTGTCATCATTAGCCCTGCCACTGCAGAAGGAGTTGTCAGACTTTGGAGTCGAAATTAATTATGGGCAACTCTCTACATTGACCTTAGAGTCAACCCTGCTTGAGGATATACAGAGAAAGCAAAGTGAAGATCCAGATATCCAAAAGATCAAGCAAGGGATACAAAAAGGAGAAAATTTAGAGTTTCGAGTATCAGACAGTGGAATTCTTTATCAGGGGAGCCGCCTTTGTATCCCCAATGATGAAGAACTGAGAAAGAAAATTTTAGAAGAGGCGTATAGTACACCGTACTCCATGCATCCTGGTTCCACAAAGATGTATCAAGATCTGAAACATAGGTTCTGGTGGTCTGGACTCAAAAGAGATGTTACTAAATATGTTGGTACCTGCCTGATATGCCAGAGAGTTAAAGCAGAACACCAGAGACCAGGAGGAATGCTACAACCCCTTCCAATACCAGAGTGGAAGTGGGAAGACATATCCATGGACTTTATAATAGGTCTCCCAAGAACTACGAATGGATATGATGCAATATGGATAATAGTGGATAGATTGACCAAGTCTGCCCATTTTCTAGCCATTAAGGTGTCCCACTCTATAGAGCAGTTGGCACAACTGTATGTTAAGGAAGTAATCATACTTCATGGAGTTCCTAAATCTATTGTTTCTGATAGAGATAGGTGCTTCACCTCTCACTTTTGGGAGTGTGTTCAAACTGCACTAGGTACCAAACTCAAGTTCAGCACAGCCTTCCATCCTCAGACTGATGGATAGACAGAGTGAGTAAATCAGATCTTAGAAGATATGCTCAGGGCTTGTGCACTAGATTTCAAGGGAAGTTGGTGTAAGTATCTGTGCTTAGCTGAGTTTGCCTACAACAATAGCTATCAGGACACCATCAAGATGGCACCTTATGAGGCGTTGTATGGCAGGAAATGCAGACCACCTATTTGCTGGCAAGAAGTAGGTGAAAGAAAAGAAATGGAAGCAGAGCTGGGCATTTAGACTGAGATGATAGATGAGACCACTCAGGCTATCCAGAAGATCAGACAGAGGATTGAGACTGCCCAGAGTAGACAGAAGAGTTATGCTGACACATGCCGTAGGCCATTGGAATTCCAAGTAGGGGATTCAGTTTTTCTCAAGGTTGCTCCGATGAAGGGAGTGATGAGATTTGGCAAGAAGGGCAAGTTAAGTCCTCGCTATGTAGGACCCTGCTCGATTACAGAGAGGATTGGGAAGGTAGCTTACAAGTTGGATTTATCACAAGACATGTCAGCAATACACAATGTATTTTATGTCTCTATGCTAAAGAAGTGTATTCACGACCCTAGCCAAGTGATTCAGCCTCAGACAGTATAGATCCAAGAGGATCTTAGCTACGAGAGAAGACCTGCACAGATAGTGGACAGAGCAGTTAATAGACTAAGAAACAAAGAAGTGCCACTAGTGAAGGTCATCTGGCAGAATCAGAAGCACGAGGAAGTCACTTGGGAACGTGAGGACAGTATGAAACAGAAATATCCAGAGCTATTCTAAGTTCAAGGACGAACTTTTTATAAGGTATGGAGGATTGTAACGACCCAATTTTCCCTATTTCGAGTTCTAAAATTCCTTAAAAATATTTAGAAATGCTATATAAATAATCTAAAGATTTTTAGGAATTTTTAGAGTATTTTTATGTAATTTTTGGAGTTCGTTTGGTATTTTTACCAAGAGGAAGAAGTTGCAAAAAAAAAAATAAATAAAGAGCTCCTTTTTGGAGTTCGTTTGGTATTTTTACCAAGAGGAAGAAGTTGCAAAAAAAAAAAAATAATAAAGAGCTCCAACCGAGGTTCGACCCATAGACCTCGGACAAGTCATAAGCCTTAAGCGAAGTGAGACAACCAAGTGAGCCGCGGGTCTTTTGTGAACAAATAGAGAAGTGAAATATTATAAGGGGTCTTAGGAACCGAAAATAGCCATTAGTTATAAAAAGGAAACGTTTTCTCCAAAAAACCTAATTCCCCGATCCTTTCTTCTCCTCACACGCGACGCCGCACGATTCTTCTCTTTCGGGCGAAAATGAAGCCGCGTTAGGGCTTCGTCTCCGGTGCCGGCGAAAGGCTTTTTTCTTTTTTTTCAGGCCGGTCTTCACCCAACCGCGACCCTCTCGTCGTGGAGAGCACGCAGACCCAAAGGAGACGCCGAGACCTTCACTTCTTCGAACCCTAGAAGTTCTTCCTCTCGGTTGTAAGTCCAAAAAAAAAAAAGAAAAAGAAGGGTAAGTACTACTCACCTGTGGTAGGAGTAGTTTCGAACTTCGGTTTTTTTTTCTTCCTTTGCTTTCGGAACATGCGGCACAGAATTTATGTTGCTAGAAGTTTAGGAGTAAACCGGGATTTGCATTCCCTGTCACTGTAAAGACTTGGTGCTGCTATAAATCTCTAGAATCCGAATAGATGTTATGAATATGCAATATAGTTATGGTTATTATGCAAATAACATGAAGGGATAGTTGTTTTAAATATGTAGTTAGGTTTTACCTTACTATGTTTTGACAGGACTGATCAATTTCTCATTAAAGACTACTGCTTAGACATGTAGTAGATTTCCTTGCTATGTTTTTAACAAGACCGATTGGTTTCTCATTAGAATTAGTGCTTAAATTTCTTGATGCCACGGCAAGTAGCAAGAACAGCTCTCTTATTCCAAGCGCATATCTTTGGTTTCTTAAACAATAATAACCATTCAGTTAAGTATGCGGGTATGATTTCTTTGCTTACTTAATGAGCGGGAACAACTGAGTAACATTGCAGATTTTGCTTAAGGAATTTTATAGTTTTGTGAAACCCGAACAGTCTTATTGTCTAATGGTGGCTGCAGCATGCTTACTTTAGATAGCTTCCTATTGTAGATGGAATTGTTTTTACATTCATATCATGCTTACGTAGTGATAATGGTCTTTTTGTACAGCATGTTTAAAAAGACTGTATTTCCTCTTTACTTTCACAGCAAGTATTAATAATTGTGTTTATTCTATGAAACTCTAGAATTTTCATGCATATAGTGTTCTATTAAACCCTTTTAGGGGTTATGAGTGATTATAAGTAAGAAAAGACTAAGGTCTTAAATTGATCCTAAATTCCAGAAGTTTAGGATTAAAAGCACACTAAGTGTTTGAATAAATGCCAAGGCATTTTGTTATAAGAGAATTAAAGAATAACAAGTATAAGGAAGTTATAGTTAAAAAGAAAATAAGTATTTTACTTTTAATGGCATGTACCGGACACAAGGTCCATTGGGTGGGCTCCTAGATCACCCCTAGGCACAAGATCGCCTAGAAGTACCTTAGTAGTTTCGGGATTAGCTACCTCGACTCATATTAAGGATGCGCGCAAATTGGTACAATGTCGGGCCCAAGAGAAGTTTATTATTATTTTGAAGTATATAAGTATAAGTTTTGGAATAAACAAAATAAACTTTATATAAGTTTCAAATTCAGCAAGTTTAGTCTTTTTGTTTCAATTTCAGCAAGTTAGCTAATTTAGTTTTAATTCAGCAAGTTTAGCTCTTTTATTCTAGCATGCTATTTAGACTTTCTTGTTGCTATTTTTAGTGAGCATGAGTAGCTTCTTATCATGTTTCGAATTTATTTTGTACACATGCATATTCGAGTTTTTATGAGATAGATTAGTACTTACTAAACAAATTGCTTATAGTTGCATTCCTCCTACTGCAGATAAAGAGAAAGGAAAGCTGTGAAGGAAGGCGACAAGGAGATGCTATAACGTGTGTGATGTTGAACTATGGAAGCCACGGGACCAAGAAAGAATTTATTTAGATTCTTTATTCAATTGTTAAGAAGTAATTGATTAACTGTATTGCCAGAACCTGGAAACGTTATTGGTTTTGTTGTTTTGAAGTTGCTTAAATGCTTTAGTTCTATTGAATTTCTAGAGTTGTTTTGATGCAGTTTACAGTAGGTTAATGCTAGAATTTGGAGTTTTAATTGCATGCTACTTGTTTTAGTTTTTGTCACTGCTAAGAGTTCAATGAGATTCTTTAATTAAATTGTTAGTGAAACGTAGATATTCTTGGTATTTAGCATTGCTAGAAAATTGAGTTTTGGTTACTTTTGGAACATTGACTTATTTGAATTGCTAGAATCTGGTATTGTTTCTTCCTTTTGCTGGAAATTCTTTGACCAGAACTGCTGTATGAGGTGTTTGGAATTTCATGCATCAACTGCATTGCTACCCCATTGGTAGTGAATGTCCGGTTATAGGTTCTATTACGACAAGCTTTAATTCAATAAGACCTGATGCATGCTATTTTGGATCTTTCTGTTGTAGTGAGGATTGCAGCTGCTGTGAATATCCTTTCGTGTTTTAGTTGCTATAGACTGCATGCATTGGTAGCTAAATAAGTTTAGTTGCTTGAAACTTGTTAATGTTAGTGTTGAGCTGAATTGCATTTGCCAAATTCCTTCAGTTGCCTTAGGTTGCTTTGGTAATACAACATGCTTTAAAATTAGAAATGCATGTTATATTTTCTTACGTGTTGTATGTTTAGTGAGAATATTTTAAAGAACCATAGTTCTGCATGTTGCAGCTATTACATGATTGCATGTTTGGATTTCATTTCCTGAAAATTTTAAGTACCGCTAACATGAGAGAAAGTAACACTAGTTAAGTGAAGTTTATAGTTAGTAGATAAGTAACGTTCACCCTAAGAGAGTAGTAAGAAGGGTGGGTCGTTACAGGGGGGGGGTCGGATAGCAAACCCAAGATATCATTTAATAGTGCAATTCTTTTGAGTCATAATAAAAAATATGTTTGAAATAGATTTTATCATCGTAGTACTTACTATCGTGAAAATATGAAGCATGATATTTCTAAGGATAATTATAGATCAAATCATGCTAGAACACTACCTAAGGATAGGAAGGTAGAAAATAATTTAGTCAAGAATCATAAGGAAATTATACACATGCCTAGAGAGAAAAATGATCAAGGCATTCATGAAAAGTCAAGGATTAATGACTTAGAAATAGAAAATAAAATTTTGAGATCAAGACTTTATAAGCTAGAAAAACCCTAAATGACAAATGAAGTAAAAAGGTCCAAGAAGAGAAATCTAGGCTTACATAGATAAGAATCATCTAAGGGCAAAAAAGGTTTGGGATACAAACCTAAGTTCAAGGATAATGTGCTCTCATACCATAGAGTTTCATATAGCTATGGAACTAATACTAAGTCTAAGAGTCAAGTCAAGGTTACAAGGGAGGTTATCCCTAGAGTCGACTTTGAGAAGGCTAGTATGACTAAGGATTCTAAGAAGCCAAAAAAAGTCATTAGGAAGGTATCTAGGGAAGTTATCCCTATTGCATACTTAGTAGACCCAAGAAGTACCAATAGGTATTAGATTCCTAAGAGTGTGATCTTTTTTACACTAAATGGATTTAGAATATGTCAACTCTAATTGGAAAGGTAGTTAATCTAATTATGGTGAAGTTGACCTTGAAAATAAGTAGTTAATTTTTACACTGGAAGAGTTAAAGTGTACCAATAATTTTTTTAAGTATTAAAATTAATCGAATTGGCACAAATAGGATAGAATTCAAAAGTGTGTCATGTTGAGATTTTGTCACATGCTAGGGAGATAGGACCGACTATGTAAAATCACCATTTTGACTTAGCAATTAGTTGATGACACTTAGTTAAAAATATAAGTATTTTATTATGAGTCATAAATACTATGCTTGTATATCTATCACATGCCATGACATTATATTTTGCATGTATTCATTTTTATTATGAAAAATGTTACATATTATACATATATCATTAAGCTATTATAGTTTTTCTTTTGAAAAATACTCATTTGATATATGTCATAATCATTGTCATGTATTGTTTTAATTCCTTATAATTAAGGACAATTGTATTAATTGACATCCTAGGTAGGATGATTAAAGTTAAAATGCCTAGATAAAGATGCATAATCCTTTGGTTATGAAACATATATTTTCATCTCATAAGACCATAAGATAACTTGTATGTATATTGAGACATATTAGATATAAATGAGATGATAGGAGGATGAGCAAAACTCAAGATGTTGATTTATTTCATCTATTTGAGTTTTAGTTTCATCAAAATATATTGATTTTGTGAAGGTCAATCATGGGGAAAACTAATGTACATGTCATATGTATTTTTCCATAGATTATGATTAGAAATTATGTATGAAAATCATTTTAAAATTATTTTATAAAACCTTGGTGAAGTCTATTTGTTGATAAAAATCATCATTGATTAGTTTGATATAAAGTTAGAGTTAAACATTAAAATTTTCAATGGTTTTTAACTTTATACCATTATTTGAAAATAAGATATATTTTATTAGATAACTATTTTTTTATGATAATATTTGCCAAGGGGCATGTCTATAAAAATTTTTATGATTTTTTAAAAATTATAGAATGATTTATACATTTCTTAAATTTGGTTTGAAAAATTATAAATTCAGGTTTTTAAGCCATGCACCAATCGATTAGTATTAGTTATCAATCGATTGGTAACTGTATTTTTGGCTAAAATAGGTTATTTAAGTCATCTAAGCTCACTCTTTGGTATTTTAATTATCCCTAAACTTTTGGATAAACATTCAAAGATGATCTTTTTAATGAAAATAAGAAAAGGATGGTTAAAAGAAAAGAATGAGAATTTGAGATGAAAGTTTAGATTCAAGGTTCAAATTTTAACCTCAAGACTTAAACTTTTGAAAATTTATAAAAGTTTAGGAACTCCAAATCATTATTGATATTATGATTAAAGTAGAAGCATACTTTGAGAGGGAGGTCCACTTAAAAGGCATGAATTGTATATAAAAGGGGGAGATTTGAAGGATTGAGAAAAAGGAAGTATTGGGTTGCAAAGGTTGCAAATAAAGTCCCACGTTAAAAATATATAGAAAGGAACATGGACTCATAAGGGAAAAATATTTCTATTGGTATGAGACATTTTAGGTAGAGCCCAAAAATAAAATCATGAGGGCTTAGATTCAAAGTATATAATATCATACCATTGTGGAGATATCTAAATTCTTTTGGTCCTAAAAACTGGTATAAGAGCTTGAACTGCCAAAAGGACTAATCATCGATTGTGCACAAGAGTCATGGTCCAATCAAATCATGTGGGTGGAATATTAACTTCTAATAAAGGAAATGGGGCTCCCATGTCTGGATCAAGATGACCAGACACTAGACAGAGAAGTCCTAATTACGGCTAGAAAAGGAAGTCCTAGTAAGTTAGTTAGACCAAGGGGTAGAAAAGTCCTGGTGGGTCAAGGATTAGATGACATAAAGTGGATAGGCTTAAGGGGGCAGCCCTTCGTTTGAGGGGGGTTGTTGGGTTGCAATGGTTACAAATAAAGTCCCACATTAAAAACATATGGAAAGGATCATGGACTTATAAGGGAAAGATATCTCCATTGGTATGAGGCCTTTTGGCTAGAGCATAAAAATAAAACCATAAGGGCTTAGGCCTAAAGTGGACAATATAATATCATTATAAAAATTTATAAATTCTTTTAGTCCTAATAGGAAGATGAGTGTATGCTCAAGGTTAAGCATTGAAAACAATGGTCGGTAGGGAACCATTATTGTGATGTTGAAAGTTTAAGATAAATGAATCTTGAGAAAAGATTTTTAATATGTACTAATGGGGGAGAATATAAGGTTAAGTTATGAAACTCTCATTCATGCTTTGGCATGTGTAGAACGAAGTTGGGCTAATGAATGAGGTTAACTTAAACATATTATCAAACATAAAAAAGGACAGATTGTTGGTGCAATCATTCTCATATCAAGGTTGATCAGTTTGACTAAGCTCAGGTTAGCTCGAGATAGAATTTTAATGTTTGACAGTATGTGAGAGAGAAGTCGAGTAAGTCAAAGGAGCACCGGACAATTTACATGGAAAGTCTTAATTAGAGGATAGGTAATAGAAATTCCAAACTAGAGGTTAGGCAATGGGAAGTCCTAACTAGAGGTTAGATAATGGAAAGTCCTAACCTCCAGGCAATGGGAAGTCCTAATTGAAGGTTACGCAAGGGAAAGTCCTAATTGGAGGTTAGATAATGAGAAGTCCTAATTGAAGGTTAGATAACAGGAAGTCCTAATTGGAGATTAGGTAAGGGAAGTCTAATTGGAAGTTAGTAAGGGAAAAGTCCAAGTGAATCAAAGGCTGACTAGACACTTGGTGAAGTCCAAGGGGAAGTTGGTAAGGGAAGTCCAACAGGGTCAAAGGCTAACCAGACATTTGGTGATAAAAAATCCAACGAAAAGTTAACTAAAGAAAAGTCTAAGTGGGTCATGGGTAACTGGACAATTAGTGGTGAGGTGTAATGTTCTAGTAAGTTAAGGTGGACCGGATGTTAGGCAATAGGAAGTTCCGACATAGCAAACTTTTGAAAGTCATAACTTTTGACTCGGATATTGGAATGAGGTGATTTTTGATGTGAAACAAAGCTTGCTTAGAGATCCACACTTTTATTGCTCACCAATTAATTGGTGATTCAATCAATTGGATTAATCAATTGTATATTGTAGTAGTAAACAAAATGTTACAGAATCAATTAACTTTATCGATTGGAAATAACCAATCGATTGGTGAATCATACCAATCGATTAGTAAGGTAAAAAATAGTCATTCTATAGATAGAAATGGTCAGATTTGATGACAATCGATTGATAAAGTCTACCAATTGATTGGTAGGTGAAAATTAGCCCAAACAGTATTAGCACACTACGGGAGGGGTGATTAGCTCCAATCACTTCGTTGATGATGATTTGCCACGAAAACTTAAAGAAATGATAACACACTTGATTTTACTTGGTATCCACCTCCTTGAGATGATTAATCCAAGGGTCCACTCTCCTCACTATCTCATCCACTATGAAATCTACTCATTCTCGAAAATAAACCGAAGGAGGAGTAGCCTCGTACAATCTCACAACAAGAATACAATGAGAGAAAGAAGTAAATACACAATACAAATAAAACCTTGCTTGATTGATATCTTGTTGCTTGTAGATGCCTCTTGAAGCTTGGAAAGTGCAGCAACCCTTCTCTTCCAAAAGCTCTAAGAACTGGTGAAGAAGGGCAGAGATGAAAAGGTAATTTGAATCCTTGCGAAAATGCCTTTTATTCACAATCTAGGGTTTCCAATCGATTCATCTCACCCCCAATCGATTGACATATTAGATCCAAGTAAATCCACTCATCCAAACCTCAAAATGACTCTTTTCTTTTTCTCCTAATTGATTAGACAATCAATTACGAGGCTTCTTAATCGATCACCAAATCGATTCAGAAGCCCACTATTTGTCACAAGCTTCTTCCAATCGATTGGGAACTTTCCCAATCGATTCAACATAGTAAAATATTATGCTTCGTGAAAAACCTCACTTTAATCATTTACCAAATCGATTGAAGAGGGCTAAATTAATTATTCAATCGATTCAGTGGCTCTCTATTCTCACAAGAACATCCCCTAATTGATCGCCAGATTGATTGGCTTTGGCCCAATTGATTGCCAAACCCTAACTCACTTAGCCTAGGTCTAGAATTCCCTTGTCGAAAATCTAGTCAACCGTGACTTGTTGGTACTTCTTCACCAAGTATCCAATTAACCTTTGATCCACTTGGACTTTCAATCGCATGCCAACTTCTTCTTGGACTTCTGATCACCAATTGCAATCCTTCTTGACCCACTTAAATTTTCCTCTTGCCTAACCTTAGTTTGGAATTTTCTCTTGCCAACATGTGATCCTCCTTGACCCAATTGGACTTCCCTTTGCATACCAGTAGTTAAAACTTCCCTTTGCTAACGTGTGGTCTGTTAGAGCAATCTGATTACCCTAGGTTTTGATGTTTGGGCAAAGGTTTAAGTTAGATTTATTATTGTATTTGATATGCATTGTGAGTGTGCAGGATCCAGGTATAATAATGAAAGTCCAAGTGTGATCTTGGCAAAGGAAGAAAGTTCAAGGATGAGTCTTGGCGGTGTAAGTCCAAGCATGTAGTCTTGGCAACGTAAGTCCAAGTGTGACTTGGTAATGGATGAAGTCTCGGAGGTCCTCTTGGCAAAGGAAGACTCGACAATAAGGACAAGGTCGAAGGAAGCTCCAAAAGGCAAGACATGAAGGATGGGGAGACATTCGAGGGGCGCGAGGTTGATGAAGGAGACTAGAAGGCTAGGTCTAGGTTGGTCGGGCGAGGACGAATGCTAAGTGATTGTACTCGAGGTAAAATCCTATGTTTTTAGGAGTTACTGTAGCAGTAATGTAGCGACACTGTAATAGTACTGTAGCGACACTATAGCAGTCGATTGGTTACTGTAGCAGTCGATTAATACACTGTAATAGTCGACTGGTAGCCGACCGTTGGATAACGGTCGGCTTCACTTAAAGGACCAATTGACTGGTACATATACCAGTCGACTGGTGGTGGGAAAACACTTGGTGTTTTCCTCCCGAACTCTATTTAATAGTGCTCGGGATTTTTGGGCATGGTTGACGAAATAGAGGTGGTTAACCCCTATTAGTAGTCTTTCAAAGCCTCCAAGCTCTTCTTGTGATCTAAGAGTGTTTGGATCAAGGCTGTGGTGAGGTTTCTCCACCGAGAAGGAGGTTCAAGCTAGCCAAAGGTTTCTGGGGAGTCATCCACCGACGGATTGGGATCGTCCACCTTACAAACAGCCGTGGAGTAAGAGCCCTAATCTCCGAACCACGTAAACGCCTTGTGTTACAGTTTGTTTTTGGTTTATTATCTTTCCTTATTATTTATAGGGTTTAGTTTACTTCTTGTTAGTTTGTATTTTGTCTTCTGCTGCGTACTAACAAGTGTAGGAGGTGACGATTTGGGTGAGACGCTATTCACCCCCCTCTAGCAGACATCAAGGTCCCAACAAGTGATATCAGAGCTAGGTGAGCTCTTGTTGGACTAATCGCCAAGAGAGCGGCTAGAGGAAGAAGATAGAGTCTGAGGGACCTCTCGGATGGGGCATCCGAATCCCACCTTCGTACGAGCGTGAGGACTTCAACTATTGGAGGAAGCGCATGGAGATATGATTCCAAATGAATTAGAACCAATGTATTACGTTGGAGGAACCATTTAAAGCTCCAACGGATAAGAAGGGAAAGCGTCTCCGATCTCGATATTGGACCGAGGAGCAAAGGGAGCAATCGGAGACAGACAAGGAGGTAACTAGAATTTTAATGAATTTATTATCTCCTAATGTGATATTGAATATAGGTGAATACGAGAATGTAAGCGACTTTTTAGAAAAAGGTAATTGCACTTCATGAGAGTCCTACACAAATCAAAGAAAAGGAAGAGCCCAAGGAGAAGGACTCATTGGTCCAAGAAGAGAAGGACCAATCAAATGTTGACATGGGACGAAGGAAGATGAGGAGGTATCATCCACATCTTCAAGAGAGGATGAAGTGGAACCATCCACATCTTCAAGTGAAGAAGAAGAAGAAGAACATTCCAAGGATGATGAGGTCTTGGAAGCTCAACCCTCAACCTCAACTACCAAGAAGAGTGAGAAGAGCCACATCAAATGCTTTGAGTGTGGTAAGATGGGACATTACAAGAGTAGGTGTCCTTCGCTCAAGAAGGTAAAGGAGGTAAACTCTAAACTCACTAAAGTTAATTTAGAAACTAATGTGAGTTGTAGGAGGAAGAAGGAGAAGAAGCATATTCGATACTTCACATGTGGTGAGTGAGGTCACTACCACATAAAGTGCCCAAGAAGAGGAGAGCTCAAGAAATTGACGCACTTAAGGAAGTGGGAGAAGAAGAGAGCTTCAAGGGTAAGGGAGGTAAACCCTAACTTGAATTCAAGTTCAAATTCAAATTCCTCAATGCATGTTAGAAATAATATGAATTATTTGCCCATGCATATTTATGATTTTAGATATAATGATAGGAATAGGGTTAATGTAAGTGATAACCCTAGGAAATCATTTTTAAATGATAGACCTAAAAGGAAACAACTTATCTTGCCTAAGGAGAAGAAGGTGGTTGGAAACCTATGCATTAATCCCAAGAAGGGGAGACACATGCCTAGGAAGGTGGGTAGGTCTAGCGATGTTCAAGGTGGACATGTTGACTCTAGGGTTAGAACCCTAGAATTGGAAAATCAAGCCTTGAAGGTAAGACTTGAAGAAATGGAGAAAGTCCTAGATAGGTTCATTATTGGACCTAGCAGACTTGACATGTATTTGGGTGGTCAAAGATCCAAAAATATCAAATTAGGTCCCTCCAAGACCAAAAGGATGTCAAGAGCTAAGGTAGCATATGAAATTGGTAAGGGAGGTGTGACCAAGGACAAGAGAGAGTCATCCAAGGTCAATAAGAAGGAATATGCTAGGGTGACATATAATTATGGCAAGGATGAAGTGCTCAAGGTGAAGGACAAGAAGAAACTAACCAAAGATAAGGTGTTTAAGGTTAAGAAGGTGAGTTTTGTAGGCTAAGTGTCACCCGAGGTGCACTGAAGTGGTCTAGCCATAGTGGATGAGTCACCTAGGGAGGTGGATAAGATTAATAGCTCAAGGGGGAGCTCAAAGAGTATTTGTGACATATGATAAATAATCTCAAGTGAACCAATATGTGACAAAGGGATTAAAGATGAATTTGAGTCTCTACTATAGTTGGTTGGCACAATTCGGTTAAGTTTCATGCATAAAAATATGAAAAAGATTTCATATTGCATGAAACTTAGTTTTGGATGTATATATGCCTTATAAACCAATGCTAGAAATGCATTGTGGTTTAGTGTGGGTAAATACATCAAGAGGAAGCCAAAACTAGGACTTTAGGTCAAGGTTCAATTGAACCATTTAGATCGTTTTGAATTTTATATCAATCTTGGGATATGTAATTGTAAAATACCGGAAAATAGAGAATAATAATAAGGGAATTTTTCAAAAATTTTTCGGAGCTCGTATGAACGAGTTTACGGGGATAAAAAAAATTGGGCACCGGGAAAACCTGTTTGGGTTACCCCATTTAAATGAGGAAATGTTTGATTTTTTTTTCTTTCTTTTCCCTTATTTCTTTCTACTCCATCGCCGTTTCTTCCCCCAAACCCACGTCTTCTCTTTTCTTCCCCGCTGAACCCAAGCCCTAACTGCAATCGAGCGGTTTCTCCTCCCCTTTTCCTCATCGAGCCCTTCTCCTGATTCTTCCTCCTCATCGATTCTGAGCAGTGTCACGGATCTCTGCCCTAGCCTCTCTACCGCCGCCCCTCTCGTGTGACACCAAGCTAGTCGGCCGCCGATCATCAACCACTGGACGCCGGAGCTTTACCCTTTTCTCTTGGATTTCTCTCCTCTGTTTCGGCCAGAATCTCTTCTCTGCCCTAGCGCCGGCAGACGGCTGCCCCTTTGCTGCGACTTGGCAGCACAACCGCTGCCCGAGCCCTAGCTTGATTCATCATCGCCCCTTCTTCCCTATCTAAGTGTAGCCTCGGTATGGGCTGGACTTCGACCAAGAGGAAGGATTCATGCACTAGCCTTGGTTAGTCGTCGTTCCTTCCTCCCTTTTTCTTGCCACAGAAATCTACAATCCACCCTGACAGCATTATAGATTCCTCGGCACCTAAGGGGATTTGATTTGGGGGTTAGTAGTTTCATCCAGCCCTGATTATCGATTACGACAATGAATCTTTGTTTGCTGTGAATTATCGAGTGCTGGATTTGCTTTAGGGATCAACAGCCACACTGGTTTGCTTCGGTCACATTTTTCCAGCAGCAAACAACCTTCATCTAGCAGCTCACTTTATTTCAGTAGCCACAGCGGCTGTGAATTGAGGTGGTTGTCGACAGAAGCTTTAGGGCAGTGAGGTGGATTTCCAGCAGCCCACCTTGTTTATGGCTGTGAGTTTGAGGTATGTTGTAGGAATTTAGCTACGTGTTGTAGTGGATAATGGATTGATTTAGGTATGATCTAATTACATGATTATGTGTAGGTCTGAATTGGAGGTTGTAATTAGTTGTCGAGTGTGAATTAGGTTTATATTTATGTGTTGATTAGGGTTTTTGCCCTAATTCAGTGTTAGAGATTTTTATTTAGCTACTTATTTGAAGTTAGCTAAATAAAATATACACATTGATTGATACAGGACTTTGATTCGAGGCGAGACGTTGGATTTGACTGGATTGGACCTGCTATTTGAGGCGGGTACCTCTTGACTTATCTTTTATGATATTGTCAATTGGATATGCATAGTATTTTATAGCTACAAGCAATGATCATGTTTGCCTTTGGTATGTCACAGTTTGATACTCATAGCATGTTCTGTTTTGTCGCTTGTTATGTATCCATGTTTGTACCTCGTGATTATTGCCATGAGTACCTTAGTTTCTAGAGTATGTGACATACTATGCTTTACTGAGTTTAGGACTAGACTCTGGGTTTTTATTATCTGACATGTGTATCTATATTTTTATATCATACCTGATCTGTGTACCTAGACCTTTTGCTTTGATCCATGTACATTGTTGGTACATATTTTATGAAGGTGGATATGTTCAGGACCTAGGTTGTTATACCATAGAGGGTCTGTATACCCTAGATCTGTGGATTTGACTTACTTGTACTAGGGTACACATTTTTATATATATATATGTGGATTTGGTTCAGGATATTGTCATGCTTAGTTTCATGCACCATTCGCATGATTGCATGCTGCATGATAGTCTGCTCCATTATTGTAGAGCATATCGCCAGTTCCATCAGTGTTCGGTGCTCCGTTGGTCCGCTCATGGGTAGCGTGATGCAGCGTGGTAGCACGTCAGTTTTGCTCTGTTCAGTGCTCCGTTGGTCCGCTCATGGGTAGTGTGACGCAACGTGGTAGCATGTCAGGGATCCCTCCCCGTCATGGTGTACCAGGAGATGAGAGCATTGCGCTCCCCCATTTATGATTTGGGGTAGGAGTATTTGTGTACTCTGACAGCATCCCGTCCACTCGGTCACTCATCAGGAGCAGTGATGTCAGAGTGCACGGTTGTCACAGCCGTACCCACTCAGTCTCACCATTGTGTGTGAGATGACTGACTAGCGTCAGGGGTGACCATGTCATTGGCACCATATGTATTTATTGCATTTATTTGCTGCATTTGGTTGGATGCATATGTTTGACATGCATACAGGATTTGTGACACTCTCGGTTTGACGCCCATTTTGTTCTGGATAGGAGTTCCTGGTGAGTACAGCTTCCTCAGTTACCTTTCAGTTTTGCATTTTCCTATATATGATTAGGAAGCTGTATTCTATGTTTATTGCTCTTAGATATATCTTACTAGGCATGTCTATTGGTATTCGCTGAGTTGTTGAACTCACCCCCGTTGACACTATATTTTTCAGGTACCAGATTGTTATGGTATCTTGGGAGTATCCTGGCTGCCGGTTCCCATGTCACATCAGAAGACTATAGTTTCCGTTAAGTTTTATTTATTTTATGTATCAGTTTGTTTAGCTCTGTACTCCAGTTTTGCTTCTGGAGCGTTGATGTTGTATTTTGGTATTTTGTGTATCTAGCTTGTGTTTCGATTTTGTTCCCGGAGTGGTGTTTTGTAGTGTGGTGTAAGCCTAGCCGGCTAGCAGTCTTGTGTTTGGTATTCTATCGGTTTCCGTTGTGTTGGTTTTGATTACAGCCGAGTGGGCTGATAAAATATATATAACTGCGTGGTTGTTGTTATATTTGTCCAGCCGTGTAGGCTGAGATTATTAACTGCGTGGTTGTGTATATATTCCAGCCGCATGTGGCTGATGTATATTGTGTCTGTAGAAATGCTTCAGATTGTCAGCCGTACAGGGGAGGTGCTGCCGAAATTTTCTTCGGACAGGGACTCCCCCGGGGCGTGACAATTTAGTGGTATTAGAGCAGGTATACGATACTTGCTATGTGTTTTGGATTTTCGAGATTTATCTGATATCAATTTATTTGGTATCAGAGCACGGTATGAGTTTTATATCCCGTGTTTTGAATTTCGTGTTTTAGTTTTCTCGATGTGACTTTTCAGGTTTTGGGACCTGGCAGCAGCAGGACATCTCCAAGCTATAGGAGGTATGTTGGTATACTGTTATCCTACCTTTTTGTTAGTATATGCACCGTTGACTATTACAGTTTATGACATGTATTAGCATTCTTTATTAGTACCTGTCGAGTTGATATAGCATATATTTTATGTATTAGGTAAACCACTGATCATGGTTGACCCTGATAGAGATCAAGGATTACAGTCTCAGGAGATTTTTCATATCTTACCACCACCAGTTTTAGCTTCTAGTACTACTAGTAGGAAATGGAGGCACATACCAGCTTCTGCTATTATTAGTTGTGTAGTGGATAGTATCTACCTATTCATGTTGACTTTGCTACTAGAATACCATGTTATCTTAGTTAATTTCATCAGTAGATAATTTAATTACTCTTGTTACATCGGTCAGAAGAAGTCTGATTCACACTTGTTGATTTGGGTAGTCATGGATTGATATACCTTAGTTGATTGTGGAGGATTAAGGTATTCTTAACTAGTTAGTAGATGACCGATTTAGTTTTGTTGGTTTGATCAGTAGAGGATTGTCATATTTTATTTTTTTTAGCGGTTCGGATCTTTGGGTTATTCGTGCTTAGTTGGATATCTTGAGCACATTGGGTACATGGCTTGTACTGACGTGAAAAAGATTTAATTAGCCAGATACTGTCGTCGGTTTGGTCAATCTATAGAGGATCGATGTATCCTATTCCATGGATACGTTAATTTTAGACTGTATATACCTTGTTGGATAACATAGAAGGTAACATAGGGAATATCAGGTTGATTGGATTAAATATGGTGATTCTGCATATCTATGTGGTGTGTACATATGGTTATTAAGTGTTGTAGGAGTGTTATGATGGACGGTCTAATTGCATGTAGTGTGTGTATACTTTTCCAGTTATGATTATGGTGGGTTTCTAATAGATTATCCGAGTGGTCTGATTTGTTTATTGGAGGATTATATCGATCATACATATGTTGTGTGTGCATGTGTGCCAGGTGTATGGTTGGTAGCATCATGATGATTCTACCTATGTTGAATGTAGAATGTTGAATGTCTACATTATGACATTTGTGGTATTACCCTGTCAACTAATTCTCCTATTAGTGGGTGACCGACCCACTAGGATGATGATAGAGTTGACTATGGATTTGATTTTCTTACTGGGTTATTATACCCTAGGCTACCCACAGTGATCTGTGGTAGAGAGATCTCGTGCAGTCTCTAACTGGATAGTTAGGTGCCTTGGACACTTATGTATTGTTTGTGGTGGAGCGTTGCTCCCACACATGTTATGGATTGTTTGTGGTGGAGCGTTGCTCCCACATATTGCGGATTGCTTGTAGCGGAGCATTGCTCCCATATTTATTGTAGATACATATTTCGGATTATTTGTGGTGGAGCGTTGCTCCCACATATGGAGGATTTCTTGTGGTAGAGCGTTGCTCCCACATATGTGGTATTTCGTGTGATGGAGCGTTGCTCTCACACTGGAGGATCTATTATTTGGTGATTTATATCGTTGGTAATCAGATTTGTTTATTGTCGAGGATCTTATGGTTAGGAATGTCTATGATATGGACATTATGTGTCTTGATTTTACCATTAGGGCTTGCGGTGCCCTAGATGTTATCATGGACTCAATGATTTGGGTATCCCTAGGATGTTTGGATTGGTTTCCATTGTCTTATTGACGATGTTGTGATCTATTTTGGATCCGAGGTGAGTCACGTACACCATCTTTGTATAGCTCTAGAGATGTTTTGACGGAAATGTCTATATGTGAAGATCAGTAGTGCGTATTTTGGTTGTCTTCTGTGAGATGTTTGAGACGCATGGTCACCAGTAGGGGTATACCGTGGATCCATAGGAGATAGAGGTTGTTACCAGTTAGGAGTTGTCATAGCCTATACATGAGACTCGTAACTCCCTTTGCCGAGCTAGTTATTACCGGAGGCTTGTTGGGGGTTTTCCACGCGTTGCTATGCCAATGACACGCCTGACCAGGAAAGGCGTGAAGTTCACGTGGTTCAAGGACTACGAGACCAGCTTCCAAGAGCTGAAGCGGAGACTAGTGTCGGCTCCGATTTTGGTTTTACCTTCTGGAGAGGACGGATTCATGCTCTATATCGACGCATCTCCACAGGGTTTGTGCGCTATTATGCTGCAGCATGGCAGGGTAGTCTGCTACTTCTCGGCAGTTGAAGGAGCATGAGGAGAACTACCCAATACATTACTTGTAGTTGACCGCCATTATTTTTGCCTTGAAGATTTGGCGGCATTAGCTGTACGACATTACATTTGAGATTCTCACTAACTATAAGAGTCTCAAATATCTGTTCACCTAGAAGGAAGTTTAATCTCTGACAGAGGAGATGGATGGAATTTCTGAAGGATTACGATTGTACCATTAGCTATCACTTGGGGAAAAGCTAATGTGGTTGCCGATGCACTTAGCCGGAAGTCTAGAGGGACTTTGGCTTGCCACCGAGTTGTGGTTACAGACTTGATTCAGGGTTTCTCCGGATTAGACCTTGAAGAGCAGGGACAGACAGAGCAGGGTATCCTTGTTACCATGGTTGCTCAGTCGTCGATTAGGATGAGGATCTGAGAGACCCAGGCTGGTGATCAACATTTGCAGTTTATTGGCAGCCAGGTAGCTTCCGGGCAGCAGACCGAGTTCTCACGAGACGAGGAGGGTATTGTACACTTCCGAGGCAGATTATGCGTACCTTAGGCACCCGGTCTTACAGGAGCTACTTCAGGAGTCTCATCGCTCTTGATTTGCGATCCGTCCAGGCGGGTTTTGCATGTATCGAGATTTGAGGCATTTCTACTGGTGGAACGGTATGAAGAAAGACATCACGAAAATCGTAGATAGATGTCTTGTCTGTCAGCAGGTGAAGGCTGAGCAGCAGAGACCAGCCGGATTACTTCGGCGGATTCCTACTCTTGACTGGAAATGGGAACCCATTACCATGGACTTTGTGGTGGGTTTGGCTAGGACACGACGGGGCTATGACGCGATTTGGGTAATCGTTGATCGATTAACCAAATCCGCACATTTCTTAGCGATCCGGGAGACTGATTTCCTAGATCGATTGGTAGATCTGTTTTGCCGGGAGATCATCAGATCACGTGGTGTCTCGTTGACTATTATTTCAGATAGAGACCCCCGGTTCACGTCTCGTTTTTGACAGAGTCTGCAGCAGGCCTTTGGCACGCAGCTCTGTTTCGGTACAACTTTCCATCCGCCGACAGATGGACAGTTAGAGCGGACCATTCAGACTCTAGAGGACTTGCTGAAGTCTTATGTATTGGATTTTGGAGGCAGTTGGGAGGACCATTTGCCATTGGTAGAGAGTTCGCCTACAACAACGGTTTGCATTTGGCTATCCAGATGGCACCGTTTGAAGCGTTGTATGGTAGGCCTTGTCGGACACCCACCCTCTGGGATGAGGTTGGGGAGGCCCAGTTATTGGGACCTCATAGAGCTCAGCTTGAGACAGAGTTGGTCCGTACTATCAGATGGAGGATGTCAGAGGCGCAGGACCGTCAGAAGAGTTATGCAGACCGGTGTCGCAGACTCTTAGAGTTCTCTGCAGGCGACCATGTATTTCTGCGAATTTCACCCACGAAAGGGGTGAAGAGATTTGACTTCAGAGGTAAGCTAGCTCCGCGATACATTGGCCCTTTCCAGATCATGGAGAGGATTGGAGCGGTAGCTTATCGGCTGACACTATCGTCGTCCTTGACAGGCGTTCATGATGTATTCCACGTATCTATGCTGAGGAGATACATACCTGACCGACACATGTACTGACAGATAATCCAGTTCCAGTTCAGCCTAACGTTACTTATGAGGAGATTCCAGTACGGATTCTAGACCGGAAAGAGCGTCAGTTGCGGAACAAAACTATCCGGCTAGTTAAAGTCGGATGGCAGCATCATACAGACGAGGAGGCTACTTGGGAGCTCGAGGATATGATTCGAGCTCGATATCCCCCATCTGTTCACTTGAGGTATGTGACTTAATTTACTGTTCAACATTTAAACTCTATATCTGTTGTTAGTACTTGCTGATGGTAGATAACGAAATTTGGGGACCAAATTTTTATTAGTGGGGGAGAATGTAAAATACCGGAAAATAGAGAATAATAATAAGGGAATTTTTAGAAATTTTTCAGAGCTCGTATGGACGAGTTTATCGGGACAAAAAAAATTGGGCACCGGGAAAGCCTGTTTGGGTTACCCCATTTAAATGAGGAAATGTTTGATTTTTTTTTTTCTTTCTTTTTCCTTATTTCTTTCTTCTCCATCATCGTTTCTTCCCCCAAACCCGTGCCTTCTCTTTTCTTCCCCGCCGAACCCAAGCCCTAATCGCAATAAAGCGGTTTCTCCTCCCCTTTTCCTCACCGAGCCCTTCTCCTGATTCTTCCTGCTCATCCATTCCGAGTAGCGTCACAGATCTCTGCCCAAGCCTCTCTACCGCCGCCCCTCTCGTGTGACACCAAGCTAGCCGACCGTCGATCATCAACCACTGGACGACGGAGCTTTACCCTTTTCTCTTGGATTTCTCTCCTCTGTTTCGGCCAGAATCTCTTATCTGCCCTAGCGCCGGCAGACGGCTGCCCCTTTGCTGCGACTTGGCAGCACAACCGTTGCCCGAGCCCTAGCTTGATTCATCGTCGCCCCTTCTTCCCTATCTGAGTGTAGCCTCGGTATGGGTTGGACTTCGGCCAAGAGGAAGGATTCATGCACTAGCCTTGGTTAGTCGTCGTTCCTTCCTCTCTTTTTCTTGCCGCAGAACGCTACAATCCACCTTGACAGCATTGTGGATTCCTCGGCACCTAAGGGGATATGATTTGGAGGTTAGTAGTTTCATCTAGCCCTAATTATCGATTACGACAATGAATCTTTGTATGCTGTGAATTATCGAGTGCTGGATTTGCTTTAGGGATCAACAACCACACTGGTTTGCTTCGGTCACATTTTTCCAGCAGCAAACAACCTTCATCTAGCAGCTCACTTTATTTCAGTAGCCACAGCGGCTGTGAATTGAGGTGGTTGTCGACAGAAGCTTTAGGGCAGTGAGGTGGATTTCCAGTGGCCCACCTTGTTTATGGCTGTGAGTTTGAGGTATGTTGTAGGAATTTGACTACGTGTTGTAGTGGATAATAGATTGATTTAGGTATGATCTAATTACATGATTATGTGTAGGTTTGAATTGGAGGTTGTAATTAGTTGTCGAGTGTGAATTAGGTTTATATTTATGTGTTGATTAGGGTTTTTGCCCTAATTCAGTGTTAGAGATTTTTATTTAGCTACTTATTTGAAGTTAGCTAAATAAAATATACACATTGATTGATACAGGACTTTGATTCGAGATGAGACATTAGATTTGACTGGATTGGACCTGCTATTTGAGGCGGGTACCTCTTGACTTATCTTTTATGATATTGTCAATTGGATATGCATAGTATTTTATATCTACAAGCAATGATCATGTTTGCCTTTGGTATTTCACGGTTTGATACCCATAGCATGTTCTATTTTGTCGCTTGTTATGTATCCATGTTTGTACCTCGTGATTATTGCCATGAGTACCTTAGTTCCTAGAGTATATGACATACCATGCTTTACTGAGTTTAGGACTAGACTCTGGATTTTTATTATCTGACATGTGTATCTATATTTTTATATCATACCTGATCTGTGTACCTAGACCTTTTGCTTTGATCCATGTACATTGTTGGTACATATTTTATGGAGGTGGATATGTTCAGGACCTAGGTTGTTATACCATAGAGGGCCTGTATATACCCTAGATCTGTGGATTTGACTTACTTGTACTAGGATACACATTTTTATATATATATGTGGATTTGGTTCAGGATATTGTCATGCTTAGTTTCATGCACCATTCGCATGATTGCATGCTGCGTGATAGTCTGCTCCATTATTGTAGAGCATATCACCAGTTCCATCACTGTTCGGTGCTCCGTTGGTCCGCTCATGGGTAGCGTGACGCAGCGTGGTAGCACGTCAGTTTTGCTCTGTTCGGTGCTCCATTGGTCCGCTCATGGGTAGTGTGACGCAACGTGGTAGCATGTCAGGGATCCCTCCCCGTCATGGTGTACCGGGAGATGAGAGCATTGCGCTCCCCCATTTATGATTTGGGGTAGGAGTATGTGTGTACTCCGACAGCATCCCGTCCACTCGGTCACTCATCAGGAGCAGTGACGTCAGAGTGCACGGTTGTCACAGCCCTACCCACTCAATCTCACCATTGTGTGTGAGATGACTGACTGGCGTCAGGGGTGACCATGTCATTGGCACCATATGCACTTATTGCTTGTGCTTGCTGCATTTATTTGCTGTATTTAGTTGGATGCATATTTTTGACATGCATACAGGATTTGTGACACTCTCGGTTTGACGACTCTTTTGTTCTGGATAGGAGTTCCTGGGGTGAGTACAACTTCCTCAGTTACCTTTCAGTTTTGCATTTTCCTATATATGATTAGGAAAATGTATTCCATGTTTATTGCTGTTAGATATATCTTACTAGGCATGTCTATTGGTATTCGCTGAGTTATTGAACTCACCCCCGTTGACACTATATTTTTCAGGTACCAGATTATTATGGTCGCTTGTTATGTCTATTAGTACCGGATGTGCATCTCACATTTTTACTAATGTGCAGGCGCTGAGAAATAGCAGGCATTGGCGAAGGGCAAGGTGGACATACGCGTAGGCAATGGAGCACGAGTTGCTGCTGTTGCTGTAGGAACTTATCATCTATCTCTGCCCTCTGGGCTTGTACTAGAATTAGATGATTGTTGTTATATGTCTGCATTAACTAAGAACATAATTTCAGTTTCTTTTTTGGACAAGAAAGACTTCTCTTTTATTATAAAGGACAAATGTTGTTCTGTTTATTTAAAAGACATGTTCTATTGTAGTGTACCTCTGATGAACGGACTCTACATTCTAGATCTTGAAAGCTCTATCTATAACATAAATACCAAGAGGTTCATGTCAAATGACCTGAACCAAACCTATCTCTGGCACTGTCGCTTAGGTCATATAAATGACAAGCGCTTATCCCAGCTCCATAAGGATGGTTTGCTGGACTCATTTGATTTTGAATCTTATGAGACGTGCGAGTCGTGCCTACTAGGCAAGATGACCAAGACTCCCTTTAGTGGGCACAGTGAGAGAGCGACTGATTTGTTAGGACTTATACATAGTGATGTATGTGGCCCTTTCAATGTCGCTGCTAGAGGTACTTCATCACATTTACTGATGACTTCAGTAGATATAGTTATGTGTACTTAATGACACATAAATCAGAATCCTTTGAAAAGTTCAAAGAATTCAAGAATGAAGTACAGAACCAGCTTGGCAAGAGTATTAAGATACTTCGATCAGATCGAGGTGGTGAATACCTTAGCCATGAGTTTAGTGACTACCTAGCTGAGTATGGGATTCTATCCCAGCTCACTCCTCCTGAAACACCATAATGGAATGGTGTATCCGAAAGGAGGAATCGTATCCTATTAGATATGGTACGATCTATGATGAGTCACACAGATCTTCCGACATACCTTTGGGGCTATGCTCTAGACACGACAGCTTTTATACTCAACCGAGTTCCATCCAAGGCCGTGATAAAGACCCATATAGGATATGGACTGGGAGAGATGCCCACATGTCTTTCATGAGGATTTGGGGTTGTGAGGCTTACGTTCGATGTCGAGTCTCAGACAAGTTAGGACCCAAATCCGACAAGTGCTATTTCATTGGATATCCCAAGGAAACTAAGGGATATTACTTCTACATTCCCAGTCAGCATAAGGTAGTTGTGACAAAGGCTGGGGTCTTTCTAGAAAGGGACTTTGTTTCCAGAAAGACTAGTGGGAGTACGTTCGATCTTGAAGAAGTTCAAGATGCAGACCATAGCACTGAAGCCTCGATGGAAGTTGAACTGGAACCACAAAGTGTTGTGGATGATGTTGTTCCACAAAGAGTTGAGGAACAACGACCAGTTCAAGTAGACATACC
Source organism: Zingiber officinale (assembly GCF_018446385.1). NCBI lineage: Eukaryota > Viridiplantae > Streptophyta > Magnoliopsida > Zingiberales > Zingiberaceae > Zingiber > Zingiber officinale. The sequence continues at coordinate 70,457,287 of NC_056005.1, read as the reverse complement.
TCTTCACAGGTCTGATAGGGTACGTCGTCAGCCTGAGAGATACTCATTTCTCTTGTCTGACCATGATGACGTTGTACTCATAGATGATGAGCCTACCACCTATCAGGAAGCTGTGATGAGACCAGATTCCGAGAAATGGCTAGAGGCCTTGAGATCCGAAATGGAATCCATATACACCAACCAAGCATGGACTTTGGTTGATCCACCTGAAGGGGTAAAACTCATAGGGTGTAAGTGGGTCTTTAAGAGAAAGACTGACATGGATGGACTTATCTATAAGGGTCGCTTGGTAGCTAAAGGTTTCAAACAGATTCATGGTATTGACTATGATGAAACCTTTTCTCCAGTAGCGATGTTTAAGTCCATTCGGATCATGCTTGCTATTGCAGCTTACCATGACTATGAGATATGGCAGATGGATGTCAAAACCGCATTTCTGAATGGAAACCTACTCGAGGATGTGTACATGACATAACCTGAGGGTTTTGTAGATCCACAGCATACTAGCAGAGTATGCAAGCTGCATAGGTCTATTTATGGATTAAAGCAAGCTTCTCGGAGCTGGAATCTTTGATTCGATGATGCAATCAAACAGTTTGGTTTCATCAAGAATGAAGATGAGCCTTGTGTCTACAAGAAGGTTGTAGGGGATATAGTTGTCTTCCTCATATTGTATGTGGATGACATACTACTCATTGGGAAGGACATCCCTTTGCTTCAGTCTGTCAAGACCTGGCTAGGGAGTTGCTTCTCAATGAAGGACTTAGGTGAGACATCCCACATTCTAGGGATACAGATCTATAGAGATAGATCTAAGAGATTGCTTGGCCTAAGTCAGAGTACATACATTGACAAGGTACTCCTTCGGTTTGCCATGCAGAACTCCAAGAAGGGATTTCTGCCGATGTCACATGGCGTGAGTCTTTCGAAGACTCAAAGTCCCTCTTCTAGAGAGGAGAGAGACCACATGGATCAGATCCCTTATGCTTCAGCCATAGGATCTATCATGTACGCCATGCTATGTACTCGACCTGATGTCTCGTATGCTTTGAGCATACCAGTCAGATCCAGGTGAAAGTCACTGGATAGCGGTCAAGAATATTCTTAAGTACTTAAGAAGGACTAAAGAATATTTCTTGATATATGGAGGCAATGATGAGCTAGCTGTAAAAGGTTACAGTGATGCCAGCTTCCAAACCGACCAGGATGATTATCGATCGCAGTCAGGGTTCGTATTTTGCATTAATGGTGGTACTGTGAGCTGGAAGAGTTCGAAGTAGGACACAGTAGCTGATTCTACGATAGAGGCCGAGTACATTGCTGCATCAGAGGCAGCAAAGGAGGCAGTTTGGATCCGCAAGTTCATCACTGAACTTGGGGTGGTTCCCAGTATCGCTGACCCTATTGAGCTCTATTGTGACAACAATGGAGCTATAGCACAGGCGAAGGAATCTCGCTCACACCAGCGAACCAAACACATACTACGACGCTTCCATCTCATTCGAGAGATTATCGAGAGAGGAGATGTGAAGATATGCAGAGTACCTACAGAGGCTAACATCGCAGATCCCTTGACCAAGGCTTTGGCACAGAGGAAGCATGATGGTCACACTAGGTTGTTGGGGCTTAGAGCCTACACTGATTGACACTAGTGCTAGTGGGAGATTGTTAGTTAGAGCCCTAGAGCCAATCATTTAATGATTGTATTATGGACTTGTTGTATCATATTCTTATATAAATAAAGGCATGTGTTTTGGTTATTATACTTACTTGTATTGGTGCCAAATAAACTAAGTATAATAGCGTCCTTGAGTAGACGGTTCTCACCTATATCAATCGGTTAGTTGAACCGATGTGAGATGATATAGGGAACACTACTCTAAATCATTCCTAGTCGAGTATTAGCATTCAAGGACAATGTTAATGCAATAAGACTAGCATGTAGGTCAACTCGATGACTTGATCTCACAAGTCATGGATATAGAGATATCAAGTTGACACATGGGTATGCATTGGAGAATGTATACTGAATGACCCGCTATAAGAAAGTATCATGGATCGTTATATGAGTGTCATATACTTTCTCATGTGGCTATTAGTATGACTACTAGTCCTTAGACCTGAAGTCACCAAGGTTCCCTACATAAGGAATTATGTACTTTGGTTTCGTCAAACGTCACCCGTAACTGGATGGACTATAAAGGAGATTACTGGATATGTAACGAATTATGCAGAGGGATGTGAGTGATGTAGATGAGATCTATCCCTCCTATATGACGGGAGAGACATCGATATTCTTGATAGAGTGAGACCACGAAGTGCATGGCCATGTCCAAATGAGTCAATATGAGATATTGAGCTCATTTGATTTAGTGAGTCTACTTGGAGTTCAAGATTTAGATTGGTCAGAGGATGACACGGTCTATGCCTCACATTGATCAATCTAGATGTCTAGGATGGAAGAACACTTGTCATATATTGTGAGGAGTCACAATTAATAGTCACAAGGTGATGTTGGATCTCAACATTCTTGTAACATTGGGTAGTAATGATGTGTTGCTAGATACCGCTCATTACTTATGCTCCTAAATGGGTTTAGGGGCATTGCCAACGTTACAAGAACCTATAGGGTCACACACTAAGGACAATTAGATGGAGATTAGGTTCATATGATAAACCAAGAGGATTATATTCATTTGATGAATCAAATTGGATTAAGAGTAATCCTAATTGGGCTAATTGAGTTGGACTCAAGTTGATTCATGTGTTCAATGAGTCTAATTTAGATTATGACTCATTGAATCAATTTAATTAAACGAATTAGATTCATTATATTAATTGACTTGAATTAAATGGTTGGATTAGATCAACCATGAGAGAGATTAAGTCAAGTTTGACTTGACTTGAGAGGAAGATGAAGATTCAAGTTTGACTTGACTTTATGCCACCTCATTGGTGAGTTGGCATTGAGTGGGCTAATGATGATGCTCCACATCATCATGGTTGCTTAAGTGGGATGCCACCTCATGGGAGTTACCAAGAGTTGTGACTCTTGGCATTCCATGGAGGTTACACATCCTCTTAATGTGGCCGGCCACATCAATTGGTGGAATAAGTTTCATTTTGTGAGTAATTCTCATTCATTCCTTCATCTTCTTCTTCCTTGCTCCATTTTCTTCTCTCCCTCTCCTCATCTTGCCGAACCCAACTAAGGTGCTAGCACACTTTAGTTTGGTGATCTCCTTCTTGTGTTCGTGTGGATACTTCTAGAGGGTTGTCTACTTTGACAACCTTGAGATCCGACACTATTGGACGAGCGAGATTCGCGTAGGGCACGCATCAAGGGTATATTCTTGTTTCCCATTGTAGATCTACTGTAGATTGAGGTTTAGAAACTCGTACTCGTAAGTTTTTCGAAAGTTTTTACTTCGCACGGATCCGTGGCTGGGGGTTTCGGGGTTTCCGCGACGCGAAGAGCGGTTTTCGTGGCCCGAAAAATCCAACAACAAGGCACACAAAACATGGTAATTTTAGCATAAATAAAATACCTAGATTCTTTATCTAAGTATTACTTAACAAATAGCTAAATTAAAAATAAACCTAAGTTGCCCTTATCTCCATAAGAAAATGATAAAATCTCAACTTGACAGTTCTTTAAATTTTATCCAAAATTTTCCAATTTAATCATTAATTCCTCAAATATATTGGCACATTTTTACTCTTCAAGAGTAAAGATTTAAACCTTCATTTTCAAGGTGTAGCATTACCTTAAAAATACTCCAAAGTACCAACTTTGTCATGGTAGGGTTAACCATCCTTCCATTTAGAGTTGACACACTCTAAACTCATCTAAGGTATAGAGAATATATTTTTAGGAGTTCAAAATCTATTGGTGTTCCTCAGATGTTCTAGGTTCTCACTAGGGATAACTTCCTTTATGACCTTCTCAATGACTTTCTTAGATTTCTTAGAAGCCTTAACCATGTTGATATTCTCAAAGTTAACTCTAGGAATAACTTTTCTTGTAATCTTGAATTGACTCCTACACCTAGGATTAGTTCCATAAATATATGGAACTCTATGGTATGAGGGCACATTCTCCTTAGCTTTTGGTTTGTATCCCAAACTTTTCTTGCCATTGAATGACTCTTATTTTCTTACACCTAGGTTTTTCTTCTTTGACCCTAAATTTGTCATTTTCTTAAGGATCTTCTCTAATTTATTAAATCTTGATCTCAAGACTTGATTTTCTATCCTTAAATCCTTAAATTTGGATTTTTTTTTTCCTTATTGCCAAAGATATTCTTATTTTTTTTGGCACATATCTAATTTTCTTATATTTCTTTCCTAATCCATTTTTACCCTCCTATCCTTAGGTATGGTAGTCCTAGAATGCAATGATTTAGAATTTTTCCTAGATTTTTTTATACTTTTTATTTTCATGATAAATAGTATTAAAATGATAGAAACTATTCATAGCATGCCTTTTATCATTATTTAGATAAGTACCATTTACCAATGTACTTCTTACCTTTGCGTACCACGGAGTCGAGCTCCTTTGGCTTCTTCTCGTCCTAGGGTGTCATTTGACGTTTCTTCTTGATCAACTTTAGACATTTACTCTTATAGTGTCTATTATCCCTACATTCAAAACAAATGATATAATTTTTAATTTTACAAATTAAAGTTTTTATATCTTATTTGTAGTGGCGTCACATTTTTCTTCATTTGATTCAAAAGTAGAAGCTTCTTCTTATTTTGGTATCAATGAGTTTTGCACCCTCTCAATCCTTGAAGTGGATATTTTTCAACTTTATCCTCAGATGTTGACCGTCTCCCAACCTCCAAAACCTCTTGTTCTTGATTCAAAGAGTTTCCTTCTTTGGATTTTACTTAACTTTGTCCCGAGGTTGGATCTTCATGACATTGTGACAACTTGTTCCATAACCCTTGGCATCTTGATATTCTCCAATCTTGCACAAGATAGTGCTCGATAATAAATTAACTAATAATTTAGTTACTTTCTCATTGACCTCGTATATCTTGATTTGCACCTCATTCCATTTCTTCTTATTGAGGAGATTTCTCTTTGAATCTCTTGGAATTTCAAAACCCTCAATTAGAGCAAACCATTACTCCATCTCCATCATGAAATTTTTTTTAACCTTTGATTTCAAAGATTGAAGATTCCAATTTCGAATGGTGGAGGTGCTCGGATATCATATCCGAATCCATCTTGAAACTCTATTTTTGAACTTGAGCTCTTGAATGATAATTTCTTGACTTGTAAAAATTAGGGCTTGAAACTTTTTCTTCTTCCTCTAGCTCATTGCTCTCTTGGTGATTAGTCCAATGAAGATTGACCTGGTTCTGATGTCACTTGTTAGGACGCTTTGGGAGCTAAAAAAGGGTGATGAGCTCTAATTGCTTCGTCGATGATGATTTGTAGTGAAAACTTGAAGCAATGCTAACACTCTTGATTTTACATAGTATCCACCTCTTTGAGGTGACTAATCTAAGGGGTCTACTCTCCTCACTGAAGGATCAGAAATGTGATAGAAGGGGGGATGAATATCGCTCGTTAAAAAAAAACTTTTCTTTCCGTATTGACTCATAAAACAAGCATCAAAGCAGCAACGGAAAAAGAAAAGCAAAAGCAATACAGGCAACTCAGGTGGTTACATGATTCTGAGCCTTTGTCCACTCCTACTCCAAGACCCGCGATTCTTGATCACACCGTTGGGTAATCCACTAAGATTCTTCTTTCCAAAACCTTTGAAAAAGAGGTAATTCATATAATGAGGAAGAACAATAGTATCACACTATTATCTTCTTTCAATAACAATGATGCAAGCTAAAATATAAATATACTGATAAGAGAGTAGAAGATGTAGATCGTCGGAGACTTTTCGATGTTGTAGCTTTCACACAAATTTAAATTGACATTGAGCAGCAGTAGCACAAATGACGAGCAAAAATTAGATCGATAAAAGTTGTCCTGGTTCGGACCTCGAGCTATTCTTTTATAAGCTGCATTCGATCGATTGAAAAATTGTTCAGTCGGCTGATCAGTTCGATCAACCAATCTCCCGATTTGTCGACTGAACATGCGTCCTTCCTTCTTCCCTGAGATATGATCTTCACATAATTAAGAACATTAATTGATTGATTGACCGATCACCTTTATCAATCAACTGATCTCTCGAATTGCCTTTTTCTCTGTGATCTAAATATTCTTCAACATTAATGCTATTTAATGTTCAGTCGACTAATCCTTAGGTTTTGTCGACCGATCTAGCTAAATTCCAAGTTTGTCTAGATTCAATCTTCTAGGTTGTTTACCAAAATGGGTTCAGTCGATCTATCCTTGGGTTCGGTCGATCAATCCCCTTGAATACCAACTATGCTCTGATCGATCTGAACTCTATGTCATGTCAGCTTGGTTCGGTTGAATGAACCTCCTATTTGGTGGACCGATCCTTTAGAATCTACAAAATAGAATTAGATGTATAATATATAAAACTTATCCCTGCAACACAAAGTTAACACTTCTCTTCCAAAAGCTCCAAGAACTGGCGAAGAAGGGCGGAGAAGAAGAGGTAATTCAAATTCTTGAGAAAACACATTTTATCCGCAATTTAGAGTTTCTAATCGATTGACCTTACCCCCAATCAATTACCACGTCAGATCCAAGCAAATCCAACTGTCCAAACCTTGCAGCGACTCTTTTCTTCTTCTCTTAATCAATTAGCCAATAGATTATGAGGCTTCTTAATCGATCACCCAATCGATTGAAAATCCCACTACCCACTCACAAACTTCTCCCAATCGATCACTTGATTGATTCATGTGTCTTAATCGATCACCTAATCGATTTAGAAGCTCACTGCTTGTCGTGAGCTTCTCCTAATTGATTGGGCACTTTCCTAATCAATTTAGCAGAGTAAAATGCATCATGAAAAACCCCACTTTACTCTATTGCCTAATCGATTGAAGAGGGCTAAATCGATTAGCCAATCAATTCAATACCCCTTTGTTCTCATGAGAATAGCCCATAATTGATCACTTGATCGATCGATTGGCTTTGACCCAATCGATTACCCAATCAATTGTCCAATCCTAATTTACTAAACCCAAGTCTAGGGTTCCTTTGTCCAACATCCGGTCAACCGTGACCTGTTGGAACTTTTTCATCAAGTGTTTAGTCAACTTTGGATCCACTTGGACTTTCCATCTCATGCTAACTTTTCGTTGGACTTCCGATCACCAAGTATAGTTCTCCTTAACCTAGTTAGATTTTTCTCTTGCCTAATTGCAGTTAGAATTTTTCTCTTGCTAACGTGTGATCTTTCTTGATCCACTTGGATTTCCATTTTCCAAACTACAGTTAGGACTTCCCTTAGCCAACGCGCGGCCCTCTTTAACTCACTTGGACTTTCTTTTACCTAATCACAATTAGAACTTTTCTTTGCCAACATGCAGTCCTCCTTAGCCTAGTTAGACTTTCCCTTACCTAACCCTTGATTTAGGATTTTGCGATGCCTAACCTCTGAGTTAGGATTTTCCCCTTGCCTAACTTCCAGTTAGAACTGTTTCTTGTCTAACCTCTAGTTAGGACTTTGTCTTACCTATCCTCTAGTTAGGACCTTACCCTTGCCTAACCCTAAAATCAGGACTTTGTCAATCAAGTATCCGGTCCTCCACGACCTACTTGATTTTCCTCTCACATATTTTCAAGTATCCGATCAACGTTGACATACTTGACCTCTTTTAGATAATTTTCAAATATATTATCAAAACTCAAACTCAAACTCGAATCCACTCGAACTTAGTCAATCTAGTCAACTTTGACCTAGAGATGATTGCATTAACAATCTACCAACAAACAATAACCTTATAAAGAGGATTTCGAGAATGATTCTTAGTGCTAGTTCTTGAGGGTTTGGGAAACAAATACTGTTGCATTGCCTACCACTAAGAGGCAATCTAAAGTAAGAAAAGAGCAAGGAAACAAATGTTCATTGTTATAAAGTTATTTTCAATTTCTTTGTAATCTTGTTTACTTGTTCTTATTGTGTTCTTATACAATACGAGACTTCTTCACCTCCGAAAAATTTCCAAGAAGAAAGTTTTCATAATAGAGCTATAGGAAAGGAATGGATCCTTAAATTAGTCATCTCAAGGAGATAGAAATGAAATGGGTTATTCACACCCCTTTAATTGGTACCCGTCCCAATACATCATTATTTTGGCTCATCTTTCTCATTTGGTCAATTTATAACCATTATTTAATTTGTTTGATACATTTGATTTATTTAAGATGTCTAATCTATTTGGTTTTCACTTTTCACACAGTATGTCCAACTCACCAAACACATTTAATCCATTTGGCGTATAAGATTTGTCAAGCTCACTCAATCTTTCCCATTTGTGTGGCCCACCTAGTTTGTTTGACTTGGTTAGTTCAACCCACCTTTCAACCTCACTCACTTAATCCATCGAGTCTACCCAACCCAATTCACGTAATGCACCTTACTAGTCTCACCCGAAGGATCAATCTATCTCTCTAGCATGTCATGCCGAATAAAAATGGCGTGACATGTGAAATCCTTTTGTTTTACTTAGATTCATCGTGTCTTCCTTAATTATATATTTTAACTTATCGTCCAATATATTTTGTCTTTCTATCCATTTAATTTTATGCACCCACTAGTGGCTAATCTAGCTTCTTCTTTATTTATTTTTTTGACCAAAATAGTTTGGCTAATATAATTAACTAAACATCTTAGTTAACAAGATATTGAAGTCGACATTTCATTTATTAAACTATTCAATAAATAAATAAAAAAATTCAATGAATCATTATATAAAAAAATTATTCATATTTCTATAAAAGGTCATACACTTATGTCGGACGTTTCACACGACGACCGATCTCATAGTCATATATAAAAAGGTAAATCAGAAAATCAAATAGATCATCATATAGAAGAGTATTTTTGCCAACTTCACCATGAATCGACTTTTGTGTATTTCTATAAATTTGTCATACGGTAAACTTGGGACTACTAAAAATTATTCATAAAACCATAAAGATGTGATACATTCTTTATTACCATAATGATGAGTTGATTGAAGGGTACGAGGTCGGTATCAAATTCACATGGTGACATCACATTTGGTATTATGTACATCCATATTTTACATATTCATGGATGATTGAATATAAATTTAGACGCCTGGAATCTTGTATGGGTGCCCAAAAGTCTGCCCGAATATCCCAATTAGTAAAAGTGGATCAGGGCGTCCATGCGGACTTTAGACATCTAAATTTACACGCAATTATATATATATATATAACTCAACCTTGTTCCTACAATTAATTTACTCAAATATGGATTATTATTATTTTTTTGTTGCTTTCATTTTCTACATAACTAGCCGGGAGGGTGGATAAGAAGAGGTAAAAAGATCCATGGTCGAATTAAAAAGATTAACCTTAAAAATGAAAAGAAAAGAAAGCGAGAAGGAAAGACTAGAGAATGGTATAACTTTGAGCTCGTGAGGCTGGCTATATATATTTGTTGTTAGTTCGTCGCAGAGTTTTTGCTCGGGAGTAAAGAAATTCATATTCATAAAAAAAATTGATCTACGAACTGATTTAAAATCTATATTCATTTTCTAACTTTGTTTCAATTAAATAAAAAAGTTATCTCGACTCTAGTAAAATTGACTCACCATTTCATATGGAAAATGGCGGACTTGACCCCTTCATAGGTTAAGATTTGATGATGCATGAATCAACTGAGAAAGGTGGATATATATATCAAGTAGAAAAGGACCGCAATAACTTGTGGAAGGTTCGATCCTTGATGGAGGTGACAATTCCAACTTGCTTGGATCATGGCCGTCACATTCACCACTCATGAAATTTGTGATCAATTGTGGTTTACATGTTTCTATAGATGCTTCACTTGTCTCAATTTTCATCGAGCAAATAGCGTGTGGCTGGAATCTAAGCTTTTGCATACCATATTAAATCGTAGATACGATGCCTTTTGAATCATATGCGGGAGGCTTTAGGGATCATAAAGATTTAGTTGTATCCTTCTTAATGAATCTATTCTAGTAGCTCCAACTTAATTAGCCAAGGAATCCATAACCATGGCCCTCGTTGCAAATAGGATAGAACCAAATGCTAAGCCAAGGAATCCACCACACGGTATATAATCAAGTTATATCAGTGTGCATCGTCATTGTTATCGATGTCGTTGTCATCATTGTTGCTGCTGTCATTGTCGATCGTCTAGCAAATTGTATTGGCCAAGATGGAGCAAGTGATTCCATGGCTGCCTCAGGGCAAAGCTGGTGGATAAGGAGTTGTGCATACAAAGAAAGAGAGTGGTGAGGAATTATTGGGCGCACTCCACTTCACCGTATGCTTTCTCCACTCATGCCAAGGCTGCTAGTGGAAGAAGTAGGCTAGTGTTGTTAACATCTATTACTCATGCACATGATGCAGGATCAAATACGAGGATCTAATTTTTTTTAGAGGACATAATCTTTAATTCAAGACTTGGAATCAAATAGTTACATGTACAAAATTTAAAAATTTACATTTATATGGAAAACCCATAATTGTCAATATTTAAACTCAAATTCCACCGTTTAGATTATTTTTCAAACTTTTTTATTAGTTTTAGTAATTTTTATTTTTTTATGATATTTAGAGTATTTTTTGATATTTCTGGTATTTAAGGGTTAATGATTGTCTATATTCACGTCTTATTTTATTAATTTTTACCTATTATGAAATTGATAAGATTTTTTTTAATTTCTTTACAAGATTAGGGTTGAGATCCAAAATTTAAGATTTTTTTTTTCTTTTTAAGTCTTAGGGTCAGGATCTATATATACCTATTAGTTGTACGAGGAATTAGGCTATAGTATTAACAAAGTTTCTTTTTTTTTTTTGGAGCACGTAGTGGGGTTTCTCTTTGTTTTCTTTAGGTTCTCTTCTTGTCTTTTCCTCCAATCTACATAGTTTATAAGATAATTGTTATCATATCTGGCATCGGCACACCTTGCCATGGCATCCAAGACCTCATCTTGAAGGAGAGAATATATCGTCTTTTCTTCTCCCTTAATGAACACCTTTGTCATGTTGCACGACTTCCTCGAGCCTCTTTTTTCTTTTAATTTGCCCCTCTTCATATCTTTCTCCCTTCTATCTTCCTATATCCTTAGAAGCTCCACTATTAATGTTTTCTTCTTTGCCCCTGGGAAGGGTGTCATGGTTAGACCCTTCAGTGTTAAATCAGGATTTAGAGTTCAAAATTCAATTGTGACGTATTATTAGAAAATTTTCTCCATAATAGGTAGCGGACCTAAGAATGTTGACTATTAGGATGAGCCTCTATGTGCACTTTACCAATTTACCCTAGTGATAGATAAAAATTTTTATAAAACCGGACCGGTCACATTAGATTCGACGTTATCTAGCTAATCATTATTATAAAGGTCAATAAAGCATGGAAAATATCCATAAGATTGGATTAGTTGATCAAATATAAATAATCAAATTCACAATAGAGATCAAGGGCAGAGCCAGGTTCAAGACCACCCGGGCTGTCCGGGTGGCAATAGTTGATTTACTGTAGCTTTAATATGATTTAATGCAAGAGAAATAAAAAAAGAGAGAAAAAAATAGAAGCAGCCTGGGGACGACATCGACGCATTCGCTCGTAGCCCATTGCCCACGATCAGGCCCGGGTAGTTCACCTTAGCTGGCTCCGCCATTGCTAGAGATTCTACAATATCTAAAGCCATTGCAAAAATGTTTGCCTTGTCATCCCAAAAGGTTATTAGTGATAGATATAAACTATTATAATGTTAATCATAGACGCTTTCATTAATGCAATGGAATTTTATGATGAAAAATAATTGAAAAAAAAATTCTTATCGCAAATATAATTAACTTTTGCCATGACCTTCTGATACAATTTAACAATGAGCTGCTAAACGGCTAAATAAATAGACTATAACTAAAAATCTAAGTTATATATTAATGACATCAAATTGACATTAAAACATATAATAGAATAAATACAGTAGATTACACATTAATAAACATTAAAAATCTAAGTTAGTTCGAGTAGAACAATTATATAACTAATTAAATAAAAAATAATAAAAGAAAAAGTAAGTGGGAAGTTGAGGAGGATAAGCAAGATGTTATTGCGAAGGCAAGGTATATTACATAAGAGTAATAATAGGAGGTTATGGTGGAGGCAACCACACCAAATTTGTTAGCCCGAATCAAAGTCCTCGCTTATTTATCTTGTTGACATGCATCGCATATTCTTTCCTTGTTGAAGCTCATTTCACGTAGACATTTCACCAAGTTCTTGTTAGCTATTTTGGTGACTAATTGCATGTTGGTATGTGTCAAGCTCCTATGTCATGACCTTGATTCTTCTTTGTTAAACATGAGACACTTAGTAGAAGGGTTAGTAATATAAGGTAGATCAATTACATAAACATTAATTTCATTCCTTTGCTCTACTTAGTATGGTTGTATCAAGCTTAATATACTTAATTAAACATTTTGTTGGATAAAACTCTAGTTATTACAAAGTTCACTAATGTAGTTAAATTTCATTCTTTTGTTGAAAATCAGAAATTTTATTAACTGAAGACTCAACAATCATAGGAGATTTTACGGATGAATAATTGTTAGTTATCTTCAAAATTTATAGCCCATAGTCCTTTGTTATACACTCCAAAAATAAACAATTTTACTGATAGAAATTTTTATCATAATTCCATTGTTATAGGTGTTCATAGATAAATAAAACCATCACAAACGATAAATTCACAATCCACACACTCACATTTCACATTCATCCATACATCCATATGATTATATTTTACAATCCACACATACAAGCACATTTTCAAAGTACAAACACATTTCAAATCCATAATATAAACAATCACAATCATCTAATAGAACATACAAACAAAATCTCAGATAAAATCTAAACATAATCCATACAAACAGTAATAGAATATCCATACAAACAAACTAATAGAAAAAAATTACACTATCCATCCATATCCATAATATAAATAGTATATTCATATATAAAATAGTAATATAAAATTCTATAGAAAGTCAAATACGATAGATTTATATCATATTTATATAAAAATAATAAAAATGTTACATATATGTATAACCAAATGTAATACATGGATAAAAGAAATGAGCAAATGATGATAATCAATGTAAATAGGCCTGGACTTCTTAAATATATAGTAATATAATATTTAGAAATTAGCTCATTTCTGTATGATAACTATATTTTACATAATTTATGTATGATAAAAAAAATTGAGTTTTAGTTGAATAAACCTCAGAAAAAAAACTAATCAATGGGTTCTGATGGATCCCGAGCCTCCTATGAATCAAAATTAAATGGAACAGGTGGCAGGGACAAATTAGCTATGAAATGTAGCATATGAGCCAAAAGAGCATCATGATCCTCAAGTCACCTCCGCTCCTCAACGACTCGCCTATGATCCTCGTCAGTTCTCCTCTACATCTCAATAGTCATCCATTGTTCCATATTCTTATCTATTGAGGTAATTTGAGTGTGCAATTCTTGATTTTCCAGTCTTAATTAAAGACAACACCTCAAAAGAAGAAGAATCATCACGACTCTTAAGAATTCTCAAACGATCAAATCCGACTTTGGCTTGGGAGCCAAGACCGTAGAGAGTGCAGTTTTTTGTCCATCTACTGACAACATCATAATAAATCTCATTTACTGTCTTAGTAGATAGAGGTTGTGACTCTCCCCTCTACTAGTGGCTGAGATGCTTGAGCAACTTTATCTATCATTTGATCTTGCTTAAAAAAATATAGTATGAATATTATTCAATTTGATCACAATTACTAAAGTTAATCAAGATATAAATAATTAAATATAATAAAATAAATAATCTTACATGTATGACCTTCGATCTAATATTGATAAATGTGTCATCCTTTTTCTTGTGGATCTTAAGAAAAACCTTCATACAAGTAAGTTGGCGGGCTAGTTCATGTTCCTGCATACACAAATAATTTGAAACAAAATTATATAAATTTAATAATAAATATAAAATTTGCTTATTAAACTTTAAATTAAACTCACAAGATCTATGACATGCTCAACAATAGATCTGGAACTTGACATATGTCAAGCTATTTCAATGCTCGAGCCACCTGGCTCTATATTTCTATTTGCTCTAGTCTTTTCAACATTTTCTTAATACCTTTCTACAGTCTATGTGGCTGTCTATGCACTCCATATCTTGGTTGGCACATACGCCAGCCTGGTGCCCTTCTTTCTCATATAATAAAGGTCTTTGTAAAGTTTGAAACAATAACTATTCCAAGTATCTTTAAATTATTACTCTTGACCTTCCTTCCATATATATCTTTTCTATAATTATAAGTTGAATTAAACCTTTAGTATATTAAAGGATAAATATATTATAGAATACAAAGTATATTAAATATACTTACGACAAATTCATTATAATAAAACAACTTTATCTCTTGGTCTCCATGCCTCCATGTAGTATCAGAAGGGCAGACTCGTTCATTGAATATTCCCGTGATATATGTTGCAACTCTATGACTATTAGGGGTAAACCTATAAGAAAAAATATTAAGATATGAGAAATATTATAAAGGAAGTGATATATGAACTTGAATTACTAATAACAAAAAGATACTTACGAGTCCCCAATAACTCGTAGAACCTTGTAGCCACAGAGCACTACTGCCTGCTTCTTAGACATAATAATGTCTGTAAAATTACATTACAATACATCATAATAAAGTTTACTGACATAATAATATAAATATAAAATAATATGAAAGCATAACTTACTTGATAAACAATAATGCTAATATTTAATCATCATTAACATGTGACTAATCAACATTAACAGTTTCTAAGTCCTCATTGCTAGACTCAATTAGTTCAATAAAATCCTCACTGTTGGACATCTCTCCATCATGTATCTCCTCGTAAATGACATTAACATCTACAATTAATTGAGAAGTGGATTGAAGTTGTGAATTGATGTGCGTAAATATTATGATAGTTTATGCATGTTTTTAATGCACATTCACTTGCTTTATACGTACATATTCTTTATATGATCGCCTCTTTTATCATGTCCTCATCATATATACTCTTTTATTCGGATATCTACTCTTTGTTTGGTTTTGTTTTGATAGGGACAACTTTCGGAGCAAAAACAGAGATTGTCAACGCACTGGAACAAGCCAAAGAACACGGCGGTGCAACCTCGCACGGGCGTGTGGCCAAACAGGAGAAGGAAAGTGCACGGTTTTGCGACCAACCCAGGGGCAGATCAGTACATGGTCATGCATACTTGCACGGCCGTGCCCCCCATGACCGAAGCCAAGCAGTACACGGTTGTACAATCATGCACGACCATGTCCCTAGAGCCGAGCCCCAGGTTCACATGATCGTGCCAATTGGCATGGCCTTGAAGTGCAGCCAAAGACAAGAAAGGGCACGGTCATGCCATCCTTACACAGTTGTGCTACCGCAACCACGCCCTAGCCTATAAAAGGGTTTTAACCCTTTTCCTCAAGGGGGATGTTGGATTGAAAGAGCTAGAGGGGGGGGGGGGGGGGGGAATAGCGCTCGTGGCTTTCACTGTTTTGAATTTGTAAAACTATCGAGCTATAAAGCAGTAGAAATAAAAATGCACAAACACACAAAAGACACGAGAGGTTACTTCGTTCGGAGCCTATCTTGACTCCTACTCGAAGGCCCGCGGTCGTTGACCGCTTTCGGTAGGCAACAACTATAAGTTCGAAAATACTACAGATTAAGTACAATAAACAGAAGTTAAAGTATACCGACAACACTTAAAAATAGTGGATTTGAGTTCCGGGTCATCGGGATGTTGCTACAGCACTTCAGGGTCGTTGAGTTTGCAGCTTGTCGTAAGAGAATCGCTTAGGAGCAGTTGTTCTGAGCTGTTGGTCGAGTGCTGCTTATAAAGGGTGTTCAAGGCGCCTTGAAAGCCATCCAAGGCACCTCCAGGATGGCCGAGTCGCCCGCTGGATCAAGCTTGAACTGGTCGTGACTTATCCCTTTAAGGCGCCTTTTGAGCTCTCCAAGGCGCCTTCAAAGCCCGGTCCAAGGAGCCTCCGGTTTGGACCAAGGTGCCTCCACTGAGCTGCGCTGGCAGAAGCTGGCTCGCACCCGAGGTGCCTCCAAGCCCCATGGAGGCGCCTCGGACACTGTATATCCAAGCTTAGCTTGTGTTTTTTGGTACCTGCAAAATGCGTTAGTCCATAGTACCTGCAACACAGAGTTAGTGCATAATAATAATAATGAATTAAAGTTTGTCAGTCTCCCGACTGTCCGAGTCTGACTTCAGATTTCCAATCGGAAACCCTAGGTCGACCCGACGCCTACTGTTCCCTCTACGGGGAACACGTCCTCACTTACTCCACTCAGGAGATTTACCTGTTGCCAGTGCGATCCTCCAGATCGACTGGACTTTTACTCGGTGCCCGATGCTTCCGGACTTTCTGTTGGACTTCTGCTTCCCGGTTGGTCCAGTCTTTCACCTGGTCCACGACACCAGGACTTCCACCTAGGGTTACCCCCCCTAGGACTTTTGCCTGAAGCACTCGACCCACCAAGACTTTCCGCATAGGGTTACCACCCCCTATGACCTAGGGTTACCACCCCCTAGGGTTTTCACTTGCCTAACCACAGCTAGGACTTTTCTTGAAACACTTAAACAGACTTGTTAGATCACAACATAACCTTAACTTTGAATCCTTTGCCATTATCAAAACTTAGGTTCGATCGTTGGATGCTTCCCGCACCAACAATCTCCCCCTTTTTGATTATGGCAACCCAAATTCAAAGTTAAGTAAAACAAATGGATAAATATATTTAAAAGGTTTAAGTGAGCAAGCTTAAGTATATAAATTCAAATACAAGCATAACTTAAGCTAACACTTAAACTTTGTGAAGCTCCCCCTTAATACAGGGCTTTCTTTTTGAATCAAACTTTCTTTTACTTTTGAATTTTCCTACTCTCCCCCTTTGCCATTTATCAAAAATAAGCCAGTTTAAAACAAGTTTTAACAAATTTGGCTTTGAAAGAAGGGAAAAAAAATGCTTGTGTAACACTTAGCTTATAATTAAATTTTACTGAAAAACTGTCAGTTAAGGGAGAAAGAGGACTTAAAAGGAATATTTTTCACCTAAGTTTATAAGGCTAATATATTGTTGACTTCTTTTGAAACTTAGTTATTTTTTGAAAGATACTTAGCTAAATTTTGAAAATCTGTTAGAAGAAAAACTTAGCTAGATTTTAAAGAATTTTTTGGAGCCAAAAAAAAGGTTGGCGCCAAAATATTTTAGCAAAAATTTATAAAGTTAGATTTCAAGGTTGGCTAAGTTTGAGAAAGTTAGAAAGTTGCTATATGAATCACTTAGCTAAGCCTTTTGCAAACATTGAATTTTGAAAGTGTAGCTTCAGTTAAAAAAGGTACTTAGCTTAATTTTTTTTAAAAAAATTAATTTTGAAAAAATAGGAGTAAGAACTTATTAAATTTTAGGACGAAGAGGGAGTAACTATTTAATTTAGGTTATTTATTTAAATTTAGTTGGTCCTTAAGTCCAAGCATGAGTTAGGTTAAATAGATGTTAAGTTATCCAAATTATTTTGATCAGGTATCAGAGCCCTAAAGCATGCTCAATCTTACAATCTCTATTTCCTTCACTAACTGTCTAACCTTTAACTACTTGCTTATTTCCTAGAGGGCAATAGCTTTCACTTGGTTAGTCAAGTTAAGTCATTTGGTCCAGTTAGATTTGACTAAGGCTGGATGACTTAAACTGATTACTGTTAATAAGGTATTTAACGCCCAGACTCATATTGATGCACAGATATAAGCATTCTTGAGTCCAGGCTATACCCTATGCATCTCACGCCGTTCTATGTTTTTCAAACACAAGCAAGGTAAGCCTAGGTGTTTGTGAGACGCTTTGGATGAATTCTAGGGGAGCATGATTTCTAAAGTAGAGCCTAGGCTAATTCCATATTTTTGAAAATCTAGTAAAGTTGGAATTTTAAAACCAATATTTTCCTAGAATTTAAAAGATAGAAAAAAAGTTTTAGGAAACTGATTAAAAATAACTATTCTACTCAACACATTCCTATTTGTCTTCTTAGAGTACTGAACTCAAGTTCAGGTAAGGAATTTGTAAAAATGTCAGCTAGGTTTGATTTAGATTCAACATGGTTGAGTGTAATTTCACCTTTAGCTACGTGATCCCTTATAAAGTGGTGTTTTACCTCTATGTGTTTAGTCTTAGAGTGGTGAATTGAATTTTTTGTTAGATTAATTGAGCTTATATTATCAATTAAGATTTTTGTATTTTTGTATTCTAATTGATAGTCTTTTAAGGTATGCATCATCCACAAAAGTTCAGAGGCACACTCTCCTAGGGCTATGTATTCAGCTTCAGTGGTGGACAGAGCAACACAATTGTAACGCCCCAAATTTCCTCAATCAGAGTCCTAAAAGTAATTTAAAAATATTTTAAAATGCTATAGAAATATTCTAGGAATTTTTAGAAATTTTTAGAGTATTTTTATGTAATTTTTGGAGGTCGTTTGGTATTTTTACTAAACGAAGGAAGTTTCGACAAAAAAATATCCAAGCCAAGAATTGAACCCATGACCTTTGACTAAAACCCGACTGACCAGGTGTGCAAACGGATTTTTCTGTTTAGAAAAGGTAGCGAATTTATTTAAGATAGTTAACAGAATATTATAAAAGGGATAAGTTGATGTTGGATTTGTTTGTTTAGAAAAAGTAGCAAATTTATTTAAGATAATTAACAGAATATTGGATTATAAAAGGGATAAGTTGATGTTGGATTTGTTTGTTTAGAAAAAGTAGCAAATTTATTTAAGATAATTAACAGAATATTGGATTATAAAAGGGATAAGTTGATGTTGGATTTGTTTGTTTAGAAAAAGTAGTAAATTTATTTAAGATAATTAACAGAATATTGGATTATAAAAGGGATAAGTTGATGTTGGATTTGTTTGTGTAGAAAAAGTAGCAAATTTATTTAAGATAATTAACAGAATATTGGATTATAAAAGGGGATAAGTTGATGCTCTGTTTTCCCGTGACTTAAACCATTCGATGGCGGAGCTCGGGCAGAAAATGAAAGGGAGTTAGGGTATCATCTCCGGCGGCCGGCCAAGGTCTTAGATGCCCTTTTTGTTCGGCTGTGAGTCCAAGAATCAAGGTAAGTGCTTCTCACCTGCAGTAGGAGTAGTTTCGAACCTTTGTTCTTCTTGAATTCGAAGCATAAGAAGCGCTTATAGTGCAGATTTTAATTAAGCTTATAATGCAGATTTTTATGTAGAGCTTATATTGCAGATTTTAATTAAACGCTTATAATGCAGATTTTTAATTAAGTCTATAGTGCAGGTTATAGTGCAGATTTTTATGTAGGCTTATAGTGCAGATTTTAATTAAGCTTATAGTGCAGATTTTATGTTTGCATAGTATGCAAAAATAGTATAGCATAGAATGCAGAATCTTGATTAGAATAGTATGCATAATTTTGATTAGCATAGTATGTAGATTTTTGTTTATGCATTTCAAAGTTAGAATTTGTTTAAACATTTCAATTTTTAAAGAAGCATTCTTTTATTAGAGGTATTAACAAATATAAGAAAGATAAAGAAAAGAAAGAAAAAGGCCAAGGCCTTAAGTAGATCCCAAAGTCAAGACTTTAGGGATTTTGGCACACAAGGTGCTCGTTAAAATGTCGAGGCATTATATATTAGAAGTATTAAAAGATAACAAGTATTTTACTTTTATCGGTGACACTGTACTGGACTCTCAGAGGTCCTTGGGCTGGGCTCCCATAGTCGGTCCCTAGGTTTAGATAACCTAGTATGCAGGACTCTCAGTAGTCCTTGGGCTGGGCTCCCATAGTCGGTCCCTAGGTTTAGATAACCTAGTAACCCTACTAGATTCGGGACCAGCTATCTCGGGTCTAGTTAGGGATGCGCGCATAGTAAGTACAGTTGTCGGGCCCAAGAAGAAGTTGATTATTATTTTGAAGTATTATAAGTATAAGTTTTTGAACAAAAGAAATAAGTTTCACATAAGTATAAAAGTATAAAAGAATAAGCTTAGAACAAATGAATTAAGTTTCACCTTGTTTCAGAAGTTTAGTTCCCTTTTATGCTAGCATGTTATTTAGATTAGCTTACTGTTCCTTGCTATTAGAAGAGCATGAGTAGCTTTACATGTTTCGCACTTCAGTATGTTTGTTTATTCACTAGTAGATGAGCATGAGTAGATTTCCTTTTGAGCATTCAGTTTTAGATTTCTGTATACATGCATATTCGTGTTTTTGTGAGTTAGATAGCGCTTACTAAGCAAATTTTTCTTATAGTTGCATTTCCTCTTACTGCAGATAAAGGAAAGGAAAAGTTATAGCAAAGGAAGGCGACAAGGAGGTGCGGATGGATGTGTGATGCATGGACTATAGAAGCCTTGGGACCTAGCATAAGGACTTATTAAGATTGTCATTTATTAAGAATGTATTAGATGAGTCATTTAGTTTTCCGCCGCTAGTTAATTGCATTTTTAGAGAGTTTATGTATTGATCTCATGTGAACAACTCTAATTAAGTAAAGTTAGTAGTCCAGTAGCGCTCCACCCTCATAGACTAGTAGCGAGGAGGGTGGGGTGTTACAACAATGTTGCTTTCTGCTTGACCAACTTACTAGGCACTGACCTAGGATTTGGCAGCTACCACTTGTACTTTTTCTGTCTAATTTACACCCAGCATAGTCTGTGTCAGAATAACCAAAAATGTCAAAGGTGCTAGTTCTAGGGTACCAAAGTCCTATATTGAGGGTGCCCTTAATATACCTAAGTATTCTTTTAACATATGTTAGATGTGATTCTTTTGCACAAGATTGGTATCTTGCACACATACCAACTACAAATATTATATCTGGTCGACTTGCAGTTAGGTAGAGTAGGCTTCCTATTATACTTCTATAGTACTTTGGGTCACTGGTTTTCCTTCTGGGTCAGAGTCAATGTTGATGTTAGTGGCCATTGGGGTATTTATGATTTTTGAATTTTTCATGCCAAATTTTTTAATTAGTTCTTTAGCATATTTAGTTTGGTAAATATAGATTCCATCTTTCGTTTGTTTAATTTGTAAACCTAAGAAAAAATTTAGTTCCCCAACCATACTCATTTCAAATTCAATTTCCATTAATTTAACGAATTCTTTTAGAAATTTAGAGTTAGTTGAGTCGAAAATTATATCATCAACATAGATTTGGGCTATGAAGATGTCTTTTTCTATATTTTTTACAAATAGGGTCGGATCTATGTGACCTTGGTTAAAGCCTTTGGATGTTAAGTAATTGGATAACCGTTCATACCATGCTCTAGGAGCTTGTTTAAGTCCATATAAGGTCTTTTTCAATTTAAATACATGATTAGGGTAGTCTAAGTCCTCAAATACTGGGGGTTGGTTTACATAGACCTCTTCCTTAATGAACCCATTTAGGAACGCGGATTTTACATCCATTTGGTATAACCTAAACCCCTTATGTACTGCATAGGCTAACAACATCCTAATGGATTCGAGTCTAGCTACTGGTGCATAGGTTTCGTCATAGTCTAAACCCTCAACTTGACTAAATCTTTTGGCTACTAGTCTAGCCTTATTTCTAATTATTTCACCCTAATCATCCAACTTGTTTCTAAATACCCATTTGGTATCTATTATTGATTTATTTAAGGGGTTAGGTACAAGTTGTCAGACTTGGTTTCTATCAAATTGGGCTAACTCTTCCTGCATAGCAATGATCCAGTCTGGGTCAGGTAGGCCTTCTTCTATAGTCTTAGGTTCAATTTTAGAAATAAGGGCAATCTGACTAAGGTTTCTATAAGAGGATCTAGTTCTGACTCCTAGGTTTGGATCACCCAAAATTTGGTCAGGTGGGTGAGAAGTACTTACTCTAGTTAGTCTTATGTTTGGGTCAGAAATTGGTTCCTCTTGTTTATTAGTGTTAAGTTGAATTTCATCGTCTTCAATAATTCTTGGATTAATGTCAACATTTTCATTTAAGTTAGGTAGATTATTTTCTTCATCAAATATTATATTAGTTGTTTCTTCAACTTTTAGGGTATTTTGGTTATAGACTCTATAGGCCATACTGGTTGTGGAGTACCTTAAAAAGATTCCTTGGTTTGATTTGGGTGTAAACTTTCCTAAGTAATCTTTAGTATTTAAAATATGAACTTTACATCCAAAAACTTTTAAATAGTTTAGGTTGGGAATTTTATTATAATACATTTCATAAGGAGTTTTATTGTGAAGTTTGTTAATTAGAATTCTATTTTGAATATAATTTGCTGTATTTATGGCTTTGGCCCAAAATTGATAATTTAAGTTATATTCATTTAGCATGGTTCTAGCGGCTTCTTGTAGGGTTTTATTTTTACATTCCACTAGACCGTTTTGTTGGGGGGTTCTAGGACATGAAAATTCATGTTGGTATCCATCGATTTTACAGAATTGGGTAAACCTATGATTTTCAAATTGCCCCCCATGATCACTTCTTATTCTTTTAATTTTAGTATCTTTTTCATTTTCTGTTAACTTGCAAAAATTACTAAATTCTTCAAAAGTTTCATCTTTTGTTTTTAGAAATTTTACCCAGGTGAACCTAGAGTGGTCATCAATTATAACTAAGCAATACTGGTTCTTGCTTAGTGACTTGGCTCCATGTGAATCAAATAGGTCAAGGTGAAGGAGCTCAAGTAAAGAGTTAGTTCTTTCTAGATTAGTTGATTTGTGGGTTGACTTGGTTTGTTTTCCTTGTTGACAAGCATTACAGATTAAGTTTTCAATAAATTTTAATTTGGGAAAACCTTTAACTAGACCATTTTGACTCATTTTTGAAATGATTCTAGTGTGAGTGTGACCCAATCTTCTGTGCCACAACTCAGTTTCCTCTTCTTGTGTTAGAAAACACTTTATTGAGGAAGTGGTTAGATCAATTGAGTACATATTATTTTTCCTAAGCCCCTTAAGTGTGATTTCAGGGTTTTCAATATTTTTAACTAAACAACTAGATTTGTCAAAGGTAACTAAGTATCCACTATCACACAATTGGCTTATACTTAGAAGATTAAAATTGAAGTTTTCAACTAATAGAACTTTTCGAATAATAAAATCGGAACTAAGTTCGATGTTACCTCTTCCGATTACCTTAAGTTTGCCATCGTTGCCGACTGCAACAGACCCTAAATTCTTTAGTTTGAGCTTTGTGAACTTTAATTTATCTCCAGTCATGTGTCTGGAATATCCACTATCTAACATCCATTGATCCAATTCTTTATGTTCCTACACATAAATTGTTTGAATTGGACTCTATTTGATGAAAAGAAATTGAAGTGATTAAGTTTGATTAATTTTGGAAATAATTAAGTTTGATTAATTTTGAAAATAATTAAGTTTGATTAATTTTAATTATGAGTTAAAATTTGAATTAATTTTAATTATTTAGTCATCTCACCTGATCTAAATTTTTAATAAGGGAATCCTATAATTTTGTGGGATGAATTAGTTTCAATTTAAGGGTTTTGTTTAACTTGGTGTTAGATTGAGGTTTAGTTTTGGGTTTAACAAGCAGGCGTTCATTGGATAAACTTCTGGGCTATGGTGAGTCACAAGGACATCATTAAAGTAACCATGCCTTCGAGGTTTTCCAAATAGTCCTACCCATTGAACTTAGTACTAAACCTTGGTCTAACTGGTTAGGATCTATAGGGGGTAGCTTCGGTCAGTTTCACTTAGCCAAATGCACCAGGTCGAAGTCATATCTTCCTAGACATGCGATGACTAAGTTTCCCCAACGTACTATCATCCAATACTTCACCAGTACCGTTGGTCAAGTTAAACCTAGCCCATTTTAATCTAATCTTATTTACCCTGCCGGGTAGGTAAAGTTCGGTTACCCTGTCGGGTAGATTAAGTTCGGTTACCCAGTCGGGTAGTTTAGTTGGGGGTGTCAGCTATTTTGGATCCTCCTTCTATTTTTATTTGATTTAAGTTGAATTTTACTTTTAATTTTGAATTAATTTCGAATTGAGTTTCGAATTTTGAGTTTTTAATTTTAATTTCGAATTTTTAATTGAATTTTGAATTTTTTAATTTAATTTCAAATTTTTAATTAAATTTTGGATTTTTAATTTTTAATTTAATTTTGAATTTTGAATTTAATTTCAAATTTTGAATTGAATTTTAAATTTTTAATTGAATTTTGAAATTTGAATTTAATTTCAAAATATTTAATTATGTTCGTTTTATTAATATCGTCTTTCTTTTTGCTCCCCCTGGATCATAGCCTCGATATGATCTATCGAGGTAGTGTATTTGATCCTTCGGGATCCAATATTGACCAAGTCCAACTTGATTAATCAATTTAGACTTGAAGACCCATGCTTGGACTGTTTTTCTATTTGCTCTTTATACAAGAGATAAATAAGATTTATATTTTTTCTTTGGTTTAATCCTAGACTAGTTCTATTGTAAACGACTCTTTGTGTCCCAAAAATTAGGTCAAGATTCTTGCAACCTAAAGAAAACCGTTCTAGTATTTTCTCCAGATCCTTGACATGAATTTTCAGGCTAGAATTCTCTTCTACAAGTTTTTGGACTTGAGTTGAGTTTCCCGTCAGAACTGGTTCAATCAAAGATTTGGAGTTAGTCACTTCTTTAAGAACTTCTACTTCCTTTAGAAGTGACTTGACTCTAAGGTTTGATTTAGCTAATTTTCGTAACAAATAATTAACCAAATTATTGAGTCGAGAGATACTTACAGAGGGATCATGCCCTTCGGAAATAGATACGGATCCGTGGCTTTGCTCGGACTCGGCCTCCGACTTGCTTTCACTCTCGGACAGGTTGATTTGGTCCCATGCCATCAGCGCCAGTAAACTTCTCTGATCGAGTTCGTCGCCGTCGTCTTCTGAGGAAGATTCATCCCATGTCACCTTCAGGGCCTTCTTCCTTCTCTGCTTCTTTGCTTCCTTTTGGTTAGGGCAGTTGGCCTTGATGTGCCCCTTCTGGTTGCATCCGTAGCAGATCACCTCAAATTTTACCTTAGAATTCGGTTGGGCCTCCTTGGATTGGACTGCCTTCTTTAGGTCCCTCTTGTTGAAGCCTTTCTTCTTCTTGTAGAGTATTTTCACAAGGTTCATGAGTTCAATGGTTAGTTCATTGTCTTCTTCATCTGAGTCAGTTTCTGCTTCCGGCTCCTATTCGGTTCTTCGTCGTGATCTTGATTCGCGAGCTCCACCGGTACCTACAAGGCAAAGCAATTTCTTTCTCGGAAGGCTGTGTATTAGTTTGCTCATGAAGTTCGAATTCTGAAAATAGCTCGTCTAATCTAATTGAAGATAAATCTTTGGAGACTTTGTAGGCATCTACCATTGATGCTCACAATGTACTCCTATGGAAAGAGTTGAGTGCATACCTTATGATGTCCCTATTCTCGACCTTTTGACCGATTGTGTGGAGGGAGTTGAGGATGTCTTGTATACGTGCATGGAGTTGACAGGCCGTCTCATCTTCCTGCATTTTTAGGTTATACAATTTATTAAGCAACAAGTCACGTTTACTTACTTTTGTGTCGGAGGTTCCCTCGTGGAGTTCGATCAGCTTCTCCCAAAGCTCTTTTGCGCTGGAGAATGGTCCAACTCTGTTGAGTTCCTCCTTGGTCAGTCCGCATTGGAGGGTGCAGGTTGCTTTGGCATCAGCTTCCACCTTCTTGATTAGGGAAGGTTCCCATTTTTCGTAGGGTGTTAGCTTGCCGTCTTCATCGGATGGCAGTTGTAGTCCGGTCTTGATTATCATCCACGTGTCAAATTGTGTCTTGAGGAAGGTTTCCATTCGCCCCTTCCAATATCCGAAGTCTTCTCCGGAAAAAAGTGGGGGGCGAACGGTACTGAAACCTTATTGTTGGGCCATTTAAAATCTTGAATGACAAAAACAATAAAACCGGTTCCAAGACTGGGTCTTGGATTAGTAGTGCGGGAGAAGAAGGGAAAACGAGCTTGAGTGGTATTGTACCAACCTCGAGCAAAACCGATTTGATAAAACAATTAGAATGTAGCTAATAAGCTAATTCTAATTTGACTTCGAAAAATCTGAAAATACCACGAAAAAAAATATTTTGAATAGTGGTTGCACATATTCAAAATGACTCTGCTCTGATACCAATTGTTGGATCGAAAGCGCTAGAGGGGGGGGTGAATAACACTCGTGGCTTTCACTGTTTCGAATTCGTAAAACTATTGAGTTACAAAGTAGCGGAAATAAAAATGCACAAACACACAAAAGACACGAGAGGTTACTTCGTTCGGAGCCTATCTCGACTCCTACTCGAAGGCTCACGGTCGTTGACCGCTTTCAGTGGGCAACAACTATAAGTTCAAAAATACTACAGATTAAGTACAATAAACAGAAGTTAAAGTATACCGACAACACTTAAAAATAACGGATTTAGAGTTCCGGGTCGTCGGGATGTTGCTAAAGCACTTCGGGGTCATTGAGTTTGCAGCTTGTCGTAAGAGAATCGCTTAGGAACAGCTGTTCTGAGCTGCTGGTCGAGTGCTACTTATAAAGGGTGTTCAAGGTGCCTTGAAAGCCATCTAAGGCGCCTCTAAGATGGTCGAGTCGCCTGCGTGGATCAAGCCTGAACTGGTCGTGACTTATCCCTTCAAGGCACCTTCTGAGCTCTCCAAGGCGCCTTCAAAGCCCGGTCCAAGCCGCCTTCGGTCTGGACCAAGGTGCCTCCACTGAGCTGCGCTGGCAGAAGCTGGCTCGCACCCGAGGTGCCTCCAAGCCCCATGGAGGCGCCTCAGACACTGTATATCCAAGCTTAGCTTGTGTTTTTTGGTACCTGCAAAATGCGTTAGTCCATAGTACCTGCAACACAAAGTTAGTGCATAATAATAATAATGAATTAAAGTTTGTCAGTCTCCCGACTGTCCGAGTCTGACTTCAGATTTCCAATCGGAAACCCTAGGTCGACCCGACGCCTACTGTTCCCTCTACAAGGAACACGTCCTCACTTACTCCACTCAGGAGATTTACCTGTTGCCAGTGCGATCCTCCAGATCGACTAGACTTTTGCTCGGTGCTCGATGCTTCCGGACTTTCTGCTGGACTTCCGCTTCCCGGCTGGTCCAGTCTTTCACCTGGTCCGCGATACTAGGACTTTCCACCTAGGGTTCCCCCCCCCCCCCCCAGGACTTTTGCCTGAAGCACTCGACCCACCAAGACTTTCCGTATAGGGTTACCACCCCCTATGACCTAGGGTTTCCACCCCCTAGGGTTTTCACTTGCCTAACGACAACTAGGACTTTTGCTGAAACACTTAAACAGACTTGTTAGATCACAACATAACCTTAACTTTAAATCCTTTGCCATTATCAAAACTTAGGTTCGATCGTCAGATGCTTCCCGCACCAACAGGGGAGAGCTGGAAAGCGAGCTGTCAGGGTGAGAATCGACTTGGTGCCATTCTACGCCATCCAAGACATCCGTCCAGCGATCATTCATCACCACATCAACTCCAGAAGCAAAGGATTGGATCCGAAGATCACACGTCGTCGTTGAATAAGCATCTTTTCTCTTTCTCTCTTCTTGTTTGAGAATTGTATGCTTAACATTATGTCTTTGAGTTTTTCTCCGGCGTCTATGGAGTAGAATCTTTGTTCTAGGATGAGGAAGTAGTTGTGAATTGGTTTGATGTAAGACTCATACTTTTTGCCTCTATTTCATTGGATGATTTCATGTGCTTTGTTTCGACTACTCGATCTCTATATCGTGTTAATTGATTGTGTAGGAATTACCTATCTCATAGAGAGAATATCCTAGATTGTACACCCGAGGGGCCCTAGTAACAGGAGTAACCCGTTCATGGACATCTAGGGTACTTCCTTGAAAGGAGAGACAAGTCCTCCATAAGGAAGTAAGAGTCCAAACTAAGCTCCTTATCTCTATCCTTAGTGACACCAATTAGAGTAGTGTCCTTGTGATCTACCGTGGCGTCCTAGTGACAGGGGTTAACCATAAAAGGATTTCATAGGGATCTTCTTTATTTGGTACCTAATAATAGATACTTCAGCTTTCGGCGAATGCATGTTGATGGACAATGAGTAAAGGAAAGGATGTGATACATCAATACCACCACAATGAAACGGAACTCCTAGAAATCGTTATAACCAAGTAAATTACTCTCTCTTCACTAGTTCTTATTTCCTCTTCTCATTCCCTTTTCTTTAGATAACTCACAACCATCAATAGTTTAGCTAATCTTAGGTGAACCATTGCTAGTGCTTATAACCAGTCCTCGTGGGATCGATAATCTTATTACTGACGATGAATCCGTGCACTTGCGGTTCGTAACAAGTTACACGACCTTGATACAATTCTGCACGGCCAGTGCAGAAGGAAGGAACGACCGTGTCAATTCTCACGGTCATGCGGTGTAACCAGTGCAGAAGGAAGGCATGGTCATGTCAGCACGACCATGCGATGCAACTAGAGTAGAAAAGAGACACAGTCGTGCCAATTCACACGACCGTGCGAAGTGGCCAGAGGCAAAGGAACGCACGACTGTGCCAATTGGCACGGCCGTGCAGCGCAGCCAGAGTAGAAGGAAGACACGGTCATGCGATCTCGCATGGCCGTGCCACTTAACCCGAAGGGAGGAAAGTGTTGGTCGTGCGGATCTCGTACGGCCATGACACGGGTCGTGCGGCGCCCGTGCCCTAGCCTATAAAAGGGTCAAGAACCCTATTCTTGGGAGGATCTTTGGTTCGGGACTTCATCCCTCTCATCGGGAAAGGGTTCTCCCCTTCGGGGGAAACCTTAGAGCTTCATCCACCGCCGTCCCTTGACGTTCCGTCCATCTCCAGAGCATGGAGGCATATCCAAGACATCAAAAACCTTGGCAAGCATCTCTTCTTCCCCTTCTTCTCACATCAAGGGTTGTAAGTATGCTTTACTTTATGTTTTGGGGTTGTTCTTCCCTCACAATGGAGTAGATCTCCTTTTCTATGGATGTAGGTAGTAGTTTTGGCTAGGTTTTCATATAAGACTCATGTTTATGCCTTTACTTATTGGATGATTTTTGCTTGCGTTGTTTCTATTGGATATGCATGAGACTTGCTGAGATTATCTCGTCATATTGATCGATTATGTAGGAATTGTTAATTTCATAAAGAGAGGATCTTAGATCGTACACCCGAGGGGCCCTAGTGATAGGGGTAACCCGTTCACGAATATCTAGGATATTCCCTTGAAAGAAGAGGCAACTTCTCCATAAGGAAGTAAGAGACCAAACCAAATCCCTATCTCTATCCCTAATGATACCGATTAGATTTGTATTCTTGTGATCTACCAAGGCGCCCTAGTGACATGGGTTAACCGTAACAAGATTTCACAGGGATCTTCTCTGTTTAGTACTAAAGGATAGTAACTTTAACTTCCGGTGAAGGTATGTTGATTGACAATTAGGAAAAGATAGAACATGATACATCAGGTTCCACCACAACGAAACCGAAATCCTAGAATCCATCTCCCTAAGCTCAATTCCCTCCAAGATCGATTCTCTCATCCTTCTCTTTCTCTCTTCAATCACTCTCGTTAGTTTGTAAGCGCCAAAGACAACTTTCGACCGTCTAGATAACTTACTTTGCGACATCTCTAGTGCTTAATCAGCAGTCCCTGTGATTCGACATTCTTTTATATTACTGATGACAAACCATGCACTTGTGAAATCGTAACAAGTTTTTGGCGGTTCGTAACATGAATCAACTGAATACCTCTCCACTTCATCATTCTAAAATGCATTATGGTTTTGAGCAGTGATTATTTTCAACATCTCTATGGCTGAGCGAGGCTTGATTCAACAAACAAACAACCACTCACTAAATCTTCTTCTCTTCATAGGGTATTCAAGATAGAAAACTTGACCCGTTTGTATCCTGAAAATGAAAGGTTTAAACTTGTTGAATCTTTTGTTTGCATTAACCTCAACTAAATTATAATTTGGATGTATTTTAGTCCCTATTATTGTGGTTAGATAATACCATGAACATTTGAACAACACACCTCTTTATAGGCACCTTTATAGTCCCTATAGGCAAGATATTTAATCTCTATGATTTCGTCAAGTCTACCAAAGTAATCAAACTCAATGTTATTGTTGTTTATAGATCTTTTGATGTAAATGTTTGAATTATAGGTTAATCTCTATAAATCTCATTCCGCTATGTGGAATTTGAGACCATTAACATAATAACCAAAGTACACCTTTATTTTACGGAGGGGTCGTGATGTAATATTTATTATCCTATTATCTTGCACATTTAATATTCTATGGTCTTTCACCTATAAAAATAGTTATAACATAAATTAGGACACTTCTTAATATACATTAACTAAAAAATTTCACAAATTTTCTAACTTACATATATTTGAAATCATAATGCAAATTCGGTCTCTAACTTTGTAATTACTTCACTTGCACCAATTGATAGATTTTGTAAATATAATTATTGTTCGTATATGGTTGGAAAGATGGTAATTATATAAAAAGTGGGATATCAAGCAAAATAATTAAATAGAGGATAAATATTTGATTAAAGAATTTAACTTAGTTTATATATGGTTTGACCTCTTCACAGTTTAAGAGTATGTATGTTCTTGCATCATAGTATTCTTCTTGAGTTAACCATCTAGAAAGCGATGCACCCATTGACTTACCAGGAAACTTTAAAATAGAAAGCATTGATGGGTCTATCAGCTGAGAAGCATCATCAGAATTTCTAGGACACCTGCGATATCTTTTTTTGCAGACTATCAGCAAAATAATAGGAACAAAAAAAAGATGCTTCTTCAACCACATAAGTATTACATATTGACCCCTAAACTCTTGCTTTATTATGAACATATTTCTTTAATTTTCTCAAAAAAAATTCGGATAGATATATCCATCTGTACTATACAGGATCTACTATTTATGCCTTATATGGTAAATGTACCGGTGGATGTTCTATTGAACAAAGAAACTGGGTAGAAATATGCGCTCCAGCTTACATAATATGAGAGGAATGTTTGTTTCTAGATACAGCTTATCATCCATCATAATACACCTAGTTGTCAAATCTATAAAAAAAATAGACTCAATTCTGTGAGTGTTTACCAAACATTTTGAGTAAGTCATGGAAAGCTATTGGAATAAATCTTTTTATGAATACATGATAATCATGATTTTTCATTCCAAATATTTTTAACCTATTCAGATCCACGCATCAAGCCATATTTAAGCCATACCCATCTGGAAATTCAATTTCTTTCAACAATTACATAAAACTTGCTTACCATCTTTGTCCAATATATAACAAGCCTTTAGAAATCTATTAGTTATTTCATCCTGATGCAACTCTAGTCCGTTGACTAGTTTTTTTAATCCTCACGTGATTTTATAGCATCATTAGTTCTCCCAAGCACGTTCATCACAATGTTGAAGATATTATCGAAGAAATTTTCTCAATATGCATGATATCTAAATTATGTTGAATAATTAGATACATCCAATATGACTCCCAAAAAATATTCCTTTTCTTCCAACCACACTTGCACATCCTAAAACTATATATTTATTTATCTCATCGGCACTAGATTGAGATACTGGTAAAAATCCATAATTGTCTATTTGCTTGATGATTTGTTCACCTGAAGCATGGAGTGGAGGAGGTTTTTTTTACTACAATATTTTTATATATTTTTTTTATTTCACCTAAAAGGGTTATCAATTGGTAAAACTTTACGGTGATTATCAAACCAAAACACCTTCCCACTGTAAGGTAATAAAAATGCATCAGACTTTGTCAGGCAGTGTGGACATGCTAATTTACCAGTCGTGCTCTATCCCGACAACATAGAGTATGCTGGAAAATCACTGATCATCCATAATAATACAGTATAAAATCTAAAATTAGTTTTACTTGCAACATAGTAATTCACCGACCCTACATAGTAATTGGACAAGATAAATATTATTACCCCGACTGACCAAATGGCTAAAATCCATCTATGAAAAGTCTCAATCTCACATTACATGGTTCCATTATAAAAGAGAAAATACAGTATCAAGATATTGTAGGTGCAGCGGAGGTTGGCAAGAGGGGGTGAATTGCCTGCACAAATTAAAACTACCCTCCTCGAATTTTTCAACTCGAAAGTGCAATAGCAATAATAATAAAATTAAAACAATAAAGCTAGAGACTCGGGAGTTAACCTGGTTACAACCAAGAAGGTTGTTAATCCAGGGCGATGA
The DNA here is from genome assembly GCF_018446385.1 of Zingiber officinale. Taxonomy (NCBI): domain Eukaryota; kingdom Viridiplantae; phylum Streptophyta; class Magnoliopsida; order Zingiberales; family Zingiberaceae; genus Zingiber; species Zingiber officinale. The sequence goes on along the minus strand of NC_056005.1, from coordinate 70,424,743 downwards.
AAGTCAAAGCATACAAACATGGTATCTAGTATCTGCTACCGATCATGGACAACAAAAGTGACTATATAGATATGGAAACGAATTTCTCAAAGATTGCGTGGAAGTATCAAGCGCAGGAAAGTAAGAGTGGAGTCAAGGTAAACAGTCCTTATCCAAAATAATTCATGCACTAAGGTCAAAGTGCTAAAAGAAAACAAAGCAAGAAGTACCCGCCTTTATACGTAGATCATGCATCCAAAATTTTCCACCCGTTAAGTGCCTCATCGTAAATCGAAGCCCTGTAACAACACATATAATTAAGCTATTCCCCATGTATAAAAAAAATAAGCTTGCACTCCTATTTAGGACCCAAATTCGGTCATTAATTCAGTTAACTATAACTCTCGGAGCTAACCTAACCCTAGATTAAACCCAACAATTTATCCTAACCATGTCAAACAACCACCTCGAACTCATTATCCCTAATCATACCAGCAACAATTCGGTTCTACTACAACTCAGAACTCAAGAAACCATCTAGCAAAGGAAAACCAACGTCAACCAGGACATTACACCACATCCCACATCTAAATCCATAAAAGAGAACATCCTCAATTAAACCCATACAGAAGCAAATCAATATCGAGTTAAATCCATACAACTTCACAATAATTCGAAAACAAAAGTAGCAGTATCGATTCCATTTCCAATCCGACCAACAATTCTGATACACCATGAAAACCAGAGCCTCACTAGCTAAAGCTTAAAGCATCAACAGTCGCAGCTAATCAAAGGAGCAAAACACAAAAAGAAAATCCTCAACTGCCTGGAGAACAGAACCACCTCAAAACAAAACCGCACGAAATCCATAGCTATCTTGAAGAAGTAACGCGACAACCCAAATCAAATCACAACCTTTAAACCCGTCCAAACGATTCCACAGCCAGCGCAAGAAGCGAAAATACACACGAACATGAACTCCACCTTCGAATATGTCCTAACAACATATAGCCACCAAAAGAATAAAAACCTATTAAATCGATTCACCATAATCCCTTGTAAAATATCAAAAGAGAACCATAACGCGGAGCAAGAACAACAAAAGAGCTTGAACCATATCCCCTTCACAGAATCGGACAGTAGACAAACACACCAACCTTCCCAATCACCGATTCCTCACCTGACAGATCCTATACTAGCATATTAGAGAGTACTTGCCTGACCAGTTAGGGCACGACTCGGAGAGAAGAGGATCGACGGTTGTGGTCCGCAGTGCTCTTACGAGGGAGAAGGATCGCTGTCCGCGTGCGGGAAAGAAGAAGATTGCCTACTCGCGTGCGAGGAAGGGAGGAGACCGGCGGTTGGGGCTCGTCTCGGGTGCTAGCGTGAGGAGAGGGCGTCGGCGTCCTGGGAAGCTCATCCACAGGAGAGATCGTCGGCTGGTACCCGTGTGAGGGAAAGGAGAAGATCGCTGGCTGGAGAGTGGCGGCGGTGGATCGGCCGGAACCGAGAGAAGAAAGGAGAGTCGGCGATGTCGGGCTCGGGGCTTAGGAAAGGGGAGTTCGGCGAGGGAAAATAGGGAGGAGAAAGGGGAAGTTAGATTTATATAATTAAACCTAGTGTTTAATAAACTAACTTTAGGTTAATTTAATTAATCAACTCCCAATTTAATTGGGATTCCAAACAGATCTCCTCCGAGCCCAATATCTCTATCCCCTGTAATTATATCATATGAGCTACAATTAAATCCCAAAAAACATCTAAAAATTTCTAAAAAAATCCAATAAAAAAAATATTTGTCAAATAACCCTATTTTTAATTATTATTTGGTGTCGTACTTTACATTCTCCCCCACTAATAAAAATTTGGTCCCCAAATTTCCTACTCAACTCAGGGAATCCTCATCCAAGGGTAACCACCAAATAACATACCCATATACTAGTTCATCATAGTATCATAATCAAATCCTTATCCGAAAAGGATGCTTTTGTGGGTTATAGACTCATTTTACTTCCACTGCATCACTCTGATATTCTGCCTTCACTTGTTGACACACAGAGAATCAATTTCAAAGTTCACAATATTATCCCCTACATTTTCCCTTCTCATAATTGCTATATATATAGGGAGCCTTAGACCTATGAAAGAATAAGTCGGTCTCCTACTAATCAAGCTAATAAGAGTAAATCAGTCCTTTACTAACCAAGCCAACGCTAGTAAATCGATTCTCTATACATCGGAGCCATAAAAATATCTAGGGCACTGTAAACCTAAATAGCAATATCAAGGACTCCTCATGTCCGTAGAACAAACATACCCAAAAATAAGATCACTGACATAAAGTCTGCAATCTAATCTTCAATTAAAATCACCAACTCCATAAATATCAAGACATTATACGCCTTAAGTTACTATCAACATCAAAGACTAAATAATAGAGCATCAAGTCTAGTATCCACTAATAGATCATCAAAAGACAACATATCACCATTTCTGATCTAACCAATGACTGACACCTCAAATCATACATGGTATAAACACATGGATCAAACCACTAAACAAGTACACATGGTATAAACAACTAACCAATACTAATAAATATGTATGATAACAATTTACAAACATACCTCCTATAACTTGGAGATGTCCTGCCGCTGCCTGGTCCCAAAAATCGAAGGTCACATCGAGAAACCAACTTACGAAATACAAAACACAATAATAGACCTCGTAAACCTGTAGCTCTGATACCACTAAATTGGTATCAGATTAACTCAAAAATCATAAATCAAAACAAGATCGAAACTGCTCTGATACCACTAAATTGGTATCAGATTAACTTGAAAATTCATAATACGAAAAACAAATCGCAAAATGTAAAACATAAAAATAGGCTTCGCAACTTGGCTCTGATACCACTAAATTGTCACGCCCCAGAGGAGTCCCTGTCCGAAGAAATTTCGGCAGCATCTCCCCTGTATGGGTGACAATCTGAAGCATTACTACATACAAGATATACATCAGCCACATTCGGTTGGAATATATATACAAACTAGAAATAACATAACCACGCAGTTAATATACGCAGCCTACCCGGCTGGTCATAAATGAATAAAACGACCACGCAGTTAATATTTAGCCCACACGGCTGTATCAAAATGTAGCGAAAAAATGAAAAGAAAAAACCCACAATCCACAACCAAAATTTACTAGCCAATTAGGCTTACACAGCCACAAGAGCATGAAAGCAAGACACTACGAATCAAACTCCAAACACAGACCAATTCATACAATATCAAAATCGTTGTATACTAAAAATACAAGTAAAGCAGAGATAAAACCGATATAACGCAGGACCAGTACTGGCAGTCGGCATCTCTCCAAGCATCCATGACTCATCTACCTGTTACTTGGTGAAAGAAAACCATTTTGTGGGGTGGTGAGTATTGGAACTCAGCGGGTATAGAAAATATAGTGCATGAACATAATCAACGAAATAAGAATACCCAAAAGGACTACAGTCTCATAAGAGAATAGCAGATACAAAAAATAAAACCATGATAAAGGTCCATACCTAGAACCATATCCTAGGATAGATATAGAAAGTCAGAAATGGTACTAATCTGCTACGGTACTGCTCATAACTACAGAGGTAATGTGTAAGACATATAAACATTTCCAATAAATAACCCAATGTCTAACCGCCTACAACGAGAGTATATCTCAACATAAGACAGCATATCAGCATAAGTGAACAACAGCAAGAAGCAACGTCAACATATATATATCACATCAGCATAAGTAAGCAATAATAACATAAGTAAACAGCAGCAGCCAATGCAGGCATAATAACTGTTAGGTTTTTCGGGTCGCGAAAACCGCTTTTCGCGTCGCGGAAACCCCGAATCACCCAAAGTCGTAGATCCGTGCAAGGAAAAACCGAATGAAATACAAGTACGAGTTTCAAAAACTTTAGATCTACTCCTAGATCTACATGTTAAGAAGTATACCTTGAAGCGTGCTCTTTCGCGTTCCCGCTCGTCCAAGGAATTGCCGGATCTCTAGACCGTCAAGCGTCGGTCCTCTAGAAGTATCCCCACGGACACGTAGGTGGAGAAAACCTCACACAAAGGTGTGCTAGCACCTTGGTAAGATTCGGCCAAGCAAGGAGGAGAGGGAGAGGGAGAGCTTGAGAGGAAGAAGGAAGAAGATCCCCACTTGAATGAAAAATGAATTCCCATTCAAAACCAAAAGTGGCCGGCCACTTCCCATAGTGTAACTCCCCATTAAGTGCAATTAATGTGAAGTTATTAAGAAAATGGCTTTGTAACTTCCATGAGGTGGCACCCATGGTGATGTGGAGTAACATCATTGGTCCACATCAATGCCAACTCACCAATGAGGTGGCATAAAGTCAAGTCAAACTTGACTTTTAATCTTCCTCTCAAGTCAAGTCAAACATGACCAAATCTCTTCCATGGTTGATCGAATTCAACCATTTGATTCAAGCCAACTTAATATAATGAATCCTATTCATTTAATTAAATTGATTCAATGAGTCAAAATCTAAATTAGACTCATTGAACACATGAATCAACTTGAGTCGAACTCAAGTTAGCTCAATTAGGATTACTCTTAATCCAATTTGATTCATCAAATGAATCTAATCCTCTTGGTTCATCATATGAACCTAATCTCCATCTAATTGTCCTAAGTGTGTGACCCTATAGGTTCTTGTAACGTTGGCAATGCCCTAAACCCATTTAAGAGCATAAGTAATGAGCGGTATCTAGCAACACATCATTACTACCCAAGTTACAAGAATGTCGAGATCCGACATCACCTTGTGACTACTAATTGTGACTCTTCACAATATATGACATTGTCCTTCTATCCTAGACATCTAGATTGATCAATGTGAGGCATAGACCGTGTCATCCTCTAATCAATCTAAATCTTGAACTCCAAGTAGACTCACTCGATCAAATGAGCTTAACATCTCATGTTGACTCATTTGGGCATGGTCATGCACTTAGTGGTCTCACTCTATCAAGAATATTGATGTCGCTCCCGTCATATGGGAGGGATAGATCCCATCTACATCACTCACATCCCTCTGCATAATTTGTTACATACCCGGTAATCGCCTTTATAGTCCACCCAGTTACGGGTGACGTTTGACGAAACCAAAGTACATAACTCCTTATGTAGGGATCCATGGTGACTTCAGGTCCAAGGACTAATAGTCATACTAATAGCCACATGAGAAAGTATATGACACTCATATAACGATCCATGATACTTTCTCATGGCGGGTCATTCAGTATACATTCTTCAATGCATACCCATGTGTCAACTTGATATCTCCATATCCATGACTTGTGAGATCAAGTCATCGAGTTGACCTACATGCTAGTCTTATTGCATTAACATTGTCCCTGAATGTTAATACTCGACTAGGAATGATTTAGAGTAGTGTTCCCTATATCATCTCACTATCGGTTCAACTAACCGATTGATATAGGTGAGAACCATCTACTCAAGGACATTATTATACTTAGTTTATTTGGCACCAATACAAGTAAGTATAATAACCAAAATCCAAATGCCTTTATTTATATAGAATATGATACAATAAGTCCAAAATACAATCATCAAATGATTGGCTCTAGGGCTCTAGCTAACAATCTCCCACTAGCACTAGTGCCAATCAGTGTAGGCTCTAAGCCCAAATGACCTAGTGTGACCATCATGCTTCTTCTGTGCCAAAGCCTTGGTCAAGGGATCTGCGATGTTAGCCTCTGTAGGTACTCTGCAAATCTTCACATCTCCTCTCTCGATGATCTCTCGAATGAGATGGAAGCGCCGTAGTATGTGTTTGGTCCGCTGGTGTGAGCGAGGTTCCTTCGCCTGTGCTATAGCTCTATTGTTGTCACAATAGAGCTCAATGGGGTCAGCAATGTTAGGAACCACCCCAAGTTCAGTGATGAACTTGCGGATCCAAACTACCTCCTTTGTTGCCTCTGATGCAGCAATGTACTCGGCTTCTGTTGTAGAATCAGCTACTGTATCCTGCTTCGAACTCTTCCAGCTGACAGCACCACCATTAATGCAAAATATGAACCCCGACTGTGATCTATAGTCATCTTGGTCGGTCTGGAAGCTAGCATCACTGTAACCCTTTACAGCTAGCTCATCATCGCCTCCATATATCAAGAAATATTCTTTAGTCCTTCTTAAGTACTTAAGAATATTCTTGACCGCTATCCAGTGACTTTCACCTGGATCTGACTGGTATCTGCTCGTCATGCTCAAAGCATACGAGACATCAGGTCGAGTACATAGCATGGCGTACATGATCGATCCTATGGCTGAGGCATAAGGGATCTGATCCATGCGGTCTCTCTCCTCTCTAGAAGAGGGACCTTAAGTCTTCGAAAGACTCACGCTATGTGACATCGCGTAAATCCTTCTTGGAGTTCTCGCATGGCAAACCAAGGAGTACCTTGTCAATATATGTACTCGACTTAGGCCAAGCAATCTCTTAGATCTATCTCTATAGATCAGATCCCTAGAATGCGGATGCCTCACCTAAGTCCTTTATTGAGAAGCAACTCCCTAGCCAGTCTTGACAGATGAAGCATAGGGATGTCCTTCCCAATGAGTAGTATGTCATCCACATACAATATGAGGAAGATAACTATATCCCTACAACCTTCTTGTAGACACAAGGCTCATCTTCGTTCTTGATGAAACCAAACTGCTTGATTGCATCATCGAATCGAAGATTCCGCCCGAGAAGCTTGCTTTAGTCCATAAATGGACCTATGCACCTTGCATACTCTGCTATATCTTGTGGATCTACAAAACCCTCGGGTTGTGTCATGTACACATCCTCGAGCGGTTTCCATTCAGAAATACGGTTTTGACATCCATCGCCATATCTCATAGTCATGGTAGGTTGCAATAGCAAGCATGATCCGAATGGACTTAAACATCGCTCGGAGAAAAGTTTCATCATAGTCAATACCATGAATCTGCTTGAAACCTTTAGCTACCAAGCGACCCTTATAGATAAGTCCATCCATGTCAGTCTTTCTCTTAAAGACCCACTTACACCCAATGGGTTTTACCCCTTCAGGTGGATCAACCAAAGTCCATACTTGGTTGGTGTACATGGATTCCATTTATGATCTCATGGCCTCTAGCCATTTCTCGGAATCTGGTCTCATCACAGCTTCCTGATAGGTGGTAGGCTCATCCTCTATGAGCATAACGTCATCATGGTCAGACAAGAGAAATGAGTATCTCTCAGGCTGATGACGTACCCTATCAGACCTGCGAAGAGGTATGTCTACTTGAACCGGTTGTTGTTCCTCAACTCCTTGTGGAACAACATCATCCAGAACACTTTGTGGTTCCAGCTCAATTTCCATCGAGGCATCAGTGCTATTGTTCGCATCTTGAACTTCTTCAAGATCGAATGCGCTCCCACTAGTCTTTCTAGAAACAAAGTCCCTTTCTAGAAAGACCCCAGTCTTTGCCACAACTACCTTGTGCTGACTGGGAATGTAGAAGTAATATCCCTTAGTTTCCTTGGGATATCCGATAAAATAGCACTTGTCAGATTTGGGTCCTAATTTGTTTGAGACTTGACGTCATACGTAAGCCTCACAGCCCCAAATCCTCATGAAAGACACCTGGGCATCTCTCCCAGTCCATATCCTATTTGGTGTCTTTATCACGGCCTTGGATGGAACTCGGTTGAGAATGAAAGCTGCCGTGTCTAGAGCATATCCCCATAGATATGTCGGAAGATCTGTGTGACTCATCATAGATCGTATCATATCTAATAAGGTACGATTCCTCCTTTCGGATACACCATTCCACTATGGTGTTCCAGGAGGAGTGAGTTGAGATAAAATCCCACACTCAGCTAAGTAGTCACGAAACTCATGACTTAAGTATTCACCACCTCGATCTGATCGAAGTACCTTAATACTCTTGCCAAGCTGGTTCTGTACTTCATTCTTGAATTCTTTGAACTTTTTTAAAGGATTCAGATTTATGTGTCATCAAATACACATAACCATATCAACTGAAGTCATCAGTAAATGTGATGAAGTACCTATAACCGCCTCTAGCAGCGACATTGAAAGGGCCACATACATCACTATGTATGAGTCCTAACAAATCAGCGCTTCGCCCACTAAAGGGAGTCTTGGTCATCTTGCCTCGTAGGCATGACTCGCATATCTCATATGATTCAAAATCAAATGAGTCCAAAAAACCATCCTTATGGAGTGGGATAAGCGCTTGTCATTTATATGACCTAAGCGACAGTGATAAGTTTGGTTCAGTCATTTGACTTGAACTTCTTGGTATTTATGTTATAAATAGGGCTCTCAAGATCTAGAATGTAGAGTCCGTTTATCGAGGTGCACTACAATAGAACATATCGTTTAAATATACTGAACAACATTTGTTCTTTATTATAACGAGAAACCTTTCTTGTCCAAACAAGAAACCGATACAATGTTCTTAGTCAAGCGGGCACATAACAACATTCATCTAATTCTAATACATGCCCGAGGGCGAGATAGAAAATAAGTCCCTACAGAATGAGAAGAACCCTGCTCCATTGCCTACTGAGGTCCACCTCGCCCTTGTCAATGCCCTCTATTTTTTACTTTCACATCAAGATAAATGTGAGAAGCACATCCAGTATCTAATACCCATGATGTAGAAATAGATAGATTGACTTCTATAACATATATCTGAAGTGGAAGTCTCACTCGCTTCTTAAGATCCTCTAAGTATACCTTGCATTCCTCTTCAAAGGCCCAATCTGACCGCGGTGGGCGGGTAGCATCCTTGGCAACCTCCTTTCGGCTTTGCCTTGCCTTGCCCTGGCTTGGACTTCCGCCTGGCTTGCCTTGCCCTTATGTTTCGAACCATCGAATGTTGGCTTAGCTTCTAAGGTTTAGCTCATGCCTTAACATGTCGAGCTTAAGGGCTTGTCAATCTCATTCATATTGTAGTTTAGAACGAATTGACTATAGCTATCGGCAAGGATTGCAAGATCAGGTCAGTGGCCAGAGGGAACCCCAACCTTTGTAGGTTCTCTATGTACCTAATCATTTTGAGTACATATGGGCCTACTGGAGCCCCATCGACATCTTGCCTGAAAAAAGTGCCTTTGAGATCTCAAATCTCTCATGCTTCGCCCTGATATAGTTGGCGAAGATGTTCAACCATATCGTAGGCGCCCATTAACTCGTGTTGCTTCGAAGCTCAGAGTTCATGGTCACGAGCATTAGACAGGACACATCTAATCCGTCAATCGTTGGTGCGGAAGCATCCGACGATCGAACTCGTGTTTTGATAATGGCAAAGAATTCAAAGTTAAGATGTTTGGTAGTCTAACAAGTCTACTTGAGGATTCAGAAAGTCCTAGCTGCGGTTAGCAAAGGAAAACCCAGGAGGCGGTAACCCTAGGTCATAGGGGTGGTAACCCTACGAAAGTCTCGAGTCCTTCAGGCAAAAGTCCTAGGGGTGGTAACCCTAGGTGGAAAGTCCGTGTCGCAACCGTGAAAGACCGGATTGCCGAAGCGGATGTCCAGCAGAAGTCCGAAGCGTCGGGTCGAGAAGTCAGTCGATCCGAGGATCGACCGCAATGTAAATCTCCAGTGGAGTAGGTGAGACGCGTTCCCGTAGGGAACAGAGGCGTCAAGTCGACCTAGGGTTTCCTGGAACCCAGTCGGATAGTCCGAGAGGCTATACTTTATTTATCATGTGTATTGTGCTAACTTTGTGTTGCAGGATTGTGTTTGGGACTAACGTATCTTGGTGCAAAGGAGCAACCTAATTCCTCGGATGAGTGTCCGAGGCGCCTCCATGGAGCTTGGAGGCGCCTGGGTCAAGCGAACTGCGCAGAAACAGGTTGAAGGCGCCCTCGAGGCGCCAAGGCCCTGAAGGCGCCTCAAGGTGATAAGCGCAAACCGGTCGCTCATCCGCACGGTGGACTCGGGCCTTGAGGCGCCTTGAGGCCTTCAGGCGCCCGATGCCCTTTATAAGGGACTTTGAGCATTGAATAATAAGAACTTCCAAGCGATCCTTGTGCTGCGTGTTGCTAAATCAACGAGTCCACGACGACCAGGAGCTTCGAGATTACGATTCTGTCGTCGGTATACTTGTTTTTAATTACTGTACTAATTGTAAATCTTGTACTCTTTTTCGTACTTATAAGTGTTTCCCACCGAAAGCGATCAAGGATCGCGAGCCTTCGAGTAGGAGTCGACCTAGGCTCCGAACGAAGTAAAACTTCTTGTGTCCCTTTGTGATTGCATTCGTTATTTCCGCTGCGTATATTTACTTTGATAGTTTTACGATTCCGATACGATCAAAATAGCCGCGAGCGCTATTCACCTCCCCCCCTCTAGCGCGTCTCGATCCAACAATTGGTATCAGAGCGGGGTCGTCTTGAATCAGTGCAACCACTATTCGAGACAATTTTTTTTCGTGGTTTTGTTCGGAGTCGATTAGAATTTAGCCTCATAGCTATATTCTAATTCTTTTTACGAATCAATTTTCTGCTCAAAGTTGGTCAATACCACTTGAACCTGTTATTTTTTTTCCTTCCTCCCGCACTACTAATCCAAGACTTAGTCTTGGAATAGATCTTGTTGTTTATATTTTTTTTTGTAGATCTAAATGGCCCAACAAGAAGGATATAGCACCGTTCGTCCCCCATTATTTTCCGGAGAAGACTTCGGATATTAGAAGGGGCGAATGGAGATATATCTAAAGATCCAGTTCGACACCTGGATGATCGTCAAAACAGGACTGCAACTGCCAACTGGTACAGACGGTAAGCCTACATCCTGTGAGAACTGGGAGCCCGCATTTATCAAAAAAGTGGAAGCCGACGCCAAAGCCACCTGCACCATCCAGTGCGGTCTGACCAAAGAAGAGCTAAACAGAGTCGGTCCATTCTCCTCCGCAAAGGAACTATGGGAGAAACTGATCGAACTTCACGAGAGCACCTCGGAAACCAAGGTAAGTAAGCGTAATCTGTTACTTAACAAATTATACAATTTGAAAATGCAGGAAGGCGAGACGGCAAGTTCTCTACACGCTCGAATCCAAGATATTCTGAACTCTCTTCATGGAATCGGGCAAAAGGTAGAAAACAGAGATATAATAAGGTATGCTCTTAACTCATTTCCTAGGAGCTCATTGTGGGCATCAATGGTAGATGCCTACAAAGTCTCTAAGGATTTGTCATCCTTAAAATTAGACGAATTATTTAGTGAATTTGAACTCCATGAACAAACTAATGCACAGCCATCCGAGAAGGGCATTGCTTTGGTTGCAGGTACAAGTCGAACAAGGGAATCAAGAGTACGACGAAAGATTGAATCGGAATCAGAAGACGAACCCGACTCAGAAGATTCAGAGGATGAACTGATGAATCTCGTGAAGAAGCTCTACAAGAAGAAAAAGGGATTCAACAAGAAAGATCTAAAGAAGGCAGTTCAATCCAAGGAGGCTCAACAGAACTCAAAGGCAAAGTACGAAGTCACTTGCTACGGGTGCAACCAGAAGGGGCATATAAAAGCCAACTGCCCCAATCAAAAGGAAGCCAAGAAGCAAAGAAGAAAGAAGGCACTAAAGGCAACCTGGGACGAATCTTCTTCGGAGGACGAAGACGACGAACTCGACCAAACGAGTTTACTTGCATTGATGGCCCGGGACCAGATCAGTGAATCCGAGAGCGAGTCAGAAGCCGACTCCGAGCAAAGCCACGGATCCTCATCCATTTTCGAAGGGCCAGACTCCGCTGTAAGTATTCCTAGGCTTAATAATTTAATCAATTATTTACTTCGCAAATTAGCCAAGTCAAATTTGAAAATTAAGTCACTTTTAAAAGAAGTAACCATTCTTAAAGGAGTAACTAACTCAACATCTTTAACTGAAGATTCAACTCAAGTACAACAACTTGAGAAAGAAAATTCAAACCTGAAAAATCAGTTAAAAGATTTAAAAATTACTTTAGAAAAGTTCTCTCTGGGCTCCAAGAATTTGGATTTAATTCTTGGGACACAAAGAGCCGTCTACAATAGAACTGGGCTAGGATATAAAAGTAAAAAGAAATATAAATCTTATTTATCCTTAATAAACAAACAAAGTAGTAAATCAGTCTAAGCATGGGTCCCCAAGTCCAAATTGATCAATCAAATTGGACTTGGCCAATACTGGGTTCCGAAGGATCAAATATATTACCTCGACAGACCATATCGAGGCCGTGATCCAGGGAAAGCTAAAATGAAAAACGATCTTAATTAAAAATTCCAAAATAAATTCAAAATTCAAAACTCAAAATTAAATTAAAAATTATTAAATTCTAATAAATTCAAAATTCAAAACTCAAAATTAAATTAAATTAAATAAAAATTCAAAATTAAATTGAAAACTAGATGGAGGATCCAAACTAGCTGGCACCTCCAACTGAACTACCCGATAGGGTAACTGAACCTAATCTATCCAAAATGGGTAAAACAAGAATAGATTACCCGGCAGGGTAATTAAGGTTAGATTAAAACGGGATAAGTTTAACTTGAACCACAGTACTGGTGAAGTTTTTGGATGATAGTACGTTAGGGAAGCTTGGGCATCGCATGTCTAGGAAGATATGACTTCGACCTGGTGCATTTGGCCAAGTGGAACTGACCGAAGCTAGCCTTAAATGGATCCTAACTAGTTAGACCAAGGTTTTGTACTAAGTTCAGTGGGTAGGACTATTTGGGAAACCTCGAAGGCATGGTTACTTTAATGAGCTCCTTGTGACTCACCATAGCCCAGAAGTTTATCCAAAGAATGCTTACTTGTTGAACCCAAAACTAAACCTGAATCTAACACAAAGTTAAACCAGACCCTTGAATTCAACAATAAATCATCTCACATCAATTATAGGATTCCCTGAATGACAATTTAGATCGGGTGAGATGACTAAGAAATAAAATTATTTAAAAATCTTTTCAAAATTAATTTCAAAGAATCTTTTCAAAATTAATTTCAAAATTATTTAAAAATCTTTTCAAAATTAATTTCAAAATTGTTTAAAAATCTTTTCAAAATTAATTTCAAAATTATTTAAAAATCTTTTCAAAATTAATTTCAAAGAATCTTTTCAAAATTAATTTCAAAATTATTTAAAAAACTTTTTAAAATTAATTTCAAAATTATTCAAAATCATTTTCAAAAACTTAATTTCAAAATTATTTAAAAAACTTTTCAAAATTAATTTCAAAATTATTTTAAAAACTTTTCAAAATTAATTTCAAAATTATTTAAAAATCTTTTCAAAATTAATTTCAAAATTATTTAAAAATCTCTTCAAAATTAATTTCAAAATTATTTAAAAAACTTTTCAAAATTAATTTCAAAATTATTTAAAAATCTTTTCAAAATTAATTTCAAAATTATTTAAAAATCTCTTCAAAATTAACTTCAAAATTATTTAAAAATCTCTTCAAAATTAATTTCAAAATTATTTAAAAACCTAACTTTCAAAATTACTTTAAAAACTTAAATCTCAAAATTATTCTTAAACTCAATAAACATAAGTGTTTGCTAAATTATCTTGAATACAATAGAATAGAAAATTTAAGGAGACAATAAACATAGTGTCTGCTTCAATAACGCTATCTTTAATCCATTAAAAAAAAACCAATTCAACTACTTCATGTGTAGGAATTGGATCAATGGATGTTGGATAGTGGATGCTCCAGACATATGACTGGAGATAAGTTGAAGTTTACCAAACTCAAGTACAAGAGTCTAGGATCAGTTGCATTCGGCAACAACGGTAAACTTAAAGTAATCGGAAAAGGTAATATTGAACTTAGTTCCGATTTCATTATTCGAAATGTTTTATTGGTTGAAAATTTTAACTTTAATTTACTAAGTATAAGTCAATTGTGTGACAGCGGATACCTAGTTAATTTCGATAAATCTGGATGTCTAGTTAAAAATATTGAAAATCCAGAAATTAAACTTAAGGGACTTAGAAAAAATAATATCTACACAATTGATTTATCAATATCCTCAATAAGAGGAAACCCAACTGTGGCACAGAAGGCTGGGTCACACACACACAAGACTTATTTCAAAAATGAGTCAAAATGGTCTAGTTAGAGGTTTGCCCAAATTAAAATTTATTGAAAATTCAATCTGTGATGCATGTCAAAAAGGAAAACAAACCAAGTCAACCCACAAGTCAACTAACCTAGAAAGATCCAACACCATACTTGAGCTCATTCACCTTGATCTATTTGATTCACATGGAGCCAAATCACTAAATAGGAACCCATATTGCTGAGTAATAATTGATGACTACTCTAGGTACACTTGGGTAAAATTTCTAAAAACAAAAGATGAAACCTATGAAATATTTAGTAATTTTTGCAACTTAACGGAAAATGAAAAAGATACTAAAATTAAAAGAATAAGAAGTGATCACGGAGGGAAATTTGAAAATCATAAGTTCACCCAATTTTGTAAAATAAATGGATACCAACATGAATTTTCATGTCCTAGAACCCCCCAACAAAATGGACTAGTGGAACGTAAAAATAGAACATTACAAGAAGCAGCTAGAACTATGTTAAATGAATATCACTTAAATCATCAATTTTGGGCTGAAGCGATAAATACTGCAAATTACATTCAAAACAGAATTTTAATTAATAAATTTCACAATAAAACAGCATATGAACTCTACTATAATAAAATTCCCAATCTAAACTATCTAAAAGTATTTGGGTGTAAAGTTCACATTTTAAATACTAAAGATTACTTAGGAAAATTTACACCCAAATCTAACCAAGGAATATTCTTAGGATACTCCTCTACCAGTAGAGCCTTTAGAGTATTTAATCAAAATACCTTGAAAGTTGAAGAAACAACTAATGTAATATTTGATGAAGAAAACAATTTACCTAATATAAATGAAAATATTGACACTAATCCAAGAGCAGCAGACGATGATGAAATCCAACCTAATCTTAATGAGTCAGAAGAACCAGTTTCTGACTCACAAATAAGACCAACTAGAATAAGCACCTCTCACCCACCTGACCAAATTTTGGGTGACCCAAACCTAGGAGTCAGAACTAGATCATCCTATAGAAACCTTAGTCAGATTGCTCTAATTTCTAAAATTGTACCTAAACCCATAGATAAATCAATAATAGACACTAAATGGGTTTTTAGGAACAAGTTGGATGATCACGGTGATATAGTAAGAAACAAAGCAAGGTTAGTAGCCAAAGGGTTTAGTCAAGTCGAAGGCTTAGACTATGATGAAACTTATGCTCCAGTAGCTAGACTCGAGTCCATTAGGATGTTATTAGCCTATGCAGCCAATAAAGGATTCAAATTGTACCAAATGGACGTTAAGTCAGCCTTTTTAAATGGTTTTATCAAGGAAGAGGTCTACGTAAGCCAACCTCCAGGGTTTGAAGACATAGATTACCCTAATCACGTATTTAAATTAAAAAAGGCACTATAAGGACTAAAACAAGCCCCTAGAGCATGGTATGAAAGATTATCTAATTACTTAATATCCAAAGAATTTAACCAAGGACAAATCGATCCTACTTTATTCGTGAAAACTATAGGAAAAGACATCTTTATAGCCCAAATCTATGTTGACGACATAATCTTTGGTTCAACCAATTCAAAATTCTTAAAAGAATTCGTCAAATTAATGGAAAGTGAATTTGAAATGAGTATGGTTGGAGAACTTAATTTCTTCTTAGGCTTACAAATTAAACAAACTAAAGATAGAATCTACATTTATCAAACTAAATATGCTAAAGAGTTAATTAAAAAATTCTGTATGGAAAATTCAAAAATTATAAATACTCCAATGGCAACCAACATAAACATTGACTCTGACCCTGAAGGAAAACCAGTTGACTCAAAATACTATAGAAGTGCCATAGGTAGCTTACTCTATCTAACTGCAAGTCAACCCGACATATTGTTTGCAGTAGGTATGTGCGCAAGATACCAAGCATGTGCAAAAGAGTCACACCTATCTTATGTTAAAAGAATACTTAGGTATATTAAAGGAACTCTAAATGTAGGACTTTGGTATCCAAGAACTTGCATCTTTGACCTTTACGGTTATTCTGACTCAGACTATGCTGGGTGCAAGCACTAGTAAGTTGGTCAAGCAGAAAGCAACATTGTGTTGCTCTATCCACCACAGAAGCTGAATACATAGCTCTAGGAGAATGTGCATCTCAACTACTATGGATGATGCATACGTTAAAAGACTATCAACTAGAGTATAAAAATACACAAATCTTCATTGATAATATCAGCTCAATCAATCTCACCAAGAATCCTATTCACCACTCTAGGACTAAACACATAGAGGTAAAACACCACTTTGTAAGGGACCATGTAGCTAAAGGTGAAATTGCACTTAACCACGTTGAGTCCAAATCAAACCTAGCTGACATCTTTACAAAACCCTTACCTGAACTTGAGTTCAGTGTACTTAGAAGGCAAATAGGAATGTGTTGGGTAGAGTAGTGTTCTTATTTAAAAAAAAAAAACTCATTGTTTTTTTTCAAATTCTAAGAAAATTTCAAAATTTCCAAATTCCTAAGTTTCTTCAAACTTCTGGACTTACTTATCATTTTTTTTCAAATTCTAGGAAAAATAATTTTTCAAAATTCCCAAGTTCCTAGATTTTTTTCAAAATTTTGGAATTAGCCTAGGTTTTCCCCCTAGATATCATGTTCCCCTAGAATTAAGCCAGAGCATCTCACAAAGCACCTAAGTTTACCCTGATTGTGATTGACAAACATAGAACGGTGTGAGATGCATAGGGAATAGCCTGGACTCAAGAATGCTTATATCTGTGCATCAATATAAGTCTGTGCGTTAACTATGCAATAAACATTAATCAAGTTAAGCTCTCCAGCTCTAGTCAAGTCTATCTGGACCAAAATAACTTAACTTGACTAACCTAGTGAAAGCTATTGTCCTGTAGACTATCAGCAAGTAACTAAAGGTTAGACAGTTGGTAAAGGATATTCAATTTTCTTCTTAAAGAATGTTTTTTCTCTTTATAGCTCTGATACCTAATAAATCAATCTATTGAACATGTCTTGTGCTTGGACTTAAGGACCAACTGAACTTAAATGAATAACCTTGTCTTAAAACTTTATTGAAACTAAGTTCCAATTGACATTAACTTTCAAACCCTGTTGAACTTAGCTAACCTGTTAACCTTAGTAAAATCATGTACAACTCAATCAAATATCTATTATTACCCATTTTTGATATATGGCAAAGGGGGAGAGTAGCAAAAATGTAAACAAAAAGTTAAGAGGGAGCAAAAGTTAAGGGGGAGTAAAAGTTAAGGGAGAGCATATAAGGCAAATTTGCTTTAGTTATTTTGGACATCTATACTTAGCAGATTTGTCTGTGTTAAAAATGTCTATTCGTTTGTTTACTTAACTTTGAATTTGAGTTGCCATAACCAAAAAGGGGGAGATTGTTGGTGCGGGAAGCATCCGACGATCGAACTCGTGTTTTGATAATGGCAAAGAATTCAAAGTTAAGATGTTTGATAGTCTAACAAGTCTACTTGAGGATTTCAGGAAAGTCCTAGCTGCGGTTAGGCAAAGGGAAAACCCTAGGAGGCGGTAACCCTAGGTCATAGGGGGTGGTAACCCTATGCGGAAAGTCTTGGTAGGTCGATGTCTTCAAGCAAAAGTCCTAGGGGGTGGTAACCCTAGGTGGAAAGTCCTGGTGTCGCGAACCAGGTGAAAGACTGGATTGGCCGGGAAGCGGATGTCCAGCAGAAAGTCCGGAAGCGTCGGGTGCTGAGCAAAAGTCCAGTCGATCTGGAGGATCGACTGGCAACAGGTAAATCTCCTGAGTGGAGTAGGTGAGGATGCGTTCCCCGTAGAGGGAACAGTAGGCGTCGGGTCTAGGGGTGGCAATTTTTGACCCGACACGAAAACACGACCCGAACCGAACACGAAAAAATCAGGTTAGGGTTGGGTAGTTTCAGGTTCGGGTCGAAATCGGGTCGACCCATTTGACCCAATTAATAAACAGGTCGGGTTCGGGTCAACCTGAAATGACCCAATTACAACCCGCGAACCTGTTTATAAATAATTATAAATTTAAACTAAAATTACAAATTTAAAACATTTAAAAACCCTAAACATAGAGATATGTTATGCTATTGATTGCAATGTTGCTATAGCTTATCATTTATGATATGAATTTTCAATTTGTTTAGATAAATGTTATTTTTAATTTTTAATTTAATATACAAATTTTATTTAATGAATTCAGGTCATATTCGGGTCAAACGGGTCAAACAGGTTAAACGGGTCAAACGGGTCGGGTTCGGGTCAAGTGCAAATAAGCAGATCAGGTTCATGTTGAATATTTTGACCGAATTAATAATCAGTCGGGTTCAGGTTGTCATTTGCCAACCCGCCAACCTGCCAACCCGAACCTGTCAACCCGAACCCGAACCCCAGTCGGAAACCCGAAGTCAGACTTGGACAGTCCGGAGACTGTCTATACTTTATTTATCATGTGTATTGTGCTAACTTTGTGTTGCAGGATTGTGTTTGGGACTAACGTATCTTGCAGGTGCAAAGGAGCAACCTAATTCCTCGGATGAACAGTGTCTGAGGCGCCTCCATGGAGCTTGGAGGCGCCTCGGGTACAAAAGCTGACCTGGCCGCGAAACAGGGTTGAAGGCGCCTCAGCTGGCTCTGGAGGCGCCTTGGAAGGCGCCCTCAAAGGTGATAAGCGCAAACTGGTCAGCGCTCATCTGCACGGTGGACTCGGAGCCTTGAAGGCGCCTTCAAAGGCCTTCAAGGCGCCTTGAATGCCCTTTATAAGGGGACTTTGAGCGTGCTGCTCAATCAACGACCCTGAAGTGCTGTTACGAGTCCACGACGACCAGGAGCTTCGAGATTACGATTCTGTCGTCGGTATACTTGTTTTTAATTACTGTACTAATTGTAAATCTTGTACTCTTTTTCGTACTTATAAGTGTTGCCCACCGAAAGCGATCAAGGATTGCGGGCCTTCGAGTAGAAGTCGACCTAGGCTCCGAACGAAGTAAAACTTCTTGTGTCCCTCTGTGATTGCATTCGTTATTTCCGCTGCGTATATTTACTTTGATAGTTTTACGATTCCGATACGATCAAAATAGTCGCGAGCGCTATTCACCCCCCCTCTAGCGCGTCTTGATCCAACATCATCTTGATGCTTCTTGTAAGCATCTCGGTCTGCTCGCGTGGCAGTGGCAGGAGGAGCCTCCGGAATGGGCTGCTCCAGAACTATTCTCAAGTGCCTGTACCAGTCCAGGAAGTTTGCTCCGTTGAGCTTGTCCTTCTCAAGGACAGATCGCAGGGAGAAGGTGTTCATATTTGACGTCATGGTTATCTACAACAGAATAAAAGTAGAAATAAATATCATATTCTTAATCATTTAATTAGGCCTTTAACTAAATGATGCTCCCACTGAATTCTATAATTCATGTGGGACAAGATCCACATCATACTAACCCTTGAGTTAGCTTTGGCTAATACGCCCAAGACTTAGTATGATCGGTAGGTAACGATTACCAATTACATCTCTATGCAACTCTTGTTTATAAAATCAATATCCGCATTTATATTAAAACTCGAGTTAGCTTTGGCTAATACGTCCGAGAGTTAATATAGATGTGATTTTGACCTATCTTTTTCAACCGTTGGAAGAATGCCTATAGTTGACTCGTTCTAACTGAGCAACTAGGAATACTCAATCTAATTGAGTTTTTATTCACCCATGCGTTGATAGGCGGGACCAAGATTGCCCCTCCGTACCCTAACAAGATAATATGTATTGCTCTGCTTTGGCAGATTCAACAATACATGTGATCGAGGTAGTGATAGGTATCACGGCACGGTTAGGCATTTAGAGTTGGTTCGATCGAGATCTAATCTAATCGAAAAGGATGCATCTTGTGCACGACTTAGATCTAATCTAATCGCAAGGGTGCATCATGTGCACGACTTAGATCTAATCTAATCGTAAGACACTAATTAATTAATTACTTATTAAACATGCATCATATACATAAGCAATTAACTAATTAATCTTTTGTGATTTAGTCATGGCCCTACTACGATCCTCTCAAGCCAATGAGAAGATCGAATGGTCAACCTAGGGTCAACAGCTTCTCCAAGCTCCTCCCTTTGACCACCTTGTGTTGCTCGTGTCCGCCTCGGAACTCCGTCTCGTGTGGACCCTCCACCGCTCCAATTTGTACATTACAATTTGAAACTCGAGTTGCATTCGAGTCTAAATCTAATTTACAACCAGAATATATGAGAAAGGCACGCCGCGCAAGTCGCGAAAAATAAAAACATACAACACGCGCAAACACATAACGACACGCAGGCCGTATTATGAATTACAACACAATCCAATCATATTGGGTTTTTGGGCCATGACTATCACAAAATTAATATATAATTCAAAATTATATATTTTTCATAATTTTCTATAATTTTATAATTAATTTTTTACAATTTTACGAGTAAAATTTCCCTGCGGTCCCGTTTAGCGATTTCGGGCGCAATCACGGAACGGATCCCCTTGCGGGGCCAGGGGAAGCGCCCCTACCCGCGATCTAACCATCGCGAGGGTTCCTTTGCGATCCAACAGTGCCCAAACTTGCTGTCCCAAAATGATTTGGGTCGAGACATTTGAGAAAAATCTTCCCGGAGGTTCCGTTTAGCGATTTCGGGCGCAATCGCGTTAGGGGTAGTACCCCTACCCACGATCTAATCATAGTGAGTTGCTCCTTTGCGATCTTCTGGCACCCAAGCCCGCTGTCCCAAACGGATTTGGGGCAAAAGTAGCCGAAGCCTACAAGTGCCGAGATACTTGTGCTTCGCTTCTACGGAAAAATTACCCATAAAAACATAAAAAACTAAATTTTTACAGAAAATCACAGAAGGTTTAGTTTTCATAAAACCAAAAATTAAACTCGTACAAGCCTTGCACGTGGCTCTGATACCACTGTTAGGTTTTTCGGGCAGCGAAAACCGCTTTTCGCGTTGCGGAAACCTCGAATCACCCAAAGCCGTAGATCCGTGCAAGGAAAAACCGAATGAAATACAAGTATGAGTTTCAAAAACTTTAGATCTACTCCTAGATCTACATGTTAAGAAGTATACCTTGAAGCGTGCCCTTTCGCGTTCCCGCTCATCCAAGGAATTGCCGGATCTCTAGACCGTCAAGCGTCGGTCCTCTAGAAGTATCCACACGGACATGTAGGTGGAGAAAACCTCACACAAAGGTGTGCTAGCACCTTGGTAAGATTCGGCCAAGCAAGGAGGAGAGGGAGAGGGAGAGCTTGAGAGGAAGAAGGAAGAAGATCCCCACTTGAATGAAAAATGAATTCCCATTCAAAACCAAAAGTGGCCGGCCACTTCCCATAGTGTAACTCCCCATTAAATGCAATTAATGTGAAGTTATTAAGAAAATGGCTTTGTAACTTCCATGAGGTGGCACCCATGGTGATGTGGAGTAACATCATTGGTCCACATCAATGCCAACTCACCAATGAGGTGGCATAAAGTCAAGTCAAACTTGACTTTTAATCTTCCTCTCAAGTCAAGTCAAACTTGACCAAATCTCTTCCATGGTTGATCGAATTCAACCATTTGATTCAAGCCAACTTAATATAATGAATCATATTCATTTAATTAAATTGATTCAATGAGTCAAAATCTAAATTAGACTCATTGAACACATGAATCAACTTGAGTCAAACTCAAGTTAGCTCAATTAGGATTACTCTTAATCCAATTTGATTCATCAAATGAATCTAATCCTCTTGGTTCATCATATGAACCTAATCTCCATCTAATTGTCCTAAGTGTGTGACCCTATAGGTTCTTGTAACGTTGGCAATGCCCTAAACCCATTTAGGAGCATAAGTAATGAGCGGTATCTAGCAACACATCATTACTACCCAAGTTACAAGAATGTCGAGATCCGACATCACCTTGTGACTACTAATTGGGACTCTTCACAATATATGGCATTGTCCTTCTATCCTAGACATCTAGATTGATCAATGTGAGGCATAGACCGTGTCATCCTCTAATCAATCTAAATCTTGAACTCCAAGTAGGCTCACTCGATCAAATGAGCTCAACATCTCATGTTGACTCATTTGGGCATGGCCATGCACTTAGTGGTCTCACTCTATCAAGAATATTGATGTCGCTCCCGTCATATGGGAGGGATAGATCCCATTTACATCACTCACATCCCTCTGCATAATTTGTTACATACCCGGTAATCGCCTTTATAGTCCACCCAGTTATGGGTGACGTTTGACGAAACCAAAGTACATAACTTCTTATGTAGGGATCCATGGTGACTTCAGATCCAAGGACTAATAGTCATACTAATAGCCACATGAGAAAGTATATGACACTCATATAACGATCCATGATACTTTCTCATTGCGGGTCATTCAGTATACATTCTCCAATGCATACCCATGTGTCAACTTGATATCTCCATATCCATGACTTGTGAGATCAAGTCATCGAGTTGACCTACATGCTAGTCTTATTGCATTAACATTGTCCCTGAATGTTAATACTCGATTAGGAATGATTTAGAGTAGTGTTCCCTATATCATCTCACTATCGGTTCAACTAACCGATTGATATAGGTGAGAGCCATCTACTCAAGGACATTATTATACTTAGTTTATTTGGCACCAATACAAGTAAGTATAATAACCAAAATCCAAATGCCTTTATTTATATAGAATATGATACAATAAGTCCAAAATACAATCATCAAATGATTGGCTCTAGGGCTCTAGCTAACAATAACAGCGTATGCACGGATGGTCACCCCGCCCACCTCTCTGCACCATGACCCCTATATGGTCGAGAGGCCGGATCAATGACAAATGTACCACCCAAAGGCTGCCACTCCCGCGTGTGACCAGATAGACAGGTACTGAGTAGCTAACTAGCTACACAGCGAAGGGGGGTCCCTGCTGCTCGTACTCCAGCTACCACTCACACAAGTGGCCGAGTGCGGCACGACAGGACAAGCGACATCAACTCCAGCTACCACTCTCTCGAATGGCCGAGGATGCGGCACGTATGCAATGACATGATGAGAACAATGCAACATTCATCATATATATATAAGCAGAAACGGGTATGCTACATGTAACCAGCATGCTCAATATCGTACATAAATAAGCAACAGTCAAAGCATACAAACATGGTATCTAGTATCTGCTACCGATCATGGACAACAAAAGAGACTGTATAGATATGGAAATGAATTTCTCAAAGATTGCGAGGAAGTATCAAGCGCAGGAAAGTAAGAGTGGAGTCAAGGTAAACAGTCCTTATCCAAAATAATTCACGCACTAAGGTCAAAGTGCTAAAAGAAAACAAAGCAAGAAGTACCCGCCTATATACGTAGATCATGCATCCAAAATTTTCCACCCGTTAAGTGCCTCATCGTAAATCAAAGCCCTGTAACAACACATATAATTAAGCTATTCCCCATGTATCAAAAAAAAATAAACTTGCACTCCTATTTAGGACCCAAATTCGGTCATTAATTTAGTTAACTATAACTCTCGGAGCTAACCTAACCCTAGATTAAACCCACACAAAACCACAGCTATCCACCGAACAGAACAAACCACCTCAAACTCATATTGCTAGCTACTTGACAAGCTACTTAACATATCCACAGTATCACCGTTACCTCAAAGAAACTCAAGAACACCACCATCACTTATTGTCGGAAGGAAAAACCAGGACACCAAACAAATTCCACATCCACCGGTTAATCCGAAAAGAGAACATCCTCAATTAAACCCATACAGAAGCAAATCAATATCGAGTTAAATCCATACAACTTCACAATAATTCAAAAACAAAAGTAGCAGTATCGATTCCAATTCCAATCCGACCAACAATTCTTATACACTAGGAAAACCAGAGCCTCACCAGCTAAAGCTTAAAGCATCAACAGTCGCAGCTAATCAAAGGAGCAACACACAAAAAGAAAATCCTCAACTGCCTGGAGAACAGAACCACCTCAAAACAAAACCGCACGAAATCCATAGCTATCTTGAAGAAGTAACGCGACAAATCAAATCAAATCACAACCTTTAAACCCGTCCAAACGATTCCACAGCCAGCGCAAGAAGCGAAAATACACACGAACATGAACTCCACCTTCGAATCTGTCCTAACAACATATAGCCACCAAAAGAATAAAAACCTATTAAATCGATTCACCATAATCCCTTGTAAAATCTCAAAAGAGAACCATAACGCGGAGCAAGAACAACAAAAGAGCTTGAACCATATCCCCTTCACAGAATCGGACAGTAGACAAACACACCAACCTTCCCAATCATCGATTCCTCACCTCACAGATCCTATACTAGCATATTAGAGAGTACTTGCCTGACCAGTTAGGGCACGACTCGGAGAGAAGAGGATCGACGGTTGTGGTCCGCAGTGCTCTTGCGAGGGAGAAGGATCGCTGTTGTGTTGTCCGCGTGAGGCGGCGCTGTGGTGCTAGCGTGAGGAGAGGGCGTCGGCATCCGGGGAAGCTCATCCACAGGAGAGATCGTCGGCTGGTACCCGTGTGAGGGAAAGGAGAAGATCGTCGGCTGGAGAGGGGCGGCGGTGGATCGGCCGGAACCGAGAGAAGAAAGGAGAGTCGGCGATGTCGGGCTCGGGGCTTAGGAAAGGGGAGTTCGGCGAGGGAAAGTAGGGAGGAGAAAGGGGAAGTTAGGTTTATATAATTAAACCTAGGGTTTAATAAACTAACTTTAGGTTAATTTAATTAATCAACTCCCAATTTAATTGGGATTCCAAACAGATCTCCTCCGAGCCCAATATCTCTATCCCCTGTAATTATATCATATGAGCTACAATTAAATCCCAAAAAACATCTAAAAATTTCTAAAAAAATCCAATAAAAAAAATATTTGTCAAATAACCCTATTTTTAATTATTATTTGGTGTCGTACTTTACAATGTTAGTTTAGTAAATCTCTTTAAAATTACTATTTGTCTATGTTTTACCCTAATTTGAACTTGGGTTGATGCACATCAAAAAGGGGGAGATTGTTGGACCCCGCGGGTGTTTTGATATGATCAACCAAGTTGGTTAGGTTATGCTGTGTGTTTGACCCCTGTGTCTGAGTGTGCAGGAGCTTAGGAGCGCAGGAAGTCGAGCGAAAGACGCAACTAGTGAGAAGGACGGCATGAGAAGTGAGCCGACGGGCTTGGTGCGTCCGAAGGACGAGAGAGCTACGAAAGAGTACACTGGTGGGCGAGAAAAATGTGTGCGGCGTTCGAGGGATGTTAAGCCAGGAGGAAGGCTGCTCGAGGAGACGAAGGCCAAAAATTGGGTTTGGGTGAGCAAAACGAAGCAAAGAAGCAAGCAAGCTGGAAAAAGCTGCCAGCCAGCTTGGAGGTGCCTCCATCAGGCTTGGAGGTGCCTCCATCAGGCTTGGAGGTGCCTTCAATGCCTGTTGGAGGCGCCTCAGACCTAGCAGAAGTGAACGTTGAGCTTTCGGATAAAGTTTATCCACTTTCTCGATGGAGGCGCCTTGGACCACTATTGAAGGTGCCTCGGACATCCGAGATAGAATTTCCAGAGGCTATATAAAGGTCTCTAGAACTAGGAATTAGAAATCAATTATTCCTTCAACTCTGTAATCAATTCCTAACAATAGTTCTGAGTTTTAGAGTGTAAAAGGTTTCTCTGCCTTCAGAGAAGGAGATTCTTATAGTGCGCGCTTTTTCATCACCATGGATTAACAACCTTCTTGGTTGTAACCAGGTTAACTCCCGAGTCTCTAGCTTTATTGTTTTAGTTTTATTATTATTGCTATTGTACTTTCGAGTTGAAAAATCTGAGAAGGGTAGTTTTAATTTGTGCAAGCAATTCACCCCCCTCATATCGGCCTTCGCTACACCTACAGATATTTTCATGTAGGGGAATCACAAAGCTGACACATTATACCTCATTCATTCTTATGATCATGATGCCACATTATGTGGCAAGCTGTAGTGCATGCATACAAGCGTTGAAGTTAAGCAGTTAATGGAAAATAATACATCATTTTCCAAGTATTTTTTTTCTTCTTCTACCTTGGTATGCGAGTACCATGATTATAATGAGGGTGTGTACAGATTTTGAATTCACTCAGATTACTATCTCCATTCTAAAATATCATGTAGTTGTTTATTGATGTGCGCAAATATTATGATCATTTACACATGTTTTAGCGCACATTTACTTACTTTATGCATACATATTCGTTGCATGATCGCCTCTTTCATCTTGTACTCATTATATATACTCTTTTTTTTGGATATCTGCTCTTTGTTTGGTTTTGTGTTGACAGGGATAACTTTCGAAGTGAAAATGACGATTATCGATGCACCAGAACAAGCCAAAGAACATGGTCGTGCGATCTCGCACGACCGTGTGACCAGACCGATGAGGAGAAGTGCACGGCTGCCAAGACCAAGGCAGATCAGCACATGACCATGCAACCCTACACAGCTGTGCCACCCCTTGACCGAGACCAGGAAGTGCCCGGCCGTGCGTCCTTGCATGGTCGTGCCCTAGGAGCCGAGCCCAAACACCACACGGTCATGCCAATTGGCACTGCCGTGCAGCGCGATCAGAGAAGGGAAAGGGCACGACCGTGCCAAATTGGCATGGCCATACCACCGCAGCCGTGCCCTAGCCTATATAAGGGTTTTAACCCTTTGTCTCCAAGGGGGCCGCGAGGGGAAACGAGCCGTCAGTTGGAGAAACATCTTGGT
Organism: Zingiber officinale; assembly: GCF_018446385.1. NCBI lineage: Eukaryota > Viridiplantae > Streptophyta > Magnoliopsida > Zingiberales > Zingiberaceae > Zingiber > Zingiber officinale. The sequence continues at coordinate 70,397,807 of NC_056005.1, read as the reverse complement.
GCCATCCCACGCCATCTTGGACCTCCGTCTAGCGATCTTCCATCATCACATCGACTCCAAGAGCAAAGAATCGAATCCGAAGGCCACTCGTCATCATTGGATAAGCACATCTTTTCTTTGTTTCTTCGTGTTTGAAGATTGTATGTCTATCTACATTATGTCTTTGGGGATTTTTCTGGCACTCATGGAGTAGATTCCTTGTTCTAGGACTAGGGAGTAGTTGTGGCTCAGTTTGATGTAAAACTCGTATTTATATTTATACTCAATGGATAATCTCTCCGTGTGTCGAAGGTGATGTCGGGTCAGAGGCTTCTCCCTAATCGGGGCATACTCCGCCCGACCGACCGATGTCATCTATGCGTTGACCATCTTGACTTTGATCGTCTTGACCTTGACCTCCACTGTGACAGTGGGGTAGGGCCCTTTATCATTGCCGCATCAATACCATCTTGAAGAAGTGGTAAGAAAGTGATGATCTTGATGTGTATTCAATGTGAATTAGAATGAAAATTAAATTTGATAAGTATTCAGGGAGATCATGAGAAGATGAATAGTTGTGAATAGTTGCTTTATACTGTAATGGTGTTTGATCCAAGGCATAAACTATATTTCATAGAATTTATGTTCATTGAATTATATAGAGATAAGAAGGGTGCAAGAGTAGAAAAGACAATAAAGGGCACTTTATTTGATGTGTATAAGAATTACAAGGAAAAAATGAAGCATCAAGGTAATACCTCAAGAGTTTCGTATATTTTAGAATCAGTTGATAATGACAATGCCTCAAAAAATATGAGTCAAATGGATTTGAAAAAACAATCAATCCTTTCGAAGTATAAGAAACAAAAGGTATAAGTTTTTGGTGATGACAATATGTCAGAATTAGACAAGTATCAAAATAAAATAGTTGAAGAGTATTGTGATACTTTTGACATTTTGGTATGATGGAAGCAAAATTTCACAGATTTCTTATGTTTGCTCAAATTGCTCTTGATGTATTAGTTATTCCCATATCAATAGTTATTTTAAAATATGCTTTTAGACTAGTTGTTAGATATTTGATTGTTTGATGAATTTATTAACTCTATGGTGGTAGAAAGTCTTATTTGTACTCAAGATTAGCTTTGGTTAAGTTTGAAGGCAATCTCAACATTGAAAAATTTTTAGAAAATGTGAACTAACTTGGTTCACAACTAAACCAAGTTAGTTCATGATTAATTCATGATTAAACCAAATATGATTTAACTCTACCATAAGAGATGTTGCCCATCCGTGCTTATATTATGACAAATATTTTCATATTTGTCTTATGTATAGTCCAACCAAACATTATCTCTTGATCTAAGAATATTATTCTTTAACTTATTTTTCGACTCTTAGAGACTTGTTTGTGCATGTGACCCAATAGGTTCCCGATTTATTTTGGTCATCCATAATTAACTACTTAATTATAAAATGATTATGAGTGATATCGAGTAGTACATCATGATCCCAATTATCTAGAAAATTATAGTTGATATTAGAACTAATTCTAAATCCTTCAGCACCTATAGTGAGTCGTACCTTGTTCCTTTCACTCGTCTTATGCCTACTTGATTCAGAACATGGTCTATGTGTCTGTCCCCACTAAACTAACTATGTCACACCTAGCCTAAGTAATACTTCCTCGTTCTACAGATTCAAATTACTCGTACATGTGTACAAGAGTCTCATACTCTTAATATGTGATGCTTTGGCCAAAGACTTTGAGTAATAATCCTAACAAGTGGCCATAGGGTGTATACATCTCCTCACAAGGAGCAGTGAATCCTTTGTGGGCTATCCAAATATCTTCGGGCATTTTAACTTATACCCAATCATCCTGGGTCCACATCTCAATGAGGTGCTTACTTAAGATGTCAAAGTATAAGTCTCCATGACCAAGATGACTTGTATACCTAAAGTCGAAAGAAACTTACACTCGAGCTGTAGTAAGAGTTTCACAGACATATCCATATATATAAATAACCATATGAAGTCTTACAGCGAGTCACTCTAATGAACTAGTTATCATAATTAGCATCCATATTTAACTCTCGACATCACAATGTCTCCAGCCAGTGAGAAAACAACTGCTTGGCAAATCAAGGAGTATAACTCATGCTAGTCTTATAGAATTGATGATGTCCGAAGACATCAATTCGTCAACTAGGGAAATTTTAATACGTTCATAATTACACGTGTAAAGATAATCACTAGTTATGATCCAATCACAATTTCTCTCATGCTATGAATTGTATTAAGGGCATTCAGTAAATGAGTTTAAGACAATCAAACATATAATATGCACTCAAATAGTGAATCTATATTTAGTAAAAATCATAAGGCGATTGTCTTAGGACATCCCTCAAAATCTAACAACTAAGTCGCTAGATAAAACATATCACTGACTTCACTTAAACTTTGTTGAACTCAATAAAGTTACCTTGATTAATCTTAAATCCCCACTGTAGGATTGATGCGTGCTAGAGGGAGGGTGAATAGCACTCGTAGCTTTCACGTTCATTTTTCGCAAATCACAGAGTAAGACGCAGCGGAAAGTAAAGAACACAGAACAAGGACACCAAGGATTTTACTTGATTTAGAGTATGTGATGACTCCTACTCCAATGCCTGCAATGGTTGATCAATTTCGTTGGGTAATAACTATAGTATCGGAAATCTTTACAAGTATTGATTGCAAAGGTGAAGTTTACAAGTATTGCACGAAATGGAACTAGTTGCCTATGACTTGGAGAAATTGATCTTCTAGCTTAATCATCGTCGGAGTAGCATTTAGATGTTTGTGGAGTATGTGCAATAGCTCAATTTTTTTTTGAAAATAATTGTATTGAAGTGCTGGGTCGAGACCTCCATTTATAGCCAAGTTAAACCTAATCCAGATCCACTGATCTTGGGATTAGGTTTGACTTGACTTTGATCGGTTGACTGATCCCTTAGATCGGTTGACTGAGCCTTCTGAATCTGCCCTACTTCCCGTCCAGATTCTGCTGCTCAGATAAGACCTTCGTTTGATCGACCGATCTTACCGTTCGGTTGATCGATCCTGCTATCCTCGCTAGCTTATCTGGTCCAATTGACTCGGTCTGAAGTTTATCCACCGTTCGGTCGACTGATTCTCCCTATTCAGTCAACCGATCCCTCAGTCTACACTTCACCGCGAGCTATAATCTTATCTTCTAGCTTAGGGGTTCGGTCTGTTAGTTAGATCCCTAGAGCGAATTATTTGATGATTGTTGTATGGACTCGTTGTATCATATTCTTGTATATAAATAAAGGCATTTGTTTTTGGTTATTATACTTACTTGTATTGGTGCCAAATAACTAAGTATAATAGCGTCCTTGAGAAGAAGGTTCTTACATATATCAATCGATTGATTGAATCAATAGTGAGATAATATAAGGAACACTACTCTTAATCATTCCTAGTCGAGTATTAACATTCAGGGACAATGTTAATGCGACGAGACTAGCATGTATGTCAACTTGATGACTTGATCTCACAAGTCATGGATATAGAGATATCAAGTTGACACATGGGTATGCATTGGAGAATATATACTGAATGACCCGCCATGAGAAAGTATCATGGATCATTATATGAGTGTCATATACTTTCTCATGTGGCTATTAGTATGACTACTAGTCCTTAGACCTGAAGTCACCATGGTTCCCTACATAAGGAGTTACGTACTTTGGCTTCGTCAAACGTCACCCGTAACTGGGTGGACTATAAAGGCGATTATTGGGTATGTAACAAATTATGCGGAGGGATGCGAGTGATGTAGATGGGATCTATCCCTCCTATATGACGGGAGTGACATCGATATTCTTGATAGAGTGAGACCACTAAGTGCATGGCCATGCCCAAGTGAGTCAATATGAGATATTGAGCTCATTTGATTGAGTTAGTCTACTTGGAGTTCAAGATTTAGATTGATTAGAGGATGACATGGTCTATGCCTCATATTGATCAATCTAGATGTCTAGGATAGAAGGACAATGTCATATATTGTGAGGAGTCACAATTAGTAGTCACAAGGTGATGTTGGATCTCAACATTCTTGTAACTTGGGTAGTAATGATGTGTTGCTAGATACCGCTCATTACTTATGCTTCTAAATGAGTTTAGGAGCATTGCCAACGTTACAAGAACCTATAGGGTCACACACAAAGGACAATTAGATGGAGATTAGGTTCATTTGATGAATCTAAAGGATTAGATTCATGTGATGAACCAAATTGGATTAAGAGTAATCCAAATTGTGCTAATTGAGTTGGACTCAATTTGGTTCATGTATTAAGTGAGTCTAATTTGGACTTAGACTCATTTAATTAATTTAATTCAATGAATAGAGATTCGTTAAATTAAAATTGACTTGAACCAATGGTTAGATTAGATCAACCAAGGGAGAGAAGTGGTCAAGTTTAACTTGACTTAAGTAGGAAGATGAAGAGTCAAGTTTTGACTTGACTTTGACTTGACCAAAGCCACATCATCAAGGCTTCTTCATTTGGTTAAGTTTGACTTGATCAAATGCCACCTCATGGGAGTTACCAAGAGTTGTGACTCTTGATATTCCATGGGGGTTACAAGCCTTGAAGTGGCCGGCCACTTAAAGAGGATTTTTAGTGCATTTTGTGTGCTAATTGATTTCATCTTCTTTCTCTTCTCAAGCTCTCATCTTCTTCTCCCTCTCCTCCACCTCCTTGGCCGAAACTTCTAAGGGTGCTAGCACACCATTTAGTTGTTTTCTCCATCATTTGTTCGTTTGGATACTCATAGAGGAGTATCTACTTTGATACTCTCGAGATCCGGCGAACCTTGGACGAGCGGGATACGCGAAGAGCATCGCTTCAAGGGTAAACTCTTATCGTTCGTAGATCTAGTGTAGATCTAGGTTAGAAAACTCATACTCAAAGTTTTTACGAAATTTTATTCTTCGTACGGATCCGGTGCGGGGGATTTCGGGGTTTCCGCAACGCAAAAAGCGGTCTTTGCGGCCCGAAAAACCCAATAGTGGTATCAGAGCCACGTGCGAAGCGAGTATGAGTTTTAATTTATATTTTTATGAAAATTACAGATCTGTAACTTTCTGTGAATTTATGATTTTTATAGTTTTTATAGATATTTTTCTCGTAGAAGCGAAGCACAAGTGTTTAGACAATTGTAGGCTTCGACTACCGAGAGATTTTTCCAAAAACGGCAAGGTTTCACCCCAAATCATTTTTGGGACAGCGGACTAAGGCGCTGTAGGATAACCAAAAGGAACTAGCATTGCTTTGAAGGTTTCTACCTTCCCATCTATCCCTCTTTTCCTTTTATAGATCCACTTGCATCCAATGACTTTTACACCATCAGGTGGTTCTACAAGCTCCCATACCTTATTAGAATACATAGATTCTATTTTAGAATTCATTGCCTTTTGCCAAGATACTGCATCTATATCTTGGAGTGCTTCATCATATGTTCGGGGATCAGGTTCATGTTTACCTCGGATCAAGTCCGAAGACTCTCCCAAAAACATGAATCTCTCAGGTTGCCTTACAACCCTCCCACTACGACGAGGCATCGTCTGTGGTTGTGTATCATGTGTGACACGTGTTGCAGTCTCTTGTGGTACTTCATCTTGTACTGTTGGTACTGAAGTAGACGTGTCCTCTCTAAGTTCTACTAGAACAATTTTGTTACTGGGCTTGTGATCCATTATATAGTCTTCTTCTAAAAACTGGGCATTGGTGCTAACAATGACCTTCTGGTCTTTAGGACTATAAAATAAATCACCTTTCGTTCCTCTGGGATAACCCACAAACACACGAACTTCTGTACGACATTCTAACTTATCAACATCTAGTTTCAGCACATGTGCTGGACTACCCCAAATCCGAATATATCTTAGACTGGGCTTCCGCCCATTGCACAATTCTGTGGGAGTAGAAGATATTGATTTAGAAGGTACTAAGTTCAGAATGTGCGCTGTTGTTTTCAGAGCGTATCCCCAAAACGAATTTGATAATTCTGAATAACTCATCATCGATCTAACCATCTCCATAAGAGTCATATTCCTTCGTTCTGCCACACCATTCTGTTGGAGTGTACTAGGTGCGGACAATTGGGATTGAATCCCGGTCTCTGATAAGTAATTCTTAAACTCTCCTAAGAGGTATTCGCCACCACGATCAGACCGTAGTGTCTTGATACTTTTACCTAAACATTTCTCCACATCAGTCTTGTACTCTTTGAATTTATCAAAGCACTCAGACTTGCGGAGGATTAAGTAAATGTATCCATATCTTAAATAATCGTCTATAAAAGAGACAAAATATTTAAAACCACCTCTAGCCTGGATAGACATAGGACCACACAAATCAGAATGAACCAATTCTAACGCTTCTTTGGCTCTATACCCCTTGGCCTTAAAAGGTCTCTTTTGTCTTATTAGAGTTAGAAGATATGTTATTAATTTCCATATTTTGCTTTGTGGGAGAAATTAAATTTAAAGTATATAAATTGTCAACCAATGCACCAGAACAGATAATCACTTTATTTCTCTTTATAACCACATTGTTACTAAAGGAAACTGAATATCCATCCAAATACAGTTTAGAAACTGAAATTAAATTCTTTCTAAAATTGGGTACATAAAGATAATTTCTTAAAACCAATTTCCTATTCCTATCAAATGATAAGTAGATGTCTCCCACTGCAATAGTCGCCACCTTAGTAGCATTGCCCATGTAGACAGTTATCTCTCCATCAAATAGTCGTCGGGTTTCTTGGAACCCCTGCAAAGAATTACAGACATGATCAGTGGCTCCCGTATCTACACACCAGGTGCTGTTAGATAACACCGCTAAACATGTTTCAACTACTACAGCATGAGATATACCTTTATTGTTCTGATTCCTACTAGGACAGTCCACCTTCCAATGCCTTGTCTGCTTGCAGATGAAGCACTTGCCCTTCGGCTTCTTCATTCCAGCTTTCTGTCCTGTACCTTGAGGTTTATTCACCTTCTTCGCTGAAAAGACCTGTTTCTTCTTCTTCTTGCCTTTCGACTTAGAAGTAGAACCATTTTCAGCATAGTGAATTTGAGAACTGTGACGAAATATTCCTTTTGCTGCCTGTAGTTCTGTCAGAAGTTCCGCCAACGTATACTCTCTTTTGTTCATGTTATAATTCAGGCGGAACTGTTCAAAACTTCTGGGTAGCGTTTGGAGAATTATATCGACCTGGGTTTCCCCATCGATTTCTCCTCCAAGGACTTGTATTTCATTCAAATAAGCCATCATTTTGAGGATATGATCCCTTATGGGTGTCCCCTCAGACATGGTGTTTGTCATTAGCTTTCTCATTGCCTCTTGCCTAGCGGTCTAACTCTGGTGCCCAAAGAGTTCTTTGAGATTGTTCATTATATCATAAGCTGTTGGTAAGTCTTGATGCTGATGTTGCAATACATTTGACATTGATGCCAAAATGTAACACCGCGCCATCTCATCAGCTTTTACCCATTTCTTATGATACTCAATCTCCTCTGGGGTAGAGTCACCGTCAGGTGTATCTGGGCAAGCCTCAGTCAGAACAAACTTATAGCTTTCAGTAGTAAGGACAATGTCTAGGTTTCTTTTCCAATCTATGTAGTTGGGTCCAGTAAGTTTGTTCTCTTTCAGTATAATGGCCAGTGGGTTGAAAGTCATCCTAAGAATCACAAAAATAACTTTGGTCAGGACTCTAAATTTAGAATAATATTGATTCCTCAAACAATACTATTTTAAATTAACAAACACCTCAAAACACCGTGAATTTTGTATGCCACGATAGTGTGGACATATACATATTCAACATTTGTAAAAGGAGGATATGACCCATTAATTTTATTATCTTGTCAACCTAACTTTTTGACAAATAAAATTAATAGTTGGTTTCCTTCGGTCACACAAATAATGACTCCGATGGGGAGGATACTATTAGACGTGTCTAAGTGTATACCATTACTTGACACTAAGTCCATTAATAAGATTGTGCCCCTTCCGATGGGGAAGATCACACGCTCTTAATTAATTTCCTATAGCATCCAAAATGTAAGTTTGATCTAGTGATCCGCAAACAAACTCATCGGATATAGAGGAAGGCACTCAAAGCCAACGCGCAAGTTTGTTTGCATCACTTACAAACCAGTAATGGAGACCGTGGAATTTACTAAAATAAATCCCTCTCCCACTTAGTTATTTAAAGTGAGGAATTTTAAACTATCCTAGCATACATCTCATGCATACAAACACATCACAGTAAATAAAAGCAATAAATATGGAAATTATTTTCCAACTATTATGGCATTCTTCTGTTACTGTCCTTCATGTGCACCAACCCTAGCTGCTGCCATCTTTAGCCACTGCCATCGGGTCGAGTCGTCGCATCCATCTTGCCTCTTATTCTGGTGCGCCTCTGGTGCTCCAAAAATACCACGCCTCGCAAGAATCCGATCCGCGACAAAAATAGAATTTTACATATATCGATCCAATATTCCTCGAGGGAATGTACATATAATCTAGATCGAAAATAAAATTCTAAAAACCTAGGGCTAATACAGCTCCAGCTGTATTAGTTACATACAATCATGCACACACAAAATATTGCCCTTGACATGTCTAAGGGTCCAATCACACACAACATCAATAAGCCATAATAGTTGGAGCCTGCAACCAAAGAGTTAGCATATCCTACTATTATCCTGCCTAAATTATGTATGACATGTGCATAACCTATTTGAATTCTAAACACACAGAGGCAAACCCTAGCTTTGATACCAATTGTTGGTTAATCCTAGGAAAATGTACCGATTCCACTGTACAAAAATTTTTGTACAAGTGTTGAACCTTTCCTTAAATAACCTATTATGTTCTTTAGAAATTAAATTAGGAATCACAGACGGAACTTAACATCATTGATTCCAAATTTAACTTATCTGTTCTTAATGGTTTAGATTTGAATCGCAAGCGGAATTTAACACTATTGATTCAAAACTACCTAAGTTATTAATTCCATAATATTAATTTCCAAAATCGACTTCCAGGACTGCATGGCGAGGCACATGACCTTCTTGGATATGGGAGCAACCACCACCGCCTAGGCAAAGCCTTTTAAGGAAAGCTAATATTTATTTCCTTAAATAACTCTAGGTTAACCAAAAAGAACAATCGAATCACAAATTCGAAAAAGAAGAAAACACAAACTCAAAAAACTATTTTGAAAAACTAGATCTAATTGCCTCTTGTATTTAGAATTCTTACAAAGAAAATAACTAGTATGATGCGGAAGAAAATTACTAGTTATACCTTCTCTTTGTAAGCTAATGACCTCGAGATCTTCTGCCGTATTCCTCGCCTCGCCTTGGACGTCGTGTGGGCGACGATCCTCCAAGATGAACACCACCCAAAAGAGCTTCTCCTCTTCTTCTAAAATCCGGCCACCACCACCACCAAGGAGAAGAGAGAAAAGGGAAAGGGAGAAGGGAGAGGGTCGGCCACCAAGAGATCTCCAAGCAAGAGAATAAGAGTTGTGTCTCATGAAGCCCCCTCACCCCTTCTTTTATATTACTTGCTCAAGGAAAATAAGGAAAAAACCTTTTACAAAAAATAAAATCATCCATGAGTTTTTCCTTTTTCCTTTTTATTTTTCCTTTTCTTTCCTCTTGATTGAATCAATCACCAATCAATGGTTATGATCAATCCTATTAGGATTAGGATTGTGTTTTGGCTGGCCCCTTGCTTGGGCACCAAGCAAGGTGGCCGGCCACCATATTTAGGAAAGAAAAATAATTTTTTTAATAAAATTTTACAAGAAGAAAAAACTCTTTTAAACTTTTACAAGCTCTATTTCCTAGAGTTAAAAAAGGAAAGTTCTAAAAATTAAAACCATGTTTTAAAATTTAAAACTTCTCTAACAAAATTTCCCTTTTTAACATGATGATAGAAAATTTTAATTTTAAAACTTATCTCCTTTTTTTCTTAAACCATGAGGATGGTTAAAAAAGGAAAGTTTTAAAACGTTTAAAACTCTCTATTAAAACATGTGGCCTAATTCAAATAAGGATAGTTTTAAAAATTAAAATCTCTCTTTTAAAACATATAATTTTCTACAAAGAGAAGATTTTAAAAATTCAAAACACCCCTCCTATTTGAAATAATTGTGGCCGACCCTTACAAGCTTGGTCACCAAGCAATAGGGCTGGCCCTATTAAGAGGAGATGTGGCCGGCCATTGCTTGGTCACCAAGCAATGGGCCGACCCCCTTCTTGGACACCAAGAAGGGCCTTTCTTTGGATGGACTTAAGACTTTAATGAGACTACGACAGGGACCTAGAGGAGAAATCGGCTTTGTCCTTCCGATGAGCTTGAGTATCCCGTGTTTGCCCCGAACACACAACTCAAGTTCATCGATAATAACTCATTCCACTAGAGAGTTATTACTGCACTACCGCACCAATCCCAAATTACATTATGGGCTCCTTCTTATCATGAGTGTGTTAGTCTCCCTGTGTTTAAGATTATGAATGTCCACTAATTAAGTAAGTTACTGACAACTCACTTAATTAATATCTAGCTCCAAGAGTAGTACCATTCAACTTCATTGTCATGTCGGACTAGGTCCACCTGCAGGGTGTAACATGGCAATCCTTAAGAGCTCCTCTTGGGGACATTCTCAACCTAGATAACTAGGACACAGATTCCTTCTATAATCAACAACACACACTATAAGTAATATCATTTCCCAACTTATCGGGCATATTGATTTATCGAGCTAAACCTCACCCTTTGATAAGTTAAAGAAATAAATATTAAATATACGTGCTTGTTATTATATTAGGATTAAGAGCACACACTTCCATAATAACTAAGGTCTAGTTCTTTTAGTAAGTCAGTACAAAAAGAACTTACCTAAATGATCCTACTCAATACACTTAAAGTGTATCAGTGTAATTAGTTAAGATAAACTAATACTTAATTACACTACGACTATTCTGATGGTTTGTTCCTTTCCATCTTAGTCGTAAGCAACTATTTTAATTTATAGAGAACCGACAACATGATCTTCTGAGTGTGACACCACACTCCATGTTGTCTACTATATAAATTAATTGAATAATTACATTTAACAAATAAATGTAGATATTGACCAATGTGATTCTTTTATTTCAACAAATAAATGTTTACAAAAGCTAGGCTTTTAGTATATACTCTAACAATCTCCCACTTATACTAAAAGACTAAGCTGCCATATCTGTTGCCATACATCTAATTCTCATCCCCTCCACATGCCGATCAAAAGCTTTCGCCGGAAGGGCCTTAGTGAAAGGATCTGCCAGGTTATCTGCTGATGCAATCTTGGCGATGACAACTTCTCCTCGCTTGACGATGTCTCGTATCAGGTGGTACTTGCCCTCTATATGTTTACTTACCTTATGGGCTCGTGGTTCCTTCGAGTTTGCAACTGCACCGCTATTATGACAATAAATTGTGATGATCTTGGGCAAACCAGGAATCACATCTAAGTCCATTAGAAAGTTCCTGAGCCATACAACTTCTTTGGCTGCCTCAGAGGCTGCCACATACTCTGCTTCCATGGTTGAGTCCGAGACGCATTTCTGCTTAACACTCCTCCATGCAATGGTTCCACCTCCTAGAGTAAACACATAGCCTAACGTAGACTTACTATTGTCCCTATCTGATTGGAAATCCGAATGCGTGTAACCCACAGGAAGCAAATCTTCTGCTTGGTAGACTAGCATATAATCTCTAGTCCTTCTTAGGTACTTTAAAATATGCTTCACAGCAGTCTAATGTCCTTGTCCAGGGTTACTCTGATATCTGCTAACCATGCCCACGGCAAAACAGATATCAGGTCTCGTACACAGCATTGCATACATAAGGCTTCCTACAGCCGAAGCATAAGGAACTGCCTTCATGTCATCTATCTCCTTTGATGTCTTTGGAGACATTTCTTTAGATAAAGCTACTCCATGCCTAAAAGGTAAGAAACTTTTCTTGGAGTTTTGCATGCTAAAACGAGCAAGGATTGTATCTATATATAAAGCTTGGGATAGGCATAACATTCTTTTCTTGCGATCCCTTTTAATTTTGATCCCAAGAATGTGTGCACATTCTCCTAAGTCCTTTATATCAAATTGTTTGGACAACCATACCCTTATGTCCGAAAATACCTTGACATTGTTGCCAATTAACAAAATATCATCTACGTATAGTATAAGAAATACTACCACGTTTCCGTTACACTTCCTGTATACACAAGATTCATCCGGACACTAAATAAATCCATATGACTGGATTACTTCATTAAATCGGATGTTCCAAGATCTTGAAGCTTGCTTCAATTCATAAATGGACCGATTGAGCTTACACACTAGATGCTCTTTGCCCTTTTCAATGAATCCTTCTGGTTGCTTCATATGGATGTTTTCTTCAAGACTTCCGTTAAGGAAAGTTGTCTTGACATCCATTTGCCAAATCTCATAATCCATATGAGCGGTAATGGATAAGAGGATCCAGATAGACTTAAGCATAGCTACCGGCGAAAAAATCTCCTCATAATTGATTCCCACTTTCTAAGTATACCCTTTCGCAACCAACCTTGCTTTGAAGGTTTCTACCTTCCCATCTATCCCTTTTTCTAATACCAATTGTTGGTTAGTCCTAGGAAAATCGTACCGGTTCCACTATACAAAAATTTTGTACAAGTGTCGAACCTTTCCTTAAATTACCTATTGTGTTCTTTAGAAGTTAAATTAGGAATCGCAGACGGAACTTAACATCATTGATTCTAAATTTAACTTATCTGTTCTTAATGGTTTAGATTTGAATCGCAAGCAGAACTTAACACTATTGATTCGAATCCACCTATGTTATTAATTCCATTAAATATTAATTTTCAAAATTGGCTTCCACTACTGCATGGCGAGGCACATGGCCTTCTTGGATATGGGAGCAACCACCACCACCTATACAAAGCCTTTTAAGGAAAGCTAATATTTAATTTCCTTAAATAACTCTAGGTTAACCAAAAAAAACAATCGAATCATAAATTTGAAAAAGAAGAAAACACAAACTCGAAAAACTAATTCAAAAAACTAGATCTAATGCCTCTTGTGTTTGGAATTCATACAAAAGAAATACAACTAGTATGTTGTGGAAATTAATTAATAATTTTACCTTCCTTTGTAAACTTTAATGACCTCTTGATCTTCTACCGTATTCCTTTTCTTATCTCGGACGTTGTGTGGGCAACGATCTTCCGAGACGAGAACCACCAAGCTCCTTCTTCTCCAAGCTAGATTCGGCCACCATTAATTCTCCATGAGAAGTAAAGGTCCGGCCACCACCACCAAGCTCCAAGGGATGCTAGAAACGAAGCCTTCTTTCTCACCTTCTTCTCCTAGCCAGAACCGGCCAACATGGACTTCCCTTAAGTTGATGCCGCCGACCACAAAGGAGGAAGAGAAAAGAAGGAGAAGAGGAGACCCTAGGGCCGGCCACACCAAGGAGGAAAAGAGAGGAAGAAAAGAATAGAGTCATTAGCCATTAAGGCACCTCTACCCTCTCTTTTATAATCCTTGGTCTTGGTAAATAAGGAAATTTAAATAAAAACTTCCTTAATTCTTTTTCCATGAAAAGGAAAATTTATTTTAATTAAAAAACAATTTTCTTCTCATTATTATAATGGCCGGCCATAATCAAATCTCCAAGCAAATAAAATTTTAAATACAAATTAAAATTTCCTTATTTGCTTCCGAAAATTTTATAAAAAATTTCTCAAATAATTTTTCCCTTCATGGTGGATTATAAAAAAGAAATTTTATAAATTAAAATCATTCTTTTAAACATGTGGATAATTTCTAAAAAGGAAAGTTATCTTTAAAAAATTAAAATCTTCTTTCAATCTACAAATAAGGAAAGATATCAAATCTTTTCTTAATCTCTTGTAGAAACTTATAAAAGAGATATTTAATTTTAAACTCTATTTTAAATCATGAACATGGTTTTAAAAGGAAAGTTTTCTTAAAATTAAAATTCACCTTTTAATCTACAAATACGGAAAGATTTCAAATCTTTTATTAATCTTTTGTAGAAAGCTATAAAAGGAAAGATTTAAATTTCAAACTCTCTTTTAAAACCATGATATCCACATAAGAAATAATTTTAATAAAAATCCCTTTTTAATATGATGTGGCCGGCCACCTAAGCTTGGGCTCCAAGCAATTGGCCGACCACCTTAAGGCTCAACCTTTAGGCTTGGCCGACCCTAAGCATGAGCTTCAAGCTTGGCTTGGCCGGCCCCTATAGGTTGGGTAAGAAGGTGGGTATGTGGTGGGTATAAATCTCTATATACAAGAGGCTACGATAGGGACCGAGAGGAGGAATTGGTTTTGGTCTCCCGATGAAATTAAGCTTCCTGTGTTCGCCCCGAACACACAACTTAATTCCATCAATAATAATTCATTCCACTAAAGAACTATTATTGAACTACCGCACCAATCTCAAATTACATTTTGGGCTCCTTCTTATTATGAGTGTGTTAGTTTCCCTGTGTTTAAGATATCGAATGTCCACTAATTAAATGAGTTACTGACAACTCACTTAATTAATATCTTAGTCCAAGAGTAGTACCACTCAACCTTATCATCATGTCGGACTAAGTCAACCTGTAGGGTTTAACATGACAATCATTATGAGCTCCTCTTGGGGACATTATCAACCTAGATCACTAGGACACAGTTTCCTTCTATAATCAACAACATACACTATAAGTGATATCATTTCCCAACTTATCAGGCTTATTGATTTATCGAACTAAATCTCACCTATTGATAAATTAAAGAAATAAATATCAAATATATATGCTTGTTATTATATTAGGATTAAGAGTACACACTTCTATAACAACTGAGGTCTTTGTTCCGTTATAAAGTCAGTATAAAAAGAAACGACCTCTAATGGTCCTACTCAATACACTCTAAGTGTACTAGTGTAATTATATAGTTAAGATAAACTAATACCTAATTACACTACGGCCTTCCAATGGTTTGTTCCTCTCCATCTTGGTCGTAAGCTACTGTTTATAATTTATAAGGTGCTGATAACATGATTCTCTGTGTGTGATATCACACACCATGTTATCTACAATATAAATTAATTAAACAACTACATTTATCATAAATGTAGACATTTGACCAATGTGATTCTTATTTCTAGATAAATGTTTATACCAAAAGCTAGGCTTTTAGTATACACTCTAACAATCTCCCACCTATACTAAAAGACTAAGCTGCCATATCTGCTGTCATACATCTGATTCCCAACCCTTCAACATGCCCATCAAAAGCTCTTGCCTTAAGGGCCTTAGTGAAAATATCTATAGGGCATCATCTGATGCAATCTAGGTGGCAACAACTTCTCCTCGTTTATACGATTTCTCATATTGGGTGGTACTTACGCTCTATTGTGTTTACTTGCCTTGTAGACTCATGGTTTCTTCGAGTTTGCTACTGCACCACTATTATTACAATAAATTGTAATAATCTTTGGACAAAGTAGAAATCATATCTAAGTCCATCTTGAGGTTACTGAGTCATTCAGCTTCTATGACTGCCTCAGAGGCTGCCACTTACTCAGCTTCTATAGTGGAGTCTAAAAAGCATCTATGCTTAACACTCCTCCATAGTTATGGCTTTACCTCCTAAAGTAAACACAAAAACCCCGAGGTCGACTTACTATTGTCCCTATCTGATTGAAAATCAAAATTCGTGTAACCCACAAGGATCAAATTATCTACCTAGCAAATACTTTACGACAGTCTAATGTCCCAGTCCTGGTTACTACGATATCTGCTAACTATGCCATTGGACAAAATAGATATCTTGTCTCGTACATTGCATACATTAGGCTTCCGACAGCCGAGGCATAAGGAACTGTCTTCATGTCCTCTATCTATTTTGATGTCTTTGGAGACATCTCTTTAGATAAAGTTACTCCATGCCTGAAAAGTAAGAAACCTTTCTTGGAGTTTTGCATGCTAAAATGAGCAAGAACTGTATCGATATATGAAGCTTGGGATAAGCATAATATTCTTTTCTTGCGATCCTTAATCCCAAACTTAATCCCAAGCATATGTGCTCACTCTCCTAAGTCCTTCATAACTGTTGGTTGCTACACGAAAAACCCAATAGCTCCACTGTACAAAAATTTTGTACGTGATCTGAACCTTTCCTAGCTACCATGTGTTTTTTTAAGTTAAACTTGTATCTCCTGCGGAACTTAACACGTTTGATTCCAAGTTTAACTTATATGTTCTTTTAGATTTAGATTTGGATCTCCTGCGGAACTTAACACGTTTGATACAAATCACCTAGGTTATAAATTCAATTAAATATTAGTTTCCAAAATTAGCTTCTAGTGCTGCATGGCGAGGTACTTGGTCTTCTTGGATATGGGAGCAACCACCACCGACTAGAAAAAGCCTTTTAAGGAAAGTTAATATTTAATTTCCTTATATAACTTTAGGTTAACCAAAAGGAACAATCAAATCACAAGGAAAAAAGAAAAAGAACACAACATCGAAATTAAATTCGAAAAACAAGAATCGAATGCCTCTTGTATTTGGTATTTATACAAAGAAAAATTAACCAGTATGATGCGGAAATTAAATACTAGTTATACATCTTCCTTGTATGCTAAAAACCTCGAGATCTTCTGGCGTATCCCTCGCCTCCTCTTAGACGTCGTGTGGGCGACGATCCTCCAAGACGAACACCACCCGGAAAGCTTCTCCTCCTTCTCTAGAATTCGGCCACCACCACCACAAAGGAGCAAAAGAGAGCAAAGGGAAGAGAGGGAGAGGGATCGGCCACTTAATGATATCCAACAACACAATATCAATTGTTATGTTTTTCAAGGCCTCCCCTTCCTCCCTTTTTATATTAGTTTCCCAACGAAAAATTATGCAAAGAGTTTTATAAAAAATTAGACTCATTCCTATTTCCTTTTAATTTTTTCTTTTTCTTTCCTTTTAATTAATCAATCCTAGATTGATTTATTAATTAAACAACTATTTGTTTATGTTTAATTATTTGACCGGCCCCTTGCTTGGGCACCAAGCAAGGTGGCCGGCCACTTATTAAAAGGAAAAGAAAGAAAATTTTTTTATAAATTTTTAAAGAAGAAAACTTCTAATAAAATTTTACAAACTCTCTTTCTAATGTGGATATTAAAAGGAAAGTTTTAAAATTTAAAACCATGTTTTAAAATTTAAAACAACTCTAATAATATTTATTTTTAAAAGAAAGTTTTATAAATTTTACAACTCTCTTTTAAAACCTTGTGGCCTAATTTAAATTAGGAAAAATTTATAAATTTTTAAAATCTCTCTTTTTACAAATTGTAAATATCAGAGGAAATTTAAAAATTCAAAAACAACTTTCCTAATTTAAATATTGCGGCCGGCCCCCTTGCCCAAGGCAAGGGCCGGCCACTTCTAGAAAATATGTGGCCGGCCATTGCTTGGTCACCAAGCAATGAACCGGCCCCTTCTTGGACACCAAGATAGACTTTTTTTTGGATGGACTTGAGACTTTATTGAGGCTACAACAGGGACCTAGAGGAGAAATTGGTTTTGGCCTTCCGATGAGCTTGAGTATCCCGTGCTCGCCCTGAACACACAACTCAAGTTCATCGATAATAACTCATTCCACTAGAGAGTTATTACCGCACTACCGCACCAATCCCAAATTACATTATTGTCTCCTTCTTATCATGAGTGTGTTAGTCTCCCTGTGTTTAAGATTACGAATGTCCACTAATTAAGTGAGTTACTGACAACTCATTTTATTAATATCTAGATCCAAGAGTAGTACCACCCAACTTTATTGTCATGTTGGACTAGGTCCTCCTGCAGGGTTTAACATGACAATCCTTATGAGCTCCTCTTGGGGACATTCTCAACCTAGATAACTAGGACACAGATTCCTTCTATAATCAACAACACATACTATAAGTAATATCATTTCCCAACTTATCAGGCAAATTGATTTATCAAGCTAAACCTCACCCTTTGATAAGTCAAAGAAATAAATATTAAATATACATGCTTATTATTAAATTAGGATTAAGAGAACACACTTCCATAATAACTAAGGTCTAGTTCTTTTACTAAGTCAGTACAAAAAGAACTTACCTAAATGATCCTACTCAATACACTTAAAGTGTATCAGTGTAATTTATTAGTCAAGATAAACTAATACTTAATTACACTACGTCTATTCTGATGGTTTGTTCCTTTCCATCTTAGTCGTGAGCAACTGTTTATAATTTATAGAGAACCGACATCATGATCTTCTAAGTGTGACTCCACACTCCATGTTATCTACTATATAAATTAATTGAACAATTACATTTAACAAATAAATGTAAACATTTGACCAATGTGATTCTTTATTTCAAAATAAATGTGTACAAAAGCTAAACTTTTATGTATACACTCCAACAATCTCCCACTTATACTAAAAGTCTAAGCTGCCATATCTGTTGCCATACATCTGATTCTCATCCCCTCCACATGCCGATCAAAAGCTTTCACCGGAAGGGCCTTAGTGAAAGAATCTGCCAGGTTATCTGCTGATGCTATCTTGGCGACGACTACTTCTCCACGCTTGACGATGTCTCATATCAGGTGGTACTTGCGCTCTATATGTTTACTTGCCTTAACAGCTTGTGGTTCCTTCGAGTTTGCAACTGCTCCACTATTATCACAATAAATTGTGACGATCTTGGGCAAACCAAGAATCACATCTAAGTCCATTAGAAAGTTCTTAGCCATACAACTTCTTTGGCTGCCTCAGAGGCTGCCACATACTCAGCTTCTATGGTTGAGTCTGAGACGCATTTCTGTTTAACACTCCTCCATGCAATGGCTCCATCTCCTAAAGTAAACACATAGCCTGATGTAGATTTACTGTTGTCCCTATCTGATTGGAAGTCCGAATCCGTGTAACCCACAGGGAGTAAATCGTCTGCTTGGTAAACTAGCATATAATCTCTAGTCCTTCTCAGGTACTTTAATATATGCTTTACTGCTGTCCAATGTCCTTGTCCAGGGTTACTTTGATATCTGCTAACCATGCCCACGGCAAAATAGATATCAGGTCTCGTACACAACATTGCATACATAAGGCTTCCTACAACCGAAGCATAAGGAACTACCTTCATGTCCTCAATCTCCTTTGATGTTTTTGGAGACATCTCTTTAGATAAGGCTACTCCATGCCTAAAAGGTAAGAAACCTTTCTTGGAGTTTTGCATGCTAAAACGAGCAAGGATTGTATCTATATATAAAGCTTGGGATAGGAACAACATTCTTTTCTTGCGATCCCTTATAACTTTGATCCCAAGGATGTGTGCACATTCTCCTAAGTCCTTCATATCAAATTGTTTGGGCAACCATACCCTTACGTCTGATAATACCTTGACATTGTTTCCAATTAACAAAATATCATCTACGTATAGTACAAGAAATACCACCATGTTTCTGTTACACTTCTTGTATACACAAGACTCATCCGGACACTGAATAAATCCATATGACTGGATTACTTCATTAAACCGGATGTTCCAAGATCTTGAAGCTTGCTTCAGTCCATAAATGGACCGATTAAGCTTGCACACTAGATGCTCTTTGCCCTTTTCAATGAACCCTTCTGGTTGCTTCATATGGATGTTTTCTTCAAGACTTCCATTAAGGAAAGCTGTCTTGACATCCATTTGCCAAATCTCATAATCCATATGAGCGGCAATAGATAAGAGTATCCGGATAGACTTAAACATAGCTATCGGCAAAAAGGTCTCCTCATAATCGATTTCCTCTTTCTGAGTGTACCCCTTCGCAACAAGCCTTGCTTTGAAGGTTTCTACCTTCCCATCTGCCCCTCTTTTCCTTTTATAGATCCACTTGCATCCAATGGCTTTTACACCATCAGGTGGTTCTACAAGCTCCCAGACCTTATTAGAATACATAGATTCTATTTCGGAATTCATTGCCTTTTGCCAAGATACTACATCTATATCTTGGAGTGCTTCATCATATGTCCGGGGATTTGATTCATGTTTGCCTAGGATCAAGTCTGAAGACTCACCCGAAAACATGAATCTCTCGGGCTGCCTTACAACCCTCCCACTATGACGAGGCACCGTCTGTGATTGTGTATCATGTGTGACACGTGTTACAGTCTCTTGTGGTACTTCATCTTGTACTGTTGGTACTGAAGTAGACGTGTCCTCTCTAAGTTCTTCTAGAATAATTTTACTAATGGGCTTGTGATCCATTATATAGTCTTCTTCTAAAAACTGGGCATTGGGGCTAACAATGACCTTCTGGTCTTTAGAACTATAAAATAAACTGCCTTTCGTTCCTCTGGGATACCCCACAAACATACGAACTTCTGTACGAGATTCTAACTTATCAGCATCTTGTTTCAGCACATGTGCTGGACTACCTCAATTCCGAATATGTCTTAGACTGTGCTTCCACCCATTCCATAATTTTGTGGGAGTAGAAGATACTGAATTAGAAGGTACTAAGTTCAAAATGTGCGCTACTGTTTCCAGAGCGTATCCCCAAAATAAATTTGGTAATTCTGAATAACTCATCATCGATCTAACAATCTCCATAAGAGTCATATTCCTTCGTTCTGCCACACCATTCTATTGGGGTGTACCAGGTGCGGATAATTGGGATTGAATCCCGACCTCTGATAAGTAATTCCTAAACTCTCCTAAGAGGTATTCGCCACCACGATCAGACCGTAGTGTCTTGATACTTTTACCTAGATATTTCTCCACATCAGCCTTGTACTCTTTGAACTTATCAAAGCACTCAGACTTACGGTGCATTAGGTAAATGTATCCATATCTTGAATAATCGTCTATAAAAGAGACAAAATATGCAAAGCCACCTCTAGCCTGGATAGACATAGGACCACACAAATCAGAATGAACCAATTCTAACGCTTCTTTGGCTCTATACCACTTGGCCTTAAAAGGTCTCTTGGTCATCTTACCTTCCAAGCAGGATTCACACGTTGGAAAGTTTTCCAACTCTAATGGACCCAAGAGTTCATCGGCTACAAGCCTTTGAATCCTACTTAAGTTAATATGACCAAGCCTTAGATGTCAAAGATGTGTTTGGTTCATTTCCGAAGGTTCTTTTCTCTTATTAGAGTTAGAAGATGTGTTATTAATTTCCATATTTTGCTTTGTGGGAGAAATTGGATTTAAAGTATATAAATTGCCAACCAATGCACCAAAACAGATAATCTCTTTATTTCTCTTTATAACCACATTGTTACTAAAGGAAACTGAATATCCATCCAAATACAGTTTAGAAACTGAAATTAAATTCTTTCTAAAAATGGGTACATAAAGACAATTCCTTAAAACCAATTTCCTATTCCTATCAAATGATAAGTAGACGTCTCCCACTGCAACAACCGCCACCTTAGTAGCATTGCCCATGTAGACAGTTATCTCTCTATCAAATAGTCGTCGCGTTTCCTGGAACCCCTGTAAAGAATTACAGACATGATTAGTGGCTCCCGTATCTACACACCAGGTGCTGGTAGATAACACCGCTAAACATGTTTCAACTACTATATTATGAGATATACCTTTATTATTCTGATTCCTACGAGGACAGTCCACTTTCCAATGTCCAGACTGCTTGCAGATGAAGCACTTGCCCTTCGACTTCTTCTTTCCAGCTTTCTGTCCTGTACCCTGAGGTTTATTCACCTTCTTTGCTGAAAAGACCTGTTTCTTCTTCTTCTTGCCTTTCGACTTAGAAGTAAAACCATTTTCAGCATAATGAATCTGAGAACTGTGACGAAATATTCCTTCTGCTACGTGTAGTTCTATCAGTAGTTCCAATGAATACATCCTTTTATTCATATTATAGTTCTGGCGAAAATGCTCAAAACTTCTGGGCAGCGTTTGGAGGATGATATCGAACTGGGTTTCCCCATCAATTTCCCCTCCAAGAACTTGTATTTTATTTAAGTAAGCCATCATCTTGAGAATATGATCCCTCATGGGAGTCCCCTCAGTCATGGTGGCTGTCATAAGTTTTCTCATTGCCTCTTGCCTAGCAGCCCGATTCTGATGTCCGAAGAGTTCCTTGAGATTGTTCATTATATCATAGACTGTTGGTAAGTCCTGATGCTGATGTTGCAATACATTTGACATTGAAGCTAAGATGTAACACTGCGCCATCTCATCAGCTTTTACCCATTTACTATGATGCTGAATCTGCTCTGGGGTAGAATCATTGCTAGGTGTTTCTGGGCATTCCTTTGACAGTACAAACTTATAGCCCTCAGCAGTTAAAATAATGTCTAGGTTTCTTTTCCAATCTATATAGTTGGGACCAGTAAGTCTGTTTTCTTTTAGAATAATGGCCAGTGAGTTGAAAGTCATCCTAAGAATCACAAAATAAATTTTGGTCAGAACTCTAAATTTAGAATAATATTGATTCCTCAAACAATACTATTTTAAATTAACCAACACCTTAAAACACCGTGAATTTTGTATCCCATGATAGTGTGGACGTATACAAATTTAACATTTGTAAAAGGAGGGTATATCCCATTAATTTTATTATCTTGTCAACCTAACTTTTTGACAAATAAAATTAATAGTTGGTTTCCTTCGGTCACACAAATAATAGCAGTGACTCCGATGGGGAGGATACTATTAGACGTGCCTCAGTGTATACCATTACTTGACACTAAGTCCATTAATAAGATTGTGCCCCTTCCGATGGGGAAGATCACACGCTCTTAATTAATTTCCTATAGTCATCCGAAATGGAAGTTTGGTCTAGTGATCCGCAAACAAACTCATCCGATATGGAGGAAGGCACTCAGAGCCAACGCGCAAGTTTGTTTGCATCACTTACAAACCAGTAATGGAGACCGTGGAATCCACTAAAATAAATTCCTCTCCCACTTAGTTATTTAAAGTGAGGAATTTTGATGATGCTAGCCTACTAAACATATACACTAACATTCACACACAGCACAATACAAAAACAATAAATAGAAAAACTAATTTTCAACTATTATGACTTTTATCTATTGTTCTCCTCCGTGTGTCGTCATCCCTAGCTACTGCCATCTTTGGCCACCACCACCGGGTCTAGTTGTCGCATCCATCTTGCTCCTTGTTTCGCTGCGCCACTCTAATCCTCAAAGCGTTCCACGCCTTGCAAGATTCGATCCGCGACATAAATAGAATTTTACATTTTTCGATCGTATATTCCTCGAAGGAATGTACATGTATCTAGATCAAAAAAATAAAATCCTAATAAAACTAAATACAGCTCCTACTGTATTTTATAATACAATCATGAACACATAATAAATGCCCTTGACATGTCCAAGGGTCCAATCACACACATAATAACTATAAGCCATAATAGTTGGATCCTGCATCAACAAAGTTAGCACATCCTACTATTAACCTGCCTAAATTATGTATGACATGTGCATAATTAAACTAATACCAAATACACAGAGGCAAAACCCTAGCTCTGATACCAATTGTTGGTTGCTACACGGAAAACCCAATGGCTCCACTGTACAAAAATTTTGTACATGATCTGAACCTTTCCTAGCTACCATGTGTTTTTTTAAGTTAAACTTGTAGCTTCTACGGAACTTAACACGTTTGATTCCAAGTTTAACTTATATGTTCTTTTAGGTTTAGATTTGGATCTCCTGCGGAACTTAACACGTTTGATCCAAATCACCTAGGTTATAAATTCAATTAAATATTATTTTCCAAAATTGGCTTCTAGTGCTGCATGGCGAGGCACTTGGCCTTCTTGGATATGGGAGCAACCACCACCGACTAGACAAAGCCTTTTAAGGAAAGTTAATATTTAATTTCCTTATATAACTCTAGGTTAACCAAAAGGAATAATCAAATCACAAGGAAAAAAGAAAAAGAACACAACATCGAAATTAAATTCGAAAAACAAGAATCGAATGCCTCTTGTATTTGGTATTTATACAAAGAAAAATTAACTAGTATGATGCGGAAATTAAATACTAGACGTCGAGATCTTCTGCCATATCCCTCGCCTCCTCTTAGATGTCATGTGGGCGACGATCCTCCAAGACGAACACCACCCGGAAAGCTTCTCCTCCTTCTCTAGAATTCGGCCACAACCACCACAAAGGAGCAAAAGAGAGCAAAGGGAAGAGAGGGAGAGGAGACGGCCACTTGATGATCTCCAACAACACAATATCAATTGTTATGTTTTTCAAGGCCTCCCCTTCCTCCCTTTTTATATTAGTTTCCCAACGAAAAATTATGGAAAGAGTTTTATAAAAAATTAGACTCATTCCTATATCCTTTTAATTTTTTCTTTTTCTTTCCTTTTAATTAATCAATCCTAGATTGATTTATTAATTAAACAACTATTTGTTGATGTTTAATTATTTGCCCGGCCCCTTGCTTGGGCACCAAGCAAGGTGGCCGACCACTTATTAAAAGGGAAAGAAAGAAAATTTTTTTATAATATTTTAAAAGAAGAAAACTTCTAATAAAATTTTACAAACTCTCTTTCTAATGTGGATATTAAAAGGAAAGTTTTAAAATTTAAAACCAAGTTTTAAAATTTAAAACATCTCTAATAATATTTCTTTTTAAAAGAAAGTTTTATAAATTTTACAACTCTCTTTTAAAACCTTGTGGCCTAATTTAACTTAGGAAAATTTTATAAAATTTTAAAATCTAGCTCTCTTTTTACAAATTGTAAATATCTGAGGAAATTTAAAAATTCAAAAACAACCTTCCTAATTTAAATATTGCGGCCGGCCCCCTTGTCCAAGGCAAGGGCCGACCACTTCTAGAGAATATGTGACCGGCCATTGCTTGGTCACTAAGCAATGAACCGGCCCCTTCTTGGACACCAAGATAGGCTTTTCTTTGGATGGACTTGAGGCTTTATTGAGGCTACAAAAGGGACCTAGAGGAGAAATTGGTTTTGGCCTTACGATGAGCTTGAGTATCCCGTGCTCGCCCTGAACACACAACTCAAGTTCATCGATAATAACTCATTCCACTAGAGAGTTATTACCGCACTACCACACCAATCCCAAATTACATTATGGGCTCCTTCTTATCATAAGTGTGTTAGTCTCCCTGTGTTTAAGATTACGAATGTCCACTAATTAAGTGAGTTACTGACAACTCATTTAATTAATATCTAGCTCCAAGAGTAGTACCACCCAACTTTATTGTCATGTTGGACTAGGTCCACCTGCAAGTTTTAACATGGAAATTCTTATGAGCTCCTCTTGGGGACATTTTCAACCTAGATAACTAGGACACAGATTCCTTCTATAATCAACAACACATACTATAAGTAATATCATTTCCCAACTTATCGGGCATATTGATTTATCGAGCTAAACCTCACCCTTTGATAAGTCAAAGAAATAAATATTAAATATACATGCTTGTTATTATATTAGGATTAAGAGCACATACTTCCATAATAACTAAGGTTTAGTTCTTTTACTAAGTCAGTACAAAAAGAACTTACCTAAATGATCCTACTCAATACACTTAAAGTATATCAGTGTAATTTATTAGTCAAGATAAACTAATACTTAATTACACTACGTCTATTCTTATGGTTTGTTCCTTTCCATCTTAGTTGTGAGCAACTGTTTATAATTTTTAGAGAACCGACAACATGATCTTCTAAGTGTGACTCCACACTCCATGTTATCTACTATATAAATTAATTGAACAATTACATTTAACAAATAAATGTAAACATTTGACCAATGTGATTCTTTATTTCAAAATAAATGTGTACAAAAGCTAAACTTTTAAGCATACTCTCCAACAATAACAAATTGCTTGGACAACCATACCCTTACTTCCGATAACACCTTGATATTGTTTCCAACTATCAAAAATGTCATTTACGTATAGTACAAGAAATACCACCATGTTTCCATCACACTTCTTGTATACACAAGACTTATCCGGTAACTAAATCCATATTACTGGATTACTTCATTAAATCGGATGAACCAAGACTTTGAAGCTTTACTTCAGTCCATAGAGCGATTGAGCTTATATACTAGATGCTCTTTGCCCTTTGCAATGAACCTCTCTGGTTGCTTTATATGGATGCATTCTTCAAGACTTCCATAAAGGAAAGTTGTCTTGACATCCATTTGTCTAATCTCATAGTCTATATGAGCAGCAATTGATAAAAGAATCTGGATAGACTTAAGCATGACTACCGGTGAAAAAGTTTCCTTTTTCAACAAACCTTGCTTTGAAAGTTTCTACCTTCCCGTCTATCCTCTTTTCCTATTGTAGACCTTTTTACACCTCATGGCTTTTACACTATCTGGTGGTTCTACAAGCTTCCAGAATATATATATTATAATTCTGTATTCATTGCTCTTTGCCAAGATGTTGCATCTTTATCATGGAGTGCTTCATCATGTGTCCGGGATCAGGCTCATATTCATTTTGGATCAAGTCCAAAGACTCTCCCAAAACATGAATCTTTTAGGTCGTTTGATAACCCTCCCACTACGATAATGTACTGTCTATAATTATGTATCAATTGTGATACATGTTCCAGTTTCTTGTGATATTTCATCTTGTACAGTTGGTACTAGATTAGACGTGTCCTTTATTATTTTCTTAAGAACAAATTTACTTATGGGCTTGTGGTTCATTATATAGTTCTCTTCTAAATATCGGTCATTGATGCTAACAATGACCTTCTGATTTTTAAGACTATAAACCTACTTTCGTTTATCTAGGATAACCCATAAATAAGTGAACTTCTGTCCAACTTATCATTGTCTCTCTTCAACATATGTGTTGGACTACCCGAATCCGAATATGCTTCAAAATAGGCTTACACCTATTCAGCAATTCTATATGAGTAGAGAGTTATGACTTGGAAGGTACTATGTTTACTTTCATTTTCAGAGTATATCCTTAAAACAAATTTGGTAATTTTCTGAATAACTCATCATCAATCTACTCATTTCCATAAGAGTCCTATACCTTCTTTTTCTACACCATTATGTTGGGGTGTACCAGGTGCAGTTAATTGGGATTGAGTCCCGTCTTCTGATAAGTGACTCCTAAGTTCTCCTAAGAGGTTCTTGTCACTATGATTTAACCATAGTGTCTTGATACTTTTATCTTGACGTTACTCCACATCAGCCTAGTACTCTTTGAACTAATCAAAGCACTTAGACTTGCGGTGTGTCAAGTAAATGTATCCTTATCTCGAATAGTCGTCTATAAAAGAGATGAAATATTTGATAACAACCTCTTGCCTGGATAGTCAAAAATCTACACAAATCAGAATGAACCAATTCCAACATATCTTTGTCTCCATACCCTTTAGACTTAAAAGCTTCTTGGTTATTTTTCCTTCCAAGTAAGACTTGCAGGTTAGAAAGATTTCCACTACCAATGAACCCAAGAGTTCATTGATTATTATCCTTTGAATCCTACTCAATATAACCTAGCCTTAGATGCCAAAAATATGATTGGTTCATTTTCGAAGGTTACTTTCTCTTATTAAAGTTAGAAAATGTGTTATTAATTTCCATTTATTGCATCGTGGGAGTTATTGGATTATAAATTATCAACCAACGTACCAGAATAGATAACTTCCCTATTTTTCTTGATAACAAGTTTGTTATCAAAATAGATAGAATATCTATTCTTTAATAGTTTAGAAATCGAGATCAGGTTCTTTCTAAACTTAGTACATAAAGATAATTTCTTAAAATCCATATTTTATTCCTATCAGAGGATAAACATCTCCCACTGCAACAGCTGCTACTTTTGTAGTAGTGCAAATGTTGATGGTGTTTTCCTTTTTCATATAGCTTTCAGGTTTCCTGGAACCCTGCAATGAATTGCAACCATGATTAGTGGCATCTGTATCTACACTCCAGGTACTGATAGATAACACCACTAAACATGTTTCGACAACTACACCTATATTGTTCTCAGTTCTAAGAAGGCAGTCTACCTTAATGTCCAAGTCCTATTTCCAATCATTACAATTAGGACTACTAAGTCTTTTCTATAGTATAACAAATAGGGGATTGACAAACATTTAAAATCCTAAGAATCATAAAAATATTTGGTCAAGACCAACACTTTAAAATCTCGTGAATTTTGTATGCCACGATAGTGTGGACGTATACAAAAAGAGATTTTGTCCATTAATTTTATTATCTCGTCATTCTAACTTCATGACAAATAAAATAAATAGTTGGTCTATCATTGATCAAAAATTTTGGTCAAAACTTTGAATTTAAAATAACATTGATTGCTCAAACAATATTATTTAAATTCACTAACACCTCAAACACCGGGAATTTTGCATGCCATGATAACGTGGACGTATACAAATTTGAACATTTGTAAGAGGAGGGTTTTACCCATTAATTATCTTGTCAATACATCTTTATGACAAATAAAATTACCTCAAACACCGTGAATTTTGTATGCCATGATAGTGTGGACGTATACAAAACCAAACATTTGTAAGAGAAGTTTTTCCCATTAATTTTATTTTTTTGTCATCCTGACAAATAAAATTACCTCATACACCATGAATTTTGTATGCCACGATAGTGTTGACGTATACAAAAACTCGACATTTGTTAGAGGGGGTTTTAATTTTATTATCTAGTCAACTTATCTTTTTGATAAATTAATAGTTGGTTTTCCTTTGGTCACACAAATAATAGCAGTGACTTCGATGGGGAGGATACTATTAGACGTGCCTAAGTGTATATCATTACTTGACACTAAGTCCATTAATAAGATTGTGACCCTTCCGATGGGGAAGATCACACGCTCTTAATTAATTTCCTATAGTCATCCTAAATGGAAGTTTGATCTAGTGATCCGCAAACAAACTCATCCGATATGGAGGAAGGCACTCAGAGCCAACGCGCAAGTTTGTTTGCATCACTTACAAACCAGTAATGGAGACCGTGGAATTTATTAAAATGAATCTCTCTCCCACTTAGTTATTTAGAGTGAGGAATTTTAAACTATCCTAGCATACATCACATGCATACACACACATCACAGTAAATAAAAGCAATAAATATGGAAATTATTTTCCAACTATTATGACTTTTTTCCATCACTGTCCTCCGTGTGCTCCAACCCCAGCTGCTGCCATCTTTAGCCACCGCCATTGGGTCGAATCGTCGCATCCATCTTGCTTCTTATTCTACTGCGCCTCTAGTGCTCCAAAAGTACCACGCCTCGCAAGCATCCGATCTGCGACAAAAATAGAATTTTATATATATCGATCCTATATTCCTTGAGGGAATGTACATGTAATCTAGATCGAAAATAAAATTCTAAAATCCTAGGGCTAATACAGCTCCTGTTGTATTAGTTACATACAATCATGCACACACAAAATAATGCCCTTGACATGTCCAAGGGTCCAATCACACACAACATCTATAAGCCATAATAGTTGGAGCCTGCAACCAAAAAGTTAGCACATCCTACTATTATCCTGCCTAAATTATGTATGTCATGTGCATAACCTATTTGAATTCTAAACTCACATAGGCAAACCCTAGCTCTGATACCAATTGTTGGTTAGTCCTAGGAAAATCGTACCGTTTCCACTATACAAAAATTTTGTACAAGTGTCGAACCTTTCCTTAAATAACCTATTGTGTTCTTTAGAAGTTAAATTAGGAATCGCAGACGGAACTTAACATCATTGATTCCAAATTTAACTTATTTGTTTTTAATGGTTTAGATTTGAATCGCAAGCGGAACTTAACACTATTAATTCAAATCCACCTATGTTATTAATTCCAGCAAATATTAATTTCCAAAATTAGCTTCCAAGACTGCATGGCAAGGCACATGGCCTTCTTGGATATGGGAGCAACCACCACCGCCTAGACAAAGCCATTTAAGGAAAGCTAATATTTAATTTCCTTAAATAACTCTAGGTTAACCAAAAAGAACAATCGAATCACAAATTCGAAAAAGAAGAAAACACAAACTCGAAAAACTAATTCAAAAAACTAGATCTAATGCCTCTTGTATTTGGAATTCATACAAAAGAAATACAACTAGTATGATGTGGAAATTAATTACAAATTATACCTTCCTTTGTAAACTTTAATGACCTCTTCATCTTCTAACGTATTCCTCTTCTTATCTCGGACGTTGTGTGGGCAACGATCTTCCGAGACGAGAACCACCAAGCTCCTTCTTCTCAAAGCTAGTTTCAGCCACCATTAATTCTCCATGAGAAGTAAAGGTCTGACCACCACCACCAAGCTCCAAGGGATGCTAGAAACGAAGCCTTCTTTCTCTCCTTCTTCTCCTAGCTAGAACCGGCCACCATGGACTTCCCTTAAGTTGATGCAACCGGCCACCATGGACTTCCCTTAAGTTGATGCCGACGACCACAAAGGAGGAAGAGAAAAGAAGGAGAAGAGGAGACCCTAGGGCCGACCACATCAAGGAGGAAAAGAGAGGAAAAAAAGAATAGAGTCGTTAGCCATTAAGGCACCTCTACCCCCTCTTTTATAATCCTTGGTCTTGGCAAAAAAGGAAATTTAAATAAAAACTTCCTTAATTCTTTTTCCATTAAAAGGAAAATTTATTTTAATTAAAAAATAATTTTCTTCTCATTATTATAATGGACGACCATAATCAAATCTCCAAGCAAATAAAATTTTAAACACAAATTAAAACTTCCTTATTTGCTTCCAGAAATTTTATAAAAAAATTCTCCAATAATTTTTCCCTTCATAGTGGATTATAAAAAGGAAATTTTATAAATTAAAATCATTCTTTTAAACATGTGGATAATTTCCAAAAAGAAAAATTATCTTTAAAAAATTAAAATCTCCTTTCAATCTACAAATAAGGAAAGATATCAAATCTTTTCTTAATCTCTTGTAAAAACTTATAAAAGAGATATTTAATTTTAAACTCTCTTTTAAATCATGAACATGGTTAAAAAAGGAAAGTTTTCTTAAAATTAAAATCCACATTTCAATCTACAAATACGAAAAGATTTCAAATCTTTTCTTAATCTTTTGTAGAAAGCTATAAAAGGAAAGATTTAAATTTCAAACTCTCTTTTAAAACCATGATATCAACATAAGAAATAATTTTAATAAAAATGCCTTTTTAATATGATGTGGCCGGCCACCTAAGCTTGGACTCCAAGCAATTGGCCGACCACCTTAAGGCTCAACCTTTAGGCTTGGCCGGCCCTAAGCTTGAGCTTTAAGCTTGGCTTGGCCGGCCCCTATAGGTTGGGTAAGAAGGTGGGTATGTGGTGGGTATAAATCTCTATATACAAGAGGCTACGATAGGGACCGAGAGGAGG
The DNA here is from genome assembly GCF_018446385.1 of Zingiber officinale. Taxonomy (NCBI): domain Eukaryota; kingdom Viridiplantae; phylum Streptophyta; class Magnoliopsida; order Zingiberales; family Zingiberaceae; genus Zingiber; species Zingiber officinale. The sequence continues at coordinate 70,366,250 of NC_056005.1, read as the reverse complement.
AATTGGTTTTGGTCTCCCAATGAAATTAAGCTTCCCGTGTTCGCCCCGAACACACAACTTAATTCCATCAATAATAATTCATTCCACTAAAGAACTATTATTGAACTACCGCACCAATCCCAAATTACATTTTAGGCTCCTTCTTATTATGAGTGTGTTAGTCTCCCTGTGTTTATGATATCGAATGTCCACTAATTAAATGAGTTACTTGTAACAATCCAAATTTCCTCATTTCGAGTCCTAACAGTACTTAAAAATATTTAGAAATGCTTTAGAAAAATTCTAGAGATTTTTAGAAATTTTTAGAGTTCGTTTGGTATTTTTACCAAAAGAAACAAGTTGCAAAAAATAAAGAAAATTAGCCGAGATTCGAACCTGCAACCTCCGGCCGAACCAAGCCTTAAGCAAATCCGGCTGACCAAGTGGTCAAGCAGGCAGTTCTGTATAGAAAAGGTAGCAAAATTTATTTAAGATAGTTAACAGAATATAGGATTATAAAAGGGATAAGTTGATGTTGGATTTGTCTATTTAGAAAAGGTAGCGAATTTATTTAAGATAGTTAATAGAATATTGGATTATAAAAGAGATAAGTTGATGTTAGATTTGTCTGTTTAGAAAAGGTAGCGAATTTATTTAAGATAGTTAACAGAATATTGGATTATAAAAGGGATAAGTTGATATTGGATTTGTCTGTTTAGAAAAGGTAGTGAATTTATTTAAGATAGTTAACAGAAATATTAAGTTATAAAAAGGGAGAACTTAGGGATTATTTTCCAAAACCAAAACCTCTCCTCTCCTTTTCTCTCCCAACGGCACAGCGTCTACTGTTTGAGCGAAGGAAAAAGGGGGGGGGGGGATCTAGGGTTCCTCTCCGGCGGCCGCCCAAGGGAGATTTCCGGGAGATCTTCAAATGGTTGTGATCCTCTCGTCAAGGGGAAACCATGAGCACGAAGGAGGGGTCGAAGCTTACAATTCCCGCAACCCTAGAAGTTTTCCTTCCGATTGTAAGCCCAAGAACGCAAAGGTAAGTGCTTCTCACCTGCAGTAGGAGTAGTTTCGGACCTTTGTTCTTCTTGAATTCGAAGCACGAGAAGCGCTTATAGTGCTGATTTTTAATTAAGCCTATAGTGCATATTTTTAATTAAACTTATAGTGCAGATTTTTATATAGACTTATTGTAAAATACGACAACAAATAATAATTAAATAATAAGGTTAATAGACGAAAAATCTTAATGGAATTTTTAGAAATTTTTAGAAATTTTCTGGGATTTAATTGGAACTCGTATGATGCATTTGGATGGGGATGCACTAATGGACCCAATAAATACCTGTTAGAAATACCCGGAAGTAGGAGTTGATTAAGGAATAAACTTAGGGTTTAATCATACTAAACCTAATTTAAATTAACCCCCCCCCCCCCCAAACGCCACAGCCGCTGGTCTCCTCCCCACGCGCAGGCACCATCTTCACCGACGGCCTCTCCTTCCTTCCCTCGCTCGAGCACCACCACACAGCCGCCGACCTCCTCTCTTTGCGCTGTGCCCACATTGATTCGGCAAGTACATTTCGTTACTAGGTTATGAGGTTGGGTAAATAGGGATTAGGTGAGAGGGGTTTCTATGGTTTTCTTATGAGGATGGCTGGATTTGTTAAGATGTGATTGAGTTTCTTTTTCTTTCAAAGATGTTCGTGATGGTATTGCTTATCTTCGAATCATCGATAGTTTTCTTTGGATTTTCTCGGCGGATTCAAGAATGTCTCGAAAATGTTTGGTTCTATTGGGTTTTCTCGAGGTATTTGCTGTCTCCATGATTTGTTATGCTGAACAGGTTAAGTTGTGTGAATTCCCAGTGACAAATATCTTCAATTCTGTTTTCTGTTTCTGGTGTTTAATGCGTTATCGAACTGGATTTCTTTTAAGCTGGTTAGGGGATGCATTTGCCTTTATTATGCTCTAAAGATTATGTAGGATTGGGAAGAATTTCGTTTGTTGTATTATCTTGATCCTTGCTTCTATTACTTGTTATATGGTGAATTATTGAGGAATTTAGTGTTTGATCGAGATTTGTTGTGGTGTTTTTTTTTAGAAGTTAAGTTGCAGATTTGTGATTTGGTTATATGTTAGCTAGTGGTATAATGTTACAAAGGAGATTGACAGCAAGGGATAGCTATGGTATGACATGTGTAATGGATGATATGTTAATTAAGGTTGCAAGACAGGTGAGGAAAACCATTTTGATTGAAATGTTAGCAAATATTGTTGAGGTTAGCTTTCATACAGTGGGAGTAGATACTGATTAAAAATCCTTATTTCTTTGGGATGTTAATTGTTGAATGAGTTGTATGTTTTGGGATTTCTGAGGATTTGGTTTCAAAATTTGGAGCAGATTTAATGGGTTATACTGTATTTGATTCATGTTTCCTTGAGGTAGTAACGTATTAGGTAGAGATGGGAGTTGGTGGTGATATTATTGTTTTTCTGCAACTTGCTGTGAATTAAGGATTTATTCATTGTATTTGGGTGAATCAAGGTTCATAGTTGAATTAGGGTTTTTCCCTAATTAAGTTAGGTTTCGGTTTAACTAGTGTCGTTTATGAAATTAGCTAAATTGTACATCACGTGATTTGCAGGACGTTGATTGAAGATGGTTGACACAAATCTACGTATAACAGCGGGTACTTACTTTGATTCTCTAGTTCTACGAACTTAGTGCATGAGCTATTTTGGATAAGAATTGCTTTACCTTGACTCCACTCGAAATTTTTCCTATGCTTGATACTTCCACTCAAAACCTTTGAGTTACTCATTTTTATATCCATACAGTCTCTTGTTGTTGTCCATGATCAGTAGCAGATATTGAATATCATATTGGTATGCTTTAACTGTTGTTTATTTATGTACTATATTGAGCATGCTGGCTCCATGTAGCATACCTGTTTCTACCTATATATATATATGATGACTGTTGCATTATTCGCGTAATGTCATTGCATGCATGCCGCATCCTCGGCCACTCGAGAGGGTGGTAGCTGGAGTCGATGCCGCTTGTCCTGTCGTGCCGCACTCGGTCATTCGTGCGAGTGGTAGCTGGAGTACGAGCAGCAGGGACCCCGTCGCAGATGTAGCTAGTTAGCTACTATACAACTGTCCCCTCGGCCATTCGTGTGAGTGGTAGCTGGAGTGGTGTATAGTCTGTCACTGACCCGACCTCTCGACCATACAGGGGTCATGGTGCAGAGAGGTGGGCGGGAGTGACCATCCGTGCATACGCTGTTATTATATTTGCTTGGGCTGCTGTTGTTTATATATGCTGTTATTGCTTATTTACTGCTGTTGTTTACATACACTGTTATTGCTTATTTACTGTTGTTGTTTGCATACACTGTTATTGCTTGTGTATACCTTGCTTGTTGTCTTTGTAGTTATGAGTAGTACTGTAGCAGATTAGTACCAGTTCTGTCCTACAATACCTAGCCTAGGATATGGTTTCAGGTATGAGTGCTTATTTTGGTTCTATTGTAGTATCTGCTATTTCTTTTATGAGACTGTATATTCTTGACTCACTTTCTAGTTATATGTTATGTTCATGCACTATCTCTTTCCTTACCCGTTGAGTTCCAATACTCACCACATCGCAAATTGGTTTTCTTTCGCCAGGTAACAGATAGATGAGTCATGGATGCTTGGTGTAACACCCCACCCTCCTCACTACTGGACTGTGAGGGCGGAGCGCTACTAGACGACTAACTTTACTTAACTATCCTTGTTCACATGTTGATAGTAAGTCCTAAAACTCTCGGAGAAATCAAAACTTACAATTAACTAGCAGCGGAAGACTAAATGACTCATCTAATACATTCTACTCAACTCTTTGTTAATAAATTCTTATGCTAAATCTTAGGCTTCTATAGTCCAGGCATGTCATGCCCCAGAGGAGTCCCTGTCCGAAGAAATTTCGATAGCACCTCCCCTGTATGGCGGACAATCTGAAACTTTCTACATCCACAATATCCTCAGCCACACTCGGCTGGAATATGTATATACAAAATATAAACAGAACACAGTTTAATATACTCAGCCTACTCGGCTGGACAAAAAAATAAAATAAGCACAGCGGAAAGAAAACGAAGAGAAAACCCACAAATTGCAAAGTTATCAAAACATCACAAATACCAAGTCCACACAACAAGTATCAAAACCTAGTTCTCACAACACCAAATCCAACGAATACGAAATGCAAGTAAAGAGAAACAGAACCAAAATCAATTTTTGAATATGACGCGGGACCCAGGATTGGTAGCCGGCATCTCTCCAAGCATCCATGACTCATCTATCTGTTACCTGGCGAAAGAAAATCATTTTACGGGGTGGTGAGTATTGGAACTCAGCGGGTATAGAAAAGATAGTGCATGAACATATCAACCAATAAAGAATACCCAAAAGGAATACAATCTCATAAGGGAAGTAGCATATACAAAATGAAACCATAATCAATGCTCATACCTGGAACCATATCCTAGGCTAGATATAAAAGGTCAAGAATGGTACTAATCGGCTACAATACTGCTCGTAACTATAGAGGTAATGTGTCAGACATATAGACATTTCCAATAAATACACCAAGGTCTATTCGCCTACAACGAGAGCATATCTCAACATAAGACAGCATATCAGCATAAGTGAGCAAGCAAAGAAGAAGCAAGCGGCATAAATATACCACATCAGCATAAGTAAGCAATAATAACATACGTAAACAGCAGCAGCCAAAGCATAATAACGTATGCACGGATGGTCACCCGCCCACCTCTCCGCACCGTGACCTGTATGGTGAGGCGGATCAATGACAACCTGTACCCAAAGGCCGCCACTCCGCGGTGACCGGATGGACGGTGAGTAGCTAACTAGCTACACAAGGGGTCCTACGCTCGCAACTCGGCTACCACCAACGCAAGTGGCGGGCGACACGGACGGACAAGCGACATCAACTCCTACCACTCACGGTGGCGGGGATGCGGCATGCATGCAATGACATGATGCAAACAACGCAACAGTCATCATATATATATAAGCAGAAACGGGTATGTTACATGAAGCCAGCATACTCAATATCGTACATAAATAAGCAACAGTCAAAACCTACAAACATGATATCTAGTATCTGCTATTGGTCATGGACATTAACAAGAGACTGTATAGATAAGGAAACGAATATCTCAAAGATCACGTGGAAGTATCAAGCACAGGAAAATAAGAGTGGAGTCAAGGTAAACAGTCCTTATCCAAAATAATTCATGCACTAAGGTCAAAGTACTAAAAGAAAATAAAGCAAGAAGTACCCGCCTTAAATGTTGACCGAGCTAAACAATCCTCACGTTGAAGTGATCGTCTCGAATTACAGTCCTGTAAATCACATAATGTACAGTTTAACTGATTGCATATGACATTTATTAGCTAAACTAAATCCCAAACCCAAATAGATGTCTACTTCCTCTAATCTTTCTAATTATTGAATCCATTACATCTGAGAATTAATCTCATTCATAACCCACACCCTTATCACAATAACAATCTAATGACTTTCTACAAGCCCAACAAATTATTGAAATGTAAGTTGAATTCTCATTAAGTCTGTGAAGCATCTTAAATTCACCAAACTTTGTAGTAGTCTACAAACTCTACCATGGCACTACCAGATAGAAAGGTGACATGACGATTTTCTAGTTCAAGAACTATATAACTAAATATGAATGTTACATGCAGCAGAGGCTCCTCCCCATAAAACAAAAGAAACCAGCATCACCTATGTTACCTTAGCTCTAACTTCACAAGTAGCAAGCAGAATACCATAGACAAAATCCCATAATCGAACCTACCCAACGGAAAAATGTTAATGGCAGACATAATACCTTGCATACCTTAAATCCGGCCGCTGGAAACCTAAACCAGCGATGGAAAGGAAGGTTCACACGACTAGGATCAAGCGGAGAAGGGAAATTTCATAGGTGAACGGGAGCCCCAGGCCGAATCTTCACTTCTCGGCGGTGATCTACTGGAGGAAAGGTAGGCCGGCGGTGCAGACCAAACTAGGGCAGAGGAGGCGACACTAGGGCACGGAAGAGGGAGATGGTGGAGGCTTCGACTTCCGACGAGTGTTTGGCGTCCGCGATGAGAGGAGGAGGAGGCGGCGCTGCGGCTTCAGGGTTGCAAGGATGTCGTCGACTGAGGGGAAGAGGCCGACGACGTCCGGGGGCGCTCGTGAGAGGGAGGGAAAGCCCGCCGACAGCAAGTTTAGGATCTCGCGAGGGGGAGAGGGCTTGGGGAAGAGAGGGATTCAGCGAGTCGGCGATGGATTCGGGGAAAACACAGGATTCGGCCAAAAACCTAGGTATCGGGTTTAAATAAAATTTATTAACTCCCACTTCCGGGTATTCCAAACAGGCTTTAACTAACTTAACTGTTCCACCCCTCTTAAACTCGTCATATGGGTTCCGATTAAATCCAAAAAAATTCCCAAAAATTCCTAAAAATTCCATTAAGATTATTTCTCAAAAAATATTATTATTTAATTACTGTTTGGGTATCGTATTTGACATTCTCCCCAACCAATAAAAATTTGGTCCCCAAATTTACTACTCAACTCAGGGACCATCATCCACGGATAACAACCAAGCAACATACTCATATACTACTCCAACCAAATATCATGAACAACCCTCCAACCGTAAGAGATGACTCTGTGGGTTATGAGCTCACCACGCTCCCGCTGCACCACTCTGATATTGAGGTCCGTTACTATAGGTAAACCCACCAAACGTAGATGATCTTTCTAACTACTGTCAAAGTTCATCCCATTTGCTGTAAGAAATACTTCTAGTATCTTAATGATATGCCCCGTCTGTCCCTCCACATGAGGGTAACATGCGGCACTATAACTAATGATGGCCTGACATAAGAACCTCTTGGAATCTATAGTCACCCAAATTTCAACAATAGAAGTTTTGGCCACCATCAAGTTACCCACTGTTTCTATCCTTGATAGCTATTTCATTAGCGCGGACCTGTTCATCAAACTGAGCTAAAACAAAATAAGGATTTGCTTGTCCCACCAAATTCTCTATTTGTGAGGTGCACTGCTTAAGCAACCATGACCAAAGGAATAAGCGTTGATCAAATCCCTAGATGAGACATAAGTATGCCTAATTGTCTGGCATTTTCTAACTGTTGGAAAAGAAGGAATAGAGATATCAACTATTTTCACCAGGAAATGTACTTCTATAGTTTAAATGCCTAACGTTATACCCAGAAATCATGAGGTCTATATCGTCACAGAACAAGTCACTTCTTGACCAATCATACTGCAATTCGTTTCACTATGCCTTGGGTAGTATGGTGACCATAGTTCATATATTTTTTTTTTTGAATATATCTTCCAACTCATCCAGAATCCATCAAAATACTCTACAGAAGGCTAATTAATACCCTTGAGAGCCACAGCTTTACTGCCTCAGAAGCCAAATGAGTCCTAGAAATAATGGAAACTAAACAACTCATATATAAAGCACATCATCCTACGCCTTTAAATAGCACAATAAATTCAAATCAATGATCACCTATATCATAAATGTTTGGTTATGTGAAAGGACAATGATTTCATATTCCACCCAAAAACAGAGGTGACGGATCTCTAACTTCTAACTGAGAATCTCATCCAATCATAATTTAGTCAAAACCTGTATCCACAAAGTTTTCAATGTCAAATGAAGCAAATATCAAAGTTCTCTTCTAAAATTCCACCATAAATATACACCAATCAACAATTCGGACTAACCAATTTCCATTGACTTCAACATCACTCGTTCCAAAAGTTGATTCAATTGCAAACATAAAGCTTCCATGATCAAACTCAACCACAAGATTCTCCGTAGATTAATGTATAATAACAAATCTACTAAACAGTGTCACAAAAGAAACAAACAAAGAAACAGTGCTAAATACCTAGCCCACGACCAAAATAGATAGTTCATATAGACTATAACCACTAAGAGGCCGATAAACTAAGATTGTCAGGTTCTACACAGATCCTTGCCACATTCAATTCACCGCAACCAAGTTCTAATAACGATGTATGAAGTACGCCTGGCAACCAACTAGCCAAGTATTAACAAATAGGTATGATAACAGTAAATAAACATACCTCCTAAAGCTTGGAGATGTCCTGCCGCTGCCTGGTCCCAAAACGCGAAAGTCACATCAAAGGATCAATTTACAAAGGAAAACAAAACAACCGAAATCCTGAAAGTAGGCATCATAAAACTTCGTTCTTATACCACTAATTGGTATTAGATTAACTGGATTTAACACAAAAAAACAGGCATAGAAAAACAGCTATGATACCACTAAATTGGTATCAAATTAACTCGAAAATAATCATAAATCGAAACAAGATCGAAACTGCTCTGATACCACTAAATTGGTATCAGATTAACTCAAAGAATCCAAAAAGAAAAACAAGTATCGTATACCTAACTCTGATACCACTAAATTGTCACGCCCCAGAGGAGTCCCTGTCCGAAGAAATTTCGACAGCACCTCCCCTGTATGGCGGACAATCTGAAACTTTCTACATCCACAATATACCTCAGCCACACTCGGCTGGAATATGTATATACAAAATATAAACAGAACACACTTTAATATACTCAGCCTACTCGGCTGGACAAAAAAATAAAATAAGCACAGCGGAAAGAAAACGAAGAGAAAACCCACAAATTGCAAAGTTATCAAAACATCACAAATACCAAGTCCACACAACAAGTATCAAAACCTAGTTCTCACAACACCAAATCCAACGAATACGAAATGCAAGTAAAGAGAAACAGAACCAAAATCAATTTTTGAATATGACGCGGGACCCAGGATTGGCAGTCGGCATCTCTCCAAGCATCCATGACTCATCTATCTGTTACCAGGCGAAAGAAAATCATTTTATGGGGTGGTGAGTGTTGGAACTCAGCGGGTATAGAAAAGATAGTGCATGAACATATCAACCAATAAAGAATACCCAAAAGGAATACAGTCTCATAAGGGAAGTAGCATATACAAAATGAAACCATAATCAATGCTCATACCTAGAACCATATCCTAGGCTAGATATAAAAGCTCAAGAATGGTACTAATCGGCTACAATATTGCTCGTAACTATAGAGGTAATGTGTCAGACATATAGACATTTCCAATAAATACACCAAGGTCTATTCGCCTACAACGAGAGCATATCTCAACATAAGACAGCATATCAGCATAAGTGAGCAACAGCAAGAAGCAACGACAGCATAAATATACCACATCAGCATAAGTAAGCAATAATAACATACGTAAACAGCAGCAGCCAAAGCAGGCATAATAACAGCATATGCACGGATGGTCACCCCGCCCACCTCTCTGCACCATGACCCCTGTATGGTCGAGAGGCCGGATCAATGACAACTGTACCACCCAAAGGCCGCCACTCCCGCGAGTGACCGGATGGACAGGTGTTGAGTAGCTAACTAGCTACACAGCGAAGGGGGTCCCTGCTGCTCGCAACTCCAGCTACCACCAACTGCAAGTGGCCGAGAGCGACACGACAGGACAAGCGACATCAACTCCAGCTACCACTCTCACGAGTGACCGAGGATGCGGCATGCATGCAATGACATGATGCAATCAACGCAACAGTCATCATATATATATAAGCAGAAACGGGTATGCTACATGAAGCCAGCATACTCAATATCGTACATAAATAAGCAACAGTCAAAACCTACAAACATGATATCTATTATCTGTTATTGGTCATGGACATTAACAAGAGACTGTATAGATAAGGAAACGAATATCTCAAAGATCACGTGGAAGTATTAAGCACAGGAAAATAAGAGTGGAGTCAAGGTAAACAGTCCTTATCCAAAATAATTCATGCATTAAGGTCAAAGTACTAAAAGAAAACAAAGCAAGAAGTACCCGCCTTAAATGTTGACCGAGCTAAACAATCTCCACGTTGAAGTGCTCGTCTCGAATTACAGTCCTGTAAATCACATAATGTACAGTTTAACTGATTGCATATGACATTTATTAGCTAAACTAAATCCCAAACCCAAATAGATGTCTACTTCCTCTAATCTTTCTAATTATTGAATCCATTACATCTGAGAATTAATCTCATTCATAACCCGCCCTAGAACAACCCTCAAATATGACATGCCTTCCTGGACCGCTTCTAACCCAAGCAATGTTAGCTGATAAATGTAAGTCGAATTCTCATTAAGTATGCGAAGCATCTTAAATTCACCAAACTTTGTAGTAGTCTACAAACTCTACCATGGCACTACCAGATAGAAAGGTGACATGACAATTTTCTAGTTCAAGAACTATATAACTAAATATGAATGTTACATGCAGCAGAGGCTCCTCCCCATAAAACAAAAGAAACCAGCATCACCTATGTTACCTTAGCTCTAACTTCACAAGTAGCAAGCAGAATACCATAGAAAAAATCCCATAATCGAACCTACCCAACGGAAAAATGTTAATGGCAGACATAATACCTTGCATACCTTAAATCCGGCCGCTGGAAACCTAAACTAGCGATGGAAAGGAAGGTTCACACGACTAGGATCAAGCGGAGAAGGGAAATTTCATAGGTGAACGGGAGCCCCAGGCCGAATCTTCACTTCTCGGCGGTGATCTACTGGAGGAAAGGTAGGCCGGCGGTGCAGACCAAACTAGGGCAGAGGAGGCGACACTAGGGCACGGAAGAGGGAGATGGTGGAGGCTTCGACTTCCGGCGAGTGTTTGGCATCCGCGATGAGAGGAGGAGGAGGCGGCGCTGCGGCTTCAGGGTTGCAAGGATGTCGTCGACTGAGGGGAAGAGGCCGACGACGTCCGGGGGCGCTCGTGAGAGGGAGGGAAAGCCCGCCGGTAGCAAGTTTGGGATCTCACGAGGGGGAGAGGGCTTGGGGAAGAGAGGGATTCAGCGAGTCGGCGATGGATTCGGGGAAAACACAGGATTCGGCCAAAAACCTAGGTATCGGGTTTAAATAAAATTTATTAACTCCCACTTCCGGGTATTCCAAACAGGCTTTAACTAACTTAACTGTTCCACCCCTCTTAAACTCGTCATATGGGTTCCGATTAAATCCAAAAAAAATTCCCAAAAATTCCTAAAAATTCCATTAAGATTATTTCTCAAAAAATATTATTATTTAATTACTGTTTGGGTATCGTATTTGACAAGGCATCACACATCCATCCTCACCTCCTTGTCACCTTCCTTTACTATAGCTTTTCCTTTCCTTTATCTGCAGTAAGAGGAAATGCATCTATAAGTAAAATTGCTTAGTAAGCTCTATCTAACTCACAAAACTCGAGTACGCATGTAAGCTAAAAGAAATTTAGAAACTAAATGCTCATCTAATAGCAAACGAAACATAGCATACTGAAATACTAAACATGTAAGCAAATCTAAACAACATGTCAGTATATAAGAAAGCTAAACTTGCTGATTTTTAAACTTATGTGAAGCTTATTTCTTTTGTTTGAAAACTTATACTTTAATACTTCAAAATAATAATCAACTTTCTTCTTGGGCCCGACAACTGTACTTGCTATGCGCGCATCCCTAACTAGACCCGAGATAGCTAGTCCCGAATCTAGTAGGGTTTACTAGGTTATCTAAACCTAGGGACGACTATGGGAGCCCAGCCCAAGGACAACTGAGAGTCCTGTATACTAGGTTATCTAAACCTAGGGACGACTATGGGAGCCCAACCCAAGGACAACTGAGAGTCCAGTACAGTACCACTGATAAAAGTAAAATACTTGTTATCTTTTAATACTTCTAATATATAATGCCTCGGCATTTTAACGAGCACCTTGTGTGTCAAAATCCCTAAAGTCTTGACTTTGGGATCTACTTAAGGCCTTGGCCTTTTTCTTTCTTTTCTTCATCTTTCTTATACTTGTTAATACTTCTAATAAAAGATTACTTCTTTAAAAACTGAAATGTTTAAACAAATTCTAACTTTGAAATCCATAAACAAAAATCTGCATACTATGCTAATCAAAATTTTGCATACTATTCTAATCAAGATTCTGCATTCTATGCTACACTATTTCTGCATACTATGCAAACATAAATTCTACACTATAATACTTAACCAAACTGCACTATAATCTTTTTCTTTAAAAACTGCATTATAAGTTCCATCAAAAATCTGCACTATAAATTTTAAAGAAATCTGCACCATAAGCTCTTAAGAAATCTGCACTACAAGCTTAATTAAAAATCTACACTATAGGCTTAATTAAAATATGCACTATAAGCCTAATTAAAAATTTGCACTATAGGCTTAATTAAAATCTGCACTATAGTCTTAATTAAAATCTGCACTATAAGCCTACATAAAAATCTGCACTATATGCTTAATTAAAATTTGCACTATAGGCTTAATTAAAAATCTGCACTATAAGCGCTTCTCATGCTTCGAATTCAAGAAGAACAAAGGTCCGAAACTACTCCTACTGCAGGTGAGAAGCACTTACCTTGCTTCTTGGACTCACAACCGAACAAAAAGGGCTTCTAGGACCTTGGCCGGCCGCCGGAGATGATGCCCTAACTCCCTTTCGTTTTCTGCCCGAGCTCCGCCATCGTACGTAGAAGAGAAGGAGAGAATGGTTTAAGTCACGGGAAAACAGAGCATCAACTTATCCCTTTTTATAACTTAATATTTCTGTTAACTCCTTAAATAAATTCGCTACCTTTTCTAAACAGATAAATCCAACATCAACTTATCCCTTTTATAATCCAATATTCTGTTAACTATCTTAAATAAATTCGCTACTTTTTTTAAACAGATAAATTCAACATAAACTTATCCCTTTTATAATATTCTGTTAACTATCTTAAATAAATTCGCTACCTTTTCTAAATAGACAAATCCAAGATCAACTTATCCCTTTTATAATCCAATATTCTGTTAACTATCTTAAATAAATTCGCTACCTTTTCTAAACAGAAAAATCTGTTTGCACAACTGGTCAGCTAGGTTTTGATCGAGTTAAAGGTCGTGGGTTCAATTCTTGGCTTGGACATTTTTTGTCGAAACTTTCTTCGTTTAGTAAAAATACCAAACGACCTCCAAAAATTACATAAAAATACTCTAAAAATCCCTAGAATATTTCTATAGCATTTTTAAATATTTTTAAATTACTTTTAGGACTCTAATTGAGGAAATTTGGGGTGTTACAATTCTCCCTACCTTATAAAAACTTCATCCTCGAACTTAAAATAATTTTGTATATCTCTGTCTCATACTGTCCTCACGCTCCTAAGTAACTTCCTTGTGCTTCTGGTTCTAAATGACTTTCACTAATGGTACTCTTTGTTCCTTAGTCTCTTAACTTCTCGGTCCTCTATTATTCATATCGCATCGTACCCATTAGGGGTCCTTGGAAGGCTTGATATCTTCTCTATCCTTTCTAAACATACTTATGTATATGAATATAAGAGAGACAAAACTTCTATCTTACTAAAGCACATTTAAGCAATTACTCCATACTGCAAATAATAAAGAAAGCATATAAGGAAAACTTAAATATTTTCTTACTTGAAGACGACAAAGATGGTGCCGATGTGTGATGCTGGAGAATAGGAACTGCTCTGATACCAACTGTAACACCCCACCCTCCTCACTACTGGACTTAGAGGGCGGAGCGCTACTGGACTACTAACTTTACTTAACTATTCTTGTTCACATGTTGATAGTAAGTCCTAAAACTCTCGGAGAACTCAAAACTTACAATTAACTAGCAGCGGAAGACTAAATGACTCATCTAATACATTCTACTCAACTCTTTGTTAATAAATTCTTATGCTAAATCCCAAGACTTCTATAGTCCAGGCATCACACATCCATCCACACCTCCTTGTCACCTTCCTTTACTATAGCTTTTCCTTTCCTTTATCTGCGGTAAGAGGAAATACATCTATAAGCAAAATTACTTAGTAAGCGCTATCTAATTCACAAAACTCGAGTATGCATGTAAGCTAAAAGAAATCTAGAAACTAAATGCTCATCTAATAGCAAACAAAACATAGCATACTGAAATACTAAACATGTAAGCAAATCTAAACAACATGTCAGTATATAAGAAAGCTAAACTTGCTGAATTTTAAACTTATGTGAAGCTTATTTCTTTTATTTGAAAACTTATACTTTAATACTTCAAAATAATAATCAACTTTCTTCTTGGGCCCGACAACTGTACTTGCTATGCGCGCATCCCTAACTAGACCCGAGATAGCTAGTCCCGAATCTAGTAGGGTTTACTAGGTTATCTAAACCTAGGGACGACTATGGGAGCCCAGCCCAAGGACAACTGAGAGTCCAGCATAGTGCCACTTATAAAAGTAAAATACTGAGTCTCCAGTACAGTGCCACTGATAAAAATAAAATACTTGTTATCTTTTAATACTTCTAATATATAATGCCTCGGCATTTTAACGAGCACCTTGTGTGCCAAAATCCCTAAAGTCTTGACTTTGGGATCTACTTAAGGCCTTGGCCTTTTTCTTTCTTTTTTTTTTCTTTATCTTTCTTATACTTGTTAATACTTCTAATAAAAGATTACTTCTTTAAAAACTGAAATATTTAAACAAATTCTAACTTTGAAATGCATAAACAAAAATTTGCATACTATGCTAGTCAAAATTCTGCATACTATTCTAATCAAGATTTTGCATTCTATGCTACACTATTTCTACATATTATGTAAACATAAATTCTGCACTATAATACTTAACCAAACTGCACTATAATCTTTTTCTTTAAAAACTGCATTATAAGTTCCACCAAAAATCTGCATTATAAACTTTAAAAAATCTGCGCCATAAGCTCTAAAGAAATCTGCTCTAAAGAAATCTGCATTTTAAGCTCTAAGAAATCTGCACTACAAGCTTAATTAAAAATCTGCACTATAGGCTTAATTAAAATCTGCACTATAAGCCTAATTAAAAATTTGCACTATAGGCTTAATTAAAATCTGCACTATAGTCTTAATTAAAATCTGCACTATAAGCCTACATAAAAATCTGCACTATATGCTTAATTAAAATCTGCACTATAGGTTTAATTAAAAATCTGCACTATAAGCGCTTAATTCAAACTCCACACTATAGACTTAGGTGAGAAGCACTTACCTTGCTTCTTGGACTCACAACCGAACAAAAAGGGCTTCTAGGACCTTGGCCGGCCGCCGGAGATGATGCCCTAACTTCCTTTCATTTTCTGCCCGAGCTCCGCCATCGTACGCAGAAGAGAAGGAGAGAATGGTTTAAGTCACGGGAAAACAAAGCATCAACTTATCCCTTTTTATAACTTAATATTTCTGTTAACTCCTTAAATAAATTCGCTACCTTTTCTAAACAGATAAATCCAACATCAACTTATCCCTTTTATAATCCAATATTCTGTTAACTATCTTAAATAAATTCGCTACTTTTTTTAAACAGATAAATTCAACATAAACTTATCCCTTTTATAATATTCTGTTAACTATCTTAAATAAATTCGCTACCTTTTCTAAATAGACAAATCCAAGATCAACTTATCCCTTTTATAATCCAATATTCTGTTAACTATCTTAAATAAATTCGCTACCTTTTCTAAACAGAAAAATCCGTTTGCACAACTGGTCAGCTAGGTTTTGACCGAGTCAAAGGTCGTGGGTTCAATTCTCGGCTTGGACATTTTTTGTCGAAACTTTCTTCGTTTAGTAAAAATACCAAACGACCTCCAAAAATTACATAAAAATACTCTAAAAATTTCTAAAAATCCCTAGAATATTTCTATAGCATTTTTAAATATTTTTAAATTACTTTTAGGACTCTAATTGAGGAAATTTGGGGCGTTACACTTGGAGAGTCTCGGTTGCCGGTCCCACGTCACACTCGAGGATAGTTTCTTTTGGGTCTTGTCACTATTTGGATGTATATTAGTTTTGCGTATTTTGGTTTTGAACAAGTCGATGTGTTTTTAGAGTCTAGTTTGGTGGTTGTCGGTAATTTAGTTAGTGACTTTGTCGGTCATACATTTGTTTTCTTTTGTGATTTCCGCTGCGTTTACATCCAGCCGTGTAGGCTGAGTATTTATCGTTCTGTCCTCCGCTGTGTGTGTTTCTATTTTGTTCCAGCCATTTAGGCTGATGGTTATAGATGGTGGTTATGTGTTATTTCATTTTGTCCAGCCGGGTAGGCTGAGTATATTAAACTGCGTGTTATGTTGTTTCTATTTGTGCATATATTCCAGCCGAGTGTGGCTGATGTATTTTTTGTATGTAGTAATATTTCAGATTGTCACCCGTACAGGGGAGATGCTGCTGAAATTCCTTCTGGCATGGACCCCTCTGGGGGCGTGACAATATTAGTGGTATCAGAGCATGGTTCGAGTCAAATGTTGTGTTTTGTGTTTTGGAATTTCGATCTTGTTTCGATTCATGATTTTCGGTGTTCCGATTATTTTGTTTTCCCTTTGTAATTTGATCCTGCGATGTGACCTTCGAGTTGTGGGACCAGGCAGCAGCAAGATATCTCCGTGTTATAGGATGTAAGTGGTCTACTGCTAAATCATTTTCCTTACCTACTTATTATTAACAAGAATGGCACGAAAAGGGTCGACTGCTATGCATCACCGTGGACAGGGTCAACCACGAAAACAACCCACGGTATCGATGGGCCCCGAACCTGCTGGCCAAGAGACGGAGTTTACAGGAAACACGAATGAGGTTGATTCAGGTAGCAGTGATCGGAATCCTCCAACCTCTACTAGGGAGCATGAGTTACGGGCGCCGGGAGTACCACCTTCTATACCTGCTCCAGACACTACTGGTTGGGTGATGGATAGAGCCCGAATACCCTTGTTGGCCAAGTCTGTGAAAGATCGAACTACTCTGTTCCATGGGGGTGCTGACCCTTGGGCGGCTCGTAGCTGGTTGAAGAACTTGGAGGGCACATTTTGGTACATGAAGTGTACAGATGAAGAGAAGGTGGAGTTGGCCGCTTATCATCTTCGGGATCAAGCCGTCACTTGGTGGGACATGCAGAAGTCGATCTTTGGAGAACAACGTATCACGTGGCAGATGTACCGGGAGGCATTTGAGAGACAGTATTTCCCGGTTACATTTTGTCTAGCCCGTCGTCAGGAGTTTCTGAACCTCAAGCAAGGTGACCGTTTTGTGATGGAGTATAATGCAGAATTCAGTATACTGGCTGAGTTTTGTCCTCATCTGGTGGCTCAGGATTATGATCGGATGCATCAGTTTACTCAAGGACTTGCGGCATACATACGACTCAAGATGTCAGGATTTCCAGGTAGTTCTTATCGAGAGGTCTTAGATCGGGCGTTATTCATTGAGATGACTCAGCAACAGGTGAATATGGAAAAAAGTAATAATAAACAAGTGACACAGAAGAAAGCGAAAAGAGGTCAAAGCTCACAGGTTACTTCAGGAGGGTCCTCTCCACCTCAGAAGACAAGGCGAACCTCGGATGGGGGTTCTCGTTCCTCTCAGCGAGACCAGAAGAATAACTTTGGAGGGATCACGTGCTTTCAGTGTGGCTCCAAAAGTCATACCAGGAATGATTGCCCGTTGGATCACGCTATATGTTTTTATTGTAAGCTTCCAGGGCATGAGAGTCGAAATTGCACTCTGAAGGCTCAATTAGAGACGACTAAAGATACCACTCAGGGAGGGCGACCCACCCAGCCCCGACAGCAGAAAGGACCTCAGAGGACTTCGAACGCTTCATATCAGTCGCAACTGCCGGGGTCCCAGGGAAAAGTTTACCATATCCAGAGTCAAGAGTATCCAGTGATGCCAACGACCACGCAGTACTCTACTACGACGTCCCCTTAGCAGTCATATCCGGTACAGCAAGACCTTGCACTTCCATCTCAGCCTTATTCGGCATTCCAGCCACAGACTCAGCCTCAGTACCCGCAGCAGCAGCAGGGTGACGCTCCTCCGATTCCACATCAGTCTACTTTAAGGATGCCACCATCAAGTGCAGAGGTGGGACGGGGGTTTGCTGCCACACGGGAGGAGGCACAGCGGGCCGAGGGATTGAATTTCTGAGGTATTAGCCACTGTAAACATTTAGTGTAGATTTATTGATAGATACTGGTTCATTCGTTCATCTCTCGGGTATCTTTGGATAAGATCGGGGGTTATCTTTGGATCGCATGAGTTAACAGTATCGGTACCATCTAAAGGGGTATTTATTATTAGTCAAGAAGTCAAGAATGCTCTTTGGACTTGGATGGTCAGACACTTGTGATGGATCTACAGGTGCGAGAAAAAGGTGGGGTTTGACCTCATCCTAAGCTTAGAGTGGATGGCTATAAAACATGTCGTTTGTGGTTTAACGTGGTTAGGTCGTAAATTTGGGGACCAAATTTTTATTAGTGGGGGAGAATGTAAAATACGACAACAAATAATAATTAAATAATAAGGTTAATAGACGAAAAACCTTAATGAAATTTTTAGAAATTTTCTGGGATTTAATTAGAACTTGTATGATACATTTGGATGGGGATGCACTAATGGGCCCGATAAATGCCGGTTAGGAATACCCGGAAGTAGAAGTTGATTAAGGAATAAACTTAGGGTTTAATCATACTAAACCTAAGTTTATTTTATAAAACCCCCCCAGCCCTAGATTGCCTACCCGACATCTCTTCGCGCCGAACCACCGCCAAGCCTATTCTCCCGAGCCCCTTGCGACACCGCCGATCCTCTGCTCTCTCGAGCTACGGGTGCTGGCCTCTCTTCCTCCCACAAATGCCACAGCCGTTGGTCTCCTCCCCACGCGCAGGCACCATCTTCACCGGCGGCCTCTCCTTCCTTCCCTCGCTCGAGCACCACCACACAGCCGCCGACCTCCTCTCTTTGCGCTGCGCCCTCATTGATCCGGCAAGTACATTTCGTTACTAGGTTATGAGGTTGGGTAAATAGGGATTAGGTGAGAGGGGTTTCTATGGTTTTCTTATGAGGATGGCTGGATTTGTTAAGATGTGATTGAGTTTCTTTTTCTTTCAAAGATGTTCGTGATGGTATTGCTTATCTTCGAATCATCGATAGTTTTCTTTGGATTTTCTCGGCGGATTCAAGAATGTCTCGAAAATGTTTGGTTCTATTGGGTTTTCTCGAGGTATTTGCTGTCTCCATGATTTGTTATGCTGAACAGGTTAAGTTGTGTGAATTCCCAGTGACAAATATCTTCAATTCTGTTTTCTGTTTCTGGTGTTTAATGCGTTATCGAACTGGATTTCTTTTAAGCTGGTTAGGGGATGCATTTGCCTTTATTATGCTCTAAAGATTATGTAGGATTGGGAAGAATTTCGTTTGTTGTATTATCTTGATCCTTGCTTCTATTACTTGTTATATGGTGAATTATTGAGGAATTTAGTGTCTGATCGAGATTTGTTGTGGTGTTTTTTTTTAGAAGTTAAGTTGCAGATTTGTGATTTGGTTATATGTTAGCTAGTGGTATAATGTTACAAAGGAGATTGGCATCAAGGGATAGCTACGATATGACATATGTAATGGATGATATGTTAGTTAAGGTTGCAAGACAGGTGAGGAAAACCATTTTGATTGAAATGTTAGCAAATATTGTTGAGGTTAGCTTTCATACAGTGGGATTAGATACTGATTAAAAATCCTTATTTCTTTGGGATGTTAATTGTTGAATGAGTTGTATGTTTTGGGATTTCTGGGGATTTGGTTTCAAAATTTGGAGCAGATTTAATGGGTTATACTGTATTTGATTCATGTTTCCTTGAGGTAGTAACGTATTAGGTAGAGATGGGTGTTGCTGGTGATATTATTGTTTTTCTGCAACTTGCTGTGAATTAAGGATTTATTCATTGTATTTGGGTGAATCGAGGTTCATAGTTGAATTAGGGTTTTTCCCTAATTAAGTTAGGTTTCGGTTTAGCTAGTGTCGTTTATGAAATTAGCTAAATTGTACATCACGTGATTTGTAGGACGTTGATTGAAGACGGTTGACACAAATTTACGTATAAAGGCGGGTACTTCTTACTTTGATTCTCTAGTTCTACAAACTTAGTGCATGAGCTATTTTGGATAAGAATTACTTTACCTTGACTCCACTCGAAAATTTTCCTATGCTTGATACTTCCACTCAAAACCTTTGAGTTACTCGTTTTTATATCCATACAGTCTCTTGTTGTTGTCCATGATCAGTAGCAGATATTGAATAACATATTGGTATGCTTTAACTGTTGTTTATTTGTGTACTATATTGAGCATGCTGGCTCCATGTAGCATACCTGTTTCTGCCTATATATATATGATGACTGTTGCATTGTTCGCGTCATGTCATTGCATGCATGCCGCATCCTCGGCCACTCGAGAGGGTGGCAGCTGGAGTCGATGCTGCTTGTCCTGTCGTGCCGCACTCGGCCATTCGTGCGAGTGGTAGCTGGAGTACGAGCCGCAGGGACCCCGTCGCAGATGTAGCTAGTTAGCTACTATGCAACTGTCCCCTCGGCTATTCGTGTGAGTGGTAGCTGGAGTGGTGTACAGTCTGTCACTGACCCGACCTCTCGACCATACAGGGGTCATGGTGCAGAGAGGTGGGCGGGAGTGACCATCCGTGCATACGCTGTTATTATATTTGCTTGGGCTGCTGTTGTTTATATATGCTGTTATTGCTTATTTACTGCTGTTGTTTACATACGCTGTTATTGCTTGTATATACCTTGCTTGTTGTCTCTGTAGTTATGAGTAGTACTGTAGCAGATTAGTACTAGTTCTGCCCTACTATACCTAGCCTAGGATATGGTTTCAGGTATGAGTGCTTATTTTGGTTCTATTGTAGTATCTGCTATTTCTTTTATGAGACTGTATACTCTTGGCTCACTTTCTAGTTATATGTTATGTTCATGCACTATCTCTTTCCTTACCCGCTGAGTTCCAATACTCACCACCTCACAAATTGGTTTTCTTTCACCAAGTAATAGATAGATGAGTCATGGATGCTTGGAGAGTCTCGGCTGCCGGTCCCACGTCACACTCGAGGATAGTTTCTTTTGGGTCTTGTCACTGTTTGGATGTATATTAGTTTTGCGTATTTTGGTTTTGAACAAGTCGATGTGTTTTTAGAGTCTAGTCTGGTGGTTGTAGGTAATTTAGTTAGTGACTTTGTCGGTCATACATTTGTTTTCTTTTGTGATTTCCGCTGCGTTTACATCTAGCCGTGTAGGCTGAGTATTTATCGTTCTGTCTTCCGCTGTGTGTGTTTCTATTTTGTTCCAGCCGTTTAGGCTGATTGTTATAGATGGTGGTTATGTGTTATTTCATTTTGTCCAGCCGGGTAGGCTGAGTATATTAAACTGCTTATATGTTGTTTCTATTTATGCATATATTCCAGCCGAGTGTGGCTGATGTATTTTTTGTATGTAGTAATGCTTCAGATTGTCACCTGTACAGGGGAGATGTTGCCGAAATTCCTTCTGGCAGGGACCCCTCTGGGGCGTGACACTTATAGTGCAAATTTTAATTAAGCTTATAGTGTAGATTTTTAATTAAGTTTATAGTGCAGATTTTTATATAGGCTTATAGTGCAGATTTTAATTAAGCTTGTAGTGCAGATTTTTAATTAAGCCTATAGTGCAGATTTTAATTAAGCTTATAGTGCAGATTTTTATATAGGCTTATAGTGTAGATTTTTATTAAGCCTATAGTGCAGATTTTAATTAAGCTTAAAGTGCATATTTTTAATTAAGCTTATAGTGCAGATTTTTATTTAAGCTTATAGTGCAGATTTTAATTAAACCTATAGTGCAGATTTCAATTAAGCTTATAGTGTAGATTTTTATGTAAGCTTATAGTGTATATTTTTATTAAGCTTGTAGTGCAGATTTCTTAGAGCTTAAAATGCAGATTTCTTTAGAGCAGATTTCTTTAGAGCTTATAGTGCAGATTTCTTAAGAGCTTATGGTACAGATTTCTGTAAAGTTTATAGTGTAGATTTTTGGTGGAACTTGTAGTGCAGATTTTTGGTGGAATTTATAGTGCGGATTTTCGGTGGAACTTGTAGTGTAGATTTTTTTACAGCCTGTAGTGCAGATTTCTTAAGAGCTTATGGTACAGATTTCTTTAAAGTTTATAGTGCAGATTTTTGGTAGAACTTGTAGTGCAGATTTTTGGTGGAATTTATAGTGCAGATTTTCGGTGGAACTTGTAGTGCAGATTTTTTGTGGAACTTATAGTGCAGTTTTTAAATAAAAAGATTATAGTGCAGTTTGGTTAAGTATTATAGTGCAAAATTTATGTTTGCATAGTATGCAGAAATAGTGTAGCATAGAATGCAGAATCTTGATTAGTATGGTATATAGAATTTTGATTAGCATAGTATACAGATTTTTGTTTATGCATTTCAAAGTTAGAATTTGTTTAAACATTTCAGTTTTTAAAGAAGCATTCTTTTATTAGAAGTATTAACAAGTGTAAGAAAGATAAAGAAAAGAAAGAGAAAGGCCAAGAACTTAAGTAGATCCCAAAGTCAAGACTTTAGGGATTTTGGCACACAAGGTGCTTAAAGAAAATGACGAGACATTATATATTAGAAGTAATAAAAGATAACAAGTATTTTACTTTATTTAAGAGGCTAGTACTCGACTTCCGAGGTTGTCGTTAAACAAATCCAGGTGTCCAATTCCGAGGTCTTGGCCCTGGTAGACCGAGGTCTGCTCTTTTAGGATTGGTGACTCGCTACCCCAACCTATTAGGGAACACGCATAAGATGGTACTATGCCTGGGCCCAAGAAGAAAGTTGATTATTATTTTGAAGTATTAAAGTATAAGTTTTAAACAAGTGAAATAAAAGAATAAGTTTTTAAGCAAGCGAAATAAGATTCAGAAAGTGTTTAAAACTCAGCAAGTTTTAGTTTTCCTTATGCTAGCATGTTATTCTGATTAGCTTTACATGTTTAACATTCCAGTATGCATTGTTCTTTTGCTATTAGATGAGCATGTGTAGCATTTTCTTTAGAGCTTTCAGTTCTTGGATTTCAGTATATTTACATGCATATTCAAGTTTTTGTGAGTTAGACAGCGCTTATTAAGCATTCGCTTATAGTTTACATTTCCTCTTACTACAGATGCAGGAAAAGAAAAGATTTAGCAAAGGAAGGCGACAAGGAGGTGTTCGGTGATGTGTGATGCCTGGACTATAGAAGCCTTGGGATTTAGCATAAGAATTTATTAACAAAGAGTTGAGTAGAATGTATTAGATGAGTCATTTAGTCTTCCGTTGCTAGTTAATTGTAAGTTTTGAGTTCTCCAAGAGTTTTAGGAATTACTATCAACATGTGTGCAATGTTAGTTAAGATAAGTTAGTAGTCCAGTAGCGCCCCGCCCTCACAAACCAGTAGTGAGGAGGGTGGGGTGCCGCCTGTGGCTGATATATACTATGTATGTATTTCAGTTTATGGTCACCGGTACAGAGGAGACTCTGTCGAAATTTTTCGGTAGAGACTCCTCGTGGTTTCGATCTTACCGGTTAAGTAGAGTTAGTAGTTATGTAACGGTCATCCTTAGAGAGTAGTATAATATAGTAAGAAGGGTGGTCATTACAGTTGGTATCAGAGCAGTTCCTATTCTCCAGCATCACACATCAGCACTAGCCTTGCCGTCTTCAAGTAAGAAAGTACTTAAATTCTTTTTAGTATGCTTTCCCTTTTTGCAGTAAAGAGAAATCTTTAGAAGTATTTGTTTATATGTGCTTAAGCTAGATAAAAGTTCTTGTGTGAGGAACAACATGAGGTAGAAATATCCAAAATTGTTATAAGTTCGAGGACGAACTTTTTATAAGGTATGGGGAATTGTAACAACCCACGAGTCCTAATAGTACTTAAAATATTTAGAAATGCTTTAAAAATATTGTAATTTTTGGAGTTCGTTTGGTATTTTTATAAAAGAAACAAGTTGCAAAAAATAAAGAAAATTAGCCATGATTCGAACCTGCAACCTCCGGCCGAACCAAGTTTTAAGCAAATCCGGCTGACCAAGTGGTCAAGCAGGCGGTTCTGTTTAGAAAAGGTAGTAAAATTTATTTAAGATAGTTAACAGAATATTGGATTATAAAAGGGATAAGTTGATGTCGGATTTGTCTGTTTAGAAAAGATAGCGAATTTATTTAAGATAGTTAACAAAATATTGGATTATAAAAGAGATAAGTTGATGTTGGATTTGTCTGTTTAGAAAAGGTAGTGAATTTATTTAAGATAGTTAACAGAATATTGGATTATAAAAGGGATAAGTTGATGTTGGATTTGTCTGTTTAGAAAAGATAGTGAATTTATTTAAGATAGTTAACAGAAATATTAAGTTATAAAAAGGGAGAACTTAGGGATCATTTTCCAAAACCAAAACCTCTCCTCTCCTTTTCTCTCCCGACGTCGCGATTCTGCCGGAAAAAGGGTTCGTCTCGTGGCCGAGGGAGATTTCAGGAGATCTTCACATGGTTGTGATCCTCTCGTCAAGGGAAGCCGTGAGCACGAAGGAGGGTGAGCTTGCAATTCCATGAACTCTAGAAGTTTTCTTTCGGTTGTAAGCCCGAGCAGGTAAGTGCTTCTCACCTGCAGTAGGAGTAGTTTCGGACCTTTGTTCTTCTTGAATTCGAAGCATGAGAAACGCTTATAGTGCAGATTTTTAATTAGTCTATAGTGCAGATTTTTAATTAAGCTTATAATGCAGATTTTTATATACGCTTATAGTGCAGATTTTAATTAAGCTTATAGTGCAGATTTTTAATTAAGCCTATAGTACAAATTTTTAATTAAGCTTATAGTGCAGATTTTTTAATTAAGTCTGTAGTACAGATTTTTAATTAAACTTATAGTGCAGATTTTTATATAGACTTATAGTACAGATTTTAATTAAGCTTGTAGTGCAGATTTTTAATTAAGCCTATAGTGCAGATTTTAATTATGCTTATACTGCAGATTTTTATATAGTCTTATAGTGTAGATTTTAATTAAGCCTATAGTGCAGATTTTAATTAAGCTTATAGTGCAGATTTTTAATTAAGCTTATAGTGTAGATTTTTATTTAAGCTTATAGTGCAGACTTTAATTAAGCATATAGTGCAGATTTCAATTAAGCTTATAGTGTAGATTTTTATGTAAGTTTATAGTGCAGATTTTTATTAAGCTTGTAGTGCAGATTTCTTAGAGCTTAAAATGTAGATTTCTTTAGATCATATTTCTTTAGAGCTTATAGTGCAAATTTCTTAAGAGCTTATGGTACAAATTTCTTTAAAGTTTATAGTGCAGATTTTTGGTGGAACTTGTAGTACAGATTTTTAGTGGAATTTATAGTGCAGATTTTTGGTGGAACTTGTAGTGCAAATATTTGGTGGAACTTATAGTGTAGTTCTGAAAGAAAAAGATTATAGTACAATTTGGTTAAGTATTATAGTGCAGAATTTATGTTTGCATAGTATGTAGAAATAGTGTAGCATAGAATGCAGAATCTTGATTAGTATAGTATGCAGAATTTTGATTAGCATAGTATACAGATTTTTGTTTATGCAATTCAAAGTTAGAATTTGTTTAAACATTTCAGTTTTTAAAGAAGTATTCTTTTATTAGAAGTGTTAACAAGTGTAAGAAAGATAAAGAAAAGAAAGAGAAAGGCCAAGGCCTTAAGTAGATCCCAAAGTCAAGACTTTAGAGATTTTGATACACAAGGTGCTTAAAAAAAATGTCGAGGCATTATATATTAGAAGTAATAAAAGATAACAAGTATTTTACTTTATTTAAGAGGCTAGTACCCGACTTCCGAGGTTGTCGTTAAACAAATCCAGGTGTCCAATTCTGAGGTCTTGGCCCTGATAGACCGAGGTCTGCTCTTTTAGGATTAGTGGCTCGCTACCCCAACCAATTAGGAAATGCGCATAAGATGGTACTACGCCTGGGCCCAAGAATAAAGTTGATTGTTATTTTGAAGTATTAAAGTATAAGTTTTGAACAAGTGAAATAAAAGAATAAGTTTTTAAGCAAGCGAAATAAGATTCAGAAAGTGTTTAAAACTCAGCAAGTTTTAGTTTTCCTTATGTTAGCATGTTATTCTGATTAGCTTTACATGTTTAACATTCCAGTATGCATTGTTCTTTTGCTATTAGATGAGCATGTGTAGCATTTTCTTTAGAGCTTTCAGTTCTTGGATTTCAGTATATTTACATGCATATTCAAGTTTTTGTGAGTTAGACAGCGCTTATTAAGCATTCGCTTATAGTTTACATTTCCTCTTACTACAGTTGCAGGAAAAGAAAAGATTTAGCAAAGGAAGGCGACAAGGAGGTGTTCGGTGATGTGTGATGCCTGGACTATAGAAGCCTTGGGATTTAGCATAAGAATTTATTAACAAAGAGTTGAGTAGAATGTATTAGATGAGTCATTTAGTCTTCCGCTGCTAGTTAATTGTAAGTTTTAAGTTCTCCAAGAGTTTTAGGAATTACAATCAACATGTGTGCAATGTTAGTTAAGATAAGTTAGTAGTCCAGTAGCGTCCTTCCCTCACAGACCAGTAGTGAGGAGGGTGGGGTGCCACCTGTGGCTAATGTATACTATGTATGTATTTCAGTTTATGGTCACCGGTACAGGGGAGAGTCTGTCGAAATTTTTTGGTAGAGACTCCTCGTGGTTTCGATCTTACCGGTTAAGTAGAGTTAGTAGTTATGTAACGGTCATCCTTAGAGAGTAGTATAATATAGTAAGAAGGGTGGTCATTACATTACTGACAACTCACTTAATTAATATCTTAGCCCAAGAGTAGTACCACTCAACCTTATCATCATGTCGGACTAAATCCACCTGCAGGGTTTAACATGACAATCCTTATGAGCTCTTCTTAGGGACATTATCAACCTTGATCACTAGGACACAGTTTCCTTTTATAATCAACAACACACACTATAAGTGATATCTTTTCCCAACTTATCAGGCTTATTGATTTATCGAACTAAATCTCACCTATTGATAAATTAAAGAAATAAATATCAAATATATGTGCTTGTTATTATATTAGGATTAAGAGCACATACTTCCATAACAACTAAGGTCTTTGTTCCTTTATAAAGTAAGTATAAAAAGAAACGACCTCTAATGGTCCTACTCAATACACTCTAGGTGTACTAGTGTAATTATATAATTAAGATAAACTAATACCTAATTATACTACGACCTTCTAATGGTTTGCTCCTCTCCATCTTGGTCGTGGGCTATTGTTTATAATTTATAAGGTGCTGATAACATGATTCTCTGTGTGTGACACTACACACCATGTTATCTACAATATAAATTAATTGAACAACTACATTTATCATAAATGTAGACATTTGATCAAAGTGATTCTTATTTTTAGATAAACGTTTATGCGAAAACTGGCGTTTAGTATGCACTCTGTGATATTGCTGGGTGTATCTAAAAAAACAGTATAACCATTATCTAAAGAAAATCACGTTTTGAATATGCGTTTATGATAAATGTTGATAATTATATTGTGAATAATATGGTGTGTGTGTGATCGTGTTATCGTCATATAAATTATCGGCGAGATGAGTGCCGTTGGGTGTGGTGGTGGTTATCACCGACTTTGTAAATGAACAGATCGATTATTATGGGTGTGTGCTGTCGTAATAATAACGCGTATATTGATATTTATTCTTTAATTTATCGATAGATGATTGGCTCGATAAATGAATAAGCGATGAAATGATATCTGATTATGAAAACATGTCTGGTGATCTAGGTGATAATGTCCCGAGCTCGTAAGGATGTCGTGAACTTAATCGGCGACGACAGGTTGGTGGTCTGGACTAGATAATTAAGTGAGTTGTCGATAACTTCGTTAATTAGTGGACATTCGACATTTTAAACATAGGGAGACTAACACACTCATAATAAGAAGGAGCACAAAATGTAATTTGGGATTGGTGCGGTAGTTCAATAATAGTTCTTTAGTGGAATGAATTATTATTGATGGAATTAAGTTGTGTGTTCGGGGTGAACACGGGAAGCGTAATTTCATCGGGACACCAAAACCAATTCCTCCTCTCAATCCCTATCGTAGCCTCTTGTATATAGAGATTTATACCCACCTTTCTACCCACCTAAAGGTGGCCGGCCAAGCTAGCTTGGAGCCCAAGCTAGGGCCGGCCAAAGCTATTGGTGGAGCCAATTATAAGTGGTCGGCCAAAGCTTGGGTCCCAAGCTTAGGTGGTCGGCCACTAGAATATTAAAAAGGATCTTTATTAAAATTATTTCTTATGTGGATATCATGTTTTTAAAAGAGAGTTTAAAATTTAAATCTTTCCTTTTATAGCTTTCTACAAAAGATTAAGAAAAGATTTAAAATCTTTCCTTATTTGTAGATTGAAAGGAGATTTTAATTTTGAGAAAACTTTCCTTTTTAACCATGATCATAATTTAAAAGAGAGTTTTAAAAATTAAATATTCTCTTTTATTAGTTTCTACAAAAGATTAAGAAAAGATTTGATATCTTTCCTTATTTGTAGATTGAAAGGAGATTTTAATTTTTAAAGATAACTTTCCTTTTTGGAAATCATCCACATGTTTAAAAGAAAGATTTTAATTTATAAAATTTCCTTTTTATAATCACCATGAAGGGAAAAATTATTGGAGAAACTTTTTATAAATTTCCGGAAACAAATTAGGAAGTTTTAATTTTTGTTTTAATTAAAACTCTCCTTGTTTTGGGGAAATAAGTGGCCGGCCATATAATAATGAAAAGAAAAATTGTTTTTAATTAAATAAAATTTTCCATTTTCTTGGCAAAAGAATTAAGGAAGTTTTTAATTAAATTTCCTTATTTGCCAAGACCAAGGATTATAAAAGAGGGGGTAGAGGTACCTTCATGGTGAACGACTCTATTATTTTTCTCCTCTCTTTTTCTCCTTGGGTGTGGCCGGCTCCTCCTCTTTCTCTCTTCTCCATCTTGTGGCCGAACCTCATCTCATCCTTGGAGTCCTTGTGGTGGTCGTATCTTGCTTGGAGAAGGAGAGAAAAGGAGGCGATATTTCTAGCATCCCTTGGAGCTTGGTGGTGGCCGAACCTCTTCATCTTTGGAGGAGCTCTTGGTGGCCGAAACCTAGAAGGAAGAAGATGGTGCTTGGTGGTTCTCATCTCGGAAGATCGTTGCCCACACAATGTCCGAGGTTAGAAGTGGAATACGGTAGAAGATCAAGAGGTTAATTTTGCTTACAAAGAAAGGTATAACTAGTAATTGTTTTCCGCATCATACTAGTTTTCTTTGTATAGTTATTTTTGGAAATACCAAACACAAGAGGCATATGATTCTAGAGTTTTCAGATTTGTTTCGAAGTTGTGTTTCTTTTCTTTTATTTTTTGAATTTGTGATTCGATTGATCTTTTTGGTTAAACCTAGAGTTATTTAAGGAAATTAAATATTAGCTTCCCTTAAAAGGCTTTGTCTAGGTGGTGGTGGTTGCTCCTATATCCAAGAAGGTCATGTGCCTCGTCATGCAGTCCTGGAAGTCAATTTTGAAAATTAATATTTAATGAAATTAATAACATAGGTGGATTTGAATCAATAGTGTTAAGTTCCGCTTGCGATTCAAATCTAAACCATTAAGAACAGATAAGTTAAATTTGGAATCAATGATGTTAAGTTCCATCTGTGATTCCTAATTTAACTTCTAAAGAACACAATAGGTTATTTAAGGAAAGGTTCGACACTTGTACAAAAAATTTTGTACAATGGAACCAGTACGTTTTCCTCGGATTAACCAACAATTGGTATCAGAGCTAGGGTTTGCCTCTGTGTGTTTGGTTTTCAAATTAGGTTATGCACATGTCATACATAATTTAGGAAAGATAATAGTAGGATGTGCTAACTTTGTGGTTGCAGGCTCCAACTATTATGGCTTATAGATGTTGTGTGTGATTGGACCCTTGGACATGTCAAGGGCATTATTTTGTGTGTGCATGATTGTATGTAACTAATACAGCAGGAGCTGTATTAGCCCTAGGTTTTTAGAATTTTATTTTCGATCTAGATTATATGTACATTCCCTCGAGGAATATAGTATCGATATATGTAAAATTCTATTTTTGTCGAGGATCGGATTCTTGCGAGGCGTGGTACTTTTGGAGCACCAGTGTAAAATATGGTGCCCAAATAATAATTAAATAATAAGGTTATTGGAAAAATAATCTTATTAGATTTTTCAGGAATTTTTAGGAATTTTCTTGGATTTAATCGGAGCTCGTATGACGTATTTTAAGGGGATCAATTATTGGGTTTAGAGAAAGCCTGTTATACCCTTTAGTGGGAGTTGATTGAGAAATTAAACTTAGGGTTTAATTAAATACCAAACTTTATATTTTATTTATTTATTTTCTTTTTGTTCTCCTTTTCTTCCGTTTCTCACCCGACCCAAGCCACGCCGCCCTTACTTCTTCCCCATCTTGCCGATTTCCTTTCTCCCCTTCGCTTCCTCGCGTGTCCTAAGCCTGCAACGGCGGCGGCCGATCGGCGGCCTCACTCACCCCGCACCGGCAAAGCCTCCCTCTCCCATCAGCTCTTCGTCGTTGTAAAATACCGAAAAATAGGCGAATATTAATAAGGGATTTTTTCCAGAATTTTTGGACATTTTTCGGGAATTTTTCTGAGTTCATACGGACAAGTTAACGGGGATAAAAAAAAATGGGGGCCGGAAATGCCTGTTTTGGCTACCCCATTTAAGCGAGGAAATGTTTATAATTACATTTCCTTTTTCTTTATTTTCCTTATTTGTTTCTTTTTCTTACCTCGCCGAAAGCCCTGCGTGCCCGAGCCCCTCACCCGTGCCTCTCTTCTCCCTCACTCCCGAACCCGACGCCGAAAAGCCCTAACCACCGACGCTGGCGGTTTCTTCCCCCCGTGTCCTCCCCGTTGCACACCGCGAGCCGACTTCCTGTGCCCTAGTGTCGGCCTTCTGCCGCGACGCTGACCCCCTCTGCCGCCGGCGACGAGCCACCTCTCCGACTTCCTCTGTGCCGCTACCGAGACTCCTCTCGGCCGATTCTCTGTGCCGGCGACCGAGCCTCCCTTCCTCCCCACGGCAGAGCACCCCGGCAGAGCACCACTTCTCCCCTTACTGTGCCGTGCCTAGTTTAGGTTCGGCCGAGCCTTCCTCTGTGTCCTAGGTTCCGGTTGATGTAAGTTTGGAATGTCGATTTTGCATCTTCTGTTCTTGATCCGAACAGTGTAAATCGTTCCCAACTAAGAGTTGTTTCGTTCTTGATCCTGTTCTGGACAGAATCTGTGCGGTGGATTTTAGCAGTAAAGCTTTAAAACTTCAGCAGCAACGATCCTTGCTATTGAGCCACAGCGACTGTGGTTGAGGTATAGTGTAGGAATTGATCTTCGTTGTAGAGGATTTCTAATCGAGTTAGCAATAATTGTTAACTTGGATTCATGTGTAGGTTTTAATTGAAATTGAATAGTGGAATGATTAGGGTTTTCGCTCTAATTTAGGGTTGGAGAGTTTGTTTAACTAATTATAAGAATTTAGTTAAGTAAAAGTATGTCTATTGGTATTACAGGACTTTGACGCGAGACGAGCATCTCGACGTCGTAATTTGGACCAGATTGGACTATCCTAGTGGAGGCGGGTACTTTGACTTATGTCTTTTGATATGCATAATAAAGTGTTTAACAAATAGAAATGATTGTGTTTTCCATTTATTCTGGTTGGTCACTACATGATCTGATATATATTTGCTTGTTTACTTATTATGCACTGCATGTTATTATTTATCTGATCGTACATGCTCTAGAGGTAGTGACACAACCATTTTATACATTATGTTCAGGACCTAGGGTTTATTTGATACCCTATTTGTTTGTGTACTTTCCATTTGATTCATTATCTTGCAGTACACATTTTATATTTATGTATGGAGCATGCTATGCTATCTGTGATATTACCATGTTTAGTGTCATGCATCATCTTGCATGATTGCATGCTGTGCGTTTGTCTGCTCCATTATTGTCGAGCGCATCACCAGTTACATGCGTCTGTACACATCACCACTCATGGGTTAGTGGTACATCATACAGGTGTGTGGCAGTTCTGTTGTTAGGCTCCGCTGGTCTGGTGACTTAGCGTAGTAGCCGGCAGACGATTCTGCTCTGTTTGGCTCCGCTGTTATATTCATCCGCGTAGTAGCCAGCAGGCAGTTGGACTTTGTTTGGCTCCGTTGGTCCGCTCATGGGTAGTGTGACGCAGCGTGGTAGCCGGCAGAGATGCCTTCCCGTCATCGTGTACCGGGAGATGAGAGCATTGCGCTCCCCCATTTATGATTTGGGGTAGGAGTATGTGTGTACTCCGACAGCATCCCGTTCACTCGGTCACTCATCAGGAGCAGTGATGTCAGAGTGCACGGTTGTCACAGCCCTACCCACTCGGACTCACCATTGTGTGAGATGGCTGACTGGCGTCAGGGGTGACCATGTCATTGGCATCATATGCATGATGCATTTATTGTTTGTGTTTGCTGTATTTACTTGCTGCATTTATTTGGATGCATATGATTGACATGCATATAGGAATATGACACTCTCGGTCTGATGACCCACTTACCTTTATACCTTGATCCTGGTTAGTACAGTTTTCTCCTGTTTTTGTTCCAGATACATTTATCCTTCTTGTATTCAGGAGACTGTATGCTTGATTAGTGTTGTCTGTTATTTACTTTATTTTGCATATCAGTTGTACCTACTGAGTGTTGGACTCACCCCGCCTCCATTGTTGTTATATTTTCAGGTTGAGGCTGTCCGGAGCAGTTCCAGTCGCTAGTCCCCATCTGCATGTAGTGCTAGTCCTTTGCTGGTCTTGAGTTGTTATTTTATCTTAGTTTCTTTATCAGACTTTGTTTTTAGTCTTATATTGTTTTACTTATGGATATTGTATGGATTCTTATCGTTTGATGGATTTTTGGTATGATTTGGATTTATTCTACTACATGCCTGCCGGGACGGCAGAAGAGGTGAGTTCTTCGGATTTGAGCTTTACGAGTGTAGTTGAGTAGGGTTGATTTCGAGTCATCTTATTATTGCGTGGTTGTGTCAGCCAGAAGCTGAGAATTATATTAACTTCCTCGCGCCACCATCCGAAGCCCACAACGGCGTCGGGCGATCGCCGGCCTCGCTCACCCCGCACAGGCAGAGCCTCCCTCTCCCATCAACTCTTCGTCGTCGACCACCAGCGCCACCCGATGCTGTGCCCTAGCATGTAGTCGAGTCCACCTCTTCGTCACCGGCGCAGATCTGGCCATCGCCTTCACAGACTTAGCCGCGGACACCCAACCCTCGTCGGGAGCCAAGCACTCGATCCCACCTTTCCGGCGGAGCCCTAGCCGTCACTGTGCCGCCGTGCGATCATGCCAAATCTCGGCTTGAGGGCGTGCGATCGCGTCAGATTTGTGCGCCGCCGCCTTAACATCGGGTGCCACTGCCACCAGAAGGGAGATTCGACGCAAAGGAAGACAGGGCTGTCCTTCCCCTCGCTTGAGGACCAAGCCGAGTAAGGGAGGTCACCACTGGAGGGATCTCTGCTGCGGAGCCATAGAACTCTTCCCCTATCACGCGGATTCCTTCACTGGAGTGGTACCACGATCCTTGTCCCAGCAAGCTCGCTATCAAACATGGATGCATTGCTAAGGTTGGTTGTGACTTGGACGTTCTTGTCAACATTGCTGTGGTATGGATGTATTGCTTAATTGGTCATGTGGGTGGTGCAGATCCTATGTTTGATGAAATGCCTAATTCCTCGTGTTGTCTCTGTTCGCGTTGTCAACGCCGTCATCGACCACCATCCTTCATGAGTAGTTGTGGGATCAGTGAACAACTCGGGAGAAGAATAGCGAGCAAATGGTTAACGAAGCCCTTAACCTAAGCTTTGTTGATTTATGATCAGTGATGATTTAGGGTTCTTTGATTTGGAGGGCAGCAGTTATATCTAGCTTCGATCATTGTTGTGATACCATGCTCTTATCGGATCCAAGGTGAGAGTCTTACTTCTATTGCTGTGGCGATTGAATATCTTCGTCAAGCTGAGAATCGGATTTGGTAAGTTGAGAAGGTAATTTCGTGTATTAACCATATTTGATTTTAGTTGTGAAATGGTTAGAGTGTCCTAGTTCTAGTTAGTTGTGATTTATTTCTTGAGTGGATTTTAGTTTGTGTGTGATTATCATGTGGATGAGTTGTTATTGAGATGAAGGTTTATGGTTGATTTAGAGGAGTACATGATTTGTAATATAATCATAAGATTGATATCATGATTAGTAGTGATGAGTTGGATTAATCTGTGTGATATGTGGATTTTGGGAGATCTTGAATTATTGAGTTTTAGGTTTAGCTAGTTGTTGTATACGTGATTAGCTAAACTGTATAGCATGTGATTTACAGGATGTGGACTCGAGACGAGCGTCTTGAAGCGAGACTACTTGACACGATCGACAGATAAAGGCGGGTACTTTTTGTTTTATCTCTTTAGTATTCTGATCTTAGTGCATGAGCTTTATGTTCAGATAGTTGCTGTATCTATCTTGACTCCACTCTTATTTTTCCTGCGTTTGATACTTCCACTCAATCTTTGAGCTACTCATGTCTGTTTCTATACAGTCTCTTGTTGCTATCAATGATATTTAGTAGATACTATATTACTAGATATCAGATACCAGATACCAGATACCAGATACCAAACATTAGATATTAGGTATTGGATCTATGGGCACCTGATACCATGTTTATATGCTTTGGTTTGCTGTTTATTTACACACCTTACTGAGCATGCTGGCTTCATGTAGCATACCTGTTTCTGTTTATATATATATAATGACTGTTGCATTGTTCGCATCATGTCATTGCATGCATTGCCGACGATCTTGTCTCCCTTGTAGTTGAGGCGGTTGTTGGCCAGGGCCGCACGCTCGGCCACTCATGGGTAGTGGTAGCTGGAGCGTGCCGCTTGTCCTGTCGTGCCCCCACTCACACACTCATGGGTAGTGATAGCTGGAGTCGCGGGCAGTAGGGACCCCCATCGCAGACGTAGCTATTCAGCTACTATGCACCTGTCCATCCGGTCACTTGAGAGTAGTAGTGGCCTTTGGGTGGTGCAGTTGTCATCGATCGGGCCTCTCGACCATACAGGGGTCGTGGTGCAGAGAGGTGGCGGGGTGACCATCCGTACATACGCTGTTGTTATTATATCTGCTGGTTGTTTACTTATGTTGTTGTTGCTTATCTATGTTGATGTTACTAGCTTATGCTGTTGTTGTTTATTTATGTTGTTATGCTTTCATAGGTTGAGATTTATACCTGTGATATGTGTTTAGACACTGACTTACTTACTGTTGACATGTATATACCTCACACGATACCATGTAGTTATGAGCAGTACTGTAGCAGGACTTTGCTACACTTTACCTTTTACTACTAGCCTAGGATATGGTTTCAGGTATGGACACTTATTATGATATCACTGTAGTATCTGCTATTTCCATATGAGACTGTATACCTTTGCATCTCTAGTTCTTTACTATACTCATGCACTATCTGTCTATTACCCGCTGAGTCTTTATACTCACCACCCCGTATATTAGTAATTTCACCAGGTAGCAGGTAAAGGATTTATGGAGTCGCCTAGAGATCCTGTCCGCCAGTTCCACGTCACATTCGAGGACATTCTTATGATTTTGGTATTCTTACGCTATTTGTATTTAGTTTTGTTTCTTGTTCTTGTGTTATGTATCCTGTATTTGGTTTGATATTATTGTGTCAAGCCGAGCCGGCTCGCAGTTAGTTGATTTGTGTTTTGTGATCGTTGTTTGTGGTTTCCGCTGTGTTGATTTTAGTACAGCCGTATGGGCTGATTAATATATTTATATAACTGCGTGGTTGTGTTTATTTCTGTTCCAGCTGAGTGGACTGATTATATAACTGCGTGGTTGTGTAGATATATTCCAGCCGTATGTGGCTGATGTATATTGTATGTATGTATGCCTCAGATTGTCACCCATATAGGGGAGATGCTGGCGAAATTTTTCGGTAAGGACTCCTCTGGGGGCGTGACAATTTTTTTGGTATCAGAGCTACAGGTTTTATCAGGCCTATTTCCTGTATTTTGGTTTTTCGTGATTTGGTTTCTCGATGTGACTTTTCGGGATTTGGGACCAGGCAGCGACAGGATTCTCCAAGCTATAGGAGGTATGTTTGCATATTGTTATCTTACATTTCTGTTAGTGCATGCATAGTTGTTATGTTAGTTATGTTATGTATTAGTATGCTTTTGTTAGTACCTGTCCAGTTGTTGGTAGCATACATCAAATGTGTTGGGTCAATCACTGATCACGGTTGACCCTACTGGAGATCAAGGAATATAGTCTCATAGGACTTCTTTTACCATACCACTAGTGTTATTAATTTCTATTATCACTAGTCTAGTAGTGGTTAGTATCTGCTAAATATCATATTGTTTCGGTTCGTGGAGAACCAATTTCCTCGTATTGCTTTGGTTCATAGAGAACCGATTTACCCTTATTGACTTGGGTAGTAGAGGATTGATTTATCCTAGTTGGTTCGGTTCGTAGAGGACCAGTTTACTCTTGTTGCGGTTAGTAGAGGACCGATCTACCTTGGTTGACTTGATCAGTAGAAGATTGATCCGTTCTTGTTGGTGTAGATGGTAGAGTACTGAGTTAATTTTGTTAGTTTGGTAGTAAGAGACCGACTCACTCTATTTTATAGAGATTCTGATCCTCAGGTTATGTGTGCTGGTTAGATAACCTAAAAGTTACATTTGAGTTCATGACTTGTACTGACGGAGAATTGACTGAGTTAGCTGCATACCATTGCTGGCTTGACTAGTTTGTAGAGGATCGATGTACCCTATTCTATGGAGACTTTAACCATAGATTGTATGTACCTGGTAGGATGACCTTGAGGGTACATTTGGATAGATGACCCCCACTGACGTGGAAAAGTGTGGAGCTAGTTGCTTAACACTTACGAGATACTTTATATCTGTGGGAGGTTAGGTGTGATCCTGAGTCACTTCTTATCCGGGAGGAGTTTTTTAGGAAAACACTGTAACGCCCGCCCTCCCTGCTAACCCTAAGGGACGAGGCTACGATACTCTATGTACAAATAACAGCGGAAGACTTAAAATAATTTTCTTAGTTTAATAAAAACTTTTCTTTTGTTTTCCTTTTTATCAAATCCGAACTACACTATCAGTGCCTCAATAACATGATAACAACTTTAGTAGAAACATAACATCAAGTCCCACATACGGTACTACAATTCATGATACCAAAGCGTAGTTCTTTAAAAGTTTTAAAGCAGGTTCTTATTTGGTTGCCTAGCCACCTCCACACACATCTCCTTGCCTCTCCTGCTGCTCCTCTAGCTCATCCAGCTTTTTCCTTTATCTGTGGTACAAGGACAGTAAGCTGTGAGCACTCGTGGCTCAGTAAGTTCCTTTCCTACTCACTAAAACCGAAAATCATAATATAATCAAAGAATGTCTCAACATGGCATCACTTCAACTAGTCATGACATAATGTAACATACTCTTTTAAGCATATCATGCAACATGAAGAAATCATAACTAGTCATGGCATATCATAGCGTAAAGCATAGCATGAAGCATAACATAATCGTATCTAATCATGACATATCATCATAAGGAGTCATGGCATATCATACACATAAGCATATCATGGAACATAACGTAATCATATCTAACCATGGCATATAAATCATCATAAGGTATATGCATATGATTTTGAAAAACATGTATCCGAAAAACATGTGTATGTCTCATGATCTTTAAAACCATTTCTTCTTACATATATATATACTTGAACATAATCTCAACTTAAAGGGGTCCCAGCTATGTACCACTTACATATTGCGCGCAACCTATGTAGGTCCAAGGTAGCAAGTCTTGAACCCTACAAGGCAAACATACTAGGCCCGAGTCTTACTCCATCGACCTAGGGGCACTTAGGAGCTCATCCCTAACGAGGCCCGAGTCTTATTCCATCGACCCCGGGGCGCTTATGGAGTCCACCCTTGGTACAAGCCTTATAAAGTAAAGTACATGTCATACTTATACATATCATACATCATAAAAGCATGCATCACTTAGGCACACATCATATCATAAAAGTATGCATCACTTAGGCATACATCATGTCATAAAGGTATGCATCACTTAGGTATACATCATACCATAAAAGTATGCATCACTTAGGCATACATCATATCATAACAATGTGCATCACTTAGGCATAGATCATAAAAACATGCATATCTTAAGCATAAAGCATATCATCAAGCATGCATAATTTAACCACATAGCATATCATGAAAGCTTGCATATTTTAAGCACTAAACATAACATCAAAGCATGCATAATTTATCCACCTATCATAACATAAGCATGCATCACTTAGGCATACATCATACCATAAAAGTATGCATCACTTAGGCATACATCATATCATAACAATATGCATCACTTAGGCATAGATCATAAAAACATGCATATCTTAAGCATAAAGCATATAATCAAGCATGCATAATTTAACCACATAGCATATCATGAAAGCTTGCATATTTTAAGCACTAAACATAGCATCAAAGCATGCATAATTTAACCACATATCATAACATAAGCATGCATCACTTTCAGCTCATATCATATCATCAAAGCATGTAAAATTTACCCACATATCATAACATAAAACATGCATATTTTGAACCCATAACATATCGTAGAATTTCTCATCTTGTATAGTTCACAAGCATACATGTCTAAGCATAAAAGTATATCATGTGCTCATCCAATCATAAGGAACAATGTAACATGATTAATTTGGGTACTAAGCTTCCTAATCCTTTGGGTTCTTATCATGGCCGAAACCCTCTTAGGTGCCCATTTAGGTTTTAAACACATCCAAGCATGTAGAACCTAATTCATTCACATATCATTTTCATAGGAAGTATCATAACCAAGATTTACTTGGACTCTAAGTTCTCCAAGTCCTTAAACCTCATTTGGCCGAATCTTAACAAGTGTGAAACAAGGTTCTAAAGGACATAAAGCATGGAAACCTTAACCATATTTATAGCATTTGTTTCAAGGAATATGGTAAGCACAATTGAGTTAGTTCCTAAATCCTTTAAGCCCTTAAAATTATGTCATGGCCGAAACTTACAAGTACTCATTTAGGTTTTCAAGCAAGCATACAAGCATGTGAACTTACTCTAACATCATGTATAAATTCATCAATGGCATCATACAAGTGGTCATGACCAAAACTTCCCTTAGCATCAATTTAGGTCACTAACAACATATAGCATGTGAATTTTTAGCTTTCTACATTTCATATTTCATGGAGAGTAACATGAGCATGTTCAATGTAAGTTCTAGGGTTTCTAGGGCATGTATCCCTTCTTGGCCGAGACCTTAAGGTGTCCATTTGAATCATAGTTCAATATATAAGCATGTGAACACAACAACATGTTATCTCAATTTCTTAAGAAACATCTTTAACACATGAGGTCTAAATTTTTAGGGTTTATAGGTCTTTAAACCCTACATGGCCGAACCTCATCAAGCATAGAATTTGTTCAAATGGCATAAAAGCATAGAAAGTCATAACACATTTCATAACATGTATAAAAGTCAAGCACTATAAGCATACATTTAAATTGTGTCTTAGGTTTCCTAGGTTTTTCCTTTCTTTATCTCATAGCATATGTTTGGCCGAAACCTTCCAAGTGTTTAAACTAGGTTTTAGGTGGCCTAAAGTATGGAAAACCTAAACAAGTTTTATGGCAAAAATATCAAAGAACTATACATATAAATTTGGTTCACAACAAGCTAGGACCCTTGTGGTCATAATTATCATATATCATGCAACCAATTTTCCTATACTCTAATTAAGCATGGGAGCATTAAACAACTTTCATATCTTATTGTCATGGAGGTTTTGAGCATGTTAAAAATCTGTTTAAGATATTCTAAGCCATCCACCTTACCATGGCTGAAATATTAAGAGTGGTGTTCATGAGTTTCTATCAACATACAAGCATGCAACTTCTTTAAGAAACTCTATATTCTATCATATAAACATGGTGAGTTTAAATTCAAAGTGTTCCTAACCCTAAACCCTTCCTTGGCCGAAACTTGTGAGTGGGATACTTTTGGTTCCAAGTAACCTTCAAGTATGAAAACAATAATGGATCCTTAACCATTTATTTAGAGGGTTTTGTGCAAGTTAGGTAAACAAATAAATTCCCTAGCCCTTATAAAACCTTTTTGGCCGAAACTCTAGGGTTAGATACATCTCTAATCCAACATCACATATATATATAAATATGAGAGAAAACCTTCTTACAAAGCATAGAAAAATTATCATGAATCAAGGCTTATTTTAAACATTCCTAGGATCACAAGTCCTTCCTTTGGCCGAATTTTTCACAACTTTGTTCTAGGTTTTAAAATCCTCATAAAATCCAAAAACACATCAAAACTACTTGTACCACAGGTGAGGGGATATTTACATCCTTTTCGCTTGTGGTTCTAAAGTGTGGTGATGGAAGAAAGGGTCTCTTCTTCTTGTTCTCCTCCTTTGATTTCCTTTGGTAGCCCTCCTTTGTATCCTAGGAGGAACTTTGTTTTGGGGGTCGAAAATGGAGGAGAGGGGGCTGAGGTACTCGGTGATGGAGAGGGGAGAATGAGAGAAATGAGAGAAAAATCAAATCTTCTCTTCACATGCTCCCTTTTATGTTAAGGGGGAAGAGGTAGCAAAATTGGTTTTTTTGCTTTCCTTCTCCCTTAGCCCTTTTTTCATTTTTATATTTATTTTATTTATTTATTTGTTCTCATCATTCATGATGAAACAAGGGGGAATGAATCCCCTTAATTCCCCTCTTTAAGTCACGGCAAAGAAGAGGAAGAGGGAGAGAAAAGAAGGAAGGCAAGTTGCCTTTCTCTTGTTCTTTTCTTGTTTTCTTTTGGCTAGCTTTTACTCTCATCCTTATCATGAGTTTCCCTCCTTTGCTATCAATATATTATTCCTATCCCAACTGGTTATTACCCATTAATCCTATCATTTACATCATGAGAGGTTCAAGGTTCAATCCTTGACAACTCCCTATTTTTTATTTCTTTTTATTTCTTTTTGGTTCAACATTCTACTAATATTTTTCTAAGGCAAATTCATCATTCTCTTATTTTATCTTAAAAGCTTAGTGGGTGTTACAAACACCTCGATATGGATTTGTGATACATCCGGGTGACACCCGATGTATAGAGACTTAGAGCGTTTCTATTGGTTGAATGACATGAAAAAGACATCGTGGACTTTGTAGTTTGATGTCTAGTATGTCAGCAAGTGGAGGCTGAACATCGGAGGTTAGTAAGATTATTTCAGTAGATTCGGATACTGGAATGGAGTTGAGCGCAAGTTATAATGGACTTTATTGTGGGATTACCAAGACACAAAGAGGATACGAAGCATTGGGAAATCAGTGATTGGTTGATGAATTTGCTCTCTAGCTATTGATTTGTAGGATGGATTCTTTAGATCGAGTAGCAGGATTATATGATAGAGAGATTACTGAACCTCAGGGTATATCTCTGAGTATTGAATTGAATGGAGATTCACGATTCACATCACGATAGTGGCAGATTTTACAGCAGACCATGAGTATAAAATTCTATTTTAGAACCGCTTACATCTTTAGATAGATGAACAGACTGAGAGCTTAATGTGGATGTTAGAGGATTGGCTGATACTAGGTGTTGTGGATTTTGGAGATGATTGATTTACTCATAGTTGGCTAGACAACAGTGTGAGAGTAGCGGAAGCAGGATGAGCTCATAACCCACAAAGTCATACCTTGCAGTTAGAGGTTTGTTAAGGATATTTGGATGGAGCTGTATATGAGTATGTTGTTGGATTGTTACACTTAGATGTGGATCCCTGAGTTGAGCAGTAAATTTGGGGACCAAATTTTTATTAGTGGGGGAGAGTGTAAAATACGGTGCCTAAATAATAATTAAATAATAAGGTTATTGGAAAAATAATCTTATTAGATTTTTCAGGAATTTTTAGCAATTTTCTGGGATTTAATCGGAGCTCGTATGACGTATTTTAAGGGGATCAATTATTGGGTTTAAAGAAAGCCTGTTTGAAATACCCTTTAGTGGGAGTTGATTGAGGAATTAAACTTAGGATTTAATTAAATACCTAAGTTTATATTTTTTTTATTTATTTTCTTTTTGTTCTCCTTTTCTTCCGTTTCTCACCCGACCCAAGCCACGCCGCCCTTTCTTCTTACCCATCTCGCCGATTTCCTTTCTCCCCTTCGCTTCCTCGTGCCACCATTCGAAGCCCGCAACGGCGTCGGTCGATCGCCGACCTCGCTCACCCCGCACCGGCAGAGCCTCCCTCTCCCATCAGCTCTTCGTCGCCGACCACCAACGCCACCCGACGCTATGCCCTAGCATGTAGTCGAGTCCACCTCTTCGTCACCGGCGCAGATCTGGCCATCGCCTTCACAGACTTAGCCGCGGACACCCAACCCTCGTCGGGAGCCAAGCACTCGATCCCACCTTTCCGGCGGAGCCCTAGCCGTCACTGTGCCGCCGTGCGATCATGCCGGATCTCGGCTTGAGGGCGTCCGATCGCGTCAGTTTTGTGCGCCGCCGCCGTATCATCGGGTGCCACTGCCACCGGAAGGGAGATTCGACGCAAATGAAGACAGGGTTGTCCTTCTCCTCGCTTGAGGACCCAGCTGAGTAAGGGAGGTCACCACCGGAGGGATCTCTGCTGCGGAGCCATAGAACTCTTCCCCTATCATGCGGATTCCTTCACTGGAGTGGTACCACGATCCTTGTCCCAGCAAGCTCGCTATCAAACATGGATGTGTTGCTAAGGTTGGTTGTGACTTGGACATTCTTGTCAACATTGCTGTGGTATGGATGTATTGCTTAATTGGTCATGTGGGTGGTGCAGATCCTATGTTTGATGAAATGCCTAATTCCTCGTGCTGTCTCTGTTCGCGTTGTCAACGCCGTCATCGACCACCATCCTTCATGAGTAGTTGTGGGATCAGTGAACAACCCGGGAGAAGAATAGCGAGCAAATGGGTAATGAAGCCCTTAACCTAAGCTTTGTTGATTTATGATCAGTGATGATTTAGGGTTCTTTGATTTGGAGGGCAGCACTTATATCTAGCTTCGATCATTGTTGTGATACCATGCTCTTATCGGATCCAAGGTGAGAGTCTTACTTCTATTGCTGTGGCGATTAAATATCTTCATCATGCGGAGAATCAGATTTGGTAAGTTGAGAAGGTAATTTCGTGTATTAACCATATTTGATTTTAGTTGTGAAATGGTTAGAGTGTCCTAGTTCTAGTTAGTTGTGATTTATTGCTTGAGTGGATTTTAGTTTGTGTGTGATTATCATGTGGATGAGTTGTTATTGAGATGAAGGTTTATGGTTGATTTAGAGGAGTACATGATTTGTAATATAATCATAAGATTGATATCATGATTAGTAGTGATGGGTTGGATTTATCTATGTGATATGTGGATTTTGGTAGATCTTGAATTATTGAGTTTTAGGTTTAGCTAGTTGTCGTATACGTAATTAGCTAAACTGTATAGCATGTGATTTACAGGATGTGGACTCGAGACGAGCGTCTTGAAGCGAGACTACTTGACACGATCGACAGATAATGGCGGGTACTCTTTGTTTTATCTCTTTAGTATTCTGATCCTAGTGCATGAGCTTTATGTTCAGATAGTTGCTATATCTATCTTGACTCCACTCTTATTTTTCCTGTGTTTGATACTTCCACTCAATCTTTGAGCTACTCATGTCTGTTTCTATACAGTCTCTTGTTGCTATCGATGATATTTAGTAGATACTATATTACTAGATATCAGATACCAGATACCAAATACCAGACATTAGATATTAGGTATTGGATATATGGGCACCTGATACCATGTTTACATGCTTTGGTTTGCTGTTTATTTACACACCTTACTGAGCATGCTGGCGTCATGTAGCATACCTATTTCTGTTTATATATATATAATGACTGTTGCATTGTTCGCATCATGTCATTGCATGCATTGCCGACGATCCTGTCTCCCTTGTGGTTGAGGTGGTTGTTGGCCAGGGCCGCACGCTGGGCCACTCATGGGTAGTGGTAGCTGGAGCGTGCCGCTTGTCCTGTCGTGCCCCCACTCGCACAATCATGGGTAGTGATAGCTGGAGTCGCGGGCAGCAGGGACCCCCGTCGCAGACGTAGCTATTCAGCTACTATGCACCTGTCCATCTGGTCACTCGAGAGTAGTGGCGGCCTTTGGGTGGTACAGTTGTCATCGATCCGGCCTCTTG
The DNA here is from genome assembly GCF_018446385.1 of Zingiber officinale. Classification (NCBI taxonomy): domain Eukaryota; kingdom Viridiplantae; phylum Streptophyta; class Magnoliopsida; order Zingiberales; family Zingiberaceae; genus Zingiber; species Zingiber officinale. The sequence continues at coordinate 70,321,656 of NC_056005.1, read as the reverse complement.
ACCATATAGGGGTATTGGTGCAAAGAGGTGGCGGGGTGACCATCCGTACATACGCTGTTGTTATTATATCTGCTGGTTGTTTACTTATGCTGTTGTTGCTTATCTATGTTGCTGTTACTAGCTTATGCTGTTGTTGTTTATTTATGCTGTTATGCTTACATAGGTTGAGATTTATACCTGTGATATGTGTTTAGACACTGACTTACTTATTGTTGACATGTATATACCTCACACGATACGATGTAGTTATGAGCAGTACTGTAGCAGGACTTTGCTACACTTTACCTTTTAATACTAGCCTAAGATATGGTTGTAACGACCCAAATTTCCTCATTTTGAGCTCCAAAAATAATTCAAAAATATTTTGAAATGCTATAGAAAAATTCTAGAGATTTTTAGGAATTTTAGAGTATTTTTACACAATTTTTGGAGTTCATTTGGTATTTTTACCAAAAGGAAGAAGTAAAATAATAATAATAATAATAATAATAATAATAATATATGTTGCGAAGCCGGGTTTTGAACCCAAGATCACGGACCCGAACCCAAGTCTTAACGAACTCAGCCCAACCATCTGGTCTACGAATGTTTTGTTAATCATATATGGAGCGATATATATTTAACTAGTAGTTAAGAACAGTAAAATAAATTGAAATAAAAAGGGCGCAACGGAGGATTTGAACCTACGACCCTTGACTTAAGCAAAACGCAGCCAACCAACTGTGCCAGCGGGCTTTGTTAATTTAGGAAGGAGCGGAATATATTTAAGTTATAGTTGATAATAAAAACCCTAGTATAAGAAAAAGGAACTTAGGTATTATTCCGAACCTTTCTCCTCACCTCTCGCGTGCGCCGTTTCTGCCCGAGGGAGAATGAAAACGAAGACGACCTAGGGCACGTCTCCGACAGCCGACGAGCACCGTTTTCCGGCTGGACTTCACCCGTGCATGACAACATCGACGAGAGGAGCTCGGAAACGCAAAGAAGCCGTCGGAATTTGAAGCTTCTCCGAACCCTAGAGCCTTCCTCTTCCGGTTGTAAGTCCCAAACGCAAAGGGTAAGTTGCTACTCACCTGCGGTAAGAGTAGTTCCGAGTCGATTCAGTGTTTTCTTTGAGGTTTCGGAATTTGATTTCACTTTTTATCACCCACAGCATGTTCCTTTATTTCGGATTGAGTTTGGGCTGAATTTATGCTTCTAGGGATTTAGTTTCTGTGTTTCGGATTCTTGTTAGCCTCTCGTTTTTGATTTCAAAGCATGTTCTGGGAAGGTTTGTCTTTAAAATGCTGCGGCGAGTTTTATAAAGAGAATAGAAGAGAATTGAATGAACTAAGTATGTAGTTAACCTCCCCAGCTCTTATAATCTGCACCTTATATTTAGATAGTCTTTGTTTGTTGCTATCACAATGTGCACAGTCACTTCGTTTTAAGCCTTTCAAGTTTTGGTTAGTATGGAAAGTTGCTGCCGTGAAGTTTGATGCAGAATTGTGAGATTTGGGATTTCATTTTTCATATCTAGTAATGTTGCTGGATTGTGTAAGCATAGAATAAGGAGGTTAGAGAATAATTGAGAATAGCTTATGTGTTTTAAATTCTGCAGCTTTGGGATGGTATAATAAATTGTAGGTGTTGAGTCCTTCTCCTATTGGGCATGGCATGGGTAATTAGGTTTATGGATTGAAGTAAGATTTCTTGTGAATTCATTTGGATTTCCGAACAGTGCATGTTTCCATAAGGAATTAGTGTAGGGTTCTGATATGGCATGTTTAAGGATTTCTGATGCTTTATAAAGGTATAAGCTTGAACCAGTTTTACATAGGTTTGTTTAAGATTCCAGTTACAAGGTTATAGCTAATTCTTGATGATGTTTTTTTTTTAGGTTAGCTTAGTCTAAAGGGCTTGATGTCGTGAGTTTGTTTTTAGGAAGATAAGAAGGGGTTTTAATGGATTCGATTTATGTTTTCTCTTTGAAACCATGATGGTGTTGTTGGGTTGAATTTGAAGAGTTTTGGTATTCTTTGATTGGCTCAAATTTTTGGACAGAATTAGGTAAGTTGATTTCTGATTTCTATCTTGTGTTGGTTCTTCAAGATAGTTTATAGTTTTGGGGACAAGTAGTGATAATCCTTTGATCTCCACAGTATGCTTAGCTCGATTCCCTCTGCATGCCCTAGTAGTTGTATTTGTTTTACTTTCACAGCTTGATCTCCACAGCATGTTTAGCTTTGCTTTCACAACATGTTTAAGTTGTTTTATTCTTTGCAGCATAGCCTAAGGAGCATGGTTGTGCTATGAAACCTTAGAATTTGTAGGTAGAAGGGATGGTAAACTGGCCCATTTAATCTGTTTAGGGGTTTATGAGAAGTTCTAAGCAAAGCAAGTTCAAGGTCATGATGGGATCCCAAATTTCAGTATTTGAGGATTAAGAGCACACCAAGTGTTTGAATAAATGCCAAGACATTTTATTATAAGAAGCATAAGTATTTAAGCAAGTTTTTTTTATAGAGGTTTAAGTTCCAATAAGTTTAGATATTTTTGTACCATTATGATCTATGGTTTCTTGTTGATGAGAGATGATAAGGTTTAATTAGTGGAGATTAATTCCAGGCCGCTTGGTATTTAGTAATTAAAGTTAGTTAATTAACAAGGTTTTGAGGTTGTTTAGCATTTGTGTAATATGTAACAGATTTATTGAAGTAATACCTCTGAGTTAAAAGATCGAACGATGAAATATTAAAGATAGATTGAATTACTTAGTGTCGTCTGAAGTTTGATTGATTAACTAGTTAGTTAGTCTAATTAAAAGGAGTATTGGAGTATTAATCCGATTAACAAGTATTAGATGAATTTATTGGGATTAATAATTCGATTAAAAACAAACTAGGAGATTGTTGGCATACTCACTGTAGATGTACCACTATCGTTTGGTAGTAAATATGTAACATGACTTCCTCTGTAAGGAAATATTAGAAAGGATGACACGGATTACATGATTTCTGTAGATATACCTGATGTGTTTTGCCATTTATATGATGGGTTAAGTAGTAGATGATGGGTTAAGAATAGAACAACCCTTCCTTTGTGCATTTCTGCATATACGGGCAGCTTCACTTGGAGCATAGAACAGCCCTTCTCCTTGTGCATTTTTGCAGACATGAACAGCTCCATTCAGAGCTTAGAACATCCACTTCTTTTACAGATTTTATTAAGTGTATAAGTATAGCATGCAGATTTTTATAAGTATAGTATGCAGATATTTATAAGTAGATTTTTATAAGTATAGCATGCAGATTTTTATAAGTATAATATGCAGATTTTAATAAGCAAATTTTCATAAGTATTGCTTGCAGATTTTGATAAGTATTGCGTGCAGAACTCCAATCTTAGAACAGATTTTTATTAAGTTTAATATGCAGAATTTTATTAGCATAGTAGGCAGATTTTTGGTTTAAGCATTTCAAGTTAGAATTTGCTTAAACATTTCAGTTTCTTTTAAAGGAAGTATTCTTTTAAAAGTATTAACAAGTATCAGAAGATAAAGAAAAGAAAGAAGAAGGCCAAGGCCTTAAGTAGATCCCAAAGTCAAGACTTTAGGAATTTTGGCACACAAGGTGCCTATTAAAATACCAAGACATTTAAAGAAGAAGTAATTAAGATAATAAGTATTTTACTTTTAAGAAAAGGCTAGTACCCGACTTCCGAGGTTGTCGTTAAACAAATCCAGGTGACCGTTTCCGAGGTCTCGGCCCTGGTAAGACCAAGATCTTTACCCTGTAGGACTACAGCAGTCTCTACTAGGGAGCGCGCATAAGATGGTACTACGCCTGGGCCCAAGACAAGAAGAAGTTGATTATTATTTTGAAGTATTATAAGTATAAGTTTTTGAACAAGTAAAATGAGTTTTACATAAACATAAAGTATTAAAGATTAAGTTTAGAACAAATGAAATAAGTTTCATATAGTTCTAAAAATCAGTAAGTTTAGTTCTTTATTCTACCATGTTTATCTAGTAGATGAGTAGTTTTTCATATTTACCTATTAGATGAGCAGCATGATTAGCTATTAGAATTACATGAGTAGATTCCTTAGCTTTTTTTTGCTATTAGTTTGACATGAGCAGTTATGTTTATGCTTTATTTCTTTTTAGAGCATATGGTTTCTAGTTCTTTTCGTATACATGCACATTCATGTTTTTGTGAGTTAGATAGCGCTTACTAAGTAAATTTTGCTTATAGATTGCACTTCCTCTTACTGCATATACAGGAAAGGAAAAGATATAGAAAGGAAGGCGACAAGGAGGTGTTCGAAGGATGTGTGATGCCAGGACTATGGAAGCCTTGGGACTAGGAAAGAAGTTTTATTTTAGTTTCCATTGTCTTTTGCTATGTTAGGAGTATTTGAGATAGTATTTGTTATTTTGATGTGATTAGGACATAGTAGAAGAATTGTAATCTTGTGTGATGATTTTTGGTGTTGTTCTCTTTTGTTTTGGATTTATTAAACTGCGTGAGAGTCTGTTACATGTTCCAGCCGTCTGTGGCTCTGTATATTGTGTTTGTATACCAGTTTAAGTTCACCGGTACAGTGGAGATTCTGCCGAAATTTTTCGGTAGGGTTTCCTTGTGATTTTAATCATACCAATTAAGTAGAGTTAGTAGTTAAGTAACGGTCACTCTTAGGTAGTAGTAGTTGTAAGAAGGATGGTCGTTACAGTTGGTATCAAAGCAGTCCCCATTCTCCAGCATCACACATCAGTATCATCCTTGCTGTCTTCAAGTAAGAAAGTATTTAAGTTCTTTCTTTATTGCTTTCCTTTATTATTATTTGCAGTATAGAGTAATTATTTATAAGTGATTAAGTCAGATAAGAGTTTTTGCTGTTTGCTTTATTCATATACAAATAAGTATGTTTAGAAAGGGTAGAGAAGATACCAAGTCTTTTTCTCTGTATAACTAGATGTCAGGAAGAGGACATCCCCGTACCGTTCATACTGAGAACCAAGATCAGGAGAACGAAGAGTTTAGATCAACTTAGCCCAATCTCTCTGGAATTGTTGCCCAACTCTAGAGACAAGTAGTAGAGCAGCAACAAGTGATTGCCAACTTGATGACCAATCAACAGCCAGTTCCTCCAACTCCCCCCAACCATCAATGTGGAGACCCCAGTGGTGACTGAAGTCCCATCAGCTGCCCTGGAAGTCGCCATAGCACCTAGGAGACAAGAAGCATACCTGATACAGTGGCTGAAGCTGAAGCCAGAAAGTTTCTCAAGCACTACTGAGCCCTGGAATGCCCAAGCTTGGTTTAAGATACTGGAGAGCACCATGGAGCTTCTTGACTGGCCAGAAGTCGAGAAGGTCAAGTGTGCCTCTTTCTGCCTATCTGGAGATGCTCGTATGTAGTGGGAGAGAGTTAAAAGTAAGAGAACAGTCAACCAGATGAGCTGGGCTGATTTCCAGTCAGAGTTTTACGAAGAGTTCTTCCGCCAACGGATCACCAATAAACATTATGAGGGGTTTATGGAATTTAGACCAGGTGACCTACCAGTAGAAGAAGCGGTCAAAAGATTCAACAGACTAGCTCGTCTTTGCCTAGAATTAGTAAGTACAGAGAAAGAACGAGTCAAATTGATGCTCCGAAGGCTGAGACCAGAAATAACACTTAATGTGAGTAATGAAACTCACCGACCACAGATTGATGAAGAGCTGGTCAGCAGGGTATTAGTGAGCACTATCTGAACAACATTAAGACACAACAAATGCAACACAAGTCAGTCGAGATCGAAGACAAGACAGTGGAGAAATAAGGACCTCAGTCAAGTAATCAGAACTGGAAGAACAAAGATAACAAGAAAGACCCAAGCAGGAAGATGTTCGGGTGGTTTGTGAGTATCCAAAGGTATTTCCAGAAGGGCTACTTGGACTACCTCCCAACAGAGAAGTAAAGTTTGAAATTGAGTTGTTTCCTGACACCAGTCTAATTTCAAAAGCTCCATACCGAATGTCTTCAGCAGAGTTAAAAGAGTTACAAGAACAATATTATGAGCTACTTGACAAGGGTTCTATCCGCCTTAGTCATTCACCCCGGGGAGCTCCAGAGTTTTTCAGTAGGAAGAAAAACAGATCTATGCGGATGTGCGTAGATTTTAGAGCACTGAGCAAAGTAGCAATTAAGGACTAGTACCCTCTTCCCAGAATAGATAATCTATTTGATTAGATAAAGAGGGCAATAGTATTCTCTAAAATAGATCTGCGTTCTAGTAACCATCAGTTGAAAGTGAAAGGAGAATGAAGAGTCCATAACAGTTTCCAGTCTCCGATATGGACACTACGAAGTTGTAGTCATGCCATTTGGTGTGACCAGTGCACCTATGGTCTCCAGAGACTTTATAACAGGCCTTCCAAGGACCACTAACGGATATGATTCGATATGAATGATAGAGGACCGAGAAGTTAAGAGACTAAGGAACAAAGAGTACCATTAGTGAAAGCTATTTAAAACCATAAGCATGAGGAAATTATTTAGGAGCGTAAGGACAGTATGAGACAGAGAGATCTAGAATTATTCTAAGTTCGAGGACGAACATTTTATAAGGTGTGGGGAATTGTAACGACCTAAATTTTCTCATTTTGAGCTCCAAAAATAATTCAAAAATATTTTGAAATGCTATAGAAAAATTCTAGAGATTTTTAGGAATTTTTACAGTATTTTTACACAATTTTTGGAGTTTGTTTGGTATTTTTACCAAGAGGAAGAAGTAAAAATAATAATAATAATAATATATGTTGAAGCCGGGTTTTGAACCCAAGATCATGGACCCGAACCCAAGTCTTAACGAACTCAGCCCAACCATCTAGTCTACGAATGTTTTGATAATCATATATGGAGCGATATATATTTAACTAGTAGTTAGGAACAGTAAAATAAATTGAAAAAAAAAGGGCGCAACGGAGGATTTGAACCTGCGACCCTTGACTTAAGCAAAACGCAGCCAACCAACTGTGCCAGCGGGCTTTGTTAATTTAGGAAGGAGCGGAATATATTTAAGTTATAGTTGATAATAAAAACCCTAGTATAAGAAAAAGGAACTTAGGTATTATTCCGAACCTTTCTCCTCACCTCTCGCGTGCGCCGTTTCTGCCCGAGCGAGAACGAAAACGAAGACGACCTAGGGCACGTCTCAGGCGGCCGACGAGCACTGTTTTCCGGTCGGACTTCACCCGTGCGTGACCACCTCGACGAGAGGAGCTCGGAAACGCAAAGAAGCCGTCGGAATTTGAAGCTTCTCCGAACCCTAGAGCCTTCCTCTTCCGGTTGTAAGTCCCAAACGCAAGGGTAAGTTGCTACTCACCTGCGGTAAGAGTAGTTCCGAGTCGATTCAGTGTTTTCTTTGAGGTTTCGGAATTTGATTTCACTTTTTATCACCCACAGCATGTTCCTTTATTTCGGATTGAGTTTGGGCCGAATTTATGCTTCTAGGGATTTAGTTTTTGTGTTTCGGAATCTTGTTAGCCTCTCGTTTTTGATTTCAAAGCATGTTCTGGGAAGGTTTGTCTTTAAAATGCTGCGGCGAGTTTTATAAAGAGAATAGAAGAGAATTGAATGAACTAAGTATGTAGTTAACCTCCCCAGCTCTTATAATCTGCACCTTATATTTAGATAGTCTTTGTTTGTTGCTATCACAATGTGCACAGTCACTTCGTTTTAAGCCTTTCTAGTTTTGGTTAGTATGGAAAGTTGCTGCCGTGAAGTTTGATGCAGAATTGTGAGATTTGGGATTTCATTTTTCATATCTAGTAATGTTGCTGGATTGTGTAAGCATAGAATAAGGATGTTAGAGAATACTTGAGAATAGCTTATGTGTTTTAAATTCTGCAGCTTTGAGATGGTATAATAAATTGTAGGTGTTGAGTCCTTCTCCTGTTGGACATGGCATGGGTAGTTAGGTTTATGGATTGAAGTAAGATTTCTTGTGAATTCATTTGGATTTCCGAACAGTGCATGTTTCCATAAGGAATTAGTGTAGAGTTCTGATATGGCATGTTTAAGGATTTCTTATGCTTTATAAAGGTATAAGCTTGAACCAGTTTTATATAGGTTTGTTTAAGATTCCAGTTACAAGGTTATAACTAATTCTTGATGATGTTTTTTTTAGGTTAGCTTAGTCTAAAGGGCTTGATGCCGTGAGTTTTTTTTTAGGAAGATAAGAAGGGGTTTTAATGGATTCGATTTATGTTTTCTCTTTGAAACCATGATGGTGTTGTTGGGTTGAATTTGAAGAGTTTTGGTATTCTTTGATTGGCTCAAATTTCTGGACAGAATTAGGTAAGTTGATTTCTGATTTCTATCCTGTGTTGGTTCTTCAAGATAGTTTATAGTTTTGGGGACAAGTAGTGATAATCCTTTGATCTCCACAGTATGCTTAGCTCGATTCCCTCTGCATGCCCTAGTAGTTGTATTTGTTTTACTTTCACAGCTTGATCTACACAGCATGTTTAGCTTTGCTTTCACAACATGTTTAAGTTGTTTTATTCTTTGCAGCATAGCCTAAGGAGCATGGTTGTGCTATGAAACCTTAGAATTTGTAGGTAGAAGGGATGGTAAACTAGCCCATTTAATCTGTTTAGGGGTTTATGAGAAGTTCTAAGCAAAGCAAGTTCAAGGTCATGATGGGATCCCAAATTTCAGTATTTAAGGATTAAGAGCACACCAAGTGTTTGAATAAATGCCAAGGCATTTTATTATAAGAAGTATAAGTATTTAAGCAAGTTTTTTTTATAGAGGTTTAAGTTCCAATAAGTTTAGATATTTTTGTACCATTACGATCTATGGTTTCTTGTTGATGAGAGATGATAAGGTTTAATTAGTAGAGATTAATTCTAGGCCGCTTGGTATTTAGTAATTAAAGTTAGTTAATTAACAAGGTTTTGAGGTTGTTTAGCATTTGTGTAATATGTAACAGATTTATTGAAGTAATACCTCTGAGTTAAAAGATCGAACGACGAAATATTAAAGATAGATTGAATTACTTAGTGTCGTCTGAAGTTTGATTGATTAACTAGTTAGTTAGTCTAATTAAAAGAAGTATTGGAGTATTAATCCGATTAACAAGTATTAGATGAATTTATTGGGATTAATAATTCGATTAAAAACAAACTAGGATATTGTTGGCATATTCACTGTAGATGTACCACTATGGTTTGGTAGTAAATATGTAACATGACTTCCTCTGTAAGGAAATATCAGAAAGGATGACACGGATTACATGATTTCTGTAGATATACCTGATGTGTTTTTCCATTTATATGATGGGTTAAGTGGTAGATGATGGGTTAAGAATAGAACAACCCTTCCTTTGTGCATTTCTGCAGATACGGGCAGCTTCACTTGGAGCATAGAACAACCCTTCTCCTTGTACATTTCTGCAGACATGAACAGCTCTATTCGGAGCTTAGAACATCCACTTCTTTTACAGATTTTATTAAGTGTATAAGTATAGCATGCAGATTTTTATACGTATAGTATGCTGATATTTATAAGCAGATTTTTATAAGTATAGCATGCAGATTTATATAAGTATAATATGCAGATTTTAATAAGCAGATTTTCATAAGTATTGCTTACAGATTTTGATAAGTATTGCATGCAGAACTCCAATCTTAGAACAAAATTTTATTAAGTTTAATATGCAGAATTTTATTAGCGTAGTAGGCAGATTTTTGGTTTAAGCATTTCAAATTAGAATTTGCTTAAACATTTCAGTTTCTTTAAAGGAAGTATTCTTTTAGAAGTATTAACAAGTATAAGAAGATAAAGAAAAGAAAGAAGAAGGCCAAGGCCTTAAGTAGATCCCAAAGTCAAGACTTTAGGGATTTTGGCACACAAGGTGCCTATTAAAATGCCAAGATATTTAAAGAAGAAGTAATTAAGATAATAAGTATTTTACTTTTAAGAAAAGGCTAGTACCCGACTTCCGAGGTTGTCGTTAAACAAATCCAGGTGACCGTTTCCGAGGTCTCGGCCCTGGTAAGACCAAGGTCTTTACCCTGTAGGATTACAGCAGTCTCTACTAGGGAGCGCGCATTAGATGGTACTACGCCTGGGCCCAAGACAAGAAGAAGTTGATTATTATTTTGAAGTATTATAAGTATAAGTTTTTGAACAAGTAAAATGAGTTTTACATAAACATAAAGTATTAAAGATTAAGTTTAGAACAAATAAAATAAGTTTCATATAGTTCTAAAAATCAGTATGTTTAGTTCTTTATTCTACCATGTTTATCTAGTAGATGAGTAGTTTTTCATGTTTACCTATTAGATGAGCAGCATGATTAGCTATTTAAATTACATGAGTAGATTCCTTAGCTTTTTTTTGCTATTAGTTTGACATGAGCAGTTATGTTTATGCTTTATTTCTTTTTAGAGCATATGGTTTCTAGTTCTTTTCGTATACATGCACATTCGTGTTTTTGTGAGTTAGATAGCGCTTACTAAGCAAATTTTGCTTATAGATTGCACTTCATCTTACTGCAGATACAGGAAAGGAAAAGATATAGAAAGGAAGGCGACAAGGAGGTGTTCGAAGGATGTGTGATGCCAGGACTATGGAAGTCTTGGGACTAGGAAAGAAGTTTTATTTTAGTTTCCATTGTCTTTTGCTATGTTAGGAGTATTTGAGATAGTATTTGTTATTTTGATGTGATTAGGACATAGTAGAAGAATTGTAATCTTGTGTGATGATTTCTGGTGTTGTTCTCTTTTATTTTAGATTTATTAAACTGCGTGAGAGTCTATTACATGTTCCAGCCGCCTGTGGCTGTGTATATTGTGTTTGTATACCAGTTTAAGGTCACTGGTACAGGGGAGATTCTGCCGAAATTTTTCTGTAGGGTTTCCTTGTGATTTTAATCATACCGATTAAGTAAAGTTAGTAGTGAAGTAACAATCACTCTTAGGTAGTAGTAGCAGTAAGAAAGGTAATTAGATATTAGTTTATCTTAACTATATAATTACACTAGTACACTTAGAGTGTATTGAGTAGGACCATTAGAGGTCATTTTTTTTATACTGACATTATAAATGAACAAAGACCTCAGTTATTATGGAAGTGTGTGCTCTTAATCCTAATATAATAACAAGTACATATATTTGATATTTATTTCTTTAATTTATCAATGGGTGAGATTTAGTTCGATAAATCAATAAGCCTAATAAGTTAGGAAATGATATCACTTATAGTGTGTGTTGTTGATTATAGAAGGAAACTGTGTCCTAGTGATCTAGGTTGATAATGTCCCCAAGAGGAGCTCATAAGGATTGTCATGTTAAACCCTGCAGGTGGTCATGACGATAAGGTTGAGTGGTCTACTCTTGGACTAAGATATTAATTAAGTGAATAACTCATTTAATTAGTGGACATTCGACATCTTAAACATAGGAGACTAACATACTCATAATAAGAAGGAGCCCAAATGTAATTTGGGATTGGTGCGATAGTTGATAATAGTTCTTTAGTGGAATGAATTATTATTGATGGAATTAAGTTGTGGGTTTGGGGCGAACACGAGAAGCTTAATTTCATCGGGAGACCAAAATCAATTCCTCCTCTCGATTCCTATCGAAGCCTCTTGTATATAGAGATTTATACCCACCTATATCCACCTTCTACCCACCTAAAGGTGGCCGGCCAAGCTAGCTAGGAGCCCAAGCTAGGGCCGGCCAAAGCTATTGGTGGAGCCAAATATAGGTGGTCGGCCACTAGAATATTAAAAAGGATCTTTATTAAAATTATTTCTTATGTGGATATCATGTTTTTAAAAGAGAGTTTAAAATTTAAATCTTTCCTTTTATAGCTTTCTACAAAAGATTAAGAAAAGATTTGAAATCTTTCCTTATTTGTAAATTGGAAGGAGATTTTAATTTTGAGAAAACATTCCTTTTTAACCATGATCATAATTTAAAATAGAGTTTTAAAAATTAAATATTCTCTTTTATTAGTTTCTACAAAAGATTAAGAAAAAATTTGAAATCTTTCCTTATTTGTAGATTGAAAGGAGATTTTAATTTTTAGAGATAACTTTCCTTTTTGGAAATCATCTACATGTTTAAAAGAAAGATTTTAATTTATAAAATTTCCTTTTTATAATCCATCATGAAGGTAAAAATTATTAAAGAAATTTTTTATAAATTTTCAGAAACAAATTAGGAAGTTTTAATTTTTGTTTTAATTAAAATTCTCCTTGTTTTGGAGAAATAAGTGGCCGGCCATATAATAATGAAATGGAAAATTGTTTTTAATTAAATAAATTTTTTATTTTCATGGCAAAAGAATTAAGGAAGTTTTTAATTATATTTCCTTATTTGTCAAGACCAAGGATTATAAAAGAGGGGGTAGAGGTGTCTTCATGGTGAACGACTCTATTATTTTTCTCCTCTCTTTTTCTCCTTGGGTGTGGCCGGCTCCTCCTCTTTCTCTCTTCTCCATCTTGTGGCCGAACCTCATCTCATCCTTGGAGTCCTTGTGGTGGTCGTATCTTGCTTGGAGAAGGAGAGAAAAGGAGACGATATTTCTAGCATCCTTTGGAGCTTGGTGGTGGCTGAACCTCTTCATCTTTACAGGAGCTCTTGGTGGCCGAAACCTAGAAGGACGAAGAAGGTGCTTGGTGGTTCTCATCTCGGAAGATCGTTGCCCACACAACGTCCGAGGTTAGAAGAGGAATACGGCAGAAGATCAAGAGGTTATTTTTGCTTACAAAGAAAGGTATAACTAGTAATTGTTTTCCGCATCATACTAGTTTTCTTTGTATAGTTATTTTTGGAAATACCAAACACAAGAGGAATATGATTCTAGAGTTTTCGGATTTGTTTCGAAGTTGTGTTTCTTTCATTTTATTTTTCGAATTTGTGATTCGATTGTTCTTTTTTGTTAAACCTTGAGTTATTTAAGGAAATTAAATATTAGCTTTCCTTAAAAGGCTTTGTCTAGGCGGTGATGGTTGCTCCCATATCCAAGAAGGTCATGTGCCTCGCCATGCAATCCTGGAAGCCAATTTTGAAAATTAATATTTAATGAAATTAATAACATAGGTGGATTTGAATCAATAGTGTTAAGTTCCGCTTGCGATTCAAATCTAAACCATTAAGAATAGATAAGTTAAATTTGGAATCAATGATGTTAAGTTCCGTATGCGATTCCTAATTTAATTTCTAAACAACACAATAGGTTATTTAAGGAAAGGTTCGACACTTGTACAAAAAATTTCGTAAAGTGGAACCGGTACGTTTTCCTAGGACTAACCAACACTCTGATCATCATAACTCTTCTGGCGGTCCTTTGCGCCTCTGACATCCTCCGTCTGATAGTACGGACTAACTCTGCCTCATGCTGAGCTCTATGAGGTCTCAACAGCTGGGCCTCCCCAACCTCATCCCAGAGGGTGGGTGTCCGACAAGGCCTACCATACAACGCTTCAAACGGTGCCATCAGGATAGCTAAAAGAAAGCTGTTGTTGTAGGCGAACTCTACCAATGACAAGTGGTCATCACAACTGCTTCCAAAATCCAATACACATGACCTCAGCAAGTCCTCTGAGTCTGAATGGTCCGCTTCGACTGTCCATCTGTCTGCGGATGGAAAGTTGTACTGAATCGGAGCTGAGTGCCCAAGGCCTACTGCAGACTCTGCCAGAAACGAGATGTGAACCGAGGGTCTCTATCCGAAATAATACTCAATGGGACACCATGTAATCTGATGATCTCCTGGCAATACAGATCTGCCAATCAATCCATGGAATCAGTCTTCTGGATCGCTAAGAAGTGTGCGGATTTGGTTAATCGATCAACAATTACCCAAATCGCGTCATGCCCTCGTCGCGTCCTAGGCAAACCCACCACAAAGTCCATGGTGATATGTTCCCACTTCTACTCAGGAATAGGAATCTACTAAAGTAATCCGGCAGGTCTATGATGCTCAACCTTCACTTGCTGACAGACAAAACATCTAACTATGAATTCCGCGAATCTACCAGTAGGAACACCTCAAATCTCGATACACGCGGGTCCCGCCTGGGTGGATCGTAAATCGAGAGTGATGAGCCTCCTGAAGTAGCTCCTGCAAGATCGGATGAGACTGAGGTAAGCATAATCTGCCTCGGAAGTATATAATACCCTCCTCGTCTCATATGAACTCGGTCTGCTGCCCGGAAGCTATCTGGTTGCCAATGAACTGCAAATGTTGATCATCAGCCTGGGTCTCTCGGATTCTCGTCCTGATCGACGACTGTGCTACCATGGTAACAAGAATACCCTGCTCTGTCTGTCCCTGCTCCTCAAGGTCTAACTCGAAGAAACCCTGAACCAAGTCTGTAACTGAAACTCGGTGGCAAGCCAAAGTCCCTCTGGACTTCCTGGTGAGTGCATCGGCAACCACATTAGCTTTCCCCGGGTAATAGCTAATAGTACAAATCATAATCTTTCAGGAATTCCATCCATCTCCTCAATCGGAGATTAAGTTTCTTTCTAAGTGAACAGATATTTGAGACTCTTATGGTCAGTGAGAATCTCAAATGTAATACCGAACAGATGATGCTGCCAAATCTTCAAGGCAAAATAATGGCGGCCAGCCACAAGTCATGTACTGGGTAGTTCTCCTCATGCTCCTTCAACTGCCGAGAAGTAGGAGACTACTCTGCCGTGCTGCATCAAAACAGCGCCCAAACCCTGTAGAGATGCATCGGTACAGAGCACGAATCCGTCCTCTTCAGAAGGTAAAACCAAAATCGGAGCGGACACTAGTCTCCGCTTCAGCTCCTGGAAGCTGGTCTCGCAATCCTCAGTCCAAGTGAACTTCACGCCTTTCCTGGTCAGGCGTGTAAGTGGCATAGCAATCCGAGAGAAACCCTCAACGTATCTTCGGAAATATCGAGCCAAACAAAGAAAGTTGCGAGCCTCCTCTATAGACTTTGTCTACTCCCAACGATAACAACCTCTATCTCTTGTGGAACCACGGTATACTCCTACTGGTGACCGTGTGTCTCAAACATCTCACAGAAGATAACCAAAATACGCACTATTGATCTTCACATATAGACATTTTCGTGGAAACATCTCTAGAACTATGCGAAGATGATGTACGTGACTCACCTCGGATCTGAAATAGATCACAACATTGTCAACAAAGACAATGGAAACTGATCCAACATCTTAGGAATACCAAATCATCGAGTCCATGATAACATCTACGGCACTATTAGCCTAAATGATAAAACCAAGAACTTATAATGTCTGTAAATCAGACATTCTCAACCATAAGATCCTCGACAATAAACACCAAGTAATAGATCCTCCAGTGTGAGAGCAACGCTCCATCACACGAAATACCACATATGTGGGAGCAACGCTCTACCACAAGAAATCCTCCATATGTGGGAGCAACACTCCACCACAAATAATCTGTAATATGTATTTGCAATAAATATGGGAGCAATGCTCCGCTACAAGCAATCCGTAATATGTGGGAGCAACGCTCCACCACAACAATCCATAACATGTGTGGGAGCAACGCTCCACCGCTAACAATACATAAGTGTCCAAGGCACCTGACTATCTAGCTAGAGACTGCACGAGATCTCTCTACCACAGATCACTGTGGGTAGCCTAGGGTAAAACAACCTAGTAAGAAAATCAAATCCATAGTCAACTCTATCATCATTCTAGTGGATCGGTCACCCACTAATAGGAGAATTAGTTGACAGGGTAATACAACCAATAACATAATGTAGACATTCAACATTCTACATTCAACATAGGTAGAATCATCATGATGCTACCAACCATACACCTGGCACACGTGCACATACAACATATGTATGATCGACATAATCCTCCAATTAGTACACACCAAACATACTCACAACATAGGTATAAATCATCGTGATACCTCCAATAATGCATACCGAATCCGTGTGCATATATCAACATAGGTATAATCGACAATACACATCAAACAACACTCACATGACATATATACACCTATGCCAAGAGTATAATCAATGTAATACTTCCAACAGATCATAATCGACACGAGTGTACACACAGAACAAATATAATGAATAAGATACCTCGAATATTACACCGAACACATCTGCACATATCACAACTCAGATTAAATCGATAAGATACCTCCAATAAAACACTCAAACACATGTGCACATTTCACAACATAGATTTAATCGACAAAATACCTCCAATAAACCAATTAAACCACTTGGGTATAATCTACTAGAAACCCACAACAATCATAACTGGAAAAGTATACACCCACTACATGCAATTAGACCATCCATCATAACACTCCTATAACACATAATAATCATATGTACTCACCATATAGATATGCAGAATCAGCATATTTAATCCAAACAACCTGGCATTCCCCATGCTACATTCTATGTTATCCAACTAGCTACATACAGTCAAAAATGAAAGTCCACATGGAATAGGATACATCGATCCTCTATAGACTGACCCAACCGATAATGGTATACCGCTAATTCAGTCTTCTCCCCGTCAGTACAAGTCATGTACCCAATATACTCAAAATATCCAACTAAGCATGAATCACCCAAAGATCATCATTTTTATAAAATAGAGTAAGTCGATCCCCTGTTGATCGGACCAACCAAAACAATGAATCGGTGATCGACTATCTTAATCTAACAAATGTACGGTAATCCTCCGCCATCACAAAGATATATCGATCTACAACTACCCAAGTCGACAAACGTAAATCAGTCTTCTACTGACCGATCTAACAAGAGTAAATCAATATTTACTAATGAAATTAACTAAGATAAAATGGTATACTACTGGCTAGGTCAACATGAAGGTATAGATACTATCCACTACCCAGCTAATAATAGCAGAGGCTGGTATGTGCCTCAATCTGCTAACCAACTAGTAGTAACAGAAGCTAAAACTACTAGTGTATGATACGAAAAATCACCAGAAACGGTAATCCTTGATCTCTAATAGGGTCGATCATCATCAGTGGCTAACCCATCACAAGTAATATGGGTTACAACATCAGACAGATACCAATAAAGAATGCCAATACATATCATAACTATCACAGTCAACAATACATAAACTAACACAAGGTAGGATAACATTATACCAACATACCTCCAACAGCTTGGAGATGTCCTGCCGCTGCCAGGTCCCAAAACCCGAAAAGTCACATCGAGAAAACTAAAACACAAAATCTGAAACACCGGAAATAAGACTCGTAAACCGAGCTCTGATACCAAATAAATTGATACGAGATAAATCTCGAAAATCCAAAACACATAGCAAGTATCGTATACTCGCTCTGATACCACTTAATTGTCAAGCCCCGGGGAAGTCCCTGTCTGAGAAATTTCGGCAGCACCTCCCCTATACGGATGACAATCTGAAGCATTACTACAAACACAATATACATCAGCCACAGACGGCTGGAATATACACACAACCACGCAGTTTATATGCAGCTTACTCGGCTGATACAATAAAAATACCATCACTCAGTTATATGTAAAATTAACAGCCTACTCGGCTGTACCAGAATCAAACACAACGAAAATACAACAGACACACATACAAACTAAAATACAAGACTGCTAGTCGGCTAGGCTTACACCACACAACAAAACAACACTCCAGAAACAAAACCGGAACACAAAACCAAATACGCACATATTATATACCAAGATAAAAATAAACAAAAATATGGAGACTAGTCTTCTAATGTGACGTGGGGGCCGGCAGGTAGGATACTCCAAGCAACTCCATAAACAACCAGGTACCTGAAAAAGATAGTGTCCACGGGGGTGAGTTCAACAACTCAGCAGATACCAGTTGATATATATAGTAAGATATAACAAATAGAAATAACTATGGAGTATAGTCTCCTAGACAAAAACTGAAAATGCACAATAGGAAAGGGTTGAAGAGAACTGTACTCACCAGGGCCTCCTATCAGAATGGTCAGGTCATCAGACCGAGAGTATCATAAATCCTGTATGCATGTCAAACATATGCATCCATCCAAATGTAGCATATAAGTGCGACAAACACAATCAATATATATGCATCAATGCATATGATCCAAATGACATGGTCACCCCTAACGCCAGTCAGCCATCTCACATACAATGGTGAAACCGAGTGGGTAGGGTTGTGACAATCGGGCACTCTGACGTCACTGCTCCTAATGAGTGACCGAGTGGTCGGGATGATGTCGGAGTACACCTATCGTCCTACCCCAAATCATAAATGGGGGAGCGCAATGCTCTCATCTCCCGGTGCACAATGATGGGGAGGGATCCCGGCGTGCTACCACACTGCAGTACACTATCCATGAGCGTCCCAGCGGAGCACCACCGAGCAAACTGACGTGCTACCACGCTGCGTCACGCTACCCATGAGCGGAACAACGGAGCACCGACAGTGATGAAACTGCGATATGCTCAACAACAATGGAGCAGACTATCGTGCAACATGCAATCATGCGAATGGTGCATGGCACTAAGCATGGCAATATCCTGAACCAATCCATATATATAAAAATGTGTACCCTAGTAACAATAAGTCAAATCCACAAATCTAGGGTATACAAGTCCGCTATGGTATAAATTAAAACCCATGTCCTGAATATCATAAGACAGGGTATGTCACTACCTCTATGAACAAATATATAATCATGTGAGTACTAACATAAAATGCATAATAGGTGAGCTAACAAGCATATAACAGGTTTCCGGTAGTGATATATCAAAACAAGGACAAACATAATTATTACTAAAGGCTATAACCTACTAAACATAACAACATGACATTATCAAAGATAAGTCAACGTGCCCGCCTCAAATAGCAGGTCCAATCCAGTCAAATCCGACGTCAAGACGCTCGTCTCGAATAAGTCCTGTAATACATGGTATCGAGATTTAGCTAATTACATAAATGTAACAAACTAAACTAAATTCCTAATTTCATTAGGAACCTCCATTTGGATTGTCCTACACAATCCACTCAAATTAACTAATCCAAATTGGATCCAACTTACTCATTTATCAATCTAATACAAACTAATCATCAATTAACTCTTCTGTTAATTACCTTAACTCATAATAAATTTAATTCCCTATTAATCACATAACAGAAATGGGCTGAGCTATAATGATCAAACAAATAACTAACTTCAATATCTCAACCAGCAAACTGAAATCAGATTGATGCTACATCTACTACCCAACATTTCTTACCCAAATCTGATGTCTCAACTGTTGAACCATGAAACACCCTGTAGAACACAATCTCCCTGCTGAACTCCTTTCCATTGATCAGATCAAGTTGAGATCAATAATTGGGGATCACAAATCAAGCAACAACCCATCTTACAACCTAATCTTCCCTCAACCGAAACCTCAATCAGCAATAATAAAGAAGAGGTCCACTGATCCGATGTTTTCCTCCTAGTCCAGAACCGGAAAAATGATCATGAATCCAACCAAAATAATACATAGTAATCCTACCCTAGTAGCTTACTGATGGAAACAACTAGGGATGCTTACTGTGTGTGAGACGGAAGCTTGAGAACAAGACAGTCAAATCGATGATCGGGTGGCATCACAAGAGGTGAGGGCAGTAGCGCTCAGGCGTGAGATCAGCAGAGGCTGGAGTCGCTCGATCCGGTGATCGACTGTTCAGCCGTGGTGCAGAGGAAAGCAGGAAGCGCGGCAGTGGTGTCGGGGATGGCTAGGGCACGGACCGGCGGTGGCTCGACGAACCTGGTGGTCGGGGCTTTAAGAAGAGGAGAAGGAGAGGTCGGCGCTAGGGCTCGGACACCGGCGGATCGGGGTCGGCGTCGCGTCGGCTAGATGAGAGGAATTGGCTCTCATCGCTGACGGTAGAGGGTGAGGGCGTGCGGACGATGAAGAGGAGGAGAAGAAGAAGTGGCGGAGGGGATTTGAGAGGGCTTAATTGTGGCGTGCGGTGGTTGTTTACGGCGCCGGTTGGGAAGAAGAAGACGGCGCAGAGAGGTTAGGGCAAATGGGCGTCGGCGCGCGGGGAGGAAGAAACGGAGAAAATAAATAAGAATAAAAGAAAAAGAAAATAAAAAGGAAACGAAGAATAACTTTTCCTCACTTAAATGGGGTAGCCTAAACATGCTTTCCCGGGCCCCGTTTTTATCCCCGTAACCTGAGTCATATGAGCTCCGAAAAATTCCAGAAAAATTTCTAAAAATTCCAGAAAATTCTCTTATCATTATTCGCCATTTTTTGGTATTTTACACTGTTGAAGGGGCATACCTGATTTAACTCCTCTTTAGTTAAGCCACATTAGACTGTACACGTCACTTTTGCATTCGCCTCGATCTTCCTCATTAGACTTGAGTATTAGTTTTTGCATGAAACTTATTTTCCATTGCCATCGAGTGGAAGCACGAAGCCGGTTTGGATGATGATTCACATTTTGACTTATGTTTTGAGATGATACTCCATTCGATTCTTCTAGTAGCCGAAATACTTACTGGAGAATAGTGGTGGACATGTCGTGTTGTAGCCTTCTTGGTGGGGCATTAGAAAATGACTCTTGCAAAGACAAAAATGATAAACTTGTTCCAAGACTTAGTCTTGGATTAGGAGTGTGATAGGAAAATAAGGTAATAAATCGGCAAGAATGGTGTTGACCTAATTTCGAGTAAATTTTGACTAACAGACAAACTTGTCAGTACAGGTTATTAGACCAATCCGGACTTATAGCAAAAATTTGAAAATAGGAAAAAGGCACAAGAATTTATTTTAAAATAAATAAATGAAAAAATGATGAAAAATACTTGAATAGTAGTTGTACAGATTCAGAGCGGCCCCACTCTGATACCATTTGTAGGATTGATGCGTGGTAGAGGGGGGTGAATAGTGTTGGAACCCCAAGGTGTTTTGATGTGATCAAACAAGTTAAGTTAGGTCCTGCGTTGTCTAACCCTTGTGTCTAAGTGTGTAGGAGCTTAAGAACACAGGAAGTCGAGCGGAAGACGCGGCTAGGGAGAAGGACGACACAGGAGAGAGCCGATGGGCTCGGTGCGTCTAAGGGACGAGGTGACCGCAGAAGAGTACACCGGTGGACGAGAAGAACATGCGCGGCGTTCAAGGGACGAGAAACTGGGAAGGAAGGCTGCTCGAGGAGAAGGCCGGAACTTGGGTTTGGGTGAGCCCTATTCTGGATGGTCGAGATCACCCAAGCTAGCGGAGCCGGAGCGAACAAGACCCGGACCGAGAAGAGCTGAACCGGAGATGAAAAAGTCAACATTTGTTGACTTTGGGCTCCGGGGCGCCCGGAACCCTTCCGGGCGCCCAGACCTGGATTTTGACCAGGATCGGGTCAAACGTGATCTGATCATTGGGGGATAAAATTTTATCCCCCCCAGGGCGCCCAGAACCCCTTCGGGGCACCCCGACCAGTGCTATAAATATAGCACTGATTTGCATTGTTAAATCAACTCACTTGTAATTCATTTCTTTCTGTGCTTTCTATTCTTTTGTTCTGTCAACGCTGTAAGAGGCTACTCCACCCAGAGGAGAATCAGATAATGCGCCATCTTTGCCTTGGATTAGCAATCCTCTGATTGCAAACCAAGTAAACTCTCTTGTGTCTGATCTTTTAATTTAGTCTCTTCTTTTTTATTACAAGTGTCTGTTAATTAGTTGAATATCCGAGAAAGGTTTTGTGTTTATTTTTGTAGGGCAATTCACCCCTCCCCTTTTGTTGGCCTCCAAAGGGACCAACAAGTGGTATTAGAGCGAGACGCTTCAAGAGGACTAACCGCCAATCGAAGCAACGAGATGGTCGGACCAAGCATCGTTCCACCAAAATTCGAGGGGGACTTCGCAGACTGGAAGCGACGTATGGAGGTATTCCTAAGAACTGATTTTGAAATTCGATTTATTATGAAGTATGGTTTTGTATCTCTGATGAATCAAGATGGAGAAGAAAAGGAAGAGAGCCATTGGACAAAGAATGAGCAGAATGAGTCTGTAGTGAATAGTCGTGTGGAATATCACCTGCTGAGCGTGTTGCCGCCTCAAGAGGTCAACCGCATCGGAAGCTATTCATCTGCTAAAGAACTCTGGGAGAAGTTCCTTGAACTCCACGAAGGCACGTCCGAAGCGAAGCTCGCTAGAAGAGACATCCTCTGGAACAAGCTGATGAACAGTCGTCTGGAAAAAGGTGAGAAGGTAGCCAGTCTCCATGCGAAGGTAAAATAACTAATTACTGGTCTCGAGAACCTCAGAGAAACGGTAACAAATCGGGAAACAATACGCTACGCACTCAACGCGTTTCCCAGAACTTCAGAATGGACATCAATCGTCGACGCCTACTATATTTCGAAAGATCTAGAGGTAAGTACTTTAGAAGAACTATTCTCCACTCTTGAATTGCATGAAACCAGGTGTGCAGGAACAAAGGAATCAAGCTAGATGATCACACTAAACGCAACCAAGAAGGATGAACCCGAGTCAGATTCAGAAGACGATCAGAAAGCATACATGGTAAGGAATTTTAAAAAGTTTTTTAGATCTAATAAATTCAAAGAAATGCAGAATAAAAAGAAGGATGTGTTGCTACCAGTGTCAAAAGGAAGGACAACTAAAAGAGGATTGCCCAGAACTAAAGAAGGACAAAGGCAAAATTCCCAAGAAGCTTAGGAACCTAAAAGCTACTTGGGACGACACTTCATCATCTGAGTCCGAGATTCAAGAATATGTCAGGCTAGCACTGATGGCAAGCTACGAAGGGCAAAGCACATCAGAACCTAGCATCGATGAAGGGGGAGCGACCTCAGATGAAAACAGCGAAGCAGGGGAAGATTCAGGCTTCAAGTCTGATATGGTAAGTGAGGTATGCCTCTTACCCCCTGATCAACTTTACTTTGGTATTAAGGCAATGGCAAAATCCATGTATAAATTAGAAAATAAAAATACCAAATTAGAAAATAAAATTTTATAAACAAAAAGAATTTTGGAAAAATCATGTCTGATAGAGGATTTTGATAAATTGAAAATGAAAAACTAAAAGAAGAAATCGAAAGATTAAAAAAGTCTAATGGTTCAAATATTTCTACTTTTAGAAATTATAAAGGTTGAAATTGGTATTATAGGTTTCATCAAAGTCAAATTAGAAAAATATCAAAAACCTACATACCTAGGAAATATTTGATTAACCCTGTAAGAAGGAACCTCTATTGGGTTCCGAAAACATGTTTAACTTGAATTTTTAAATTAAACCTAGCATTTTTCAGCAAGAAAGTTAAACAGATAGTTTCTTTATGAGACTTTGTCTAAGGAAGTGGTTGTTGCTCCAATAACCAAGAAGGTCTAGTGCCTCGCCACGACATGGAAGCCAAAATACTGAAATCAAATGTTTAATTAACTTTCTGGAAAAAGTATTAAAGTTAGAATTAAATAATACTTAAAAGTTGTTAAAGATTTATTTTGAAAATTTTGTTTAACTTAGAAAATGTTTCTAATGAAAAAAATTTGCCTTAGAAAATTCTTTTTCTTAGAAATTTTTTTTGGAAATTGCCTTAGAAATTTGTTTTGACTAAGAAATTTTTTTTATTGCCTTAGAAACTTTTTTTATAAAAATTGCCTTAAGTTTTTTTTTAAAAAAAAAATTAAGGTATCTATTCTGTTGTACAAAATTTTGTTTTATGTAGAAATTTTTCCAATTTTGCCTTAAAAATTCTTTCCTTATGAATATTTAAACTTAGAATTTTTTTGTTAACACTTAAGATATTTTTTTAACTTACCTTAGACTTGTTTAGAAACCTCATTTTTTTATGTGATCAAAGGGGGAGAAGTATATTAAGTCTAGGGGGAGGTACAATTTTTTAAAAAATCTTTTGACTTATTTGCAAATTAATTGCAAATTGACTATTTTTATTGCATATGTTTACCCTAACTTAACTTGGGTTGCTCACATCAAAAAGGGGGAGATTGTTGGAACCCCAAGGTGTTTTGATGTGATCAAACAAGTTAAGTTAGGTCTTGCGTTGTCTAACCCTTGTGTCTAAGTGTGCAGGAGATTAGGAACATAGGAAGTCGAGCGGAAGACGAGGCTAGCAAGAAGGACAGCACGGGAGAGAGTCGACGGGCTCGGTGCGTCTGAGGGACGAGGTGACCATGGAAGAGTACATCGGTGGACGAGAAGAACGTGCGCGGCGTTCGAGGGATGAAAAACTGGGAAGGAAGGCTGCTCGAGGAGAATGCCGGAACTTGGGTTCGGGTGATCCCTATTCCGGATGGACGAGATCACCCAATCTAGCGAAGCCGGAGCGAACAAGACCCGAACCGAGACGAGCCGAACCGGAGATGATAAAGTCAACATCTGTTGACTTTGGGCTTCGGGGCACCCGGAGCAGTCCGGGGCGCCCGGACCTGGATTTTGACCAGGATCGCGTCAAACATGATCTGATCATTGGGGGATAAAATTTTATCCCCCCCCCGGGCGCCCGGAACCCCTTCGGGGCGCCTCGACTAGTGCTATAAATATAGCACTGATCTACACAGTCAAATCAACTCACTTGTAATTCATTTCTTTCTGTGCTTTCTATTCTTTTGTTCTGTCAACGCTGTAAGAGGCTACTCCGCCCAGAGGAGAATCAGATAGTGCACCATCTTTGCCTTGGATTAGCAATCCTCTGATTGCAAACCAAGTAAACCCTCTTGTGTCTGATCTTTTAATTTAGTCTCTTCTTTTTTATTACAAGTGTTTGTTAATTAGTTGAATATCCGATAAATGTTTTGTGTTTATTTTTGTAGGGCAATTCACCCTTCCCCTCTTGCCGGCCTCCAAAAGGACCAACAAATAACACTCGTGGCTTTCACGTTCAGTTTTCATAAATAACAAAGTAAGATGTAGTGAAAAGTAAAGAACACAAAACAAGGACACCAAGGATTTTACTTGGTTCGAAGCCTGTGACGACTCCTACTTCAAGGCCCGCGATCGTTGATCGCTTTCGTTGGGCAACCACTATAGTATAAGAAAATCTTTACAAGTATTGATTATAAAGATGAAGCTTACAAGTATTACATGAAATGAAATTAGTTACCGATGACTTGGAGAAATTGATCTTCTGGCTTGATCATCGTCGGTGCAATGTTTAGACGTTTCTGGAGTGTGCACAAGAGCTCAATTTGTTCTGAAAATAATTGTATCGAAGTGCTAGGTCGAGATCTCCTTTTATAGCCAAGTTAAGCCTGATCTAGATCCACTGATCTCGGGATGATGTTTGACTCGACTTTGATAAGACCTTTGTTCTTTCGACCAATCCTACCATTTGGTCAACCAATCCCACTATCCTCACTAGCTTATCTGGTCTGATTGACTCGGTCTGAAGTTTATCCACCATTTGATTGAATGAACCTCCCTGTTTGGTCAACCGATCCCACGATCTACACTTCATCACTAGCTGAAATTTTATCTAGATTAGGGGTTCAGTCGACCGATCCAGATGTTAAGTCGACCGAACAAGGCAAAAATCTAAACCTGTAAAATTGTTAGTTTCATGCAAAATAGAGTTAGAATAAAATGCAGATAACATGTAAAGATAAGCTTTGATAGCCTTCAGATTGTCTAGTCCTGACTTAGAGTTTCACTAAAACTCTAGGTCGGACTGACGCCTACTGTTCCCTCTTTGGGAACCGTGCCCTCACCTATTGCTCTCAGGAGAGTTTACCTTTTGCCAGACCAGTCCTCCAGACCATCTGGACTATTGCTTAGCATCCGAGACTGTAGGACTACTTGCTGAATGCCGCTCCACGATCCATCCAGACTTCCAGGATGGAAAGTCGCTGAGGCGTCGGATCTACCTGGCACCCCCCCCCCCCGGAAAGGTTCGCACAGGCGGCTGATGAAGGAAGATGACCAGGACGATGACACTGCGGCTCTGCGCACACTCAGACGAGCCCACGAGTCGTTAGAGACCTGAAACTAGGGAAAAGTCCCCGGGTCAGGCCCTCCGACGCTCAAGTCAGGTACGTTTTCCCCATAAAACATAGAGAAAGGACGAAAAGTAAAGACTAGTGAGAAATGATGAGTGAGTGTACCTGTATAAGGGACAAAGCAACCCTTTTTATACTGCAACGGATGTTTCTGGGGTCTGGCGGGTGTTAGGGAATGTCGGCTGTCAGACTTTGTCTAGCGATGAATGACACGCGGCACCTCCTCATAGGCTGACGACATAACCAAAGGAGTAATGAGCCCCAACTGTTAGCATATTCCCTGACACACTGATTATTCTTTGACAAACAGTTACGATTCCCTGGCTTGTTTGTCCTGTATTGCCTGGACGCCAGGTCTGCATTCCGACCTGCTTCGATCCGCTGCTATCCATGGCTTGTACGTTCTGACCTGCACGACCGGTCTGTATCCTGACCTGCTTTCGTCCGCTGTTATCCATGGCCTGTATGTTCCGACCTGCACGACCCGTCTGTATCCCGACCTGCATCTGTTTACTGTTATCCATGGCCTATACGTTCTGACTTATATGCCAGGTCTGTATCCCGACCTGCTTCTATCCGCTATTATCCATGGCCTATACGTTCCGACCTACACGACCGGTCTGTATCCTGACCCGCATCTGTTTACTGTTATCCATGGCCTGTACGTTCCGACCTGTATGCCAGATCTGTATCCTGACCTGCTTCTATCTTCTATTATCCATGGCATGTACGTTCCGACCTATACGTCAGGTCTGTATCCCAACCTGCTTCTATCCGCTATTATCCATGGCCTGTACGTTCTGACCTGTACACCAGGTATGTATCCCGACCTACTTCTATTTACTATTATCCATGGTCTGTACGTTCCGACCTTTATGTCAGGTCTGTATCCCGACCTGCTTCTATCCGCTATTATCCATGGCTTGTACGTTTCGACCTTCACGACTGGTCTGTATCCTGACCTGCTTCAGTCCACTGTTATTCATGGCCTGTACGTTCTGACCTGTATGCCAGGTCTGTATCCCGACCTGCTTCTGTCTTATTATCCCTGGCTTATACTTCCCGACCTGTACGCCAGGTCTGTATCCCGACCTACTTCTGTCTTGTTATCCCTGGCTTATACTTTCCAACCTGTACACAAGGTCTATATCCCGACCTGCTTCGTTTCGCCCGAGGTCTTTCCTTCTGCGCTCTTACCTGGCCTGTGGGCCTTCTCCTTAGCCATAGTTGGCCTGTGGATCCAGCCCTCCGCTGTACCTGACCTGTGAGCCCCGTTCTTGACTGCTACCAAGGCTGGATCCGGTGCAACTTGGAGTCCTATCCTTTGACTGCCCTATCAGCTGGGACTATGACCACAGTCACGCAAGCTTGACTTCTGACTTCCACGAAGACTAGACTTCTAACCTCCACGTAGGCCAGAGTTTTGACCTCCACGTCAGCTTGACTTTTGACCTTCACGTAGACTTGACTTCTGACTTCCTGTGATCCTGACTTCTAACCACATCATCTTACTGACCCCACGACTATGCACCGTATCATGCCACATACTGTCGAATGTTGACCTGCGTCTCCTCTAGGGTCAGCCTCCTATTGAAGTGTTCCTCCTTGAACTAAAAGTAAACAAACGTTCATCACCAGCAACTATAAGGAAAAAGTCTTTCACAAAAGGTTACAAAGTGGGCCAAGTGAAATTCGACTCATCTCCTTCGACGTTCAAGTCAAGAAAATCACGGAGAATGGAGAAAATTAAGCTGAAATAAGAAAGAAGAAATATAGTATTTTTTGAAGAGGGTATACCTCCTCTCAGAGTCTCATTAGCAGGATTACTTTACTTATAGAAGTTCTTTTAATAGATACTTTTTGCATTCACGTGGCATCTTTATGGCAAGCGACAATACCATTTTTGGTGGCGACTATATAAATTCCATTCTTTATGATTTTCACAGATGGCAATTCAGGATATCTCACATCTATAATTGTTGTCTGCTAACGATTGTTATCTGTTCATGCAACTAGCCTTTAATGCTTATTCCAAAATTAGCATACCATCCATTAGTGAACCAGACTACCCATATTTGAGTAACTCTGACTCACCCCTGTTGATCCTAACCAAAGCATTCAGGAACACTACCGAGCTCTTGGTTAAAATGCTACCTAGCTCTTCCTAAACATTATTGCGCTTTTGGTACATGCTGTCAAGCTCTCGATTAAATACTATCGAGCTATCACTGAATACATGTCGAGTTCCTGCTAGGCTTGACCCACCTTCTCCTACCTGGAGCATTCCTTGATTAAGACCATATGAGACATATACATCTGACCGGGTCAAGATTACACCACGCCGGAAACTCTTCATTCACAGGTATCCCCTCAAGTCTAGTCGAATGAGAGTATAGACCAATTGACTAGACACATAGTAGTTAAAATATTACTAAGTACTTCAAAAAGCGATAATAATCTCCTGAAAAGTGCTATCAAGTACTCGTTGAACACTACCGAGCTCCTAGTAAATGCTACCAATCTCATGATTAAATGCTACCAATCTCATGATATTATTGTCGAACTCATGATAATTACAGTTGAGCTCATGATAATTGTGGTTGAGTCAACTAAAGATCAATATTGAGCTCTAGATGACCATTATCGAGCTCTCGCTAAATCCAAATAGGGCCTGCCTTATCTAATGTGGAGCTCCCTTTGACCAAGTCAAAAGAATATTACATGGAATCTATATTGACCAAGTCAAGATCATGCCAATAGGAAATTCCTACTTATCCCCTTAACAAGTATACAGTCGAAGGAGGGTGTACGCCGACTGATCGAAAAATTAGTAATTAAAGTATTGCTGAGATCTTATCAAATGTGTGTGCTTAGGATGAGAATAGTGAGTTAAAGAAGTCATATTGGAGATATATGAATCGTAACGGGTTGGAATTCACATCCAACGACGATCCACCATCAGTCACCATCTAATTATTATAGGATCGAAAGAGTAGAGAGGGGTGTGAATCTCGTTCGTTTAAAACTTTTCTTTTCGTTTCGTGTAAATCACAATTGAAGTGAAAATAGAGATAAGTAAACACAAATTATATTTTTAATTGGTTCGTAGTCTAGTGACTACTACTCTAAAGCTTATGATCTTTGATCTCTTTGATGGGCAATCAACTATAATCCTTCTCTCTGAAAACTTTCAGACCAGAAGAAAACTTGTACAAATATGAAAGTGGATAGTAACAAACTACTATCAACTTAAATGAAAGCAAGCAAGACTAAAGTATACTGACAAGGTAGAAAATGTAGATGAAGTGTAGGTTGTCAGTGTGCCTCACAATGTCATAGGAGAAGATCTTGCAAGAACAGTAGCAGTAGAGACAAGATGGAGCATAAAGAGAAGTGTTCCTCAGCTTTAGACCTCGAGGGTTTTTATAGGTTTTATTCAGTTGACTGATCCTTTCCATCAACTAAAACTTCTATCCATCGACTGATCTTCACACCCTTCCTTGTTTGCTTCAACTAAAAACTTGATCTATCAACTAAATCTCGAGAATTTCCTTTCCTAAGTGATCCGATCAAACCCAAAACTTCTTTCTCAAATGGTTTTGGTCGACTAATCGCATTGATCAGTCGACGAAATCATGATTTTCATCTTTACAGTGATACAAATCTTGTCATGCTTATCTACCTAGATCGATAGACCAATCCACATGGTTCAATTGACCGAAGCCCTCGGTTAACCTGATTGTCTATTTTCTACAAAATAGATTTAGCACAACCAAAATAATAATAGTAGTCCTACAAAACAGAGTTAAATAACATATAATAGTATACATGAGTAATATAGACAGTTAGGACTCTCTTGATCTCGATTTAGAAACCTCCATTAGTTTTTTCAATCAGATCATTTTCTAAGATTTGTCCTGACTGGGGCACGACCTCACCACTCCACTCCAAAAGTTTACCTTAACTTATCCGCCAAAGATCTAGTCCTCCAGACCTATTTGGATTTCCTCTGCTTAGTATATGATCAACTAAGACTTTTTCCACAATTAAATAGCAATAATAGTAATGCATAATAGTGTTGGTAAAACTATACTTACGTTTACCAAAATCAGCTTATTTAGGACTACATTCCCCTAGGGTTTTCCCTTGTTTAGGGTTGATTCCTCCAAGACTTCTCATTACTTAAGGTTACCTCCCCATAGGATTTCCCCTTGCTGAGGGTTTACTCCTTCAAAACTTCTCATTACCTAAGGTTACTCCTCATAGGGGTTTTCCTTGCTTAGAATTCACTCCTCTAGACTTCTCTTTACTTAGCGTTATCTCCCCTTAGCGTTTTCCTCTTGCCAAGCACCTAGTCACTCTTGACTTGCTTAAACTTTCTAGTCACTCAGTAGACTACTCACCCTTACCAATTATCTAGCCATCTTAATCTACTTGACCTTGGCAATCACTAACTTGTCAGTCACTAACTTGTCAGTCACTCAGTAGACTACTCACCCTTACTAGTCGTCCGATCAACCTTTATCTGACTAGACTCCATTAAACATATTGTCAAACAAATATCAAAACCCTTAAAGTCGATTGCACCAACAATTATAACTCCTCTAAATTCTCCTAGGAAAAGTGATAATCGCTTCAGCTACTGCTTATTTGGTATGAATCTCAACAACATTCAAATCCTGCAAACAATTTCGTATGGAATCTACCAAGTTTGCCCCTATTTAACCTAGTTCAAATGGTTCCCCCACTCTAAGATATAAATTATGTAACCACAAATAAAACCGCTCTTCTACCATCAACAAAATACAATCATCGTCCCCACAATCTCACAATTATTTTTTCATGATCTTCACACTTCCTTCCTTGCGTGTTCAATGTCGCTCATGCCCTCTTATGTTTTGTAAACTACTAAGTTTCTCACCAATACTTGCTATTGCCTTCATTTTGCATTCTCTACAAACAACTCCTCTTGCAATAGATGGGAACTACCCTAAAGATGAATTCCAATTTCTAGTTTTAGACCACTCTCGCTGAGTATGGTGAAATCAAAAACTCTACTCTTCACGCTTCCTTTTACATTCCCCACAATTACCATATACGAATTCTGAACCCTTCCTAGCGCCACCAACCCAAGAGGGATATGCCACCTTTTACCATGGCCAACTAGCTAGAGGTCTTCGATTTCTGATTCCTATATTCTTTGAAGAAATATCTTTGTATTTCTGTATTCCTCATCACAAATTAACCCCAAATTCCCATCATCTTCTTTGTGGCATATTTATGATTTTTACCTATCACCAACTTCCCCTTAATCTGACTATCTTTCACTATTTCTTTTATCTGAAGAAGAGTGAAATCAGAGTATTTTACTTTAGTGTTTGGCTATCAACACATTTTTTTGAAAAAAAAAAATCCAACATTGAACAAGTTTTGAAAAACCCATTACTTTTTCATCTAACCTCCCTCCCTTTTAATTATCCCATAAGCTGGTAGACTGATTTTCCTCCTCTTCCTGAGTTAGGTCATTTCAAAGAAAATTCAAGTTATCATCCTATCATCGACTTCTTGGAAGATCATCACTATGAGATCCCCAAACTGATCGATGAAGATTTGCTCTTCCATTGCAGGTTAAGCCCTAAAGAAACACAGTTTGATTGTGATTTGGGCAAGTGTCTTATTGAGTATGAATTCGTTTTGTTCTGTGATATCTAATTCAGAGATTTATGCAATTGTTGGCAAAGGCAACAATGTGGCTATCTTCCCTGAAGAGGCATCCAAAATCTACCATAGTACATGTCCTTTAATGCTTCCATGGCTCCATCATACCACCTCCTAGATCGTCACCTAGGTATTCATAGTTTGATCCTCAGTTATGATGAATTTGTAAAAAATTTTCCTTCAAAAGGAGCACGCAACTAAAGGATGCTAGGTTTCTTGCCCGCCCACTACGAGCGCTTCCTGATTTACCCTGATGGCTAATGAAAATTTTATGGGACTGGACCGATCACCCTAGAACTAGCTGGGTTTATTACTATGGCCATCAAAATCTACAAACCCTCCTCCTATCATGACCCAACCAGCAACACTCACTATTTCTTCAAAAGAGTTAGACTAACCTCTCTGACATCGCAAAAGGGGTAAGGCCATTGCAACAACCTAGCTCCTCCCGATTCATCACCAACTCTTCTAGCATCA
Organism: Zingiber officinale; assembly: GCF_018446385.1. NCBI lineage: Eukaryota > Viridiplantae > Streptophyta > Magnoliopsida > Zingiberales > Zingiberaceae > Zingiber > Zingiber officinale. The sequence goes on along the minus strand of NC_056005.1, from coordinate 70,289,421 downwards.
CCCACTCTACCATCCATTGTCCAACATGTTCCTTTAATTGAATCAGACCAGCCTTCTGCATCGATACCATTCTTGGATCACCTAGTTCCCCTTCTACCAACTGACAAACCTATGAATCCTCAAGTCTCTCCCCAAATTGATTCTCTCCCTCCTCATATTAAGGAACGATCTCAACTTCAAGTAGTTGAGGAGGCATTCGCAGATACTCTCTCATCAGCAGAACTCATCGAATCCATGATGGTTTATTCCATTAAGATAAATGAATCATCTTTACCATGAATTTACCATACCTCATAAGACTAATCATACGTGACCCGCCAGCAAATAGCTCTTCAACATTCACTTCGGAAGTGAATATTCCAATTCATCTTACATATTCAAGTGATGCAGGAAAAATTAAACCTTATAGATTGCTTAATACACGAACTAGTAGTAGCTAAGGACAAAATGTCCAAGACTCGCGGCACTTCTACTGATTTGGTCGAGCAACTGAAGAAAACAACAGAACATACAAAGAGTACCAATCATTGGCTGACTAAGCGTAGCCAACAATTAGCTAAAGTCCAAGCTATGATAGGCACTTTAAGAGCTAACTTAGAGTTCTCAGAGGCGAGACGTTCAAATCTAGAGATGGAACTGGTAATAGGGCAGAGGAAAAATGAACGATTGATCTCCAAGATAAAATGTGTCAAGGTATAACTAGATAACTACAAGTCTGGTGAAGAAGGTAGTAGGGAAACCAAGAAAAAAAAGAGTTTGTCGAGTTCTTCGATCTATTGAAAGCTCGTTCAGCCAAATTTAAAGAATATACCTTCAAAGGTATAGTGGAGCAATTCCAATCAGTCGGTTACCCTCCAAAGGTCTCTCCAACCAATTTCTTAGATCTTGATGCTCTGATGAACGTTATTCCATGGTGACAAAAGATGAATATGCTTGCCCCTCAGCGCCTCCGCCAACCTGTCTCAAGGCCAACATGTTGATGAATGCTATAACAGATCACTAGCTACAAGACTGATATGTCAGAGTCTATGCTTATGCGTCCGTTTCGACTTAATTACCTTGTCCCCCTTTTTGAATTATGCTTAATCACTTCATATTAGTGACTGAACTAAATTACATATGCCTGAATCTTTTATATTTCGACATACTACTTAATTTTGTTTAAACTAATTTGCATGTGCTAACTCAAAATCTATCCTTCTTAACTAAAGAATCATCCGACAATTTGATCATTCCTTACCAAATCCCCACATTCATACTGCTAGGCGTAATCAAATCACTAATTAGATTTATCTCCAAATTCAATTCCTAAATTTTGTTGAGATCATTGAAACGTTAGCAATCAGTTTCTTAAATTTTTGTCCGAAGATCTATCAAAAATGAATTAACCTTATATGATGTCAATCCAGCAACCCACTTTATTTGATCAAGAAGTGTTCCTAAGTCTGCCCAAAAATTTACATTTAATTTTATTTGTAGTCCTAATAAGAAATTTAATTCACCTACTAGGCTCATTTCAAACTTCTTTTCCATTCGAGTTATAAATTCTTTTAAAAATTTAGAATTGGTTGAACCAAATACTATTTCATCTACATAGATTTGGGCTATAAAAAAAATCTATTCCAAGGGTTTTTATGAAAAGTATTGGGTCAATTTGACCTTCTTTAAAATCCTTTGAATTTAGAAAACTAGAGAGAGTATTTCAAATGATGTCCTAGGTGTTTGTTTTAATTCATATAATGCCTTTTTAAATCTCAATACATGATTTGGATTTTTTAAGTTTTCAAACTCAGGTGGTTGACCTACATAGAATTCTTCCTTAATTAACCTATTTAAAAATATAGATTTAATATCCATTTGATATAACTTAAATCCTTTATGTGTTGTATAGGCTATGAATATTCTAATGAATTCAAGTCTAGATACTGGAGAATAAGTCTCGTCGTAATATAGTCCTTCGACTTGACTATGTTGGGGTTAAAAGTTGCAAATATAGACCCACATTGAAAACACATAGAAAAGATCATGGGTTTATAGGAGAAAAATATCTCCATTAACATAAGGTCTTTTGGGTAAAACCCAAAAATAAAACCATGAGGGTTTAAGCTCAAAGTGGATAATATCATATCATTGTGGAGATATCTTAATTCTTTTTGTTCTAACAATTAGTATTAGAGTCATAGTCTAGACCAGATTCTATATGGGGTGGCCTTGAACATAGTTGTGGGGATGTTTGGAATAGGTCAAGGTGGCTGGATGCTCGTGGAGAAAGTCCGGAGTAGGTTAGGGTAATCGGATGCTCGCAGGAAGACCCGGAATAGGTGAAGATGACCGAATGCTCAAAAGGAGACCCGGATTATGAAAGTAATTATGATCCTTCGTTTGAGAGGAGGATGACTCGGAATAGGTGAAGATGACCGAATGCTCAAAAGGAGACTCGGATTATGAAAGTAATTATGATCCTTCGTTTGAGAGGAGGATTGTTGGGGATCCAATCAAAGTCTCACATTAAAAATATTTAGAAAATATCATAGGTTTAAAAGAATGTAAGATATATTTATTGACATGAGACCTTTTAAATAGAGTTTAAGTGTAAAATCATGAGAGTTTAGAATTAAAATAGATAATATCAAATTATTATGAAAATGTGTGAATATCCTCTTGACCCAACAAATAAGATTTTGTTTTGAACAAATTTAAAGGGGTAGAAGCTTTTAATTGACTAAGAACTTTATTTCACTTATTTCCATGCTACAGTATACATTTTGCATATATTTATTATATCCACATTTCTACATGAAGTTATGTTGTTGCATTGAAACCTGATTTGAATGACTTTGTCCATGATGAGAAGGATAACGCTAGTAGAGGACCCGACCTTTAAACAGAACTCTACTAGGCCAACCCATCCTAAATAGAGGAGACCTAAGTTCATAACAACTCTGCTCCTGTCAAAAAGGAAACGGGATGTAAGAGATCATATTTTGAGTGAAATAGGATCATTTGTATACCATCCTATCTCTAGTAGAGATAAATTATTGACAGGTGACTCTGTGTAGAAAAAAATTTATTATAGATGACTCTGTCTTTGCCAGAAGAAAAATATGTCTAAGGATTAAAGGAAAATTATTTGTAAGTGACTTTATCTCTACCAGAGAAAAATTATTTGAGATGACTTTGTCCCTAATAGAAAAAAATTATTATTTGATCCTTGTATACATAGAAAAAAAATAAAAACCCATCATTATTAGCAACGGAAGACGTGACATACAAGAATCATACCAGATCAAATTATTGATCATAATCTAACCTGTTATGTTCCTGCATTATATAAAATATAAAATACCAAACGATTATATCCTATAAGGAAGGAGGTTACAAGCATTCCATAGGAGACCAAGTTGCTTCCTCATTTGATCTTGCAAATAGTAACTCCCGATTTTAGTTTTTGACAAACTTTGTATGGTCCTTCCTATCGTGGTTTCAAAATGTCGACCTCACCTGCGGGCTGTATGTTCTTCCAGACGAGGTCATCTATCTAGAAAGATTAGGAAATGACTTTTTTATTGTAAATTTGACATATCCGTTGCTTGTAGGCTTTAAGCCTTGTTGCGCCCACCTCCCTTGCTTTCATAAGAAGGTCCAACCCGGTTAATCGTTTGTTTTCATTTTCTTCATCATAAATAGTTATCCGAGCATATTCCATTCGAATATCTATCGGAACTACTATTCTCCACCATACACTAATTAGAAAGGAGTCATGTCGGTCCCTTGTCATGGAGTAGTTCTAAACGATCATAACACACTCGGCAACGCTTCCACCCAACATGAAGCTAGTGTGCGTTTCAAGGTTAAACTTTTTTTTTTAAACCTCACACTAGCTCCATGTTTACTACATCTTATCCATTACTGTGAGTATACCACAAAGGTGAAATGCTATTTTATGCTAAGCTCTTAGCACCATTCTCATAGCTTCCTTCCTTGAAATTACCTTCCATTGTCATAGCTAATTTTCAAGGAATGTCATATCTACACACAATATTTTTCCAAAGGAACTTAAAAACAACATTTTCTGTAATTGTAGCCAAGGATTTTGCTTCTAGACATTTAGAAAAATAGTCAACTGGAATTAATAAGATTTTTTTCTTTTTGTAGAGTGGGCTAAAAATATTTTACCAATATCACCTTTCGAGCTAATGCCTTTCCATTAGCATGACTATCGCAAATACCTCCACGTATCTCTCGAAGTATGTACTCAGGCTCCTCCTGATTTAAACATTTCAAGAGAGGATGAGAAAATGACCTTTTGTATAAATTGTCATCAATTAATGTAAAACTCCACAATTTGCCGCTTCAATAGCTTTGATTGTTCTAGATCTAATGGAAATTTACTTTCTCTTAGGCAAGATATCAATTATGTCCACCAGTCTGTCAGATTGTTTTGATCAATTGCCAAAGGATGATCTATCTAAGTTAACAATTCTACTTGTACAACTGGCTCTTCTAACTTCTAGCTTGATAAAGTACTTGTCATTCGAGCAAGCTCATCTTCTTTTTCGTTTCCAGAATGAGGTTATTTTTTTATAAAATGACTTCTTAAAATTTAGCCTTACTTTTTACATATATCTCAATATACCGGCAAATCCTATCACATTTTACCTCATATGTTCCTTCATTATGTTGCATTACCAGTTGTAAGTCTGAATGTAAGATTACTTTCATAGCTCGTACATGCTTAGCCGCCTGCAACCCTGATAACAAAGCTTCATATTCGGCTTTGTTATTACAAGCCTTAAAATTAAGTTGCACCACTAATGATATTTCATCTCCTTGGGGTTAGACTAGTGAAACTCCAACACTCCTACTTTGTTTTGTGGCTGACACATTTACAAATACTTTCCATACTTTTTCTTTCTCCTCTCTGATTGTCTCAGCTAAGAATTTGATTAGCATCTGAGCCTTAATCACTGTCTAAGATTAGTATTGTATATTATACTTATTGAGTTCTATAGTTCATTTAATCAGTTTTCTGGAAATTTCTGGATTAGAGAAAACTCTCCCTAGAGTACTATTAGTTAAAACAATAATAGGGTGGGATAGGAAATATGACCTCAAGCACCGAGCTATTATAACAAGAGGTAACACAAGTTTTTCTAGCATGTTATACCTATTTTTAGTATTCTTTAATAAATAACTAATAAAATAAACAGGTTATTGTTGTGATACCTCTTGTTGAAGAAGAACATACTGCCTGCCTCTTCAATAGTAGATAAGTATAACCACAATTGTTCCCTGCCACGTATTTAGAAAGATTTAGTGCTTCTGACATATATTTCTTGAGCTCAGCAAAGGCTTGTTCACATTTTTTATCCTAGACTAATTTACTTGACTTTTTTAATATTTTAAAGAAAGATAGACTCCTATCAGTCGACCAGACGTGAAACAAGAAAACGCAACAATTCACCCTGTTAACCACTGTACTTCTCACACGCTCTATGAAGTTTTCATATCTTGCAATGCTTGTATCTTCGATGGATTAGCCTCTATCCTCATCTTTGTAACGACATAATTGAGAAACTTCTCACTCTTGACACCAAAAATGCATTTATCTGGATTAAGCTTAAGATCATACATTTTCAAAGTACAAAAAGTCTCTTCAATATCTTGTATTCTTAGTTGTGGCCAACTTGATCAGGATATCATCTAGATGTACTTCAATGTTCCTTTCTCTTTGTTTTTAAAAAACTTAGTCCATCATTCTTTGATTTGTGGCTCCAACATTTTTCAAACAAAACGACATGACCTAGTAATAGAAGGTGTCATTAGAGGTAACAAAGTTAACCTTCTCCTGATTCTCTTCGGCCAAAGGTATCTTATATCCTTGATAAGCATTGAACATGTAAGTAAACACATGTCCATATGTTAAATCTGCCAATTGATCTATTCTGGGAAGTGGATAGCAATATTTGAGACATGCCCAATTGAGGTCTCTGAAATCCACTCAAACTCGCCACTTTCCTCCCTTTTTTGGGACTAACACCATATTAGCCAACCAGATTAGAAACTGGGCCTCTCTAATATGTCCAACTTCTAGTAATTTAAGGATTTCTACCCCGATGATCTTATCCTTCTCAAGACCAAAATGTCGTTTATTTTATTTTATTGGTCGAGCATTTGATAATATATTAAGTTTATGCTCTATAATCCCAAGAGACACTCCTTTAATCTCCTGTGCTGACCAAGAAAAGACATCATTATTTTTTATAAGACATCTTACTAACCTCTTTTTTATCTCGAGAAGAAGGTCGGTAGATGTCAAGGTAGTTTTATCCTCCTGCTCATGCACAACTTGTGCCTTCTCCTATTGCTACTCTAACGGTTTAGCCACAAATATTTCTTCTAATATTTACACTTCAGCAGCTCTTCATCTTTTATATTTACTTTGATTTAACTAAGCTCTTTTTAGATCAACTTTCACCATTTCAACATAACACCTCTGAGCTGCATTTTGTTTACCTCAGACCTCGCTCATCTGGATTCCCACAAGGAATTTGATCTTCTGATAATATATAGACACCACCACCTAAAAAAGGACTTAACGTTGGCTTCCCCAATATAACATTATAAGAAGAAGGGGCATCTACCACTATGAACACCAAAGTCCGTGTTCGCCGTAAAGGTTCATCCCCCAAAGAAAGAGACATGTTCTAAGGGTTGAATTTCATGCTCTATAAAACCAAAGTAGATGTGGAGCATAGCTTAATAAGATATACTTACATCCTGTCAAAGACTTCTTTGTATAATACGTTGACAAAATTCCCGGTATCGATGAATACTCATGCTACATCATAATTAGCTATAACAGCATAAATGACCAGAGCATTAGAATAAGGAGTAGATATCCTTCTAAATCTTCAGGCTCAAAGCTTATCGTTAGACCCTTTCTTCCCGATACTAACTTCATAGCTTTCTAACCTATGTCCATGGACTTTTCTAGTTCGATTGGAATCTCCATCAGTAATTCCTCTTGAAATCACGCTTATTTCCCCTTGACGAGGAGGGTTATCTTGAAGAGCCCTTTGTTGATTATCTTGATTCAGTTCATGGGACCTGTGCCGATCTCGACCATCCTCTCTTTACCTAGGTCAATTATAGAAGTTCCTTATACCAGCTACTTATAGAAGTTCCTATACAAGCTACTTCTTGCATTCATGTGATGTCTTTATTGCAGGCAGCAATACCATTTTTTGGTGGTGACTACATAACTTTCACAACTGGCAATTCAAATATCTCGCATCTATAACTATTGCCCGCTGACAACTGTTATCTATTGATACAACTAACCTTTAATAATTAATTCAAAATTAGCATACCTAACCTTTAATAATTAATTAAAAATTAGCATACCTTCCTTCAGTGAACTGGACTATCCATATTTGAGTAACTTTGACTCACCTTCGTCGATCTCAACCAAAGCATTCAGGAACACTGCCGAGCTCTCAGTTAAAATGCTACCAAGCTCTTATTAAACACTATCAAGCTCCTGGTAAATGTTGTCGAGCTCTCGATTAAATATTGCTGAGCTCTCGCTGAATACTATAGAGCTCCTACCAGACCTGACCCGCCTTCTCCTACCTAGAGCTTGACTAAGACCAGATGGGACATGACCGGGTCAATATTATGTCACGTAGGAAACTCTTGATTCACGCCTTATCAAGTCCCATATGAAATTCAAAATTGATCCTCATATTATTTCTCTAAGTGTTTTACCATTGCATAATGCATTTTTTACCTTCTTATGTACATGATGGTAAAAAACGAATACACTTGTCCCAGTGCCCTTGTCAATCCGTCCCAGGATCAATACGGAGGAGGTAAATCACGGATGACCTTCTTATGACAGGAGAGACGGTTGACATCTTCCCTAACATGGACGGGAACGACTTTCGGGCTTTCCTATAGCATCTTTTTATGCACATGTGGCAAAAGGTGATTCGCTCGCCCTCAGCACCCCCGCCAACCCGTCCCTAGGCCAACACGGAGGAGGTAAATCACGGGTGGCTACTAGCCATCAGTGCAAATGACCAAGACATGGGGGAGGTTATGCTCGGTCATGCCGAGTTTCGACCTCAAGACCTGACAACACCCCATTTCTTAACCATCGCACTGCTCCGAGAGGATACCTTCTTATGCACATGATGCACATTAAAATGTTTGCCATCGAACTTCATCGATTCATAGCTAAAAAAATTCTTCATTCTCCCCCTATCAAGTCACATGTGAAATCCAAACTTGATCCTCATATTATTTCTCTAAGTGTTTTACCACTGCATAATGTGTTTCTTATCTTCTTATGCACACCCACATTGAAGTGTTTGCCATCGAACTTCATCGATTATTAGCTAAAAAATACATTAATTTCTTTCTTCCAATAGTTTGGGCTTGAGACCCTTAGAGTTAAAATAATGAACTTATAGTCGATATCAGTAGTATAGGCTAAATCTAATACCATGTTGACGATAACCAAAAGGATTATTAAAACCTATCTATGCTAAACATCTGATAAATTTATGAATTTCATAGAGCAATCTGATTTTCAAATTCACTTTGTAAATCAACTACCAAGGGAATAATTACAACTAAAGATATTTGAGGATAAAGCATATAACAAATGCATGCCTAATCTCATAAATGGCAATCATGGAGGGATCATATTTTTGTTTCCCCTTTTCATATAAATAATATTTTAAATTAAGAAAAGTGGATTAGCACTTCAAATGATAAATAATCATGACTTGGCCTCTTGTCCTCGAAGGGCAAACGGCAATAATCAAGATAAGGCATAAACTCCTTTGGGAGCTGCAATTAATTAATAATATGCTGTCACCTTCATAAAAAGAAAATTTATGATGTAGAATCTTGCAAACCTATCGATTTGTTCCTTAAGAAACACAAAAGTTTGCACCAGAATATATCTTAGATATGATGGAAGACAAATCTAGTTGCTTTCCTGAAAATATTGTTTATAAATTCCATCGAATTGCAACGTTATATTTCTACTAACACATCAATTTTTTTTAAAAAATTATATGTATAAATAAATGAAGCTCCGCCTATGACGAAATATCTTATTATAGTTAATTTTAAGTACGGATAATGGAGGAATGTTGTATTGGGGTGTTAGCTAAGAATAAAGTAAGATAAATGTTTAATGAATTGATTTATTAAATTATTGTGTTAATATTAAGTTGTTCTTTAGAAGGAATGTGTTGAGGGTCCGACTGTAATGTCTCGATAAGAATTGCTACATTTCCAGAACTCGAGTGTAGTGTTAAAATATATAAGAGTTCGCATTATATAGTCTGACTGTAACGTATCGACAAAAACCACTACATCTCCATGAGAATTGGGTATACTATTAAATAAGCAAGAGTTTAATTTTCACGTCATAAGTGCTGGGTTGCAAGAGTGCAAACAAAGTCCCACATTGGAAACACATGGAAAAGATCATACGTTGATAAGAGAAAGATATCTCCATTAGTACGAGCTTTTTTAGGTAGAGCTCAAAAATAAAATCATGAGGGCTTAGGCCCAAAGTGGACAATATCATGTCATTGTGGAGATATTTAAATTCCTTTCGATCCCAACAATTGGTACCAGAGTCAGGACTGCTAGAAAGACTAACCGCCGACTATGTCCTAGTAGGTTCAATGAACTGAGGGTCAGGAAGACCTGGTGGGTCAACGATTGAATGTCAGGGAGCCAGTAGTCCTTCTTTTGAGGGGAGATTGTTCGGTTGTAAGATTACAAACAAAGTCCCATATTGAAAATACATGGAAAAGATCATATCTTTATAAAAGAGAGTATCTCCATTGGTATGAGATCTTTTGGGTAGAGTCCAAAAATAAAATCATGAGTGCTTAGGTCCAAAGTGGACAATATCATACATTGTGGAGATATATAGATTTCTTTTGGTCCTAACAATAGGTTGGATAAGAACAAATATTATAGAAAAACTAATAATTTAAGATTTGGAATATGGAACATAGAAAATTTTACGGGTAGTATTATAGCTCTCACGATAGTAGTAACGAAAGAAATTATAAACGTAATTAGCATATATGAATATCAAGTAGCATTATATGAAGATATTAAATCAAGATTTTGGGATGATTTAGATAAAGTATTACAAAATATTCTACCAAATCAAATGATTTTAATATAAAGCAATCTAAATGAGCATGCCAGAGTAAAAAATGAGGAGCATGAGAGTGTATAGGAAACTATATTGGATTTTATGATAGCATATGACCGAATACTAGCTAACATATTTTTTTAAGAAAAGAGAATAACAATTGGTTACATTCAAAAGTGGAAATAATAAATCACAAATTGACTTCCTTATGGTTATGAAGAGGAATAGAAAAATTTGTAAAGATTGTAAGGTTATCACTTAAAAAAGCTTAACTACCCAACATATATTAGTAGTGTTAAATATGTGCCTCAATCATAGTGTCAATAGAGGACAAATATACACAACTTTTAGAATTAAGTGGTGAAAGTTAAAGGATGAGAAGTAAAATATATTAAAGGAGAAGGTAGGAGTACAAGCATTAGGTAAAATATATAATGACTCTAATACGATAAAGGGGTAAGATGATATCAAAGTTGGAAATAGCATCTAAGAGTGTACTCAGTGAGTCAAAAGGGCATGCACCATCAAATAAGGAATCTTAGTGGTGGAATGAGAAAGTACAGGAGAAAATGAAGAGAAAATAAACAGTGTATAAGGAATTATATATTTGTAAGAATGAGAAAAAACTAAAAAAAAAATACAATAGTCAAGAAAGAGACTAAGAAAGCAGTGAATAAAGAAAAATATAAAACTTTATGGTTATTTCAAAAATTGAATACAAAAGAAAAAAAAAAAGACATTTATAAAATAGCTAAAGTGAGAGAGAGGAAGACAAAAGATCTTATCCAAATAAGATGTATTAATGATGAATGCAATAGGATAATAGTAAATGATAGAAAAATAAAAGAGTGGTGACAGAGGTATTTTTATCAATTTTTTAATGAAAGTTTAGGTGATCAACTTAACTTAGGTAATATAAGTATGTAGGTCAAATGAATGTAAAATTTTAAATTTTTATCATAGAATTCAAATTTCAAAAGTACAACAAACTTTAAATGGAATGCAAAATGAAAAAGTCATTTGGCTAGATGATATTTTGATAGAGGTATGGAAGTGCCTAGGAAAATAAGATATTGAATGACTTATAAAATTATTTAATATGATATTGAAAATGAAAAAAATATCTGCTCAATGGAGGGTAAATACTCTAGTTCCCTTATATAAGAACAAGGGAGATGTACAAAATTGTGTAAACTATATGGGTATTAAATTGATGAGTCATATTATGAAACATTGGAAAAGAGTAATAGAAAAAATTTAAGAAAAAATATCATGGTAACAGGAAATTATTTTGGGTTCATGCTTGGAAGGTCGATAATAGAAGTTATACATCTTCTTAGGTAACTAATTGAAAAGTATTGGGATCAAAAGAAAGATCTATACACAATATTCATTGACTTCTAAAAACTTATGATCTTGTCCGAGAGTCGGGGAGACGGATGTTGGGGACATGGCATTCCTATTGACCTCCGATGGACTTCGCTCCCGCCTGCAATATAAGTAGCGTCAGTGTCGAGCCAAGGAAGGGGTCCCCGACGATGGTCCTCCGATGCTCAAGTCAGTCTTCAGCGAGGCAAGAAGCAAAGAACTGTAGCGCAACAATAGAAATTGTGAGAAAAGCATACCTCTGCCGATGCCCGGACCCCCCTTTATATAGGGCTCCTGTAGCCTGTGTGCACGCTTATCAAAGTGAGCATGATATCCCAAGCTTTCCCTGAAGGGACTTGTTAGTAAACTATCTCTGACACAGTACTATAATGGGTCGAGCATATCTCTGAAGTGACAGTGGAAGCTTATGTCGTACGATCCTCTGTTTGACCATGCCGTCAGTCGGCGACACTAACTCCCAAAAGGATGTCGAAGGATATCCTGTTGTGTCTGTTGCTTAGCCGAACGGAATGGGCGCTCAGTTGAAAGTCCCCTGTCCAAGTGTCATCGGTTGCTGGGTCGAGCGGGATGTTCGCTCGGTCGGAAGCCCACTGTCGCACCAAGCGGTAGAGCCGCTCAGCTAATCGGCCTTGATCCATGTCATCCGCTGTTGCGCCGAGCGGAATAGCCACTCAGCTTGGCTTCTACGCGTCCCTTGAGCGTCGATTTGATTACTTCATGTTAGAGATTGTGGGTCGGTATTTAACCCCCGGTCGGGCTATGTCCCACCGACCGGCCAAGACCCTCCGTCCATCGACCGTCTTGACTCTGACCTTCGTTGACCTCCACCGTGGCAATGGGGTAGGGCCCTTCCTTATCACCACATCACAAGCCTCCCCTTCAAGTCTAGTCAAAGGAGGCTATAGTTCGACTGACTGAACCATCATGTGCGCAGATTCCCTCCCGATCGACCTTCATCACTGTATGGACTCCGATTAGGATGGACCCGATCCTCGCCGATCGGCCTTCTGAAGCTTGTCGCTCGGTCATAAGCACGCTCCCTCAATCTGATCGGGCAGACAAAGGCTTGAACTTGTAGAACTTTTTCTTCGGGTTGTCTTGGGCGAGCGCGGGCTAGGCTGACGTCACAATGATTTCTTGAGAAGCATGCAAATCCCCTCTCATTAAAGCAGAACAAGTTCCCATGCCTACCTTAATTGCCGACCCATGGCAGCACGCCACGTGTCACGTCCACAGTCGCCACACGCCTAACATGACAAGCATTGATTGCGACATTTGGCAGTTTGAATTCAACGACGAGATCTTATCCTAGGTTTTCGTGACCTAAATCGGACGGCTCCAGTCGGCCAAGCTTGGGGTATATGAGCCCGTTGCGTCGCCTCCTCCTCCACACTTTTGTTGTTGTATTTTCGACGACCTTTGTGCTCTTGCGCACTGTGCTCTCCGATGATTCCATGCATTATCCCAACCGTTGGCCTCCATCCCTGAACCTTGGTATACCAACATGGAGTCTAGGTTTGACGAGGGCAATGCGGAGAGCCTTATAAATGCCTTCCAAATTCTGCCTCTGCCTTCCGCATCCAATCGGCCAAAACCCCACCGATCAGATGCATCTGTCTGTTCAGGGACTATTTCTCCGCCGGTCTGTGGTTCTCTGTCCATCCTTTCATTATCACAGTCTGTAAATACTTCCGCATCCCCCTCCCTCAACTCGTGTCGAACTCCTTCCGTCTTCTGTGCGGCGTAGTCATCTTATTTCGGCTGCACGACATCCCTCTTGCCCCTCGAATCTTCCACTATTTTTATTACCCAAAGCTATCCAAGTCGGGGACCTTCCTTTTCTAGTCTAGGGTCAGCTTAGTGTTCTTTAATAAAATATCAACCTCCAATAAACATTGGAGGGAGTACTTCTTTTTCCTATGTCTTCCCGACCAGCCAAAATTCTCGACCCATTGGCAGATTGAAGTGGCGCCTTAGCCCCACTGAAGAGTTACAAGAGCCGATTGGATTACTTGGATGTTGCGGCGATGCTGACCAGTCAGAAGTACGACATCCACAAATTATTTCTTGAGGGTGTCCTCTACATCTTCGGCCTGAGTCCGATCCATACCTGGCTGCCAACCAGCCTAGGTAAGACACTGCTTTACTTATTCCTTTGATGCTAACTAATTTTTCCTTTTATCTTGCAGCCAAAATCATGATGAGCGCACGGATGGTCGGCAAGGCGAAGCTTTCCGACAATGCGATCGAGGCGATTGCTACCGAGGAACTAGCGAGCTGAGGTCTGCAGTCGGTCAGCTCCCACGAAGATCCACTTGGGCTAAGCGAGGAGACGCCTGTGGAAGTGGGTGAAGACGCGGCTAGCCATGTGCCATGTACTGGGTGGATAGCCTGGCCATGTGCCATAGGCTGGCCTATTTGGAGGATGAGTTCAAGAAACTCAAGGTCTCAAGTGGCACCTCTTCCTCCCCGGGGCCATCGATCTCTGAGGTCGAGAAGCTAAAGGTTGACTTGGAGAAGAGTAATCAGCTTATGAAGGCTAAGCGGAAAAAGTATGCCAATCAGGAGGTGATGCTAGCTCGGCTCAATAAACAGGGCACCACCTTCGACAAGAAGATAGAGTCAGCCACCGCCAGAAAGCAATGGGCCATCGATGACCTCGAATTGAAGAACAAGGAAACCCGGAGCCTAGCCCAGAAGTTTAAGGAGGTCAAGGATTTTTTCGTGGTCGAGCGGAACAGTTACTTGGCCGAGGAAAAGTTCCTCCGTGATCAGGTGGCCTCCAGGGATGTCGCGCTAGTCACCGCCAAGGGTGAACTAGAGGGATCTCGAGCGGCGCTGGAGGGATATGATCTCGAGCGACGCTGGAGGGATATGATCCCGAGCGGCGCTGAAGGGATCTCGTGCAGTGCTGCGGATTTACCAGGATGCCGAAGGGAGTAGGTTTGAAACCATGAAGCAAGCCTACCTCCGTTCGGACGCATTCTGTGATAAATTCACCAGTCTAGCCCTTAGACTGTTCGACTTGGTGATCGAAGGGACGATCGGTAAGCTTCACGAGGGGGGCTACCTGCTGGCCACTGTGACCAGCAAGGTCATAAGCCGAGACAAGATGACAGCCGCTATGCCCGACGATGTGTTAGATTAATTAGAGTGAGGCTGAGGGCTCGATCTTTTGTGATCCCCTTTTTTGTAAACCTTTTTAAGTATTAATGCATGTGAGGTCATTCAGCCAAGCTTTCCCTTTTTCTGTTTGTTGTCTGGTCTTCTCTCCCTGGTATTGCAATCTCATAATTTTTTCGATCGCCAGTAGCTTGTGTGCATGTCTACTCGATTCGCCTTTCTTTCCAAGTGGCAGAGCTTGAAGTACTTTAGCACACTCTACCGAACGGGCAGTTCGTCTACAAATTCGGGGGTTTGGGCAACCCTTATACACAACCAACCGTTCAATAGCCCATGTAGACTCAGGTCCATTGTTGCCGCGTGGCTATTTGGTGAAGCCCCAGACTTACTATCGCGTCGCTCGATGATTTGAAATAGGCCCGCGTTTAACGTTGTCGCTCGAGGATTTGATGAAGACTCAGGTTTAACGTCGCTGCTCGATGATTTGGAATAGGCCCATGTTTAACATCATCGCTCAACGATCTATTGGAGACTCGCGTTTAAGGTCACCGCTCGACCGTTGGTGGAGATGGGGTTTAAGGTCGCCGCTCGACCATTAGTTGAGACATGCGTTTAACCTCGTCGCTCGACGGTTGGTGGAGACGAAGGTCGCCGCTCGACCGTTGGTTGAGACACGCATTTAACATCGCCGCTCGACGGTTTGTTGTAGACCCATGTTTAACGTCGCCGCTCGACGGTTTGTTGTATACCCGCGTTTAACGTCGACACTCGACAGTTTGTGTAGACCCACGTTTAACGTCACCGCTCGACGGTTTGTTGTAGGCCCACGTTTAACATCGCCACTCGATAGTATATATGTACTCGCACCCGGGTTTAAGGTCACTGTTTGATCGTTGGAGGAGACGCACTTATGAAGAGGCTTGTGCTTTTTTATTCAAACTTCTCCCTGCATTCGCCAAGTATACAATAGCCACGAAATACAGGATTCACTTGCGCACCTCTCATCCAGCCCTATAGGGTTGAAGGTGGTTTGCGCTCTAGGACCTCTCGAACTGCCTCCCTTCTTCATCCTCCAAATAGTAGGCACCTGAACGGAGCTTCCGCGCGATCTTGAACGGTCCTGCACATGGTGCCTCGAGCTTGTTGACATCGCCAACCGACTTCACTTTCTTCTATATGTGGTCGCCGACTTGGAAGGACCTCGAGATCACTCGTCGATTGTAATTCTCCCTCATGCGTTGTCGGTAAGCCGTTATTCGGACGACGGCTTTTGCCCTTGTCTCGTCCACCAAGTTAAGCTCCATCAACCTCCGTTCGGCGTTCCCTTCGTCATAATGTTGCACCCGCTCGGATTCTACCCTGACCTCTATGGGGAAAACCTCTTCTCTGTCGTATACCAACTGAAATGGGGTTATGTCAGTCGCCTCTTTTTGTCACGCCCCCAGAAGAGTCCCTGTCCGAGAAAATTTCGGCAGCATCTCCCCTGTACGGCGGACAATCAAAAATTTTCTACAAGCACTAAATACTCAGCCACAGGCGGCTGGAATAATAACAGTAAATAAAATCAATCACCACGCAGTTTATATATGTATTCAGCCTCTGGCTGTCACAACCACGCAGTTAATAAAATAAACAACATATTAATACTCTGACTCGAAATCAACCCTACTCAACTACACTCGTAAAGCCCAAATCCGATTTTTCTTACCTCTTCTGCTGTCTAGGCAGGCATGTAGTAGAGTAAATCCAAATCATACTAAAAGTCCATCCAACGGAAAGATTCCATACAATATCCATATGTAAGTCCAAAACAAAACTAAAACAAAGTCTGATAGCGAAAAGCTAAAATGAAACAACAACTCAAAAACCAGCAGCGGAGTAGCACTACGTGCAGTGGGGACTAGCGACTGGAACTCCCTCCTGACAGCATCAACCTGAAAATAACAACAATGGAGGCGGGGTGAGTCCAACACTCAGCAGGTACAATTGATATGCAAAGTAAAGAAACAACACCTAGCACTAATCATGCGTACAGTCTCCTGATAAGAAAGATAAGAATGCATCTGAAATAAACAGGAGAATACTGTACTAACCAGGTCCTGAGTATAAGGTCAAACAGTCCGAGGGATAAGGAAATCCTGTATGCATGTCAAACATAGGTATCCAAACAATATGCAGCATATAAATGCAGCAAACACAAACACAAGCAATAAATGCATCATGCATATGATGCCAATGATGCGTCCTGGTCACCCCTGACGCCAGTCGATCATCTCATACAAAAGTGAGGCCGAGTGGGTAGGGCTGTGACAACCGTGCACTCTGTCGTCACTACTCCTGATGAGTGACCGAGTGGACGGGATGCTGTCGGAGTACACCTATCCTCCTACCCCAAATCATAGATGGGGGAGCGCAATGCTCTCAACTCCCAGTACTCAAAGACGGGGAGGAATCCCTGCCGGATAACACGTTGTGTCACACTACCCATGAGCGGACCAACGGTGCCTAACAGAGTCCCTGCTGCAACACACTCATCCTGAATCGACCACTAACCCATGAGTGGTGGTGTGTGCAAATCCATGTAACTGGCGATGTGCTCAACAATAATGGAGCGGACTATCGCTCAGCATGCAATCATGCAAATGGTGCATGGCACTAACCACAAGAATATCCTGACCTAATCCACATATATATAAAAATGCATCAAAGGTCAACGAATCCAAAACAATCCAAAGGTATACAGAAGGTATAAAACCTAGGTCCTGAACATGGTTAAGCATGGCATATCACTACCCCTATAAGCATGTATAAACAGGTAAAATATACCTGAGATGCAAAACCAATCAATCAATCAAGCATGTAAGATTTGGGTAGTGATTAACCGAAAACAGATAAGAAACACAATTAATGCAACATGTTAATTTAATTACTAAGCATATCAAATGACATAAGTCAAAAGTACCCGCCTCCGACAAAATGGTCCAATCCGGTCCGAACACGACGTCGAGATACTCGTCTCGTGTCAAAGTCCTGTATCCAACATAATGTCTAGTTTAGCTAATTCTATCATACAACAATTAGCCAAACTAAATTCTAATCCAATTAAATAATAAGTTCATCCTTAATTCCAATATCAACTCATAAACCTATTCCATATCCATCATCATAATAATCCAATTCCAACCTAATTCAATGTATTTACCTATCTAACCATCCTCTACATCATGCATCAAATCCCTAAATCTTACCTCAATTCACAGTCAAAGCTGATTGCTACAGGATGAAGTAGCTGCCGGAAACCAAAAGCAATCCCACAACAAGTCCTACTTCATCTCACGATCAAAATTCCAACACCACAGTATCAACCCACAGCACACAATCCTGTTGAATAAACCCTCACTGCTGAAATCAAACATATCAAGAAGAAGACCAGGACTAGGGCTCGGCAGAACCTGGTGGCCGGAATGCAAAGGTGCGGCGGCGGCTGGGATGCACCCACTGTGCCGGCGATAGTGCTAGGGCACCGAGTGGTCCACGGTGGCGCCGGCACTGGGGCACAGACGCGCTGTGGTGGCGTCGGGTGGCTAGGGCAAGCAGAGGAGAGGAGTTTGGCTCGGGCAGGCGGTCGGGCGGCGGTGCTAGGGCACGGCGAAGGCGGCCGACGCTGAGAAACCGGTACCGGCAGTGGCGTCGGGGGCTGAGTCTAGGGCACAGGCCGGAGATCGGCGGTGGCAGAGTCGCCGGCGGCTAGGGCTTCGGCAGCAGAGGGATTAAGGCTGCCGGCGTTCGGGAAGAAGCAACCGCCAGCCGGCGGTTAGGGCCGGCGTCGGGCGCGAGAGAAGAAGAAAGGGGCTTTCGGTGAGAATGAGAGTAATCGGCGAGGATGAGAGGAAATAAAGGAAAATTAGATAATAAATAAGAAAAGGAAAAGAGATAAATAAATAAATCTTTTCCTCTCTTAAATGGGTAGCCCAAATAGGCTTTCCCGGGCATCGTTTTTATCCCCGTGAACTCATCCGTACGAGCTCCGAAAAATTCCCGAAAAATGTCCAAAAATTCTGGAAAATTCCCTTATTAATATTCGCCTATTTCCGGTATTTTACACTTTTGGGGTCGTGCGGAGAGCCCATAGCACGCTGGGGAGCTCGTCAACCCAGCTGCCTCCCATGTGGTCTAGCCAAGCACGCAAGACTCTGAGGATCTCCCGATTGGTGACTTCCGCTTGCCCGTTACCTTGGGGGTAGGCCACCGATGTGATGGATTATTGGATGTCATAGCCTTCACACTATTCTTTGAGCTCCCGACCGACGAACTATCTCCCATTGTTAGACATGAGTGGGCGCGAGATTCCAACCCGACAGACAATGTTTTGCCAAATAAATTTGGTAACCATCCGCTCTGTGATTCTTGCAAGAGGCTCGGCCTCTACCCATTTCGAGAAGTAGTCCACCGCCACCAGCAGAAACTTTCGCTGCCCGGTTGCCATAGGGAAAGGTCCCACGATGTCCATGCCCCATTGGTCGAATAGGCACGATATTGTGGATGCTTTCATCTCCTCGGTTGGTCAGTGCAACATGGTGTGGTACTTCTGGCAAGATAGGCAAGTCACCACCGTCCGAGCGGCATCCTCCTGGAGGGTCGGCCAGAAATACCAGGAGTATTTTTTGAGCCAATGCACGATCGCCCGGATGACCTCCGCAAGAGCCTTGGTGTACCTCATTCAGGATGTAATCAACGTCTTCAGGTCCGACACATTTGAGTAGGGGTCGGGAGAAAGCTTTCTTATAGACTTGGTCGTCGATTAGCGTGAACCAACCACCCTCTTTTTTATCAGGCGAGTATCCTCCAGATCAGTAGGTACAGTTCCCGAACGTAAAAACTCTATTAGGGTTGTCCTCTAGTCATTCGGGAAGGTGATTCCCTCCATTCGAGTGGACGAGCCGTCCACATATATCTTCTACGTCGTCGGCGGCTCGTTACTCTGGACTTCTACAACAAAATCAGCTAGGCCTTGAGCTTTGATCGCCGCTTGGGGTTGATATTGGATGTCAAACTCGCTAAGTTTGGTCATCCACTTGATTAGCCGTCCGGAAGCTTCAGGATTGAGGAGGACTTTCCCTAGAGTGCTATTAGTCATCACTATTATTGAGTGCACTAGGAAGTATTGATCTTGATCTGAAGGTACTGATCTTGATCTAGGGTCTGGATCTACTCTCCCTTAGGTCGGATCGACCAGATCTTCACTGGATGGTTCAGATCTATCCAATCTATGATGAACGGCCCATAATGCTCTGAAGCTTGATCTTCTCGTTTCAACTCCGATTCGAGCACAAATTCGGTACAAATAGATCCAAATCCAAGATCCTTTGATGCCTACAAAATAAGAATCAAATATTAGCATCAAATAATACAAAAATATAATAATTTGTAATTAGATTCAAAATCTATACAATGCATAAAATGTGATGTAACCATGATTTAAACCTATGAAATCAACATCAAACCATGCATATATGAATCGAAATAATACAGTAAAATCATGGTTATCAAATCCCCCACACTTAGTCTTGAACGTCCCGTGAAAGTAAAGAAAACTAAAAATCATCTCTACACAAATTCCCTAGCAATACCTAAAAGATAGTAAAAGGAATTTAACTAAGACCATCTAAAGATCACAAACATGAATACAATCCAAACAATAATCAGTAGGTATAGTAGTTTCAATCCAATTAAAAAATTAAGCAAGTTGCAATCTCACAAGGGATTTACCTATTCTAACTCTCACACTCAAAATTGCATATAAGTGTAGCTCACTCAATGCAACTCAGAATATTTCACTACCATAAGCTTGCTTATTTTCTAATTCTCCACCACTATAAACATAGCATACACGAATCAAAAGGATTTAATTAACAAGAATTGAAATGGAATAAAAAAGAACAATGAAAGTGAATGAAATTGGCAAAAGAAAAGTATTTAATGAAGAAAATGAGAAAATGAGAGTATTGGAGGAATATACTTGATGAGTTGACTTATTCAATGTGAAAAGAGATGAATACCATTTGTTTTTATCTATTCAAAAGACCAAGCTAACATCCCCTTCAATTTGATGGTCATCCAAAATTCTTGGTACTCTTTTAATTTGCCAATTTTTATCACTATTTTTCCACTTCATTTCCAGCAATATGAAATCTAAACAATCTCTCATCAATTCATGAAGAAGACTTCCCTCCCCCACACTTAAAACATTGGTCGTCTCGGACAATACAAAACATCAAGCTTTCCAATTCTTAACAACTTTAACCACTGTTTACAATCTTTATTCTGCAGATTCTGTCCCTTTTTTTTCTATGCTTCTGTGGTGTTTAGCATTTTTATTCTGCAGTAAGTATAGGATAGCACGAATTTCTGGAATTCTGGTTTCAAGAATCCTCTTCCAGGAAATCAAAATAGAAGCTAGTTTCTATCTCAATTGTAGGAATTGTGAGTCAATGAAGAACTTTTGGTACTGCTATAGCATGAATTGAAATGATGTAATTCCAAAGAAAACTCTATCCAAACATCCAGCATAAATTGTAATCCTGCACTACAATCTACACAAATTCAGAATAATAGGTTAGAACATCTTGCACTGCAGTGCAGCCACGCAAATTGAGATTTCTGTTGGAAAATAGCTTCAGTAAGAGTGGCAATCCAATTTGGTAAATGAAACTCAAATGCTCCACTTGGATTTTTCAGGCCGGATACTTATAACAGATTCTAGCTCACAACTGGTACACCAATTCACATTTTAATTCTGCAAATTCTACGAAATTCCAGCACTTCTTCAGCTTGTTAATAACCCATAATTCTCAGCTCCTAGCAACTACAACTAGCAACAGAATTCAGGAAAATAGTAGTTTGATAAATTCAGTTCCAGTTCTAATTTCTGGATGTCAGATTCCAGTTCCCTACTTTTGCCTTTTTTGAAGATAATTACATCCATTGAAATTGCATGCTTTAAACCATACAAGAGTTAAACTTTAATCCTTCAATTTCAGAAATCTACACCAAGCATTCAATAGATAAATGACCAAAGTGTAATATGCAGTAATCCAGCTGATCCCCCTCAAAACTGACTTCCAATTATGATTTCAGAATTCAGTCTCATAGCTAGAATTCAAGGAGCTGTTGAAGGTTCTTAGATCTTCAAAAATCCGAGTTCAGAACCCTACCAGAAGTGACCTTCAGAATCGAATCTGATATCTAAGTTCTGGTCTTCAAACTCCAGCTTTATT
The DNA here is from genome assembly GCF_018446385.1 of Zingiber officinale. Taxonomy (NCBI): domain Eukaryota; kingdom Viridiplantae; phylum Streptophyta; class Magnoliopsida; order Zingiberales; family Zingiberaceae; genus Zingiber; species Zingiber officinale. The sequence goes on along the minus strand of NC_056005.1, from coordinate 70,267,437 downwards.
TACTGCATATTCCGGTTCTTATAGCCACCTGCATTTTTCAGTCCTTTCCTTGATACCACCTCTGAATTTTTGATACACCATTGCTTCAACACTGGCTGAATTTGTTACCTTTCTACTTCTGCAATTTCATCAGCTTTCCATTCCTGTATCAAACATGCCATTATTCCAGATTTTTTTTTCCTGCAGCTTGCATAGAATTCCAGCACTTTGATAACAGAATCTGAACTCAGCTCCACAGATCAGCTTTTCAGAATCCAGATTCCAGATTATGGTCACAGGGAGCTTCAAAAGAATAACAACTCACTTGTATCTCAGAACTTGGTATCCAGTAGCTGCAATTTCAGAAATCAGACGTTAATTTCTGTTGTCATTGCCTTTCCTCCTTCATCCATAAACAGTGAAGTAAGGCACAAGGCAAAGACAAGAACTAGTAACAGGCCAAAAATAACCGATATAAAGATTAGATTTAAGCAGTTTTAAAATCCAATTCATAGCTCAACTCTCAACTCCTCTTAAGATTCTATTTTTTTTCTTGAATAGTTTACTCTTCTGATCTCTTAAAGTTTAAGCAACTAACACTTCTTTTCGCTTCGCTTGAGATTTGCAATAGGAATTTAGGTTCAGTTTCTGAAAATTTCAGAAACTCTACACTCAGTTTAGAAATATATTTCCAACAGGATGTTAATCAGGTTAAGTATCAGCAGATTGATTCCTTACAACCTCAAAATTTTGCACTCAAGAGACTTGTAAAGGAGAGAACATCAAATAACAATCAAAAACCAACTACTTCATAGATTAATTTCAGATTGCCTAGTTGAATACTGAAATTTGTAACTAGGTTCTTAGATTCAGAATCAGGAATTTAAAGAGATCCTAGCTGGATTCATGAAAAATCAAGCTTCAAAACAAAATTAATCTTGGTCAGCTAGGAGAGCACACTCATTTTATGAGTTTTCAAACCCATACAGAATCTATGCCCAGCAGCAACAGAAATGATCTTTGCTGGATACTTTAGTTCAGGAGTTTAAGTATCAGAATTTAAGCAATTTGAATTCCAGAAATCAAAACCTTTACTTCTCTTACTTTTTCAACTAGCATTCAAACCCAGAAATGTGTAACTCTATTGCATTGGTAGAAAACCAATTTAATCTTCATTAAACACCTACAACAGTCTTAATCACGAAAATCAGCAACAATCAGTAGTATAGCTGGAAAATTCCAATTTCTGCATCCTTTTCTGTTTCCTCATTCTCTGCACTGCAAATGTCAGGTCTTGGTTCTTTAATCTCTTATCAATTACAGAATACAAAGACTCAAGTCCAGCAGAATCTCACAAGATTGAAGCTCCACAGATTCCAGCATTACAAAGATTAGATTTAAAGTTTCAGGTTCTAAAGCTTAAAGAATTTCTGCATTGCCATGACTCATTTCTTTTACATGTCTACTAATTCCACTATAGTTTCATCACAAGAACAAAAATTTCTGAAAAATAGAAGCTCATCAATCTCTGGAATAACATTAAACTCTTCACTGATTAAGAACCTGGACATTGTATCAATTTATTAGTGTTTATCCCCATACAACTTCAATTCTTCTTCATCTTGTCTCTTAAAACCCTTTACAATGCATACTTGAAAGAATTCCAAGTTTCATTAACTCTAGTTCATCACAATTCATTTCCCAAATTGGCACAGTAATGTGCATTTCCTGATTCCCTGCACTTCTCCAACTCTTCAATTATCAGAGAATTGCACCAAGAATTCAATAAATGAAGGATCAAACTGCATTCTGCAGTAATCCAGCTGACCCTTACACATGATACCCAGATCATTTCCTGCACACTTCAAAGTTTCCAGAAATCTGGACAAGGCAATCATGTTCACAGAAATTCATAAAGTTAGCTCCAGAAATCTAGATTCAAATAGACTCAAATTTCATTTAGTACTGTCATGATTAGAGCTTCATTTAAAAACAATGCTGAGCAGACAATATCAACACTTGGAAAAATAGTTAAATCTTCTAAATCATTTCCAAACCACTTCAAGCTGTCAAATTCAGCAAGAATTCAAGAATTTGCAGCTTCTGAAAGTTCATGGTTTCAAACTTCAAATTTTTTAAGAGAATACCTGCACATCAAAATTCAGGAAATTAGATTCAGCTTCACTGTTTCAGAATTTTGATTTGCAAAATATTTGAGTTTGATTCGGATAGAGTTGAACAAAGGTGAGAGATTCATTTGACACTCAATTGTTTTGAACTTAAATCTAGATTGCTGCCATTCACAAAACACCATAAAGATTTGGCACAATTCATTTTCACTCTAACTTTCTGATTTTTCTGCACTTCCTTGCTATCAAATGTCATGACTCTTTCATCTACTCCATAAAATGCAACTTGTAGAAATCAATAATACTAGAATTCTATTTGTTGCTTCACTTTTCAAAATTTTCATCTGAGGTTCTCCCTTACTTGATATCAATTTTTGAATTCTTGATACTCCATTCATTCCAATTATCTGCATCTGCTCAGTTTTCAACTTCTCAGAATTGCATAGTTTTGCTTACATCTCACAGGGGTCTGAATTTCAAATTGTTTCAGCTTTAGTACATCAATTAAAAACTTACAGCAACTTCAGAATCCAACAAGTTGATGTTATCAGCATTCTGTCCGGTAGGTTTACAAAGAATGAAAAGGAAACAATTAACAATTGTTACTGGAGATTCAAGAGTTTCACTTAATTCCCAAGGAATTTAAGGCTGAACTTGATACCATATGTAACTGAATTCTGTTTCTAGCATTTGTTTTAGAATTCAGATATACAATTTATCTGATAAGCACTATAGTGTACTATTTTGTAGTGGGAATTCAGATAATAAAGATTAACACTGAAATGGCAAGACCTTCAAAAGTCAAGTTCAGAGCTAATGCTGATTTCAGGATTCTGATTTCAGTTTAGTTTCAGAATTTCAGATTCAAACTTAAAGACTTCCTGCATTACAGAACTAAGATTCAGAATTAAAGCCCAAGTTCAACATTGAGATTCTGAAGTGGCTTCAGCTCAAATCAAGTAGACTCCAGCTTGGATGGGGGTATCATTTGGCTCTGAAATGTTAGAAGTTCAAATTCAGATTGCTACTATCCAATTTCTTCAGCACCCCTCTGAAACTTATTGGCAACAGAATGTAGAACCAAAAATCAGAATTTCAGAATTGAAGCTTTAAGTTTCAGAATTGGGATTCCAAATACTTCCATATTAAGTCAATGAAGAATTTAACTTAGACAAAGAATTCATTTAGCATTACAATAGTAGCAGCTTGAATTCAAATCATTCTGGTTCATAATCAGCATTTAGAGTTAGCACAATGCTAAACTCTAATTCTATTTCCAGCATTTCAAGTCCAGATTCAAGATTCAACTTTACATAACAAGGATAAATCAGAAATTCCTCTTGTTTTAACCAGAGTTAAACTATAGAGATGCAAGATTTTCATTTATCAACACTCTATAAACAGCTAGCTTCCAAATTTTAGTGAACAAAATGACTTTTCAACTAATCATCACAGAATTGCTTCATCAGCAGAAATTTCTGCTCTACTTTTTTTTTTCATCTTCTTGAAACTTCCGGCCAAAAGCATGCACTCTAAAAGCATAGCTCAAGAAATTAGCTTTAACCTTAAGAATATTGTCTTGTTATCAATCGATCATAGTTAGCTTGCCCTTCAATTCCTTCTAATCAAAAAGATGTTCATGCACTCTAAAAAACATAGCTCTTTACAGATTTCTGCATTTTTCAGATTTCAGCAACCTCAGTAATTCCTTGCTCGAATTCTGAAGCAACTGCTTTTCTATTCAGAGATGCTGAGTTAAAATTTAGATTTAGAAGTCACTTCCAAAACTGCAGAAAAATTCACCAACCAGTAACTTCTTCATTGGAATATCATATTTCAGAACTTAAACTTACTCCTAATCCTTGCAGCAATCATTTTCCTTGTCTTCATTTGTTCCATTTCAAGGTTTAGGTTACAATTACAAGAAGAGCTTGGCACACAATTGATACTCTAAATTCAGAATCTTCTCTGCAGTTTACCACTTACAGTAATTCAATAACCATATCAAATTCTGCAACTCCTCTTCTCCATTGGCTTAAATCTTAACCCACAGATTCTGCATTGACAAATTTCTTGAAAGCAGACTCCTGCCAAGCTTCAATTGAGGCTTTTGATTAAATGAAACCCTGAACTCAATCTCAGCTGCTATACCCTTCAATAGTCCAACCTTCAATACTGCTCCACCTTTCAAGCTTCACAATTTGTTTCTCTTTCAATTCTGAACAGTTATCACAACTAGCAGAAATTTAAGTAATTGAGCAGAAGCAAAGCAATTCCATAGACTTGTCAAATAATCACTCCTTCCCCCACACTTAAATCTTGGACAACCTTACTCATCAAGTAATTCATCCAAACTCTCAATGAAATAATGACAAGCAAAGATAATCAAGGGTTTGAATGCTAGATGAAATGAAAATGTTCAAAGAAAATTGTGGGGTAAGAAATGGGAAATAATGAGGGAACTAGAATGGATAATATCCTTCCTTTCCATGCATAATATGCCATTGTGACTTTGAAAAGAAGCTAAGCAAGTTTTAGAGTTTAATTTGCTATGAGTGCATGCCACACAAAAATATAATAGAGATTAGGTTTAAAGTGGTCTTCTCTAGGTAATATTCATGCTAACAAGCTCAATCAATCAAAATATATTCCACCACCATTTTAACCAATATTATGTAAGTAGGGTATCCAATCATGTCACAAGACCTCAAATTGATGATCAAATTTAAGAGACTTTTACCATCTTAAAAATATTACTAGAAAATTCAATGGAGACTTTATTTAAAAAAATGAAATGCCATGTATACCAAACTAAATACAAAGTATAAAACCAAAGTGCAAATGCAAAGTATGAAACTAAAGAAATGTATAAAGCAAAAATAAAAGCAAGGAACTATGAAACTAAGAAACGTATAAAGAGAATTTATTAACAAAGCATGAATCAAAATGCAGAAGTAAGCTAAATTAGAACCAACTCCCCTTTCATTCCCGGTGCTTGAAAAAGGTTTAGAAGAAGTATCCACCCCGGAAGTGGAGTAATCATGGTTCCACTCAAATTCTTCTTATTAATCATTTTTCCTTTCATCATTCTTTCTAGAGGTCTGAGGCAGTTCAGTTTAAGTACCCACTCCGGAAGCTTGTATTCTCCTACAACATCATTAAAAGAAAATACCTCCCATACACATGTGGGATAAAAAGAAAATAGGAGAATATTAGTGTGGGCAGAAAATTTATCAAGAAATGAATCACACCTAATTAAATCAACAATTGGTACCTCTATTAAATTTTCTGAAAAATCACAAAAAATACTCACCTTGTCATCTTGAAAGGTACATGGAGTGGTGATTGTTACCTCCTTTTCATCAAGTAAATGCTCAGACTCTGGTTCTGACGAATGTACAACTTCATGTAGTGATTCTTGGGGCTCTGCCTCCATAGCAAAAGTCCCTACACTTACATCCTCTATTCTTGGTGATCCTTGGGGTATTTCTTCCCATAAGCATTCCCCTACACTTAAATCATCTTCAATAACAATACCTGCATCATTTACAACATCTAAAGCAACACTATTAGTAGAATGAAAAATCTAAACAACTACATCATCATCACAAATAAAACTAGATAAATCTTATGAATAAATGGAAGTAGGGTCAGGCCTAACAGAATCACTACTTTCCATCTCTCCACTGCAGTTTCGTGCTTGTAACTGATTGATGGATGATGCAATTTCATCTAACTGAATCTGTAGGTTCTGTATCCTTGCAAATTGTTGCTCTTGATGCTCACTCATTTGATGAATAACTTAATTATATTTCCAAATTGACTCTGCAAATTGTTCTTGTACATCCTCATACTAATATTCAAGTGCATAAATCCCAGTCTGAGGCTGATAATAATAACTCTGACTCCAATCTCCAAAATTCTGATAATATGGATCCATGATAAAAAGAATTTCCTGTTCTTACACTGAAATACTAGCAAATAAAATCAATAGACCCAGGAACAAATAAAATCAAACACATGGATATATAAACATAATGTTGGATCGAAAGTGCTAGAGGGCGGGGGGATGAATAGCGCTCGTGGCTTTCACTCTTTTCGAATTTGTAAAACTATCGAGTTATAAAGCAGCGGAATAAAATAAAGAACGCACACAAAAGCATACCAAGATTTACTTGGTTCGGAACCTAGGGCGACTCCTACTCCAAGGCCCACGCCCGTTAAGCGTTTACGGTGGGCAACAACTATAATTCGTAAAATCTATTACAAGCTATAAGTATAAATTAACTATAAATGAACTTTATACCGACAATAACAAAATGGAAATTGAAGCTTCGGGTCGTCGGGATGTTGTTGCAGCACTTCGGTATCGTCTCGTAGGCAGCTTGCAGCCTGAGGATTGCTTAGAATTTGTTATATCAAGTTGATGGTTGAAGTCCCCTTTTAAACAGTGCTGGAGGCGCCTCCAAGCCTATCCGAGGTGCCTCCAGGTCGCCAAGTCGCACGCGTGGATCAGCTCTGATCTGATCTCACCTTATCCCACTGAAGGCGCCTCCAAGCTACTCCAATGCGCCTCCAACGCCTGGTCCAAGGCGCCTCCAGTGACCTCCGAGGCGCCTCCAGCGTTTCTGGATAGCATACTTCGGCTAGCACCCAAGGCGCCTCCAAGCCCCATAGAGGCGCCTCAGACACTGTTCATCCGAGGTCTAAGTTGCTCCTTTGTTCCTGAAAATTGTGTTAGTCCCAAACACAAACCCTGCAAAATAAAGTTAGCACATAAATAATATGATAAATATACTTGACAGTAGTCGGACTATCCGGGTCTGACTTCGGATTTCCTACCGGAAACCCTAGGTCGACCCGACGCCTACTGTTCCCTCTACGGGGAACGCGTCCTCACCTACTCCACTCAGGAGATTTACCTGATGTCAGTGCGATCCTCCAGATCGACTGGACTTTTGCTCAGTGTTCGAGGCTTCCGGACTTTCTGTTGGAATTCCGCTTCCCAGCTGGTCCAGTCTTTCACCTGGTTCGCGACACCAAGACTTTCCACCTAGGGTTACCCCCCTAGGACTTTTGCCTGAAGCTCTCGACCCGCCAAGACTTTCCGCATAGAGTTACCACCCCCTATGACCTAGGCTTACCACCCCCTAGGGTTTTCCCCCTGCCTAACCGCAGCTAGGTCTTTCCTAAAACACTCAGTTAAGTGCATTAAATCATAAAACAACTTAACTTTGAATTCCTTTTCCATTATCAAAACAGCGGTCGATCGTCGAATGCTTCCCGCACCAACAATCTCTCCCTTTTTGATTATGGCAACTGAAATTCAAAGCTAAGTACAATAGATATATAAAGTTTAAGTAAGCAAGCTTAATAGTGTCACGGCCCGGAGGAGTCCCTGTCCGAAGAAATTTCGGCAGCATCTCCCCTGTACGGCGGACAATCTGAAACTTTTCTACATCCTCATATACCTCAGCCACATGCGGCTGGAATGTTGGTGCAGGAAGCATCCGACGATCGAACCTAAGTTTTGATAATGGCAAAGAGATTCAAAGTTAAGATTCTCTGTTATCTAACATGTTGAATGAGTATTTCAGGAAAGTCCTAACTGCGGTTAGGCAGGTGAAAACCCTAGGGGGTGGTAACCCTAGGTCCTAGGGGGCGGTAACCCTAGGTGGAGAAAAGTCCTAGCTGCGGTTAGGCCAAGGGAAAACCCTAGGGGGCGGTAACCCTAGGTCATAGGGGGTGGTAACCCTATGCGGAAAGTCTTGGCAGGTCGATGGCTTCAGGCAAAAGTCCTAGGGGGTGGTAACCCTAGGTGGAAAGTCCTGGTGTCGCGAACCAGGTGAAAGACTGGACTAGCCGGGGAAGCGGATGTCAGAAGTCGGAAGCATCAGTCTTGAGCAAAGTCGGTCGATCTGGAGGATCGTAGCAAGGTAAATCTCCGAGTGGAGTAGGTGAGGACGTTCCCGTAGAGGGAACAGATGGCGTCGGGTCGACCTAGGGTTTCGGTTGGAAATCCGGAGACTGTCTATACTTCATTTATCATATTTATTGTGCTAACTTTGTGTTGCAGGATAGTGTTTGGGACTAACGTATCTTGCAGGTGCAAAGGAGCAACCTAAACCTCGAATGAATAGTGTCCGAGGCGCCTCCATGGAGCTTGGAGGCGCCTCGGGTGCAAAAGCTGAGCTGGCTGCGAAAGTTCATCGAAGGCGCCTTGAAGGGAGTATAAGGCGCCTTGGAAGGCGCCTTGAGCAGGGTATAAGGCGCCTCCAAGGGATGAAGTTCGACCAGTTCAGATCTGATCCACGCGGAAGACTAGGCAGCATGGAGGCGCCTTGAACAACCTTCAAGGCGCCTTGAACACCCTTTATAAGGGGGTTTCGACCAGCATCTCAAAATAACAACTTCCAGGCTTCCTCTCTTCAACGTGCTACTAACAAGATCATTCCGAGGTGCTGTTGCGACATACCGACGACCTGGAGCATCAGTTTCGATTCTGTTATTGTCGGTATAGTTTACTTTGGTGCTTACAATTGTAAATCTTTTATTGTACTTTTAACGAACTTATAGTTGTTGTCCACCGGAAGCGATCAAGGATCGCGGGCCTTCGAGTAGGAGTCGCCTTAGGCTCCGAACGAAGTAAATTCCTCTGTGTTTGTGTGTTTGCCTTTTTATTCCACTGCGTTTTAATTACTCGAGTGTTTTACGAATCATACGAAATAGCCGCGAGTGCTATTCACCCCCCCCCCCTCTACGCCTTTCGTTTTTTCCCTCCAAAACTGTTTTTGAAAAATTAATTTTCATCTTTTCACCATTGGTTGGAATTATCGAAATATTGCATTTTCAAAAATTTGTAGTAATATTTTTTAAATATTATTTTAATAATATTTTAATAATATTTTATTATTTTTTCTCAAAATTCCGGAATTACTATTTTTATTTCTCTCCCGCACTACTAATCCAAGATTAAGTCTTGGAACAAGCTTTATTGTGTTTATTTTGCGAGATTGTGTTTCTAAAATGGCCCATCAAGAAGGCTACAACACTGCTCGCCCACCGCTCTTCTCCGGAGATGATTTCGGAGATTGGAAGGGTCGGATGGAGGCGTATCTCCAGACTCACTTTGAAGTCTGGATGATCGTCAAAACCGGGCTTCAACTGCCAACTGACGGCGCCGGCAAGCCACTACCTTACGAGAACTGGGACGCGAACCTTATCAAAAGGGTAGAAGCAAACGCAAAAGCAACGTATACACTTTAGTGCGGCTTAACGAATAAGGAGCTGAATCGTGCTGGCCCATTCTCAAGCGCCAAGGAGCTGTGGGAGAATCTGACAGAGCTTCACGAAGGTATGTCAAACACAAGTAAGCATGATTTAAATGATTTATTTGAATTGGATGAACAGAATGATACTACTTCGGCCGAGGAAGGTATTACGATGGTTGCAGGTACAAGTAAGACAGAGAAACATATGTTGAAAGCAACCTGGTCTGAGTCATCAGATGAATCCGGATCCGTTGAAGAGCAACCGAGCCTTCTCGCTCTACCAGTACTAGCGAACATTATCGACACCGAGTCCGAGTCCGAGTCCGATTCAGAGACCGAGAGTGAATCAGACACCGAGTCCAAGCGAAGCCACGGATCCGCATCCGTTTCCGAAGGACCAAAACCCACAGTAAGTGCTTTAATGTCTAGTATTAACTTAGATGACTCGCAAAATTTAATTCCATACTTGCTTAAAAAATTGGCTAAATCCAACGTCCGGGTTAAGTCGCTCCAAAAGGAGGTAACAACCCTTAAGGAAGCGACTGACTCGAGTTCTTTAACTGAGTCAGTTCAAATTGGAAGTTCAACTCAAGTCCAACAACTTGAGGAAGAAAATTCCAATCTGAAAGCTCAAATTAAAGAACTCAAGAACACATGGGAACGGTTCACCTGGGGTTCCAAGAATCTGGATCTGATTCTTGGAAAACAGCGAGTCGTTTACAACAAAGCCGGACTTGGATTTAAGACCAAAACGAAATACAAATCGTATTTATCATTAGTTAATAGAAATAATATAAAGGTAGTCCAAGCATGGGTACCTAAGTCCAACTTGGTCAATCAAGTTGGACTTGGTCAATATTGAGTCCCGAAGGATCAAATACACTACCTCGATAGACCATATCGAGGCTATGATCCAGGGGGAGCAAAAAGAAAAACAATCTTAAAAATTTGAAATTCAAAATTAAATTTAAAATTCGAAATGAAATTAAATTCAAAATTCAAAATTTGAAATTCAAAATTAAATTTAAAATTCGAAATGAAATTAAATTCAAAATTCAAAATTTGAAATTCAAAATTAAATTACAAATTCAAAATTCAAAATTTGAAATTCAAAATTAAATTTAAAATTCGAAATGAAATTAAATTCAAAATTCAAAATTTGAAATTCAAAATTAAATTTAAAATTCGAAATGAAATTAAATTCAAAATTCAAAATTTGAAATTCAAAATTAAATTTAAAATTCGAAATGAAGTTAAATTCAAAATTCAAAATTTGAAATTCAAAATTAAATTTAAAATTCGAAATTAAATTACAAATTCAAAATTCAAAATTTGAAATTCAAAATTAAATTTAAAATTCGAAATTAAATTACAAATTCAAAATTCAAAATTTGAAATTCAAAATTAAATTTAAAATTCGAAATGAAATTAAATTCAAAATTCAAAATTAAATTTAAAATTCGAAATGAAATTAAATTCAAAATTCAAAATTAAATTTAAAATTCGAAATTAAATTACAAATTCAAAATTCAAAATTTGAAATTCAAAATTAAATTTAAAATTCGAAATTAAATTACAAATTCAAAATTCAAAATTAAATTTAAAATTCGAAATGGAATTAAATTCAAAATTCAAAATTTGAAATTCAAAATTAAATTTAAAATTCGAAATTAAATTACAAATTCAAAATTCAAAATTTGAAATTCAAAATTAAATTTAAAATTCGAAATTAAATTACAAATTCAAAATTCAAAATTAAATTCGAAATTAAATTAAAAAATTGAAAAATAGATGGAGGATCCAAACTAGCTGGCACCTCCAACTGAACTACCCGATAGGGTAACTGAACCTAATTTACCCGAAATGGGTAAAACAAGAATAGATTAACCGGCAGGGTAATTAAGGTTAGATTAATACGGGATAAGTTTAACTTGAACCACAGTACTGGTGAAGTTTTTGGATGATAGTACGTTAGGGAAGCTTGGGCATCGCATGTCTAGGAAGATATGGCTTCGACCTGGTGCATTTGGCCAAGTGGAACTGACCGAAGCTACCCTTAAATGGATCCTAACTAGTTAGACCAAGGATTAGTATTAAGTTCAATGGGTAGGACTATTTGGAAAACCTCGAAGGCATGGTTACTTTAATGAGCTCCGTATGACTCACCATAGTCCAGAAGTTTAACCAAAGAATGCTTACTTGTTGAAACTAAAGCTAAACCTGAATCTAACACAAAGTTAAATCAGACCCTTAAATTCAACAATAATTCATCTCACAACAATTATAGAATTACCTGATTGAAAACTTAGATCGGGTGAGATGACTAAGGAATTTAAAATTCAAATTAAACTCATAACTATAATTCTATAATCAATTAATTTATTTGAAAAATCTTTTCAAAACTTAATTTTAAAATCTTTTCAAAACTTAATTTCAAAATAATTTTAAAATCTATTCAAAACTTAATTTTAAAATCTTTTCAAAACTTATTTTCAAAATCATTTTAAAATCTTTTCAAAAATCATTTTAAAATCTTTTTCAAAACTTAATTTCAAAATCATTTTAAAATCTTTTCAAAAATCATTTTAAAATCTTTTTCAAAACTTAATTTCAAAATCATTTTAAAATCTTTTCAAAATCATTTTAAAAATCTTTTAAAACTTTATTTCAAAATTACTTGAAAAATCTTTTCAAAATCATTTTAAAAATCTTTTAAAACTTTATTTCAAAATTATTTCAAAAATCTTTTCAAAATCATTTTAAAAATCTTTTAAAACTTTATTTCAAAATTATTTCAAAATCATTTCAAAATCATTTTAAAATCTTTTCAAAACTTAATTTTAAAATCTTTTCAAAACTTAATTTCAAAATCATTTTAAAATCTTTTCAAAAATCATTTTAAAATCTTCTTCAAAACTTAATTTCAAAATCATTTTAAAATCTTTTTCAAAACTTAATTTCAAAATCATTTTAAAATCTTCTTCAAAACTTAATTTCAAAATCATTTTAAAATCTTTTTCAAAACTTAATTTCAAAATCATTTTAAAATCTTTTCAAAAATCATTTTAAAATCTTCTTCAAAACTTAATTTCAAAATCATTTTAAAATCTTTTCAAAAATCATTTTAAAATCTTCTTCAAAGCTTAATTTCAAAATCATTTTAAAATCTTTTTCAAAACTTAATTTCAAAATCATTTTAAAATCTTTTCAAAAATCATTTTAAAATCTTCTTCAAAGCTTAATTTCAAAATCATTTTAAAATCTTTTTCAAAACTTAATTTCAAAATCATTTTAAAATCTTTTTCAAAATTAATTTCAAAATCATTTTAAAATCTTTTCAAAAATCACTTTAAAATCTTCTTCAAAGCTTAAATTCAAAATCATTTTAAAATCTTTTTCAAAACTTAATTTCAAAATCATTTTAAAAATCTTTTCAAAATCTTTAAAACTTAATTTCAAAATTCTTTAAAATCATTTGAAAAATCTTTTAAAACTTTATTTCAAAATTATTTGAAAAATCTTTTCAAAATCATTTTAAAAATCTTTTAAAACTTTATTTCAAAATTATTTGAAAAATCTTTTCAAAATCATTTTAAAAATCTTTTAAAACTTTATTTCAAAATTCTTTGAAAAATATTTGAAAAACAAATTTCAAAATCCTTTGAAAATATTTGAAAAACTAATTTCAAAATTCTTTGAAAAATACTTGAAAAACTTATTTCAAAATCCTTTGAAATTTTTTTGAAAAACTAGTTTCAAAATCCTTTGAAAAATACTTGAAAAACTTATTCAAAAACCTTTGAAAAATCATTGAAAAACTTATTTCAAAATCCTTTGAAAAATATTTGGAAAACATATTCAAAAACCTTTGAAAAATCTTTGGAAAACTAATTTCAAAATCCTTTGAAAAATACTTGAGAAACTAACTTGAAAATCTTGCTCCCCTAAATTTACTAGACTTACAAGAATATGGAATTAGCCCTGAAGGAAATGGAGAGTTGAAGTTTGAGCATGCTCATACTTTAGGGCTCTGATACCTGAACAAAACAATCCAGATAACTTAAAATCTATTTAATCTCATGCTTGGACTTAAAGACCAAATAAAATAGATAACCTAAATTAAACATTTAGGTTAATTCTTTATCCAAAAAAAAAAACAAATTCTTACTCCTATCTTTTCAAAATTAAGTGTTAACGCTAAGTACCTTTTAAACTGAACCTACATTCATTGTTTGCAAAAGGCTTAGCTAAAGTGACTCATATAGCAACCTTCAAACTTTCTCAAACTTAGCCACCTTATAAATTTTAACTCTAAATGCTAAAATACTTGTCTAAGTTAAAAGTATTAAAAAGCATATTTCTTTACTTGCAAAATTTAACTCATGGCTTTCAAAAGACTTTTGCTAAGTAAATTGAGACTTCAAATTTCTTTACAAACAATTTGGCTCCAAAATTTAAAATAAAAAAATAATAATAAAAAAAAATCTAGCTAAGTTTTTCTAACTTTAGTTAGGTATGTCTTTCTAAAAACAACCAAGTCTCAAAAGTGGCTAAAGGCATCATTCGAAATCATCCATTGTAACGCCCGAAAATTCTCGAAACTGCATTATAAATATTCTACGATTTTTCTGGAATTTTTAGATATTTTTCTGGAATTTTCCGAGTAGCGGAAGAAGCAAAAATAAATAGAACCGCAAAATAGCTTAGGCGGGAATCGAACCCGAGACCTATGGTTTAGGGATAATGTTAGTAACCGGTTGAACCCAGCAGGGCCGTGCTGAAAGGAAAGGGAACCAATAAAATTTATATTGGAGTTGGGCGAATTAAGTCTTTAATATAAATAGGAAAATTAATCAAGTGAGGAGGTTATTTTTTTCACCGTGACCTATCCTCTTCCAAAAACCTCACCGCCGCCCACACCTCTTCCTCCTCCTCTCTCGGCACCCAAGCCCCAAGGACTCTCGGATCATCCTCCGGTGACGACTCCAACACGAAAGAGGTTCTTCTCCGCGAGAGGAACGCGAAGACGTGAGCGGATCGTCGAGAAGGTCATCTCCACCGGAATTCTAGCGAATAGAATCGTAAGAAATTACGAACCGGAGGTAAGAAACCCCTCACCTGCAGTATAATAGCTACCGTGTGATTTTTCTGTGCATTAGTTTAGTTATATGCGTATGTTTTCGACACATACGGTGTATTTAACCCTTCTCGCAGGTTTAGGGATTTAGTGAGTACCTTTAGATGGGTCGGACACATCTTTTCTCCTTCAGTTGAAGGTTTAGATGCTGTTGGGTGCCTAAAGGTAGTCTCCCTAATAGAGAGGGGAGTTAAAGAGCACTAGGTGTCCGATTAAATGACCAGCTTAGAAAAGAATGCAACTTAGGTATTTTTATTAGCACGGTTGAATGCATTAGAAGCATCTAAATTAGTAAATCAGTTTATTCTAGCTTATATGGGACTACGGTCCAATGGGTGGGCTCCCACAGTCGCCTCTAGGTTCAGACAACCTAGCTCTAGGTTCAGATAACCTAGAAAGAGCAATTTAGAACAGTTTAGCTATACTCAGTATTTTACTTTTTGTACTGGATTAGATATCCATTGGGCTGGGTCGGTCCCTAGATTTAGATAACCTAGTAGCTCTACTAAATTGGGACTTGCAACCCGGTCTAGTTAGAGATCTTGCATGCACTGATTGTCGGGCCCTCGGTGACATGTTTAGTATTTTCACTTATTATATGTATACGGTTTCAACCTTTCACAAATTAGTTCGTGATTTCAGTACAGTTCTAGCAGTAGCTCAGTATTAGCGTAGCTCAGTTCTTAGTATCAGCTTAGTTTTTCCCTGTGAATATGCATGATGACTTTATATTCAACTTTAGATATGTCATGATTGTATGCTTATATGTCATGCCATGCTTAGTTTATTCAGTATATTCAGCATATGTTTTAAACAGCATGATTTAAAATCATATTTGCATCGTTGCATGTTTTGTGAGGTAGATGGTTTCTTACTAAGCTTTTTAGCTTATAGATACTACTTTTCTTATACTGCAGATAAAGGTAAAGGAAAAGTGGATCAGTAGCGGAGGCTGGAGGGCAATGCTATCAAGATGTGTGTGGGCAGGAGTTGGAATAAAGATCTTTGGAATCTAAACAGTTTTACTTCAGTATTAGCACTTTGCGTTTTTAGTTTTCATTATTCCGTTTTGATTGTTAAGTGTTATGAGATAGCAAACCATGCACTATGTAGTATGCCAGGTTTAGAATGTTAGTAGTTTTATATTAGTGTGATTTGCATTGGTTTAGAGTTGTTGTGTGAGGTTTTGGCACGCCAAAGTGCTGAAATCAGATTCCCGGGCGAAATCAGAACTCTGATCGGTCTCCAGACCGATCAGGGCCTGAGCAGTGCCACTGGATCGGTCAGCCGACCGATCCAGACAGATACAGTATGCTACTGTATCCTCCTGGATCGGTCAGCCGACCGACCCAGCACGATACAGTAGCGTTCCAGGAGAATTTCAGGTGCCTGGATCGGTCAGCCGACCGATCCAGACATACCTGGATCGGTCTGCCGACCGATCCAGTTGGGAACAGAACGACCGCAGCTCCGATCGATCTGTGGATCGATCGGCAGGTCTATAGGTAGTTGGGGAAGTTTAGTTTCTAGTCCCTAGCTCAGTTGGGATGTTCAGTTTCCCCTCCTTAGCATGTGTACACCAGCAAAGAAGGTCTTTAGACCTTTCTTATCAGTTGTATCCGTCCTTAGTAGAGTAAAATTTTAATTAGCCCAGCTTTCCGCACAGTATAGTTTAGCATAAATTGTAGCGACCGGCCTTACAGCCAGTACCCAGAAGGTGGG
The DNA here is from genome assembly GCF_018446385.1 of Zingiber officinale. Lineage (NCBI taxonomy): Eukaryota > Viridiplantae > Streptophyta > Magnoliopsida > Zingiberales > Zingiberaceae > Zingiber > Zingiber officinale. Next base: position 70,251,199 of record NC_056005.1, on the reverse strand, counting down.
TCGTTACAGAGTGGTATCAGAGCAGTGTTCCATACTTCCTACACACACATCAGCATTGAACCTGCAGCTTCCAAGTAAGAATACCTCTACTTTATTTATGCTCCTTGTTTTGTTATTACAGTTCATGTTTATATGCCTACTGCTTGTTAGTATGTGATAGTTTTAAACATGATATCAGTAGTTATATAACTGTGATTACATTAGTTATGTTATGTTCTCTATGCCTTTAGAAATGGCACGAGGACGCCCAGCTAGAAGGGCACTAGCTACTGAGCCCCAGCAAGAGGCAGGCAGTTCAGTGCCTCCCCCAGACCTTACAGCATTAGTGGCTCAGTTACAGCAAATTAGCCCACCCCGGAACCGAATTTGACGACTCGGTAGTCTTAGAGGTTCCACCAGTACCAGCACCAGCAGTCCCAGCAGCTAAGCCAAGAAAGGAAGCCTATCTGATCCAGTGGCAGCGAGTCAAGCCAGAGAACTTCTCAGGCACTAGTGAACCATGGGATGCACAAGCCTAGTTCAAAACACTGGAGAGCACGATGGAGCTTCTAGACTGGCCAGAACACGAGAAGGTGAAGTGTGCCTCCTTCTGCCTGACAGGAGATGCACACATGTGGTGGGAAAGAATCAGAACGAAGCGCCCAGTGAACCAGATGTCATGGGCTGACTTCGAGAAAGAATTCTTCGAGGAGTTCTTTCACATACGGGTTACAAACCGCCACTACGACGAGTTCACCGAGTTTCGTCAGGGCAACCTTTCAATTGAGGAAGCCGTGAAGAAATTCAACAGGTTGGCTCGTCTATGCCCAGAGCTAGTCAGCACAGAGAAGGAACGAATCCGGTTGATGCTCAAGATGTTGAGGCCAGAGATAGCAGTGAACGTGGCTGGTGGCATACATAGGCCACAAACCACAGAGGAGTTAGTGAGCAGTGCCTTGACCACAGAGCATTACCAGAACAGCATAAAGCAGCAGAAGCAAGTCTCCTCAGAGTCCAAAGGCCAAGGAAACTCTCACACTCAAAAACAGCAAGGCCACAGCTCTAACTGGAAAGGGAACTCCAACAGCAAGCGAGGAGGACCATCTAGCAAGCGACCCAGTTATCCAAAGTGTGCTACTTGTGGGAAATTCCACCGTGGGGTGTAAGGGCACACGAGGATGCTTTGAATGTGGACAAGAAGGGCACATGGCTAAGCAGTGCCCGAACAAGACCGGTCTTCCTCAGCCACAGCAGATTCAGTATGCAGGCCAGCCAGCTCAGTTATATCAGATGCAGGCCGCTCTAGAAGGTCCACTTATCAGCCAGGGCAGATTAGAAGCCCCTCCAGCTATGGCGAATGCGAGGATCTACTCACTCACCAGAGAGGACGTAGCCAATGCCTCGACAGTTGTCACAGGTCAGATTAGCATTTTACAGTATAGTGCTACTGTTCTATTTGATATTGGGGCAACCCATTCATATATAGCCAGGATGTTCTCCGAAAAATTAGAAATACCCTCGGAGGTACTCAGTGGTCAGTTTTTGACGGCACTACCTTCAGGAGAGATCATGGCATCCACACACTGGCTCAGGGCAGTGCCGGTCATTATAGCAGACAGAGAGCTCTTTTGTTATCTGATAGTGCTAGAGATGACCGACTATGACGTTATCTTTGGAATGGACTTTCTGATCAGATACGGTGCTACCATAGAGTGCCGTAAACAGAAAGTCATCTTCCAACCTGAAGCGGCAGTGCAATTTGAATACAGCAGGGAACCAAAGAGAAAGGCCAAGAAGTTTCTCTCAGCTATGAAAGCACAGAAGCTATTGGATTCAGGATGTCAGAATTCCTAGCACACGTAGTCAACGCCAGCCAGGACAAGAACCACCAGCCTAGCGGAGGTTCGAGTCGTATGTGACTACCCAGCCTTCCCTGAAGAGTTACCGGGCTTAGCACCAGACAGGGAGATTGACTTTGAGATAGAGTTCTGGTACAAATCCTATCTCCAAAGCGCCTTATCGCATGGCTCCAGAAGAACTGAAGGAGCAATTACAGGAGCCGCTCGACAAGGGTTTCATACGCCCGAGTCACTCGCCATGGGGAGCGCCTGTATTGTTCGTGAAGAAGAAGGATGGAAGCATGTGCATAGACTACAGATCACCGAACCAAGTCACGATCAAGAACAGGTATCCCTTCCCGAATCGATGACTGTTCGACCGGGAGGAGCAGTGTTCTCTAAGATAGATCTCGGATCAGTTATCATCGGTGAAGGTTAAAGAAGGATATACCCAAGGCGGATTCGAACTGACGGACACTACGAGTTCGTAGTCATGCCCTTTGGCGTGACCAATGCTCCAGCTACATTCATGGATCTCATGAACAGAGTATTCAGGGAGTATTTAGATAAGTTTGTTATTGTGTTTATCGATGACATTCTTATCTATTCAGGAACTCAGGAAGAACATTCAGAGCACCTGAAACTAGTATTGCAGACCCTTCAGTAGAACCAGCTATACGCCAAGTTCACGAAATGTGAATTTTGGTTAGATCAAGTGTCCTTCCTGGGTCACATCATCTCAAAGGATGGCATTATGGTAGATCCCAGCAAGATAGAAGCAGTAAGTAACTGGAAGAGACCTAAGAACGCCAGTGAAATCAGGAGCTTTCTGGGATTAGCAGGCTATTACAGAAAATTCGTAGAGGACTTCTCCAGGATAGCCTCCCCACTGACAGCTCTTACCAGAAAGAACAGACTGTGAGAACAGTTTCAGCGAGCTGAAAAGGAGATCGACCAGTGCTCCCATTTTGGCTCTACCAGACAACACCAGCAGCTTTGACATCTATAGTGATGCCTCTAAGCTGGGACTAGGAGCAGTGCTGATGCAAAACGGCAAGGTGATCGCCTATGCCTCCAGACAACTCAAGGATTATGAGAAGAATTATCCTACTCATGACCTTGAGCTTGCAGCAGTGGTGTTCGCTCTAAAAATTTGGAGATATTATTTGTACAGATCATCAGAGTCTGAATTACTTCTTCACTCAGAAGGATCTGAATATGCGACAGCGCAGATGGTTAGAGCTGGTCAAAGACTACGATATAGACATCCTCTACCATCCAGGGAAAGCAAATAAGGTAGCAGATGCACTTAGCAGAAAGTCCAGTGCTACCTTATTATCTCTAGCAGCCATGTCACCAACCCTACAGAAGGAGATCGTAGATTTCGGTCTTGGACTCATCGTTGGACAGCTCTCTACTATGACCTTAGAGTCTACCTTGCTTGGTGATATTCAGTCAGCGCAGGAGCAGGACCCTAAAATTCAGAAAATCAAGCAAGGGCTAGCAGAACCAGAAAGTAGAGAATTCAGAGTGTCCGATAGAGGGGTGCTATATTTTGGTGACAGACTCTGTATTCTAGATCAGGAGGAACTACGGAGACAGATTTTAGATGAGGCTCACAGGACTCCCTATGCGATGCTTCCAGGTTCCACCAAAATGTATCAAGACCTGAAAAAACGTTTTTGGTGTCCCGGGATGAAGCGAGACATCGCCAGATATGTTAGCATCTGCCTCACCTGTCAGAGGGTCAAGGTAGAACATCAGCGACCAGGAGGAGTTCTGCAGCCTATACAGATTCCAGAATGGAAGTGGGAGGATATCTCTATGGATTTCATAGTGGGACTGCCCATAACCACGAATGGTTTTGACGCCATCTGGGTAATAGTCGACAGGTTGACTAAATCAGCCCACTTTTTAGCTATCAAGATATCCTACTCCATGGAGAAGCTAGCTCAGTTGTATCTCCAGGAGATCGTCAGACTTCATGGAGTCCCACGTACCATTATTTCAGACAGAGACAGCAGATTTACATCACACTTCTGGGAGTGTGTGCAGTCAGCATTGGGCACGAAGTTAAAGTTCAGCACAACATTCCATCCGTAGACAGATGGTCAGACAGAGCGAGTAAACCAAGTACTCGAAGATATGCTCCGAGCGTGTGCCCTAGATTTCAAGGGAAGTTGGTGCAAATATCTGAGCTTAGCAGAATTTACATACAACAACAGCTATCAGGCCACTATCGGCATGGCACCTTATGAGGCTCTCTATGGGCGGAGGTGTAGATCTCCAATCTGCTGGTACGAGAGTGGTGAACAGAAGGAACTAGAGCTTCAGACAGATCTAGTAGCAGATACCACAGCAGCTATACAGCAGATCCGCCAGAGGATAGAGACAGCTCAGAGCCGCCAGAAAAGCTATGCTGATACACGGTGTAGACCCTTAGAGTTTTCAGTTGGGGATTCAGTGTTCCTCAGAGTAGCTCCCATGAAGGGAGTAATGCGTTTTGGGAAGAAGGGCAAGCTAAGTCCCAGATATGTGGGACCATACCTTATCAGCAGAAGAGTGGGCAAGGTAGCATATGAGCTAGAGCTACCCCAGGAAATGTCAGCTGTTCACAACGTATTTCATGTCTCTATGCTGAAGAAGCATACCCCAGATGCCACCCAGGTGATTGAGCCCCAGTCGGTACAAATCCACGAAGACCTCAGCTATGATAGTCGGCCTATTCAGATAATAGACCGAGCAGTTAAGAAATTGCGGAACAAGGAAGTACCATTAGTCAAAGTCATTTGGCACAGTCACACAGCAGAAGAGGCAACTTGGGAGACAGAAGCCAGCATGAGACAGAAGTACCCAGAATTGTTCTAAGTTCGAGGACGAACTTTTTATAAGGTATGGGGGATTGTAACACCCGAAAATTCTCGAAACTGCATTATAAATATTCTACGATTTTTCTAGAATTTTTAGATATTTTTTTGGAATTTTCCGAGTAGCGGAAGCAGCAAAAATAAATAGAACCGCAAAATAGCTTAGGCGGGAATCGAACCCGAGACCTATAGTTTAGGGATAATGTTAGTAACCGGTTGAACCCAGCAGGGCCGTGCTGAAAGGAAAGGGAACCAATAAAATTTATATTGGAGTTGGGCGAATTAAGTCTTTAATATAAATAGGAAAATTAATCAAGTGAGGAGGTTATTTTTTTCACCGTGACCTATCCTCTTCCAAAAACCTCACCGCCGCCCACACCTCTTCCTCCTCCTCTCTCGGCACCCAAGCCCCAAGGACTCTCGGATCATCCTCCGGTGACGACTCCAACACGAAAGAGGTTCTTCTCCGCGAGAGGAACGCGAAGACGTGAGCGGATCGTCGAGAAGGTCATCTCCACCGGAATTCTAGCGAATAGAATCGTAAGAAATTACGAACCGGAGGTAAGAAACCCCTCACCTGCAGTATAATAGCTACCGTGTGATTTTTCTGTGCATTAGTTTAGTTATATGCGTATGTTTTCGACACATAGGGTGTATTTAACCCTCCTCGCAGGTTTAGGGATTTAGTGAGTACCTTTAGATGGGCCGGACACATCTTTTCTCCTTCAGTTGGAGGTTTAGATGCTGTTGGGTGCCTAAAGGTAGTCTCCCTAATAGAGAGGGGAGTTAAAGAGCACTAGGTGTCCGATTAAATGACCAGCTTAGAAAAGAATGCAACTTAGGCATTTTTATTAGCACGGTTGAATGCATTAGAAGCATCTATATTAGTAAATCAGTTTATTCTAGCTTATATGGGACTACGGTCCAATGGGTGGGCTCCCACAGTCGCCTCTAGGTTCAGACAACCTAGCTCTAGGTTCAGATAACCTAGAAAGAGCAATTTAGAACAGCTTAGCTATACTCAGTATTTTACTTTTCAGTTGGCACTGTACTGGATTAGATATCCATTGGGCTGGGCTCCCATAGTCGGTCCCTAGGTTTAGATAACCTAGTAGCTCTACTAAATTCGGGACTTGCAACCCCGGGTCTAGTTAGAGATGCGCGCATAGCACGTACAGTTGTCGGGCCCCTCAGCAGCATGTTTAGTATTTTCACTTATTATATGTATACGGTTTTCAACCTTTCACAAATTAGTTCGTGATTTCAGTACAGTTCTAGCAGTAGCTCAGTATTAGCGTAGCTCAGTTCTTAGTATCAGCTTAGTTTTTCCCTGTGAATATGCATGATGACTTTATGTTCAGCTTTAGATATGCCTATATGCCATGTCATGCTTAGTTTATTCAGTATATCCAACATATGTTTTAAACAGCATGATTTAAAATCATATTTGCATCGTTGCATGTTTTGTGAGGTAGATGATTTCTTACTAAGCTTTTTAGCTTATAGATACTACTTTTCTTATACTGCAGATAAAGGTAAAGGAAAAGTGGATCAGTAGCGGAGGCTGGAGGGCAATGCTATAAAAAAAGTGTGGGCAGGAGTTGGAATAAAGATCTTTGGAATCTAAACAGTTTTACTTCAGTATTAGCACTTTGCGTTTTTAGTTTTCATTATTCCGTTTTGATTGTTAAGTGTTATGAGATAGCAAACCATGCACTATGTAGTATGCCAGGTTTAGAATGTTAGTAGTTTTATATTAGTGTGATTTGCATTGGTTTAGAGTTGTTGTGTGAGGCTTTGGCACGCCAAAGTGCTGAAATCAGATTCCCGGGCGAAATCAGAACTCTGATCGGTCTCCAGACCGATCAGGGCCTGAGCAGTGCCACTAGATCGGTCAGCCGACCGATCCAGACAGATACAGTATGCTACTGTATCCTCCTGGATCGGTCAGACGACCGACCCAGCACGATACAGTAGCGTTCCAGGAGAATTTCAGGTGCCTGGATCGGTCAGCCGACCGATCCAGACATACCTGGATCGGTCTGCCGACCGATCCAGCCACACCTGGATTGGTCTGCCGACCGATCTAGTTGGGAACAGAATGACCGCAGCTCCGATCGATCTGTGGATCGATCGGCAGGTCTGTAGGTAGTTGGGGAAGTTTAGTTTCTAGTCCCTAGCTCAGTTGGGATGTTCAGTTTTCCCTCCTTAGCATGTGTACACCAGCAAAGAAGGTCTTTAGACCTTTCTTATCAGTTGTATCCGTCCTTAGTAGAGTAAAATTTTAATTAGCCCAGCTTTCCGCACAGTATAGTTTAGCATAAATTGTAGCGACTGGCCTTACAGCCAGTACCCAGAAGGTGGGTCGTTACATCCATATATTAGCCTTTTAAACTTAGGTGAAAAATATTTTGTTTAACTAAGTTTCACAAGCCTTCTTCTACCTTCTCTCAAAAAGATTGTTTTCTTAAAATCTTAAAACTTGCTTTCAATTGATTTTTGATATATGGCAAAGGGGGAGAGTAGAAGAAAATTCAAAGAATTAAAGAAAATTAAAATAAATTCAAATTTTAAAAAGTGAGCTTTTATTAAGGGGGAGTCTTTACATTAAGGGGGAGCTCTGCACTTAATTTAGCTCTGCACTTAACTATCATTATGCTTGTATTTTCATGCTTATCTTTTAATGGCATTATTTTCTTAACTTTGAATTTTTGTTACCATAATCAAAAAGGGGGAGATTGTTGGTGCAGGAAGCATCCGACGATCGAACCTAAGTTTTGATAATGGGAAAGAGATTCAAAGTTAAGATTCTTTGTTATCTAACATGTTGAATGAGTATTTCAGGAAAGTCCTAACTGCGGTTAGGCAGGTGAAAACCCTAGGGGGTGGTAACCCTAGGTCCTAGGGGGTGGTAACCCTAGGTGGAGAAAAGTCCTAGCTGCGGTTAGGCAAAGGGAAAACCCTTGGGGGCGGTAACCCTAGGTCATAGGGGGTGGTAACCCTATGCGGAAAGTCTTGGCAGGTCGATGGCTTCAGGCAAAAGTCCTAGGGGGTGGTAACCCTAGGTCGAAAGTCCTGGTGTCGCGAACCAAGTGAAAGACTGGACTAGCCGGGGAAGCGGATGTCCAGAGAAGTCCGAAGCATCGAGTGTCTGAGAAGTCCGTCGATCCGGAGGATCGACCGCAATAGGTAAATCTCCGAGTGGAGTAGGTGAGGACGCGTTCCCGTAGAGGAGAGGCGTCTGTCGACCTAGGGTTTCCTGGAAATCCAGTCAGACCCGATACCCGAGACCGCCTATACTTCATTTATCATATTTATTGTGCTAACTTTGTGTTGCAGGATAGTGTTTGGGACAAACGTATCTTGCAGGTGCAAAGGAGCAACCTAAAGCCTCGGATGAACAGTGTCCGAGGCGCCTCCATGGAGCTTGGAGGCGCCTCGGGTGCAAAAGCTGAGCTGGCTGTGAAAGTTCATCGAAGGCGCCTTGAAGGGAGTATAAGGCGCCCTGGAAGGTGCCTTGAGCAGGGTATAAGGCGCCTCCAAGGGATGAAGTTCGACTAGTTCATATCTGATCCACGCGGAAGACTAGGCAGCATGGAGGCGCCTTGAACACCCTTTATAAGGGGGTTTCAACCAGCATCTCAAAATAACAACTTCCAGGCTTCCTCTCTTCAACGTGCTACTAACAAGATCATTCCGAGGTGCTGTTGCGACATACCGACGACCTGGAGCATCAGTTTCGATTCTGTTATTGTCGGTATAGTTTACTTTGGTGCTTACAATTGTAAATCTTTTATTGTACTTTTAACGAACTTATAGTTGTTGCCCACCGGAAGCGATCAAGGATCGCGGGCCTTCGAGTAGGAGTCGCCTTAGGCTCCGAACGAAGTAAATTCCTCTGTGTTTGTGTGTTTGCCTTTTTATTCCGCTGCGTTTTAATTACTCGAGTGTTTTACGAATCATACGAAATAGCCCCGAGCGCTATTCACCCCTCCCCCCTCTACCGCTTCTCAATCCAACATGGAATAAAAACAATAATAAAATACAACCACACAAGCATCCATGCAGTTTATATATAAGTAAACAAAATAGTAATACCACGACTCGAAACCAACCCTACTCCACTACACCCATAAAACACAAATCCGACAAACTCACCTCTTCTGCCGTCCAGGCAGGCATGTAGTAAAACATATCGAATAAAAATCTATCGACATCACAAAATCCATACAATGTCTATACCATCAACCAGAACAAGTTTAGCATAATCTAAGTAAGAAAACCAAAAGACCAACAATATCTTTGAGATCTGCAGGGACTAGCAACTGGAACTCTCTCCTGACAGCATCAACCTGAAAAATAACAACAATGGAGACGGGGTGAGTCCAACACTCAGCAGGTACAACTGATATGCAAACTAGGGAAATAACATCTAGCACTAATCATGCGTACAGTCTCCTGATATAAAAGGATGAAATGCAACTGAAGTAAATACGAGAAAAACTGTACTAACCAGGACCTGGGTATAAGGACAAACAGTCCAAGTGGCATAGAAATCCTGTATGCATGTCAATCATAGGTGTACAAACAATATACAGCATATAAATGCAGCAAGCACAAACACAAGCAATAAATGCATCATGCATATGATGCCAATGATGCGTCCTGGTCACCCCTGACACCAGTCAACCATCTCACACACAATAGTGAGGTCGAGTGGGTAGGCCTGTGACAACCATGCACTCTGTCGTCACTGCTCCTGATGAGTGACCGAGTGGACGGGATGTTGTCGGAGTACACCTATCCTCTTACCCCAAATCATAAATAGGGGAGCGCAATGCTCTCATGTAACGACCCACCTTCTACACTACTACTACTCTCTAAAGGTGGACGCTACTTAACTACTAACTCTACTTAACCGGTGTGATTAAAAAAACACATGGAAACCCTACCGAAAAATTTCGGCAGAATCTCCCCTGTACCGGTGACCTTAAACTGATATACAAATACTGTATACATCAGCCACAGGCGGCTGGAACATATATCAGACAACCACGCAGTTTATATATATGAAAAAGAATCAAAATACTGAAAGAAATAACTCTATCAATGCATGATAAAAACACTCCAATGAAAATAGTATATACAAGTTCTAAATTCTTTTAACAATTCGACGGAAGCAATCTTAATAAATTTTTCTAAGCTTAGTCCCAAGATCTCTCCATAGTCCTGGCATCACACACTGTCACAGCATCTCCTTGTCGCCTTCCTTCTTATCCTTTTCCTTTATCTTTTATCTGCAGTAGGAGGAAGTGCAGTCTATAAGCATAAAGCTTAGTGAGCGCTATCTAACTCAAAAAAACTCGATATGCATGAATATAAATAAAAACATGCTAAAACTGAATACTAACATATAAGCTACTCATGCTCATAAATAGCAAAGGAATCATACTAACTGAAAAGCTAACATATAAAGCTAAACATGCTCATCAACTAGCAAATAAATAACATGTAAGAAACTGAACATGTAAAAGCTGCTAGCATAAAAGAAAGCTAAACTTGCTGATCTTTAAAACAAAGTGAAACTTACTTCATTTACTCTAAACTTATTCTTTTATTTCACTTGTTTAAAATTTATACTTTAATACTTGAAAATAATAATCAACTTCTCTTGGGCCCAGGCATAGTACCATCTTATGCGCGTTCCCTAATAGGTTGGGGTAGCGAGCCGCCAATCCTAAAAGAGCAGACCTTGGTCTACCAGGGCCAAGACCTTGGAATTGGACACCTGGATTTGTTTAACGACAACCTTGGAAGTCGGGTACTAGCCTCTTCTTAAAAGTAAAATACTTATTATCTTAATTACTTCTTCTTTAAATGCCTTGGCATTTTAATAGCATCTTGTGTGCCAAAATCCCTAAAGTCTTGACTTTGGGATTTACTTAAGGCCTTGGCCTTTTCTTTCTTTTCTTTTTCTTTCTTTTTACTTGTTAATGCTTCTAAAAGAATTTGATAGAACTCTTATTTTCCCACTAGAATACATGGTTGTTCATGCTTATTAAAATAGCAAATAAAAACTAAAGAAACTGCTCATGTGTATCTAGTAATAAAGAAAACTGATCATGCTCAACTCATAGCAATTAAAAACTGCACGTGCTCAATAATAGCAAACGAAAAGAAAATCTGCATATAAGACTAATACAAATCTACGCTGTGAATGTTACAAAATTCTACACTACAATGCTTAACAAGATTCTGTTCTACAATGCTTAATCATTCTTTTCATTCTGTAAACATTCCTACCTCAAGAGGGAACTATTGAGGCATATATGCACCTAAGAAAACTAGGCTGAATTCTATACCAAAATCATGCCTAATGAGCTAGAGAGAAATGGACATTGCTTCTACTTAAACTCGATGTTCACTAACTACTCAGTTAAATCCCTAGCAACCATTCTGCACAATAAATTACGAAATAAAGGAATCAAGCTTGCTGAATTGAAACTTTAAAAAAATTAAACTTGCTAAATTATCAAAAAGAAAGGTTGTCCTATGCTCTAATAGAGTTGTATGTTTCTGCAGAGAACACAAAGAAAACTTGAACTGGAATAGGCTCCAAAGGGGCTGTTCTAAACTCCAAATGGAGTTGTTCTTGTCTGCAAAAAATGCACAAAGAAGGAGGTTGTTCACTACTACAATTGGAGCTACTCTTAACTACTGCAAATACCATAGAGAAATGGGATTGTTGGTGCCCCTTTCCTAACACAAACCAAACTAAACCTGTTGGAAAGTTGGAACCTATATAAAGCTTGTTTCGTTCCAAAATCAAAACTCATATCTAGCAACAGGATACTAATTCTTGCTACTACAGAATTTAAAAGAAAGGAAACCAAGAATGCATGCTACTAAACTTCAATTAAACAGAACCCTAATCAAAAAGGGAACAACATGGCAGCAAACACACAAGCGATTTTACAGCATTCTTCAAAAATCAAAAGACACAAGCATATTCTTTACAGCATGATTCGAAATCAAGAAGAACAAGTCCGAAAACCACTCCTACATGCCATAAGGCCTGAGGTAAACACCCACATGCTTAATCTATACCCTTCATCCTCCTTCATACCTGGAGGCTCACGGCAGAAGACACAAAACCACTAATCTTTACCACATGCTTCAAAAATCAAACTCACGGCAATAGCATAAAACCAAAATCCTTAAATCTCGGCAGCAAGGAAAACAAATCTCGGAGCTATCCTACTACAGGTGAGTAGCAACTCACCCTTGTTCTTTAACTTACAACTGAGAAGATGGCTGCTAGGGTTTCGGATAGGTGAAGGTCTCGGCGTCTCCTTCGGATCCGCGTGCTCTCCACGACGAGAGGATCACGGTTGGGTGAAGACCGGTCGGAAAGAGCCCTTTTTCCGACGCCGGAGTCGAAGCCCTAACACGGCTCTGTTTCGCCCGAGCAGAAGAGGCGCGCAGCGTCGCGTGTGAGGAGAAGAGGAGAGGGATCGCGAAGTTAGGTCACGGGAAAAGGAAATATAAACTTATCCCTTAAGTTATTCTCGGTTCCAACTATAACTTAAATATTTTTCTCTCCCTCTTAGGTTAACACAGCCCGCAAGCGCAGCCGCTCAAGTGGGTTTTGCTTGAAGTCACAGGTTGCAGGTTCAAAACTCGCTGCAACCCCTTTTTTTCCGAGTATTCTCTATTACTAACTTCTACCTTATATATATTTTATTCCATATATAATTAACAAAACGTTTGCAGACCAGTTGGCTGGCCGGGTTCGGCTGAGGTTCGGCTTGGGTCGAGGTCGTGGGTTCAAAACCTGGCTTCAACATATTCCTTTTCTCTTTTTTTTTTTAAACTTCTTCCTCTTGGTAAAAATACCAAATGAACTCCAAAAATTACATAAAAATACTCTAAAAATTTCTAAAAATCTCTAGAATATTTTAAAAGCATTTCCAAATATTTTTATAAACTTTTAAAACTTGAAATAGGGAAAATTGGGTCGTTACATCTCAACTCTCTACCACGTTGTGTCACACTACCCATGAGCGGACCAACGGAGCCAAACAAAGTCCCTGCTGCAACACACTCTGCCTGAATCGACCACTAACCCATGAGTGGTGGTGTGTGCAGATCCATGTAACTGCGATGTGCTCAACAATAATGGAGCGGACTATCGCACAGCATGCAATCATGCAAATGGTGCATGACACTAACTACAAAATATCCTGAACTAATCCATATATATATAAAAGTGCACCATAGGTCAACGAATCAAATCAAAGGTACACAGAAGGTATAAAACATAGGTCCTGAACATGGTGAAGTATGGTATATCACTACCCCTATAAGCATGTATAAGCAGGTAAAGAATACATGAGATGCAAAACAAGGAATCAATCAATCATGTAATGGGTATCGGGTAGTGATTAACCGAAACAAATAAGAGAAACATAATTATTGCTACTTGTTAAATTCACTACTATGCATATCAAAGACATAAAGGCAAAAGTACCCGCCTCCAATCGAAAAGTCCAAGATGGTCCAAACACGACGTCGAGATACTCGTCTCGAGTCACAGTCCTGTGTCACCAATATATAAATATTTTATTTAGCTAACTTCATAAGAACAGCTAAATAAAATCCCTAGGACTAATTTAGGGTAAAACCCTAGTCATATATCCTCAACCTACCTTAATTAAATCCAACGGTTAATTAGGGTTAGTTATCTAATCCCTAATCAACCCATTAGATTAATAATTCAAACCTAAATCAATTATACGCGCAACAATGCATTTACCTCAATCCAAACTCACCCAAATTCATATACTTCGTCGTTAATTTGTCGATGGAGCACCTGCTGCCAGAACTGTGGTCGTAGCTAGAGTGAGCCACTGACCTACACATCAAATACCCAAAATTTGTAGTCAATACATCCACCTCTGTGAATTAAACCCTAACCTTACCTCCATAATTCTAAACCAACCGCTTACCCTAAAGCCAAAGCTGGGTAGAATCCAGGGCAGCAACTCACGCCAATGTGAGGCTCGGCTAGGGCAGAAGAAAGGGTCGGTTTGGCACTGGGTCAAAGTGTGTAGCGGCAGTGGCAAAGAAGTGGTGTCGGGCTCGCTAGGGCACGGCGACGGCACTGGGGCTCGGGTGCCGGCACGGAGAGTCGGCCAGTGATGGCTCTCACAGCATCGGCATCGGGCAGAGGAAGAAAGGCGCTGCAGGGTGATCGGCACTAGGGCACGGGGTGGCCGACGGTGGTGCCGGCACTAGGGCAGAGGAGCGGCTCTACTCGACGACCGAAGGAAAGGGCTCGCGGTGGCCGGCTGTCAGCGCCTGGAAGCAAAGAGACAGAGAAGCCTCACGTCACCGACAGCAGAGGAGTCGGCAGAGGGAGAGTGGAGAAGAAGAGAAACCACTCGCGAGAGAAAAGGGAGGAGAAACGGCGTCGCGGGGGGTTAGGGCACGCACGGGTTCGGCGGGGAGAGGAAGGAAATAAATAAAAAGAAAAAGGCAAAAGGAAAAAGAAATTAAAACTTTTCCTCATTAAAACAGGGTAGCCTAAACAGGCTTTTCCGGACCCTGTTTTTATCCCCGTTAACTCATCCATACGAGCTCCGAAAAATTCCCGAAAATTTTCTAAAAATTTTGGAAAATTCCCTTATTAATATTCTCCTATTTCTGGTATTTTACAAATATATTTTAAATGCACTCATGATTAAGCTAAAACTTAAACTTTGTCAGGCTTCTCCTTAATAAAGGCATTCTTTAAAAATTTATAAATTTTTGCTTTCTGAATCTGAATTTCTCTACTCTCCCCCTTTTCCATTTATCAAAAAGAATTAACAGTTTGAAAGGATCTTGACTTTTCACAAAAATTTTAGGACAAGAGTAAAAAAAAACAAGTAACGAAACTTTAAGACACTTTTTAAAAGCGATATTTGTAAATCAAATCACTAAGTGAAATAGTTTGAGTTCAAAGTTAGTTTTAAGCAAAAGCAATTTTAGTTTTAAGCAATTTAGTCAAGATTTTGAAACCTTAGGCTTTTAACAAGGGACAAAGTATTTTGGTAACACTTGGTTTTTTATAATCAATCTTCTTTAGTTAAGTGAAATCAAGGTCTAAAGAGCAATTTTTTTCTTTTAAAGGAACTGAAAAGTTGACTTTGAAGAATACTTAGTTAAATTTTCAAAATACTTAGCTTTTAAAATGGCCAGAATTTTGAAAACTTAGTTTAAAAAGTACAGCATAAAATGACTTTTGACAGTTTAAGGTTTTGAAAACTTAGCTAATTTTAAAGTTTAAATTGAAAGAATTTTTCTTTTTGACAAATAATTAATTCAAAGCTTTTGAGGGCAAGGGAGGAGCTTAAATCCTTAATGTCCAAGCATGAGTTAAGTTAGATTGATTGTAAATTAGCAAATTTCTCTTTAAGTAAGGTATCAGAGTCTTAATGTTCATGCCTGACTGAACTCAAAAGGTTTAAAAATCAAGCACGTAGGTTTGTGGCCACATGTTTAACCATTTAGCTACTAGCTGATTATCTAGAGGGTAACAACTTTCACTTGGTTAGTCAAGTCAAGTAAATAGTTCCAGTTAGATTTGACTAGTGTTGGAAAACTTGACTTGATTAATGTTATCTAGATGTTTAACGCCCAGACTCATATTGATGCACAGATATAAACATTCTTGAGTCCAGGCTGTACCCTATGCATCTCACGTCGTTCTATGTTTTTCAAACACAAGCAAGGTAAGCCTAGGTGTTTGTGAGATGCTCTAGTTGAATTCTAGGGGAGCAAGATTTATAGGGTAGATCCTAAGCTAATTCCATATTTTTGAAAATCTAGTAAAATTAGAATTTTAAAAACAATATTTTCCTAGAATTTTTAAAAACATAAGATGATTTTAAAAACTGTAGGAAACTGATTTGAAAATTAGAATCTATTCTACTCAGCACATTCCTATTTTCCTTCTAAGTGCACTGAACTCAAGTTCAGGTAAGGGTTTAGTGAAAATGTCAGCTAGGTTTGACTTGGACTCAACATAGCTGAGTACAATTTCACCCTTAGCCACATGATCTCTTACAAAATGGTGTTTTACCTCTATATGTTTGGTCCTGGAGTGGTGAATTGGATTTTTGGTTAAGTTAATTGAACTTATATTATCAATTAAAATTTTTGTATTTTTGTATTCTAGCTGATAATCTTTTAGTGTATGCATCATCCACAAAAGTTGGGAAGCACATTCTCCTAGTGCTATGTATTCAACTTCAGTAGTGGATAGAGCAACACAGTGTTGCTTTCTGCTTAACCAACTTACTAGGCATTGACCTAGAATTTGGCAGCTCCCACTTGTGCTCTTTCTATCTAATTTGTATCCGACATAGTCTGAATCAAAATAGCCAAAAAGGTCAAGGGTGCAAGTTCTAGGGTACCAAAGTCCTACATTTAGGGTGCCCTTAATGTACCTAAGTATTCTTTTAACATATGTTAGGTGTGACTCTTTTGCACAGGATTGGTATCTTGCTCACATACCTACTACAAATAAAATATTAGGCCGACTTGCAGTTAGGTAGAGTAGACTACCGATTATACTTCTATAGTACTTTGGGTCTACTGGTTTTCCATCTGGGCCAGAATCAATGTTGCTATTTGTTGCCATTGGAGTATTTATGATTTTTGAGTTTTCCATGGCAAATTTTTTAATTAGTTCTTTGGCATATTTGGTTTGGTAAATGTAGATTCCATCTTTGGCTTGTTTAATTTGTAAACCTAAGAAAAAATTGAGTTCCTCCACCAAACTCATCTCAAATTCATTTTCCATTAAATTAACAAATTCTTTTAACAGTTTAGTGTTGGTTGAGCCAAAAATTATGTCGTCAACATAGATTTGGGCAACAAAAATGTCTTTTTCTATGGTTTTGACGAATAGAGTCTGGTCTATTTGACCTTGGTAAAAGCCCTTGGATATTAGGTAATTAGATAACCGTTCATACCATGCCCTAGGTGCTTGTTTTAGTCCATATAAGGCCTTTTTAAATCTAAATACATGGTTTGGATGATCTAAGTCCTCAAAACCTGGGGGTTGACCTACATATACCTCTTCTTTAATAAATCCATTCAAAAAGGCTGACTTGACATCCATTTGGTATAATCTAAATCCTTTATGTCCTGCATAAGACAATAGCATCCTAATGGATTCGAGTCTAGCTACTGGTGCATAGGTTTCGTCATAATCTAAACCTTCAACCTGACTGAATCCTTTGGCTACTAGTCTAGCCTTGTTTCTAACTATTTCACCCTGATCATCCAATTTGTTCCTAAATACCCATTTGGTGTCAATTATGGACTTATCTATGGGTTTAGGTACAAGTTCCCAGACTTGGTTTCTATCGAATTGTGCTAGGTCTTCCTGCATAGCAATGATCCAGTCTGGGTCAGGTAGGGCTTCTTCTATCGTCTTAGGCTCAACCTTAGAAATAAGGGCAATCTGACTTAGGTTTCTGTAAGAGGATCTAGTTCTAACTCCTAGACTTGGGTCACCCAAAATCTAGTCAGGTGGGTGAGAACTACCTATTCTCATTGGTCTTATATTTGTGTTAGGATTTAGTTCCTCTGGTTTACTAGTATTAAGTTGAATTTCATCGTCTTCTATAATTCTTGGGTTAATGTCTATATGTTTATCTATATTTGGTAGATTGTTTTCTTCATCAAATATTACATTAGTTGTTTCTTCAACTTTTAGTGTATTTTGGTTATAGACTCTATAGACCTTACTGGTTGTAGAGTATCCTAAAAAGATTCCTTGGTTTGATTTGGCTGTAAATTTTCCTAAGTAGTCTTTAGTGTTTAAAATATGAACCTTACATCCAAATACTTTTAAGTAGTTTAAGTTAGGTATTTTATTATAGTATATTTCATAAGGAGTTTTATTATAAAGTTTGTTAATTAAAATTTGATTTTGAATATAGTTTGCCGTATTTATTGCTTCAGCCCAAAATTGATGATTTAGATTATATTTGTTGAGCATGGTTCTAGCAGTTTCTTGTAAGGTTCTGTTCTTCCATTCTACTAGCCCGTTCTGTTGGGGGGTCCTTGGGCATGAAAATTCATGTTTGTATCCGTTGATTTTACAAAATTGGATAAATCTATGATTTTTAAATCCTCCCCCCCCCCATGATCACTTCTAATCCTTTTAATTTTAGTATCTTTTTCATTTTCTGTTAATTTACAAAAATTACAAAAAACTTCAAAGGTTTCATCTTTTGTTTTTAGAAATTTTACCCAGGTGAACCTGGAGTAGTCATCAATTATAACTAAGCAATACTGGTTCTTGCTTAGTGACTTGGCTCCATGTGAATCAAATAGGTCTAGGTGAAGGAGCTCAAGTAGAGAGTTAGTTCTTTCTAGATTGGTTGATTTGTGGGTTGACTGGGCTTGTTTCCCTTGTTGACAGGGATGACAAATTGTATTCTCTAGGTTTCTTAATTTGAGCAATCCTCTAACTAAGCCATTTTGACTCATTTTCGAAATGAGTCTAATATGAGTCTGACCTAGTCTTCTGTGCCACAAGTTGGTTTCCTCTTGTTGTGTCAAGAGATACTTTATTGAGGGTAGGTCAATTGTATAGATGTTATTTTTTCTAAGTCCTTTAAGCCTGATTTCAGGGTTATTGATGCTTTTAATTAAGCACCCAGAATTATCAAAGGTAACTAAGTATCCACTATCATATAATTGGCTAATACTTAATAGATTAATATTAAAATTTTCAACTAATAGAACTTTTTGAATGACAAAATTGGAGTTAAGTTCGATATTACCTCTTCTGATTACCTTAAGTTTACCGTCGTTGCCGAACGCAACTGACCCTAGGTTCTTCAGTTTGAGCTTAGTAAACTTCAATTTATCTCCAGTCATGTCTGGAGCATCCACTATCATCATCCATTGATCCAATTCCTACACATAAAGTAGTTGATTTGGATTCTTTTAATGGATTAAAAGATAGTTCGATTGAATTAAGCTCTCTATTTTTCCATCTTACCCGTAATAGGTTTTCAATCAGTTATTCATATAGGTGATTGTGAGATGGATGAATTAAGCTATTTTTTTTTTATTTTTAAACGTTATGTTAAGAAAATTTAAATTTTGAAAGAGGAATTTTAGGTTAATTAATTTTTGAAAAAGAATTTAAGTTAATTAATTTTTGAAAAAGAATTTAAGTTAATTAATTTTAAAAAATAATTTAAGTTAATTAATTTTGACAAATAATTTAAGTTAATTAATTTTGACAAATAATTTAAGTTAATTAATTTTGAAAAATAATTTAAGTTAATTAATTTTGACAAATAATTTAAGCTAATTAATTTTGATAAATAATTTAAGTTAATTAATTTTGAAAAATAATTTAAGCTAATTAATTTTGACAAATAATTTAAGTTAATTAATTTTTAAAAATAATTTAAGTTAATTAATTTTGAAACATAATTTAAGTTAATTATTTTGAAAAATAATTTGAGTTAATTAATTTTGAAAAATAAATTAAGTTAATTAATTTTGACAAATAATTTAAGTTAATTAATTTTGAAAAATAATTTAAGTTAATTCATTTGAAAAACAATTTAAGTTAATTAATTTTGAAAAATAATTTAAGTTAATTAATTTTGAAAAATAATTTAAGTTAATTAATTTGAAAAATAATTTAAGTTAATTAATTTGAAAAATACTTTAAGTTAATTAATTTTGAATTTGAATTAGTTTTAATTACGAATTTAATTTGAAATTGAATTGTGAATTTGAATTAATTGTGAATTTGAATTAATTTCTATTCCTTAGTCATCTCACCTGATCTAAATTTCCAATCAGGGAATCTTATAATATATGTGAGATGAATTGAGTTCAATTTTAGGGTTTGGTTTAACTTTGTGTTAGATTCAGGTTTAGCTTTGGGTTCAACAAGTAGGCGTTCTTTGGATAAACTTCTGGGCTATGATGAGTTACAAGGACATCATTAAAGCAACCATGCCTTCGAGGATTTCCAAATAGTCCTACCCATTGAGCTTAATACAAAACCTTGATCTAACTGGTTAGGATCCATAAAGGGTAGCTTCGGTCAGTTCCACTTAGCCAAATGCACCAGGTCGAAGCCATATCTTCCTAGACATGCGATGACTAAGTTTCCCCAAGGTACAATCATCCAATACTTCACCAGTACCGTGGGTCAAGTTAAATCTAGCCCATTTTAATCTAACCTTAATTATCCGGCCGGGTAATCTACTCTTGATTACCCTTATCGGGTAGATTAATTTAGGAGGTGCCAACTATTCTGGAGCCTTCCCTTGGATTAAGATTTTTGTAAAACCTTAATTTCATAAATTTGAATTTTTGATTTAATTAAGATTTTAATTTCAATTTTGGTTTGAATTTAATTTGAATTTAATTTGATTTTAATTTAATTCAATTTGAATTTAGTTTATTTTAATTTATTGTTAATTTTAAATTATTTTAATTTTAATTTAATTTAATTTTAATTTAATTTAATTTTAATTTAATTTAATTTAATTTAATTTTAATTTAATTTAATTTGAGTCTAGTTTTATTTTTATTATTTTTCTCCTAGCTCCCCCTGGATTAGGGGTGGCAATTCGGTTCGGGTTCGGGTTCGGGTTGACAGGTTCGGGTTGGCAGGTTGGCGGGTTGGCAAATGACAACCTGAACCCGACCTGATTATTAATTCGGGTCAAAATATTCAACCTGAACCTGATCTGTTTATTTGCACTTGACCCGAACCCGACCCGAACCCGACCCGTTTGACCCGTTTAACCCGTTTGACCCGTTTAACTCGTTCGACCCGTTTGACCCGTTTGACCCGTTCAACCTGTTTGACCCGTTTGACCCGAATATGACCTGAATTCATTAAATAAAATTTGTATATTAAATTAAAAATTAAAAATAACATTTATCTAAACAAATTGAAAATTCATATCATAAATGATAAACTATAGCAACATTGCAATCAATAGCATAACATATCTCTATGTTTAGGGTTTTTAAATGTTTTAAATTTGTAATTTTAGTTTAAATTTATAATTATTTATAAACAGGTTCGCGGGTTGTAATTGGGTCATTTCAGGTTGACCCGAACCCGACCTGTTTATTAATTGGGTCAAATGGGTCGACCCGATTTCGACCCGAACCCGAAACTACCCAACCCTAACCTGATTTTTTCGTGTTCGGTTCGGGTCGTGTTTTCGTGTCGGGTCAAAAATTGCCACCCCTACCCTGGATCATAGCCTCAATATGGTCTATCGAGGTAATGTATTTGATCCTTAGGGACCCAATATTGTCCAAGTCCAACTTGATTGATCAGGTTGGACTTGGGGACTCATGCTTGGACCATTTTTCTATTTGTTCTTTGTATAAGTGATAAATATGACTTATATTTCTTTTTCAATTTGAATCCTAGTCCAGTTCTATTGTAGATTGCCCTTTGTGTTCCAAAAATTAGGTCAAGGTTCTTGGAACCCAAAAAGAATCGTTCTAATGTTTTCTCCAGATCCTTGACCTGAGTTTTCAGGTTAGAATTCTCTTCCTCAAGTTTTTGGACTTGAGTCGAGTTTTCAGTCTAAACTGGTTCAGTCAAGGATTCGGAGTTAGTCACTTCTTTAAGGAACGCTACTTCCTTTAGAAGTGACTTAATTCTAAGATTAGACTTAGCTAATTTTCGTAATAAGTAATTAACTAGATTGTTTAGTCGAGGGATACTTACAGATGGATCGGGCCCTTCGGAAACGGATACGGATCTGTGGCTTCTTTCCGATTTTGCTTCTGACTCGCTCTCGCTCTCAGACACATCAATCTGGTCTCGGGCCATCAGGGCAAGAAGGCTCGTCTGTTCGAGCTTGTCGTCGGTATCCTCTTCTGATGATTCTTCAAAGGTTGCTTTTAGTACTTTCTTCTTTCTCTACTTCTTTGCCTCCTTCTGATTGGGGAAGTTGGCCTTGATATGCCCCTTATGGTTGCACCCATGACAGATTACCTCAAACTTGACCTTTGAGCTGGGTTGAACCTCCTTTGATTGTACGACTTTCTTTAGGTCTTTCTTGTTGAACCCCTTCTTCTTCTTGTAGAGCTTCTTCACAAGATTCACGAGTTCGGAGGTCAATTCGTCGTCTTCATCGTCTGAGTCAGGTTCGGTTTCCGATTCAGGTTCAGTTCTTCATCGTGATCTTGGTTCACGTGTTCGACTGGTACCTACAACTAAAGCAATACCTTTCTCGATTTTTTGTGTATTAGTTTGTTCATGCAATTCGAATTCTGAGAACAATTCATCTAGTCTAATGGAAGTTAGATCCTTGGAAACTTTGTAGGCATCTACCATTGATGCCCACAGTGAGCTCCTCGGAAAAGCATTAAGTGTGTACCTTATAATGTCCCTGTTCTCGACCTTTTGCCCGATAGCGTGGAGGGAGTTGAGGATGTCTTGAATCCGTGCATGGAGTTGACATGCTGTTTCTCCTTGCATTTTCAAATTATATAATTTATTGAACAAGAGATCTCTCTTTCTTACCTTGGTGTCGGAGGTGCCCTAGTGGAGTTCGATCAGCTTCTCCCAAATCTCTTTTGTGCTGGAGAATGGTCCAACTCTGTTGAGTTCCTCCTTAGTCAGTCCACACTGGAGGGTGCAGGTCGCTCTAGCATCAGCTTCCACCTTCTTGATTAGGGTCGGTTCCCATTTTTCGTAGGGTGTCGGCTTGCCGTCTTCGTCGGATGGCAGTTGTAGTCCAGTCTTGATAATCATCCACGTGTCGAACTGTGTCTTGAGAAAGGTTTCCATTCGCCCCTTCCAATATCCGAAGTCTTCTCCGGAGAAAAGTGGGGGGCGAACGGTGCTGAAACCTTCTTGTTGGGCCATTAGTGGTATGCAACAACAAAAAAAAAAGAAATGTCCCAAGGCTAGGTCTTGGATTAGCAGTGCGGGAAATAAAGTTAAGAATTTGCGAACTCGAGTGGTGTTGCACCAGTCTCGAGCAAAAACCGATTCGAAAAAATTAATTAGAATATAGCTAATAAGCTAATTCTAATTGACTCCGTAAAACTGAAAATGCCACGAAAAAAAAATTACGTGATTGGTGGTTGCACCAGATCAACACGACCCCGCTCTGATACCAATTGTTGGATCGAAAGCACTAGAGGGGGGGGGGGGTGAATAGCGCTCGTGGCTTTCACTCTTTTCAAATTTGTAAAGCTATTGAGTTATAAAGCAGCGGAAAAAAAATAAAGAACGCACACAAAAGCACACCAAGATTTACTTGGTTCGGAGCCTAGGGCGACTCCTACTCCAAGGCCCACGCTCGTTGAGTGTTTACGGTGAGAAACAACTATAATTCGTAAAATCTATTACAAGCTAAGTATAAATTAACTATAAATGAACTTTATACTGACAATAGCAAAATGGAAATTGAAGCTTCGGGTCGTCGGGATGTTGTTGCAGTACTTCGGGATCGTCTCGTAGGCAGCTTGTAGCGTGAGGATTGCTTAGAATTCATTATATCAAGCTGCTGGTCGAAGTCCCCTTTTAAATAGTGCTGGAGGAGCCTCCAAGCCTGTCCAAGGTGCCTCCAGGCCGCTGAGTCGCATGCGTGGATCAGCTCTGATCTGGTCGCACCTTATCCCACTGAAGGAGCCTGCAAGCTGCTCCAAGGCGCCTCCAACGCCTGGTCCAAGGCACCTCCAGTGACCTCTGAGGCGCCTTCAATGTCTCTGGACAGCTGGCTTCAGCTAGCACCCGAGGCTCCTCCAAGCCCCATGGAGGCGCCTCGGACACTGTTCATCCGAGGTCTAAGTTGCTCCTTTGTTCCTGCAAATTATGTTAGTCCCAAACATAAATCCTGCAAAACAAAGTTAGCACATAAATAATATGATAAATATACTTGACAGTCGTCAGACTATCCGGGTCCGACTTCGGATTTCCTACCGAAAACCCTAGGTCAACCCGACGCCTACTGTTCCCTCTACAGGGAACGCATCCTCACCTACTCCGCTCAGGAGATTTACTTGATGCCAGTGCAATCCTCCAGATTGACTGGACTTTTGCTCAGCGTTCGAGGCTTCCGGACTTTTTGCTGGACTTCCGCTTCCCGGCTGGTCCAGCCTTTCACCTGGTTCGCGACACCAGGACTTTCCACCTAGGGTTACCCCCCCTAGGACTTTTGCCTGAAGCTCTCGACCCGCCAAGACTTTCCGCATAGGGTTACCACCCCCTATGACCTAGGATTACCACCCTCTAGGGTTTTCCCCCTGCCTAACCGCAGCTAGGTATTTCCTGAAACACTCAATTAAGTGCATTAGATCACAAAACAACTTAACTTTGAATTCCTTTGCCATTATCAAAACAGCGGTCGATTGTCGGATGATTCCCTCACCAACACATGAAAGCAATCAAAACAACCAAAATTTTTAAAGTTTTCCAAAATAATGAACAATCCTAAGATTATCACATACCACTACAATTGTCCCCGGCAACGGCGCCAAAATTTGGTAACGAGTCTGTCACACCCGCAAATCAAATTAACAATGTATATTCATTGAACCCTTTAACTACACAATAATGTTGTAATAACGAGCCCAGGATCGATCTCTCGAGGAACTAGCGGTCGAATGAGAACCTAGGATTGTACGTTATTCTCGTTTTTGGGGTTTTTAATATGAAAATGGGGGTTTTAAGCTTTGAATGTAAATCTAACAAATGAAAAGCACAACAATAAGAAATTAATCTAATGCATAAATGAAACCATGATCAAATCATAACGCATTGTCACCTTACGTCATAATCAAACCATCAACACATTCAAACTTGGAACAAAATAGCAGGACATAAATGAAACCTAATCTATAGCAAAATGTAAACCCTAACTTAGAACTTAAACTTCTCAACAATGCTACAAATTAAGCTAAGCAAAATTAAGAATAATTTCAAATTCAATTGAAACTAATTATCCAAAACACTTGAATTCCAACAATTAATCTAAAAATAACTATGATTACTGAATCAAAATAGCATAACTGAAATCTAAATCTATCAACAATAAAAAGAATGCAAAATTAAAACCCTAATCCATCTCAACACCAAACCATTTCTCATGACAACTTCTCCTTGCCGTCACACAAGGAAGAATCGGTGAAACCTCACTTCAGCAATCGTTGAAGACAATCTCAGTAACTAAACTCAGTTAAACCTTTACCAGATTCATCGGACACCTCTCCAAGCGAAACAGATGAAGATCAGAGCCGCCCAACTCAGGAAATCTGACAATCTGTGAGATGCAACCTCAGATCTGATGTGGAGAAGATGATGGATGGAATGTCGTCGGGAATGGTCCAGAAGCAATGGAGGAACGCCGCCAAAGCTCACTGATGGAATCGAAACCACTAATCAGAGGTACACCTCCAAATCTAGCGCGTCTGCCTTGGAGCGAGGTCAAATCGCCGGAAGCTGGTCGCAAGCATCTGAGAGCATCGTCGCCGATGAAGTTGGCTAGAAAATTGATCTAGAAATGGAGATGGGGTTAGAAATCCTGGAGAAGCTCGCCGCAGGATGCGAAGCTACGTGAGGAGATCGACAACCATGTGTAGGACCGTTAGATTCGATAGAGGGGGGGGGTGAATATCGATTCGCAAAACAAGAGTATAAGCGCAGCGGAAAAGTAAAATAGACACAGTTGTTTTACTTCGTTCGGAGCCTGTGACGACTCCTACTCGAAGGCCCGTGGTCCTTGACCACTTTCGTTGGGCAATCACTAGCAATTCGGATAATTACAATTTAAGTACAAAAAGATGCTAATGAAAACTGAAAACAAATACCGACAAAAGGGAAAAGAACGGAGCGTAGTGTCGGAGCTTTGTTGACGTCGCACTGAACGTTGAGCAGCAAGACCAGCAGTAGAAGAGTTCTCAGTTTGAATTGATTCTGAAGCTCCTATCTGGGGCTTCTTTTATATGCTGTTCCAGGCGCTTGGATCCCTTCCGGGCGCCTGGAATGTGACGTAGCTGCACAAACCATGATGCTCCACGTGGCAACGACTCGGCTGGATAGAATTCGCCTTCCGGGCGCCCGGATCCCTTCCGGGCGCCCGGATCCCTTCCGGGCGCCCGGATCCCTTCCGGGCGCCCGGACCTCCGGGCGCCCGGATCCCCTCCGGGCGCCCGGACCACCTTGTTCCAGAAAACTCCCTTTTCCTGCAAAACAAAGTTAGTCCGAGGCAAATGTATATCCTGTAAAACAGATTGTCAGCACAGTTAAGGTTCAACAGATAAATAAAAAGAGTATGACTTAGATTCCGTCTTTCCGAGACCGGAATCTAGTCACGATCTCGACTTAGATATCCGAAATGGATCTAAGCCGGATCGACGCCTAATGTTCCCTTCCCGGGAACGCGTCCTCACAGTCACTCCCTTCCAGTGACTTACCTTGCTTACCTGCCAGACGTCCGGTCAGCCCGTCGACCCGTCTGGACTTCTCGCCAAGCGTCCGGTCAGCCCGTCGACCCGCTTGGACTTCTCGCCAGCTATCCGGTCAGCCCGTCGACCTAGCTGGACTTCTCGCCAAGCGTCCGGTCAGCCCGTCGACCCGCTTGGACTTCTCGCCAGCTATCCGGTCAGCCCGTCGACCTAGCTGGACTTCGTGCCAGACATCCGGTCAGCCCGTCGACCTGTCTGGACTTTTCCTGCACACTTGATCAAAGTGTCAGACAACAACATAACTAACTTAACCTATTTTTCATTCATCAAAACCTGGGTTAGACCGTTAGTGCTACCCGCACCAACACCATGAACACTGCAGCTTCTCTGTTTTAAATCAGATCCAGATCTGAACGAACGACTAAAATCAATTTGGATCTTGATCAACGGTAGAAAGTCGCCTAAATCCTTATCCGGAGGTATTGATCTTGATCTAGGGTATGGATCTACTCTCCCTTAGGTCAGATCGACCAGAACTTTACTGGATGGTTCAAATCTGTCCAATCTATGATGAACGGCCCATAATGCTCTGAAGCTTGATCTTCTCATTTCAACTCCGATTCGAGCACAAATTCAGTACAAATAGATCCAAATCCAAGATCCTTTGATGCCTACAAAATAAGAATCAAATATTAGCATCAAATAATACAAAAATATAATAATTTGTAATTAGGTTCAAAATCTATACAATGCATAAAATGTGTGTAACCATGATTTAAACCTATGAAATCGACATCAAACTATGCATATATAAATCAAAATAATACAATAAAATCATGGTTATCAGTCAACAGCTCGGAGGGACTTGATGAGCATGTCATCGACGTATACCTCCATATTATGGCTAACCTACCGTCGGAAAACTTTATTCATCAGCCTCTGATAGGTGGCTCTAACATTCTTCAATCCGAATGACATGACATTGTAGCAGTATGCCCCGTCGGTTGTGATGAAGCTGACCTTCTCTTGGTCCCCTCGGGCAAGCGACACTTGATGGTATCCTTGATATGCGTCAAGCATACAGATCAACTCGCAGCCCGTCGTCGAGAACGCCAGTTGATCTATCCTGGGCAGAGGATAGAAGTCCTTCTGGCACGCCTTGTTTAAGTTGCGAAAATCGATGCAGACCCACCACTTGTTGCCCTGCTTGGAGACTAGCACCACATTGGCTAGCCAACTTGGGAATTGGACTTCCTTGATGTGGCCAACCTCTAATAGTTTTTCTATCTCCGCCTGGATGATTATGTTCTACTCCGTGCTGAAATCCCTTTTTCTTTGTTTGACCGGTTGAGCGTTCGGTCATACGTGAAGCTCGTGTTGGCCCACGCTTGAGGAGATACTAGGTAGCTCATGTGTCAACCAAGCGAACACATCATGATTCTATTTGAGGCAAGTGATTAGCTCTGCCTTCTTCTCTTCTTCCAGGTTGGTGGCAACGAAGGTCGTAGCTTCTGAATGGCTCGGGTGGATCTAAACCTCCTCCTTTTCTTCATATACCAAAGTGGGAGGCTTTTCGATGATAGCATTTACCTCCATACATGGATTCTTTCGAGCAGCCTTGGCCTCGATCTTGACCATTTCCACGTAGCAGCGCTAAGCTGCCAGTTGGTCGCCCTTGACCTCTCCTATCTAGTCATCCATTGGGAATTTTATTTTCTGGTAGTAAGTGGATACTGTCGCCCGAAGTTCATTGAGGGTCGGTCGACCCAAGATGACGTTGTAGGTCGATGGCGCACCTACAACTATGAAGTTGGTGGTTCGAGTCCTCTTCAACGGCTCTTCTCCCAGCAAGATAGCCAATCTTGCTTGGTCGATTGGCAAGACTTCGTTGCCTGTGAATCTGTAAAGCGGGGTCACTATGGGAAGCAGCTCGTTGCGATTGATCTGCAACTGATCGAATGCCTTCTTAAAAATAATGTTCACTAAACTCCCCGTGTCGACGAAGGTCTGGTGAATGGTGTAATTGGCGATCACCTCTCGGATAATCAAAGCATCATCGTGAGGTATTTCAACCCCTTCTAGATCGCTGGGGCCGAAGTTGATCTGTAGACTTTCGGTCTTCTCCTCGCTGCATCCGACGACATAGATCTCCAACCACTGGGCGTATAATTTCCTGGGTCGGTTGGAGTCTCCGTCGGTCGACCCTCCAGCGATCATGCCTATCTCTCCTCGGGAAGCGTTGTTCCTGTTTTCATCTTCCCGGGAAGACGACCTATTTCACTCGGTCGGGATCCTGGAGGGATTGGTTTCCTCCCTCCACTGATGGTGATGGCGCTTGGGATCCCTTCTATCTTCTCGTCGCTCGGGCTCCCTTCTATCTTCTCATCGCTCGATCGAGCGGCGATAATCCCGTTGGTCAAGAGATGGGGAGCGACAGTGATATCCCCTGGGGGTCGGTCGACTGACAATTGGTGTCAATCCCTGGCAGTCCCATGTGTTGTGCGTTGTCAATTGGTGGAACGAACAAAATATTGGCATCCATAACTTGCCTTTGGGTGGCTTAAGTCGACCAGACACCACGTGCTGTACGGCGTGTGCCCTGGTCTCCTGATACAATTGTGCTCCTTCATCACTTGTCCCTTTAGGCGGCACATGGCTGCTAGTCAGTCGAGGCTCGGTAGGCGCCGAATGCTCGGTCAACGCCTCCTTCCTTCTGGCCGCCTGGGGCTCTTCCACGTTGATGTATTCGTTGGCCTTTTTCATCATGTGGTCAAAGTCTCAGGGCGGCTTACGGATGAGCGATCGAAAGAAGTCCCCTTCGGCGAGCCCCTGGGTGAAGGCATTAATCATGGTCTCAGACGAGACTGAGGGGATATCCATGGCCACTTGGTTGAAGAGCTGGATGTACACTCGGAGCACTTCGTTGGATCCTCATTTCAGGGTGAAGAGGCTGAAGCTTATCTTCTAGTAGCGTCGGTTGCTAGTGAAGTGGTGCTGGAAGGCAGCTTGAAAGCTTTAAAACTTCATATTGAGCTGCTCGGCAGCCTTCTGAACCAGCGTTGCGCCGATCCGGAGACAGTCCTGAGAAAGACTCTGCACTTTACTCCGTTCGTGTATTGGTGCAATGTAGCCTCATTGTCGAATCAATCCAGATGATCATCTGGGTCAGTCATCCCGTTATACGTCCCGATCGCCAACGAGGTGTTGTACTGAGGCAGAGGGTCTTGTAAGATCTCCTCTGAGAACTACTTGTTGATCCGTTCGGGAGATGCGGTGCTTCGGGGCACTTTTCCTTTCCACGTGTCCCGAATGGGCGCTTTGTCAGAAGATGATCCCCGCTCCTGATGCGCTTGGGCTATCTCCGAGGGGGTTTGGAATAGAGCCCGATGGAAGGCGATCTGCGCGGGGGGTGCTTCCCTTTGGGTGTCAGTCGACCTTCGATTCTGCCCCTATATGGAGAGTTGCTCCGCTCGGTCTTCTTGCCCCGCTCGCCGATCGGCCGTCGAGGTCGCAGGTTGTGGTGTTGGTCGATTGGCTATCGCATGTTATCGTTGCTGCTCCATCATTTTTGCTACCCATGCTTGCACGAGCATCACCAACTCCTCTTGAGTGAGCATCATGGTGGTTAGCCATCCAGCGTCTTCCATTTCCTCATCTTGGATTCAGGTGACGTTCCAACAGACGGCGCCAATATGATCCTATCCGAGAGTTAGGGAGACGGATGCTGGGGGCATGGTGCTCCTGCTGACCTCCGATGGACTTTGCTCCCACCTGCAACACAAGCAGCGTCAATGCCGTGCCAGGGAAGGGGTCCCCGGTGATGGCCCTTCGACGCTCAAGTCAATCTCTGGCGAGGCAAGAAGCAAAGAACTGTAACGCAATAGTAGAAATTATGAGAAAAGCATACCTCCGTCGATGTTTGGACCCCCCTTTATATAGGGCTCCTGTAGCGTATGTGCATGCTTCTTAAAGTGGGCACGCTATTCCAAGCTTTCCTTGAAGGGGCATGTCAATAAAGTGTCCCTGACATAGTACCTTAACAAGTTGAGCATATCTCTGAAGTGACAATGGAAGCTTCCGTCGTACGATCCTCTGTCTGACCATGCCACTCGTCGGCGGCATTAACTCCTAAAAGGATGTCCTGTTGTGTCTATTGGTTGGCCAAACGGAATGGTCGCTTGGCTAAAAGTCCCCTGCCCAAGTGTCATTTGTTGTTGGGTCGAGCGGGATGGATGTTCGGCCAGAAGCCCATTGTCACACTGAGCGGTAGAGCCGCTCGGCTAATCGGCCTTGATCCATGTCATCCACCGTCGCGCCGAGCGGAAGAACTGCTCGGCTTGGCTTCTATGAGTCCCTTGAACGTCGATTTGATTACTTCATGTCAGAGATGGTGGATCGGTGTTTAACCCCTAGTCGGGCTATGTCCCACTCGACAAGCCAAGACCCTCCATCCGTTGATCATCTTGACTCTGACCTTCATTGACCTCCACCGTGGCAGTGGAGCGGGGCCCCTCCTTATCACTGCATCAACATATGATAGAGTGTCAAGAGAAATTTTATGGAAAAATCTAGAAAAGAAATGTGTTAGCGTAATATATATTGAACTAATTAAGGATATGTATAAGGATGTAATGACTAGAGTGAAGACTTCAGATGGATTAATTAAAGCATTTCCAATAAAGATAGAGTTACATCAAGAATCAGCTGAGAAGGCAAAGATGATAGAGAACTCGGGTTTTAAGTTATGGTATACTAGAAAGAGTAAAGCAAGAAATGGAGTGAGTATTATTGTAGATAGTTTGTTAAAAGATAAAGTTGTAGGAGTAGTTAGAAAAAGGGACAGAATTATAGCCCTTAAGATAATAGTGGTGAAAAAAACTATGAACATAATTAGCGTATATGCACCACAAGTAGGATTAGATGAAGCTACCAAATCAAGGTTTTAGGAGGACTTAGATGAAATATTACAAAATATTTCACCAAATGAAATGATTTTAATAGGAGGTGATCTAACTGGGCATGTCGAAGTGAAAAATGAGGAATATGAGAGAGTATACGGGAGTTATGGGTTTGGAACGAGGAATGAGGAAGGGAAAACTATATTAGATTTTACGATAGCATATGACCTTATATTAGCTAATACGTTTTTTTAAGAAAAGAGAAGAACACTTAGTCACATTCAAAAGTGGGAATAATAAATCCCAAATTGACTTTCTTATGGTTAGGAAAAAGGATAGAAAGATTTGTAAAGTTTGTAAAGTCATCCCTAGAGAAAGCTTAACTACCTAACATAGGGTAGTAGTGTTGGATACACCTCAAATATAGTATCAATAGAAAGAAAATAAATACAATTCCTAGAATTAAGTGGTGGAAGTTAAAGGATGGGAAGCAAAATATATTTAAGGAGAAGGTAGAAGTACAAGCATTAGGTGAAATATATGATGACTCTAATACAACATGGGATAAGATGGTATCAAAGTTGAAAATAGTAGCTAAGAGTGTACTCGGTGAGTCAAGGGGACATGCACCATTAAGTAAAGAATCTTGGTGGTGGAATGAGAAAGTACAAGAGAAAGTGAAGGAAAAACGAATAGCTTATAAGGATTTATATGTTTGTAAGAACGAGGAAAACTTTAAAAAATATACAATAGCCAAGAAAGAAGCTAAGAAAGTAGTGATTGAAGCAAAAAAGGAAATTTTTGAACAGTTATATCAAAAATTGGATACAAAAGAAGGGGAAAGAGATATTTATAGAATAGCTAAAGTGAGAGAAAGGAAAACAAGAGATCTTAGCCAAATAAAATGTATTAAAGATGAATGTAATAGGGTATTAGTAAACGATGGAGAAATAAAAGAGCTGTGGAAGAGGTATTTTCATCAACTTTTTAATGAAGGTTTAGGTGATCAACTTAACTTAGATAATTTAAGTAGGTCAAATGAGCATAGAAATTTTAATTTTTATCGTAGAATTCAAACTTTAGAAGTAAAATAAACTTTAAATGAGATGCACAATGAAAAATTCGTTAGACCAGATGATATTCCGATAGAGATATGGAAGTGCTTAGGGAAACAAGGTATTGAATGGCTTACAAAATTGTTTAACATCATATTGAAAATGAAAAAAAATGCCTGATCAATGGAGGATAAGTACTCTAGTTCCCTTATATAAGAACAAAGGAGACATACAAATTTGTGCAAACTATAGGGGTATTAAACTAATGAGTCATACTATGAAACTTTAGGAGAAAGTAATAGGAAAAAGATTAAAGAAGGAGACCACAGTGATAGAAAATTAATTTGAGTTCATGTCTGAAAGGTCGACAATAGAAGTTATACATCTTCTTAGACAATTAATTGAAAAATATCGGGAGCAAACACAAGATCTACACATTGTATTCATTGACTTAGCAAAAGCTTATGATAGAGTCCCAAGAGAAATTATATGGAGAATTTTAGAAAAGAGAGGTGTTAACGTAATATATGTTGAACTAATTAAGGATAAGTATGAGGATGTAATTGTTGGTGCGGGTAGCACTAACGGTCTAACCCAGGTTTTGATGAATGACAAATAGGTTAAGTTAGTTGTGTTGTTGTCTGACACTTTGATCAAGTGTGCAGGAAAAGTCCAGCTAGGTCGACGGGCTGACCGGATAGCTGGAGAGAAGTCCAAGCGGGTCGACGGGCTGACCGGACGCTTGGCGAGAAGTCCAGCTAGGTCGACGGGCTGACCGGATAGCTGGCGAGAAGTCCAAGCGGGTCGACGGGCTGACCGGACGCTTGGCGAGAAGTCCAGACGGGTCGACGGGCTGACCGGACGTCTGGCAGGTAAGTGAGGTAAGTCACTGGAGGGGAGTGACTGTGAGGACGCGTTCCCGGGAAGGGGACATTAGGCGTCGATCCGGCTTAGATCCATTTCGGATATCTAAGTCGAGATCGTGACTAGATTCCGGTCTCGGAAAGACGGAATCTAAGTCATACTTTGCTTATCGATAAAACTGTGCTAACATTCTTTGCTGCAGGGTACATTTGCCTCGGACTAACCTTTTCTTGCAGGAGAAGGACTTTCTGGAGAAGAGGGGTCCGGACGCCCGGAGGGGATCCGGGCGCCCGGAGGCAAGTTTTATCCCCAGGACGGCGTTGACACTTGGAGCATGCTGGTTGGGAGTGTTACGTCACATTCCAGGCGCCCGGAAGGGATCCAGGCGCCCGGAGCAGCATATAAAAGAAGCCCCAGGCAGGAGCTTCAAAACATTAGTCTTCTGAGAACTCTGAATCCAATCACTCTGCTACTCTGCGCTCCAACGACACTCACAAAGCTCCGACGACTCACTCCGGCTCTCCTTCTTAATTTATTGTTTGTCGGTTAGCTTTGTTTTCCTTCCTTTCATTAGCAATATTTGTACGTAAATTGTAATTATCCGAATTGCTAGTGAATTGCCCAACGAAAGTACTCAAGGAGTACGGGCCTTCGAGTCCGAACGAAGTAAAAATCAACAGTGTTCATCTCTTTACTTCTTTACATTTCCGCTGCGTTTTAACTCGAGATTTTCGAATCGATATTCACCCCCCCCCTCTATCGAATCCAACGGTCTTACAAGTAGTATCAGAGCAGGTACCGCTCTGATTTGGTGCAACCACCAATCAGACAGGGGGTGAAATAATTTTTTTTAATTCCAAACTGATATTATTATCTTTTTGGAAGATTTTTTTTCGTTGCATTTAAAATCTAAATTGGTACAACACCAACTTAGAGCTTCTATTTTTTCCCGCACTGCTAATCCAAGACGAAGTCTTGGGATTTTCTTTTTCCAGTTAATTTAGTGTGTGCAGGATAAGATGTCTCAACAAGAAGGCTTCAGCACAGTACGTCCTCCCCTATTCAACGGGGATGATTTTTCGTACTGGAAGAGGAGAATGGAGGTCTACATGAAGACAGACTACGACCAATGGATGAGCGTCACAAAGGCTTACAAAATTCCAGTAGACAACTCCGGGAAAATAGTAGACCCTGAAGAATGGACAAATGATTTAAAGAAAAAGGCATCAATTGAAAACAAAGCCATCAATACTCTACACTGCGGACTAACACGAGAAGAACTGAACCGGGTCGGACCGCATGAAAACGCTAAGGAGCTTTGGGATAAACTGATCGAGCTGCACGAAGGAACAAGCGACGCGAAGGTAACAAAAAGAGATTTGCTGTTAAACAAAATTTTTAATATAAAAATACAGGAAGGAGAAACGGCAAGTCAGCTCCACGCGAGGATCAAAGATATCCTCAACGGTCTCCACGCGATAGGCCACCAAATGGAGAACCGAGACTTAATAAGGTACGCGTTAAATGCTTTTCCGCGAAATAATTTGTGGGCATCAATTGTAGATGCCTACAAAATTTCAAAAAATTTATCTAAATTAAAATTGGATGAACTCTTCTGTGAATTAGAACTTCATGAGCAAACTAACGCCGGGGTCGAGAAAGGTGTAGCTTTATTTGCAGGTTCCTCTAAAGAAAAGAAGAACAAACCCGAATCTGAAGAAGATTCCGATCAAGACTCTGAAGACGAAGAACACCTGGTGAACCTGGTAAGGAAAATGTTCACCAGGAAAAAGAGAAGCTTCAGCAAACAGGATCTTCAGAAGATCAGTTCACCAGCCGACTCAAGAAATGTCACATGTTTCGGATGTAACAAAAAGGGGCACTACAAGAACGAATGCCCAAGATTGAAACTTGACAAACCAAAGTCAACAAAGAAGAAAGCCCTCAAAGCAACATGGGACGATTCCTCCTCAGACGAATTGGAGGGAGAAAGGCAAAAGCACCAAAGTCACCTCGCGCTGATGGCTCACGAAGCTGAAACGGAAGACGAATCAGAGGAATCGGAAGACGGGTCCAAACCCGAATCAAGCCACGAGTCCGCACTCGTTTCCGAAGGTTCCGAAGAGGTATACCTAAACTTAAATCATAAATTCTTTAGAATTATCTCGTGTTTAAATAAAAAATTAGTTAAATTGGAAAATGAAAGTAAATCTCTTCTTGAGGAAAATCAAAACCTCAAGGAACAATTAAAAAATTCGAATCCAACTCAAGACCGAACACTTGAGGAGGAGAATTTATCATTAAAAAATGAAATTAATAAGTTAAAAGAATTGTTGGAAAAATTCACAACAAGATCTAAAAATTTAGATTTAATTCTAAATAACCAAAAGGCATGCTATAATAAAACCGGACTTGGATATAAGTCAAATTCAAACAAAACCTTTAAATCATTATTAACCCAACACAAAGCAACTAAACAAGCTTGGGTCCCGAAAGCGTGCTTAACCTCGCAAGTAGGACTTAATCAATTCTATGTACCTAAAGATAAAATACATTATAATAAATCAGATCAAAAACTAAAATATAAATTTAATTTAAAATCAAAACTCAAAACTCAACAAAATTTAGATTATCACCAAATTGATTATAATTATAAAAAGAATCGACACAATCCCAAAATCTAAATTAATAGCCAATAATTCAGGGGGAGGCTCCAGAATAGCTGGCACCTCCAAAACTAACCTACCCGACAGGGTAACCCAAAACAAACTAACCCGGCAGGGTAAGTAGGATTAGTTAAAGAGAGACCAAGTTTAACTTGACTCATGGTACTGGTGAAGTTTTTGGATGATAGTACGTTAGGGAAGCTTGGGCATCGCATGTCTAGAAAGATATGGTTTCGATCTGGTGCATTTGGCCAAGTGGAACTGACCGAAGCTACCCTTAAACGAATCCTAACCAGTTAGACCAAGATTTAGTACTAAGTTTCGTGGATAGGACTATTCGGAAAACCTCGAAAGGTTGGTTACTTCTAATGATGTCCTTGTGACTCACCAAGCTTAGAAGTTTATCCGAAGAATGCCTATTTGTGGAAACCAAAGCTAAGTCTGAATCTAACACAAGTTAAAACAAAACTCTGTAATCTAACTAATTTCATCTCACAAAATCATAGGATTCCTTGATTGATAATATAAATCGGGTGAGATGAATAAAACTTAAATCAATTTCAAATTAAAAAAAAAATTAAAAAAAAAACTTAAATTAATTTCAAAATTTTAATTTTAAAACTTAAATTAATTTCAAAATCTTAATTTAAAACTTAAATTAATTTCAAAATCTTAATTTTAAAACTTAAATTAATTTCAAAATCTTAATTTTAAAACTTAAATTAATTTCAAAATCTTAATTTTAAAACTTAAATTAATTTCAAAATCTAAATTTTAAAACTTAAACTCTTAATTTTAAAACTTAAACTAATTTCAAAACTTTAATTTTAAAAACTTAAATTAATTTCAAAATTTTAATTAAGATTTTTTTACTTAAATAATGATTGATTAAAAATTGATAAACTAAGACTAACATAAAAATCCTACTTGTTGTAGGAAACCAAGTGGATTTTGGACAGTGGTTGCTCCAAACATATGACTGGAGATCACACCAAGTTCACTCAATTAACCTACAAAAGCCTAGGAACAGTTGCCTTTGGAAACAACGGTAAACTCAAGGTAATTGGTATAGGTAATATTGAATTAAAAATAGATTTCATAATTACAAATGTTCTACTTGTTGAAAACTTTAAATACAATCTCCTGAGCATAAGTCAATTATGTGACACTAGGTATAAGGTAAAATTTCTATCCACAGAATGTTTGATCAAACATCTAGATAATCCAACTATAAGCCTAAAAGGTTTTAGAAAAGACAATATCTATGCCATTAACTTAACCACTTCTTCAGTCAAGTGTTATTTAACACAAAAAGAAGAAACCTGGCTATGGCATAGAAGAATGTCACACACACATTTCAGAAACATAAGTAAATTAAATGGTCTAGTTAGAGGCTTACCAAAATTACCTAACTTAGATTTAACAATATGTAAT
Organism: Zingiber officinale; assembly: GCF_018446385.1. Taxonomy (NCBI): domain Eukaryota; kingdom Viridiplantae; phylum Streptophyta; class Magnoliopsida; order Zingiberales; family Zingiberaceae; genus Zingiber; species Zingiber officinale. Next base: position 70,214,118 of record NC_056005.1, on the reverse strand, counting down.
GCTTGTCAACAAGGCAAACAAACAAAATCTACCCACAAACCAATTAATGAATCCCAAACCAACTCAGTCCTAGAACTTTTACACTTAGACCTATCTGACTCCCATGGACTTAAATCAATAAATGGAAGTCTATACTATTTAGTTATAATAGATGACTATTCTAGGTACACTTGGGTCAAATTCTTAAAAAATAAAGATGAAACCTTTGAAATTTTTACAAACTTCTGCAAACAAATTGAAAATGAAAAAGGCATAAAAATTAAAAGAATCAGAAGTGATAATGGAGGAGAATTTAAAAATCATAATTTTGAAAAATTTTGCCTTGAAAATGGCTACCATCATGAATTTTCTTGCCCTAAAACTCCCCAACAAAATGGAATTGTAGAAAGGAAAAATAGAACCTTACTTGAAGCATCGAGAACTATGCTAAATGAATACAACTTACCTAAATATTTCTGGGCAGAAGCTGTTAGTACAGCCTGCTATGTACAAAACCGAACAACACTAAACAAAAAACACAATAAAACATTTTTTGAAATATTTTACAACAAACAACCTAATATAAAATACTTTAAGGTATTTGGTTGCCCAGCCTTTATCCTAAATACTAGAGAACACTTAGGCAAATTCACTTCCAAAATAGAAAATGGAATTTTTCTAGGTTACTCTCTGAATAGCAGAGGCTACAGAATTTATAATAAAGTCACTTTAAGAATTGAGGAAACCACCAATGTAAAATTCAAAGAATCCAATCAAAACCTAGAACAAGCCCAACCTCAACCAGTTGACTCTATTCACGAACATATCAATTCTGAGGGAACAAACCAAACCCAAAATCATGAAGAAGAAGAACAACTACAAGAAAGTCAACCTCCTAGAACCATAAGAGTAAACCCAAACCATCCTACTAATCAAATAATTGGTGACCCAGACTTGAGGGTCCAAACTAGGTCATCTTTCAGAAACCTAAGTCAAATCTCGTTAATCTCAAACATTGAACCCAAAACTGTAGCTGAATCTCTACTTGACCCAGACTGGGTCATAGCTATGCAAGAAGAATTAGCTCAATTTGAGCGCAATGAAGTTTGGGACCTAGTACCTCCACCTAACGATAAGAAAATAATAGAAACCAAATGGGTATTTAGAAACAAGTTAAGTGAAACTGGAGAAATTAAACCTACTTTTGAAAAATAACTCTTATAAAACTAAGTTGTTTTTAAGAATTGGGTTTTACTTTTTATTGAAAATTGATTCTGAAAATTAGATTTAACTTAGTTTTGAAAATTGTGGAAATTAGATTTTTCAAAACTTAAGTTTACAAACTAAGCTTCTCAAAATCACTTTCCTTACTTTTGAAAATCAATTTTCAATATCAACTTGCTTAAAATTGTGAAAATTCTTTGTTTTAAATCACAAACTTTTTATCCTTTTTACTTAGTCTTTGAAAACTCAATTTTTCAAGTATTTTAAACCATGGTTTTGAAAATAGTACTTTTGAACTTTAAAATTTTGATTTTTGAAAATTAGATTTAATTATTTTTACTTTATCAAAATTAGTTCTACCAAACTCCTTTGAAAACTAAAAGTAAAGTTCAAAATCAATGTTTACAAACTGAAATTTGATTTGCAAAAACTCAAGTGTTAAAAATTATGAAAGAAACTTAAATCACTGTCAAAACTTAAGTTTTAAATTAAATCGTTTACAAACTTAGTGTTGAAAAATAAATTTTTCAAACTTAGTTTTGGAATTCTGGTTTTTGAAAACTTGTGTTTGAAAATCAAAACTTAACTAGCTTTCTAAAAGCTAAAAGCTAAATGCTTTAAACGAATTTTCAAAAGCTTAAACTCCCCCAAGTCAACTTGACTATCTTTTTACTGTTAATTTTATCAATATCTTTGAATTTTTTTAACCAAACTTTTTATTACTCTACACTATGCTTGTTTACCCCTGCTTACTTTTTTATGAATGCCAAAGGGGGAGAAGGGTTAGGTGGTTAAGTTAGCTAAACCAATTTGTAAACACAAACTAACTTTAAAACCACACAAATGCATGTTGTTTCGTACATATACTTTCACTAACTTAACCAGGTTGTCATTCCATCAAAAAGGGGGAGATTGTTGGTGCGGGTAGCACTAACGGTCTAACCCAAGTTTTGATGAATGACAAATAGGTTAAGTTAGTTGTGTTGTTGTCTGACACTTTGATCAAGTGTGCAGGAAAAGTCCAGCTAGGTCGACGGGCTGACCGGATAGCTGGCGAGAAGTCCAAGCGGGTCGACGGGCTGACCGGACGCTTGGCGAGAAGTCCAGCTAGGTCGACGGGCTGACCGGATAGCTGGCGAGAAGTCCAAGCGGGTCGACGGGCTGACCGGACGCTTGGCGAGAAGTCCAGACGGGTCGACGGGCTGACCGGACGTCTGGCAGGTAAGTGAGGTAAGTCACTGGAGGGGAGTGACTGTGAGGACGCGTTCCCGGGAAGGGAACATTAGGCGTCGATCCGGCTTAGATCCATTTCGGATATCTAAGTCGAGATCGTGACTAGATTCCGGTCTCGGAAAGACGGAATCTAAGTCATACTTTGCTTATCGATAAAACTGTGCTAACAATCTTTGCTGCAGGGTACATTTGCCTCGGACTAACCTTTTCTTGCAGGAGAAGGACTTTCTGGAGAAGAGGGGTCCGGGCGCCCGGAAGGGATCCGGGCGCCCGGAGGCAAGTTTTATCCCCAGGACGACGTTGACACTTGGAGAATGCTGGTTGGGAGTGTTACGTCACATTCCAGGCGCCCGGAAGGGATCCAGGCGCCCGGAGCAGCATATAAAAGAAGCCCCAGGCAGGAGCTTCAAAACATCAGTCTTCTGAGAACTCTGAATCCAATCACTCTGCTACTCTGCGCTCCAACGACGCTCACAAAGCTCCGACGACTCACTCCGGCTCTCCTTCTTAATTTATTGTTTGTCGGTTAGCTTTGTTTTCCTTCCTTTCATTAGCAATATTTGTACGTAAATTGTAATTATCCGAATTGCTAGTGAATTGCCCAACGAAAGTACTCAAGGAGTACGGGCCTTCGAGTAGGAGTCGTCACAGGCTCCGAACGAAGTAAAAATCAACAGTGTTCATCTCTTTACTTCTTTACATTTCCGCTGCGTTTTAACTCAAGATTTTCGAATCGATATTCACCCCCCCCCCCTCTATCGAATCCAACGGTCTTACAGTAATGACCAGAGTAAAGACTTCAGGCGGAGTAACTGAAGCATTTCCAATAAAGATAGGGTTACATCAAGGATAAGCTCTAAGTCCTTATCATTTTACACTAATTATGGGCGAACTCACTACGTACATTCAAGACACAGTACCGTGGTGCATGTTGTTTGCAGATGATATTATTTTGGTAGATGAGACACGTGAAGGAGTAAATGCTAAACTAGAATCTTGGAGGAAAACACTAGAAGGGAAAGGTTTTAAGCTTAGTTGATTAAAGACAGAATATATGAAATTTAAGTTTAGCAATATTAGAAGTAATGGAACAATTGTCAAGATAGGAGAGAATGAGTTGCCCGGAACCGAGAGATTTAAATATTTAGGATCATTTTTACAAAATGATGGAGAGATTGAGAGAGATGTCTTACATAGAATACAAGCAGGATTGGTGAAATGGAGGGGAGCATCAAGTGTTTTATGTGACCGTAAAGTACCTCTTAAACTTAAAGGTAAGTTCTATAAAACCGTAGTTAGACCTGCTATGTTATATGGAGCTGAATGTTGGGCTTTGACTCAAGCACATGAGCAGAAGATGAGAGTTGCAGAGATGAGGATGTTAAGATGGATGTGTGGACATACGAGGATGGACAAAATAAGAAATGAGATCATTATAGATAAAGTCGGAGTTGCATCTATTGAGAAAAAACTCCGAGAGACACGTTTAAGATGGTACGGACATGTACTTAGACGACCAATAAATGCTCCAGTTAGGCGATGTGAAACTATGATAAACTTACATATCAAACGAGGAAGAGGAAGACCAAAAAAGACTTGGTTAGCAACAATAAAACAAGATAAAATTTATTTAAATATAGATGATGATATAATAGGAGATAGAGCTCAATGGCGTAAAAGGATTCATACAGCCAACCCCACCTAGTGGGAAAAGGCTTGGTTATTGTTTGTTTGTTTGTTGTTACATCAAGAATCAGCTTTAAGTTCCTATGTTTTTACACTAATCATGGACCAACTCGCTGGACATATTCAAGACACAATATTGTAGTGTATGTTGTTTGTAGATGATATTATTTTGGTATATAAGATACGTAAATGAGTAAATATTAAACTAGAATCTTGGAAAGAAACAATAGAAGTGGAAGATGTTAGGCTTAGTAAAGTAAAGGCATAATATATGGAATTTAAATTTAGCAATATTAGACTTAATAAGATCATTGTTAAAATAGGAGTTAACGATGAGTTGTCTAAAACTAAGAGCTTTAAGTATTAGGATCATTTTTGTAAAATGATGGAAGGATTGAGAGAGATATCTTACATAGAATATAAGAAGAATGGTTGAAATGGAGGAGAGGCCTCGGGTGTTTTATATGATTATAAAATATCTCTAAAATTAAAGAGAAATTATATAAAATGATAATTAGAAAAAGCTCTTAACGACGTAAAGTATCTTTAATATATATAGTGTTTTGATTTTATTTAGCATTCATTAATATATTATATATATATATATATATATATATCATCTTTAATTAATATTTTGGTTGGTTCAAAAAAGTGAATTGTGTATTGGTAATAATGATGAAAAAACATCTATATATCAACAAAATAAACACCTAAACAACAATATTTCTGCCCATTGTTATAGCTTCAACAATCATTTACCGTTGTTATTATCATTAACAATAGTGCATATAACCGTCGTTATTGTCATTGACGATAGTATACAATGTCGTCGTTAAGAGCTATTAATGACAATACTTTTTTTAGTCGCTAATCGTTTCTCGACAAGGTCTTTTAGTAACAACTACCTATGATATTTAATATAATCTTTGATGAGCTTTAATGATGGGAATTAACCCTTTAACAATGGGATTTTTCATCGTTAAAGGATCCCTTTTTTTAGTAGTGTCTGTTATGTTATAGCGTTAAATGTTATAATATAACTTGAACACATGAGCAGAAGATGAGAGTTGTAGAAATGAAGATGCTAAGGTGGATGTGTGGACATACGAGGATGGACAAAATGAGAGCATTAGAGAGAAAGTCGGAGTTACATCTATTGAGGAAAAACTCTAAGAGACACGTTTAAGATCGTACAGACATGTATTTAGATGGCCAATAAATCTTCAGTTAGCCAATGTGAAAGTATGACAATTATGTAACTAAAAAAGACTTGATTAGTAATAATAAAATAAGATAACATTTATTTAAGTATAGATAATAATTTAGTAGGGGATAGAGCTTAATGATATAGAAGGATCCATATATTCATCACCACCTTTAAACATCAAAATTTGAATTGTTATATATTGAACTTGATAATTTACGATTAAAGGGTGGCACAACCATCAATCTAACACTTACTAGTGCCTCTAATCATGTGTTTGAGCACCTACTATCTTGGTACCATTTGTCATTCGTAAGCTCACTTTTTAAAAGCATCTAATGAAAATAAGAAATTTAGCTTTTTGATACCCAAAATTGATTAGGTTTGATGGGTTAAGGATTGTTTCATCTCTTGCATTTTAAATTCTGATTTTCCATCTCAAGTTTTTAATGTATAGAAGGATCATAAGTTTTAATCCTCACATATTTTAGAAGTAGAATAATACATGCAATTTACTATGGAATGATGTCAATTTTAATTTTAGTAAAAGATCTTATAAGATGAGTTCGAAATATAATTTCTAACATGTCTTCGTGTTAATGCTCAACTAGAGAGGGGTGAATCGACAATGCTAAAATATTGTCAGTTTTCATTGAATCTTGCACTTGCTTTCATGACCTACCAAGGTTGCGTCAAACACTACAAAAAAATACAGTTTTACCGATGGAATTACCGACCGAATTTATTATCCGTCGGTAATATTCAAATTTACCGACGTCGGTAACCCTAAATATTACCGACGGAGTTATATATTTCATCGATATACTTATGAGTTTACCGACAGAATATATAATTCCGTCAGTAATATTTAAAGTTACCGACGAAAATAATTTTTCGTCGGTAAACACGCCTAAAAAAACCCTAGCGTCCCTTCCCTTTCTTTCCACGTGCGCGGACGATGATGACGGCTAGGGTTCTCCTCCGATTCGCAATTCACCGGTAAGATGAATCTCCCTGTCACTTTCCTCTTTCCTCTTCCCTCGGTGGCCGCTATGCCGGCCGCCAGCGGGCCGCTGGCCACTGTGTGCTGGCTGCTGTGTCGAATGCTGGTGAGATATGTTATTTTTTTGTACTAGTTATTTGTTTGAAAAATTTTGTACTAAATTATTTTTATTTTGTAAACAAATAGCATTTGCTGCTCTTCTCCAGTTAACCTACACATCTTCAGGTATAATTTAGTAAATCATATTTTATATTATTTAGCATGGTTTAATTTAGATTTATGTTATGTTTGTATATTAATCTGTAACATAATATAGTTATTTTTTTTTTGTTTTGTGTTTGTACGTTAATATTTGCTAATTTCTAATTCTCAATTTATTAGTTTAAGGTGATAATGTCTATGAACAAAACTTAGATATACAATCGATTAGAAAAAGGATTTATTAGAGATGATTTTATTGCTAAAGTTGAAGAATTTTCCAACTTTGTTAAAAGTCATCCAGGATGTATGAATGGTGATGAATTAAAGTGTCCGTGCAATCATAAAAAATGTCAAAATAGAGCTTTTCATGATGAAGATACTATAAAAATGCATATATGTAGGAATGGTTTTGTGTCAAATTACTACAATTGGTACCGTCACGGAGAACCTTATTGGTATGAACCAATTGGGTCTTTTGGTGGTTCATCATCTGGTACAACTTTTACTACGCATGACTCATCAACTTATGATATTGGAATACAATCAATGGTTCACGATGCAATGAATGTCGCAGTTGATTATTCCAATATAAATGAAAGACCTGCACTTGAATATCAGCAGCTATATGAAATGTTAAAGGCTAGTGAACAAGAAGTGTGGGATGACATTCCCTCAGGTCACTCGCAATTATCAACTACTGCAAGGTTATGAATATGAAAGTAGAACATCATTTTTCTGAAAGATGTTATGATGATATATATCAATTGATGTCAGAGTTGCTTCCTGCTGACAATATAATGACAGATAGTTTTTATAGTACCAAGAAATTGGTTAGAGGTTTATGTTTTCCTGTAGAGAAGATTGATTGTTGTGTAATCAACTGCATGATATTTTGGAATGAAGATAGCGAACTGAGTGAATGCAAAATCTATACTCACCCTCATTATAAGAATGGTACTCGCATACCAGGGAAGAAGAAGAAAAATATTGCTTAGAAAATGATGTATTATTTTCCTTTGACTGCTAGACTTCAACGCTTGTATGCATCTGTCATTACAGCTTGTCACATGACGTGGCATCATGAACATGAGCATGAAGGAGGAATTATGTGGCATCCTTGTTATTCCTCTGCATGGAAACATCTTGATACTGTATTTCCCTTGTTTGCAATGGAACCACGTAATGTGAGATTGGGGCTTTCCGCTGATGGATTTCAACCATTTGGTCAATCGGGACAACAATATTCATCCTGGCCAGTTATATTAACATCATACAATTTACCACCCTGGATGTGCATGAAAGATGAATTTATATTCCTTACTGTACTTATTCCTGGTCCAACCAATCCCAAAGAGAAGATAGATGTTTTCTTGCAACCGCTAATTGTAAAATTAAATGATTTATAGAATGTAGGGTCGGTGACTTATGATGTTGTAAGTAAAACTAATTTTAGATTGCATGCTACATTATTATGGACGATCCATGATTTTCCAGCATATTCAATGTTGTCAGGATGGAGCACAGCGAGTAAATTAGCTTGTCCACACTACATGATAGATTCTTATGCCTTTTCATTATCTTGTAGTCGGAAAGTATCCTGGTTTGATAATCATCGAAAATTTTTACCTGTTGATCACTCTTTCAAGTGGAATAAGAAACATTTCCTAAAAAATGTTGTAGTCAGAAAACCTCCTCCAACATTCCATACATCAGGTGAAGAAATCATTGAACAAATTGACAGTTATAGATTTCTACCAGTATCTCAATCTAGTTCTGATGAGATAAATAGATACATTGTTAGAATGTGCCAATGTGGTTGGAAAAAAAGGAGTATTTTTTGGGAGCTCCCCTATTGGAAGTATCTACTCATTCGACATAATTTAGATGTCATGCATGTTGAGAAAAATTTCATCGATAATATCTTTAACACTATGATGAATGTGCCTGGAAAAACTAAGGACACAACAAAATCTCGTGAAGAATTAAAAGAATTAGTAAACAGACCAGAGTTGCATCAAAATGAAACAACCAACAGATTTCCAAAGGCTTGTTATATATTAGACAAAGATGGGAAGAATGCTTTATGTAGTTGGTTGAAGGAAGTAAAATTCCCAGATGGTTATGCCTCAATATGACTCGTTGCGTGGATATGAATAGGTTAAAGATGTTTGGGATGAAGAGTCATGACTATCATGTATTCATGCAAAGACTTATTCTAGTAGCTTTCCATGATTTACTTCCTTATAATGTTTGGCAAGCCCTCACAGAATTAAGTCTATTTTTTAGAGATTTGACAGTGAGGTGTATTATGATGGATGATATGCTTCGGCTAGAAATAGACATTCCTCTCATATTATGTAAGTTAGAGCGCATATTTCCACCTAGTTTTTTTTATTCAATGGAACATCTGCTAGTACATTTTCCATATGAGGCACAAATAGCTAGTCCTGTGCAATATAGATGGATGTATTCATTCGAACGATTTTTGAGAAAATTAAAGAATAATGTTTGTAACAAAGCAAGAGTTGAGGGCTTGATATGTAATGCTTATCTGATTGAAGAAGCATCTTCTTTCTGCTCATATTATTTTGCTGATAATGTCAAAACCAAACGTCGCAAGGTTCCTAGAAATTATGATGATGTTCAAGCAATAGACCATTCGATGCTTTCTAATTTTAAGTTTCCTGGCAAGCCATTGGGTGCATCTATTTGTAGATTCTTAACTCCAGAAGAATATCATGCTGTAAGAACATACATACTCCTAAATTGTGAAGACCTTAAACCATACATAAAGTAAGTTGATTTCTCTAATTAAAAAATTATCCCCCATTTAATTTGTTGCTTGATATCTCATTTACCTTAAAATTACCTTCTTTTCCAGCTTGTATGAATAATAACTATATCTACAAAATCCATCAATGGATGCAGATGTCGTAGCTGAAAGGTTAGAGGTTGAATTTGCATTATGGTTTGAAATATATGTAAGTTGGAGATTTTATCAAATATTTAAGTTCGTGTGTGTTAAGTAGTATTCTAATGTCTACTAATTATGTAGGTTAAAGACCGTAGAATATCAAATGTGACAGATGATAGGATCATGAATCTTGCATCAGGACCCCTTCGTAAAATAAAGGTCTACTCTGGTTTCTATGTTAATGGCCTCAAATTCCATGTGGCACAACGAGATTCACGGAGATTAACCTATAATTATGGTGTTTGCGTCAAAGGATCTATGGACAACAATAACACTCAGTATAACTACTATGGTAGACTTGAGGAAATCATAGAAGTTGAATATCCTACATTACCTATTAAGAGGTGTGTGCTATTTAAATGTTCATGGTATGATCCTATCCCAAGAACAGGTACCAAAATACATCCAAAGTATAATTTAGTTGAGGTCAATGCAAACAAAAGGTTCAACAAGTTTGAACCTTTTTTTCGGGGTACAAGTAGCACAAGCTTTCTATCTTGAATACCCTACAAAAAGAAGAAGACCCAGTGAATGGTTATCTGTTTGTCGAATGAAGCCTCGCTTGATTATAGAAATGTCGAATACCATCACTGCTCAGGCTGCTGATGCATTTCAGAATAACGAAGTGGAGAGACATTCAATTGATACACAACTTGAATCAACATCTCAATTACTTGTAGATATTAATGTCACTTATGAGGAGATAGATGATGGAGAGATGTCCAACAGTGAAGATGAATTTGTACTAACAGAGTCTAGTGATGAAGACTTAGAAACTCTTAATGTTGATTAAATAGTTACTAATGTGATGTCTAAACTATTATTTTCTATATAATTTTGTATTGTGTTGCTAATGTTAATGTTATGCATGTGTGTAGATATATTTTTGTATTGTAATGTTAATGTTAATGTTATGCATGTTTGTAGATATATTATGTAGATATATTATTACTAGTACATGCATGCTATGTTATTGTGTAGATATATTATAATGGTTGGGCAGCAGATAGTAGCACCCCGTGGCTACAAGGTTATTAGAGTTGTCGGAGATACGTATATATTTTTGTTATTAGTAATACAAGTTCATTGGTTTCTTCAATACTTTTCATATCTATTTTTTCCTTACAGATTTGTTCCTGATGGCCACCGGGTAGCCTCTTATATCACTACAAAGTTTAAAGAGCGAGTATGTGCTTCTAGTACTATATGGAGGCATGTAGACCAGGAGATGAAGACATTTTATTACAATGAATTCGTAGTAAGTAAAATTAATATATTTGGTATTCAATAATATATTTACCCTTTTATATACTAAAATCTATACTTATAATTGCAGAAAAAATATACATGGGAAGATGGCCAGGAAGAACAGTTCAAAGCTATATGGAATAGTTGTTGTGCTAAACTTTACAGAGACCTCATGTATTATATAAGGAAAAAGGGCACTAGGTCGGCGTATGTTTCAGAGACGACATGGAGTGCATGGACGACCACTTGGGTTGTAGAAAGATGGCGAGAAAATGCTGAAAAGGCTCGATCTAATATAAATACAAAGCCAGGTGCCCCGAGCACCGGAATCGCTCGGCATACGTCAGGATCGAAATCTATAGTTGAGCATGCTATGGATTTGGTAATTTAATTTAAAGTTATACTTTCTAATAATTTTTTATTTTATTATCACATTAGTATGTATAATTATGTCCCAAATTATTTGTGTATACAGGAGCATGATCTTGCTCGACATCCCACATGCATAGAGGTATTTTTGAAGACCCATAAGAAAAAAAATGGGTCATTTGTCGATTCTCGATCCTGAACCCTACACGTAAGATTCTTAACTTTATTACATTTGTTCATGCATTTCTATTTTGATTAAATTTAATAATTGTTATCAAATTAAATATTGATCAATATTATGATTTTGAACATAGGAGCAAATGACAAAAAGAGTGGCTCAGACCTCTCAGCCACCATCAGAGGGGGAGGAGCCACAGTCTCTATCCATCGACGTGCAAAATGAGATATATTATGATGTTGTCGGTGGAAGGATAAAAAACTTCACCCTCTACGACCTTGGCTCCCAGGCCAAAGTGGCATTTGATCGTTTGAGGACTCCTAGGGGTCGTGCTAGTTCCTCTTCTTCTAGTGAGGTGCAGTCATTAAGACGCGAAAATGAAGAACTGCGCACTCAACTGAAGTCAATGGATGAGAGGATGACTTCTATGGATCAGTGGAGGGTTGTTGAGGAGAAGAGGGGGACCGACCAGGATACTATCTTTGCCAGTATGCGAGAGATCATGGTAAATTTCGCTCGCACCTAGACACCACATGGTCTTGAGTCACAGGAGACTCAAGACCCATCAGACCGTGGTGATTAGCATGTTTCGAGGTTTGTTCAACTATTATTTAAATCTTTATTTATCATACAATTTACATGCAAAATATATTTGATTGTTTTATTCTACTCTGCTTATTTCTAAATATTATATTATTATATGTTTCAGGCATCAGGGTGTACATATTTAGCACGATCATCATCATCATCTTCTTTCTATCTAGGTATTTATTTTTTCAATGTGAAATTCATTATGCATATATGTAATATTTTGAATTATACATCGATATCAATCTCATCATAATTTATTGTATTTTACTTTTTGCAGGATCTTACACTATTAGTTATTTTTGGAATATTTGTTATCATGATATGGATTTATATATTTGAGCACGAAAATATTGTGATATATATATATATAGATGCTTTGTTTATATTATGTTTGTTTCTATATGTATGGAGTGTTTGTTTCTATATGTATGGATTGTGTTAGTTTGTTTGTATCTATATATGGTTAGTTAGGATTTGGAAACTGTGATTGTATGAATTGTTAGTATATGTAAAATATGATTGTGTGTATGGATTGTATAATATGATGTTTATATGTATGAAATACCATTGATTGTGATGGTTTTATATGGATATATAATTTGTATACATGGTTGAATGAAAATACAAATAAGTGTTGCCATTTTTTTTATTTTATGATGGAATATCGACGGAAATTGTATTCCGTCGGTACTTTCGTATCGTAAATTTCCAACGGAAACGCTATTTCCGTCGGAAATTAGCTACGGAATTGGTATTTCCGTCGAAAATCACCGATGGAAATACCAATTCCGTCGGTAGTTTACGATACAAGACCGGTATTTTTTCGATACAGAGTCCCCTGGCTCCAACGAAAGTTATATTTCCATCGGAAAACTTGGTGGCAGCTATCCAGCGGGGTTTACCGACGGGATTATAATTCCGTCAGTATATTACCGACGAAATTTTTATTTTCGTTGGGAAAATAGGTTCCGACGCATATCCTCGCAACCGATTATTTTCTGTCGGAAATCCGTCGGTAAGGCCTTGTACCGACGGATATTTCCATCGGTAAGGCCTTGTACTGACGGATATTTCCGTCGGTAATCCTGAAATTTTTTGTAATGAAATGTGCTCATCTCTCTTCTAGAAACCTCCAAGCCTACTATTACAAGACAAATTGATATAGACTTCTAGATTTCCCCTAGAAGTAAAAACAAAGTTGAACATAAGACTCACTTTATTCGATTGAAATAATGCAATGAAACTTTAAACTTCTTTAGAAGAGAAGAGTATCCAAAAGCTTTGCAAGAGCTTATTTATCTTTGGCTCAATATTTACATTCTAGACTTCTTCATTCATTCGATTTAAATAATCACTCTATTAAATTGATCATGCTTATTTGAATATTAGAATTCTAATTGTACATTATTCAGTAGAGTAAAAATGACTATTTAATATATTATGCCACTATTAATTAGTTGATTGATCAAAGTTATTTAGTTAACTAATCTTGAATAGAAACATTCTATTCATATGTCCAAAATTAAAATGTTCTAATTTAGCTCAACTTTAGTCAACTAAACATAAATATTTGGTTGACTAAGCACGTTGTTCAACCAAAAAAAACTTGTTTGGTAGATCCATGTTGGGTTTAATCTAGTTCAATGATAATTTACAAGTTTCGTCTTGGTTTGTATGAACCTCCAACGCATAAAGGTTAATGCCAAACCCCATGACAATCTATCAAACACCCTTTTGAACATCTCAAGGATTCATAACACACAAGCCTTGGTTAGTTAAATTTCTACCATGGAAGCCAACACATCATTATATTTTTCACCTTAGACACAAACCCAAGATTACATCAATTGACCACAAAAGAGGTCACATGTCTTGAAGTGTCTTTCTCCAAGCTCAATGACCATCTTTGAGTTTAGAACTCCTCACTCAATTTGAACATTCCTTCCCATTGCTTGATCTTCCAATCTTTATGCTTGATGCATCACTTCAAATACACACTTAACATAAGATATATTGTCGATATATTAAAACATCATGGTTAAACCCAACCCCATGGGATGAATTATTATCCCAACATTAATATCTTCTTTTTTTATATATATTTTGCAATCATTTAAGTAAGTTAGAGAGTAATAAGACAATAACTTAATGTACATTAAGGAAATAAAAACCCAAAGCTCTCCCTAACTCTAGCTTCTTCTCAATCCAGGAATACCATAAATTCTTGCACTCTCGAGTCAGGCTACCTTAGAGATGAAAAGAGTCCGAGAAATGGCGGTTCCCTTGTGGCTGAGTTTGATCATGTGATTTTAATGGTTTGGTAATACAACTTAATCTAGGTGTGCCTTTGATGTAGTGCATCGAGCAATATAGTATGTGGGAACACCAAAACTGAAGATTGTAGGTTAGGATTTAACTATTAGGTAGATTTTGTTATTTGAGAAGCATATCCTAGTCCTAGAGGGTGTCATAAAGAAAATGATACCAAGCTACAATAAATTTGATGTTGATTGCAAAGAGACATCAACTGTTTTTACAGAAGGAAGAACAAGTGTTATCACTCACAATTACTGTTCACATCCAGATGAATAGATTTTCATACTACAACAAGAGGCACAAGTGGACTTCAAATACAATTAGATTTAGCACAGAAAAAAACCATATACACAGATAATTGATACGTGTAAATTGGTTTCAACAAATATTTGTATCCCAAAATAACTAATTTACAAGGTCCTATAAACTCTTTCCTCTAACAATCCAACTGCTATGTAGCTTTGTGAATGTTAACTAAAAAGAAGGGTCTGCAGAGAAGTCAGGCTCATCTGGCTTCTGTAACTTGGGCATGCTTGTGACTTTGCTCTTGTGAACGCCCTTTCTAGCGGTTGTAGCAATCCGTGGAACCCCAAGATTTTGAGTTGGTTGTGAACTCGCAGAATACCCATGGAGTTCTTCTTGAACGGTCTCATCGGCAATTTGCTCATCTGTTCGGGAGTTGAATGACTCCCTCAAGCTCAAATCATGTGCCATCTTCCGCCGCCTGTACCTTCGCCAATATGCCTGAATGAAGCAAGCACCCCATGTTCTCCAGTGATGGGAGTAGTACCTGAAGGTGTGCTGTAGCTTTCTGCTGTGGAGACGCCGGAATTGACTGGCGACGAACTTGAGATCCTCAGCTCGCAAAGCAAAGGCCTCAACCTCAATGAGGGCTCTCACAGTTCTCGTGGAAGAAGGCAAGTTGGCCGCAGCTTTTGGAAGAAGAGCCCAAGCTAGCAGTTCCTCACCGCAGAAATCACCAGGTCTTAGTGTTATGGAATTGAAGAAACCAGTTCTGCCTCCATTAGTAGTAGAGCTCTCCAATCTTCCACGGATAATGAAAAGCATTTCAGTGACAGGGTCACCCTCTCGTACAATGTAGGTCCCTTCTGTGCTTAAAGATGACACGAGACGCTCACATATGGCATCTAGAAGTTGATCGTCCATCTTAGAGAAAAAAGGCACCTGCAAATTGGAATTGCAGAAAATAAATCATAAGCAAAGACTTAGAACTTTGATAAAGGCTGCAAAATTTTTGAGTTTTCATTATGATCAATAGCACAAACAAGTGAACAACACAAACATAGAATCAATAGGATAATAGAAAACGGTTTAAAAATTTGGCGAAATTATGTGGGTTTCATGTCAAATTGATAAGAGGTCTAAGTATCATCTGACAATCTTCTATTGATTGATATTTCCATCTAGGAACTAATTGCAACTATTCTTTAGGAGACACCAGATTTACATAATCTGATGCCTTATTACTGGGATCATCATCGCCAAACCGGCAAACCGTGTTTGCCTCAACTTGTTTGTCATGCCATTTTGTTGCAGAAAAATTGCTCAAGAACTCTTGACATGTAAGGTTAAAGCTTGTCATATGTTAAGACAAAAAAAATGAGGCAGCATTTTGTATCACGGCAATTAATTTTAAGTTTATTAAGACAAGTTTGCAAATTAGATGAATAAAATGAGGCAAGTTTACCCGTCGGACTAGGTCCAAACATAGGTGACGCTGAATATCTCGCCGAAGGTCTGCAGGTAAAGCCTGCAATATAGATTCTTCATCCACTCCACGTGTAGCAAGCCACTTGTACTGAACAAACCGCCTAACCCTTTCCCGTAGATAATGTGGAAGTTGGCGATGTCTCATCCACTCTTCTGTATCTCTCCGCTTCAATCTCCACTCTTCAAGTCTTACAGTTATGGATTGTAGATACGTCTTTGGTGCAGAAACAAAGAAAGGAGACAAAGTGAATCTATTATGGAAACAACTCTTTGGAAATTATATGAACAAACTATGTCATACAGCAAATTTACATTTCAAATAGACAAGTTCCATAAAAGAGCAAAATTGACAAATTTAGTTTAGCAAGGTAAGAAGAATTAAGAAACTCTTGAAAATTATCATAGGAGAGCCAAAAGTCTCGGAACAATGAACTCGTATTGTCAAGACATATGTATCTTCCTATCAAATTAGCTAGAGCCAAGAAAGACACCCCAAGTTATTCACAGCAATCTAAAAAGAATGGGCCAAAATTGATTCCGAGGAACTTGAATGAATTTGACTTGTGTGGAAGGATACATACTGTGAGTGGTTAGCTCATGCTTTGAAGAACATGAGTGCATTTGTTTAGACCCTAATTCGTAATCCACTATGACCATTGTTAAAGAAAAATGTGCATACATTGATGAAGTACGCATCCATGATCTAATGTTACCTCTTTGCCACAGATTTTTATCCTAAGAAAATATATGAAATCTTTTACTTGCAGCATCATGAAGTTGTATTTGCATCAAAATCATCTAACCTTATTATGCAAATGCAATATGGCATAATGCAATGCAAGGGAAGAGTATTTATCATTGGGTCTTAGTAAATCTTAAGAAGCTTAAGATGCCTACCAAATTAAAATATCTCATTTATAAAACCAAAGTATTGGATGAAATAGCACTTGTGTTATGTCCCGACAAGGATAACATAAACTCAAGAGGCAATTATACTAAGCTCCCTTCTACAGGACCAGTAGCAATGGAGTTTGTGTCCGCGAATAAATCTTGAGTTGACATAAGAAGCAGGCAGGATGTGATAACAGAAAAGTTCCAGGGTAATTTGATAAACATATAATAGTTCATATTACTAGACAAAAAAAAACATCAAATAGAAATGGCCATTAATATCACATTCATCATGATTAATCAACTAAATCATTTTGTAAATCCTGTTATTATTATCATTTTCCACACACAAAAAATGCAGCTTGATTATGCTTTTGAAATTGAAGGTTAACTCAAGAAAATAGTAATAGATAGAGTTTAATATGCTACCTGCATATTTCCAATCAAGTGCGCAAACAAAACTAGTCCGAGAATTGCAATCAGAATAGCAAATAATGTCTCCCCAACGAAAGTGCTTGTCGTCAAAGTCTGGCCATAGGAACTGATAAAACAAATGAACAAATAAATAAATAAAGCTGACAAATGAGAAAAAGGGTAAAAATTAAGCAAAAGATTCTGTTTTTTTTTTTTCACTTTCTAACTAAGCAAACAATATATGAGGTAAACAGAGTCTTACGGTAATGTGATCCTGGGACAAAAAGAGACCATGAACTATTACATTCTAGTAACTTAACAACAATATAATTAAGATATCAGAGTACCACTCTATAAAATACTCGTACTGCATGACTTATTTAAGTCATATGGTGCTACATCTTTAAAGACACTATACCTGGTCCTGTTAGGATGAAGTTTGATCTGAACATTATGTTTACATGAAAGAAAAGAGAAGAAACAAATCCAAATCTGTGCCAGTCAATACTGAGAAACGTTAAATAAACTATACTGTCATTATGACAATATGTTTGGAAAGTATTTATAATACCTCAGGTTTTGCAGACCCCACCAAAGACAATAAAAGTATTTTTTGATGAATTCAGTAGAGAGAGCTCCATTGGTTAATGCATTCTTGAAAATACCATACTGGAAACTGGGAGTGTTGTTATTAGGATCACAGCTGTTGAACACTTGAGTAGTAATAGCCCAATTCTGACGCGCTGATTCATCTATAGAACTGCAATCTAAAAATCTAGTGTTACAAGATGTCACATTATTTTCTTTCCTGCATTCTGATTTCCAGCATGTCATCTGCCGTTCTGCTGACAGTAAATACCATGAAGCTCCAATAACCTGAAAAACTTGGTTAGAGAGAATAAAATAAAAAGACAACAAGTTTGATCTTTCATACAAAGAGCATAAATACAATGATCACAAGGATGATTAGAATTACTGGGATAAAAATTAATATATTTGTTACTTACATGACTAGCAATCATGTAGAGTAGTAGATTGTATGCAGCACCAGCCCAAGCAGTCTTTGTTACAACGCCATCAGCTTTAACAATTTGATAACTTAATGGAAATATGAGATACAGCCTTGGTATATATTGTACAAGAACAATCAGAGCAAGGGTAGTGTTGTTATGGTCAGCCCTTGAATTTTTGACAGCTGACCAGACAAGAATCTACAAGAAAAAAATGGTCAGAAAATGGTTATCCCACAGTGGCAAACCAAACAATTTGCTTCAGTAAATTGTATGGAAAGTGAAGTTTCCTGTTTGCAATACATCCAAGTATATAAACATACTAGATTGACAGACAAAAAAAACAAATGGATTGAAAGCCACCAAGTCAAATCAACTTCATCAAAGATGTTTACAGCTTACTCAAATAATTAACCATATAATTAATTAACTCCAAACAACTTTTTGTGAACATGTCTAGGTATTTTACAGTAATCACAATGAACATACTTTTCTTTTCAAGGTCATTGTGGTGCTACAAATCTTTCAGGGAAGTACACATATGGAAGGTAGCTATTGACATTATACATACCTGATCAAACCAAGTTTAACCATGAAAAAAAAATCAATGTACAACTAAATAATGGAATATTTTGAATATTAAACCTTGCTCGTAACTCCATCTCAATGTTACTTTTACTACAATCACATATCTTATGTCTATCTCTTGAAATCATAAAATCTTTCAATGATTTACTAGCAATGTGAAGCAATGAATTGCTATCCAAATATCTAGCTTTCTATGAATCAAGACTAGTTTTGGTTGTATAAATAAAGGTATAGTGACACACATAAATTTCCAAGAACAAATTTGAAAGAAGTGTTAAGGCGAACCTGTGGTAAGGGAAGTGCAGCAGCTAGGTCTATAATAAAATCAGATCTCAAATATCTCCTAGCAATCTTTTTAGGGTCCATCACAAGCTCCCCCCTTCCGAAGACTCTTGAGCTTGGAGCCACATATGCAGTCCGAAATTTTATCACTATGTGAAGTATGTAAAATAGATCAGCTAGTGACCGCAACAGGGTTACAGATACACTTAAGTTGTCATCCATCTTAACACAACTAGTGTTGCTATCTGTCTCCACTTTGGGCAAATAGAAGTACAAGGGATCTATAAACAGAGCAAGCAAGCATGAGATAAGGAAGATTCGATTCCATTTCAACACAATGGTACTCCCTGGGTCAAATATGCGCTTGCTCCAAGGCTCATGATCTTCAGCAAAAACTATGGACTTCCAAGAGTTGGAGCTACTGCCTTTACTGGATAAGTTTCCACCAGCCCTCATTCCCTGGTTTGTAGTTTTTGCTGGGTTTTGCTTCCCATCGGGATAAAACCTGTATAGCCGATCAGTCTATGGTAAGAAACCTTGAAAATAGATATCAAAATATTCAGAAAAGAACGAAAAAAAAGGCGTCATGATTGAATCTGGAACGACATAGCAAGAAATCATGAACAAAGTTATAAAACTAAAATTAGTCTAGACAATATGAAATTCTGAATACTATCAAGAATAATCCGAAATATTCCAGCAAATTATTCTTAATAAGCTAGGGTACTAACGGATATAAAGTCGTTTCTTCGTCAATTTATTTTTTTATTTAAAAAGATTGTTCCGTTCTAACTATCTAACTATGCTATTTTTCAGAATTGTTCATATTAAAAATATCTCTTTTTTTCAATCAATATTGTCGAGATCACAAGAAACAAGATTCTACTAGAACTACTCACCTTACGGTTCTCTCCTTAATCTCCGTCTCGTCGTCTACCCTCCTCGACCCAAACATAGCCGCCCCAAATCCAAGCGAACCCAACTCACCGCGGATCTACAAAATGTGACAGCGGCATCAACTGGCCTCCACGGCAACAACGCCGCGTCTTCCTTATCGGTCGCAGACGGCTAACCCCAGAAGTAGTCAAAGCGAAAAAGTCCAAGCGAGACTAGATCTCACTTGAATTGGGCCTTGGGTAGGCGCCAAGGCGGGATGTTTCCATCGCCTGGACCTCCAAAACATCAAAGAGAGAATCTTTCAGGGAGCGTCTCGAATCCAGAAGCTAAAGGCGAGAGAAGAAGAGGCTCAGACTTCTCTCCTGGTACCCTACCGTGGCTCCAGCACGAGCAGAAAGAGACGACTGGAATTTCCGCGATCGCCGCAAGACGGCTCCTTTCTTGCTCAATTTTTGTTGATTTCGGCCAGAATTCTGTCGACCGAGTTCAGCGGAGGGGAATCCAAAAACTCGGAAAGGATGCGACGGGCTGCTCGAGGCCTGCTACTTAATTTACCCCGAGCTTGTGCTTTTATTGGCTCACCTGTCCCACACGCTTGGGGATGAGTGGGACCTCCACAGTATGACCAATAAGCAGGTGAGTATTGAGAACGTGGCCATCAGTGGTGAAGTAGAGGAGGGCACGTGGCATGTGAGAGTCGTTCTACTGTTTGAGACGTAACGATTCCCGTGAAACTTTTCCGGTGGCTACGGCAACGGCTTATGGACCGCTCTGGACGCTTGGGATACTACTTTAAGAGGTACCCGCATCATACCCTCTTAGTCCACACTGCTCAAAAACGCCAGCAGGTCCCACGCAACAATGGGAACGATGGTACTCGAGGGTATCCGTTGACGGACGTGGCAGATTAGGATTGAGTCGAGTAGTTGACGGTGGCTATATTCGGTCAACGGTTCTTTTAATATGATCAATCAAATATTCAATTTGTGTAAAATTAATTAGCAAAAAGAAAAAAAACCATATTTTCCGAAGGAGCACATTTTCTAAAGGACGTCATGCGATTTTTATTAAAGGACGTAATTAATAAATATAAAGGCTATCGTTAAATATTATCATAAAAAGAAGGTAAACTTTACCTGCAATCCTCAATCATAACTTAAATTTTATATATAATTCTTATATTAAAAAAATTTTATTTTTACTCCTTAATTAAATATAATGAATATTAATTTATCTAATTACCCCTCATATTTTTATGTACAAAAAATTTAAAAATAAATGTAATTTCTTTTAAATTCAGCACATTAAATTAAAATTTAATATATTTTCTATCAAATTGAGCATAATTCTTTTTCCACCGATGAAAAATATACTAGATTTTCTTTAAATGATACTCAATTGGATAAAAAATATACTAGATTCTCTTTATATAATGCTAAATTTAGGAGAAATTATATTAAATGGGGAAAAAATCGTGCTCAATTTGATAAAAAAAATATACTCAATTCTAGTTTAAAGTAATGAATTTAGTAGAAATTATATTCATTTTTGGACGTTTTATACTTAGAAAATATAAGAAGTAATTTTAATAAAAAATATACTTGATTCTAGTTTAAAATGTTGAATTTAAGAGCACTTATATTCATTTTGGATTTTTGTACCTAAAAAATATAAGGACAATTAGGTAATAACTTTTGCATGAGAAAATTGAAACAGACAAAACTTTGTATAAGGAGTGAAAACAAAATTTTTAGGCATGAAAACTATATACAAAATTGAAGTTTTGATTGGGAATTTTTCTTCAATTAACCCAGAAAAGAATGTCCTTTTGCTTTTTGTCCCCATAATGATCTCCTAATTTTTTTCATATTTTTATTTTTATTTTTGTAGTTTTAATAAAAAATTTGTAAAATACGTAATAAAAATTTAAAAATCATTTTCAAAATACTTTTAACTTTTTTTTATTTTTATAATTTAATATCTAATTACTAGAAAAAATAATAAAATAAAATTAATAAAAAAACTTAATAATTTTTTAAGAAATTTTAATATAAAAATTATTAATCACTTTTAAATTTAAAATTTATATCAAACCAATATTGTTTACTCCAAATAACCTCTTTAATTTATTTATATATTTCCAAATTTATTTTTTTAAAAAAATCCATCAATATATTTTGATTAAAAAACATTAATGGTTAGCTCAATTTTATTTTAAATTTACATTGTTACAATTATGGTGGTCTTCTAAATTTATCTATATTTTTAATTTTTAATATTAAAAACATAATAAAATAATACAAATGTAATTAAAACAAAACAAAAATATATATTTTTAATAGTTAATTATAAGAACAAATAAGGTGAAATAAAACTAAAATATAAAAAAAAATTACTTTAGTGTTGTTTTAGTTAAAGCATTACCACGTACTGTTTTAATAAAAACATTGTCATTTTAGTATTGATTTCGTTAAAACGTATCACTTCGGGAGTTTTTTTTTTTTTTTTTGTTAAAACATCACCATAATATGTAGTTTTTATCAAAACATTACTCTTTCGTGTTTCAAAGATGGAATATCAAGAAATTTGATTTAATGGCTTCCTTTCACTCTTCTAGATCTCACCATACTAAAAAAACTTCTTGATTTATGAACCTATCAGTCTAGAAAAAGTATTTAAAAAAAATCAAACTTCTTTACTTTCGACACATTCATATTTGGACATGGACATCTCTAATTTATCATAGAACAACACCAATAGTTTCTTTATACTCCAAATCTTATTCTTGCTAAATTTTTAAAATTTTAAAAGTATTTAATCATAATGAGTTTTAATCAAAATTTATTGATGGACCTATTTAAGTCAATTTCAATCCAAACTTTATCTAATAAGTTCCTTTCACTCTCCTAAGTTTCACCATGCACAAAAACTCTTGATTTATAGCCATTATTAATTTAGAGAAATTGTTGAAAAAATTTAGTCTTCTTTACGTTTGGCATAATAACATATCGTGATCTAGACAAATCTCAAATATGATTTACTCTAAAATCACATCAATAACTTCCTTACACTCTATTAATCTTACCCATGCTAAAGTTTCAAAGTTATTAAAACATCTAAGTCATCAATAGATTTTAGTTATATTTGGACATGGACATCTCTAATTTATTATAGAACAACACCAATAGTTTCTTTATACTCCAAATCTTATTCTTGCTAAATTTTTAAAATTTTAAAAGTATTTAATCATAATGAATTTTAATCAAAATTTATTATTGATGGACCTACTTAAGTCAATTTCAATCCAAACTTTATCTAATAAGTTCCTTTCACTCTCCTAAGTTTCACCATGCACAAAAACTCTTGATTTATAGCCATTATTAGTTTAGAGAAATTGTTGAAAAAATTTAGTCTTCTTTACGTTGCCTCCCTCATGATTCGAACTCTAAACCTCCAGACTTAAGTAATAGAGTTTATGAATCCTGGTAACCAAGTGAGATCATCTCACTTGGTTATCAGGATTCATAAACTCTATTACTTAAGCCTGGAGATCTCACTTGGTTACCAGGATTCATAAACTCTATTACTTAAGCCTGGAGGTTTAGAGTTTGAATCCTGGGGGAGGCAAAAATCCACTGACCAGGGGTGGGAAGTCCTAGTGAGTAACGGCACGGCCAAAGGGTTGTCGGTCGACGACATGAGAGGTCGTCAAATGGGTCGACGACATAAGGGCCGCCACAAGGGCCGCCCAAGAGGCTAAAGGGCCAGGTCGTTACAATAAAAGGCGTCTTTTATTGTAACGACCCGGCCCTTTAGCCTCTTGGGCGGCCCTTGTGGCGGCCCAACTGGCGGCCCTTATGTCGTCGGCCCATTTGGCGACCTCTCATGTCGGCGACCGACGACCCTTTGGCCGTGCCGTTACTCACTAGGACTTTCCACCCCTGGTCAGTGGATTTTTGCCTCCCCCAGGATTCGAACTCTAAACCTCCAGGCTTAAGTAATAGAGTTTATGAATCCTGATAACCAAGTGAGATCAAGAGGCTAAAGGGACGGCCAAGAGGCTAAAGGGTCGGGTCGTTACAATAAAAGACGTCTTTTTATTGTAACGACCCGACCCTCTTGGCCCATTTGGCGACCCTCGGGTCGTCGACCGTCGGCCCTTATGTCGTCGGCCCATTTGGCGACCTCTCATGTCGTCGACCGACGACCCTTGGTCGTGTCGTTACTCACTAGGACTTTCCACCCCTGGTCAGTGGATTTTTGCCTCCCCCAGAATTCGAACTCTAAACCTCCAGGTTCAAGTATTAGAGTTTATGAATCCTGGTAACCAAGTGAGATTTAAGCCTGGAGGTTTAGAGTTCGAATCCTGGGGGAGGCAAAAATCCACTGACCAAGGGTGGAAAGTCCTAGTGAGTAACGGCACGGCCAAGGGTCGTCGGTCGACGACATGAGAGGTCGCCAAATGGGCCGACGACATAAGGGCCGTCAATGGGGCACCGCAAGGGCCGCCCAAGAGACCAAAGGATCGGGCCATTACATAACTTCCTTACACTCTATTAATCTTATCCATGCTAAAGTTTCAAAGTTATTAAAACATCTAAGTCATCAATAAATTTTAACTAAAATCTATTGATTTGTAGTAATCATTGATGGACTGAGATCAGTTAGTTTAAATCCAAACTTTATTCAATTGGTTTTTTTTACTCTCTTGAACCATTATACTCAAAAACACTTAATTCATGACCTCTATTAATTTAGAAAAATTATTTTTAAAAATTAGTCTCCTTAATTTAATGCATGACTCCAATATTATATCTAGACTTATACGCCTCTGATTTACTCTAAGACGACATCAATAAATTCCTAGCACTGTTGATCTTGTTAATGCTAAAATGTTTGAATTGCAAAAGCATTTACGTCATCAATAAATTTTAACTAAAATACATTGATAAACTTAAATAAGTCAGATTCAATCCAAACATGATCTAATAGGTTTGTTATATTCTCTTGAGTCTCACCATGCTCCAAAACTCTTAAGGGCAAAAATCATAAGGGTGCCCCTTTTTTAACGAATCGTCAAAAGGGAGTCATATGTTGATTTATTATCATAAGGGCACCTCATCCCATGAAAAATGACACAACTATCTTCCACAACAAAATAACAGTTTATTCTCATTATTATTTCTCTCATATTTTTTTTCTCACCTAAATTGATGTGTTGTAGTAGCTAAGGTATCATAGCTACTATAACTGAGCTATCACATAGTTGTAATAGCTACAATTTCATAATTACTACAATATGGAAAAAAATTAAGACAAATTATTTGGAGCTTTCAAAAAAGATTTAAATAATATTTTTGAGCTTGAAACCTAGTCGTTGAAGGTCATAACAAGATGCAGATATTTGAATGAACTTTGATTTAATATATTATGTGTCTTGTGGTTCAATTCGAGTCAAAAGTTATGACCTCTCAAAGTTTAGGATTTAACATTCAAGTTATAGAAGCTATGAAATCATAGCTTCTACAACTGAGATGACACACAATTGTAGCAGCTACGATTTCATAACTGCTATAATGTGGATGCTAAATCTTAAACTTTGAAAAATCATAACTTTTGACTCAGGATGAACCATAAGATGCACAATATATCAAATCGAAGCTTGTTCTAAGATCTTTGATTTGATATATTGCGTGTCTTATGATTCAATCCGAATCAAAGTTATGAACTCTCAAATTTACAACTTGCAATTGTGGTAGCTATAATTTTGTAGTTGCTACCATGCAGTTAATACTCATGGTCAAACTTAAGTTTTGATTAATGACAAATGGATTAAAGTTAGATATTATATTTGTCTAATTGGTCTACTAAGTGTGTAGGATATGAACTTGATGGGTAGAGGATGGAAACACTAGGTTGAAGTCCAGCTGGCTTGATAGTTGTCATGAGATCTAGATTGTTTGAGATCTAGCAAAGGGAAGTCCAACTGGGTTGACAACTAGCTTAAGTCCAGATTGTTTAAGATCTGGCATGAAGTCCTGGTGGGTCAAGGGATCGACATCAAGGAAGACTGCAATTAGTAAGTGAAAGTAAGCAACTGAAGGAGATATCCAGTGAGGACGCATTCTCGATTGAGGGAACAATGGGAATCAGTCTAACTTAAAGTTTCAGTGAAACTCAAAGTCAAGACCGGACAGTCCGAAGATTGTCAAATATTACTTTTCTTTACATACTACTGCTTGTCAGTCTAACCTTATGATGCAAAAAATCAAAGGTTGGAAAAAGGGGCTCCAGCTGGTGGCCGGAGTTTGTCTAGGCGCCTGGAGCTTGTCCAAGCACTCGGAGGTCGGGGCGCCCAGAGGTGCCCTAGGCGCCCGGACATGTGGATAGGAATAAGGCTGCAATGGCACACTTCGACTGGCTAACCCATGTCAGCGATCCAAGTGCCTAGACTAGTCTAGGTGCCAGGAGGTGGATAAAGTATAAGTACCCTGGGGTAGTTTTGATGAGGTCAACCAAGTTCAGTTAGGTCCTGTTGTGTTTGATCCTTATGTCTAAGTGTGCAAGAGCTTAGGAACACAAGAAGTCCAGCGAAAGATACAGCTAGCAAAAAGGGTGGTATAGGAAAGGAGCTGACGAGCTTGGTGCATCCGAGGGGCGAGATGCTGCGGAAGAGTACACCAGTAGATGAGAAGGACGTGTGCGACGTTCGAGGGACCAGAAGCCTGGGAGGAAGCTTACTCGAGGAGAAGCCTAGGGAATCACCTATGCAAAGAGCCTCGCCAAGAGATCAGCATTGAGCTGAGTTGCCATGTGAAAGGCGACTTCTACAGAAAGTGTCTTCGATGAACAGTATGAAGGCGCCTTCCAAGTGACCGTTTGTGAAGATAAACATTATCTTCGCACGGATAGAACTTATCATGCTGGCGGCACCTTCCACCCTATTGAAGGTGTCTTCCAACCACAAATAAGATTTTCCAGGGGCTATAAAAAGACCTTGGACCTAAGAAAAATACAACTGAACTACAAGTCTTGTATTCACTTCCTAGTCATTATGTGAGCTATAAACGTCTATAAGAGGCTACTCCACCTTCAACAAAGAAGTTTTTCTAGTGAAGCTTTCTTCAATGGCTTGGATTAACAACCACCTAAGTCGTAACTAAGTAAATAGATTATCCTCTTACTTTTTGTTCAGTTTTATTATTTTGTTTAGTATACTTGTGCTACTAACTAGAGTTGAAAGAATGAGAAAAATTCGCTTTATTTTTAACAGGCAATTTACCCCTTATTGTCGGTCCTGCTGCACCAATAAGTGGTATCAGAGCCAGAACACCTCAAAAGGACTAACCGCCGACTAAAGCCTCGAGACGATGGTCGGACCGAACATCTATCTATTGAAGTTCGAGGGAGAATTCGCGTTATGGAAGAAACACATAGAGGTATTTTTTAAAATTGATTTTAAAATTCTTTTGATAATTAAATATGGTTTTGTAGCTCCCAAAGACCCACAAGGAAATGAAAAGGAAGAATACCAATGGACCAAGAAGGAGCAAGCAGACTTCATAGTGAACGGACGAGCCAAGTTTCACCTATTTAGCGTACTTCTATCCCAGGAAGTAAATCAGATCAGAGATTACGAATTAGCAAAGGAACTTTGGGAGAAGTTCTTGGAGATTCACGAAGGAACTTTCGAAGTAAAGCTTGCGAGACGGGAATTGCTCCAAAACCAACTGACGAACCTCCGGATGGAAGAAAGAGAAACAGTTGCGCATCAACACTCAAGGATCACAGAACTCATCACCTGACTCACGAATCTCAGAGAAAAGGCAACGAACCGAGATTCATTAAGGTACGCTTTAAATGCATTTCCTAAGACACTCGAGTGGACCTCTATAGTAGACTCGTTTTATATATCTGAAGACCTCGAAGTTAATTCATTAGAAAATCTTTTTTCCACCTTTGAACTTTATGAATCTAGATGTACAAAGATGAAAAGAGAGTCTAGTCAGAACATTGCCCTGAAGGCAAGAATGGACAATCTAGACTCTGAAGCATCAATTGATGAAAACGAAGCGGCTCTAATGGTAAGAAAGTTTAGTAAATTCATTAAATCTAATAAATTTAATAAGTTTCAAGCAAAGAAGCACTTTCAGAGTAAAAGAAAGGTCTGATGCTACAACTACCAAGGAGAAGGGTACATTAAAGATAACTGCCCAAAACTAAAGAAGGGAGAAGGACAAGGGCAAAAGACCAACAAGATCGAGGCACAAGAATCTGAAGGCCACATAAGATGAATTATTATCCTTCGAGTCTGAGATTGAAGCCTACGTCGGACTAGCCCTGATGGCAAATCACCAGAGGGACATTGAAAGTTCCTCAGAGATGAGCATCAACAAAGGGGGAGGAACCTCTGAAAAATGCAGTGATAAAGGGGGAGCATCAAAACGCGAGGTAAGTGAGGTACGCGCATTATCTCCTAAGCAATATTTTGAATTTATCAAAATGCTTTCTAAAAACATATGCAAGTTAGAAAAAGAAAATATAGACTTTAAAAGACAATTAGCCAATGCATGTGCACTAGAATTATTTGATAATTTAAAATTAGTAAACGAAAATTTAAAAACACAAATAGAGAGATTGAAAGATAACCATGCATATTCTAATTACTATCAAAAATCAAGATTTAGAAATTATGGTAAAATCAACTGATACATTAGAAAACCAAGGCCAAATTAGAAAAATATCACAGAAATATATCCTTAAAAAATTTTTAATTAACCTATTAGGTAGGAACTTATATTGGATTCCAAAAACATGCTTATATTAAAGTGTTATGCTTGAAAGATAGACCTAAAATGTTCAGGAAGAAAATTAAATATTTAATTTCTTTAAAAAGTTTTGTCTAGAAGTGGTTATTGTTCCAATATCTAAGAAGGTCTAGTGCCTCGCCACAGCTTGAAAGCCAATTATTGAAATAAATGTTTAATTAACTAACTAAAATAGAAGTTTTTTTTAGTTTTTATTTTTTGCTTAAAATAATTGCAATATTGTTTAATTTTTTTATAACCATTCAACTAGTATAAAAATTTTCAGATATTTTTTTCAACATTTTAAAAACTTCTTGATTTTTTTCTATCCCTTATACTTCTGTTAAAAATTCTTTCTAGTTTGTAGACTACTCCTAGAAAATATTTCAAAATTTTCTAAAAAAAATTTTCCCCAAAATTTTTTTTTGATGTAATCAAAGGGGGAGAAATATGTACAAATTCAGGGGGAGGTAAGATATATAATTTTTAATTATTTGTTTGCAAGCAATTAATTTTTTTACTTATTTTACAAGCAATTTATTATCACTTTTATTTTATTCAATTTTTACCCTAACTTGAACTTGGATTGATACACATCAAAAAGGGAGAGATTATAAGTACCCCGAGGTAGTTTTGATATGGTCAACCAAGTTCAGTTAAGTCCTGCTATATTTGATCCTTGTGTCTATGTGTGTAGAAGCTTAGGAACACAAGAAGTCGAGCGAAAGATGTAGCTAGCGAGAAGGGTGGCACGGGAAAGGAGCCGATGGGCTTAGTGCATCCAAGGGATGAGGTGCTGCGAAAGAGTACACCGGTGGACGAGAAGGACGTGTAAGACATTCGAGGGATTAGAAATCGGGGAGGAAGCCTGCTCGAGGAGAAGACCGAAGTTAACTTCAGGTGAGCTCAATTCCGAATGGTCAAAGAATCACCTACGCGAAGAGCCTCACCAAGAGATCAATGTTGAGCTGAGTTGTCGTATGGAAGGCGCCTCTATGGATGGAAGGCGCCTTGATGAACAGTGCGAAGGCACCTTCCATGGCTGGAAGGCGCATTCGATGAACAGTACGAAGTTTTTATTAATGATAAATGGATTAAAGTTAGATGTTATGTTTGTCTAATTTGTCTACCAAGTGTGCAGGATATGAACTTGATGAGTCTAGAGGATGAAAACACCAGGTTAATGTCTAGCTAGGTTGATAGTTGGAACAAGATCTAGATTGGTAGAGATCTAACAAAAGGAAGTCCAGTCGGGTTGGCAACTGGCTTAAGTCTAATTGGTTGAGATCTGGCATGAAGTCTTGGTGGGTCAAGGGATCGACATCAAGGAAGTCTGCAATTAGTAAGTGGAAGTAACCAACTGAAGGAGATATCCAGTGAGGACGCATTCCTAGTTAAGGGAACAGTAAGCATCAGTCTGACTTAGAGTTTCAACAAAATTTAAAGTCAAGACCGGACAGTCCGGAGATTGTCAAATATTACTTTTCTTTACATATTATTACTTGTCAGTCTAACCTTATGAAGCAAAAAATCAAAGGTTGGAAAAAGGGGCTCCAGCTGGTGGCCGGAGTTTGTTTAGACGCCTGGAGCTTGTCTAGGTGCCTGGCGGTCGAGGCACCTAGATGTGCTCCAGGCACTCGAACAAGTGGATAGGAATGAGGCTACAATGGCACAGTTCGACTGGCTAACCCATGTCAGCAGTCCAGGCGCCTGGATTGGTCTAGGTGCTAGGAGGTGGGTAAAGTGTAAGTACCCTGGGGTAGTTTTAATATGGTCAGCCAAGTTCAGTTAGGTCCTGTTGTGTTTGATCCTTGTGTCTAAGTGTACAAGAGCTTAGGAACACAAAAAGTCGAGCAAAAGATACAACTAGCGAGAAGGGTGGCATTGGAAAGGAGCAGATGAGCTTGCTGCATTCGAGGGACGAGATGTTGTGGAAGAGTACACGAGTGGATGAGAAGAATGTGCACGACGTTTAAGGGATGAGAAGTCGGGGAGGAAGCTTGCTCGAGGAGAAGGTCGGAGTTGAGTTCGGTTGAGCTCAATTCCAGATGGCTGGAGAATCATTTATGCGAAGAGCCTCGCCAAGAGATCAACGTTGAGCTGAGTTGCTGATGCGCGTAGATTATATACTTTTAATCATATTTTGACGCACATGTACTTGTATTTCATTAGCATAATCTATGTTTATTGTACCCTATTTCATTATAATATTATACTTCCATTATATTCTGTTCGAAGATCTACTCTTTGCTTGTTTTGATTGATAGGACGCAATTTGGAGCAAAAAATGAAGCTTAAATGAAGTCTAGAGATTTCAGAGAGTCTGGGCCGTGTAGAACTCACATGAGCATGCGAAAACTAAGTTTTTCCATATTCTGGCCGTGTGGAAACCACGAGGCCATGTGGAGGCCATGTGGGGGTCGTGTGGAGGCCGTGTGGAATCCACACGGTTGTGTGGAATTTTCAGCACTGCAGACTAAAACTAAAATGGTCATAACTTTGTGCTCGGTTAGAGTTGTGGGCTTTTCTTTATATCAAAATGTAGATAACTTCAAGCTCTACAACTTTACTGAAGACTTCAACCAGAGAAAACCAAATCTTGATGGTCTAAAAGACATTGTAATGTGACATAGCTATGAAGAGCCATGCCAAGGGCCATATAGGGGGTGTGTGAGATTCACACAGCTGTGCAACACTTCCAGAAAGTAAGCAGTGGTTGCCTATGTGAGCCACATGGCCGTGCAATATTTTCAAAGGTCAAAAAGAGCTAGGTCGTGTGAGCCACACGACCGTGTAGCCCATCCAGAACTAAAGCAGAACATGACCGTGTGAGCCACACGACCGTGTCACCCTGGCCGAGAGCAAGAAGAAGGATGCCATGTGGTGCCTGTGCCCTACTCTATAAAAGGGGGTTTTATCCCCTTTTCACTCATCTTTGGCTTGGTGCTCTTCCCCATTGCTTGGGGAAGGGTTCTCCCCTTTGGGAGAACCCTAGAAGCCTCATCTTCGCTGATCCATCCACCTCCGGAGCAAGGGAATGCCTCCAAGGACGTCATGCTTCAAGGATAAGCACTCTCCTGTCTCTACTTCTTTGTATTGAGTTGTAGTTTTCTTCTTTCTTCATCTTTGGTTGTATTTCCTTTGCTATGGAATAGATCTCTAGATCTAGAATGTAGGAAGTAGATATGATGTGATTGTGGATGTTGTCGATGTATGAACTATGTATTTGGATATTTCCTTATTCAATGAAGTGTTATGTCATGTTCTCTTTGTGTTGTGCCTTCTATGTGTTTGATGAAGTGTGTGAATGGTGCAAACATATAGATGTGGATTGATTGTGGATCCCGTAGAGGGATCCCCTAGATTGTATGACCGAGGGGCGTCAGTGACAGGTTGCCCCGCTAACGGATGTCTAGGGGGTTACCTTGAAAGAAGAAGCGATTCTCTACAAGAAAGTAGGTAGTCGTAGTCAATTGTAATCCTCATCTCTATGTTTATTAAGTAGTGCATGTGTTCCTATGTTGTATGATCGAGGGGCGTCAGTGATAGGCTGCCCCTCTAACGGACTTCATAGGAATCATTACTATTTAATTGTAAGGGATGTTAATCTAACTACCCTGACAGTTGTCCACTGCAGGGGAGAGCCGGTAAATTTCTACATATGCATAAGAATGGAGGTAAGGAGATGAATAATGCATAGGGTTATTAACTAGCATCATAGTGAAATCGAAACCCTAGTATCTATCCATCCCCAAACCCAACTCTCCCTCTTTCTCTACTCTTTACATTCTTTCTTTCCTTCACTCTCTCTTTTCTAATTAACCTTCAATTATCTAGATAGCTTGCCATGCAAAGTTAACTAGTGCTTAATCAATAGTTCCTATGGGATCGATAATCTTTTGTATTATTGATGACATAACCGTGCACTTATTGTTCGTAACAAGTTTTTGACACCGTTGCCAGGGACTGCTTTCGATTAACATTAGTTTATTAGCATATGAGTTACTCTAGACATTTTTCTTTTTTCTTTTGCCTTTTCTTTCTTGTTTTCATTATGCACTTTCTTTCTTGCAATTTAAATTCTGCATTTTATTTCTTGTTTTTCATATAGCATTTTATTTCTTGTCTTTAATCTTCATTTTTATTTTTTCTCATAATTTTTTTTCTTAGATATCCATGAGCACTAACATGTCAAGCAGGCCTTTGAGAGAATTTTCTACACCTATTTCCGTAAGATTTTTATCTCCAATTGTGCAACCTCATATCGAAGTAAAGAGTTTCTAACTAGACCTAGAGTTAATCACCATAATACAAGGTCACAAATTTGGAAGAGAAATATCAGAAAATCCATATTTCCATCTTAAAGAATTCCTGAAGCTTTGTGATATGGTAAACTGTGAGGGTGTCTAAGTGGATGCAGTTCAATTGACGGTATTTCCTTTCAGTATTAAAGATAGGGCAAAGACTTGGTTTAATTTTCTCCATCCTCAAAGCATCACAAGTTGAAAATAATTGGAGCAGCAATTTCTGAATCATTTTTTCCCTCCAAGCAGAACAACGTATATGAGGAATTACATCATAAATTTTGTTCAGACAGATGTAGAATAATTATTTGAAGCATGGGATAGATTCAAGAGTCTACAAAAATAGTGCCCTCATCATGGTTTGGAAAAATGGCTGACCTTGCACATATTCTATAGGGAAATTTCTTTCTCAGACAAATGTTTATTAGATTCATCAGTTGGAGATTCTTTTATGAACAAGAGTGTGGACGAAGCATATACATTAATTGATCAAGTGACATTAAATCTCCATGAATGGTCGAACAAAAGTTGGATGGAATCTCCCTCAAAAATTCAAGAAGTACAAGTCATAAATGCAAGAGAGCCTGTCAAACAAATTGCAATTCAACCATCCAAGAATTTTGAAATTCCACTACAAGAAAAAAGTCTAACAACAATGGTTTTTCACCATTGTCGTGGCCCCTTTAGAACTATTGTTAAATGTTGTGTTGTTAAAGGAGGTGCTCAAAGACAACAGTTTTTAACCGTTGTCTTTGAAAGCAAAGACAACAGTTTTTACAATGGTGAAAAACCGTTGTCTTTTCCTTCAAAGACAATAGTTTTTCACCGTTGTCTTTGAGCGTGCACCTTTAACAACAAGGCATTCAACAACAGCTTTAAACTGTCTACAACAACAGTGAAAACCCGTTGTCTTTTTTCAGATAAAAATAAAATATATATATATATATTAAAATTCAATATACAATTTTCCAATATTATAAATCATTCAAAATACTAAATTTGAAAATAAAAGTTAATATATAATTTTTCTAATATTAAAAAATAATATTTATAACATTCTGAAGAAATTGCATAAGCAACCAACAAAATGACAACTAACGATACTATTAAAGCAAAGTTAGAGCAACACAACATCCTAATCCTAAAAAAGTAACACAACATCCTAATCCTGCTATCCAGCTTTGAAGAGTTGGATCATTCAAACTACTTTTGCCATGTACAACACTAGAAGAGTAATAAAAAACTGCTTCTTAATTCTCCTAATCCTTCATCTTCTTCATCCTTGCCATGTTTGCATTGTACTTGGATCGAAGTGGACCGTTCAAACTCCACCTGTAAGAAGAAGATAAAGAAAGGTCACTTGATCTGAACATGCCTATGAATAATAAAAAATCTAAAATCTCATAAAGTAGACTTAGTTCATTAATAATGCATCATATTGATAATCAAATTACCATAACAGTTCAATAGGAAATGTGCATATTAGTAGATAATCATAAACCAGTAGCCAACCATTTATTTATTAGAAATGTAAAGTATGAGGAAAATAATTGCAAATAAAGAATAATTGTAAATTAAGTAATTGTAGAAAATCAAGCAACTGCATACATTCGACCCAAGAAATTGTAGAAAATCATGAGCTTCAAAAGCATATGGATTGTAAAGTAAAGATGATCATTTGTCATATAGGAGCAGCAATATGCCTACAGAAATATTAAGCTAGAACACACATGATCAGAACCATGTTAAGTGGAAGTCAAGATATCTTGATCACTTCCCAATATACATGCTTTCTTCCTTTCCTTCCTTTATTCAGAATTAAACAATCTTAACACCCTTCATGTATACATTCAACAGGGATGATATATGAGTATTTTATGACTAAATTAAATGCATAATAAAAAGTATATATGAACTCACATTTCCATTAGGGGTGTTGGACCATACATTGTACTTCATATTTTTGTGAATATCATACTCATTGTATGATTTTATGATAAAGAACTTTGCATTAGAGTATTTGTCAAAGAAGTCTAGCTGGTTGTACTGTACCCTGTCCAGCGATACTCTAGAGTTCTCATTCCGAAATGAAGATAGGTTTTGACTCTCACTAGAATTCATTGGAACATGCTCAACAACCTTCTGATTCTTCAAGCAGACTTCCTTTGGTCCTTTGTTTAGTTCATTGAATTCATGATCATTACTATGGCCTCAAGGATGATAATTGCCATCCATAAACATACCTAGATGTGTTAGTTAGAGCCCTAGAGCCAATCATTTGATAATTGTATGGACTCATTATATCATATTCTTGTATATTAATAAAAGCATTTGTTTGGTTATTATACTTATTTGTATTAGTGCCAAATAGACTAAGTATAATAGCGTCCTTGAGTAGAAGGTTCATACCTATATCAATCGATTAGTTGAATCGATAGTGAAATGATATAGGGAACACTACTCTAAATAATTCCTAGTCGAGTATTAACATTCAGGGACATTGTTAATGCAATAAGACTAGCATGTAGGTTAGCTCGATGACTTGATCTCATAAGTCATGGATATAGAGATATCAAGCTGACACATGGGTATACATTGGAGAATGTATACTGAATGACCTGCCATGAGAAAGTATCATGGATCGTTATATGAGTGTCATATACTTTCTCATGTGGCTATTAGTATGACTATTAGTCCTTAGACCTGAAGTCACCATGGATCCCTACATAAGGAGTTATGTACTTTGGTTTCGTCAAACGTCACCCGTAACTGGGTGGACTATAAAGGCGATTACTGGGTATATAATAAATTATGTAGAGGGATATGAGTGATGTAGATGGGATCTATCCCTCCCATATGACGGGAGCGACATTGGTATTCTTGATAGAGTGAGGCCACGAAGTGCATGACCATGCCCAAATGAGTCAATATGAGATATTGAGCTCATTTGATTTAGTGTGTCTACTTGGAGTTCAAGATTTAGATTGATTAGAGGATGACACGGTCTATGCCTCATATTGATCAATCTAGATGTCTAGGATAGAAGGACATTGTCACATATTGTGAGGAGTCACAATTAGTAGTCACAAGGTGATGTTGGATCTCGACATTTCTTGTAACTTGGGTAGTAATGATGTGTTGCTAGATACCGCTCATTACTTATGCTCCTAAATGGGTTTAGGACATTGCCAACGTTACAAGAACCTATAGGGTCACACACTTAGGACATTTAGATGGAGATTTGGTTCATATGATGAACCAAGAGGATTAGATTCATTTGATGAATCAAATTGGATTAAGAGTAATCCAAATTGGGCTAATTGAGTTAGACTCAAGTTGATTCATGTATTTAATGAGTCTAATTTAGATTATGACTCATTAGATCAATTTAATTTAATGAATTAGATTCATTATATTAAGTTGGCTTGAATCAAATGGTTAGATTAGATCAACCATGAGAGAGATTGAGTCAAGTTTGACTTGACTAGAGAGGAAGAGGTAGAATCAAGTTTGACTTAACTCTTTGCCACATCATGAGTGAGGTGGCGAGATGTGGACCAATGGTGTTGCTCCACATCATCATGGTTTGCCACCTCATGGAGGTTACAAGCCTCCATTGCATTTAATGTGGCCGGCCACATTAAATGAGTGTAGGTTACTCATTTTCCACATCATTAGTGAGGTGGCAAGAGGTGGACCAATGGTAATGGTCCACATCTTCATAGTGTGCCACCTCATGGGAGTTACAAGACACCTCTTAATGGCCTCCACTTAATTGTAATTAAGTGGAAATGGGGGTTACACAACCAAATGTGGACGACCACTTTAGTGAGGGGAAGAAAATGAATTTTTGATTCAACTCCTCATTTACTCCTTTCTTCTTCCTCAAGCTCTCCCTCTCCCTCTCCTCTTTGCTTGGCCGAATCTCACCAAGGTGCTAGCACACCTTTTGTGTGAGGTTTCTCCACCTACGTGTCCGTGTGGATACTTCTAGAGGACCGACGCTTGACGGTCTTGAGATCCGGCAACTCCTTGGAAGAGCGGGAACGCGAAAGGGCATGCAACAAGGGTAAAGTTCTCAACACATAGATCTAGGAGTAGATCTAAAGATTTTGAAACTCGTATTTGTATTTCGTTCGGTTTTCCTTGCACGGATCTACGGCTTTGGGTGATTCGGGGTTTCCGCGACGCGAAAAGCGGTTTTCGCGGCCCGAAAAAACCCAACAGTGGTATCAGAGCAAGGTTCAAGGCGAGTACGAGTTTGTTTTTTGGTTTTATGAAAACTAAAGTTTCTGTAATTTTCTGTAAAATTATGATTTTTGGGTTTTTATGAGTTTTTTTCTCGAGTAATCGAAGCACAAGTGTTTAGTCGCTTGTAGGCTTCGGCTACCGGAAAGATTTTTCCAAAACGGCTTCGTTTCGCCCCAAAATTTTTTGGGACAGCGGGCTTGGGTGCCATTAGATCGCTTAGGAGCAACTCGCGATGGTTAGATCGCGGGTAGGGGTACTGCCCCTAACCCCGCAAGGGGATTTGCTCCGCGATTGCACCCGAAATCGCTAAAACGAACCCGCCGGGAAGATTTTTCCGAAACGGCAATGTCTCGGCCCAAATCATTTTGGGACAGCGGGTTTAGGCGCTGTTGGATCGCAAAGGAACCCTCGCGATGGTTAGATCACGGGTAGGGGCGCTGCCCCTGGCCCCGCAAGGGGATCCGTTCCGCGATTGCGCCCGAAACCACAAACGGGTCCGCCGGGAAATTTTACTCGTAAAATTGTAAAAATTAATTTTAAAATTATAGAAAATTATGAAAATATATAATTTTGAATTATATATTAATTTTGTGATAGTCATGGCCTAAAAACCCAATGTGATTGGATTGTGTTGTAATTCATAATACGGCCTGCGTGTCGTTATATGTTTGCGAGTGTTGTATTATATTCGCGACTTGCGCGTTGTGCCTTCTCTTATATTCTTGTTGTAAATTAGATTTAGACTCGAATGTAACTCGAGTTTCAAATTGTAATGTACAAATTGGAGCGGTGGAGGGTCCACACGAGACGGAGTTCCGAGGCGGGCACGAGCAACACAAGGTGGTCAAAGGGAGGAGCTTGGAGAAGCTGTTGACCCTAGGTTGACCAATCGATCTTCTCATTGGCTTGAGAAGATCGTAGTAGGGCCATGACTAAATCACAAATAGATTAATTAATTGCTTGTGTATGTGATGCATATTTAATAAGTAGTTAATTAATTAATGCCTTACGATTAGATTAGATCTAAGTCGTGCACATGATGCACCCTTGCGATTAGATTAGATCTAAGTCATGCACAAGATGCATCCTTTTCGATTAGATTAGATCTCAATCTACTCAACTCTAAATGCCTAACCGTGCCGTGATACCTATCACTACCTCGATCACATGTATTGTTGAATCTGCCAAAGCAGAGCAATACATATTATCTTGGTAGGGTACGGAGGGACAATCTTGGTCCCACCTATCAACGAATGGGTGAATACAAACTCAATTAGATTGAGTATTCCTAGTTACTCGGTTGGATCGAGTCAACTATAGACATTCTTCCAACGGTTGGAAAGATAGGTCAAAATCACATCTATATTAACTCTCGGGCGTATTAGCCAAAGCTAACTCGAGTTTTAATATAAATGCGGATATTGAATTTATAAACAAGAGTTTCATAGAGATGTAATTGGTAATCGTTACCTACCGATCATACTAAGCCTTGGGCGTATTAGCCAAAGCTAACTCAAGGGTTAGTATGATGTGGATCTTGTCCCACAAGAATTATAGAATTCAGTGGGAGCATCATTTAATTAAAGGCCTAATTAAATGATTTTAAAAGAATATGATATTTATTTTTGTAAATTTTCTGTTGTAGATAACCATGACGTCGAATACGAACTCTTTCTCCCTGCGTTCTGTCCTTAAGAAGGACAAGCTCAACGGAGTAAATTTCCTGGACTGGTACAGGAACCTGAGAATAGTTCTCACTCAGGAACGTTCTGGAGCAGCCCATTCCGGAGGCTCCTCCTGCCACTGCCACGCGAGCTGACCGGGATGCTTACAAGAAGCATCAAGATGACGCATTAAATGTGTCCTGTCTAATGCTCACAACCATGAACTCTGAGCTTCAGAAGCAACATGAGTTGATGTGTGCTTACGATATGATTGAACATCTTCGTCAACTATATCAAGGACAAGCAGGGCACTGGAAGAGGAACTTCACAGGATACCTGGAAGATCTTAACAAGAAGAGAAATAAGATTTCTACTTCAGGTATAAATGTTATAGAAGTCAACCTCTCTATTTCTTCGTCGTGGGTATTAGATACCGGATGTGCTTCGCACATTTGTACTAATGTACAAGCACTGAGAAATACCAGAGCATTGACAAAGGGCGAGATAGACCTACGAGTAGGCAATGGAGCACGGGTTACTGCTTTTGCTGTAGGGACTTATTTTCTATCTCTACCCTCTGGGCTTATACTAGAGTTAGACAATTGTTGTTATGTGCCTGCATTGACTAAGAACATTATATCAGTTTCTTGTTTGGACAAGAAAGGATTCTCGTTTATAATAAAGAACAAATGTTGTTCTGTCTATTTAAACGATATGTTCTATTGTAGTGCACCTCTGATGAACGGACTCTATATTCTAGACCTTGAGAGCTCTATCTATAACGTTAGTACCAAGAGGTTCAAATCGAACGATATGAACCACACCTATCTCTAGCACTGTTGCTTAGGTCATATAAATGACAAGCGCTTATCCCAGCTCCATAAGGATGGTTTGCTGGACTCATTTGATTTTGAATCATATGAGATATGCGAGTCATGCCGACGAGGCAAGATGACCAAGACTCCCTTTAGTGGGCACAGCGAGAGAGCGACTGATTTGTTAGGACTCATACATAGTGATGTATGTGGCCCTTTCAATGTCGCTGCTAGAGGTGGTTATAGATACTTCATCACATTTATTGATGACTTCAGTAGATATGGTTATGTGTACTTGATGACACATAAGTCCGAATCCTTTGAAAAGTTCAAAGAATTCAAGAATGAAGCACAGAACCAGCTTGGCAAGAGTATTAAAATACTTCGATCAGATGGAGGTGGTGAATACTTAAGCCATGAGTTTCGTGACTATTTAGCTGAGTGTGGGATTCTATCCCAACTCACTCCTCTTGGGACACCACAGTGGAATGGTGTATCCGAAAGAAGGAATCGTACCCTATTAGATATGGTACGATCTATGATGAGTCACACAGATCTTCCGACATATCTCTGGGGATATGCTCTAGACACGGCAGCTTTCATACTCAACCGAGTTCCATCAAAGGCCATGATAAAGACACCATATCGGATATGGACTGGGAGAGATGCCCAGGTGTCTTTCATGAGGATTTGGGGTTGTGAGGCTTACGTTCGACGTCAAGTCTCAGACAAATTAGGACCCAAATCCGACAAATGCTATTTCATCGGATATCCCAAGGAAACTAAGGGATATTACTTCTACATTCCCAGTCAGCACAAGGTAGTTGTGGCAAAGACTTGGGTCTTTCTAGAAAGGGACTTTGTTTCTAGAAAGACTAGTGGGAGTGCGTTCGATCTTGAAGAAGTTCAAGATGCGAACAATAGCACTGAAGCCTCGATGGAAGTTGAACTGGAACCACAAAGTGTTGTGGATGATGTTGTTCCACAAGGAGTTGAGGAACAACAACCAGTTCAAGTAGACATACCTCTTCGCAGATCTGATAGGGTACGTCGTCAGCCTGAGAGATACTCATTTCTCTTGTCTGACCATGATGACATTGTGCTCATAGAGGATGAGCCTACCACCTATCAGGAAGCTGTGATGAGACCAGATTCCGAGAAATGGCTAGAAGCCATGAGATCCGAAATGGATTCCATGTACACCAACCAAGTATGGACTTTGGTTGATCCACCTGAAGGGGTAAAACCCATTGGGTGTAAGTGGGTCTTTAAGAGAAAGACTGACATGGATGGACTTATCTATAAGGGTCGCTTGGTAGCTAAAGGTTTCAAGCAGATTCATGGTATTGACTATGATGAAACTTTTCTCCAGTAGCGATGTTTAAGTCCATTCGGATCATGCTTGCTATTGCAGCCTACCATGACTATGAGATATGGCAGATGGATGTCAAAACCGTGTTTCTGAATGGAAACCTACTCGAGGATGTGTACATGACACAACCTGAGGGTTTTGTAGATCCACAGCATACTAGCAGAGTATGCAAGCTGCATAGGTCCATTTATGGACTAAAGCAAGCTTCTCGGAGCTGGAATCTTCGATTCGATGATGCAATCAAACAGTTTGGTTTCATCAAGAACGAAGATGAGCCTTGTGTCTACAAGAAGGTTGTAGGGGATATAGTTGTCTTCCTCATATTGTATGTGGATGACATACTACTCATTGGGAAGGACATCCCTATGCTTCAGTCTGTCAAGACCAGGCTAGGGAGTTGCTTC
Source organism: Zingiber officinale (assembly GCF_018446385.1). NCBI lineage: Eukaryota > Viridiplantae > Streptophyta > Magnoliopsida > Zingiberales > Zingiberaceae > Zingiber > Zingiber officinale. Next base: position 70,172,482 of record NC_056005.1, on the reverse strand, counting down.
TCAATGAAGGACTTAGGTGAGGCATCCCGCATTCTAGGGATACAGATCTATAGAGATAGATCTAAGAGATTGCTTGTCCTAAGTCAGAGTACATACATTGACAAGGTAGTCCTACGGTTTGTCATGCAGAACTCCAAGAAGGGATTTCTGTCGATGTCACATGGCGTGAGTCTTTAGAAGACTCAAGGTCCCTCTTCTAGAGAGGAGAGAGACCGCATGGATCAGATCCCTTATGCCTCAGCCATAGGATCGATCATGTACGTCATGCTATGTACTCGACCTGATGTCTCGTATGCTTTGAGCATGACGAGCAGATACCAGTCAGATCCAGGTGAAAGTCACTGGATAGCGGTCAAGAATATTCTTAAGTACTTAAGAAGGACTAAAGAATATTTCTTGATATATGGAGGCAATGATGAGCTAACTATAAAGGGTTACAGTCATGCCAGCTTCCAGACCTGATCAGGATGATTATCGATCGCAGTCAGGGTTCGTGTTTTGCTTAAATGGTGGTGCTGTAAGCTGGAAGAGTTCGAAGCAGGACACAGTAGCTGATTCTACAACAGAGGCCGAGTATATTGCTGCATCAGAGGCAGTTTGGATCCGCAAGTTCATCACTGAACTTGGGGTGGTTCCTAGCATCGTTGACCCAGTTGAGCTCTATTGTGACAACAATGGAGCTATAGCACAGGCGAAGGAACCTCGCTCACACCAGCGGACCAAGCATATACTACGGCGCTTCCATCTCATTCGAGAGATTGTCGATAGAGGAGATGTGAAGATTTGCAAAGTACCTACAGAGGCTAACATCGCAGATCCCTTGACCAAGGCTTTGGCACAGAGGAAGCATGATGGTCACACTAGGTCATTAGGCCTTAGATCCTATACTGATTGGCACTAGTGCAAGTGGGAGATTGTTAGTTAGAGCCATAGAGCCAATCATTTGATGATTGTATGGACTCATTGTATCATATTCTTGTATATTAATAAAGGCATTTGTTTGGTTATTATACTTATTTGTATTAGTGCCAAATAGACTAAGTATAATAGCGTCCTTGAGTAGAAGGTTCATACCTATATCAATCGATTAGTTGAATCGATAGTGAGATGATATAGGGAACACTACTCTAAATCATTCCTAGTCGAGTATTAACATTCAGGGACATTGTTAATGCAATAAGACTAGCATGTAGGTCAGCTCGATGACTTGATCTCACAAGTCATGGATATAGAGATATCAAGCTGACACATGGGTATACATTGGAGAATGTATACTGAATGACCCGTCATGAGAAAGTATCATAGATCGTTATATGAGTGTCATATACTTTCTCATGTGGCTATTAGTATGACTATTAGTCCTTAGACCTGAAGTCACCATGGATCCCTACATAAGGAGTTATGTACTTTGGTTTCGTCAAACGTCACCCGTAATTGGGTGGACTATAAAGGCGATTACTAGGTATATAACAAATTATGTAGAGGGATGTGAGTGATGTAGATGGGATCTATCCCTCCCATATGACGGGAGCAACATTGGTATTCTTTATAGAGTGAGACCACGAAGTGCATGGCCATGCCCAAATGAGTCAATATGGGATATTGAGCTCATTTGATTTAGTGTGTCTACTTGGAGTTCAAGAGTTAGATTGATTAGAGGATGACACGGTCTATGCCTCATATTGATCAATCTAGATGTCTAGGATAGAAGGACATTGTCACATATTGTGAGGAGTCACAATTAGTAGTCACAAGGTGATGTTGGATCTCGACATTTCTTGTAACTTGGGTAGTAATGATGTGTTGCTAGATACCGCTCATTACTTATGCTCCTAAATGGGTTTAGGACATTGCCAACGTTACAAGAACCTATAGGGTCACACACTTAGGACATTTAGATGGAGATTTGGTTCATATGATGAACCAAGAGGATTAGATTCATTTGATGAATCAAATTGGATTAAGAGTAATCCAAATTGGGCTAATTGAGTTAGACTCAAGTTGATTCATGTATTTAATGAGTCTAATTTAGATTATGACTCATTAGATCAATTTAATTTAATGAATTAGATTCATTATATTAAGTTGGCTTGAATCAAATGGTTAGATTAGATCAACCATGAGAGAGATTGAGTCAAGTTTGACTTGACTAGAGAGGAAGAGGTAGAATCAAGTTTGACTTAACTCTTTGCCACATCATGAGTGAGGTGGCGAGATGTGGACCAATGGTGTTGCTCCACATCATCATGGTTTGCCACCTCATGGAGGTTACAAGCCTCCATTGCATTTAATGTGGCCGGCCACATTAAATGAGTGTAGGTTACTCATTTGCCACATCATTAGTGAGGTGGCAAGAGGTGGACCAATGGTAATGGTCCACATCTTCATGGTGTGCCACCTCATGGGAGTTACAAGACACCTCTTAATGGCCTCCACTTAATTGTAATTAAGTGGAAATGGGGGTTACACAACCAAATGTGGCCGACCACTTTAGTGAGGGGAAGAAAATGAATTTTTGATTCAACTCCTCATTTACTCCTTTCTTCTTCCTCAAGCTCTCCCTCTCCCTCTCCTCTTTGCTTGGCCGAATCTCACCAAGGTGCTAGCACACCTTTTGTGTGAGGTTTCTCCACCTACGTGTCCATGTGGATACTTCTAGAGGACCGACGCTTGACGGTTTTGAGATCCGGCAACTCCTTGGAAGAGCGCGAACGCGAAAGGGCACGCAAAAAGGGTAAAGTTCTCAACACATAGATCTAGGAGTAGATCTAAAGATTTTGAAACTCGTATTTGTATTTCGTTCGGTTTTCCTTGCACGGATCTACGGCTTTGGGTGATTCGGGGTTTTCGCGATGCGAAAAGCGGTTTTCGCGGCCTGAAAAAAACCCAACAATATGTCCATAACCAAATCCATGCATTCTACTACTAACCAAAGGCACAGTTGGACACATTCTAGATGTTGGCCATGGGTCATTCATGTTAGTTAGAGCCCTAGAGCCAATCATTTGATGATTCTATGGACTCATTGTATCATATTCTTGTATATTAATAAAGGCATTTGTTTGGTTATTATACTTATTTATTAGTGCCAAATAGACTAAGTATAATAGCGTCCTTGAGTAGAAGGTTCATACCTATATCAATCGATTAGTTGAATCGATAGTGAGATGATATAGGGAACACTACTCTAAATCATTCCTAGTCAAGTATTAACATTCAGGGACAATGTTAATACAATAAGACTAGCATGTAGGTCAGCTCGATGACTTGATCTCACAAGTCATGGATATAGAGATATCAAGCTGACACATGGGTATGCATTAGAGAATGTATACTGAATGACCCGCCATGAGAAAGTATCATGGATCGTTATATGAGTGTCATATACTTTCTCATGTGGCTATTAGTATGACTATTAGTCCTTTGACCTGAAGTCACCATGGATCCCTACATAAGGAGTTATGTACTTTGGTTTCGTCAAACGTCACCCGTAACAGGGTGGACTATAAAGGCGATTACTGGGTATGTAACAAATTATGCAGAGGGATGTGAGTGATGTAGATGGGATCTATCCCTCCCATATGACGGGAGCGACATCAATATTCTTGATAGAGTTAGACCACGAAGTGCATGGCCATGCCCAAATGAGTCAACATGAGATGTTGAGCTCATTTGATTGAGTGAGTCTACTTGGAGTTCAAGATTTAGATTGATTAGAGGATGACACGGTCTATGCCTCACATTGATTAATCTAGATGTCTAGGATAGAAGGACAATGTTACATATTGTGAGGAGTCACAATTAGTAGTCAAAAGGTGATGTCGGATCTCGACATTCTTGTAACTTGGGTAGTAATGATGTGTTGCTAGATGCCGCTCATTACTTATGCTCCTAAATGGGTTTAGGGCATTGCCAACGTTACAAGAACCTATAGGGTCACACACTTAGGACAATTAGATGGAGATTAGGTTCATATGATGAACCAAGAGGATTAGATTCATTTGATGAATCAAATTGGATTAAGAGTAATCCTAATTGGGCTAACTTGAGTTTGACTCAAGTTGATTCATGTGTTCGATGAGTCTAATTTAGATTTTGACTCATTGAATCAATTTAATTAAATGAATTAGATTCATTATATTAAGTTGGCTTGAATCAAATGGTTAGATTAGATCAACCATGGAAGAGATTGGGTCAAGTTTGACTTGACTTAAGAAGGAAGACCAAAGGTTAATTTTGACTTGACCTTTTGCCACCTCATTGGTGAGTTGGCATTAGGTGGACCAATGATGATACTCCACATCATCATGAGTGTCACCTCATGGAAGTTACAAAGTCATTCTCTTTAATGGCTTCATATTAATTGCAATTAATGCAATTAATTTGGGAGTTTTCACCATTGAGAGTGGCCGGCCACTTTGGGTTTGAATGGGAATTCATTTTTCCATTCAAGTGGTGTATCTTCTTCTTCTTCCTCTTGAAGCTCTTCCTCTCCCTCTCCTCCTTGCTTGGCCGAATCTCACCAAGGTGCTAGCACACCTTTGTGTGAGATTTTCTCCACCTACGTGTCCGTGTGGATACTTCTAGAGGGCCGACGCTTGACGGTCTAGAGATCCGGCAACTCCTTGGACGAGCGGGAACGCGAAAGGGCACGCTTCAAGGTATATTCTTAACACATAGATCTAGGAGTAGATCTAGATATTTTTGAAACTCGTACTCGTAATTTTCGTTTGGTTTTCCTTGCACGGATCCGTTGGTCTTGGGTGATTCGGGGTTTCCGCGATGCGAAAAGCGGTTTTCGCGGCCCGAAGAACCCAACAGTGGTATCAGAGCCACGTGCAAGGCTTGTACGAGTTTGTTTTTGGTTTTATGAAAACTAAAGTTTCTGTAATTTTCTGTAAAATTATGATTTTCGAGTTTTTATGGGTAATTTTTCCGTAGAAGCGAAGCACAAGTGTCTCGGCACTTGTAGGCTTCGGCTACCGGAAAGATTTTTCCAAAACGGCTTCGTTTCGCCCCAAAATTTTTTGGGACAGCGGGCTTGGGTGCCATTAGATCGCTTAGGAGCAACTCGCGATGGTTAGATCGCGGGTAGGGGTACTGCCCCTAACCCCGCAAGGGGATTTGCACCGCGGTTGCACCCGAAATCGCTAAAAACGAACCCGCCGGGAAGATTTTTCCGAAACGGCAATGTCTCGGCCCAAATCATTTTGGGACAGCGGGTTTAGGCACTGTTGGATCGCAAAGGAACCCTCGCAATGGTTAGATCGCGGGTAGGGGCGCTGCCCCTGGCCCCGCAAGGGGATCCGTTCCGCGATTGCGCCCGAAACCGCTAAACGGGTCCGCCGGGAAACTTTACTCGTAAAATTGTAAAAATTAATTTTAAAATTACAGAAAATTATAAAAAAATATATAATTTTGAATTATATATTAATTTTGTGATAATCATGGCCCAAAAACCCAATATGATTGGATTGTGTTGTAATTCATAATACGGCCTGCGTGCCGTTATGTGTTTGCGAGTGTTGTTTTATATTCGCGACCTGCGCGTCGTGCCTTCTCTTATATTCTTGTTGTAAATTAGATTTAGACTTGAATGTAACTCGAGTTTCAAATTGTAATGTACAAATTGGAGCGGTGGAGGGTCCACACGAGACGGAGTTCCGAGGCGGGCACGAGCAACACAAGGTGGTCAATGGGAGGAGCTTGGAGAAGCTGTTGACCCTAGGTTGACCAATCGATCTTCTCATTGGCTTGAGAAGATTGTAGTAGGGCCATGACTAAATCACAAATAGATTAATTAATTGCTTGTGTATGTGATGCATATTTAATAAGTAGTTAATTAATTAGTGCCTTACGATTAGATTAGATCTAAGTCGTGCACATGATGCACCCTTGCGATTAGATTAGATCTAAGTCGTGCACAAGATGCATCCTTTTCGATTAGATTAGATCTCAATATACTCAACTCTAATGCCTAACCGTGCCGTGATACCTATCACTACCTCGATCACATGTATTGTTGAATCTGCCAAAGCAGAGCAATACATATTATCTTAGTAGGGTACGGAGGGACAATCTTGGTCCCGCCTATCAACGCATGGGTGAATACAAACTCAATTAGATTGAGTATTCCTAGTTACTCGGTTGGATCGAGTCAACTATAGGCATTCTTCCAACGATTGGAAAAGATAGGTCAAAATCACATTTATATTAACTCTCGGGCGTATTAGTCAAAGCTAACTCGAGTTTTAATATAAATGCAGATATTGATTTTATAAACAAGAGTTGCATAGAGATGTAATTGGTAATCGTTACCTACCGATCATACTAAACCTTGGGCATATTAGCCAAAGCTAACTCAAGGGTTAGTATGATGTGGATCTTGTCCAACATGAATTATAGTATTCAGTGGGAGCATCATTTAGTTAAAGACCTAATTAAATGATTTTAAAATAATATGATATTTATTTCTGCAAATTTTCTGTTGTAGATAACCATGACGTCGAACACGAATTCCTTCTCCCTGCGATCTGTCCTTGAGAAGGACAAGCTCAACGGAGCGAATTTCCTGGACTGGTGTAGGAACTTGAGAATAGTTCTCACCCAGGAACGTAAACTGTACGTTCTGGAGCAGCCCATTCCGGAGGCTCCTCTTGCCAATGCCCCGCGAGCAGACAAAGATGCTTACAAGAAGCATCAAGACGACGCATTAGATGTGTCCTGTCTAATGCTCGCGACCATGAACTCTGAGCTTCAGAAGCAACACGAGTTGATGGGCGCTTACGATATGGTTGAGAATCTTAGGGACAAGCGAGGCATGAGAGATTTGAGATCTCTAAGGCACTGTTTCAGTGCAAGATGTCAGACGGGGCTCCTGTAGGTCCTTATGTACTCAAGATGATTGGGTACATAGAGAACCTACAAAGACTGGGGTTCCCACTTGGCCAAGAGCTGGCCACTGACTTGATCTTGCAGTCCTTGCCGGATAGCTATAGTCAATTCGTTCTCAACTATAACATGAACGAGATTGACAAACCACTGCCCGAGCTACTTAGTATGTTACGAAAAGCTGAGATTAACCTTAAGAAGGTTAAGCCCATTCTGATGGTCCAGAAGCACAAGGGCAAGGGCAAGCCCAAAGGTAAGGGAAAGTCCCAAACCAAGGGCAAAGGCAAGGAAGCCTAAAGGAGGGTCGCCAAGGATGCTACCTACTTCCACTGGCACTGGAAGAGAAACCGCAAGGTATACTTGGAGGATCTTAAGAAGAAGCGAAGTGAGACTTCCTCATGTATATATGTTATAGAAGTCAATCTATCTATTTCTACATCATGGGTATTAGATCGGATGTGCTTCTCACATTTGTACCGATGTGCAGGCTAGCAGAGCATTGACAAAGGGCGAGGTGGACCTACGAGTAGGCAATGGAGCACGGGTTGCTGCTGTTGCTGTAGGAACTTATCAGCTATCTCTGCCCTCTGGGCTTGTACTAAATTTAGATGATTATTGTTATGTGTCTGCTCTTACTCAGAACATAGTTTCAGTTTCTTGTTTAGACAAGAAAGGATACTCTTTTATAATAAAAGACAAATGTTGTTCTGTTTATTTAAAAGATATGTTCTATTGTAGTGCACCACTAATAAACGGACTCTATATTCTAGACCTTGAGAGCCCTATCTATAACATTAGTACCAAGAGGTTCAAGTCAAATGACAAGAACCAAACTTATCTCTAGCACTGTCGCTTAGGTCATATAAATAACAAGCGCTTATCCCAGCTCCATAAGGATGGTTTGCTGAACTCATTTGATTTTGAATCATATGAGATATGCGAGTCATGCCTACGAGGCAAGATGACCAAGACTCCCTTTAGTGGGCACAGCGAGAGAGCGACTGATTTGTCAGGACTCATACATAGTGATGTATGTGGCCCTTTCAATGTCGCTGCTAGAGGCAGTTATAGATACTTCATCACATTTACTGATGACTTCAGTAGATATGGTTATGTGTACTTGATGACACATAAGTCCGAATCCTTTGAAAAGTTCAAAGAATTCAAGAATGAAGTACAGAACCAGCTTGGCAAGAGTATTAAAATACTTCGATCAGATCGAGGTGGTGAATACTTAAGCCATGAGTTCCGTGACTACTTAGCTGAGTGTGGGATTTTATCTCAACTCACTCCTCTTGGAACACCACAATGGAATGGTGTATCCTAAAGGAGGAATCGTACCTTATTAGATATGGTACGATCTATAATGAGTCACAAAGATCTTCCGACATATCTATGGGGATATGCTCTAGACACGGCAGCTTTCATTCTCAACCGAGTTCCATCCAAGGTCGTGATAAAGACACCATATAAGATATGGACTGGGAGAGATGCCCAGGTGTCTTTTATGAGGATTTAGGGCTGTGAGGCTTACGTACGACGTCAAGTCTCAGACAAATTAAGACTCAAATCCGACAAGTGCTATTTCATCGGATATCCCAAGGAAACTAAGGGATATTACTTCTACATTCCCAGTCAGCACAAGGTAGTTGTGGCAAAGACTGGGGTCTTTCTAGAAAAGGGACTTTGTTTCTAGAAAGACTAGGTATGCTCGATCTTGAAGAAGTTCAAGATGCGAACAATAGCACTGAAGCCTCGATGGAAGTTGAACTGGAACCACAAAATATTGTGGATGATGTTGTTCCACAAGGAGTTGAGGAACAACAACCAGTTCAAGTAGATATACCTCTTCGCAGATCTGATAGGGTACGTCGTCAGCCTGAGAGATACTCATTTCTCTTGTCTGACCATGATGACATTGTGCTCATAGAGGATGAGCCTACCACCTATCAGGAAGCTGTGATGAGACCAGATTCCGAGAAATGGCTAGAAGCCATGAGATCCGAAATGGATTCCATGTACACCAACCAAGTATGGACTTTGGTTGATCCACCTGAAGGGGTAAAACCCATTGGGTGTAAGTGGGTCTTTAAGAGAAAGACTGACATGGATGGACTTATCTATAAGGGTCGCTTGGTAGCTAAAGGTTTCAAGCAGATTCATGGTATTGACTATGATGAAACTTTTTCTCCAGTAGCGATGTTTAAGTCTATTCGGATCATGCTTGCTATTGCAGCCTACCATGACTATGAGATATGGCAGATGGATGTCAAAACCGCGTTTCTGAATGGAAACCTACTCGAGGATGTGTACATGACACAACCTGAGGGTTTTGTAGATCCACAGCATACTAGCAGAGTATGCAAGCTGCATAGGTCCATTTATGGACTAAAGCAAGCTTCTCGGAGCTGGAATCTTCGATTCGATGATGCAATCAAACAGTTTGGTTTCATCAAGAACGAAGATGAACCTTGTGTCTACAAGAAGGTTGTAGGAGACATAGTTGTCTTCCTCATATTGTATGTGGATGACATACTACTCATTGGGAAGGACATCCCTATACTTCAGTCTGTCAAGACTTGGCTAGGGAGTTGCTATTCAATGAAGGACTTAAGTGAGGCATCCCGCATTCTAGGGATACAGATCTATAGAGATAGATCTAAGAGATTGCTTGGCCTAAGTCAGAGTACATATATTGACAAGGTACTCCTTCGGTTTGCCATGCAGAACTCCAAGAAGGGATTTCTGCCGATGTCACATGGCGTGAGTCTTTCGAAGACTCAAAGTCCCTCTTCTAGAGAGGAGAGAGACCGCATGGATCAGATCCCTTATGCCTCAGCCATAGGATCGATCATGTACGCCATGCTATGTACTCGACCTGATGTCTCGTATGCTTTGAGCATGAGGAGCAGATACTAGTCAGATCCAGGTGAAAGTCACTGGATAGCGGTCAAGAATATTCTTAAGTACTTAAGAAGGACTAAAGAATATTTCTTGATATATGGAGGCAATGATGAGCTAGCTATAAAGGGTTACAGTGATGCTAGCTTCTAGACCGACCAGGATGACTATAGATCGCAGTCGGGGTTTGTATTTTGCATTAATGGTCATGGAAGAGTTCGGGATCGATGGCGATTCTACAAGAGTACATTCTCGCATCGGGCGAAAGGAGGTCGTTGGATACGCAAGTTCATCACTGAACTTGGGGTGGTTCCCAGCATTGCTGACCCCATTGCGCTCTATTGTGACAACAATGGAGCTATAGCACAGGCGAAGGAACCTCGCTCACACCAGCGGACCAAGCATATACTACGGCGCTTCCATCTCATATGAGAGATTATCGATAAAGGAGATGTGAAGATTTGCAGAGTACCTACAGAGGCTAACATCGCAGATCCCTTGACCAAGGCTTTGGCACAGAGGAAGCATGATGGTCACACTAGGTCATTAGGCCTTAGAGCCTATACTGATTGGAACTAGTGCTAGTGGGAGATTGTTAGTTAGAGCCCTAGAGCCAATCATTTGATGATTCTATGGACTCATTGTATCATATTCTTGTATATTAATAAAGGCATTTGTTTGGTTATTATACTTATTTATTAGTGCCAAATAGACTAAGCATAATAGCATCTTTGAGTAGAAGGTTCATACCTATATCAATCGATTAGTTGAATCGATAGTGAGATGATATAGGGAACACTACTCTAAATCATTCATAGTCGAGTATTAACATTCAGGGACAATGTTAATACAATAAGACTAGCATGTAGGTCAGCTCGATGACTTGATCTCACAAGTCATGGATATAGAGATATCAAGCTGACACATGGGTATGCATTAGAGAATGTATACTGAATGACCCGCCATGAGAAAGTATCATGGATCGTTATATGAGTGTCATATACTTTCTCATGTGGTTATTAGTATGACTATTAGTCCTTTGACCTGAAGTCACCATGGATCCCTACATAAGGAGTTATGTACTTTGGTTTCGTCAAACGTCACCCGTAACAGGGTAGACTATAAAGGCAATTACTGGGTATGTAACAAATTATGCAGAGGGATGTGAGTGATGTAGATGGGATCTATCCCTCCCATATGACGGGAGCGACATCAATATTCTTGATAGAGTTAGACCACGAAGTGCATGGCCATGCCCAAATGAGTCAACATGAGATGTTGAGCTCATTTGATTGAGTGAGTCTACTTGGAGTTCAAGATTTAGATTGATTAGAGGATGACACGGTCTATGCCTCACATTGATTAATCTAGATGTCTAGGATAGAAGGACAATGTTACATATTGTGAGGAGTCACAATTAGTAGTCACAAGGTGATGTCGGATCTCGACATTCTTGTAACTTGGGTAGTAATGATGTGTTGCTAGATGCCGCTCATTACTTATGCTCCTAAATGGGTTTAGGGCATTGCCAACGTTACAAGAACCTATAGGGTAACACACTTAGGACAATTAGATGGAGATTTGGTTCATATGATGAACCAAGAGGATTAGATTCATTTGATGAATCAAATTGGATTAAGAGTAATCCTAATTGGGCTAACTTGAGTTCGACTCAAGTTGATTCATGTGTTCGATGAGTCTAATTTAGATTTTGACTCATTGAATCAATTTAATTAAATGAATTAGATTCATTATATTAAGTTGGCTTGAATCAAATGGTTAGATTAGATCAACCATAGAAGAGATTGGGTCAAGTTTGACTTGACTTAAGAAGGAAGACCAAAGGTTAATTTTGACTTGACCTTTTGTCACCTCATTGGTGAGTTGCCATTAGGTGGACCAATGATGATACTCCACATCATCATGGGTGCCACCTCATGGAAGTTACAAAGCCATTCTCTTTAATGACTTCATATTAATTGCTATTAATGCAATTAATTTGGGAGTTTTCACCATTGAGAGTGGCCGACCACTTTGGGTTTGAATGGGAATTCATTTTTCCATTCAAGTGGTGTATCTTCTTCTTCTTCCTCTTGAAGCTCTTCCTCTCCCTCTCCTCCTTGCTTGGCCGAATCTCACCAAGGTGCTAGCACACCTTTGTGTGAGGTTTTCTCCACCTACGTGTCCGTGTGGATACTTCTAGAGGACCGACGCTTGACGGTCTAGAGATCCGGCAACTCCTTGGACAAGCGGGAACGCGAAAGGGCACGCTTCAAGGTATATTCTTAACACATAGATCTAGGAGTAGATCTATATATTTTTGAAACTCGTACTCATAATTTTCGTTTGGTTTTCCTTGCACGGATCCGTTGGCCTTGGGTGATTCGGGGTTTCCATGACGCGAAAAGCGATTTTCACGGCCCGAAGAACCCAACAATTCATTCCCTAGGAAATATATGAATAAGCAGTAAATGCCACGGATACAAGCATTTGTAATGTAATTGTTAACCTTGGCCATTAAAGAAAAAAATATATATTATTAGAACTCCTAACCATTCCTTAACTAGAATTAAATCTAGTTTATATACGAAATCACCTCCACAATTTACCCAAATCCACAAATCACAGCAAACAGCTAAATAACCAAAAAAAACCAAAAAGATGGTTTCCCTTCTACAAAATAGATTCCAATTTCTTACACATCCCCTCCTCAACAAATTAGAATAACCTATTAATTAACTCTGCAACAACCCCCACAACTAAACAAAAACTCACCTCAATTGATTCTTGAATCTGGTCGAAATAGAGTTGTTGGTCGGAGCAATGATGTTGGAGGGATTTTGGCCGGACGGATCTATAATAAACGATGACACAACCAAACTCAACATCCCAAACAACATATACAATCAAGTCCACACAAATCTAGCACTAAAAATAACTTACCCTCGATCCATATCTGATATCTCTCTCGGAGGGCTCGAGAGGTTATTGTGGCTGTGAGCTGGGACAGAGGAATAGAGTAATGCCAACACTAGAGTAAAGAACGGTTAGAGCAAACCTGGTTCGATCATCGAAGCTGCGATGTGTAGAGAGGCACCGCAGGAGGTTAGATCTAGGGTTCAAACCCCTCTTAATCAGAGATCCACCAATGCGAGGTCGGCGACTCTAGGAGAAGAGAAATCTCCGGATGGACTCCAGTGATCAGTGGAGAAGAGCCTTAGCCGGCGGTGGACGCTTGGTGCTAGCGCGATCGATTTCCTCGTGGCTCCAGCGTCGGGGAAGAGTTAGGGCTCGGCGACGGCAGCTATGGCATTGATCGGAGCTAGGCACGACTCAATGAGGCTTTAGCCGGCGTCGAGTAACTCTTGGCTGATGGTTATGTATGCGGGGAGAAGAAGTATCGCGGCGTCGACAGGCGGCAAGGATCAACGTCGGGTTGGGAAGGAGGGGAAAGGGGAATCGGCAGTGGTGACCTAGCCTCACACGAAGGGGGTGGTGGCGCCAAGGCGATCGACGATCAAGGCTGTGCGGCGATCGGCGATCAAGGCTGCGCGACACTCGGGCGAGAGGGTGAGGGCAGCGCGAAATTAGGGAAAAGGAAACTCGGGAAGGAAATGAAAAGGGCACGATACAATTATTATATACTTAGGTTTTAAATTGATTAAACCCTAAGTTAGCTTCTCTATCAACTCCCATTTAGAGGTTATTCCAAACAGATTTTTTTCCCCAAATCTATAATTGATCCCCTTAAAATACGCCAAACGAGCTCTGAAAAATTTTCAGAAAATTCCTAAAATTCCTGAAAATTCAATAAAATTATCTGTCAAATAATCTTATTATTTAATCATTATTTGGGTGTCGTATTTTACAGATCTCCTCTGTTTGATCTTCAAATCAAGTCAGATTCAATCCAATCAGACCGAAATTCATGACTCTTTGAATTTCCTACAAAATCACATAAAAAGATGAGATTAAATTCCATAATTTATAGGAAATTTATAATTAAGTCCAAAAATAGATCATAACCACACAACATAATATAAACACAAAGTTAAATATGCAATAAGGTAAAAAAAAATACTAAGTCTAAAAGCCAAAATAATGTATCAAAATGCTAATTATCAAGACACACGATGATATGAAGGTCATCCAATATATGGCCAGCAAACGATTGCAAGTAAAGCAAGCAGATTTTGAAATTAGATAAACAACAATTGCCATCTAAGCTGCATACGATGACATGAGAAATAAGTTGTCCCTGGATTCTTATAGATGAGACAACGAAATGGTCTTAAAAAATCGTTGTCTTTGGCATACATAAGATAATGATTTTTTTAAAACCATTCTTTAAAAAAAAAGGCCAACAATAGTAGTTTTCAATAAAACCATTGTTAAATGAAATAGGACAACAATTTTTTGAAAAACTATTGTCTATTGAGTGTGGTTGAATCTCAAATTTCTTATCAATGCACGACATTTTACGAGCAAAGCAGCAAGAGCAACGAGGAGCGTCTTTCATAGAGGAGTCGCGAAGGAGGAGTCGGAGCTAGGTTTTTGCTCGTGGAAGAGTCCCGGAGAAATGGGTTTTAGGTTTTTGTTCGTGAGTTTTTTTTTCGTGAAGTTAAAAAAAAAACTATTATTTTTTTGGGATTCAACAACATTCAATAGACAACAGTTTAATAAAACTGTTGTATATTATCATGTAAGCAACGCTAAAAGACAACAGTTTTTTAAAACCGTTGTCTTTGACATACATTAGACAATAATTTTTTAAAACCCGTTGTCATTTTAAAAAAAATTATGGTGAACAACAACGATTTTCAATAAAACCATTGTTAAATGGCAAAAAGACAACAGTTTCTCGAAACTGTTGTCTATTAGGTGTAGTTAAATCTAAAATTTCTTGTAGTGTTCACAAGTCACAAAATGAGGGGTTCAAACAGTTGGAGGCAAAGATTGATAGCATAGTTTCAAAATGGTTCAAACAAGACCTTCCTCCTACACAGACAAAGTTTAGTGAACAGTGTAATGATATTAAGTTGAGAGGTGGCAAGAATCATGAAGAACTTCTGAAGAATGATTTGTTTAGAATTGAGGAAAAGAACAATAGAAGACCACAAAAAATCAGTTCCATTACTCCAGAAAGTGTCCAAAGGCCACAAGTACCTTTCCCTCAGAGGTTGATCACACCATCACTAGACAAATGAGTTAAACCTCAGCCACAAGCTCAACCATTCCCAAAACCTTTACTAAGGCTTCCTTTTCCACAAAGGCTAGTGGGGGCTAACAAAGATAAATATCTTGGCAAATTATGTGATCCAAATACGGTTGAGTGTAGATTTCATGATGTATATAATGATGAAGACTCTTCAGATGAGGATTGTGATGATAATGCAGTGGATAACAAGTTTTTAGATCTACCTCCAAGTTTTACAGGATGCTATAGTGAAATTAAATTTTCAGATGATGAATGTGATGTGGTAAATTAACTTAAAACTGTAAGTGAACTTATTGATCCTCCTGCTGAAGATTTTGATGTTGGAATATTCTTCACAATATGTAGAGATGATATTGATATGGAAGGAAGTGTAGGGAGATGTGGTATGGAAGCAACATCTCAAGAATCACCTCCTTTGTCTACACAACCTTCTGAGATTATGAGAGTTGCAAGGATTGAACACGTTGTGGACCAATGTGTAGGGACTCATGTAGATATGGATGAGTCTCAAGAATCACCACCTTTGGTAGCACCAACACCTGAGCCAAAGCCAAAACTATTATTTGATTCAAATGAAGTCACATCCGCTGGTTTGGAACTTTCAGGTACCTTTCGGCAATGCAAGGTTAGTACTTCCTGTGTACCTATGCTTGATTTTGTTGAATGTGATTCCATTACTCATAACTACTTTACTAAACTTGATATGGTTTTGGTTCTTACTTAGTTAACTTGTATATGAGAGGTATGTTTTTCTTTTGAGTGTGCAGATTTTCATGGGGCCTATAATTGGAAGCTCAATCTGAACCATCTTCGACCACCTGAAAGAACTTCAAAGAAGACAAGGATGGAGAGAGCGATACTTCACTTTTTAACTTCTATATTGAAAGCTCCCTCCATAATAAGAGCCCTTGGTAGGAGGGTGTTGAAATATCTTACCCCTTCAAGAGTGAGATTTAGATGAATCCAATGAGGTAGTCGAGCTAATGACCTTAAACAAGTGCTTCGTGGGAGGCAACCCAAGTTCAATCTTGTTTTCATTTTAGTTTTAGTTTCCTTCAAGTTTTTTTAGTTTCTTTATTAATAATAAAATCATATTCTCTACTTAATTTTTCTTGTCTGTCTTATTTTTGTAGATTTTAAAGTTGTGGAGGAATGTGAGTATCGGATAGAGGAGTATCTTCAAGCACATGAATGTCAACCATTTGGAGCTCATCACTTAATAACTTCTCTAAATTTCATAAAACCTCCTCCATATATCATTTCAAGTTTTCATTGGGATAGTGAAAAGTTTAAGTCTGGGGAAATGCATTAGATGCATTTGGTTTAGTTTAGTTTTTGCTTATTTCATTTTGCATAATAAATTTTTCCTAGTTGCATCATTCATCACATCATGATTATTTGTTTACTAATGTAAAATGCTAGTACATTTCATCTAGATATTTATATTGTGTGATTTGGTATGCTAGTATCTCTATTGATCTATATTTTCCTATCCATAGTAGCATGAAGTGAGCATTGTTATTACTAAAAGAATTTAAATATTGGCCTAGTTTTAGGATCTCTTCACATTATGCTTGACTTTGATGGTAGATATTTTTGAAAATAGTCATGATTCATATAACCAGACTAGTACTCTTGCTTCTATGGTGACCTCTCAATTATATTTTGGTTACTGGATAAACTCAGATCATATAAGCTCATTTGAAAAAATCAATCCCTAAAAAAAATGATGAATGAAGGTTTTTTCAAGTTTGATACTTTACAAACATTCAAAGAAAGAAAAAAATAAGGGATAAAAAAATAGTTATCGTGAGTGGAAACTAGTAATTCACCCCTTTGAGACCTAGTTAGGTTACTAGGAAAATGAATGCTATGTTTCTCTTGATACTGAGTATTCCTTTGAGACCTTGTGTAGACGATGCATAGCATTTTTGTGAGGAACGAACCTTGCGTGTAGCAGGTAAGTGTCTATCGCCGGAAGTATGAGGAACACAGTTAAATGAAAAATTGACTAGGCCTATAGATTGACACTTGAGAAAGTTAAGCCACTTATCACACTAAGTACGGAGAACTTCTACTTAGGTCACACTCAAATAATTTTTGTATCATGCTCATCAATGAAACTATATGATAGGTTTATATTGATTCATTAGGGATTATTACATACCATCTACTCACATAAATATAGATTGCGGGTTTTGCTTGAGGACAAGCAAAGGTTTAAGTCTAGGAGTGTGATGTGCGTAGATTATATACACTTTTAATCAAGTTTTGACGCATATCTACTTGTATTTCATTAGTATAATCTATGTTTATTACACCCTATTTCATTATAATGTCATACTTTGATTATATTCTGTTTGAAGATCTGCTCTTTGCTTGTTTTGATTGATAGGATGTGATTTGGAGCAAAAAATGGAGCTTAAATGAAGTTTAGAGCTTCCAAAGTGTCTGGGCGGTATGAAACTCACACGGGCATGCAAAAACTAAGTTTTCCCATGTTCTGGCTGTGTGGAAACCACACGGCCATGTGGAGGTTGTGTGGGGGTCGTGTGGAGGCCGTGTGGAATCCACACGGTCGTGTGGAATTTTCAACACTGCAGACTAAAACTAAAATGGCCATAACTTTGTGCTCGGTTGGAGTTATGAGATCTTATTTATAGAAAAATGTAGATAACTTCAAGATCTATAACTTTGCTGAAGACTTCAATCAGAGAAAACCACATCATGATGGTCTAAAAGATATTGTAATGAGACATAGCTATGTGGAGCCATGCCAAGGGTCATGCAAGGGGTGTGTGAGATCCACACAGTCGTGCAACACTTCCAAAGAGTAAGCAGTGGTTGGTTGTGTGAGCCACACTGCCGTGCAGCATTTCCAAAGGTCAAAAAGAGCTAGGTCGTGTGAGTCACACGGTTGTGTAGCCCATCTAGAACTAAAGCAGAATATGGCCGTGTAAGCCACACGGTCATGTCACCCTGGTCGAGAGCAAGAAGAAGGAGGCCGTGTGGAGGCCACACGGGCGTGTCACGAGCCTTGTGGTGCCACTACCCTGCTCTATAAAAGGGGGTTTTCTCCCCTTTTCACTCATCTTTGGCTTGGGGCTCTTCCCCATTGCTTAGGGAAGGGTTCTCCCCTTTGGGAGAACTATAGAAGCGTCATCTTCGCCGATCTGTCCACTTCCATAGCAAGGGAACGCCTCCAAGGATGCTACGCTTCAAGGATAAGCACTCTCCTCTCTCTACTTCTTTGTATTGGGTTGTAGTTTGCTTCTTTATTCGTCTTTGGTTGTATTTCCTTTGCTATGGAGTAGATCTATAGATCTAGGATGTAGGAAGTAGCTATGATATGATTATGGATGTATGAACTATGTATTTGGATATTTCCTTATTCAATGAAGTGTTATGTCATGTTCTCTTTGTGTTGTGCCTTCTATGTGTTTGATGAAGTGTGTGAATGGTGCAAACATGTAGATGTAGATTGATTGTGGATCCCGTAGAGGGATCCCCTAGATCGTATGACCGAGGGGCATCAGTGGCAAGCTGCCCCGCTAACAGACGTCTAGAGGGTTACCTTGAAAGAAGAAGCAATTCTCTACAAGGAAGTAGGTAGTCGTAGTCAATTATAATCCTCATCTATATGTTTATTAAGTAGTTCATGTGTTCCTATGTTGTATGACTGAGGGGCATCAGTGATAGGCTGTCCCGCTAACGGACTTCATAGGAATCATTATATTTAATTGCAAGGGATGTTGATCTAACTACCTTGCCAGTTGTCCACTGCAGGGGAGAGCCGGTAAATTTCTACATATGCATAAGAATGGAGGTTAGGAGATGAATAATGCATAGGGTCATTAACTAGCAGTATAGTGAAACCGAAATCCTAGTATATATCCATCCCCAAACCCAACTCTCCCTCTTTCTCTACTCTTTACATTCTCTCTTTCCTTCACTCTCTCTTTTCTAATTAACCTTCGATTGTCTAGATAGCTCACTGTGCAAAGTTAACTAGTGCTTAATCAACAGTCCCTATGGGATCAATAATCTTTTGTATTACTGACGACGTAACCGTGCACTTGCGGTTCGTAACAGTTGTCATGTGGAAGGCGCCTTCTATGGATGGAAGGTGCCTTCGATGAATAGTGTGAAGGTGCCTTCCAAGTGATCATTTGGGAAGATAAACTTTATCTTCACACGGATGGAACTTGCCATGCTGGAGGTGTCGTCCACCCTATTGAAGGTATCTTCCAGCCTCGAATAAGATTTTCCAGAGGCTATAAAAAGACCCCTGAACCTAGAAAAAATACAACAACTGAACTACAAGCCTTGTATTCACTTCCTAGTCATTCTGTGAGCTGTAACGTCTGTAAGAGGCTACTCTGCATTTAACAAAAGAATTTTTCTAGTGGAGCTTTCTTCAATGCCTTGGATTAACAACGTCCTAGGTTGTAGCCAAGTAAATAGATTATCCTCTTACTTTTTGTTTAGTTTTATTATTCTATTTAGTATACTTGTGCTACTAACTAGAGTTGAAAGAATGAGAAAAGTTTGCTTTATTTTTAACAGACAATCCCCCCCCCCCCCCCCCCCCGACTTACCGACCCCGTTGCACCAACATAAAGTTGTGGGATAAATGTTTGACGAAATGCAGCCACTTCAACACACTCCAGGTGTTCAGGGATGGTTCTTGGGACCCGAAGAGGCCCTATATTAAGGTCTTCGAGCAGCAACTTCAAGTCATCAATTACTCTGACTTTAGTTCTCACACGCTGCTCTAAGAAGCTCTCCACGACACCAAAAATCTGCTCCGATAATTGATACTAAAGCTTAGACTTTACTTGTTGTCGGTACATTTTAGTTTATTACATTGTACTAAAATTCTTGTAATATTTTTGAGCTTATAATGAGTATCCAATGAAAGCCTTTAGCGAGTGCGGGTCTTGGAGTAGAAGTCGCCGAAGGCTCCGAACCAAGTAAAACTACTTGTGTTATCACTTCTTCTTTCATTCATTTATTTTCCACTACATATTCTTGTGATTTTAGAACAAGCGATGAACACTATTCACCTCCTAGTGTCTTTTCGATCCTACAAGTGGTATCAAAGAAGGTTCACTATGAATTAGTGCAACCACCAATCGAATAGGGTTTTTTTTTTTTTGCCTCTTTTCTTCATTTTTTTTGTTAAATCAAAATATATATTGTTTTTGAGTAAAAAATATTCTTACGTCTTTTTTCAGATTTTTAATGTTAGTCAAAATTGGTGCAATATCTCTTCTGACAATATTTTACCCCAAGACCTAGTCTTGAAATCTCTCTTTGAAATTGTATTGTGTAAGAAAAATGGAGCACAAAGAGACACTCGAGCGAAATGTCAATAAACCGCCTCCATACGAGACATACAAGATGAATGAATTCAATGTATGAATGATGCAAATAGAAAACTTTGTCCTGATGAATGACTTCGATGGTGGCATGGCGTTGAAGCAAGCTTCTCAGAATTTAGAAGCAAACCAAAAGGTAATAAAATTAATTTCAAATTCATTGCCTAACAAAGTTACATGTATGATAGGAAAGGTCAAAGATGTCCATGAGTTTTGGACCCTCTTGACCAAACTTTATACGAAGCCATTGAAGCTAGAGAAATAAGACAAAAATAAATCCAGGATCGAGTCCAATCCAAAAGAAAAGTCTATAGAATTAAGGGTTGTGATTCCAATTAGTACATTTTATTACGAAAATGCCCCTATGAATGATACATTAGAGAATAATTTGGACAATAAATTAGATAATATTTTGCATGATAAATTATAGTTGAAAATTTTGAATAATTATGATAATTCCAAACTTAATAAAAAATCAGACTTAATGAAAAAAAAATTCAAATTCAATTAATTTAGAAAAATTAAATTTTAATTAATTAATTAATTAATTAATTAATGAAAATCTTTAAAATGACAAAGTCAATATAGGTAAAATTAATAAAAACTTAAATATTAAAGATAATATGTTAAACAAAGATAATTTAATAAATTCAAAATTAAAAACTAATAATTTATATCTTACAGATAATTCTATAGATAAAATTAATTTAATAATTTCAACTAAATTAACCAATAATATAAACTTAAAAGATAAAGAAAGTATAAATATAAGGTTGAATTTCAATACTAGGATAAAATCGAGACTAAATCATACAAATTAAATAATTTAAATTAATGAAAAGTTAAATATTAAAGGTAATCTTTATAAGGTTGAATTTCAACACTAGGATAAAATCGAGACTAAATCATACAAATTCAATAATTTAAATTAATGAAAAGTTAAATATTAAAGGTAACCTTTCAAATGGAGACAATTTAACCAATTTAATTAATTTAAAATTTAAAACTTAAATTAATACTTAAACACTTAATTAAATCTAAGTTAAAATTAATTAAACCAAAAACTTGAACTTAAGACATAAGTTTAATGAATCAGGTGAGGCTCCAAATTAATTAGCACCTCAAGAACATAGTCTATCCGTCTGGGCATTTAGGAATAGATTGAAAAAGATAGTTTGACTCTTATCCAACCTAGTACCAAGTAGAGCGAGATAATAGTAAGTTAGAAAAACTTGATCTAGAGAGTCAGGTAAGGTAAGATGCACTCTATTTGGTCTATTTAGCTAAGTGGAACTAACTGAAGTTACCTCGTCACATCCTAGACTAGTTAGATCAAGGTTTATCAATAGAAAAATTAAATATCTAATTTTTTTTAACAATGTTTTGTTATATAAAGTGGTTGTTATTTTGATACTTAAGAAGACCTCTATGTCTCGCCACTGTTTGGAAGTTAATTTTTGAAATGAACATTTAATTAACTAATAGTTAAACTTAAATCTAACACAAAGTCAAACGATCTTTAAATATAAAACATTAACATAAAGCATCTCATAATATTATAGGATTTCCTTAATTAAAAATATAGATTAGGTGAGATGAATAAGGATCAATTAAATTTTCATTCAATTTAATTAAATTAACTTTCAAATTGCACAAATTTTTAACTAATTAATTATTGGATTATAAATTTTAAATAAAATTAATTTAAAATTAATTAAAATTAAACCTTCTTAAAACTAATTAAACCTTTTAAAAAAATTAAAATTTTAAAATTAAATATTTAAAATTAATTAAACTCTTTTTTAAATTAATTAAAACCTTTAAAATTAATTAAAAAATTTCAAATTAATTAAAACATTTCTAAATTAATTAAACATTTTAAACCTTTTTAAATTTAATTAACATTAATTAATTCTTTTAAAAAATTAATTACACCCTTTAAAACTAATTGAACTTTTTAAAATTTACTAAACTTTTAAAATTTATTAAACTTATTGAAATTAATTAAAACTTTTAAATTTATTAACTTTTTTTAATTAATTAAAACTTCTTAAAATTAATCATACTTTAAAAAATAATTAAGCCTTTTTAAAATTAATTAACCTTGTTAAAATTAATTTAATTAAACTTTGAATATTAATTTAATTAAGCCTTAAATTTAATTCAATTAAAACTTTAACTTAATTAAACTTAAGAATTTGAACTTAATTAACTTATTCTTAACTTAATAATATACTATTAACCAATCATTTCATTTAACCTGAAACTTAATTTTAACTTAATCTAAGGTCAATTTTTCAAGAATAATTAATTAATGATTAATTTTAATAATTTTTTGATCAAATTTAATGAGCAGTTATAATAGGTAAATAGAAAATACATATGTAAATAATATATTTACAGGACATAAATGTTACCGACACTAAATTCCATAAGTACTTAGATAGAATTTATTGTTGCTAACAAAAGTAACCAAGAGATGTCATGTTAAGAGGGAGGAAGGGTTGAAAATTTTTTACTTAAAAATATCTAAATTTGTAAGGTTTTGCCAAAATTATCCTGAAAGTGTTTGAAAAGTATTTCACCTTTATTTATAAAATACTTGAAAATTTTACTCTGAAAAATTACTAAAAATGGTTGAATTTTTTGAATTTAGAAAATTTACTTTGAAAGTTTTTAAAGAAAGTGCTTGAAAAATCTCTTTTACAAACCTTTTCAAGAAATACTTGAAACTTTACTTTGGAAATTTATTTTCTCTCCCTAACATATGTTTGCAAAATATTATTCTTAACTAGTTTGCTTAACGTATACATTAGGTGTGACATATTTACATATTTATTTGTATGAATGTCAAAAGAGAAAAATAAGGTACTACAATAAATATGACTTTCCGCAATACAACATCAACGATACGTAATTAAAGTACGTCGTTAATAATGATTTTTATAGCGCACCTAATTATGTGCATTGCGGATAGTATAATATTTATACAAATGATGGTGTGTATAAAATATATGCTGTCAATAAATTTTTCTACAATATACAGAGTGAGCTATTAAAATTTAATAGTAGCGACGTGCAGAATGCTGTTAATATTATTATACTTATATTATTGACGGCATATAAAAAAAAATGCACATTGTAAATAATTATTATTAAAATATTAACAGCCTGAGGTTGAATGCGGTTAATAATCTTTAAAAATTTTAATCCCCTAAATCTTTCATAAAACATAAAAAAAATAAAAACTATGATTCCCGAATTCTCGTAAACCATCTTTCGTCAAAAAGTCTCACCGTGGAAACTCTTCTCTCGAAAACCCTTTTCTCCGCACCTTCTTCTCCGCGAACACCAAATCCCCGAAATCCATCTTCTCTGCAGCCTCTTCTCCTTGGATCTGGACGTCCGAGCACCGTACTCCTGGTACTGGTACTAGAGCATTTGCACTCTCGACAAGGTGTAGTTTACCCTCGAGCGCACCGGGCATGAGAACCCGCATCCTGACGGCTCCCCTTTGCTACTCTCCTCGTCGTGGGCCAGCAAAACCTCCTCGACAAAGCAGATGGCAGTGGGCGATTAGGAGCCACTGCCCGCGGTGACAATGGTCATCGGCAAATGCCTGGTTTGCTTCCTCTATGTGCTTGTCTCGGCGATGGCGCCGCGGTGCCACATGTGTGATGCACACGCGCCGGTCCACAGCAAGCCCAACAAGCGACACAAGTTTGATGATTCGTATGTTTATTTCTTTCGTTTGAGTTTTGAGCTATAGAAGGTTCTTTCAATTTGATGGCATTGAGAGTTTGGCAAAATTTTTGTGAATGGTTTGAATGTGAGTACAAGTGTAATATTGGAGGTTTTTTGGATTGATTATGGCATCAAAATCAAGCATGTTGTTTGGCATGTTTTGGTTTTTTTAGATTGCAGATTTATATTGGCAGTTTACTTTGTGTTTATAATGGTATTCTCTGCATGCTCTATAGGAAAGAATGTATGTTGTCGGATGGTTTTCTTATGGATTGGGATTTCCTTGAGATGTTTGTCGGACTTTATATTTCACGGAGGTTTTGTATTGGAGGTTTTCTTTGTGCATATATTGATATTCTTGCATTATTCCTTTTGGTGTTGGTGTTTCTGTTGGTTTGAAGGCAAAGCCTGGCATGCTGTGGTTTTCTCAGCTTTCAGATTTTGTTTGCTTTGGTGATATGATGAAGCTTGGTGGAATTTATGCAATGTTTTCTTTTGGAGCTTATGACTAAGATTGAAGAAGGTAGAGCATTGGTAGAAGTGTGGTTTTTGTGATGGTTTTGTGTTGAAATTTGTGCTTGCTTGAAGATGGTGGAGTTTGGAGATTTTTTGGATTGCAAGATTCATATGAGAGGTCATGCTTGGTGGGGACTTCAAGTTTGTTTCTAAATGCGGGTGAGTTTGGGATTTCAAGGCTATTTTACTTTTTGTTTGTATTTTTGGGGATTTCAGAGTTTGATTGTGCAAAGCTCTTCTTTTAACAAAAGTGTATTGCCTTGTAAAAAAGTGATCTTCGAGATTTCTTTCAAGTGCACGACACGAGATAGCAATGTTAATCATGCCTAATATATTTTTCTTCCTTTGATAGTAAACACAAGGGCAGTTGCATTATTCTAGAAAATGGATATTGACTCATTGAATATCGAAGACTTTCTTGGTATTTTTTTTCTCTTTATAATGCATATCTTTGCTTTCACTTATCCAAGTGATCTACCATAATTTCTCATTCTGATTTATTTCTTTTCTTTTGTTCATGCAGCAATAGGTGTCATATTTTTTGCCACAGATTTTGTCCGCACCTTGCAGGTAACGAAGGCTTCTATATTCATTAGTTCTAGCTGAACAAGTAAATACTTAACACATAAAATGATTTCTATGAAACAGATTCTTAATCAAGACAAAACACCTCTATTATATAGCTTGGTATTTGGCAAAGGAGTTGTTAATGATGCTATAGCTGTTGTGCTCTTCAATGCAATTCAGAACTTTGTTCTTGTATGGGCATGTGTCTGTTATTGTGGAGATATAAAATTTAAACAAAGTCAAAGTGAGTTATACAAAGTACTTACCTCTGTTGATTTATCTGCATAAACTCCTAATAATTTTAGTTATCTTTTGTTGGCACACATAATGATGCCTTTTAGATGTTTATGCTACTGATAAAAGGAAAATAAACAATATTCTTTTGTATATGCTGGATGGATTCAGATGTTGATCTATGATTATTAATTTGTTTCAATAAAATCTCCTGACTTTAGTTTTTTTTTTGCCATTTTTGTGTATTTTAGGATCCTAAAAGAAAGGTACACAAGTCTATTAAAGGTGTATTGAAATTGGAGGTTGAAAAGCTTCATACTTCACTGGTTGATGTGGACAATATCTCTGACGGTGGAAACATAATCATTGACTCAAATGATGATGGTGATCGATTTACTGAAACTTCTTTAAGAAAGTATCATAGCAATGGTCTTGATATCCCTATCATAGCAATAGCTTGATTTTTCTGGGTCATCTATACACTTTTATATCCAATGCTCAAACATAAATGGCTTCCCTAGTCTCTACTTCTTCCAGTTGAGGTTTACAAGATGAGTAAAGTTAATCACTAGCATTTGTCGGATATTTTAGTTATTGCTTCAATTTTTTTTCCCCAAAAAAACATCAGCTACCATATAACTATTTAGGTGATCAGAAAATGAACCTACCTAATTTTCTCATAAAAATTAATACACGTGATTAGTAGAGCTATTCATTTTCTGATCACCTAAAAATTATTTCTTATTTATGTTTGTGTTTTTCTTACTCATGTTAATATCTTACCTTCCTTTCTTTGCAGTTAGAGGGCATCAAGCTGATCAAATTTTAATTGTAAAAGCACAGAAGGTTAGTGAGTGTCCCTCCCTGTCAAAATAGTTTCTTGTTATGTTATTAATGTGTTTCCAACTCCCTTTGTTTCAGAATAAGAAAACTATCATTTGATGAATCAGTGGTTGGTTATCTAATGCTAACTTATGTCGTTTAATTCTTGTAGGACTAGTCTCATGAATGTTTCCTTGTGAGAACCAATGCAGCAATCAGAATCAATGTGGATTTTGAACTACTTGCACTACTTCAGAGAGGCATAGAAGGAGAGGAAAGGCTTGTTATTCATAATTTTTTTACCTTATCAACCTGTAACACAATTATTCCTATTAGAAAGAAAATTATGATATTTATTTATTTTTATTTTTATATGCTTGTAACACAGTTATGCCTTTAATGATAGTTGTATGATATTGATAAATATATGTGTGATATATATATTCTTTTATTTTATATGCAATTAACCGCAGTACGCAATCGCGTGCTGCGAATGATATTAACTACAGTGTGCAGCTACACATTGTGAAAACAATTTACCGCAGCGCGCGGCTGCGCGCTGCGAATGCAATTTACCACAGCGCGTGGCCACGCACTGCAAATGCAATTTACCACAGCGCGCGACCACGCGCTGCGAATGCAATTTACGACAGCGCGCGGCCGTGCACTGCGAATGAAATTTATCGCAGTGTGCAGTCGCGCGCTGTGAATGCTTTATGACTTTTAACAGTATGGAGTTGTGCAGCATGCGATGTGCGCTACGGATAGTATAATTACGCGCTGCGAAAAGTCATTTTTGTTCTAGTGAGGGTTTAAATAAGAAAACTATAGAAAACTAAAAGTCTTAGCCCTAAAATGATCAAGAGAATAAATAAAAAGTTAAATTATTTAAGTTCTCTTAAATCATATTCATATTGTTCTTTTGTATATTTTTCTAACTTTAACCCAGGTTGTTATTGTATCAAAAAGTAGGAGATTATTGGTGCAATTAACACAAATAGTCAAACTCAAGTTTTGATGAATGACAAATGGATTAAAGTTAGATGTTATGTTTGTCTAATTTGTCTACCAAGTGTGTAGGATATGAATTTAATGGGTCAAGAGGACTGAAATATCAAGCTAAAGTCCAACTAGGTTGATAGCTGGCATGAAGTCCAGATTGGTTGAGATATAGAATAAGGAAGTCCAGTTGGATTGACAATTGGCTTAGGTCCAAATTAGTTGAGATCTGACAGGAAGTCCTAGCGAATCAAGGGACTTGAGATCAAGGAAGTCTGCAGTTGGTAAGTGGAGGTAAGCAACTGGAGGAGAGATCCAGTGAGGGTGCATTCCCTGTTGAAGGAACAATAGGCGTCGGTTCGACTTAGAGTTTCAATGAAACTCAAAGTCAGAACCGGTCAGTCAGGAAACTATCAAATATTACTCTTCTTTACATATTATTGCTTGTTGACCTAACCTTATAATGCAGAAAATCAAAGGCTAGAAAAAGGGTATCCAAGCACCTAGAGCTTGTCCAAGCGCCTAGAGGTGCTCCAGGCCCCCGAACATGTGGATAGGCACCTAGATGATGACTACAATGAAATGCTTCGACTGGCCAGCCCACATCAGTGGTCAGGGCGCTCAGATTGGTCTGGGCGTCGGGGCACCCAGAGGTGGATAAAGTTTATTGTTAGTGCAATTTTTCTAGGTCAAGATTGACTAGTTTGACTAAACTTGAGTTGGCTCAAGCTTGAGTCTTAATGTTTAACTTTTGATGTTTGACAATATATGGAGATTGAAGGTGCAATTGTCCGCTATGGGAAGATTGGTCAAGGTTTGACTAGTTTAATGTGAAGAAGAGTCAAGTAGGTCAAGGTTGATCGGATACTTGATTGGGAAGTCCTAACTAGAAGTTAGGCAAGAGAAAGTCCAACGGGAAGGTTGACAAAAGAAGAAAATCCAAGTGGGTCAGTATTGACCAGATATTTAGTGTAAAAAACTCTAGTGACTGAAGTTAGGTAGTTGAAAAACTCTGCTGAGTGAAGCCAGGTAAAAAGTCTTAGTGAGTGAAGCTAAGTAGATGAAAATCCCTAGTGAGTGAAGATAGACAGAAGGAAAATCTTGGAGAGTGAAATTAGGTGAAAATCCTAGTAAGTGAAGCTAGGCAATGAGAAAGCCCTGGTGAGTGAAGCCAGGCATGTGGAAATCCAAGTGGGTTAATGGTTGACCGGACACCTGGTGATTGGTAAGTCCAAGTGGGTCAAGGTTGACTGAACACTTGGTGATTGGAAGTCTAAGTAGGTCAAAGGATTAATCAGATACTTGGCACAAGGAGAAAAAGTTCAAATGGGTCAAAGGATTGACCAGACACTTTGTAAAAAAATCTCAGCATGTCAAGGTTGACCAGATGCTAGGCAATGAGAAGTTCCAATAGGTCACGGTTGACCGAATGTTCAGAAAGTGAACCCTAGAAGTTAGGATTTGGTAATCGATTACATAGTGTGTTAATAGATTAAGCATCTTGTTTAATCACTTAAGGAACTTTATGCGAGGAAACAGAAAGTGTCATAATCGATTAGGGCAATCGATTATGGAATGTTTGATTGATTAATGTAATCAATTAAGCTTATTGTTGCGAGAAACAAAATGAAGCTGAATCGATTAGGGTAATCGATTCAGCAAGCCTTAATCGATTAGGATAATCTATTAAGGTGTTCTATGAAGAAACGGTAGCTTTGGTAAGCGATTAAGCTAGGCTGCTTAATCGCTTATGGGCCATTCTCGCGCAAACAGAAATATACCTAATCGATTAGGCTAGTTGATTAGGCATGTGTAATCGATTAGGATAATCTATTACGTTTGAAAAATTAGCAGTTGCACGCCCGATAAAAGGGTTTCGCGTGCACTGTTCATCAGATCCCTCAACATCTTCTCTCCCACTCTATTCGCCAAGCTCAGAGGTCATCACTGCCGATTCTTGAAGCTTCTTGAAAACAAGTGCTGCTGCACTTCCATGGTTAAGAGGTGTTCCCAAACAAGAAGAAGAAGCAAGCTAGGGTTTCATCATTATAATATTGTAAGATTTCTTTTTGTATTAGCTTGTATTTTCCTCTTTTTGTATTTCTTTGTGTGACAGCTTGTACGAGGCTTCTCCGCCTCCAGATTATTTTTAAGATGGAGTGTTTCATAGTGGAGAGTGTGCATGAGGGTCGGATCCTTGGATTAGTCACCTCTTCTTATGGTAGATACCAAGTAAATCCATCTTGTTAGCATTAGGAAGCTTTGAGTCGAGTTTATCCGTTGCACATCATCGTCGACAAAGCACGAGAAGCTATTCACCCCCTCACCCTCCCCCCTAGCTCCAAAGTGTCTCAACAAGTGGTATCAGATCAAGACCGCTCTTTACCCGACTCATTGTCGAAAGGGCAACTAGCTAGAGGAAGAAGAAGTTGAAGCCCCAAATTTGAACGAGTCAAAGATTTCGAAAGCTCAACATTAAGATGGATTTTCGAGATGGACTCAGATTTGACACGAGGGTGCCTCCACCATTCACAATGACAAGCTTTGATTATTGAAAATCAAGAATCAAAAACTTCTTCATGAGAGAGATAGAACAATGGTTTTCTCTAATGGAGGGTTTTCAAGCTCCAAGAGATTCAAAAGGCAAACTCATCAAGAGGAGCTTTTGGAGCGAGAAACAAATTCAAAGAAGTGAGGCAAATGACAAAGTGACCAAATTATTGGTCAATTTATTGCCAAGCAATATTTTGAGGTAAATTGGAGAGTATGAAGATGCCAAGGAGCTTTGTAGTAAATTGACAAAGATTCATGAAGATCCCTCTACTGTACCAAATCAAGATGAATCCAAAGAGGAAGATTCATTGGATCAAAAGGAAGAAGAAGAGGACTCCGAGGTTGAGAGGTGCTCAACATCAGAAAAAAGTGAAGAAGATCCATCCTCAAGAGAGCATGAAGACAAGGGCAAAGGAGTGTACTCCTTGTTTCATGTGCATGAGGATGAAGACAAAGAGGCCACCATCTCTAGGATTGAGGGGGGACGTCATTCATTGACACTGGAGCAAGAAGAGGCTTCCACCTCTGGATCAAATGAAGAAGAAGATGGTGCCACCTTCAAAAATCAAGAAAAATCAAATGGAGGATCAAATACCATCTCTACAAGCAAAGGTATGACAAGTTCATTTGTTAATAATAACGGTCATATCATTTATTTTGAGTGTAGGGACAAAGGACATTACAAGAGTAAGTGTCCTAAATTGGCCAGGAAGAAGGGCCAAATGGTACCAAAGGGCAAAGAAAAACCCAAGGAGATCAACCCCATCGTATGTAAGGGCAAGGAGCACATTGTGTGCTTTTCTTACAATCAAAAAGGACATTATCGTAGTCAATGTCCTAAGGGGAGGAATCTAACTAAGAAGAACAAAGGAGGAAGTTCAAATCAAGGGGGAGCCTTCAAGAGCAAACCCAAGGTATCTTTTATTGAACTAATTCCTCTAAATCATGATAAAATGCATGCTAGGTCTAGTTTATATCACTTCAATACAATTTATCATGAAAATAGGAAGCGTGATAAGGTTAAAGAAAAATATGTAGCATATCATGCAAAGACTACCTCACCTAAGGTTAGGAAGGTAAAAAACAAATTAGGCAAGAACTCTAAGAATTTTAGATATATGCCTAAAAATAAAAACGTGCATGGGAATCAAAAATATTCCAAATCTATTGATTAATGGAAGGAAAATCAAGTCTTGAGGTCAAGGCTTGATAAATTGGAAAAGATCATAAAAAGAATGAAAAATATCTTTAAGGAGCAAAATGAGCATAACCTAGGTTTAGATAGGCAAGAGCCATTCAATAACCATAGAGGTTTGGATTATAAACCTAAAGGCAAGAATAATCTAGCTTCGTATCATATGGTTCCATATAGTTATAGAACTAAACCTAGGTCAAATGGTCAAGTTAAGACTACAAGAGAGGTCATCCCTAGAGTCAACCTTGAGAAGACAAATGTGACTAAGGATTTTAAGAAGCCTAAGAAAGTCACTACGAAGATCACAAGGTAAGTTATCTCTAGATTTGACTGTGAGGAATCTAGCATGACCAAGGCTTCTAAGAAGTCTAGGAAGGTTATTAGGAAGATATCAAGGGAAGATATTCCTAGTGAATACCTAGAACATCCAAGGAGCATCAATCGATTTTGGGTTCCTAGGAGTGTGTTCTCTACACCCTAGTTGAATTTAGAGAGGGTCAACTATAATTAGAAGGGTAGTTAACTTAATCTTGAAAAAGTTGATACTTTGATAACATTTTCAAGGTAGTTGTACTCCTTGAAAGTGAGAAGGTTTAATTATTTACTCTTTTGAAGAGTAAAATGTGCCAAAATTTAAGGAATTTGACTTAATTAAAATGGTACAAATAGGAAAAGTCATAGGAAAGCCAAGTTAGGATTTTGACATTTTCTTAGGGGGAAATGAGGGCAATCTAGGATTATTTAGGTTAGCAAATATTAAGAGATACTTAGATAGATAATCTAAATATATTTATTTATGCTAAATTGTCATGATTGTTTGCCCATTATATGTCATGACATCATATTTTATATTCATTTTCTTTATAAAAAATATTAAAAAAAATATCATGTCATGTCATACATATATCATGTAGCTAAAAGAGTTTGTCTTTTAAAAAATATTTATTTTGATGTATGCCATAAATCATCATGTATTATTTTAAATTCCTTATAATTAAAGACAATGACATTTATCAACAAGTGACATCCTAGGTGGATGATCAAATTCTACAATGCCTAGATAGATATGCATAATCCCTTAGATTAGGGCAAAATCAAAATCTACATCTCACAAAGACCATAAGGTGACTTGTATGTATTTTTGTGCACATTAGAGACAAGTGAAATATTAGGAGGATGAACAAAACTCAAGATATTGATTTAGTGCATCTTTTTAAGTTTTATTTTCATCAAAACACATAGTTATGTGTCATCCATCATTGGAAAAGCCAATATACAAATAATATGCATTTAGCCCAAAGAATATGGTTGGAAATTGGTTTTGAAAATCATTTTAAAATACTTTTAGAAAACTTTGGTAAATTCTATCTTTTGATAGCAATCACCATTGAAGAGTTGGATACAAACTTAGAATAAACATTGAAGTTTTTAAGGGTTTCCAATTTTGTGTCAAATCTTTGAATAAGGGGTGTATTTTCTTAGAAAACTATTTTTTCATGATAGGATATGCCTTAGATAATGTATACATAAATTTTCATAATTTTTAGAGCTTTTAGGGTATTTCTGAAATTTAGCTTAAATCAATTTCAGAAATCAGAAATGTTAATCGACTAGGCTAGTGGATTACCACATCCTAGTCGATCAAGTCAATTGATTAGGTGAATTCCCTTGAGCAAGATGTTTAATCAACTATGTCAATCGATTAACACTCAAGAATCAATTAAATCTCAACTTTAATCAATTATGGCTGGTCTTAAGCAACTAAGGGCTTGGTTTAAGCAATTAAGATCCTATTTTCAACTTAAATAAGTTTATTTAAGTTGAATAATCCATGTTTAGTCGTGTTCCTAATCCTTAGAAATTTATTTGTGAACATTTAAGGATAGTTTTCATGATGAAAACAAGATTGGAATGGTTAAGAGAGACTAAGTTGAACTTTAGGATGAGGTTTGTAGTCAATTTGATTATTGAACCTCGACACTTAAAAATTTTAGGTTTTTTAAAGGTTTAGAAACTCCAAGTCATTGTTGGTACAATGACAAAAGTTGGAGCATGTTTTGAGGAGGGACTACTCCTTAAAGACATGATTTTTTTTTACAACCAAATGGAAGGTTTTTAAACCTTCGCTGTTATGTATGCTCTAGGATGAGTATTTGGGCACAATGAAGGGTATGTGACCTTCATTGTGATGTTGTGAACAACATGTAGGTAACACTTCAGGGAGAGAGATTTTAATGTGTGTCAAAGGGGGAGAATGTATGGTTTAAGTTAGGAAACCTTCATTACCCAAAGGGGGAGGCTACCCTCTTGGAAAGGGGGAGAATTAAGGAAACCCTCATTCATGCCTTGGCATGAAGAAGAAGTTGAGGCTATAGGATTAGCCTAACTAAAATGTATTGTCAAACATCAAAAAAAGAAGATTGTTGGTGTAATTTCCTTAGATCATGGTTGACCAGTTTGACTAAGCTTGAGTCTTGATGTTTGAGTTTTGATGTTTGACAATATATGGAGATTGCAGGTGCAATTGTCCATTATGAGAAGATTGGTCAAGGTTTGACCAGTTTGATGTGAAGAAGTGTCAAATAGGTCAAGGTTGAATGGATACTTGATTGGGAAGTCCTAACTAGAAGTTAGGCAAGGGCAAGTCCAATGAGAAGGTTGGCAAAACAAGAAAATCCAAGTAGGTTAGTGTTGATCAGACATTTGGTGTGAAAATTCCTAGTAAGTAAAGCTAGGAAGTTGAAAAGCCCTAGTGAGTGAAGTTATGTGAAAAGCCCTAGTGAGTGAAGCTAGGTAGTGAGAAAGTCCTGGTGAGTAAAGGTAGGCATGTGGATGTTAGCTAGAGCCCTAGAGCCAATCATTTGATGATTGTATTTTGGACTTGTTGTATCATATTCTATATAAATAAAGGCATTTGATTTTGGTTATTATACTTATTTGTATTGGTGTCAAATAAACTAAGTATAATAACGTCCTTGAGTAGAAGGTTCTTACCTATATCAATCGATTGGTTGAATCGATAGTGAGATGCTATAGGGAACACTACACTAAATCATTCCTAGTCGAGTATTAACATTCAGGGACAATGTTAATGCAATAAGACTAGCGTGTAGATCAACTCGATGACTTGATCTCACAAGTCATGGATATAGAGATATCAAGTTGACACATGGATATGCATTAGAGAATGTATACTGAATGACCCGCCATGAGAAAGTATCATGGATCGTTATATGAGTGTCATATACTTTCTCATGTGGCTATTAGTATGACTACTAGTCCTTAGACCTGAAGTCACCATGGTTCCCTACATAAGGAATTATATACTTTGGTTTCGTCAAACGTCACCCGTAACTGGGTGGACTATAAAGGCGATTACTGGGTATGTAACGAATTATGCAGAGGGATGTGAGTGATGTAGATGGGATCTATCCCTCCTATATGACGGGAGAGACATCGGTATTCTTGATAGAGTGAGACCACGAAGTGCATGGCCATGCCCAAATGAGTCAATATAGGATATTGAGCTCATTTGATTTAGTGAGTCTACTTGGATTTCAAGATTTAGATTGGTCAGAGGATGACACGGTCTATGCCTCACATTGATCAATCTAGATGTCTAGGATAGAAGGACACTTGTCATATATTGTGAGGAGTCACAATTAGTAGTCACAAGGTGATGTTGGATCTCAACATTTCTTGTAACTTGGGTAGCAATGATGTATTTCTAGATGTCGTTCATTGCTTATGTTTCTAAAGGAGTTTAGAAACATTGCCAACGTTACAAGAACCTATTGGGTCACACACAAAGAACAAGTGGATGGAGATTAGGTTCATATGATGAACCAATTGGATTCGGATTGATTTAAATTAGACTTATTGAGTTAGACTCAATTAGATTCAATTGTTGAATAAGTCTAATTTAATTTGATTCATTAAGTCAATTTATATTAATGAATTGAGATTCATTAGATTGAAATTGGGTTGAATCAAAAAATGAATTCAACTCAACATGGAAGAGATTTGGTCAATTTTGACTTGACCAAAATGGGAAATTGAAACATCAAGTTTGACTTGATGAATTGTCACTTCATGGAGGATGACTCATCCTACATGGCAGCCACATCATCTCCACCTCATGAGGTGTGCCACCTCATGGAGGTTACACCTCCCATTCCATTTAATGTGGCCGGCCACATTAAATGGGGAGGTTACATGTGTGTGGCCGGCCACACTAATGGTGTAGGAGGTTTCATTTTGTGTCATTCAAGTGGTGTTGAATGCTTCTCCTTCCTCCTAGCTCTCTTCCTCCTTTCTCTTGTTGTTGCCGTGGATTTCAAGGGAGGTAGAAGGTGTATGAGTTGTGTTCCAAGAAAAGGGTGAAGTGAAGGTCACAAAGGAGGGTACCTAGAGGATTATGTGATATCCCTTTTCTTTCTCTCCTTTCTCCCCTTTTTAAATCCTACCCGAGAGCCCTAGAAAGTGCTAGCACACTTGGGTGCTCTCTTCTCCATCCTTGTGTGTTAGAGAACACACCTTGTTCGTGTGGATATCACTAGAGAGTTGTCTACGTTGACAACTTCGAGATCCGGCGTACCATTGGACGAGCGGGATTTGCGAGGGCACGCTTCGAAGGTAAAATGTTTTTCCTTTGTAGATCTACTGTAGATCGTAGTTTAAAACTCGTACTCATGTTTTCGGAAAGTTTTCTTCGCACGAGATCCAATGGCTAGGGTGATTCGGGGTTTCCGCGACGCGAAAACGCGATTTTCGCGGCCCGAAAAACCCAACAGTGGAAATTTAGGTGGGTCAATGGTTAACTGAACACCTAGTGATTGGTAAGTCCAAGTTGGTTAAGGTCGACCGGACACTTGGTGATTGGGGAAGTTCGAGTATGTCAAAGAATTGACCGGATACTTGGCACAAGGTAAAAAGTCCAAGTGGGTCAAAGGATTGATAATACACTTTTTGAAAAAGTCCCAGTAGATCAAGGTTGATCAGATGCTAGGCAATGAGAAGTCCCAATAGGTCACGGTTGATGGGATGTTGGGAAAGTGAACCCTAAACTTAGATTTGAAAGTTAGGATTTGGTAATTGATTAAGTTAATCGATTATACAGTGTGTTAAGAGATTAAGCATTTTGCTTAATCGCTTAAGAAACTTTATGTGAGGAAACAAAAAGTGTTGTAATCAATTAGGGTAATCGATTATGGAATGATTAATCGATTAAGCTTATTGCCGTGAGAAATAGAATAAAGCTGAACTGATTAGGGTAATCGATTTAGCAAGGCTTAATCGATTAGGAAGATCGATTAATGTATTCTG
Organism: Zingiber officinale; assembly: GCF_018446385.1. Lineage (NCBI taxonomy): Eukaryota > Viridiplantae > Streptophyta > Magnoliopsida > Zingiberales > Zingiberaceae > Zingiber > Zingiber officinale. Next base: position 70,136,136 of record NC_056005.1, on the reverse strand, counting down.
TGAAGAAACAGTAGCTTTGGTAAGAGATTAAGCTAGGCTAATTAATCACTTACAGGTCATTCTCATGCAAACAAAAACATGCGTAATCGATTAGGCTAGTTGATTAGGCATGTGTAATCCATTAGGGTAATCGATTACATTTGAAAAACTAGCCATTGTGTGCCCAATAAAAGGGTTTCACTTGCACTGTTCATCAAATCCCTCAACATGTTCTCTCCCACTCTCTTTGCAAAGCTCAGAGGACATCACTGCTGATTCTTGAAGCTTCTTGGAAACAAGTGTTGATGTACTTCCATGGTCAAGAGGTGTTCCCAAACAAGAAGAAGAAGCGAGCTAGGGTTTCATGATTGTAATCTTGTAAGATTTCATTTTGTATTAGCTTGTATTTTCCTCTTCTTGTATTTTTTTGTGTGAGAGCTTGTACGAGGCTTCTCTGCCTCCAGATTATTTTTAAGATGGAGTGTTTCATAGTGGAGAGTGTGTATGAGGGTCGGATCCTTGGATTAGTCACCTCTTCTTGAGGTGGATACCAAGTAAATCCATCTTGTTAGCATTGGGGAGCTTTGTGTCGAGTTTATCCGCTACACATCATCATCGACAAAGCGCGAGAAGCTATTCACCCCCCCCCCCCCTCCTAGCTTCGAAATGTCCCAACATTTGTAAGAAAATTTTTTGATGAGATGCAACCACGTCAGCACTCTCTATGCACCTGAGAGTGGTTCCGGGCACCTGGAGAGGTCCTATATAAAGGCCTTCTAGTAGCAACTTCAAATCATCAATTACTCTGACTTGTGATCTCACGCGCTGCTCCAAGAAGCTCTCCACAACATCAAAAAATTGCTCTGACAACCAATACTAAAACTTATACTCTACTTATTGTCGGTACACTTTATTTTATTACATTGTTCTAAAATTCTTGTAATATTTTTGAGCTTATAGTGATTACTCAACGAAAGCACTCAGCGAGTGCGGGCTTTGGAGTAGGAGTCCTAGAAGGCTCCGAACCAAGTAAAATTACTTGGCACTTCTTCTTTCATTTATTTATTTTCCGCTACATATTCTCAGGATTTTAGAAAAAAATAACAAACGCTATTCACCCTCTCCCTCTAGCGTCTTTTCGATCCTACAGTTACAACATATATACTAGATAAGCTTTGAGAACCATAACTTTTAACTTAGATTGAACCACGAGACCTAAAATATATCAAATCAAATATCTCTAAATAATCTATAATTTTATATATTGAGCGTCTCATGATTCAACCCAAATAAAAAGTTATAATCTCTTACACTTAAACTTATAGTTGTAGTTGTTATAGTTTTGTAGCTACTACAATGTGTATGCTGGGTAAATTTTGAGAGGGCATAACTTTTGACTCGGCTTGAACAATGAGATACATATATATCAAATCGAAAATCTCTGAATGAGCTTCGATATGATATATTAATTGTGCATTTATTATTCAACCCAAATCAAAAGTTATGACCTCTTAAAGTTAAACTTGTAGTTGCAGCAGCTACGGTTTCGTAGCTGTTACAACTGAGTTGCGATAAAGTTGCAGCAGTTAGGATTTTATAGCTACTATAAAGAATCTGCTACCTTAGCGGCCCCCCTAGTGCCGACCCCACGGATATGGAGGGAGGTTCATGCAGGTACACAGGCCATAAGCGCATGGCGGGGTAAACCCCAGGTCGTCAGTTCCTGAGAATCGACCCCTGGCCATTACGCCAGAGATACCATGCGCCCACCGTCTGCGCTACGCCCTGGGGGCGATTTTATAGCTACTATAACGTGTATGTTGGGTGGTGTGTGTTTCATTTATAGTTTTCAGTATTATTTTGCATGTATTTTATTTTATTGCATGAGCTTATTCGGCATACATTCATTACTTTTGCATTGTTTTCATCCTTTTATTCGCAGAGCTGCTCTTTGCATATTTTTTTTGATAAGATGTGAAGATCTTGACATTTGGAGTGAATTAGGGATGAAAAATAAAAGGAATACGCATTACAATATGATCCATGGTTATCTCGCATTGCCCAACACGATCATAGTTCTCTACAACAAAACTTTTAAAAGATAACACCATAAAGACAATGGTTTTAGAAGGAACTGTTGTTAATTTGGTAAAAGACAATGATTTTTGACAAAACCGTTGCCTTTGAGCTCCCCCAAAAAATAAAAGACAACGGTTTTGTAATAACCGTTGTCGTTGAGTGACTTTTTTTAAAATCAACGCCTTTTACATCGCTTTTCTAAAACTGTTGTCTTTAAATATTTTTTTAGAGGGTCAAAGACAATGGTTTTAATAAACTGTTATCTTTGACTTTATTCTTTTGCCATTTTTCCCCTTCGCAATTTTTGTTGTAGTAGTGTTTTGCTTTTCCTCTCTCTGAAAATTTTTTGGCACCTTGTTTTCCCCCCTTAGCCTTCCCAGACCCTAAACCCCTCTCCTCATGTGATCTTCCTACCGAAACCCTAAGCATCAGCATCCAAGTTATTCTTATGGAAAATATTATTTTAGGGGCATTTTGTTCATGACTGCTGGGGCGGGAGCGGAAGGGTGAGGCGAGGGAAGGGGGAAGCGAGATGGCTAAGGTTTCTTCTTTCCCTCACGTTGGATGGAAATGTAGGTGCTTTCCTTGATGTATTCTTTTTTTCTTTTCTATCGTATTAGCACGGATCGAGACTAGGGATTTAGAACTTTGGCGTAGATGGGTTGCTTCCCTTGTTGACATCGTCGCAAGAGGGAGTCCAACTCCCCGATAGAAGATAGAGATGGTGCCCAATCCATCTCAGGATTCTGTGGCGATTTCATGTAGTATGAATGAATTCTCAATGAATCTCTTACTGAAATCTTTCTCCTTCGTGCGGAATTAGTGATCAGGAACAGGGCGTCATCATTAGGAGAGAAGAAGAGTAACTCTGCGCACAACTTCACTTTTCAACATCTTGCGATTGCCAATGCAGAATTTCAAGGAAGCTAATTTGATCGGAGAAGGGGGTTTCAGAAAAGTTTACAAAGGACTACTGGATTCCACCAGCCAAGCAACCCTCTTTCTTCCTACTTTTTTTCTTTTCTTTTGCCTCTGTCAAAGCAGAAGCCATTGTTGATGGGGAAAAAGATCTTTTACACAAGAAGGAGGTGGCTATCAGGCAGCTAAAGCGCGATGGGCTTCAAGGGAACAAACACGATGATTATATGCATTAAGGAAGCAAATGTCAAAGTCCCTTACAAGGTTGGGTCTAAATTATTTGCTGCTTACTGGATGATAAAGCTAGGACTGTATAAAATATTGATAGTGACATTTTTCAATCTGATGCTAACTTTCAAGTCCGTTGTTTTGAAAAATGATTCATCTAAAATTAATTTGTTGGTTCAAAGAATTTTTTATCAATGTATTGTATCCCCAAAGGTACCATCCACTTCAAATATTGTCTTGGGGTAAAATCTTCCTTAATCTTTTCCATCACATGCATCACTTTTAACAAAGCTAGTGATTTCCATATAACTATTCTATGCAAGCCTATATTACTAGTGATTTCCTAATTTTAATCATACCAAATTAATTATATCTTAGTGTACCATTACCCCACCCTCCCTCCCTCCTATTCCTAATCTTCATATCTAATTGATTCAGAGGCCCATGTATGATAGTAGAATTATTTGTCTATAATAATATGTATTATTCCTCTAATCATTCAGAGCTATTTTTCAAATCTGTTTAAATTAAAAACCTCATACCAAGTGTCCCCTGTGAATAAAAATTAGAATTGTAAAATCAATTAAATTTTCTTGTTTGGAAGATTTATTTTTCCATATGTGTGAATCTAACAAGCAAAAAAGACTATAAGGAATGGTTGAGGGTAGTTATTTAATTTCCAAGCCATGTACTGTGTATGATGGAAAAAGTCACTGCATCTATTTTGTAGGACTACATGCTTTTTAATTGGTTATATTTGGGCAAAAACTATTTTAGCCAAACTAATGTAATGTGCATAGACTAGTTTTCCTTATTTCAAATTTCACTCTGATAGATGTGCATGCCATTGCAAGCAATATACAAGATAATTGGAATATGAATGATAGATCATTACTATTACATGCATGTTCCAAAAGTTCTTTTACACAAGATATTAGAAGAATATAAAAATGATAGCAATAGTAAAGTTTGTTCTTAATATTCAAATTTAATTGCATGATTTTTTATCCTTTCTCTTTTTTATCAAATACAATTACTTAAATGAGGATTAGTTTACATTGTTTAAAGTTCAGACATGTTGTTTGTATTGTAATGCTTCAGAGTAGAATAGAAAACCTGGCTAGTTGAGGGGATAATGGCCTTGTTTTGGATGTCTTTATCTTCTAATATATGTTTATATTTTGCAGATTCTATTGATAAAGTTTTCTAGCATGCCACCAACATTCCAAGTAACATCAAATATTGTCCAGGATTTGACAATTACAAGTAATATTCACTCAAAAACCTATATTTCTTTATCTATTTTTTCATAATTAATTAAATGCATTAGTTGAACATAATAGTTAAAATAGACTTATATGGAGCATGTTGGTCTATGTTCCAGTATGAGTTGCACTTTTATTTGAAACCGAAATTCTTATCCTTAGTGATTTACTCGAATAGTTTACAAGAGGTATTATACAATTTTATTATAAGGAATTAATTTAGACAATTGTCAACATGTTGATCTTGAATCAATTAGTTATCATGAATCAACAGTATGCCCATGTTGATACTTGTTACTAGTGCTGTCAGGCACTAACATTGCAAAATAGTGTGACAACTGACAATCAAGACTACATGGAATTGTATCATCCTCAAATGTACAAGCACTTGCTGTATAAGGTTATGGTCAGTAAAATTATAAAGTTGCAACCATTGGCCATATCACTAAAAATTGGCAAGATATCATAAATTTACATTTCCAACTTCATATAACATTAGTATTATGCATTGAAATTGATAATAAGAAAATATAATATTATGCATTGAAATTGATAATAAGAAAATATAAGTAGATTAATAGCTAGGGTAGTTTTTCTTCAAATTGTTAATTTCCTTATCCTGAGTCCAATTACTCTCAAGTCCCTAAACTAAATCAAGTAAATGACAAGAAGTTTCATTATTTTCTTAATATTGTCTATTTGTCATATGTTAGTAAATTGAGTACTCACAATGTTCTTCATTAATTATTATTAATGCAAACCAGTATGGTTAACCTAAAATTAGATCTATTGGTATAGACATAGATACCAGCTAGTATGTGATAAGGCGGTTACACATGCTATTTCCATCAAATCTATATGATTAGTCTCCTTAACTCCATGTAGGTGGAGATTAGGTATACAGAAATGAAGTTGTTAGTGTGTGGTTTACCTTCATTAACCTAAGAGTTAGAAAGATCACCTTTTTGAAAGTCTCTGATGATTTTCTAATTTAATTAGATGTATCCATACAACCAATTAATTCGAACATTAGCTCTAGTTGTGTATTTTGATATAAGATGCAATGATGCTAGTTGCTCTGAATAAGATAATTGGATATTTTGTTAACAAGCTCTGATGCTTGTTTATTACTTTGGAATAGAAGATGTGATATCTTTTACTATTTTATCAAGTTATGTTGTTTGTTCTTGTTTCTATCACTTCTTTCTTGATGCAACTTTTTCTCGTACCTCAACATTTCTTGTATGTTGAGTTGACTATTATAACTTTTTTTAACCTTTCTTGTATGTTGAGTTGACTATTATAACTTTTTTTAACCTGATACAAATCACTGTCATATCCTCTATAATATTAATTGTTGCTAATCCTGTCTGAGCGCTGAGTCGACGGATGCTGGGGACGTGACATTCTCCGCTATCTCCGATTGGTGGTGTAGATCCCCGGCGAAACTGCAAAGAAGCCGAGCCGGGAGGGATTTCCCGGCGACGACCCTCCGACGCTCAAGTCAGGCAACGAAGAAGTAGAGTAACGTTACTGTGGCTATAGTGATCCAGATTGCATACCTTCGTCGAAGTCTGGGGGTCCTTATATAGGACCCTGGGGAGGCGTGGGCACGCTCCTCGATGCGTGCACGATTCCCCAAACATACCTCAGTAGGGTTGTGTCAGGAAAGTACACCTGACGCCATTCTGCAATCAGCCGAGCATATCCCGGATGTGACGGTGGAAGCTTCTACCGTACGATATTCTGTCCGCTCTGGCCGCCGACCAGGCTGTTTGTCGGCGGCAGATGTCTCGAGGATAAAGCTACCAGCTGTCCTTTTTGTCTCCTAGCGCTCTTATCTGTTCCCGGGCCGAGCGGAATGACCGCTCGACTCTCATGTCCTCCAAGAAGCCCTATTCACGTGCTCGGCTGGGATTGTGGATTACTGTCCTGTAGCTCGGCCGAGCGTCCTGGCCGCTCGGCTTAAAGACTCTTTTACCTTGAGCATCAGAAAATCGCCCCATGGTCGGGTTGTCTTTTGTCTGGTCGCCTGGGAGACTCAGACCGGGAGCCCGGTCGACCGGATGTCCGGGGATGGTCTGCCAGTCCGCTCGGCACGACCTTGGTGTTGACCATCTTGACCCTTGACCTCCACGTGTCGTTGACCTCCCGCCAACGAGTGATCCCCCCGTCCTTACCACCGGATCTGTTGCTATTTGAGGGAAGAAAGAGAGTTGGTATTAAGAAGACGTTGATGATGATAAATAAGCCAAATGTTATTAAGAAAAATGCTTTGCCACAAATCAAGGATACTTTCTTTCTTAAAGGTTGAATGTTGATGTGAAATCTATCTCTTATTATCACTTATGCCCTTCAAATTTGCTGAGAGTTGCAAGATTAATTATTTTTATAGCTCCTGCTACCACAAGGGATTTACCTGAAGAGTATGATAAGAGGGTGAAACAAGTTCACAAAGTTGGTGGTTATAGATCCAAAGGGTATGCTATTTTTTCTTGTTCTATGCATATCCACTAATTGCTTACAAGGTCTTTCCTTTTCCTGCTATTGATATGATTGAAAAAGAGATTTTACTTCAAACATGATCCGGTGGTAAGGACGGGGGGATCATTCATTGGCGGGAGGTCAACGACACGTGGAGGTCAAGGGTCAAGATGGTCAACACCAAGGTCGTGCCGAGCGGACTGGCGGACCATCCCCGGATATCCGGCCGACCAGGCTTCCGGTCCGGGTCTCCCAGGCGATCGGACAAAAGACAACCCGACCATGGGGCGGGTTTCCGATGCTCAAGTTAAAAGAGTCTTTAAGCCGAGCGGCCAGGACGCTCGGCCAAGCTGCAGGACAGTAATCCGCAATCCCAGCCGAGCACGTGAATAGGGCTTCTTGGAGGACATGAGATCCGAGCGGCTGTTCCGTTTGGCCCGGGAACAGATAAGAGCGCTAGAAGACAAAAAGAATAGCTGGTACCTTCATCCTTGAGACATCTGCCGCCGACAAACAGCCTGGTCGGCGGCCGGAGCGGACAAAATATCGTACGGTAGAAGTTTCCACCGTCACATCCGGGATATGCTCGGACGATTGCGGAATGACGTCAGGCGTACTTTCCTGACACAACCCTACTGAGGTATGTTTGGGGAAGCGTGCACGCATCGAGGAGCGTGCCTGCGCCTCCCCGGGGTCCTATATAAGGACCCCCAGACTTCGACGAAGGTATGCAATCTGGATCACTGTAGCCACAGTAATATTACTCTGCTTCTTCGTTGCCTGACTTGAGCGTCGGAGGGTCGTCGCTGGGAAACCCCTCCCGGCTTGGCTTCTTTGCAGGTTCGCCGGGATCTACACCACCAGTCGGAGACAGCGGAAAGTGCCACGTCCCAAGCGTCCGTCGACTCAGCGCTCTGACAGGATCAAATTGGCGTCGTCTGTGGGAACGCACCTGAATCCGAGCGGAGAAGATGGAAGAAGCTGGACGCCAACTCATGGTGACACTCTCCCCTGAAGAGCTCGATGCGCTCATCCAAGCACGAGCAACGAAGATTGTGGAGCAGCAGAAGGCTCAAGCCGAGCGGATTGCACGGCAGGCGACTTCCGCGTCGGGCGGCAGGGCAGCACCAGAGGACCGACCAGAACAGCTCTCGATATGGGGGCAAAACAAAGGTCCGACCGACACTCAGATGGAAGCGTCGCCTGCCCCTATACCTTTCCATAGGGCTCTGTTCCAAACGCCCTCTAAAGTCGTGCAAGCCAACCTCGACCGGGGATCTTCGTCCAACGAGGCGCCCATCCGTGACGCAAGGAAGGGCAAGGCGCCCCGGACATATTCATCCCCCAAGCGGGCCAATCGACAATTCTCCGAGGCCATCCTGCGCGACCCACTACCAAGGCATTACGCGCCCCCGGCCATCGGGGAATACAATGGGACCACCGACCCGGACGACCATCCAGGTAAGTTCGACAACACAGCCACTTTGCATCAATATACAGAAGATGGACGACCCGGAAAGTTTCTCCCTACTCATGACTTTGATGGGTTTCGACGAGTATATTGTATCCTCCTCACTCCACGGGTATTCGGGAGTCGATAAATTGAGTCAGATTTTCTGCTGGTCGGCAGGTCAGTTTTTTAGTTATATTCTTTTTCGGTCATAGAATTTTTCATAGTTTCTCGAGCAAGGACTCCCGTGTTGATCGACCGGGTTTCCATCATATCCAAGCCACCGACTCGATGCCGAAGACCTTGTGCCAATCGACCGGGCGTATATTATCCGAGCCACGGGCTCGATGTCGAAGACCCCATGCCGTTCGGCCGGGTGTATATTATCCGAGCCACGGGCTCGATGTCGAAGACCCCCGTGCCGTTCGGCCGGGCGTATATTATCCGAGCCACCGGCTCAATGCCGAAGACCCCGTGCCGATCGGCCGGGCGTATATTATCCGAGCCACCGGGTCGATGCCGAAGACCCCGTGCCGATCGGCTGAGCGTATATTATCCGAGCTGTAAGCTCGTTGTTGAAGACCGTCGAGTGACGACGTTAAACTCTAGAGTCGAACCGGCGACTATAAACCCCCCGGCTTGAAGACCGTCGAGCGGCGACGTTAAACTCTAGAGTCAAACCGGCGACTATAAACCCCCGGACGGAAGACCGTCGAGAGGCGACGTTAAACTCTAGGGTCGGACCACCGACTATAAAACCCCCGGCTTGAAGACCATCGAGCGGCGATGTTAAACTCTAGAGTCGGACCGACGACTATAAACCCCCCCGGCTTGAAGACCGTCGAGCGGCATCGTTAAACTCTAGAGTCAGATCGGCGACTATAAACCCCCCGGCTTGAAGACCATCGAGCGGCGACGTTAAACTCTAGAGTCGGACCGGCGACTATAAACCCCCCGGCTTGAAGACTGTCGAGCGGCGACGTTAAACTCTAGAGTCGGACCGACGACTATAAAAACCCCGGCTTGAAGACCGTCGAGTGGCGATGTTAAACTCTAGAGTTGAACCGGCGATTATAAACCCCCGGCTCGAAGACTCGTCGAGCGGCGACGTTAAACTCTAGAGTCGGACCGGCGACTATAAACCCCCGGCTTGAAAACCGTCGAGCGGCGACGTTAAACTCTAGAGCCAGACTGGCGACTATAAACCCCCCAGACGAGGCAGTGTCGCGTTGAAGCACTTCAGCGAGACACTAGCAGAAAGTCCATGTAAAACGGACAGTCGTTGGACCGATTGGCGTTGTAAAGAAAAACACTACAGCGAAAAGCTCTTAGAAGTCCCAGGTATAGTGGGAGGTCGTTGGACCAATCGGCGCATTAAATTAAAACACCCCAGCGACAAACTCAGAAGTCCCAAGCAGAGTGGGAGGTCGTTTGACCGATTGGCGAAGTAAAAAAAAGAAAAAATTATGTAGTTCGAGCGACCGGTCGGCATAGTTATGGGGAGCACCTGAAACAAAAAATTAACAAAGCAAAAGTTGGCATTCTATAAATTAAATTTAAAAGTTCGCCGACCGAAGGCAAAGTTTCATATGACATATTAAAATTAAGGTTACAACCGATCGGGAGAACTACTGAAAATACTTCATTCGAGGTAGTCAAAAATATGCTTCGGGATGGTGGTGAGAAGCGCTGCATGCTCTGTAGCAGGGATGACCACGGACCCGGGGAGCTGACCCTTGGACTTCAGATAGTCCGTCGTGGCGGTGATTGCCAACTCGAAGGCGATGACCAGCCGGTCGCACACCTTCTCCATAAATTCCACCGAGCGGATGTAGTTTTGCCTCAAGGTGGCAACGCGGCCCGGCTCCGCCTCTTGGTACTCCTTGAAGGCAGCACATCAGATCGAGAGCAAGAAGAAGCCTCCACATCCGGGTCAAAAGAAGAAGAGGATGAAGAAGCTATAGGACCGTGATCGTTCGATAGAGGGGGGGTGAATATCGATTCGAAAAGTCGAGTAAAACTACGCAGCGGAAAAGTAAATGAACACAGTTGTTTTTACTTCGTTCGGAGCCTGTGACGACTCCTACTCAAAGGCTCGTGGTCCTTGACCACTTTCGTTGGGCAATCACTAGCAATTCGAATATAATTACAAAATGAATATAGGAAATGCGAGTGAAATAAAGTAATATCGACAAAGAAATTAACTAAAAACTGAAGGAGCACTTTGTCGGAGCTTTGTTGGCGTCGCAGGAATGTAGAGCAGCAGGACCAGCAGTAGAAGAGTTCTCAGATTGATTATTGAAGAAGCTCCATCCCTGGGGCTTCTTTTATATGCTTCTCCGGGCGCCTGGATCCCTTCCGAGCGCCCTGGTGCGACGTGGTAGGTCTAATCAGCGAACTCCACGTGGCGACGACTCGGCCTGGATAAAATTCACCTCCGGGCGCCCGGATCCCTTCCGGGCGCCCGGACCTCCTGTTTCCAGAAACTTCCTTTCCTGCAAAACAGAGTTAGTCCGAGGCACATATGTATTCTGCAACACAGATTGTTAGCACAATTTATGAAATAGAATTAATAGTAAAAATATGACTTAGATTCCGTCTTTCCGAGACCGGAATCTAGTCACGATCTCGACTTAGATATCCGAAATGGATCTAAGCCGGATCGACGCCTAATGTTCCCTTCCCGGGAACGCGTCCTCGCAGTCACTCCCCTCCAGTGACTTACCTCACTTACCTGCCAGACGTCCGGTCAGCCCGTCGACCCGTCTGGACTTCTCGCCAGCTATCTAGTCAGCCCGTCGACCTAGCTGGACTTCTCGCCAAGCGTCCGGTCAGCCCGTCGACCCGCTTGGACTTCTCGCCAGCTATCCGGTCAGCCCGTCGACCTAGCTGGACTTCGTGCCAGACATCCGATCAGCCCGTCGACCTGTCTGGACTTCCCCTACACACTCGATCAAAGTGTCAGACAACAACAAAACTAACTTAACCCATTTGTCATTCATCAAAACCTAGGTTAGACCGTTAGTGCTACCCGCACCAACAATCTCCCCCTTTTTGATGGAATGACAACCTGGTTAAGTTAGTGAAAAGACGCAAAAAATAAATAAAACAGGTATATGGTTTTTAAAGTTAGTTTTGGTGTTTTCAATTTGGTTTAGCTAACTTAACCACCTAACCCTCCCCCTTTGGCATTCATCAAAAATAGGCAATGGTAAACAAGCATAGTGTAGAGTTACTGCAAAAATTTGTAAATTTAAGAAACAGCTAATTTTGGAAATATCTAAGTTTGATTCAAAATTCAAAGATACTGATAAAAATACCAAGTTGACTTGGGGGAGTTTAAATAGTAATTTAGCTTTTGTTTCTTAACTTTTGTAAAATAACTAAGTTTTGAAAATAGCTAATTTAGCAACATAACTTAGTATTTAGTACATTTTGAGTAATTTTGAAAGATAATATCTGCAAAATTAATTGACTTTGTAAACTTAAGAGAAATTTTTGAAGGCTAATTTTCAAGCTTAAGTTTAGGAACGCTAAGTTTAGATATTCTAATTTCCAAACATGGGGTTATAAGTTACAAATTTTAAGATCAAATTTTCAAAGTAAGTTTCAACTTTTAAAACACTTTTCAAACATGAATTATTAAAACCAAAATTTCAAGGTTTAAATTTTCAAAATACGTTTCAACTTTGAAACACTTTTCAACCATGAGTTTTCAAAATCAAAGTTTCAAGACTGAGTTTGCAAAAGATTCAATTTTCAAAACCTTAGTTTATAAAGTCAAATTGAAGAATTTAGTTTTAGAGAAACTAGTTTTCAAGAATAGGTTTATAAAGATAAGTTCTCAAGATTAAGGATTTCAAAACTAAGTTTGAAAAAAAAATCTACTTTTCAATACTGACTAGGTTTGTAAAACCTTTAAATTTGAACACTGAAATTCAATTTCAAAAAAAAACAAAAAAAAAATTAAGGTGGAGAAAATAATTTAGGTGCTAAGTATTGATTTAATCCTCCCCCTAAACCTGATATTTAAAAAATAAAGCTTTTAAAAATATTTGCTAAGAATATTTAATATAATATTTTCAAAGTAATTGGGATAGAATTTTCTAAAGATATTTTAAAGAGAAAAAAAATAACACTTAAGGAGATTAACAAAATAAACCTCCCCCTGAATTAGATACTCCTTTAATTTATTACTCTCCCTTAATTTATTAATTCTTCTAGGGGATTTAAATAGAAAGTTTGATAAAAAGAAAAAATTGAACCTCCCCCTGAATTTGTTACTCCCCTTAATTTAATACTAAGGTTTAGTTGTGTTAAATTTCAAAGCCCTAACACATTTATCTTGTAACGACCCAATTTTTCCTATTTCAAGTTCTAAAAGTCTATAAAAATATTTGAAAATACTTTTAAAATATTCTAGAGATTTTTAGAAATTTTTAGAGTATTTTTATGTAATTTTTGGAGGTCGTTTAGTAGGGTTACAAAAAGAAAGAAGTTTTGATAAAAAAACGTTGAATATGAGACTCGAACCCGAGACCTTGACCCGAGCCGAATCTCAGCCGAACCCAGCCCAACCAACCGGTCTGTAGTTGTTTTGTTAATTATATATAGAATAAAATGTATATAAGGTAGAAGTTAGTAATAGAGAATACTCGAAAAAAAAAGGGGTTGCAGCGAGTTTTGAACCTGCGATCTATGGCCCAAACAAAACCAGCCCAACCTGCTGAGCTACACGGTTTTATTAACCTAGTATGGAGAGAAATAGATTTAAGCTATAGTTGGAACGTTTAAAATAAATTGGAATAAAAGTGCGCGGCGGAGGAATCGAAGCTCAAACCTTTGATTTGGTTAAAAGCTGGCTGACCAACTGGGCTGTGCGTGATTTGTTAACCAAATATGTAGCGAGATGTATTTAAGTTATTGTAAAGGGCAGAGATAAAACCTAGGTTATAAAGGGTTAAGTATTTTTTTGAGCCCTAAAATCCTTTCTCCCTCTCGTGTGCTCGCGACGGCGCTGTTCTTCTTCTCGGGCGGATTTGTGGTAGCGAGTGAACTCGTCTCCGGCGGCCAGCGAGGTTGTTCTCCGAGGGGTTTTTCTTCACTTCTCGTCAAGGAGAAGCTTTGAGCACGAAGAAGAGCCGAGATTTGAAGCTTTACCCAAACCCTAGATCTCTCCTTCCTCTCCTTCGGTTGTAAGTCCAAGCAAATCCCGGTGAGTTGCTACTCACCTGCAGTAGGAGTTGTTCCACGATTTCGCTTTTCTTCTTTGCTTTCTCGCCGAGCAAGAATAGCCCTAGATTCGTTAGTTGTTATTTTAGTGTTTCGGATCTTGGGTTAGTTTTTCAGATTTGGACGGGTTTGAGATGGTGTTTAACATGGCTTTTCATTGTGATGTTTCTTGGTGCACTGGATGAGGAATCTTGGATAGATAGGTTGCACTAAAGTCTTGTTCACGATCCTTCCTTTTAGTGTCGACCATGGCAGTGTATGAAATGTGGGTAGAGTTTTGATTTTGTTAATTGGTTTTGCTTCACTAAATAGGTTAAGGTAATAGGAGGTGACCAATTACATTGTTACTGCTACTCATACTTTGCTATAAGAGTTAGTTGTTGCTTCTTGTGTCTTCCGAATTGCTGAGGAATCTTTTAGAAACTTAGTTTTGTATGCAGATTTTCTGTTAAGCTTCGATATGTTTTTCTTTGCTTTCAGATTATACAGTACAGCATTGAGATAGTTGGAGATTTGAGAATAGCATGTGTTTAAGTATATCATTCTATGTTAGCTTTGCAGAATAGGTTTGTATGCCATTAACTGGACATCAACAACATATGCTTTAGTATATCATGTGGTAACTTTTGATTGTAGCAGAGATCATCCTTTCCTTATGTTCCACTTTGTTGGAATTAATTAGAATGAGCAGATTTCTTTTACATTGCTAATAGAAGAGCAGTTTTCTTTTTCTAGCTTTTCCTTAGCTATTTGTAAGCATGAGCAGACTTCTTTTCTATTGCTATTAGACGTACAGTTTCCTTTGCTATCAGTTTAACATGAGTAGTATTGATTCCTATTTTTAGTCCTTTGCTATTGGACTAATATGAGAAGTTATAAGCGAAGAAAGACCAAGGCTTTAATTTGATCTTAATTCCAGAAGTGGAATATCAAAAGCGCACACAAGGTGTTTGCATAAATGCCAAGTAAGGGCAAGTATAAAGAAGTTATAGTTAAAAAAGAAAGTATTTTACTTTTAATGGCATGTACCGGACACAAGGTTCAAAGGGTGGGCTCCTAGAACGCCCCTAGGCACAAGATTGCCTAGAAGAACCTTAGTAGTTTCGGGATTAGTTACCTTGACTCTTATTAAGGATGCGCGCAAATTGGTACAATGCCGCGCCCAAAAGAAGTTTATTATTATTTTGAAGTATTAAAGTATAAGTTTTGAAACAAATGAAACGAGCTTCAAATCTGTCTAGAATTAGAAAGTTAGTTTTCTTGTTATTTGAAGCATGCAGTAGTAGTTTCAATTGTTTCCTTGCTACTAGATTATTCAGCCTATTTAGCTTTACATGTTTAGTAGTTTTACATGTTTAGAAGTTTTACATGTTTAGTAGTTTTACATGTTTAGAAGTTTTACATGTTTAGTAGCTTTACATGTTTAGTAGCTTTACATGTTTAGTATACTTCTTTTATAGTTTCATTCTTATGAGCATGATTAGCTATACATGTTTAGTATTTCAGTTAGCATGATTCCTTTGCTATATATGAGCATGAGTAGTTTTATATGTTAGCATTCAGTTTTAGCATGTTTTTATTTATATACATGCATATCGAGTTTTTGTGAGTAGATAGCGCTCACTAAGCTTTATGCTTATAGACTGCATTTCCTCCTACTGCAAATAAAGGGAAAGAAAAGATACAGTGAAGGAAGGCGACAAGGAGATGCAAGAGGAATGTGTGATGTGTGGACTATGGAGGTCCTTGGGACTTAGCTAAAGAACTCATTTAGTTTAAGAATTTGTTTAGTTTAATTTCTTATTAAGTTGATAAGAGAATTATGTAGTAAGAGGTTATGTTTTCGGTTTTTCATTATCTGCATGATTTGAATTATTAAACTGCGTGGTTGTAGTTAGTTTTCATTTCTTATTAAACTGCGTGGTTGATTGGAATATATTTCTAGCCGCCTGTGGCTGAGTATATTATGCTTGTATTATGGAAAATGGTCACCGGTACAGGGGAGACTCTGCCGAAATTTTTCGGTAGGGTTTTCCATGTGATTTTTAATAAACCGGTTAAGTAGAGTAGTAGATAAGTAACGGTCACTCTTAGAGAGTAGTAGTAGTAGTAAGAAGGGTGGTCGTTACATGTCTAATTTAGTAACACTTATGTTATTATCTCTGTATCTTTGGTATAACTGTTTATTTGAATTTGATTAATCAATTATTAATTAATTTTAGATTTAGACGCTTAAAGTTTAAGGTTAAATAAGATAAGATTTTATTAATTCAATAACAGTTAAGCATTATCAATAATTTATTGATTAGTTTTTTACTTGATTTAATAATTTAATACTTAGTGAAATAATTTAAATTTCATATTACCTGATTGAGTTGGTCAATGAAAGTGTTAGTTATAATTATTATTATTATTTTTATTTATTTATTAATTTTTTTTATAAAAGGGATTTCTAGAACAGCATTTAAAAAGAATTTAAAATAATTTTTATAATATGTTTTATGTCAATTAACATACGTTTGATTCAGTTTTGATTTTAGATTTAAATTAATATTAGTGGTTAATTTAGGTTTAAGTTAAAATTTAAGTTTAAGTTAAAATTTTTAATTTTAATTGTAATTTCAATATTAAGTTTTAATTTAAGATTTAATTTTCAGTTAAGTTAAATTAAAAAATAATTTTAAGGTTAAAATGATGTTTAAGATTAAAAATGAGTTTAAAGTCAAAATAATAATTTTTAAAGTGAAAATAATCTATAGAAATAATTTATTATTATTACTATTTTTTTAAGTTAATAGAATTTTATAATAGTTTTTAAAGAATTTTTAAAAGAGTTTTTAAAGAATTTTTAAAATAATTTTTCAAGAATTTTTAAAAGAATTTTAAAATAATTTTTAAAGAATTTTTAAAAGAGTTTTTAAAGAATTTTAAAATAATTTTTTAAAGAATTTTTAAAAGAGTTTTTAAAGAATTTTTAAAATAGTTTTTAAAGAAATTTTTAAAATAATTTTTAAAGAATTTTTAAAATAGTTTTTTAAAGAAATTTTAAAATAATTTTTTAAAGAATTTTTAAAAGAGTTTTTAAAGAATTTTTAAAATAATTTTTAAAGAATTTTTAAAATAGTTTTTTAAAGAAATTTTTTAAAGAATTTTTAAAAGAGTTTTAAAAGAATTTTTAAAAGAGTTTTAAAAGAATTTTTAAAATAATTTTTAAAGAATTTTTAAAATAGTTTTTAAAGAAATTTTAAAATAATTTTTAAAGAATTTTTAAAATAATTTTTAAAGAAATTTTAAAATAATTTTTAAAGAATTTTTAAAAGAGTTTTTTAAAGAATTTTTAAAAGAGTTTTTAAATAATTTTTAAAGTTGATAAATTTTCAAAAATTGTTTTTAAATTTAATTTTTAAAATAAGTTTTCAAAATTTAAATTTAAAAATTTTAAAATAAGTTTTCAAAATTGTTTTTAAATTTAATTTTTAAAATATGTTTTCAAAATTTAAATTTAATTTTTTAAAATAAGTTTTCAAAATTGTTTTTGAATTTAATTTTTAAAATAAGTTTTCAAAGTTGATAAATTTTCAAAATACTTGTAATTTATTTAATTCGAAATTGAGTAGTTCAAAATTTAACTTAACTTATTCAATTCAAATTTTAATTTAATTAACTTAATTCATGATTTAATTTGAAATTTGATTTAATTAATTGGATTTTAATTATGGAGTCTTAGTTTAACTTGTATTAGATTCAGGTTTAGTTTTGGTCTCTACAAACAGGCATTCTTCGGATAAACTTCTAAGCTTGGTGAGTCACATGGACGTCATTAGAAGTAACCAACCTTTCGAGGTTTTCCGAATAGTCCTATCCACGGAGCTTAGTACTAAGCCTTGGTCTAACTGGTTATGATTTATTTAAGGGTAGCTTCGGTCAGTTCCACTTGGCCAAATGCACCAGATCGAAATCATATCTTTCTAGACATGCGATGCCCAAGTTTCCCTAACGTACTATCATCCAAAAACTTCACCAGTACCATGATTCAAGTTAAACTTGGTCTCTAATCCTAGTTACCCTACCGGGTTAGTTTGTTTTAGGTTACCCTGTCGGGTAAGTTAGTTTTGGAGGTGCCAACTATTCTGGAGTCTCCCCCTAAATTATTGACCATTAATTTAGTTTTTAGTTCTGGGTTTATTATAGTTAAATTTTGGTTAAAATTTAATATTTAATTTGTAATTTAGATTCAAGTTTTTAATTTTGAATTAATTAAATTAGTCAAATTATCTTTCTTTAAGAGAATGTATTTAATATTTAAATTTTCTTTCAATTTCACTTTTATTAGGTTAACTGAATTATCTTTCTTTAATAGCTTATGTTTAAAGTTTAAGTTTTTATTCATTTTTAAATTTGAATTAATTAAATTGTTTGAATTATATTTCCTTAAAGGTTTATCTTTTAACCTTTTATTAATTGTTAATTTTGAATTTTTCAGATTATCTTTATCTAATATGTTATTTTTAACATTTAATTTTAATTTTGTTAAATTTAGTTTTGATTTTATCAAAGTGTTTGATATATTTTCTTTATTTTTTAAGTTGATATAATTAGTGGAATTTATTAGATTATTCTTATCGTTAAAATTTAATTTTTTATTAATTAAATTATCTTGGGTTTGGATAGGATTTTCTAGATTAATATTGTCTAGATTATTAAATAATTTATTAATTTTATCTAGATTAATATTCACCTTGTCATCTCTATCATTTGAGTTTTCAGATTTGTTTAGGTTCAAGTTTGAATTTTTTAAATTAATTGGATTTGTTTTATCAGATAATATCCTAGGGGTATTTTTATAATTATTGTCAACTACATTATTTTCACATATATTTTCAGAAATAACCAGATCAATGCTCATATTTTCTAAACTACTATTAGCAGGGGTATTTTAGTAAATATCACTAACCTTGAGCGCAACCCCTAATTCAGTAGGCTTTTCGATTGGATCTAACCCGAGTTCGGATTCGATTTTTACTTGATCCTCGAGCTCCTCGTGAAGTTTGATCAATTGGGTCCAAAGCTCATATGCATTCTTGTACTTTTCTAATCTGCATAAAATATTGTTAGGTAAAACATTACAAATAATGTTACTTACCTTTTTGTTCAGTTCCGAGTTTTGAAAAGGTTTCCTCAAAATTAACATATAATCGATGTCTAGGCTTCCTAAGAAGCATTCCATTAATCGCTTCCAGTAGTTGAAGTCTTCATGATCGTATGGTGGTGGTTCGTGGGGGTTCCGTCCTTCTTGAAGAGTCATTATTCTTGCACACAGAGAAACAGAAAAAAATCCCAAGACTTGGTCTTGGATTAGCAGTGCTGAAAAAAAAATAATATTTCACTATTTTCGGAAAAAAATAATAAAATATTAATAAAATATTTGAAAAAAATATTATTTCAAAATTTTGAAAATGTAATATTTTTTAAATAATAAATAATGGTGAAAAGATGGCGATGTATTTTTCAAAAACTATTTTGGAGGGAAAAAAATGAAAGGCGTGATCGTTCGATAGAGGGGGGTGAATATCGATTCGAAAAGTCGAGTAAAACTACGCAGTGGAAAAGTAAATGAACACAGTTGTTTTTACTTCGTTCGGAGCCTGTGACGACTCCTACTCGAAGGCCCGTGGTCCTTGACCACTTTCGTTGGGCAATCACTAGCAATTCGAATATAATTACAAAATGAATACAGGAAATGCGAGTGAAATAAAGTAATATCGACAAAGAAATTAACTAAAAACTGAAGGAGCACTTTGTCGGAGCTTTGTTGGCGTCGCAGGAACGTAGAGCAGCAGGACCAGCAGTAGAAGAGTTCTCAGATTGATTATTGAAGAAGCTCCATCCCTGGGGCTTCTTTTATATGCTGCTCCGGGCGCCTGGATCCCTTCCGGGCGCCCTGGTGCGACGTGGCAGGTCTAATCAGCGAACTCCACGTGGCGACGACTCGGCCTGGATAAAATTCACCTCCGGGCGCCCGGATCCCTTCCGGGCGCCCGGACCTCCTGTTTCCAGAAACTTCCTTTCCTGCAAAACAGAGTTAGTCCGAGGCACATATGTATTCTGCAACACAGATTGTTAGCACAATTTATGAAATAGAATTAACAGTAAAAATATGACTTAGATTCCGTCTTTCCGAGACCGGAATCTAGTCACGATCTCGACTTAGATATCCGAAATGGATCTAAGCCGGATCGACGCCTAATGTTCCCTTCCCGGGAACGCGTCCTCGCAGTCACTCCCCTCCAGTGACTTACCTCACTTACCTGCCAGACGTCCGGTCAGCCCGTCGACCCGTCTGGACTTCTCGCCAGCTATCTAGTCAGCCCGTCGACCTAGCTGGACTTCTCGCCAAGCGTCCGGTCAGCCCGTCGACCCGCTTGGACTTCTCGCCAGTTATCCGGTCAGCCCGTCGACCTAGCTGGACTTCGTGCCAGACATCCGGTCAGCCCGTCGACCTGTCTGGACTTCCCCTGCACACTCGATCAAAGTGTCAGACAACAACAAAACTAACTTAACCCATTTGTCATTCATCAAAACCTAGGTTAGACCGTTAGTGCAACCCGCACCAACAGAAGCTTCCACCTCCACAAGTCAAGACGAATCTAATGGAGGAGCATCACTATCGGATCAAGAGGAAGCCTCTTCTTCCAAGTCAAATGGAGGAGCAAGTGCCACCCCTACACAAGAAGGTATAAATAGTTCAATTCATAACAAAAATCATATTATATGTTTTGAGTGTAGGGAACATGGGCACTACAAGAGCAAGTGCCCTAAATTAGCCAAGAAGAAGGGCCAAGTGGCACAAAAGGGCAAGAAGAAGCCCAAGGAGACTATCCCCACAACAAAGAAGAGCAAGGAGCACATTGTGTGTTTCTTGTGCCAACAAAGAGGGCATTACCGAAGTCAATGCCCTAAGGGGAAGAAGATGGTCAAGGCTCAAGGAGGGAGCACACCTTAAGGGGGAGCCTCCAAGGTAAAAAGGAAGGTATCATTTATTGAGCCTACTCCTTTTAACAACGGTAAAAAACATGCTAAGTCAAGTCTTTATCATTTTAATGCTATTTACCATAAGAATAGAGAGCATGATAGCATTAAGGAAAAACACATGGCTCTCCATGCTAAAACTACCACACCTAGGGTTAGGAAGGTAGATGAAATTTTAGGCAAGAATTCTAAGGATTTTAGCTACAAGCCTAGAAACAAAAATGATCACGGACTTAGTGGAAAACCAAAAACTAAGGACTTAGTGATGGAAAATCAAGTCTTGAGGTCAAGACTTGACAAACTAGAAAAGACCCTGAAAAGGTTGGAAAATATCCTAAAAGAGTAAAATGAGCAAAACCTAGGTCTAGGAGTACAACAAGGGTCATCCAATGGCCATAGAGGTTTGGGACACAAACCAAAGGTCAAGAAGGATGTAATTTCCTATCATAGGGTTCCATATAGTTATGGAACAAACCCTAGGTCTAGTGGGCAAGCCAAAAATACTAGGGAAGTCATCCCTAAGAGTATTTTTGCAATTAAAGTGACTAAGACTTCTAAGAAGTCAAACAAAGTCACTAAAAGGTCACAAGGGAAGAAATCCCTAGGATTGACCTAGAAAAGGTGACCAAGGCTTCTAAGAAGCCAAATAAGGTCACTAGGAAGGTATCTAGGGAAGTTATCCCTAGTGAATACCTAGAGCATCCAAGGAGCACCAATAGATTTTGGGTTCCTAGGAGCATCTTCTCTACCCCATAGATGGGTTAGAGAGTGTCAACTCGAAGAAGAAGGGTAGTTAACCCAACTTTAGAGAAATTGACACTCAAGGAGCATTTTCAAGGTTATTATTAACATTTGGAAAATGAAATGGATTTATTGAGTTACTCTTTAAAAGAGTAAAATGTGTCAAATTTGAGAAGTATTGATTTTGTTTTAAAATGGCACATATTGGGAAAATCATAAGAACTACCAAGTTGGGATTTTGGTATGTTCTTAGGAAATTAAAGGCAATTTGAGCCTTAATTTTCTTAGTGCTACTCTTGATGGAAGAACGAAATATGCCAATAAGTTTAATTTCAATTGGCATAAGTTAATCAAGAGGACTAAAAATGTCAATTTAAGTTTTGGCATTTACTTGGCACGCTTAGAGGGAAATCTAGGCTTAAATTGTTAATTTAGCTAAGGTCAAGGATACTTAAATAGGTAATCTAGGTATTTTATTTATGCTAAACCTTGCCATGATTGCTTGCTCACTATATGCCATGACATCATATTTAGTTTCATATTTTGCATCCATCTTTTATTATGAAAAATATAAAAATATCATGTCATGTCATACATACATTATGTAGTTATAGAAATCTTTCTTTTGAAAGCTATTTCATTTTGATGTACTCCATAACATTATCATGCATCATGTTTATTTCCTTAAAATTAAGGACAAAAGGCATTTATAGGCATTTATAAACAAGTGGAATCAACAAGTAACATCCTTGGTGGATGTTTACCACTAAAAATGCCTAGATAGATATGCATGATCCCTAGAGTAGGGCAAAACCAAATTTTACATCTCACAAAGACCTATAAGATGACTTGTATGTGTTTTAGTGCACATTAGATACAAGGGAGATGTTAGGATGATGAACAAAACTCAAGATGTTGATTTAGTACATTCTTTTGAGTTTTAGGTTCATCAAAACACATAGTTATGTGTTTTCCCATCATTGGGAAAGCTAGTGTACAAGTCATGTGCATTAAGCCCAAGGAACATGGTGGGATATTGGTTTTGAAAATGGTTTTAAAATGCTTTTGGAAAACCTTGGTGAAGGCTATTTTTTGATAGTAATCATCATTGAATAGTTAGACACAAACTAGAAGAAAACACTAAAGTTTTTGTAAGTTTTCTAGTTTGTGTCAATCTTTGAAAATATGAAGTATTTTCTTAGAAAACTATTTTTCCTTCAAAATATATACCCTAAACAATGTCTACACAAATTTTCACGATTTTTGGAATTTTGTAGAATTTTCTAGGGGTTTCTGAAGTTGACTGAAATGAAATTTTAGCAACTATCAGATCTCAATCGATCAACCGATCGATTGAAGGGTTTTAATCGATCGGGCGATCGATTGAGAACAAGCTTGTTGCGAACAGAAGCCGTCTGGATCGATCCACCGATCGATCCAGCCCTCCTGAATCAATCCACCGATCGATCCAGCCCTCCTGAATCGATCAGTGGATCGATTCAGCATGGTCCGATCGATTGGGACCCAACTCTAATCGATCGAAGTTGCTGATTTTGACTGGTAAAGCCTGATTTCAGCATTTTTGAACCATGGTTAGTCTAGGTAACCATTCCTAACCCCTCAAAATACATTTGTATACATAAAAAGGGTGTTTTCATGTTGAAAACAAGGATGAATTGGTTAAGGTAGACTAAATTGAAGTTTAGGTTGAGGTTTGCTTCAAATATTAAATATTTGAACCTCAAAACTTCTAAATTTGGGTTTCCTAAAGGTTTAGGGATTCCAAATCATTGTTGGTGCAATGACAGAAGTTACCACCATGTCTTTAGGGGGAGAGACTCTTTAAAGACATGAAAACTATTTTTCATGAACCTTGGAAGGTGGTTAACCTTCTTTTCAGAACATGCTTAAGGTTGAGCGTTTGAACTTTAATGGGGAGTGGATATCCTCATTGTTCAAGTGGTTTAAGTTAAAAATGCTCAAGGATGGGCATTTGACTACATTAATGGGAGAATGTAGGGTTAAGGATAATGAAGGGTATGGGACCTTCATTATCGTGTTGATCACAACGAGTGAAGTTGTGAACAACGATGAGCAACTCTTCAGGGGGAGAGTCTCAAAGGGGAGAGTTTTCAACAAGTGAATTTGTTGATGTGTGCCCAAAGATGGGGCATTTGTTGATGTGTGTCAATAGGGGGAGAATGAAGGGTTTAAGTTAGGACTTCATTACCTAGAGGGAGTTTGCCCTCTTAGAAGGAGAATGAAGGGTTCAACTTATGCCTTCATTACCTAGTGACATGAAGGAGGTTTAGGCTATGGGATTAGCGTAACTTAAATGAGGTTTTGTCAAACATTAAAAAGGGGGAGATTGTTGGTGCAATATCCCTCAGGTCAAGGTTGACCTGGTTGACCAAGCTTGAGTCTTGGTTTGGGTTTTGATGTTTGACAATGCAGTTGTTCATTTGGGGAGATTGTTTGGTGTAATTCCCCTCTAATCAGGGTCTGATCAGGTTGGTTGAAGAAGAGTCAAGTAGGTCAAGGTTGACCAGATACTTGACTGGGAAGTCCTAACTGGGATGTTAGGCAGAAGGGAAATCCTGGTGAGTGAAGCCAGGTGAAAGACCTGGTGAGTGAAGCCAGGCAGAAGGAAAGACCTAGTGAGTGAAGCTAGGCAGTGAGGAAATCCTAGTGAGTGAAGCTAGGTGGAAGTCCTGGTGAGTGAAGCTAGGTGGAAGTCCTGGTGAGTGAAGCCAGGCAGATGAGAAGTCCTAGTGAGTGAAGCTAGGCAGTATGAAAATCCTAGTGAGTGAAGCTAGGTGAAAGTCCTGGTGAATGAAGCCAGGCAGAAGGAAAATCCTGGTGAGTGAAGCTAGGTGAAAGACCTGGTGAGTGAAGCCATGCAGAAGGGAAGTCCTGGTGAGTGAAGTCAGGTAGATGGGAAGTCCTGGTAAGTGAAGCCAGGCACAGGGAAAATCCAGATGGGTCAAGGTTGACCAGACATCTGGTGAAAGTCCAAGTAGGTCAAAGGGATTGACCGGATACTTGGCAAGAGGAGAAAAGTCCAAGTGGGTCAAAGGGATTGACCAGACACTTGGTGAGTGAGTTCTAGCAAGTTAAGGGTGACCGGATGCTAGGCACGATGAACTAACAGGTCATGGTTGACCAGATGTTAGTTGAGGAGGCTTTAGACTTGATTTTAGGGAGAAATCATGAGCTGGATCGATCAGCCGATCGATTGGCGCATGCCCAATCGATCGACCGATCGATTGGGCGAGATTTCGCGATAACCTCCTCCCAATCGATCAGTGGATCGATTAGGAGTTGCGATTTCGAACGATAAGCCCTGGATCGATCAATGGATCGATCCAGGCAATTTACCTAGAGCACAGAGGTGCTCTGGATCGATCAGTGGATCGATCCAAAGCCTCCCCGATCGATTGGGAGCAATCCAATCGATCGGGATCCGACCGTTGGCGCAGATAAAGGCTGCAGGCGTGCGATTCCTTCGGAAGAACTCTCGGCCATTTCTTCCGATCTTCACCAGTGATCACAGAGCTCTCCACAGGGTTCTCACCGCCAGTTCTTGAAGGTTCTTGGAGGTCTTCCAAATCAAGAGGCAGATCTACAGCTGAAGAAGAAAGCTAGGGTTAGGGTTTTCAGTTGTAAAACCTGTAAGCTATTGCTTGTATTTGTTTTCCTTTCTTTCTTCTTGAACTGTGAGTTTGTAGGGCTTCTTCGCCTTCGGTAGTTACCGAAAAGGAGTGATTTCTTAGTGGAGGGTGTGTGAGTAGGTGTGGATCCTTGGACTAGTCACCTTTTGTGAGGTGGATACCAAGTAAACCCTCCTTGTTAGCGTTGTATGTTTTTGTTTTCGTATTTTCCGCTGCACATCTTTGAAGAAACAAGCTACAACGAGCATCTAGCACGCGAAGAGCTATTCACCCCCCCCCCCTCTAGCTACTTTTCGGTCCCAACACCTGGGACTTCTATAGGATTTTCGCTGAAATGTTTTTTCTTTACTACGCCGATCGGTCAAACGACTGCCCGTTTTACATGGACTTTCTGCTAGTGTCTCGCTGAAGTGCTTTAAAGTGACGCTGCTTCGTTTGGGGGGTTTATAGTCGCCGGTCCAACTCTAGAGTTTAACATTGTCGCTCGACGGTCTTCAAGCCGGGGGGTTTATAGTCGCCGGTCCGACTCTAGAGTTTAACATCGCTGCTCGACTGTCTTCAAGCCGGGGGGTTTATAGTCACCAGTCCGACGCCGGGGGGTTTATAGTCACCGATCCGACTCTAGAGTTTAACGTCGCCGCTCGACGGTCTTCAAGCCGGGGGTTTACAGTCGTCGGTCCGACTCTAGAGTTTAACGTCGCCGCTCGACGGTCTTCAAGCCGGGGGTTTATAGTCGCCGGTCCGACTCCAGAGTTTAACGTCGCCGCTCGACGGTCTTCAAGCCGGGGGTTTATAGTCGCCGGTCCGACTCTAGAGTTTAACGTCACCGCTCAAAGGTTTTCAAGCCGAGGGGTTTATAGTCGCTGGCCCGACTCTAGAGTTTAACGTCGTCGCTCGACGGTCTTCAAGCCGGGGGGTTTATAATCGCCGGTTCGACTCAAGAGTTTAACGTCTCCACTCGACGGTCTTCATGTAGGTTGCTGTTCGGCGAATAACGCTCAGACTCATCACAATCTTTCTTATCTTCAATCCTGTAGCCAATGGATACATACGAACGGAACGTACATGAAATGAATTACAATGGTGCACCTTTTATCCAGCGCGGTACGGCTGGAGGTGGTTTGCGCTCCATGGTCGGTCTAGACGTCGTCCGCCTTCGTCTTCCAGGTAGTAGGCACTCGATCGGAGCTTCTCGACGACTTTAAAGGGCCCCGCCCAGGGAGCTGCCATTTTTCTAACATCGCCGACCAGCTTCACCTTCTTCCATACAAGATCACCGACTTGGAATGCTCTGGGAATTACACGCCTGTTGTAATTCTGCTTCATTCTCTGCCTATATGCCATCAGCCAGACGGCTGCTTTGGCTCTTGCTTCGTCCACCAGGTCCAACTCCAGCTTCCTCCGCTCGGCATTATCCTCATCGTAGCTTTGGATCCGATCGAACTCCACTCCGACCTCGACTGGGAGGACCACCTCGCCACCGTACACCAAGTGGAACGGTGTTACTCCCGTTCCCTCCTTTGGGGTTGTGCGGATGACCCATAGTACGTCGAGCAGCTCATCTACCCAGCTTCCTCCTATGTGATCGAGACGAACCCGAAGTATTCGCAGGATATCTCGATTGACCACTTCGGCTTGACCGTTGCTTTGAGGATACGCCACAGAAGTGAAATGTTGTTCGATGCCGTATCCTTTGCACCATTCTCCGAGCTCCTGACCAACGAATTGTCGGCCGTTATCCGAGATGAGCCGACGAGGGATGCCGAATCGACAGATTATATGCTGCCAGATGAACTTTTTGACCATCCGCTCGGTTATCTTGGCCAGTGGTTCGGCTTCGACCCATTTGGAGAAGTAGTCGACTGCCACTAATAGAAACTTCTGCTGACCGGTCACCATGGGGAAAGGCCCGATGATATCCATGCCCCATTGGTCGAATGGGCAGGATACTGTGGACGCCTTCATTTTCGTCGTAGGCCTATGAGAGAAATTGTGGTATCTTTGACAAGAAAGGCAGGTAGCGACGGTCTGAGCGGCGTCTTCCTGTAGAGTTGGCCAGATGTATCCGGCCTGCAGGATCTTCCTAGCGAGAGACCGGCCGCCCCGATGACCTCCGCAAGATCCTTGGTGTACCTCTTAGAGAATGTACTCTGCGTCCTCCGAGCTGACGCATTTAGCAGCGGTCGGGAGAATGCCTTCTTGTAGAGTTGGTCCCCGATGAGCGTGAATCGGCCGACTCTCCTCCTCAATAGTTGGACTTCCTCCCGATCGGACGGCGTGGCCTCCAACCGCAAAAATTCAATTATGGATGTTCTCCAATCGCTTGGGAACGTGAGACCTTCCATCTGGTCGATGTGTGACACCAGGGACACTTGCTCGATTGGTTGCTGGATGACGACCGGTGATATTGAACTGGCGAGCTTGGCTAGCTCGTCTGCAGACTGGTTCTCGGCTCAGGGGATCTTCTGTATGACAACTTCTATGAAGTTGGTCTTGAGCTTTTCAAAGGCCTCCGCGTACAGCTTGAGCCTCACGTTGTTTATCTCGAAGGACCCTGAGAGTTGCTGAGCGGCCAACTGGGAGTCTGAGAACAGAGTCACCCGGCTGGCTCCCACGTGTCGTGCGGCCTGTAGGCCGGTTATTAGGGCTTCGTACTCCGCTTCATTATTGGTTTCTCGATAGTCCAGCCGGACAGACAGGTGCATCCGCTCTTCTTGAGGGGAAAGTAACAGGATGCCAATTCCGCTTCCGAGCCGAGTGGACGATCCGTCCACAAATACCTTCCACATAGCTTCAGGCTCGGGATTTTGCACTTCAGTCACAAAATCTGCCAAGGACTGGGCCTTAATCACTGAGCGTGGTTGATACTGAATGTCGAACTCACTCAGTTCCGTTGTCCACTTGATAAGCCGCCCGGACGCTTCTAGATTCAGGAGCACTCTTCCCAGCGGTCTGTTCGTCATCACAATGATTGTATGCGCTAAGAAATAAGGGCATAATCTCCACGCGACGAGGATCAAAGAAAAAGCCAATTTCTCGAGACCGGTGTAGCGAATTTCAGCATCCTTTAGAATGTGGCTTAAAAAGTACACGGGCTGCTCTTCGCCGTTCGGCCTTACTAATGTCGAGCCCACATCACGCTCGGTCGAAGACAAGTAAATACGGAGCGGCTCTCCTATAACCGGTTTGGCCAGCACGGGTAAGGAATTGAGATAAGTCTTCAGCTCTTTGAACGCCCGATCACACTCCTCGTCCCATTGAAACTTGGTAGCCTTGCGCAGAATCTTGAAAAATGGGAAGCTTCGGTCGGCCGTTCGGGAGATGAATCGTGATAGCGCCGTTATCCGACCGGTGAGGCGTTGTACTTCTCGAAGATTTCTGGGAGGAGGCATATCTTGCAATGTTTTTACCTTGCTGGGGTTTGCTTCTATGCCCCACTCGGTCACAATATAGCCCAAGATACGCCCACCCTTTGCTCCGAACAAGCACTTCTGGGGGTTCAGCTTGACCCCGTATCTCCTCAGTGTCTGGAAAGTTTCTTCCAAATCCGCATAAAGGTCCACCACTCAGAAGGATTTGATAAGTATATCGTCTACAAACACTTCCAAGTTGCGCCCGATCTGCTCCCGGAATACCTTATTCATCAGCCGCTGATAGTTAGCTCCCGCGTTCTTCAGTCCGAACGGCATTATGTTGTAACAGTAAGTGTCGTCTGTAGTGACGAAACTGACTTTCTCTTGGTCTTTTCGGGCGAGCAGCACTTGATGGTAAACCTGATAAGCATCCAACATGCATATCAGCTCGCATCCGGTCGTGGAGTCGACCAGTTGATCGATTCGGGGCAAGGGGTAGAAATCCTTCGGGCAGGCCTTGTTCAAATCTCGGAAGTCAATGCAGACTCTCCACTTGTTGCCTAGTTTGAAGACCAGCACCACGTTTGCGAGCCAGCTCGGGAACTGCACCTCCCGTATGTGGCCGACCACCAAGAGCTTCTCCACCTCCGCCCGGATGATGATATTCTATTCGGCACTGAAGTCCCTCTTCCTTTGCTTTACCGGCCGAGCATCCGGTCGGATGTGAAGCTCGTGCTGCGCTATGCTCGGCGAGACTCCTGGCAGCTCATGGGTCAACCAAGCGAAAACGTCACAGTTTTTCTGGAGGCATCGGATCAGCTTCTCTTTTTGACTTGCTTCCAGGTCGGCTGCTATGAAAGTCGTGGCCTCCGGTCGGGAAGGGTTGATCTGTACCTCCTCTTTTTCTTCATAAACTAGAGAAGGTGACTTTTCGGTTATAGTGTTTACCTCGACTCATGGCACTTTCCGAGCGGATCTAGCCTCAGCTCGGACCATCTCTACGTAGTATCGCCGGGCTGCAAGCTGATCTCCTCGGACCTCCCCTACTTGATCTTCCACCGGGAACTTGATCTTCTAGCAGAAGGTGGAGACGACCGCTCGGAACTCGTTGAGAGTCGGTCGCCCCAGGATAACGTTGTACGCGGAGGGAGCGTCGACCACGATGAAGTTGGCGGTCCGCGTTCTTTTGATTGGCTCCTCCCCCAGCGAGATAGCCAACCGGACTTGTCCGACCGGCAAAACTTCATTACCGGTGAATCCGTAGAGGGGGCTTGTCATCGGTAGCAACTCGGCTCGGTCGATTTGCAATTGGTCAAATGCCTTCCGGAAGATGATATTGACCGAGCTGCCTGTATCAACAAAAATGCGGTGAACAGTGTAGTTAGCTATTACCACTCGAATGATGAGGGCGTCATCATGCGGGACTTCGACTCCTTCGAGGTCCCTAGGCCCAAAGCTGATCTCGGGCCCGTTCGCCCGCTCCTGACTGCAGCCAACTGCATGGATCGTGAGCTGCCTTGCATGAGCCTTCTGTGCCCTGTTGGAATCTCCTCCAGTTGGGCCTCCGGCGATGATGTTAATTTTGCCCCTCGAGGCATTTCCTCTGTTCTCTTCCTCCCGAGCGGATGGCTTAGGTCACTCATGCGACACCCGGGGATTAGCTCTATGCGGCTGGTGAAGGTGCCGCTCGGGTGATTCTCTGGCTGCCCTCCGCCCAGCCTCTTGATGTCGATGTCGCCTATCAGGTGATGGGGATCGGCGACGATAACTCCTTGGAGCGGGATGAGTGATCGGAGGGAGACTCCGACAGTCCCGGGTATTGTGTGTGGCGGATTGGTGGAGCGAGCAGAACATGGGAGTCCACACCTTCCCTTTTGGCTTAGGCCGGTCGACCGCTACTTGTTGCACGGCGCGCGGCCTCGCTTGCTGATGTGGATGAGCCATCTCTGCGCGGGGTCCTCTTGGCGGTTGATAATTAGAAGGCGGCTTCCGCTCGGCGGGGACTGGTGGCTCGGCTGGCGCTTCCTTTTTCCTCGCCATCTGAGCTTCCTCCACGTTGTTGTACTCATTGGCCTTGTTCAACATGTGGTCTAGCTGCGGGGCGGCTTTCTGACGAGCGCACGGAAGAAATCGCCATCCACAAGCCCTGTGTAAATGGGTTCATCATAGTTTCTGAGGTGGCCGTCGGGATGTCCATGGCCACCTGGTTGAAGCGTTGGATGTAGGCCCGGAGCGACTCCCTCGGTCCTTATTTGATGGCGAATAGGCTGACGCTGGTTTTCTGATAGCGTCTGTTACTCACAAAGTGGTGGAGAAAAGCCGTGCAGAACTCCTTGAAGCTAGTTATTGATCCATCCGGCAGCCTCCGGAACCACCGTTGTGCCGACCCAGAAAGGTTGGTGAGGAACACTCGGCACTTCACCCCATCTGTATATTGATGTAAAGTGGCGGTGTTGTCGAACTTACCCAGATGGTCGTTCGGGTCAGTGGTCCCATTGTATTCTCCGATCGCCGGAGGCGCATAATGCTTTGGTAGTGGGTCTCCCAGGATGGCGTCGGAGAACTGCCGATTGATCCGCTCGGGGGATGAATCCGTTCGGGGCGCCTTGCCTTTCCTAGCGTCACGGATAGGCGCCTCGTCGGACGATCCCTGGTTGGCTAGGGCCAATTCTGATGGCGTCTAGAATAGTGCCCAATTGAATGGAATAGGGGCGGCCGGCGCATCTCCTGGTGTGTCAGTCTGCCCCTTGTTCTGAGCCCACGTAGAATATTGTTCCGGTCGGTCCTCCATTGTCGCTCGGCCTCCAGAGACGGATGCGGCCTGCTGCGTTATCCTTTCTACTTGAGCCTTCTGTTGTTGCTCAACCATCTTTGTGGCTCGCGCTTGAATGAGTGCTTCAAGCTCCTCAGGAGAGAGCGTTACCAGGAGTTGACATCCAACTTCTTCCATCTTCTAGGCTCGGATTCAGGTGCGTTCCCACAGACGACGCCAATTTGATCTTGTCCGAGCGCTGAGTCGACGGACGCTGAGGATGTAGCACTCTCCGCTGTCTCGGACTAGTGGTGTAGATCTCAGGCGAACCTGCAAAGAAGCCGAGCCGGGAGGGGTTTCCCTGCGACGACCCTCCGACGCTCAAGTCAGGCAACGAAGAAGCAGAGTAACGTTACTGTGGCTACAGTGATCAATATTGCATACCTCCGTCGAAGTCTGGGGGTCCTTATATAGGACCCCGGAGAGGCGCGGGCACGCTCCTCGATGCATGCACGCTTCCCCAAACATACCTCAGTAGGGTTGTGTCAGGAAAGTACGCCTGACGCCATTCCGCAATCATCCGATCATATCATGGATGTGACGGTGGAAGCTTCTACCGTACGATATTCTGTCCTCTCCGACCGCCGACCAGGCTATTTGTCGGCGGCAGATGTCTCGAGGATGAAGCTACCAGCTGTCCTTTTTGTCTCCTAGCGCTCTTATATGTTCCCGGACCGAGCGGAACGGCCGCTCGGCGCTCATGTCCTCCAATAAGCCCTATTCACGTGCTCGGCTGGGATTGCGGATTACTGTCCTGCAGCTCGACTGGAGCGTCCTGGCCACTCGGCTTAAAGACTCTTTTACCTTGAGCATCAGAAACCCGCCCCATGGTCGGGTTGTCTTTTGTCCGGTCGCCTGGGAGACCCGGACCGGGCGCCCGATCGGCCGGATGTCCGGGGATGGTCCGCCAGTCCGCTCGGCACGACCTTGGTGTTGACCATCTTGACCCTTGACCTCCACGTGTCGTTGACCTCCCGCCAACGAGTGATCCCCCTGTCCTTACCACCGGATCACCACTAAAGAGTCATTATTGAACTACCGCACCAATCCCAAATTACATTATGGACTCCTTCTTATTATGAGTGCATTAGTCTCCCTGTGTTTAAGATATCGAATGTCCATTAATTAAATGAGTTACTGACAACTCACTTAATTAATATCTAGCTCCAAGACTAGTACCACTCAACTTCATTGTCATGTCGGAACTAAGTTCACCTGCAGTGTTTACATGACGATCCTTATGAGCTCCTCAAGGGGACATCATCAACCTAGATTACTAGGACACAGTTTCCTTCTATAATCAACAACACCCCATATAAATAATATTATTTCCCAACTTATCGAGCCTATTGATTTAACGAATAAATCTCACCCATTGATAAATTAAAGAAATAAATACTAAGTATATGTGCTTGTTACTATATCGGGATTAAGAGTATACACATCCATAATAATAGAGGTTATGTTCTTTTATACAATCAGTATAAAAGGAACAACCTCAAATGGTCCTGCTCAATACACACATAGTGTACTAGTGCAATTTTATAGTCAAGATAAACTAGTACCAAATTACACTACAACCATTCCAATGGTTTGTCCCAATCCATCTTGGTTGTGAGCTACTATTTATAATTTATAAGGAACTGATAACATTATCTTCTGTGTGACACCACACATCATGTTATTTACAATATAAATTAAATGGACAGCTGCATTTAACTAAATTCAGACATTTGACCAATGTGATTCTCATTTCAAAATATAAATGTTCATACAAAAAGTTAGGCTTTTAGTATACATCCTAACATCCTTGTGATAAGGAACCCTAAGAGAGTTGTTTCCAAAGAGTCATCAGAGTTTCTGTCCATCGTAGAACTTAGAGTTCTTTCGAAGACAATGATTAGCACACAACTAAGCATTCTCTTCTCTTTCTTTCTTGATTATGAGTTATAGATTGTCTTCTTTATTTTCTTTTGGTTGTAACTCAATCTTTATGGAGTAGTACTCTTAATTCTAGAATAAGGGCCCAGGTAGCCCAATCGATTTGTTTACATTCATTTTATATATATTTATGTTTATTTTACTATATGATATGTTGATCTATGATTCATCCTTATTGTACACACATGATTATGACACTAACCGTGTATCTTTATATCCCATGGGGCACAATTAAGGACTGAAAGGTGAACCCAACTCTCCAACCCATAAGGACCGAGACTTGAGGGGATGTTCACGAAAGTAGTCCAAAATCTCACGAGGACACCATTGGCTATCACAGAGCTTAATAGAATTATCCCAATTTGGCACAACAAATTAGGAGATAATATCTAGAGGATCATATGGCATCATGACACGGGCCTCCCTGAGAAAGCAGTCACTTTAGTAAGGCTACATTGAAAGTAGGCATCGCATTTGGATAAGCACGCTGGTATAATTCCAAAAGTCTATATCAGTTACGTCAGAATAGACCACATACATGCGTATAAACATTAAGGTAAGAAAATAAATCATATTTAGAGTGTCAAAAGTCATCATGGAGAAATCAAAATCCTATAATTGCTCCTGAAGACCGAGTTTCTCTTAAGACTTCTTGCATTTTCACGATTCATTTTATTTTTTTTTCTCAACTCTCAAATTTTTTTCCGTCTAGATAACCTACTTCATGATTCTAACTGGTACTCAATTTTATAGTCCTTGTGGAATCGATCTTTTATTACTTACTGACAGCTGTGCACTTGCGGTTTTCTCCCACCACTCAGTAATCTTTGAGAGGTCATAATTTTAAACTCGAGTTAAACCACAAGATGCATAATATATCAAACCATAGCTACTTCGATTATGATTTCTCAAAGTTTAGGATTTAACATTCACATTATACCAGCTTAGTTGTAACAACTACAAAACTATAGTTGTTACAACCACATGACATCTCAGTTATAGCAGTTACGAAACCGTAATTGCTACAACGTGAATGTTAAAAGTTTAAAATTTGAAAGACCATAAATTGTGACTCGATTTGAATCATAGGTCGCACAATATATCAAATTGAAACTCATTCAGATATCTACAACTTGTTATAAGGTGAACCCTTAATAGCTAGGTTTCAAGCTTAAAAAATATCATTTGCATCTTTTTGGAATCTCTGAATAAATTTAGTCTGAAATTTTATTTTCCATACCATAGATACTACAATTGTGTAGTAGCTATAAGTTCATAGCTGCTACAATGTGTCGATTTAGGCGGGGAAAAACTAGGAGAGATAATAATGAGAATAGGTTGCTACTTTATAGTGGAGGATAGTTATGTTATTTTATATAGGGTGGAATGCGCTTTTGATAATAAATCAATATATGACATCCCTTTGATAATTCATTAAAAAAGAGGCACCATTTTAATTTTTACCCAACTCTTAACTCATGACGTCTATCAATTTAGAAATTTGTTTTAAAAATTCAACCTTTTTTACTTTTAACTCCTTACAATAAGTTTTAATTAAAACTCACTTATAACTTAAATACCTCTACAATTTATAACCTTTAGTATGGGCTAGATTAGGAGAGTGCAAGGCAACTATTAATGTTGTCCTAAAGTAAACCAAAGATATCTAGGTCTAAATATAATAAATACTATGTCAATGGTAGAAGATTGCATGGTAAAACTCAAGAGAGTAAAATGAACCTATTAGATAAAACTTAGACTAAAACTCACTTATCTAAGTCCATCAATAAGTGAATAAAACTCAATACAATAACAACAACAACTAAGTCTTATCCCACTAGATGGAGTCGGCTATATGGATTATTTTACATCATTAGACTCTATTCCCTACTATATCATAATCTATACTTAAATAAATTTTATTTTATTTTATTATTGCTAACCAAGTCTTTTTTAGTCTTTCTCTTTTGATGTGCGTGTTTGTCATAGTTTCACATCACCTAACTGAAGCATTTATTGGTCATTTAAGTACATGCATGTACCATCTTAAACATGTCTTTCAAACGTTTTCCTCGATGAATACAACTTCTGTTGGACCCCATGGTAGTTTTGATGTGATCAACCAAGTTGGTTAGGCCCTGCTTTGTGTCTTATCCCTGTGTCTAAGTGTACAGGAGCTTAGGAGAGTAGGAAGTCGAGTGGAAAACGCAGCTAGCGAGAAGGACGACACAGGAAGGGAGCCGACGGGCTTGGTGCGTCCGAAGGACGAGAGAGCTGCGGAAGAGTACTCCGGTGGGCGTGAAGAACGTGCACGGCGTTCGAGGGATGTTAAGCCAGGACGGAAGGCTACTCGAGGAGAATGTCAGGAATTGGGTTCGGGTGAGCCCTATTCCGGTTGGCCGTAATCACCCAAAAGATCGGAGCGACGGAAGTCAAAGCGAAGCAAAGAAACAAGCTGGAATTTCGAGCTGCCAGCTTGGAGGCGCCTCCATCAGGCTTGGAGGCGCCTCCAGCTTGAAGGCGCCTTCAGCCTTGATGAAGGCGCCTTCATCTGCCTTTGAGGCGCCTTCAGTCTTGATGAAGGTGCCTCCGACTAGTCAAAAGTGACCGTTTGCGCTGCGGATAAAGTTTTATCCGCCTACTCGATGGAGGCGCCTTGGACCCCTGTTGGAGGCGCCTTAGACCCTCGAGATCAGATTTCCAGAGACTAGTTAAAGGCCCCTGGAGCTAGGAATTCAATAACAATTCAAGCAATCAATTGTATAGTCTTTCCTAGCAATAGTTCTAAGCTTCAACGTGTAAAAGGCTTCTCCGCCTTCAGTAAAAGGAGATCTTCTACTGCGCTTTTGTTACTGCCATGGATTAACAACTCTCTTAGTTGTAACCAGGTTAAATTCCTGTCTTCTGCTTAATTTCTATTTCTTTATTTGTTATTGTTTTACTATTGCTTTTCTGAGTTGAAATCCGAGGAGGATATAGTTTATCTTTTGTTTTCAGCAATTCACCCCCCCCCCTCTTGTCGGCCTCCACTGCACCTACAATTGGAATCAGAGCCTGATCGCCTCAGAAGGACTAATCGCCAACTGAAGCACTACGATCAAGACGATGGCCGGAGCGAACATCCATCCCCTGAAGTTCGACGGAGACTTCGCCACATGGAAGCGCAAAATGGAGGTATTTTTTAAAACTGAATTTGACATTCTTTTAATAATGAAATATGGTTATGCAGTTCCGAAAGATAAGGAGGAAAACACCTGGACGAAAAAGGAGCAAGCAGATTTCGTCGCCTACGTTAAGGCTGAGTTCCACCTACTCAGCGTTCTGCCCCCTTAGGAGGTAAATCGGATTGGAAGCCACGACTCCTCAAAAGATCTCTAGGAAAAATTCCTGGAGCTTCACGAAGGTACCTCCGAAGCAAAGCTAGCGAGGCGCGACATCCTCTGGACCCAGTTGACGAACCTCCGGATGAACCAAGGCGAGAAGGTAGCTCAACTCCAAGCGAGGATCAAAGAGTTGATAACTCAACTCAGCAACCTTGGAGAAGAAGTAACGAACCGGGACTCGATCCGGTACGCGCTCAACGCTTTCCCGAGAACTCCCGATTGGGCCTCCTTAGTAGATGTGTACTGCATCTCTAAGGACTTTGAGGTAAGTACTTTAGAACAATTGTTTTCTACTTTTGAACTTCATGAATCTCGAGTTGCAGAGCCCAATGGAGTGGAGAAGACCAATCAGAACATTGACTTAAAGGTAAAAATAAACGGTTTTGACTCAGAAGCCTCGGTCGATGAATCCGAAGCGGCACTACTGGTAAGACGCTTCAATAAATTTTTTAATACTAATAAGTTTAGATCGCAGAGGCATCAACGAAAGAAAAGGATGATTCGTTACTGCAACTGCAACAAAGAAGCGCACATCATGGAGGGCTGCCCAAAATTGAAGAGCAAACAGAAGGATAAGGAAAGGAGCAAGAATCCAGCTCGACCCAAACACAACCTAAATGTCACGTGGGATGATTCGTCGTCCTCCGAATCAGAAGTTGAAGAATTCTGGGGAATAGCACTGATGGCCAACCATCAGCTAGAAAAAACGTCTAGCTCAGAGATGAGCATCAATGAAGGGGGAGGAACATCAAAAGAAGAAAGCAGCAGTGAAGGGGGAGTGTCACCAGATCAGGTAAGTAAGGTACGCAATCTAACCCCGACTCAGTCTTTTAAATTTATCAAGTCTCTATCCAAAGAATTATATCAATTAGAAAAAGAAAATATTGAATTGAAATTGATCCTTGCAAAAGCATGCCCAGTAGAAAAGTATGATAATTTAAAGTTAGAAAATGAAAAATTAAAAGTTGAAATTGAGAAATTGAATTATCATGATGCATGCTTAAATAAATTTCCTAAATCAAAATTAAGAATTTATGGAAAATTAAATTGGTACATTAGAAAACACCAGGGTCAACTTAGAAAAGTGCCCAAAAATCATGTACCCCCTAAGTTTTTGACCAACCCTATAGGAAGGAACCTTTATTGGGTTCCAAAATCTTTGCTAGTTTAAATTTCTCTTTTAGTTAAAAGCTTACAGTGAGAAAATTAAACATTGAAATTCTTTATGGAAGCTTTGTCTAAGGAAGTGGTTGTTGCACCTATAACCAAGAAGGCCTAGTGCCTCGCCACGACCTGGAAGCTAAAATATTGAAAGAAAATGTTTAATTAACTTTTTGAAAAAACATTAAACAAGAATTAAATAATTCTTTGAAAGTTTTTCAAACTTTTTTGAAAAATTCAAAAAAATCGATTTTGACTTAGAAATTATTGTGAAAAATCATAGATTTTTTTTCTTAGAATTTTCTTTAAATCTCAGTTATTTTTACTAAGAATTATTTTTAAAAATTAATTTTTCCTTGGAAAATTTTTGGAAAATTCAAAAATTAATTTGACTTGAATATTTTTAAAAAAATTCAAAAATTTATTTGACTTAGAAATTTTTTTCAAAAACCTCATTCTTACTTAGAATTTTTTTTTGAAAAATTCAATTTTCTGAGATATCATTTTTATTAAATAGAAATTTTATCTAAAGTTAAAATTTTTTTCTAAAATATTTTTTGAGTTATCACCCCGTTTTTGCTGTGATCAAAGGGGGAGAGAAAGGTTACAAGTTAAGGAGATAGGGACAATTTAATTACAAGTTAAGGGGGAGTTAGAAAGTTTAAAATTTTAATATTTTTCTAAAATGTGTTGCAATTTTATTTATTGCAAAACTTATGCTTAACATGCTAGTTTAGTAATTTTTCTTTAAAATTACTTTTTTTGTCTGTTTTTACCCTAACTTGAACTTGGGTTGATACACATCAAAAAGGGGGAGATTGTTGGACCCCGTGGTAGTTTTGATGTGATCAACCAAGTTGGTTAGGTCCTACTTTGTGTTTGAACCCTGTGTCTAAGTGTGCAGGAGCTTAGGAGCGCAGGAAGTCGAGCGGAAGACGCAGCTAGCGAGAAGGACGACACGGGAAGGGAGCCGACGGGCTCGGTGCGTCCGAAGGACGAGAGAGCTGCAGAAGAGTACTCCGGTGGGCGTGAAGAATGTGCGCGGCGTTTGAGGGACGTTAAGCCAGGACGGAAGGCTGCTCGAGGAGAAGGCAGGGAATTGGGTTCGGGTGAGCCCTATTCTGGTTGGCCACAATCACCCAA
The DNA here is from genome assembly GCF_018446385.1 of Zingiber officinale. NCBI lineage: Eukaryota > Viridiplantae > Streptophyta > Magnoliopsida > Zingiberales > Zingiberaceae > Zingiber > Zingiber officinale. Next base: position 70,097,267 of record NC_056005.1, on the reverse strand, counting down.
AAGATCGGAGCAACAGAAGTCAAAGCGAAGCAAAGAAACAAGCTGGAATTTCGAGCTGCCAGCTTGGAGGCGCCTCCAGCTTGAAGGCGCCTTTAGCCTTGATGAAGGCACCTTCATCTGCCTTTGAGACGCCTTCAGTCTTGATGAAGGTGTTAGTTAGAGCCCTAGAGCCAATCATTTGATGATTATATGGACTCATGTATATCATATTCTTGTATATATATATTAAGGCATTTGGTTTTTTTTTTGTTATTATGCTTATTTGTATTAGTGCCAGATAAAATAAGTATAGTAGCGTCCTTGAGTAGAAGGTTCTTACCTATATCAATCGATTGGTTGAATCGATAGTGAGATGATATAGGGAACACTACTCTAAATCATTCCTAGTCGAGTATTAACATTCAGGGACAATGTTAATACAATAAGACTAGCATGTAGGTCAGCTCGATGACTTGATCTCACAAGTCATGGATATAGAGATATCAAGCTGACACATGGGTATGCATTAGAGAATGTATACTGAATGACCCGCCATGAGAAAGTATCATGGATCGTTATATGAGTGTCATATACTTTCTCATGTGGCTATTAGTATGACTATTAGTCCTTTGACTTGAAGTCACCATGGATCCCTACATAAGGAGTTATGTACTTTGGTTTCGTCAAACGTCACCCGTAACAGGGTGGACTATAAAGGCGATTACTGGGTATGTAACAAATTATGCAGAGGGATGTGAGTGATGTAGATGGGATCTATCCCTCCCATATGACGGGAGCGACATCAATATTCTTGATAGAGTTAGATCACGAAGTGCATGGCCATGCCCAAATGAGTCAACATTAGATGTTGAGCTCATTTGATCGAGTGAGTCTACTTGGAGTTCAAGATTTAGATTGATTAGAGGATGACACGGTCTATGCCTCATATTGATCAATCTAGATGTCTAGGATAGAAGGACAATGTCACATATTGTGAGGAGTCACAATTAGTAGTCACAAGGTGATGTTGGATCTCGACATTTCTTGTAACTTGGGTAGTAATGATGTGTTGCTAGATACCGCTCATTACTTATGCTCCTAAATGGATTTAGGGCATTGCCAACGTTACAAGAACCTATAGGGTCACACACTTAGGACATTTAGATGGAGATTTGGTTCATATGATGAACCAAGAGGATTAGATTCATTTGATGAATCAAATTGGATTAAGAGTAATCCAAATTGGGCTAATTGAGTTAGACTCAAGTTGATTCATGTATTTAATGAGTCTAATTTAGATTATGACTCATTAGATCAATTTAATTTAATGAATTAGATTCATTATATTAAGTTGGCTTGAATCAAATGGTTAGATTAGATCAACCATGAGAGAGATTGAGTCAAGTTTGACTTGACTAGAGAGGAAGAGGAAGAGTCAAGTTTGACTTGACTCTTTGTCACATCATGAGTGAGATGGCAAGATGTGGACCAATAGTGTTGTTCCACATCATCTTGTTTTGCCACCTCATGGAGGTTACAAGCCTCCATTGCATTTAATGTGGGTTGGCCACATTAAATGAGTGGAGGTTACTCATTTGCCACATCATTGTGAGGTGGCAAGATGTGGACCAATGGTAATGGTCCACATCTTCATGATGTGCCACATCATAGGAGTTACAAAACACCTCTTAATGGCTTCACATTAATTGTGATTAATGTGGAATGGGAGTTACACTCCATGGAGTGGCCGGCCACACAAAAGTGGTGAATGAAATTTGATTTTATTCAAGGCGTTACTTCTTCTTCTTCTTCTTCCTCAAGAGAGCTCTCTCCCTTTCCTCCTCTTGTCGTGACCACACAAGGTGCTAGCACACCTTTTGTGTGTTTTCTCCACCTACGTGTTCGTGTGGATACTTCTAGAGGAATATCTATTTTGATACTCTAGAGATCCGGCAATTCCTTGGACGAGCGGGAACGCGAAAGGGCACGCTTCGAAGGTATAACTCTCATCTAGTGTAGATCTAGAGTCTTTGAAACTCGTACTCGTATTTTCGTTCAGTTTTTCCTTGCATGGATCCGTTGGCCTTGGGTGATTCGGGGTTTCCACGACGCGAAAAGCGGTTTTCGCGGCCCGAAGAACCCAACAGAAGGCGCCTCCGACTGGTCAAAAATGACTGTTTGCGCCGCGGATAAAGTTTTATCCGCCTGCTCGATGGAGGCCCCTTGGACCCCTTTTGGAGGTGGTCCAATCAGATTTCCAGAGACTAGTTAAAGGTCCCTAGAGCTAGGAATTCAATAACAACTCAAGCAATCAATTGTATAGTCTTTCCTAGCAATAGTTCTAAGCTTCAAAGTGTAAAAGGCTTCTACACCTTCAGCAAAAGGAGAGCTTCTACTGCACTTTTGTTACTTCCCTGGATTAACAACTCTCTTGGTTGTAACCAGATTAAATTCTTATCTTCTGCTTAATTTCTATTTCTTTATTTGTTATTATTTTACTATTGCTTTTCTGAGTTGAAATCCGAGGAGGGTATAGTTTATTTTTTGTTTTCAGCAATTCACCCCCCTCTTGTCGGCCTCCGCTACACCTACAAGTTCGACTTTCTCTCTAATTCTCTCATTTCTTATTCTGTCCATCTTCATATGTCCATACATTCACCTTAACACCCTCATCTCTACAACTCTCATCTTCTGCTCATGTACTTAAGTCATAACATAATAAGTCTAACTATGATTTTGTAGAACTTTCCTTTAAGTTTTAACAATACTTTATGATCACATAAAACACCCGACGCTCTCCTCCATTTCAACCATCTTACTTGTATTCTATGTAAGAAATCTCTCTTAATCCCTCTATCGTTTTGTAAAAATAATCCTAAATATGTAAATCTCCTAGTTCCATGCAACTTATCATCTCCTATCATAACAATTATCTCATTACATCTAATATTGCTAAAATTAAATTTTATATATTTTATTTTTATTGTACTAGGCCTAAAACCTTTCCCTTATAGTATTTTCCGTGAAGATTTTAGTTTAATATTTACTCTTTCACATGTTTCAATTACCTAAACAATATTATCTATAAACAACATGTACCATGGTACTATGTCTTGAATGTGTGTAATGAATTCTTCCATAATTAGTATAAAAAGATAGAGACATAGAAATAATCCTTGATATAAGCCTATATTTATTGAAAATGCTTCAGTTACTCCGTCTAAAATTTTTACTCTGATTGTTACATCCTCATACATATCCTTAATTAGTTCAATATATATTATGCTAATACCTCTCTTTTCTATAATTCTCCATATAATTTCTCTTAGAACTCTATTATAAGTTTTTTCTAAGCCAATGAATACCATGTGTAGATATTATTTTTGCTACCGATATTGTTCAATTAGTTATCTAAGAAGATATATACCTTCTATTGTCGATCTTCCAAGCATTAATCTAAATTAATTTTCGGTCACTATGGTATCCTTCCTTAATTTTTTCTATTACTTATTTTTAAAGTTTCATATTATGACTCATTAGTTTAATACCACTATAGTTTGTATAATTTGTATGTCTCCCTTATTCTTATATACGGGAATTAGAGTATTTACCCTCCATTGATCAGATTTTTTTATTTTTAATATAATGCAAATAATTTTATAAGTAATTTAATATATTGTTTCCTAAGCACTTTCATACCTCTATAGGAACATCATTTGGTCCAACTACTTTTCTATTATACATCTCATTTAAAACTTGTTCTACTTCTAAAGTTTAAATTGATTAAAACTCAATAATGACATAAATACTTCTGAAATCCTAACATTTTAGCATTGACAAGATCAGAAGAGTATAAGAAAGTTATGTTGGTGCAATTTCTCCTAGGTCAAAGTTGACTAGATTGACTAAGCTTGAGTTGGCTCAAGCTTAAGTTTTCATGTTTGAGTTTTGATGTTTAACAATGTATAAAAATTGCAGGTGTAATTATTCATTGAGATATTGACTGTCAAAGGTTGACCAGAAGAGTCAAGTAGGATAAAATTGACTGGATACTTGATGGAAAGTCCTAACTGGAGGTTAGGCAAGAGAAAGACTAATGGGAAGGTTGGAAGAAGAAGAAAATCTAAGTGGGTCAGTGTTGACCGAACACTTGGTCTGAAAAGTCCTGATGAGTGAAGTTAGGCAGATTGGAAAGTCCTAGTTAGTGAAGCTAGGTAGCTAAAAAGTTTGGGTGAGTGAAACCAAGTAATTGGAAAATCCTAGTGAGTGAAGCTAGGCAGTGAGAAAAGTCCTAGTGAGTGAAGCCAAGTGAAAAGTCCTAGTGAGTGAACTTAAGCAGAGGGAATTTTGGTGAGTGAATCAAGGTGGTGAAAAGCTCTAGTGAGTGAAGCTAGGCAGAGGGAAATCTTGGTGAGTGAAGCTAGATGGTGAATAGCCCTAGTGAGTGAAGTTAGACAGTGGAAATCCAGGTGGATCAAATGATTGACCGACATCTGGTGTTTGAAAGTCCAAGTAGATCATGGAGGACCAGACACTTAGCCTGAGATGATAAGTCCAAGTGGATCAAGGTTGATCGAACACTTGGCGTGGGGAGAAAAGTCCAAGTGTGACAAAGAATTGACCAGACACTTGGTGACAAAGCCACGGCAGGTTAAGGTTGACTAGATGCTAGGCACAAGGAAGTCTCGACAGGTCATGGTTAACCGAATGTTGGGTGTAGGAACCTAGATTTGAGTAGAAAATTTATGTTGTTCAATCGATTAGGTGATCGATTGAGCCAGAGGCCAATTGATCTATGGATCGATTAAGCAATGCTTTTTGACGCGAGGATCTCAATCGACCAGGTGATCGATTGAGAGGAAATCTCGTGAGCACAGAAGGCTTCCCAATCGATTAGGATACTCTAATTGATCAATTAATTGATTGGAGCTGGTTTTCTCGCAATGATGCGAGGTAGACAGAATCGATTGGTCAATCGATTCTAGAGTATTTTGCGAGAGCACAGAAGACATCTGGATCGATCAATTAATTGATCCAGTTGCCCCCAATCCATTAGCTTATTGATTGGGATATGACAGTTCAACAGGTTATGAGCTTTGGATGATTGTGATCGACTAGATCTGACGTGGCAATCGATCAGGAAGTAAGCCTAATCGATTGGAAACCCTAAATCATGAAGTATAAAGGCGACGACAAGGTTCAAATGCAACAACGCTTACACGATTCTTCTCCACTACTCTTCACTGAACTTTGAGCTTGGAAGACAAGTGTTGCTACACTTTCCAACTGGTCCAGAGGCATCTTCAAGCTACAAGAGAAGAGAGGTTCTTCATTGTATTTTTGTACATTTACTTCTTATTTCGAGTTGTACTCTTGTGTGAGCTTGTATAAGGTTTCTCCACCTCTGGATTATTCTGAGAATGAGTGTTTTTGATAGTGGAGAGTGTGCTTGTGTGTGGATTCTTAGATTAGTCATCTTATCTTGAGGTGGATACCAAGAAAATCCTTTATGTTAGCATTGGAGGAGTTCGCTTCGAGTTTTCCGCTACAAATCATCTTCAACAAAGCAAGACAAGCTATTCACCCCCCTAGCTCCCAGAGTATCCCAACAAGTGGCAATAGAGTGAGGTCACTCTTTACCAGATTCATCACCGAAAGGGCAATGAGCTAGAGGAAGAAGAAGAAGTTGAAGCCCTAATTTCAATAAGTTAAAGACTGATTCAAGGGAGTTCAACTTCAAGATGGATTTTCAAGATGGACTTAGATTTGACATGAGGGTGCCTCCACCATTCATATCTACAAGCTTCGATTCTTGAAAATCAAGGATTAAAACTTCTTCATGATAGAGATAGGACAATGGTTTGCTCTAATGGAAGGCTTTGATGCCCCAAGGGATAGCAAAGGCAAAATCATCAAAATAAGCAATTGGAGTAAGGAACAAATCTAAAGAAGTGAGACCAATGACAAAGTGACCAAATTGTTGGTCAAGTTATTGCCAACCAAAATCTTGAGCAAGATTAGAGAGTATGAAGATGTCAAGGAGCTTTGGAGTAAGTTGGCAAAGATTCCTGAAGTCTCCTCCACTGTACCAAGTAAAGAAGAATCAAAAGAGGGAGGCTCATTAGATCAAGAAGAATTGAAGGTTGATCCATCCTCAAGAGAGTGCAAAGACAAAGGCAAAGGGGCATACTTTTTGTTTGATGTGTAGGAGGATTCAGAGGTTGAGGGATGCTTGACATCTGAGGATGAAGAAATTGAAGAGGCCTCCACCTCAAGGATTGAGGGGGAGCATCATTCATTGACACCGGAGTAAGAAAAAGCTTCTACTTCCAGGTTAAATGAAGAGAAAGATTGTGCCACCTCTACAAATCAAGAAAAAACAAATGGAGGATCATATGTCACCCCTACAAGCAAAAAAGGTATAATAATTTCAATTATAAATAATAAAAGTCACATTATTTGCTTTGAGTGTAGGGAAAATAGACATTACAAGAGCAAGTGTCTAAAATTGACCAAGGAAAATGGCCAATTGGCACTTAAGGGCAAGAAGAAACCCAAGAAAGTTGGCCCCATTTCATGAAAAGGGAAGGAGTGTATTGTGTGCTTTTCTTGCAATCAAAAGGGACATTATCAAAGTCAATATCCAAAGCGAAGGAATCCGATCAAAGTCAAAAGAGGAAGCTCAACTCAAGGGGGAGCTCTTAAGAGCAAACCCAAGGTATCATTTATTGAAGCAATTCCTTTAAGCCTTGATAAAAAAACATGCTAGGTCTAATTTTTATCATTTTAATGCTATTTATCATGAAAATAGAAAGTATGATAGAACTAAAGAAAAATATGTATCATATCATGCCAAAACTACCGTACCTAAGGTTAGGAAGGTAGATAACAAATTAGATAAGAATTCTAAAGATTCTAGAATGCCAAAGGTAATCTAGGAAAATCCACATCCAAGGATTTATGGATGGAAAACCAAGCCTTGAGGTCAAGGCTTGATAAATTGAAAAAGATCCTAAAAAAATGAAAAATATTTTTAAAGGGTCAAATGAGCATAATCTAGGGATAAATAGACAAGAACCATCCAATTGTAGGAGGGATTTGGGATACAAACCTCAAGCCAAGAAGGATGTCCCTTATTGTCATAGAGTTCCATATAGTTATGGAACTAACTCTAGGACTACGGGGTTAAGTCAAGATAACAAGGAAAGTTATCCTTAGAAGTAACCTTGAAAGGACAAGTGTGACTAAGACTTCTAAGAAATCTAAGAAAGTTAATAAGAAGGTCACAAGGGAAGTTATCCCTAAAGTTGACTGTGAGGAGTCTAATGTGACCAAAGCTTCTACGAAGCCAAGAAAGTGTTGGTGCATTTTCCTTAGGTTAAGGTTGACCAATTTGACTAAGCTTAAATTGGTTCAAGCTTGAGTCATGATGTTTAAGTTTTGATGTTTGACAATATATAGAGATTGCAGATATAATTGTCCATTTGGGGAGATTGTTGGTGTAATTTCCCACCAGTCAAGGTTTGACTAGTTTGATGTGAAGAAGAGTAAAGAAGGTCAAGGTTGACTGGATACTTTACTGGGAAGTCCTAACTAGGGGTTAGGCAAGTGCAAGTCCAACGGGAAGATTGACAAAAGTTGAAAATCTAAGTGGGTCAGTGTTGACCAGACACTTGGTATAAAAGTCCAGGTGAGTGAAGCCAGACAGTTGAAAATCCTAATGAGTAAAGCTAGGTAGATGAAAGTCCTGGTGAGTGAAGTCAGGTGAAAGCCCTAGTGAGTGAAGCTAGGCAAAAAAAAAAAGTCCTGGTGAGTGAAACCAAGTGAAAACCCTAGTGAGTGAAGCTAGGTAGAAGGAAATCCTGGTGATTAAAGCCAGGTGAAAGCCTCAATGAGTAAAGCTAGGCAGAAGGAAATCCTGGTGAGTGAAGCCAAGTGAAAAGCCCTAGTGAGTGAAGTTAGGTAGTGAAGAAGTCCTGGTGAGTGAAGTCAGGCAGTTGGAAATCTAGGTGGATCAAGGTTGACAGGGCATTTAGTGTTTGAAAGTCCAAGTGGGTCATGAAGGATCGAACACTTGTTATGAGACGGTAAGTACAAGTGGGTCAAGGTTGACCGAACACTTGACATAAGGAAAAAAATCCAAGTGGGTCAAAGGATTGACTAGACACTTGGTGAAGAAATCCCAGCAGGTCAAGGGTGACCTGATGCCAGGCAATGAGGAGTCTCAATAGGTCACGGTTGATCGAATGTTGGGCAAGGAACCCTAGACTTAGTTTTGGAGGTTATGGTTCGATAATCGATTAGGGTAATCGATTACACTGAGCTTAAGCGATTAAGCATTTTTCTTAATTTCTTAAGAGCTGGTTTGACACGAGTGCACAGAGGTACCTAATCGATTAAACACAGCGTAAGCAATTAGAGCAATCGCTTACAACCCCTTTTGCTTCAAACAGAACGTTTCTATTTGAAGATTAAGTGATTAGGTTGATCGCTTAAGTTATTTGTCATGATTGAACAGAATGTTGCTAAATCAATCTTGTTAATCGATTCAGCAAGGCTTAATTGACTGGGGCAGTCGATTAAGGTTGAAAATATAGTCGTTATACAGGTAGAAAAGGGGGTTTGCATGGATTGTTCATCGTATATCTTCTCTTCCACTCTCTTCACTGAGCACAGATCTACACACCAGTTCTTGGAAGCTTCTTAGAGACAAGTGTTGTTGCACTTCTAAGGTTCAAGAGGTGTCTACAAGCAAGAAGAGAGCAACCTAGGATTTCTTTTCTTGTAAGATTTCATTTGTATCAGCTTATATCTTTCTCTTCTTGTATCTACTATGTGTGTGAGTTTGTACGAGGCTTCTCTACCTCTAGAGTGTTTCTGAGGAGTGTTTTATAGTGGATGTGTGAGTGAGGGTCGGATCCTTAGATTAGTTGTAGGATCGTTGCACTAGAGGGGAGGTGAATAGTGCTCGTAGCTTTCATGTTCATTTAGAAACGTTCGAGTAACAACACAGCGGAAATAAAGAAAGAAAATAAAGTAATCACTAACATGTTTCTTTTACTTGGTTCGGAGCATGTGACGACTCCTACTCCAAGGTTCGTGATCGTTGATCGCTTTCGTTGGGTAATTCACTATCAGTTTCGAATAAGTACAAGTATGAAGTTACAATATTATGACAACTGTAAAATAAAAATACAGACAACCACGGATCTAAAGTTTCTTGTTCTCGGTTGTCGGAGCAGCATTTAGGCATCGAGGAGGTATTTTTTGAACAACGTGTAAGAGCAGAAGTCATTCTGAATGTTGTTGTCAAGCTCCCGGTCGAATGCTGCTTATATAGGCTATTCCGGGCGCCTAAAACCCCTCCGGGCGCCTGAAACCCTCCGAGCGTCTGGACCACGTGTTCTAACCAATCGACGCGCTCCACGTCAGCTTGTGGATGACTTTTCAGGTCTGGGTGCCTGGACCGAGCTCGAGCACCAAGATTGCCTGGGCGCCCTAGACCCGCCTTGGGCGAGGTTGGTTCGGGCACCCAGATCCCTTCCAAGCACCCGGACCAACTTTTCCAGCAACCTTAATTTTTCTGCAAAGCAAAGTTATTCCAAGCAATAAATTTGATAGCCTCTGACTGTCCAATTCTGACTTTAAGTTTCGCTAAAACTCTAGGTCGAATCGACGCTTACTATTCCCTCTTCGCGGGAACACGTTCTCACATACTCCTCTTAGGAGAGTTTACCTTTTGCCAGATCAGTCCTCCATAACTGTCTAGAATTTTTCTCAGCATCTGAGACTTCAGGTCTTCATATTAAATGTCTGTTCCATGACCCGTCGAGACTTCCACCTGGTCCGCGACCACCAGGATTTTTACCTAGAGTCCCCGACTCTAGGATTTTGTCCAAAGTACTCAACCCGCCAAGACGTCGCACCTAACTGCAGATAGAACTTTCCACCACCTAGGGTTACCTCCCCCTAGGACCTAGGGTTACCTCTCCCTAGGATTTTCCACCTACCTAAAATCCATTAAGATTTTTGCCTAAGAACACTTAGGACTTTCCTACAAGCTCATTCGGACTTGTTAGATAATAAGACATCTTAACTTTGGACCCTTTCCATAATCAAAACTTAGGTTCGATCGTTTGGTGCTCCCTACACCAACAATCTCTTCTTTTTTTATTATGACAACCTGGTTCAAAGTTAAGTAAAACATAATAATAAAGTATAGAACTTAAGCATCAAAAGACCTTATAATTTGAGAAAAGAAAAAAAAATCCCATATACTCCCCCTTAATCAAAGGTTATATGTTTAACTTAACTTTAATCTTTTTCTCCCCCTTTGATATATATCAAAAGGATACTAAGTGAGAGAACAAAAATTTGGTTGTAAAGATAGTTAAAAAAAAAAATAATCACTTTCATAATCATATCACTAAACTCCCCCTTAAATAAACAATTTTAGTTTTGAGAGGAATTTAAAACAATTAGTTAAGTTTTTAGCAAAGAAAACTTTTAAGTACCTAATTAGCTTTAAAAGGAAAAATAAAATTTAACAACTTTAAAGCTTAGGCAGTTATCTTTAAAAAGATTTTGATAAAAACTTTTAAATACTTAGCTAAATACCTTTGAAAGGATTTAAATACTTATCTTTTGAAAGATTTTCAAAAAAAATTAATTAAATACTTAGGTTTAGGCAAATTTTTAAAAAAATTTATCTAAATACTTAGCTTTTAGGAAAAGAAATTTATCTAAATACTTAGCTTTTTCAAAAAACTTTAAGTTTTAAAAATTTCTTGTAAAAGAACTTAGCTAACAAAATGATTTCAAATACTTAATAATACTTTATCAAATACTTAACTTTATCAAAACTTAGTTAATTACTTAACTTTTTAAAAATATTTAAAAACTTAGTTAAGTACATAAAAAATTAATTTTTTTTAGATTGAACTTCCATTTTCAAAAATGTTTAAAGTTGCTTTTCAATAATGGTTAGACTTTCTTTTTCAAAAATAGTTAAACTAAAAAAAATGAACTTCCTCTTTAAAATACTTTGAACTTTTTAAAGAACTCTATTTTAAAATTTTAAAAAGAATACTTTAAATTTTGAGAAAATATTTTTTTAAAAAAATATATATTTAATTTAACTTGAGTTCTTTCACTCCCCCTTAATTTAATAAAAAGAATTAAGAAAATTATTTAAGTTTTGAGAGTCCTAGAGCTCTGATACCAATTGTATTATCATTGCACTAGAGGGGGGTGAATAGCACTCGTGGCTTTCACGTTCATTTAGAAATGTTCGAGTAAAAACACAGCTGAAATAAAGAAAGAAAACAAAGCAATCGCTAGCACGTTTCTTTTACTTAGTTCGGAGCCTGTGACGACTCCTACTCTAAGGCTCGCGATCGTTGATTGCTTTCATTGGGTAATTCACTATCAGTTCTAAATAAGTACAAGTATGGAGTTACAATATTATGACAACTATAAAATAAAAATACTGACAACCACAGATCTGAAGTTTCTTGTTCTCAGTCGTTGGAGCAGCGTTTAGGCGTCGAGGAGGTGTTTTCTGAGTAGCGCGCAAGAGCAGAAGTCATTCTGAATGTTGTTGTCAAGCTCCCGGTCGAATGTTGCTTATATAGGCTATTCTGGGCGCCTAGAACCCCTTCGAGCGCCTGGACCACGTGTCCCGGCCAATCGACGCACTCCACATCAGGTTGTGGATGACTTTTCAGGTCTTGGCACCTAGATCGAGTCTGAGTGCTCGGACTACCTGGGTGCCCTAGACCCGCCCTGGACGAGGCTGGTCTAGACTCCTGGACTAGCTCCGGGCTCCCAGACCAACTTTTCCAGCAACCTTTTTTTTTTAGCAAAACAAAGTTAATTAGTCCAGACAATAAATAATATATATAATATAAAGTTGACAGCCTCTGATTGTCCGATTCTGACTTTGAGTTTCGCTGAAACTTTAGGTCGAACAGATGCTTACTGTTCTCTTTTCAGCGGAACACATCCACACCTACTCCTCTCAGAAGAGTTTACCTTTTGCCAGATCGATCCTCCACGACCGTCTGGACTTTTGCTCAGCGTCCAAGACTTCAGAGGTCTTCATGTTGAACATCCTCTCCACGACCCGTCCAGACTTCCACCTAGTCCGTCACCACTAGGATTTTCAACTAGAGTCCCCGACTCTAGAATTTTGCCCAAAGTGCTCGACCCGCCAAGACTTCGCCTTGCCTAACTACAGATAGGACTTCCCCCCACCTAGGGTTACCTCCCCCTTGGACCTAGGGTTACCTCCCCCTAGGATTTTCCACCTGCCTAGAAACCATGAGGACTTTTGCCTAAGAACACTTAGAACTTTCCTAAAAGCTCATTCAGACTTATTAGATAACAAGATATCTTAACTTTGGACACTTTTCCATAATCAAAACTTAGGTTCGATCGTCTGGTGCTCCCTGCACCAACATTAGTCACCTGTTCTTGAGATGGATACCAAGTAAATCTTTGGTATTAGCATTTGCTTGAGTATTTTTCACTGTAACAACTCATCGAAATGAACTAAGCTAATCACCCCCTAGCTCCCGAAGTTACCCAATAGAAAGGTCATTAGGAAGATAACTAGGGAAGTTATCCCTAGTGGATACCTAGCAAACCCAAGGAGCACTAATAGGTTTTGGGTTCTTAAGAGTGTGTTCTCTATACCTTAGATGGATTTAGAGAGCGTCAACTCAAATTGGAAGGGTAGTTAACCTAACCATGGTAATGTTGCTTTGGTGCATTTTTAATGTATTGTTACACTTTGAAAATAAGAAGGATTAATTGTTTACTCTTTGGAAGAGAAAATGTGACAAAATTTAAAGATTTGGACTCAATTAAATTGGCACAATAAGGATAGAAGGAAAAGAAATGTCAAGTTGAGATTCTAGTATTTTCTTAGAAAGAAAGGGCAATCTAGGATTATGTTTAGCTTAGCAAAGGGTTTAAGGATAGAAACACTTAGATAGATAATTTAGGAATATTTTTTATACTAAATTACAATGTTTGCTTGCTCATCATATGTCATGACATCATATTTTGCATTCATATTTTTATAAAGATATCATATGTCATGTCATACATGAATCATATATTATAGTAATTTTTTCTTTTAAAAAATATTCATTTTTATGTATATCATAAATTATCATGCATTACTTTAAATCTTTGTAATTAAGGACAATGGTATTAGTTATTAAATGACATCCTAGGTGGATGATCACATTTTAAATGCCTATATAGATATGCATGAACCCTTAGCTTAGGAAAAATCAATATCTACATCTCACAACGACCATAAATTGACTTGTATATATTTTAGTACACATTAGATACAAGTGAGATATTAGGAGGATGAATAAAACTCAAGGTGTTAATTTAGTGCATCTTTTTGAGTTTTAAATTAATCAAAATACATATATTATGTGTTATCTAATAATTGAGAAAGCTAGTATACAAGTCATTTGCATTTAGCCCAAGGAACATGATTGGAAATTGATTTTGAAAATCATTTCAAAATACATTTGGAAAACCTTGGTGAAGGCTATCTTTGGATAGGAATCACCATTGTATAGTGAGGCCCGAACTAGAGCAAAACATTTGTTGGAATCCTGTGGTAGTTTTGATGTGATCAACCAGGTTAAGTTAGGTCCTGTTGTGTTTGACCCTTATGTCTAAGTGTGCAGGATCTTAGGAACACAAGAAGTCGAGGGGAAGACATAGCTAGAGAGAAGGATGGCATGAGAAGGGAGTCGATAGGCTCGGTGCATCCGAGGGACGAGGTACTGCGGAAAAGTACACCGGTGGATGAGAAGGATGTGCGCGACATTCTGAGGGATGAGAAGTCTGAGCGGAAGCCTGCTCGAGGGGAAGGCCAGAAAATGGGTCTGCATGAGCCCTATTTCGGATGGTCGCGATCACCTAGGTGATCGGAGCAGCAGAAGAGCGAAAGGAGGTTGGAATTGTTGCTGGAGGCGCCTTTAAAGTGAATTGAAGGTGCCTCCGTACCTTCACTGTAGAAGGCGTACGAAGGCGCCTTCCAGCCCTATGGAAGGCGCCTTCGACCAGAAAAATATTGTCGTTGCCAAAGCATAAAGCTTTATCCTTTGGCACCTCGCTGGAGGAGCCTTCCAGCCTCTTAGAGGTGTCTTCCACCCACGGATAGGATTTTCCAGGAGCCATAAAAAAGCCCCTGGAGATAGGAAATAAATAGCAACTTTAGTATCAACTCCTATATTCTTTTCCTAGCAACTGTCTGAGCATCTAACGATTGTAAGAGGCTTCTCTGCCTACACGAAGGAGATCTTTTAAAACTTTTCATTGCCCTTGGATTAACAACCACCTAGGTTGTAACCAAGTAAATAGTGTGCCTCGTCTTTTTAGTTGTTAATTTAAGTTATTATTATTGTTGCTTTTAATTTGAGTTGAAAGAACGGGAAAGGTATTATTTTCTTTTTCAGGCAATCCACTCCCTCAAGTCAGCTGCCAAGGGTCTCAACAACATTGAAGTTTTCAATGGTTTTAAGATTTGTATCAATCATTAAAAATAGGAATTATTTTGTTAGAAAATTATTTTTCCATGATATTATGTGACATAAAAATGTCTAAGTAAGATTTCATGAATTTTTATAAACATAGAATTATTTAAGAATTTCTAAAATTCGGTTGAAAGTTGATTTTAGAAATATCAAAAACCAATTGATCATACGATAGATTGGGCATGTTCAATCAATCAATTGATTGATTAAACTGGGTTTTCTGTCAACAGAGGCTCACGAAATTGATCAATTGATCTATTAGCCCTAACCTGATTGATCAGTTGATCTATTCAAGTTTTTTTTCCATGGACAGAATCTTGCGGAATTGATCAGTTGATCAATTGAATGGCTTTAATTGATTGAATCTCAACTTTAATCAATTGAAAAAGTTGATTTTGGTTGTATTAGTCTGATTTCAGTCCATTAAGACACTTTTAGTCATGTTAACCATCTTTAATTAAGAAATGCATTTATATGTACTTAAAGGTAGTTTTCTTGATAAAACAAGAAAGAATTGGTTAAAGAATACTAAGTTGGAGTTTAGGATGAGGTTTAGTTTTAAAATTATATTTTGAATCTTAAAGCTTTAGATTTTGAGTTTTCTAAAGGTTTAGGAATTTTAAGTCATTGTTGGTATAATAACAGAAGATTGGAGCATGTTTTGAGGGGGAACTACTCCTTAAAGACTTGATTTAAATTCTCTTTCAAACAACAAAACAATGGAAGGTGGGAAATCTTTATTGTTGTGAATGCTCTAGGATGAGCATTGATGATGAGTGTATGCTCTAGGATGAGCATTTGGAGACAAATGAAGGGTATGGGGCCTTCACTGTGATGTTGTGAATAACAAGTAAGGTTGTGAACAACATGAGGATAACTCTTTAGGAAGAGAGTTTTTGATATATGCCAAAGGGGGAGCATATAGGGTTTAAATTAGGAAATATTTATTTACCTAATGGGGGAGATTATCCTCTTCGAAAGGGGGAGAATGAAGGAAACTCTCATTCATGCTTTGGCATGAAGAACAAGTTGAGGTTATGAGATTAACCTAACTTAAACTTATTATCAAACATCAAAAAGGGGAAGATTGTTGGTGCAATTTCTCCTGGGTCAAAGTTTACCAGGTTGACTAAGCTTGATTTGGCTCAAGTTTAAGTCTTGATATTTGAATTTTGATGTTTGACAATGTATAAATATTACAGATGCAATTGTCCATATGGGATATTGATAATCAATGGTTGACCATAAAAGTCAAGGAGGTCAAGATTGACCTAATACTTGACTGAAAGTCCTAATTGGAGGTTAGATAAGGGCAAGACCAACAGAAAAGTTGGAAGAAAAAGAAAATCTAAGTGGGTCAGTGTTGACGCGACACTTGGTATGGAAAGTCTTGATGAGTGAAACCAAGCAGATTGGAAAGTCCTGGTGAGTGAAGTCAAGCAGCTGAAAAGTTCTAATAAGTGAAACTAGATAGTTGGAAAGTCCTAGTGAGTAAAGCTAGGTAATGAGAAAAGTCTTGGTGAATGAAGCACGTGAAAAGCCCTAATGAGTGAAGCTATGCAGAGGAAAATCCTGGTGAGTGAAATCAAGTGGTGAAAAGCCCTAGTGAGTTAAGCTATGCAAAGGAAAATCCTAGTGAGTGAAGCCAAGTAGTGAAAAATCCCTAGAGAATGAAGCCAGACAGGGAAAAGGATTGACCAAATATCTGGTGTTAGGAAGTCCAAGTGAGTCATGGAGGACCGAATACTTGGCACGAGACGGTAAGTCCAAGTGGGTCAAGGTTCACCGGACATTTGGCATGGGGAAAAAAGTCTAAGTGAGTCAAAGGATTGACTAGACATTTAATGATGAAGTCCCAGCAGGTCAAGGTTTACCAAATGTTATGCACGAGGAAGTCTCAACCGATCATGGTTGACCGGAAGTTGGGTGTGGGAACCCTAGACTTGAGTTAAGCAAGTTTGTGTTGGTCAATCGATTAGGTGATCGATTGAGCTAGAGCCCAATTGATCAGTGGATCGATTAAGCTAGAGCCCAATTGATCAGTGGTTCAATTGGGTAGTGTTTTTTTATGCGAGGAGCTCAATCAATCAGGTGATTGATTGAGAGAAAATCGTGTGAGCACAAAAGGCTTCCTAATTGATCAATCGATCGATTGGGATACTCCAATCGATCAGTTGATCAATTGGAGCTAGTTTTCTCGCAATGATGCAAGGTAGATGGAATCAATTGGTCAATCGATTGTAGGGTCTTCTGTGAGAGCACAGAAGATATCTGGATCGATCAGTTAATCGATCCAACTACCCCAATCGATTAGTCGATCGATTGGGATATGACCGTTGCGCAGGTTGCGAGCTTTGGATGGTTGGGATCGACTGGATCTGACGTGGTAATCGATTGGGCAGTAAGCACAATCGATTGGAAGCCCTAAATCGAGAAGTATAAAGGTGATGGCGAGGTTCAAACACAACAACTCTTACATGATTCTTCTCCACTATTGTTCGCCGAACTTTGAGCTAGGAAGACAAGTGCTGCAGCACTTTCCAACTGGTTCAGAGGCATCTTCAAGCTACAAGAGATCAAACAAGAGAGGTTCTTCATTGTCTTTTTATACATTTACTTCTTATTTCAAGTTAAATTATTGTGTGAGATTGTACTAGATTTCTGCACCCTCGGATTGTTCTGAGAAAGAGTGTTTTTGATATTGGATAGTGTACTCATGTGTGGATCCTTGGATTAGTCACCTCATCTTGAGGTATATATCAATTAAATCCTTTGTGTTAGCATTTAAGGAGTTCGCTTCAAGTTTTCTACTGCAAATCATTTTCAACGAAGCGAGACAAGCTATTCACCCTCCCCCTCTAGCTCTTGAAGTGTCCTAATAAGTTATTGATATTGTTATAGAGTAAATCAGAGGTGCATAGGTCCAGATATAATACTATGTCAAAAGTAAAGAAAACTAAATTTTTTAAATAATTTCTCTGAACTAAAAGGGGGCCATGAATTAAAAGTTTTGAGCATGGTGAGATATAAGAGATTATTAGGAACCTATTGGGTAAAATTTAACTATATATATATATATATATATATATATATATATATATATATATATATATATATATATATATATATATATATATAGGTTCATCAATGAGTTTTGATCAAAAGTTATTAATGACTTAGATGTTTCTAAAAACTTTAACACATACAAGATCAAGAGAATACAAAGAAGTTATTGGTGTTGTTTTAGAGTAAATCAAAGTTGTCTAGGTCCAAATATGACATTGTATTAAAAGTAAAGATAGTTGAATTTTTTAAATAATTTATCTAAACTGATAGGAGTTATAAATCAAGAGTTTTAAGCATTGTGAGACTCTAGAATGAAAGGAACTTATTGGATAAAATTTGAACTGAAACTGACTTATGTAAGGTCATTAATAAGTTTTGGTCAAAACTTATTGATAGTTTAGATGCTTTTGAAATTTTAAAACTTTGGCATGAACAAGATTAGGCGAATGTAAAAAAAACTATTGGTGTTGTTCTAGAGTAAATTAGAGATGCTTAGATCTAAAATTGAAACTGTATCAAAAGTAAAGAAGAATGATTTTTTTTAATAATTTCTCTAAACTAATAGGAGTTATGAATCAAGAGTTTTTGAGCATGGTAAGACTCAGAAGAGTGATAGGAACCAATTGGATAAAGGTTTGATTGAAACTAACTTATGTAGATCTATCAATAAACTTTGGTTAAAACTCATTGATTGGTTAGATGCTTTTGAAATTTTAAAATTTTAGCATGGACAAGATTACAAGAGTGCCAAGAAATTATTAGGGTTGTTTTAGAGTAAATTAGAGATATCTACGTCTAAATATGAAACTGTGTCATGTTGATGGCTCCCTGAAGAGGGAAATTTTCCAATGGGTCTATCTGTGGATGGCCTAATTCATCTAACGTGGCTTCCCTCACCCTTGACAGGTGTTATCTCTTATCCTCTCAGTCCACTAATATTCTTGTTCTTGAGACCAAGATCGCTTAACCAGAGGTATGCTCGTTGCCTTTAGGAAGGGTTGGATTTGGGGATAATAGTGGATTGCTATGTCTATCTCTTCATTCAACCTTTGGCAATCGAGTAGTATGGTCGTACTCCTAGTGGGAAGCACAAAACAAATGGGAAGGTAGATTGTGTGATCTATTAGTTAGAACCCTAGAGCCAATCATATGATGATTATTGTATGGACTCGATGTATCATATTCCTATATACTTATAAAGGTATTTCTTTATGGTTAATATACTTACTTGTATTGGTTCCAAATAACTAAGTATAATAGCGTCCTTGAGTAGAAGGTTCTTAGCTATATCAATTGATTGGTTGAATCGATAATGAGATGATATAGAGAACACTACTCTTAATCATTCCTAGTCAAGTATTAACATTCAGGGACAATGTTAATGCGATGAGACTAGCATGTACGTCAACTCGATGACTTGATCTCACAAGTCATGGATATAGAGATATCAAGTTGACACATGGGTATGCATTGGAGAATGTATACTGAATGACCTGTCATGAGAAAGTATCATGGATCATTATATGAATGTCATATACTTTCTCATGTGACTATTAGTATGACTATGAGTCCTTGGACCTGAAGTCACCATGGTTCCCTACATAAGGAGTTGCATACTTTGGCTTCTTCAAACGTCACCCGTAACTGGGTGGACTATAAAGGCGATTACTGAGTATGTAACAAATTATGCGGAGGGATGTGAGTAATGTAGATGGGATCTATCCCTCCTATATGACGGGAGTGACATCATGAATCTTGATAGAGTGAAACCACTAAGTGCATGGTCATGCCCAAATGAGTCAGTATGAGATATTGAGCTAATTTGTTTAGAGTGAGTCTACTTGGAGTTCAAGATATTGCTTGATTAGAGGATGCCACGGTCTATGCCTCAGTTGATCAATCTAGATGTCAAGGATAGAAGGACATTGTCACATATTGTGAGAGTCACAATTAGTAGTCACAAAGGTGATGTTGGATCTCAACATTCTTGTAACTTGGGTAGTAATGATGTGTTGCTAGATACCGCTCATTACTTATCCTTCTAAATGGGTTTAGGAGCATTGCCAACGTTACAAGAACCTATAGGGTCACACACAAAGGGCAATTAGATGGAGATTAGGTTCATATGATGGACCAAGAGGATTAGGTTCATGTGATGAACCAAATTGGATTAAGAGTAATCCAAATTAGACTAATTGAGTTTGACTCAATTTGATTCATGTGTTGAATGAATCTAATTTAGATTATGACTCATTGAATCAATTTAATTCAATAAATAGAGATTCATTAAATGAAATTGACTTGAATCAATGGTTAGATTTGATCAACCATGGGAGATAAATGGGTCAAGTTTGACTTGACTTGAGAGGGAAGATGAAGGGTCAAGTTTGACTTGACCAAATGTCACCTCATTTGTGACTTGGCATGGGCCGACCAATGATGGTGTTCCACATCATCAAGGCCACATCATTTTGTGCCACCTCATGAGGAAGACCAAGAGCCATGACTCTTGGTATTACATAGAGGTTTAAAAACCCCTCCATTAAGTGGTCAGCCACATTAGTGAGGCATTAAGCAATTTGTGTGCTAATTCAAGTCTTCTTCTTCCTCTCTACATTCTCTTCTCCCTCTCATCCTCCATTGTCGTGACCACTAAGAGTGCTAGCACACCCTAAGTGGTTTTTCTCCACCTTTTGTCCGTGTGGATACTTGTAGAGGAATGTTCACTTAACACTCTACGAGATCCGGTAACTTTTTGGACGAGCGAGATAAGCGAAGGGCTTCGCATCAAAGGTATAATCTATACCATGTAGATCTAGGAGAAAACTATGTATATGTAAATTTTTATCTTCGCATGGATCCGTGGCAAGAACTTCGGGGTTTCCGCAATGCAAAAAATAGTTTTTACGGCTCGAAAGTTCTAACAGTGGTATCAGAGCCACGTGCGAAGCATATACTAGTTTTATTTGAATTTTTATATAAAATTTGGAAATCTATAAATTTCTGTAAATTTACTAAATTTTTACATTTTTATGAGTATATTTCTCTTTGGGGCAAAACAACAAGTGTATAGTCACTTGGAGGTTTCGACCACTAAGAGAAAATTTTCGTAAACGAGTTGGTCTCGAACAAATCGGCGATCTAAATGATTTTAGGTACTGTAAGGTCTATGTAACACTCACAAAATTAATTTTGTGAGTAGGGGTGCTGCCCCTAACCCCGCAAGGGGAGTTGTTACTTGACCTCGACCGAAAAATCAACAAACTAGACCGCCGCGAAGTTGCGACTCATAAAGGGTTGTTAGAATAGTAGTAATTTTATGAAAAATTATGAAAAATGCATATTTTGAATATGTGTGTGATGTGTTCATGGTTATGGCCCAAAAGACCCAATATGATTGGAAATTATGTGTTGTAATTCATAATACTGCCTGCGAGCCGTCATTTGGTTGTGAGTGTTGTATTATGTTACACGACCTGTGTGTCGTGCCCTCCTTCTTTTAATATTCCTGTTGTAAAATAGTTTTAGACTCGAATGTAACTCGAGTTTCACTTTTGTAATGTACAATTGAAGATGGAGTTACAATAAGGAAGCCGACAACACAAGGTGGTCAAATGAAGACCTTAGAGAAGGTGTTATCCCTAGGTTGACCATTCGATCTTCTCTTTGGCTAGAGAGGATCGTAGTAGGGCCATAACCATGTCACATTATTTTTCTTTGTGTGTATGTGATGCATGCTATTGTAAGGTAATTAGTGCCTTGATGCGTATATGATACACATTAACGATTAGATTAGATCTTAATCAAGTCAACTCGAAATGCCTACCATGTTTTGATACCCATCACTACCTCGATCATTTGTTGTTGTTGAATCAGCCAAAGCAGAGTAACGTATATTATCTTGGTAGGGTGTAGAGGGACAATCTTGGTCCCGCCTATCAAAGCTTGGGTGAGAACAAACCCAATTAGATTGAGTATAACTAGTTAACTCAATTTGATCGGGTATAACTATAGGCATATTCCAACGGTTGGAAGATAGGATACAAATCATATTTATACTAAATCTTGGGTGATTTAGCCAAAGCTAACTCAAGTTTTAGTATAAATGAGGATCTTGATCCTATAAACAAGAGTTCCATAGAGATGTAATTGATAATTAATTATCTATCGATCATACTAAGTCTTGGGTGATTTAGCCAAAGCTAACTCAAGGCATAGTATGATGTGGATCTTGTCCCACGAGAATTATAGTTAATTGGTAAGAATCTAGTAGTGTGGTTTGACCACATCCATGACTTGATTCTACAAAAATCCTATAATTCAGTGGGAGCATCATTTAATTAAACACCTAATTTAATGATTAATGGAATATGGTATTTACTTTCTGCATTATTTCTATTGTAGATTGTCATGTCGACAAACACGAACACTTTCTCCCTGCGTTCTGTCCTTGACAAGGACAATCTCAATGGAGCTAATTTCCTGGACTGGTACAGGAATCTGAAAATTGTTCTCACACAAGAAAGAAAACTGTACGTCCTGGAGCAGCCCATTCCGGAGGCACCTCCTGCCACTGTCACGCGAGCTGACCGAGATGCTTATAAGAACCATCAAGATGATGCATTAGATGTGTCATGCCTCATGCTCGTGACCATAAACTCTAAGCTTCAGAAACAACATGAGTTGATGTCTGCTTATGATATGGTTGAACATCTTCGTCAACTATATCAAGGATAAGCGAGGCACGAGAGATTCGAGATCTCCAAGGCACTGTTCAGTGCAAGATGCAAGATGGAACTCCCGTAGGTCCATATGTGCTCAAGATGATTGGGTACATAGAAAACCTACAGAGGTTGGGATTCCCACTTGGCCAAGAACTGGCCATTGACTTGATCTTGCAATCCTTGCCAGAGAACTACAGTCAATTTGTCATGAATTACAACATGAATGAAATTGACAAGCCACTGCCTGAGCTACTAAGCATGTTGAGAACTGCTGAGCTCAACCTTAAGAAGGTAAAGCCCAACTCCATTTTGATGGTGCAAAAGCATAAAGGCAAGGGCAAGCCTAAAGGTATGGGAAAGTCCCAAGCCAAGGGTAAAGGCAAGGTAATGAAACCTAAAGGAGGGGTTGCCAAGGGTGCTACCTGCTTCCACTGCGGTCAGACCGGGCACTGGAAGAGGAACTGCAAAGTATATCTGGAAGATCTTAAGAAGAAGAGAAGTAAGACTTCTACTTCAGGTATATATGTTATAGAAGTCAATGTATCTATTTCTTCATCATGGGTATTGGATACTGGATGTGCTTCTCACATTTATACTAATGTGCAGGCGCTGAGAAATAGCAGGGCATTGACGAAGGGCGAGGTGGACCTACGAGTAGGCAATGGAGCACGTGTTGCTGCTGTTGCTGTAGGAACTTACTTTCTATCTCTGCCCTCTGGGCTTGTACTGGAATTAGATGAATGTTGTTATGTGCCAGCTCTTACAAAGAACATCATTTCTGTTTCTTGTTTAGACAAGAAAGGTTTTTCTTTTATAATAAAGGACAAATGTTGTTCCATTTATTTGAAAGACATGTTCTATTGTAGTGCACCTCTGATGAACGGACTCTACATTCTAGACTTAGAGAACCCCATCTATAACATAAGTACCAAAAGGTTCAAGTCAAATGAAATGAACCAAACCTATCTCTGGCATTGTCGCTTAGGTCATATAAATGAGAATCGCCTATCCTAGCTCCATAAAGATGGTTTGCTGGACTCATTTGATTTTGAATCATATGAGACATGCGAGTCATGCCTACCCGGCAAGATGACCAAGACTCCCTTTAGTGGACACAACGAAAGAGCGACTGACTTGTTAGGACTTATACATAGTGATGTATGTGGCCCTTTCAATGTTGCTGCCAGAGGTAGTTATAGGTACTTCATTACATTTATTGATGACTTCAGTAGATATGGCTATGTGTATCTGATGACACATAAGTTACAATCCTTTGAAAAGTTCAAAGAATTCAAGAATGAAATACAAAACCAGCTTGGCAAGAGTATTAAGGTACTTCGATCAGATCGAGGTGGTGAATACCTTAGCCATGAGTTTCGTGACTATCTAGCTGAGTATGGGATTCTATCCCAACTCACTCCTCCTGGAACACCACATTGGAATGGTGTATCCGAAAGGAGGAATCGTGCCCTATTAGATATGGTACGGTCTATGATGAGTCACACAGATCTTCCTATATCTTTTTGGGGATATGCTCTAGACACAGCAGCCTTCACACTTAACCATGTTCCATCCAAAGCTATGATAAAGATATCATATAGGATATGGACTAGGAGAGATGCCCAGGTATCTTTTATGAGGATTTAGGGTTGTGAGGCTTACGTTCGACGTCAAGTCTCGGACAAACTGGGACCCAAATCCGATAAGTGCTATTTTATTGGATATCCCAAGGAAACGAAGGGATATTACTTCTACATTCCCAGTCAACACAAAGTGTTTGTGGCTAAGACTGGGATATTTCTAGAAAATGGCTTTGTTTCTAGAAAAACTAGTGGGAGTACGTTCAATCTTGAAGAAGTTCAAGATATGGACCATAGCACTGAAGCCTTGATGGAAGTTGAACTGGAACCACAAAATGTTGTGGATGATGAGATTGTTTCACAAGGAGTTGAGGAACAAAACCAGTTCAAGTAGACCTACCTCTTCGCAGGTCTGATAGGGTACGCTGTCAGCCTGAGAGATACTTATTTCTCTTGTCTGACCATGACGATGTTATGCTCGTTGAGAATGAGCCTACCTCCTATTAGGAAGCTGTGATGAGACCAGATTTTGAGAAATGGCTAGAGGCCATGAGATTCGAGATGGAATCCATGTACACCAACCAAGTATGGACTTTGATTGATCCACCTGAAGGTGTCAATCCCATTGGGTGTAAGTGGGTCTTTAAGAGAAAGACTGGCATGGATGGACTTATCTATAAGGGGCATTTGGTAGCTAAAGGTTTCAAGTAAATTCATGGTATTGACTATGATGAAAGCTTTTCTCCAGTAGCAATGTTTAAGTCCATTCGGATCATGCTTGCTATTGCAGCATACCATGATTATGAGATCTGGCAGATGGATGTCAAAACCGCATTTCCGAATGAAAACTTACTCGAGGTTGTGTACATGACACAACCTGAGGGTTTTGTAGATACAAAGCATACTAGCGGAGTATGCAAGCTGCATAAGTCCATTTATGGACTAAAGCAAGCTTCTCAGAGCTGGAATCTTCGATTTGATGATGCAATCAAACAGTTTGGTTTCATCAAGAATGAAGATGAACCCTGTGTCTACAAGAAGGTTGTTGGGAACACAGTTGTCTTCCTTGTATTGTATGTAGATGGCATACTACTCATTGGAAATGACATCCCTTTGTTGCAGTCTGTAAAGACCTAGCTGGGGAATTGTTTCTCAATGAAGAACTTAGGAGAAGCAGCCTGTATTCTAGACATAAAGATTTATAGAGATAGATCTAAGAGATTCTTAGCCTAAGTCAGAGTACATATATTGACAAGGTATTACTACGGTTTGCCATGCCGAATTCCAAGAAAGGATTTCTACCGATGTCACATGGTGTGAGTCTTTCGAAGACTCAAAGTCCTTCTTCTAGAGAGAAGAGAGACCGCATGGATAAGATCTCTTATGCTTCATCCATAGGATCTATCATGTACGACATGCTATGTACTCGTCCTGATATTTTGTATGCTTTGAGCATGACAAGCAGATACCAGTCAGATCCAGGTGAGCGTCACTGGATAGCGGTCAAGAATATTCTTAAGTACTTGAGAAAGACTAAAGAATATTTCTTGATATTTAGAGGCAATGGCGAGCTAGGTGTAAAGGGTTACAGTGATGCCAGCTTCCAAACTGACCAAGATGATTATATATCGCAGTCTGGGTTCATGTTTTTCTTGAATGGTGGTGCTGTGAGCTGGAAGAGTTCGAAGCAAGACATAGTTGCTGATTCTACAATAGAGGCCGAGTATATTGCTGCATTAGAAGCAGCAAAGGAGGCAGTTTGGATCCGCAAGTTCATTACTGAGCTTGGGGTGGTTCCTAGCATAGCCGCTCACACCAGCGGACCAAACACATACTACGGTGCTTCCATCTCATTCGAGAGATCATCGATAGAGGAGATGTGAAGATCTGCAGAGTACCCACAAAGGCTAACGTCGCTGATCCCTTGACCAAGGCTTTGGTACAAAGAAAGCATGATGGTCACACTAGGTCATTGGGCCTTAGAGCCTACACTAATTGGCACTAGTGCTAGTGGGAGATGATTAGTTAGAGCCCTAGAGACAATCATATGATGATTGTTGTATAAACTCGATATATCATATTCCTATATACTTATAAAGGCATTTCTTTATGGTTATTATACTTACTTGTATTGGTATCAAATAACTAAGTATAATTGCGTCCTTGAGTAAAAGGTTCTTAGCTATATCAATCGATTAGTTGAATCGATAGTGAGATGATATAGAGAATGTTAGTTAGAGCCCTAGAGCCAATCATGTGATGATTGATGTATGGACTCGTTGTATCATATTCTTGTATATAAATAAAGGTATTTGTTTTGGTTATTATACTTACTTGTATTGGTGCCAAATAACTAAGTATAATAGTGTCCTTGAGTAGAAGGTTCTTATCTATATCAATCGATTGGTTGAATCGATAGTGAGATGATATAGAGAACACTACTCTTAATCATTCCTAGTCAAGTATTAGCATTCAGGGACAATGTTAATATGACGAGACTAGCATGTAGATCAACTCGATGACTTGATCTCACAAGTCATGGATATGGAGATATCAAGTCGACACATGGGTATGCATTGGAGAATGTATACTGAATGACCCGTCATGAGAAAGTATCATGGATCGTTATATGAGTGGCATATACTTTATCATTTGGCTATCAGTATGACTATTAGTCCTTGGACCTGAAGTCACCATGGTTCCCTACATAATGAGTTGCATACTTTGGCTTCGTCAAACGTCACCCGTAACTGGGTGGA
Source organism: Zingiber officinale (assembly GCF_018446385.1). Lineage (NCBI taxonomy): Eukaryota > Viridiplantae > Streptophyta > Magnoliopsida > Zingiberales > Zingiberaceae > Zingiber > Zingiber officinale. Next base: position 70,070,592 of record NC_056005.1, on the reverse strand, counting down.
CTATAAAGGCGATTACTGAGTATGTAACAAATTATGCGGAGGGATGTGAGTGATGTAGATGGGATCTATCCCTCCTATATGATGGGAGTGACATCATTATTCTTGATAGAGTGAGACCACTAAGTGCATGGTCATGCCCAAGTGAGTCAATATGAGATATTGAGCTTATTTGATTGAGTGAGTCTACTTGGAGTTCAAGATTTAGATTAATTAGAGGATGACACAATCTATGCCTCACATTGATCAATCTAGATGTCAAGGATAGAGGGGTACTTGTCACATATTGTGAAGAGTCACAATTAGTAGTCACAAGGTGATGTTGGATCTCAACATTCTTGTAACTTGGGTAGTAATGATGTGTTGCTAGATACCTCTCATTACTTATGCTTCTAAATGGGTTTAGGAGCATTGCCAACGTTACAAGAACCTATAGGGTCACACACAAAGGGTAATTAGATGGAGATTAGGTCCAAATGATAAACCAAGAGGATTAGGTTCATGTGATGAACTAAATTGGATTAAGAGTAATCCAAAATAAACTAATTGAATTGGACTCAATTAGGTTCATGTGTTAAATGGGTCTAATTTAGACTTAGACTCATTAAACCAATTTAATTCAATGAATAGAGATTCATTAAATTAAAATTGACTTGAACCAATGGTTAGATTTGATCAACCATGGGAGAGAAGTGGTCAAGTTTGACTTGACTTGAGAGGAAGATGAAAGGTCAAGTTTGACTTGACCATTGCCATCTCATTTGTGAGTTGGCATTAAGTGGGCTAATAATGATGTGCCACATCATCAAGGCTAGCACATGTGTGTGCTACCTCATGAGGAAGACCAAGAGTTGTGACTCTTGGTATCCCATGGAGGTTTAAAAGCCTTTTGAAGTGGTCGGCCACTTATCACTCAAGTGTGAGTTTCATTTTGGTTTTTGTAACCTCCTTCTTCTTCCTCCTCTCATCTTCTTCTCCCTCTCCTCCACCTTGGCCGAACCTTCAAAGGTGCTAGCATTGTTAGTTAGAGCCCTAGAGCCAATCATTTGATGATTGTATGGACTCATGTATATCATATTATTTTATATTAATAAAGGCATTTGTTTGGTTATTATACTTATTTATATTAGTGCCAAATAGACTAAGTATAATAGCGTCCTTGAGTAGAAGGTTCATACCTATATCAATCGATTAGTTGAATCGATAGTGAGATGATATAGGGAACACTACTCTAAATCATTCCTAGTCGAGTATTAGCATTCAGGGACAATGTTAATACAATAAGACTAGCATGTAGGTCAGCTCGATGACTTGATCTCACAAGTCATGGATATAGAGATATCAAGCTGACACATGGGTATGCATTAGAGAATGTATATTGAATGACCCGCCATGAGAAAGTATCATGGATCGTTATATGAGTGTCATATACTTTCTCATGTGGCTATTAGTATGACTATTAGTCCTTAGACCTGAAGTCACCATGGATCCCTACATAAGGAGTTATGTACTTTAGTTTCGTCAAACGTCACCCGTAACTGGGTGGACTATAAAGGCGATTACTGGGTATATAACGAATTATGTAGAGGGATGTGAGTGATGTAGATGGAATCTATCCCTCCCATATGACGGGAGAGACATCGGTATTCTTGATAGAGTGAGACCACTAAGTGCATGGCCATGCCCAAATGAGTCAACATTAGATGTTGAGCTCATTTGATCGAGTGAGTCTACTTGGAGTTCAAGATTTAGATTGATTAGAGGATGACACGGTCTATGCCTCATATTGATCAATCTAGATGTCTAGGATAGAAGGACACTTGTCATTATTTTGTGAGGAGTCACAATTGGTAGTCACAAGGTGATGTCGAATCTCGACATTCTTGTAACTTGGGTAGTAATGATGTGTTGCTAGATACCGCTCATTACTTATGCTCCTAAATGGGTTTAGGGCATTGCCAACGTTACAAGAACCTATAGGGTCACACACTTAGGACAAATAGATGGAGATTAGGTTCATATGATGAACCAAGAGGATTAGATTTATTTGATAAATCAAATTGGATTAAGAGTAATCCTAATTGGGCTTACTTGAGTTCGACTCAAGTTGATTCATGTATTTAATGAGTCTAATTTAGATTATGACTTATTAAATCAATTTAATTTAATGAATTAGATTCATTATATTAAATTGGCTTGAATCAAATGGTTGGATTAGATCAACCATGGTAGAGATTGAGTCAAGTTTGACTTGACTAGAGAAGGAAGACCAAAGGTCAATTTTGACTTGACCTTTTGTCACCTCATTGGTGAGTTGGCATTAGGTGGACCAATAATGATGTTCCACATCATCATGGGTGCCACCTCATGGAAGTTACAAAGCCACTCTCTTAATGGTTTCATATTAATTGCAATTAATGCAATTAATTTTGTGAGTTTTTGAGAAGTGGCCGGCCACTTTGTTTCTTGGTGTGAATTCATTTTCATTCAAGGGTGGTGACTCTTCCTCCTTCTAGCTCGATGACGGTCTAGAGATCCGGCAACCCCTTGGACGAGCGGGATAAGCGAAAGGCACGCTTCGAAGGTATAACCCTTATCTAGTGTAGATCTAAAGGTTTTACAAACTCGTACAAGAAAAGGTTTTTCGAAAAGTTTTTGTTTATGAATCTTTGCACGGATCTACTGCTTTGGGTGACTCGGGGTTTCCGCGACGCGAAAAAGCGGTTTTCGCGGCCCGACGAACCCAACAGTGGTATCAGAGCCACGTGAAAAGACTTGTACGAGTTCGTTTGTATTTTTATGAAAAATATACCTTCTGTGATTTTCTGTAAAAATTGAGTTTTTAGAGTTTTTATGAGTAATTTTTCCGTAGAAGCGAAGCACAAGTGTCTCGGCACTTGTAGGCTTCGGCTACCGGAAAGTTTTCTTGTAAACGGCTTCGTTTTGCCCCAAATTCGTTTGGGACAGCGGGGTCGGGTGCCATGAGATCGCAAAGGAGCAACTCACGATGGTTAGATCATGGGTAGGGGTACTGCCCCTAACCCCGCAAGGGGATTTGCTCCGCGATTGCACCCGAAATCGCTAAAAACGAACCCGCCGGGAAGATTTTTCCGAAACGGCAATGTCTCGGCCCAAATCGTTTTGGGACAGCGGGTTTAGGCACTGTTGGATCGCAAAGGAACCCACGCGATGGTTAGATCGCGGGTAGGGGCGCTGCCCCTGGGCCCCGCGATTGCGCCCGAAACCGCTAAACGGGACCGCCGGGAGATTTTTACTCGTAAAAATTTTAAAAATTAATTTTAAAAATTATAGGAAATTATGAAAATATATAATTTTGGATTATATATTAAATTTGTGATAGTCATGGCCCAAAGACCCAATTTGATTGGACAATGTGTTGTAATTCATAATACGGCCTGCGTGCCGTTATGTGATGTGCGTGCTTGTAATTTTATTTTATTTTCGCGACTTGCGCGTCGTGCCTTTCTCTTATTCTGGTTGTAAATTAGATTTAGACTTGAATGTAACTCGAGTTTCAAATTGTAATGTACAAATTGGAGCGGTGGAGGGTCCACACGAGACGGAGTTCCGAGGCGGGCACAAGCAACACAAGGTGGTCAAAGGGAGGAGCTTGGAGAAGCTGTTGACCCTAGGTTGACCATTTGATCTTCTCATTGGCTTGAGAAGATCGTAGTAGGGCCATGACTAAATCACAAATAGATTAATTAATTAATTGTTATGTATTTGATGCATGTTTAATAATTAATTAATTAATTAGTGCCTTAACGATTAGATTAGATCTAAGTCGTGCACATGATGCACCCTTGCAATTAGATTAGATCTAAGTCATGCACAAGATGCATCCTTCTCGATTAGATTAGATCTAGATCGAACCAACTCTAAAATGCCTAACCGTGTCGTGATACCTATCACTACCTCGATCACATGTATTGTTGAATCTGAACAGAGCAATACATATTATCTTGGTAGGGTACGGAGGGACAATCTTGGTCCCGCCTATCAATGCATGGGTGAATACAAACTCAATTAGATTGAGTATTCATAGTTACTCGGTTGGATCGAGTCAACTATAGGCATTCTTCCAATCGTTGGAAAGATAGGTCAAAATCACATCTATATTAACTCTCGGGCGTATTAGCCAAAGCTAACTCGAGTTTTAATATAAATGAGGATTTTATTCTATAAACAAGAGTTGCATAGAGATGTAATTGGTAATCGTTACCTACCGATCATACTAAACCTTGGGCGTATTAGCCAAAGCTAACTCAAGGGTTAGTATGATGTGGATCTTGTCCCACAAGAATTATAGAATTCAGTGGGAGCATCATTTAATTAAAGGCCTAATTAAATGATTTTTAAAGAATATGATATTTATTTCTGCAAATTTTCTGTTGTAGATAACCATGACGTCGAACACGAATTCCTTCTCCCTATGTCCCTGAGAAGGACAAGCTCAACTGAGCGAATTTCCTGGTATACAGAACTTGAGAATAGTTCTCACCCAGGAGCGATACGTTCTGGAGCAGCCCATTCCGAGGCTCCTCCTGCCAATGCGAGCCGGCAAAGATGCTTACAAGAAGCATCAAGGCGACGCATTAGATGTGTCTGTCTAATGCTCGCGACCATGAACTCGAGCTTGAAGCAACATGAGTTGATGGGCGCTTTTGATATGGTTGAGCATCTTCGCCAACTATATCGTGGACAAGCGAGGCATGAGAGATTTGAGATCTCGAAGGCACTGTTCAAGATGTCGACGGGGCTCTGTAGGTCCTTATGTACTCAAGATGATTGGGTACATAGAGAACCTACAAAGACTGGGGTTCCAACTTGGCCAAGAGCTGGCCACTGATCTTGCAGTCCTTGCCAGATAGCTATAGTCAATTCGTTCTCAACTATAACATGAGCGAGATTGACAAGCCACTGCCCGAGTTACTTAGTATGTTACGAATTGCTGAGATTAACCCATTCGATGGTCCGAAGCACAAGGGCAAGGGCAAGCCCAAAGGTAAGGGAAAGTCCCAAACCAAGGGCAAAGGCAAGGCACTGAAGCCTAAAGGAGGGTCGCCAAGGATGCTACCTGCTTCCACTGCGGTCAGACCGGGCACTAGAAGAGGAATTGTAGAAAAGAAGTGAGACTTCCACTTCAGGTATATATGTTATAGAAGTCAATCTATCTATTTCTACATCATGGGTATTAGATCTTGGATGTGCTTCTCACATTTGTACTGATGTTGAGAAATAGCAGAGCATTGGCAAAGGGCGAGGTGGACCTACGAGTAGGCAATGGAGCACGGGTTGCTGTTGCTGTAGGAACTTATCAGCTATCTCCGCCCTCTGGCTTGTACTAAATTTAGATTATTGTTGTTATGTGCCTGCTATTAATAAGAACATAGGTTCAGTTTCTTGTTTAGATAAGAAAGGATACTCTTTTATAATAAAAGACAAATGTTGTTCTGTTTATTTAAAAGATATGTTCTATTGTAGTGCACCACTAATAAACGGACTCTATATTCTAGACCTTGAGAGCCCTATCTATAACATTAATACCAAGAGGTTCAAGTCAAATGACATGAACCAAACATACCTCTGGCACTGTCGCTTAGGTCCATAAGGATGGTTTGCTGGACTCATTTGATTTAGAATCATATGAGATATGCGAGTCATGCCTACGAGGCAAGATGACCAAGACCCCTTTAGTGGGCATAGCGAGAGAGCAACTGATTTGTTAGGACTCATACATAGTAATGTATGTGGCCCTTTCAATGTCGCTGCTAGAGGCGGTTATAGATACTTCATCACATTTACTGATGACTTCAGTAGATATGGATATGTGTACTTGATGACACATAAGTCTGAATCCTTTGAAAAGTTCAAAGAATTCAAGAATGAAGTACAGAACCAGCTTGGCAAGAGTATTAAAATACATCGATCAGATCGAGGTGGTGAATACTTAAGCCATGAGTTCCGTGACTACTTAGCTGAGTGTGGGATTTTATCTCAACTCACTCCTCCTGGAACACCACAGTGGAATGGTGTATCCGAAAGGAAGAATCGTACTTTATTAGATATGGTACGATCTATGATGAGTCACACAGATCTTCCGACATATCTATGGGGATATGCTCTAGACACGGCAGCTTTCATACTCAACCGAGTTCCATCAAAGGCTGTGATAAAGACACCATATAGGATATGGACTGGGAGAGATGCCCAGGTGTCTTTCATGAGGATTTGGGGTTGTGAGGCTTACGTACGACGTCAAGTCTCAGACAAATTAGGACCCAAATCCGACAAGTGCTATTTCATTGGATATCCCAAGGAAACTAAGGGATATTACTTCTACATTCCCAGTCAGCACAAGATAGTTGTGGCAAAGACTGGGTTCTTTCTAGAAAGGGACTTTGTTTCTAGAAAGACTAGTGGGAGCGCGTTCGATCTTGAAGAAGTTCAAGATGCGAACAATAGCACTGATGCCTCGATGGAAATTGAACTGGAACTACAAAGTGTTGTGGATGATGTTCCACAAGGAGTTGAGGAACAACAACCGATTCAAGTAGACATACCTCTTCGCAGGTCAGATAGGGTACGTCGTCAGCCTGAGAGATATTCATTTCTCTTGTCTGACCATGATGACGATATGCTCATAGAGGATGAGCCTACCACCTATCAGGAAGTTGTGATGAGACCAGATTCCGATAAATGGCTAGAGGCCATGAGATCCGAAATGGAGTCCATGTACACCAACCAAGTATGGACTTTAGTTGATCCACCTGAAGGGGTAAAACCCATTGGGTGTAAGTGGGTCTTTAAGAGAAAGACTGACATGGATGGACTTATTTATAAGGGTCGCTTGGTAGCTAAAGGTTTTAAGCAGATTCATGGTATTGACTATGATGAAACCTTTTCTCCAGTAGCGATGTTTAAGTCTATTCGGATCATGCTTGCTATTGCAGCCTACCATGACTATGAGAAATGGCAGATGGATGTCAAAACTGCGTTTCTGAATGGAAACCTACTCGAGGATGTGTACATGACACAACCTGAGGATTTTGTAGATCCACAGCATACTAGTAGAGTATGCAAGCTGCATAGGTCCATTTATGGACTAAAGCAAGCTTCTCGGAGCTGGAATCTTCGTTTTGATGATGCAATCAAACAGTTTGGTTTCATCAAGAACGAAGATGAACCTTGTGTCTACAAGAAGGTTGTAGGGGATATAGTTGTCTTCCTCATATTGTATGTGGATGACATACTACTCATTGGGAAGGACATCCCTATGCTTCAGCAAGACACGGCTAGGAGTTGCTTCTCAATGAAGGACTTAGGTGAGGCATCCGCATTCTAGGGATACAGATCTATAGAGATAGATCTAAGAGATTGCTTGGCCTAAGTCGAGTACATATATTGACAAGGTACTCCTTTGGTTTGCCATGCAGAACTCCAAGAAGGGATTTCGCCGATGTCACATGGCGTGAGTCTTTGAAGACTCAAAGTCCCTCTTCTAGAGAGGAGAGACCGCATGGATCAAATCCCTTATGCCTCGGCCATAGGATCGATCATGTACGCCATGCTATGTACTCGACACGATGTCTCGTATGCTTTGAGCATGACGAGCAGATACCAGTCAGATCCAGGTGAAAGTCCTCGGATAGCGGTCAAGAATATTCTTAAGTACTTACGAAGGACTAAAGAATATTTCTTGATATATGGAGGCAATGATGAGCTAGCGTAAAGGGTTACGGTGATGCCACTTCCAGACCGATCATGATGATCGCAGTCGCGGTTCGTATTTTGCATTAATGGTGGTTCTGTGAGCTGGAACGACAGAAGCCGAGTATATTGCTGCATCAGAGGCAGCAAAGGAGGCAGTTTGGATCCGCAAGTTTATTACTGAACTTGGGGTGGTTCCTAGCATCGCTGACCCAGTTGAGCTCTATTGTGACAACAATGGAGCTATAGCACAGGCGAAGGAACCTCGCTCACACCAGCGGACCAAGCATATACTACGACGCTTCCATCTCATTCGAGAGATTATCGATAGAGGAGATGTGAAGATTTGCAGAGTACCTACAGAGGCTAACATCGCAGATCCCTTGACAAAGGCTTTGGCACAGAGGAAGCATGATGGTCACACTAGGTCTTTAGGCCTTAGAGCCTATATTGATTGGCTCTAGTGCTAGTGGAAGATTGTTAGTTAGAGCCCTAGAGCCAATCATTTGATGATTGTATGGACTCATGTATATCATATTCTTGTATATTAATAAAGGCATTTGTTTGGTTATTATACTTATTTATATTAGTGTCAAATAGACTAAGTATAATAGCGTCCTTGAGTAGAAGGTTCATACCTATATCAATCGATTAGTTGAATCGATAGTGAGATGATATAGGGAACACTACTCTAAATCATTCCTAGTCGAGTATTAACATTCAGGGACAATGTTAATGCAATAAGACTAGCATGTAGGTCAGCTCGATGACTTGATCTCACAAGTCATGGATATAGAGATATCAAGCTGACACATGGGTATGCATTAGAGAATGTATACTGAATGACCCGCCATGAGAAAGTATCATGGATCGTTATATGAGTGTCATATACTTTCTCATGTGGCTATTAGTATGACTATTAGTCCTTAGACCTGAAGTCACCATGGATCCCTACATAAGGAGTTATGTACTTTGGTTTCGTCAAACGTCACCCGTAACTGGGTGGACTATAAAGGCGATTATTGGGTATATAACGAATTATGTAGAGGGATGTGAGTGATGTAGATGGAATCTATCCCTCCCATATGACGGGAGAGACATTGGTATTCTTGATAGAGTGAGACCACTAAGTGCATGGCCATGCCCAAATGAGTCAACATTAGATGTTGAGCTCATTTGATCGAGTGAGTCTACTTGGAGTTCAAGATTTAGATTTATTAGAGGATGACACGGTCTATGCCTCATATTGATCAATCTAGATGTCTAGGATAGAAGGACACTTGTCATTATTTTGTGAGGAGTCACAATTGGTAGTCACAAGGTGATGTCGGATCTCGACATTCTTGTAACTTGGGTAGTAATGATGTGTTGCTAGATACCGCTCATTACTTATGCTCCTAAATGGGTTTAGTGCATTGCCAACGTTACAAGAACCTATAGGGTCACACACTTAGGACAAATAGATGGAGATTAGGTTCATATGATGAACCAAGAGGATTAGATTTATTTGATAAATCAAATTGGATTAAGAGTAATCCTAATTGGGCTTACTTGAGTTCGACTCAAGTTGATTCATGTATTTAATGAGTCTAATTTAGATTATGACTTATTAAATCAATTTAATTTAATGAATTAGATTCATTATATTAAATTGGCTTGAATCAAATGGTTGGATTAGATCAACCATGGTAGAGATTGAGTCAAGTTTGACTTGACTAGAGAATGAAGACCAAAGGTCAATTTTGACTTGACCTTTTGTCACCTCATTGGTGAGTTGGCATTAGGTGGACCAATAATGATGTTCCACATCATCATGGGTGCCACCTCATGGAAGTTACAAAGCCACTCTCTTAATGGTTTCATATTAATTGCAATTAATGCAATTAATTTTGTGAGTTTTTGAGAAGTGGCCGACCACTTTGTTTCTTGGTGTGAATTCATTTTCATTCAAGGGTGGTGACTCTTCCTCCTTCTTCCTCTCAAGCTCTCCCTCTCCCTCTCCTCCTTGCTTGGCCGAATCTCACCAAGGTGCTAGCACACCTTTGTGTGAGGTTTTCTCTACCTACGTGTCCGTGTGGATACTTCTAGAGGACCGGCGCTTGACGGTCTAGAGATCCGGCAACCCCTTGGACGAGCGGGATAATCGAAAGGCACGCTTCGAAGGTATAACCCTTATCTAGTGTAGATCTAAAGGTTTTACAAACTCGTACAAGAAAAGGTTTTTCGAAAAGTTTATGTTTACGAATCTTTGCACGGATCTACGGCTTTGGGTGACTCGGGGTTTCCGCGACGCGAAAAAGTGGTTTTCGCGGCCCGACGAACCCAACAAGCATACCTTTTGTTTGGTTTTTATCCACCTAATCGTTCATGTGGATACGTATAGAGGAGTGTCCACTTGAACACTCTCGAGATCCGGCAAACTTGGACGAGCGGGATACCCGAAGGGCTTCGCATCAAGGGTAATCTCTCTACCATGTAGATCTAGAATAGATCTAGGTTTAGAAACTCGTACACGTAAAGTTTTTTTTGAAATTATTTTCTTCGCACGGATCTGGTGGCATGGGATTTCGAGGTTTCCGCAACGCAAAAAACGGTTTTTGCGGCTCGAAAATCCCAACAGTGGTATCAGAGCCACGTGCGAAGCGTGTACATGTTTTATTTTAATTTTTATGAAAAATTAAGGATCTATAAGTTTCTGCGATTTTATGATTTTTATGTATTTTATAGGTATTTTTCTCGTAGAAGCGAAGCAACGAGTGCTAGGACACTTGTAGGCTTCAACTATCGAGAAAAATTTTCCAAAACGGCAAGTTCTCGCCCAAAATATTTTGGGGCAGTGACTTAAGGCACTGTAGGATAGCTTAGGAACACTCGTGATGGTTATATCGCGAGTAGGGGTGCTACCCCTAACCCCTCAAGGGGCTTTGTTCCGCGATTACGCCCGAAAATCGCTAAACGGGATCGTCGGGAAATTGTTACCTATAAAATTGTTAAAAATAGCAGTAAAATCAAAGAAATTTATAGAAATTACATAATTTAGAATTATGTATCATTTTGTGATGGTCATGGCCCAAAGAACCCAATTTGATTGGAAATATGTGTTGTAATTCATAATATGGTCTGCGCACCATTTTGTGTGTTTATGCGTGTTGTACTTGATTCGCGACCTGCGCGTCGTGCCCTTCTATTTATATTCCTGTTGTAAAATAGTTTTAGACTCGAAGGTAACTCGAGTTTCACTTTTTGTAATGTACAAAATGGGACGGTGGAAGGTCCACTCGAGGAGGGTGCGAGCAACACATGGCGGTCAAAGGGAGGAGCTTGGAGAAGCTATTGACCCTAGGTTGACCAACCGATCCTCATTGGCTTGAGAAGATCGTATTAGGGTCATGACTAATCACAAAATTTAATTAATTGCTTGTGTGTGTGTATGTGATGCATGCTAGATTAGTAATTAATTAGTGCCTTAACGATTAGATTCGATCTAAATTGCGTACTTGATACACATCATCGATTAGATTAGATCTCAATCACGTCAACTCGAAATGCCTACCATGCCGTGATACCCATCACTACCTCGATCACATGTTGTTGTTGAATCTGCCAAAGCAGAGCAACGCATATTATCTTGGTAGGGTGCGGAGGGACAATCTTGGTCCCGCCTATCAACGCATGGGTGAGTACAACTCAATTAGACTGAGTAACTAGTTAACTCAATTAGATCGAGTGTAACTATAGGCATTTTCCAATGGTTGGTAGATAGGTCAAAATCACATTTATATTAACTCTTGGGTGATTTAGCCAATGCTAACTCAAGTTTTAATATAAATACGGATCTTGATTCTATAAATAAGAGTTGCATAGAGATGTAATTGGTAATTAGTTACCTACCGATTGTACTAAGTCTTGGGCGATTTAGCCAAAGCTAACTCAAGACGTAGTATGATGTGGATCTTGTCCCACATGAATTCTATAATTCAGTGGGAGCATCATTTAATTAAAGGCCTAATTAGATGATTAATAGAATACGGTATTTATTTTCTGCATTTTTCTGTTGTAGATTGTCACGTCGTCAAACACGAACTCCTTCTCCCTGCGTTCTGTCCTTGATAAGGACAAGCTCAATAGAGCTAACTTCCTGGACTGGTAATGGAACCTGAGAATCGTTCTCACACAGGAACGAAAACTGTATGTCCTGGAGCAGCCCATTCCCGAGGCACCTCCTGCCACTGCCACACGAGCTGGCCGAGATGCTTACAAGAAGCATCAAGATGATGCATTAAATGTGTCATGTCTAATGCTCGCGACCATGAACTCTGAGCTTCAGAAGCAACATGAGTTAATGGGTGCTTATGATATGGTTGAACATCTTCGTCAACTATATCAAGGACAAGCGAGGCACGAGAGATTCGAGATCTCTAAGGCACTGTTTCAGTGCAAGATGCAAGACGGGACTCCCGTAGGCCCATATGTACTCAAGATGATTGGGTACTTAGAAAACCTATAGAGGTTGGGATTCCCACTTGGCCAAGAGCTGGCCACTGACCTGATCTTGCAATCCTTTCCAGATAGCTATAGTCAATTTGTTCTAAATTACAACATGAATGAAATTGACAAGCCACTGCCCGAGCTGCTTAGCATGTTAAGAACTTCTGAGCTCAACCTTAAGAAGGTTAAGCCCAACTCTATTCTGATGGTTTAGAAACACAAGGGCATGGGCAAGCCCAAAGGTAAGGGAAAGTCCCAAACCAAGGGTAAAGGTAAGACATTGAAACCCAAAGGAGGGGTCGCCAAGGATGCTACCTGCTTCCACTGCGGTCAGACCGGGCATTGGAAGAGGAACTACAAAGTCTACCTGGAAGATCTTAAGAAGAAGAGAAGTGAGACTTCTACTTCAGGTATATATGTTATAGAAGTCAATCTATCTATTTCTTTATCATGGGTATTAGATACCGGATGTGCTTCTCACATTTATACTAATGTGTAGGCGCTGAGAAATAGCAGGGCATTGACGATGTAACACCCACGAAATTATAAGATAGGTGTATGAATATTATTTTTTCCTTAGAGCATAGAAATGAAAAGAATAAGAGAAAAAGAAACAAAAAGAAGAAATATAGAATAAGAAGAGATGAGGTCAAGGATTGAACCTTGAACCTCCCACAAATGATGGAGATAGATTCATGAATGATAACCATTAGGATAAGAAGAAATAATTGGAATGAAAGGAATGAAAAATTTAGTTAAAGGAGAAAAGAAAACTAAGCAAAAGAGCAAGAGAAAACCAAATTGCTTACCTCCTTTTCCCTCTTGGTTAAGAAAAGGGAGCAAGCAAAAGAAGGATTGACTACTTCCTTTCCCCTCTCTATTTTCGTGGGAATTAATGGAGTGAGGGAAAAGAGGAGTTGGGGGAAAGAATGGGGGCATGTCTCATTGGCAAGGGATAAATAGGATTAGAGAAGAAAACAAAGGGATTTAATTCATTTTCTTCTTCCTCCTCCTTCTTTCTCCATTCTCACCGAACCAAGAAAGCTCCTTTCCTCTCCTCATACCAATTTCTAAGTTAAGTTCTTCTCCAAGAAAGCTAATTACCGAGAAGGAAACTTCAAGTTCTAGCCCTTACAAGCAAAGGAAACAAGAGAAGATACAAGAAGAAGAAGCTTCCACCTTCCTTATCACTAGAACACCTTTTTCTCTAAGGAAAACCACAAGCGAAAGGATGTAAGTTCCCCTCACCTATGGTACAATAGCTTTTATTTTGCTATGAAGGTTCGGTTGCATATAAAAAGAAAGAGAAAGCTAAGAAAACATCATAAGATCAAAGGAAGGATATAGAGAATGAAAGGATCTAGATTTAATATGATTGAATATTTCTCTTGTAGCATGTATTTTATGGTAAGGATTTATCTATGTTAAAAATGTTTGGAAAAACCTAGATCCATGAGTGTTCGGCCATGGTAAAAACTAAGGGCCTAGGAGAGCTTTAAATTAAAATTAAGTATGCCAAGATCCCCTTAAGGTAAGTCATGAAACTATTATGATATGCCATGATTATATGTTTAGTTAAACTCTATTCATGTCCATGAAGGTTCGGTTATGTTGGTTTTTTTTTAAAAAAAAAGCCTAGGAGAATTTAAAGCAAAACCTAAGATGTTCATGATCTCCTTGATGAAATGTTATGTAGCTAATCTAGTAGGCTCATGTTTATTGTTGTAAGGAAATTAAATTCATGCTCTATATCATTCGGCCACTTCATGATTTAGGACTTAGGGAACTTAGAACCTAACCCAACTATGCTCATGTTATTCCTTTATATATATGCTATGGAAGTTGTTTAAGGTTTCCATGCTTTTAGGACACTTGAACCTAAATTTTTAGTCCTATAGTATTCGGCCATTACATGATGTATAACTTAGGAAACCTAGAACCTAACTCAATTATGCTCATGTTATTCCTTAATATTTTTGCTATGAAAGTTGTTTAAGGTTCTCATGTTTTTAGGGCACTTGAACCCTGATTTTAAACCCTACATGTTTCGGCCACATCAAGACCTAGGGCTTAGGGAACTTAGAACCTAACTCAACTATGCTCATGTTATGCCTTGATATATATGCTATGAAAGTTGTTTAAGGTTTCCATGCTTTTAGGACACTTGAACCTAGGTTTTTAGTCCTATAGTATTCGGCCATGTCATGATGAAGGACTTAGGGAACCTAGAACTTAACTCAACTATGCTCATGTTATTTCTTGATATTTTTGCTATGAAAGTTATTTAAGATTCTCATGTTTTTAGGGCACTTGAACCCTAATTCTAAACCCTACATGTTTCGGCCACATCAAGATCTAGGGCTTAGGGAACTTAGAACCTAGCTCAACTATGCTCATGTTATTCCTTGATATATTTGCTATGAAGGTTGTTTAAGGTTCTCATGTTTTTAGGGCACTTGAACCCTAATTTCAAACCCTACAAGTTTCTGCCAATACATGATGAAGGACTTAGGAAACTTAGAACCCAACTCAACCATGCTCATATTATTCCTTGAAATGTTTGCTATGAAAGTTGTTTAGGGTTCACAAGCTTGAATGATAGTCTTTAACCCAATGCATGCTTGATAAGGTTCGGCCATGATAAGTTGTAAGTCTAAGTAACCTAGAACTCTACCTAAACTTACTCATGATAGTTCGTATGGTATAAGAAGTGATGCTTGCTTAGGGTTCACATGTTGGGATGAAGTTTTCACCATAAACCCAACCTATATGGTTCGGCCACAAAGAGACATTAGGGTTAGAGATCGAATTATGTTTTCCATGTATCTTATATGCCATGATTGAAAGATTTCCATGCTTCTATGTTTAATTATGCACACTTATGATCTATACATGATGGAAACCCTTATGCTATGGTGTGTATTATATATGATGAAGTTATGTGCCCAATTTATGCATGAAATATATGATGTGCTGTGTGCCCAATTTATGCATGAAATATATGGTGTGCTGTGTGCCCAATTTATGCATGAAATATATGATGTGCTGTGTGCCCAATTTATGCATAAAATATATGATGTGTTGTGTGCACAAATCTTTACATACCATTATGATGAGCTGTGTGCCCAAAAGTCTATATGGTATGATATAATAAGTGACACGATGTACAAGAAGAGATAAGAACTATGATATGTAAGAACATGCTATTTTACTTTATGTATGGCTTGTACCAAGGGTGGCCTCCATAAGCGCCCCGGGGTCGATGGACTAAGAAACGGGCCTCGTTGGGGATGAGCTCCTAAGTGCCCCTAGGTCGATGGACTAAGAAACGGGCCTAGTATGTATGCCTTGTAGGGTTCAAGACTTGCTACCTTGGACCTACATAGGACGCGCGCATTTATGTATGTGGTACAAGCCAGGGCCCTAATCATGTTAAGATTATGTTTAAGTATGTATATTATAAGTTTTCAAAGGACATATTGCATATGTTTTCATGATACATAGTTAGGAATTTACCTTGCATATACCTTATGATTATGTCATGATATTTATGATGATGTTATGATATGTCAGGGTGAAATTGATGATTTTGTTATGTTATGCCATGATACCTTACGCTTATGTTATGATATGCTATGATATGCTGCATGATATAATGAATTGCCTTCATGTGTTATGTCTTGTGATTTTGATATATGTCATACGGTTTTTGTGAGTAGGAAAGGAACTTACTGAGCCATGAGTGCTCACAGCTTACTTTCTTGTACCACAGATAAAGGCAAGGAATGGATGAACTAGGGGAGCAGCAGGAGGGGCTGGAAGGATGTGTGTGGTAGTGTCCTGGCTAAAGGAGAAAGACCTGCTTTTTGTTTAATAAGAACCATGCCTAGTTATGTTACTGCTTTATGGCTCCATGACATTTAATTTTATGTTGGACATTATGACTTACAAATCATGTTGAGTATGCTATGTGATTTCTATATATCCAGGTGATTAGTCATGTTGATTCATATAGAAAAAAAAAAAAGAAATGTTTCTAATCTTTATAAATAAGACTTCCGCTGTAGTAAGTAGGTATGTATATGTATGTGTAAGTAACCCCCGTCTCCTTAGCAGGAGGGGCGGGGCGTTAAGACGAAGGGCGAGGTGGACCTACGAGTAGGCAATGGAGCACGGGTCGCTGCAGTTGCTGTAGGAACTTATTCTCTATCTCTGCCCTCTGGGCTTGTACTAGAATTGGATGATTGTTGTTATGTGTCTGCTTTGACTAAGAACATTATATCAGTTTCTTGTTTAGACAAGAAAGGCTTTTCATTTATAATAAAGAACAAATATTGTTCAGTTTATTTAAATGATATGTTCTATTGTAATGCACCTCTGATGAATGGACTCTATATTCTAGACCATGAGAACCCTATCTATAACATAAGTATCAAAAGGTTCAAGTCAAATGACATGAACCAAACCTATATCTAGCACTGTCGCTTAAGTCATATAAATGACAAACGCTTATCCCAGCTCCATAAAGATGGTTTGCTGGACTCATTTGATTTTGAATCATATGAGACATGCGAGTCATGCCTACTAGGCAAGATGACCAAGACTCCCTTTAGTGGACACAGTGAAAGAGCGACTGATTTGTTAGGACTTATACATAGTGATGTATGTGGCCCTTTCAATGTCGCTGCCAGAGGTGGTTATAGGTACTTCATTACATTTACTGATGATTTCAGTAGATATGGTTATGTGTATCTGAAGACACATAAGTCAGAATCCTTTGAAAAGTTCAAAGCATTCAAGAATGAAGTACAAACTCAGCTTGGCAAGAGTATTAAGATACTTCGATCAGATTGAGGTGGAGAATATCTTAGCCATGAGTTTCGTGACTATCTAACTGTGTGTGGGATTCTATCCCAACTCACTCCTCCTGGAACACCACAGTGGAATGGTGTATCCGAAAGAAGAAATCGTACCCTATTAGATATGGTACAGTCTCTGATGAGTCACACAGATCTTCCTATATCTCTTTGGGGCTATGCTCTGGACACAACAGCTTTCATACTCAACCGAGTTCTATCCAAGGCTGTGATAAAGACACCATATAGGATATGGACTGGGAGAGATGCACAGGTGTCTTTTATGAGGATTTGGGGTTGTGAGGCTTACGTTCGACGTCAAGTCTCGGACAAACTGGGACCCAAATCTGACAAGTGCTATTTTATTGGATATCCCAAGGAAACGAAGGGATATTACTTCTACATTCTCAGTAGCACAAAGTAGTTGTGGCTAAGACTGGGGTATTTCTAGAAAGAGACTTTATTTCTAGAAAAACTAGTGGGAGTACATTCGATCTTGAAGAAGTTCAAGATGTGGACCATAGCACTGAAATCTTGATGGAAGTTGAACTGGAACCACAAAGTGTTGTGGATGATGTTGTTCCACAAAGAGTTGAGGAACAACAAACAGTTCAGGTATACCTACCTCTTCGCATGTCCGATAGGGTACGTCGTCAGCCTGAGAGATACTCATTTCTCTTGTCTGACCATGATGACGTTGTGCTCATTGAGGATAAGCCTGCCTCTTATCAGGAAGCTGTGATGAGATCAGATTCTGAGTCATGGCTAGAAGCCATGAGATCCGAGATGGAATTCATGTACACCAACCAAGTATGGACTTTGGTTGATCCACCTGAAGGGGTTAAACTCATTGGATGCAAGTGGGTCTTTAAGAGAAAGACTGACATGGATGGACTTATATATAAGGGTCGTCTGGTAGAAAAGGGTTTCAAGCAAATTCATGGTATTGACTATGATGAAACCTTTTCTCCAGTAGCGATATTTAAGTGCATTCGGATCATACTTGCTATTGTAGCATACCATGATAATAAGATCTGGCAGATGGATGTCAAAATCATGTTTCTAAATGGAAACCTGCTCGAGGATGTGTACATGACACAACCTGAGGGTTTTGTAGATCCACAGCGTACTGGCAGAGTATGCAAGCTGCATAGGTCCATTTATGAACTAAAGCAAGCTTCTCGGAGCTGGAATCTTCGATTCGATGATGCAATCAAGCAATTTGGTTTCATCAAGAATGAATATGAACCTTGTGTGTACAAGACGGTTGTAGGGAACACAGTTGTCTTCCTTGTATTGTATGTAATGACATACTACTCATTGGGAATGACATCCCTTTGTTGCAATCTGTCAAGACTTGGCAAGGGAATTGTTTCTCAATGAAGGACTTAGGAGAAGCAACCTGTATTCTTGGCATACAGATCTATAGAGATAGATCTAAGAGATTGGTTGGCCTAAGTCAGAGTACATACATTGACAAGGTATTACTATGGTTTACCATGCAGAACTCCAAGAAGGGATTTCTGCCGATGTCACATGGTGTGATTCTTTCGAAGACTCAAAGTCCCTCTTCTAGAGAGGAGAGAGACCGCATGGATATGATCCCTTATGCTTGAGCCATAGGATCTATCATGTACTCCATGCTATATACTCGTCCTGATGTTTCATATGCTTTTAGCATGACGAGCAGATACCAGTCAGATCTAGGTGAAAGTCACTGGATAGCGGTCAAGAATATTCTTAAGTACTTAAGAAGGACTAAAGAATATTTCTTAATATATGGAGGCGATGACGAGCTAACTGTAAAGGGTTACAGTGATGCTAGCTTCCAAACTGACCAGGATGATTATCGATCGCAGTCAGGGTTCGTGTTTTGCATAAATGGTGGTGCTGTGAGTTGGAAGAGTTAGAAGCAGGACACAGTTGTTGATTCTACAACAGAAGCCGAGTATATTGCTGCATTAGAAGCAGCAAAGGAGGTAGTTTGGATCCGCAAGTTCATTACTGAGCTTGGGGTGGTTCCTAGCATCGCTGATCCGGTTGAGCTCTATTGTGACAACAATGGAGCAATTGCACAAGCTAAGGAATCTCGCTCACACCAGCGGACCAAACATATACTACGGCGCTTCCATCTCATTTGAGAGATCATCGATAGAAGAGATGTGAAGATTTCCAGAGTACCCACTGAGGCTAACATCACAGATCCCTTGACCAAGGCTTTGGCACAGAGAAAGCATGATGGTCACACTAGGTCATTGGGGCTTAGAGCCTACACAGATTGGCACGAGTGCTAGTGGGAGATTGTTAGTTAGAGCCCTAGATCCAATCATGTGATGATTGTTGTATGGACTCGCTGTATCATATTCTTATATATAAATAAAGGCATTTGTTTTGGTTATTATACTTACTTGTATTGGTACCAAATAACTAAGTATAATAGCGTCATTGAGTAGATGGTTCTTATCTATATCAATCGATTGGTTGAATCGATAGTGAGATGATATAGAAAACACTACTCTTAATCATTCCTAGTCAAGTATTAGCATTCAGGGACAATGTTAATACGATGAGACTAACATGTAGGTCAACTCGATGACTTGATCTCACAAGTCATGGATATGGAGATATCAAGTTGACACATGGGTATGCATTGGAGAATGTATACTGAATGACCCACCATGAGAAAGTATCATGGATCGTTATATGAGTGACATATACTTTCTCATGTGGCTATTAGTATGACTATGAGTCCTTGGACCTGAAGTCACCATGGTTTCCTACAAAATGAGTTGCATACTTTGGCTTCGTCAAACGTCACCCGTAACTGGGTGGACTATAAAGGCGATTACTGAGTATGTAACAAATTATGCGGGGGGATGTTGTTAGTTAGAGCCCTAGAGCCAATCATTTGATGATTGTATTATGGACTTATTGTATCATATTCTTATATAAATAAAAGGCATTTGTGTTGGTTATTATACTTACTTGTATTGGTGCCAAATAAACTAAGTATAATAGCGTCCTTGAGTAGAAGGTTCTCACCTATATCAATCGGTTAGTTGAACCGATAGTGAGATGATATAGGGAACACTACTCTTAATCATTCCTAGTCGAGTATTAACATTCAGGGACAATGTTAATGCAATAAGACTAGCATGTAGGTCAACTTGATGACTTGATCTCACAAGTCATGGATATAGAGATATCAAGTTGGCACATGGGTATGCATTGGAGAATGTATACTGAATGACCCGCCATGAGAAAGTATCATGGATCGTTATATGAGTGTCATATACTTTCTCATGTGGCTATTAGTATGACTACTAGTCCTTGGACCTGAAGTCACCATGGATCCCTACATAAGGAGTTATGTACTTTGGTTTCGTCAAACGTCACCCGTAACTAGGTGGACTATAAAGGCGATTACTGGATATGTAACAAATTATGCAGAGGGATGTGAGTGATGTATATGGGATCTATCCCTCCTATATGACGGGAGCGACATCGATATTCTTGATAGAGTGAGACCACGAAGTGCATGGTCATGCCCAAATGAGTCAATATGAGATATTGAGGTCATTTGATTTAGTGAGTCTACTTGGAGTTCAAGATTTAGATTGATTAGAGGATGACACGATCTTTGCCTCACATTGATCAATCTAGATGTCAAGGATAGAGGGGCACTTGTCACATATTGTGAAGAGTCACAATTAGTAGTCACAAGGTGATGTTGGATCTCAACATTCTTATAACTTGGGTAGTAATGATGTGTTGCTAGATACCGCTCATTACTTATGCTTCTAAATGGGTTTAGGAGCATTGCCAACATTACAAGAATCTATAGGGTCACACACAAAGGGCAATTAGATGGAGATTAGGTTCATATGATGAACCAAGAGGATTAGATTCATTTGATGAATCAAATTGGATTAAGAGTAATTCTAATTGGGCTAATTGAGTTGGACTCAAGTTTATTCATGTGTTCAATGAGTCTAATTTAGATTATGACTCATTGAATCAATTTAATTAAATGAATTAGATTCATTATATTAAGTTGGCTTGAATTAAATGGTTGGATTAGATCAATCATGAGAGAGATTAAGTCAATATGACTTGACTTGAGAGGAAGAGGAAGAGTCAAGTTTGACTTGACTTTATGCCACATCATTAGTGAGTTGGCAAGATGTGGACCAATGATGATGCTCCACATCTTCATGGTTACTTAAGTGAGATGCCACCTCATGGAGGTTACAATTCTTCACTTTAATGGCCTCCACATTAATTGCGATTAATGTGAAGGGGGTTACACCTCCTAATGTGGTCGGCCACATCAAGGCAATTGAGGAGTTTTTCATTTTTGGGTGTATCTCTCTTTTCTTCTTCCTCCTCAAGCTCTTCCTTCTCTCCCTCTCCTCCTATCTTGGCCGAACCATCCAAAGGTCGTAGCACACCTTTTGTATGGTTTTTCTCCACCTACTTGTTCGTGTGGATACTTCTAGAGGAGTGTCTACTTTGACACTCTCGAGATCCGGCACCTTGGACGAGCGGGATTCGCGAAAGGGCGTGCATCAAGGGTAAATCTCTTTAACATATAGTTCTAGTGTAGATCTATAGGTTAGTAAACTCGTACTCATATTTTTCGAAAGTTTTATTCTTCGCACGGATCCGTGGCTTGGGGTGTCGGGGTTTCCACAACGCGAAAAAATGATTTTCGCGGCCCGAAAAACCCAACAGTGGTATCAGAGCCACGTGCGAAGACTTGTACGAGTTTATTTTTGATTTTTATGAAAAATATAGCTTCTGTGATTTTCTGTAAATTTAAGTTTTTATGGATTTTTATGAGTAATTTTCTCGTAGAAGCGAAGCACAAGTGTTTCGACACCTGTAGGCTTCGACTACCGAGAAGATTTTTTCGAAACGACAAGATTTCGCCCCAAAACCTTTTGGAACAGTAGGCTAAGGCGATGTAGGATCGCTAAGGAACCCTCGCGATGGTTCGATCGTGGGTTGGGGCGCTGCCCCTGGCCCCGCAAGGGGATTCGTTCCGCGATTGCGCCCGAAAATCGCTAAACGGGACCGCCGGGAATTTTTACTCGTAAAAATTGTAAAAATGGTATTAAAATTACAGAAAATTATATAAAATATATAATTTAGAATTATGTATAATTTGTGATAGTCATGTCCCAAAAAGACCCAATTGGATTGGTATATTTTGTGTTGTAATTCATAATACGGCCTGCGTGCCGTCATGTGATTGTGTGTGTTGTATTTTGATACGCGACCTGCGCGTCCTGCCCTTCTCTATTTATTCTTGTTGTAAATTAGTTTAGACTCGAATGTAACTCGAGTTTCAAATTTGTAATGTACAAAATTGGAGCCGTGGAAGGTCCACTAGAGACGGAGTTACGAGGAGGGCGCGAGCAACACAAGGTGGTCAATGGAAGGAGCTTGAGAAGCTGTTGACCCTAGGTTGACCATCCGATCTTCTCATTGACTTGAGAAGATCGTAGTAGGGCCATGACTAATCACAAATTAATTTAATTAATTGCTTGTGTATATGTGATGCATGATTAAGTAATTAATTAGTGCCTAACGATTAGATTAGATCTAAGTCGTGCACATGATGCACCCTTTCGATTAGATTAGATCTATCGAGTATATGATACGCATCATCGTTTAGATTAGATCTAAATCACGTCAACTCTAATGCCTACCGTACCGTGATACCTATCACTACCTCGATCGCATGTGTTGTTGAATCTGCTAAAGCAGAGCAACACATACTATCTTGGTAGGGTACGGAGGGACAATCTTGGTCCCGCTTATCAACGCATGGGCGAATACAAACTCAATTAGATTGCATATTCCTAGTTAACTCGGTTGGATCGAGTACAACTATAGGCATTCTTCCAATGGTTGGAAAGATAGGACATAAATCACTTTTATATTAATTCTTGGGTGTATTAGCCAAAGCTAACTCAAGTTTTAATATAACTGCAGATAATGATCCTATAAACAAGAGTTGCATAGAGATGTAATTGGTAAATCGTTACCTACCGATCATACTAAATCTTGAGCGTATTAGCCAAAGCTAACTCAAGGGTTAGTATGATATGGATCTTGTCCCACATGAATTATAGAATTTAGTGGGAGCATCATTTAGTTAAAGGCATAATTAAATGACTTTAAATAATATGATATTTATTTTCTACATTTTTCTGTTGTAGATAACTATGACGTCAAATACGAACACTTTCTCCCTGCGATTTGTTCTTGAGAAGGACAAGCTCAACGGAGCAAATTCCTGAACTGGTACAAGAATTTGAGAATAGTTCTCACCCAGGAACGTAAACTGTACGTTCTAGAGCAGCCCATTCCGGAGGCTCCTCCTGCCAATGCCCCGCGAGCTGACAAAGATGCTTACAAGAAGCATCAAGATGACGCGTTAGATGTGTCCTGTCTAATGCTCGCGCCCATGAACTCTGAGCTTCAGAAGCAACACGAGTTAATGGGCGCTTACGATATGGTTGAACATCTTCGTTAACTGTATCAAGGACAAGCACGGCATGAGAGATTTGAGATCTCAAGGGCACTGTTTCAGATGGGGCTCCCGTAGGCCCATATGTACTCAAAATGATTGGGTACATAGAAACCTACAAAGGTTGGGATTCCCACTTGGCCAAGAGCTGGCCACTGACCTGATCTTGCAATCCTTGCCGGATAGCTATAGTCAATTCGTTCTAAACTACAATATGAACGAAATTGACAAGCCACTGCCCGAGCTGCTTAGCATGTTAAGAACTGCTGAGCTGAACCTTAAGAAGGCTAAGCCCCACTCTGTTCTGATGGTTCAGAAACACAAGGGAAAGGGCAAGCCCAAAGGCAAGGGAAAGTCTCAAGCCAAGGGCAAAGGCAAGGCACTGAAGCCTAAAGGAGGGGTCGCCGGGCACTGGAAGAGGAACTGCAAGGTGTACCTGGAAGATCTTAAGAAGAAGCGAAGTGAGACTTCCACTTCAGGTATATATGTTATAGAAGTCAATCTATCTATTTCTTCATCATGGGTATTAGATACCGGATGTGCATCTCACATTTGTACTAATGTGCAGGCGCTGAGAAATAGCAGGGCATTGGCGAAGGGCGAGGTGGACCTACGCGTAGGCAATGGAGCACAGGTTGCTGCTGTTGCTGTAGGGACTTATTTTCTATCTCTGCCCTCTGGGCTTGTATTAGAGTTGGATGATTGTTGTTATGTGCCTGCATTAACTAAGAACATAATTTCAGTTTCTTGTTTGGACAAGAAAGGTTTCTCTTTTATTATAAAGGACAAATGTTGTTCTGTTTATTTAAAAGATATGTTCTATTGTAGTGCACCTCTGATGAACGGACTCTACATTCTAGACCTTGAAAGCTCTATCTATAACATAAATACCAAGAGATTCAAGTCAAATGACCTGAACCAAACCTATCTCTGGCACTGTCGCTTAGGTCATATAAATGACAAGCGCTTATCCCAGCTCCATAAGGATGGTTTGCTGGACTCATTTGATTTTGAATCTTATGAGACGTGTGAGTCATGCCTACTAGGCAAGATGACCAAGACTCCCTTTTGTGCGCATAGTGAAAGAGCGACTGATTTGTTAGGACTCATACATAGTGATGTATGTGGCCCTTTCAATGTCGCTGCTAGAGGCGATTATAGATACTTCATCACATTTACTAATGACTTCAGTAGATATGGTTATGTGTACTTGATGACACATAAGTCAGAATCCTTTGAAAAATTCAAAGAATTCAAGAATGAAGTACAGAACCAGCTTGGCAAGAGTATTAAGATACTTCGATCAGATCGAGGTGGAGAATACCTTAGCCATGAGTTTCGTGACTATCTAGCTGAGTGTGGGATTCAATCCCAACTCACTCCTCCTAGAACACCACAGTGGAATGGTGTATCCGAAAAGAGAAATCGTACCCTATTAGATATGGTACGATCTATGATGAGTCACACAGATCTTCCGACATACCTTTGGGGCTATGCTCTAGACACGGCAGCTTTTATACTCAACCGAGTTCCATCCAAGGCCGTGATAAAGACACCATATAGGATATGGTGTCTTTATCACGACCTTGGATGGAACTCGGTTGAGTATAAAAGCTGCCGTGTCTAGATCATAGCCCTAAAGGTATGTCAGAAGATTTGTGTGACTCATCATAGATCGTACCATATCTAATAGGGTATGATTCCTCCTTTCGGATGGGAGAGATGCCCAAGTGTCTTTCATGAGGATTTGGGGTTGTGAGGCTTACGTTCGACGTCATGTCTCAGACAAGTTAGGACCCAAATCCGACAAGTGCTACTTTATTGGATATCCCAAGGAAACTAAGGAATATTACTTCTACATTCCCAGTCAGCACAAGGTAGTTGTGGCAAAGACTGGGGTCTTTCTAGAAAGAGACTTTGTTTCTAGAAAGACTAGTGGGAGCGCGTTCGATCTTGAAAAAGTTCAAGATGCGAACGATAGCACTGAAGCCTCGATGGAAGTTGAACTGGAACCACAAAGTGTTGTGGATGATGTTGTTCCACAAGGAGTTGAGGAACAACAACCAGTTCAAGTAGGCATACCTCTTCGCAGGTCTGATAGGGTACGTCGTCAGCCTGAGAGATACTCATTTCTCTTGTCTGACCATGATAACGTTGTGCTCATAGAGGATGAGCCTACCACCTATCAAGAAGCTGTGATGAGACCAGATTCCGAGAAATGGCTAGAGGCCATGAGATCCGAGATGGAATCCACATACACCAACCAAGTATGAACTTTGGTTAATCTACCTGAAGGGGTAAAACCCATTGGGTGTAAGTGGGTCTTTAAGAGAAAGACTGACATGGATGGACTTATCTATAAAGGTCGCTTGGTAGCTAAAGGTTTCAAGCAGATTCATGGTATAAACTATGATGAAACATTTTCTCCAGTAGCGATGTTTAAGTCCATTCGGATCATGCTTGCTATTGCAGCTTACCATGACTATGAGATATGGCAGATGGATGTCAAAACCACGTTTCTAAATGGAAACCTACTCGAGGATGTGTACATGACACAACCTGAGAGTTTTGTAGATCCACAGCATACTAGCAGAGTATGCAAGCTGCATAGGTCCATTTATGGACTAAAGCAAGCTTCTCGGAGCTGGAATCTTCGATTCGATGATGCAATCAAACAGTTTGGTTTCATCAAGAACGAAGATGAGCCTTGTGTCTACAAGAAGGTTGTAGGGGATATAGTTGTCTTCCTCATATTGTATGTGGATGACATACTACTCATTGGGAAGAACATCCCTTTGCTTTAGTCTGTCAAGACCTGGCTAGGGAGTTGCTTCTCAATGAAGGACTTAGGTGAGGCATCCCGCATTCTAGGGATATAGATCTATAGAGATAGATCTAAGAGATTGCTTGGCCTAAGTCAGAGTACATATATTGACAAGGTACTCCTTCGGTTTGTCATGCAGAACTCCAAGAAGGTATTTCTACCGATGTCACATGGCGTGAGTCTTTCGAAGACTCAAGGTCCCTCTTCTAGAGAGGAGAGAGACCGCATGGATCAGATCCCTTATGCCTCAGCCATAGGATCTATCATGTACGTCATGCTATGCACTCGACCTGATGTCTTGTATGCTTTGAGAATGACGAGCAGATACCAGTCAGATCCAGGTGAAAGTCACTGGATAGTGGTCAAGAATATTCTTAAGTACTTAAGAAGGACTAAAGAATATTTCTTGATATATGGAGGCAATGATGAGCTAGCTATAAAGGGTTACAGTGATACCAGCTTCCAGACCGATCAGGATGATTATCGATCGCAGTCAGGGTTCGTATTTTGCATAAATGGTGGTGTTGTGAGCTGGAAGAGTTCAAAGCAGGACACAGTAGATGATTCTACGACAAAGGCCGAGTACATTGTTGCATCAGAGGCAGCAAAGAAGGCAGTTTGGATCCACAAGTTCATCACTGAACTTGGGGTGGTTCCCAGTATCGCTAACCCTATTGAACTATATTGTGACAACAATGGAGCTATAGCACAGGCGAAGGAACCTCGCTCACGCCAGTGGACCAAACACATACTACGGCGCTTCCATCTCATTTGAGAGATTATCGAGAGAGGAGATGTGAAAATATGCAAAGTACCTACAGAGGCTAACATCGCAGATCCCTTGACCAAGACTTTGGCACAGAGGAAGCATGATGGTCACACTAGGTCATTGGGGCTTAGAGCCTACACTGATTGGCACTAGTGCAAGTGGGAGATTGTTAGTTAGAGTCATAGAGCCAATCATTTGATGATTGTATTATGGACTTATTGTATCATATTCTTATATAATAAAAGGCATTTGTGTTGGTTATTATACTTACTTGTATTGGTGCCAAATAAACTAAGTATAATAGCGTTCTTGAGTAGAAGGTTCTCACCTATATCAATCGGTTAGTTAAACTGATAGTGAGATGATATAGGGAACACTACTCTTAATCATTCCTAGTCGAGTATTAACATTCAGGGACAATGTTAATGCAATAAGACTAGCATGTAGGTCAACTCGATAACTTGATCTCACAAGTCATGGATATAGAGATATCAAGTTAACATATGGGTATGCATTGGAGAATGTATACTGAATGACCCGCCATGAGAAAGTATCATGGATCATTATATGAGTGTCATATACTTTCTCATGTGGCTATTAGTATGACTACTAGTCCTTGGACTAGAAGTCACCGTGGATCCCTACATAAGGAGTTATGTACTTTAGTTTCGTCAAACGTCACCCGTAACTGGGTGGACTATAATGGCGATTACTGGGTATGTAACGAATTATGCAGAGGGATGCGAGTGATGTAGATGGGTTCTATCCCTCCTATATGATGGGAGCGACATCGATATTCTTGATAGAGTGAGACCACGAAGTGCATGACCATGCCCAAATGAGTCAATATGAGATATTAAGCTCATTTGATTTAGTGAGTCTACTTGGAGTTCAAGATTTAGATTGATTAGAGAATGACACGGTCTATGCCTCACATTGATCAATCTAGATGTCTAGGATAGAAGGACACTTGTCATATATTGTGAGGAGTCACAATTAGTAGTCACAAGGTGATGTTGGATCTCAACATTCTTGTAACTTGGGTAGTAATGATGTGTTGCTAGATACCGCTCATTACTTATGCTCCTAAATGGATTTAGGGGCATTGACAACGTTACAAGAACCTATAGGGTCACACACTAAGGACAATTAGATGGAGATTAGGTTCATATGATGAACCAAGAGGATTAGATTCATTTGATGAATCAAATTGGATTAAGAGTAATCCTAATTGGGCTAATTGAGTTGGACTCAAGTTTATTCATGTGTTCAATGAGTCTAATTTAGATTATGACTCATTGAATCAATTTAATTAAATGAATTAGATTCATTATATTAAGTTGGCTTGAATTAAATGGTTGGATTAGATCAACCATGTGAGAGATTAAGTCAAGTTTGACTTGACTTGAGAGGAAGAGGTTACAATTCTTCACTTTAATGGCCTCCACATTAATTGCGATTAATGTGAAGGGGGTTACACCTCCTAATGTGGTTGGCCACATCAAGGCAATTGAGGAGTTTTTCATTTTTGGGTGTATCTCTCTTTTCTTCTTCCTCCTCAAGCTCTTCCTTCTCTCCCTCTCCTCCTATCTTGGCCGAACCATCCAAAGGTTGTGGCACACCTTTTGTATGGTTTTTCTCCACCTACTTGTTCATGTGGATACTTCTAGAGGAGTGTCTACTTTGACACTCTCGAGATCCGACACCTTGGACAAGCGGGATGCGTGAAAGGGCGCGCATCAAGGGTAAATCTCCTTAACATATAGTTCTAGTGTAGATCCATAGGTTAGTAAACTCGTACTCGTATTTTTCGAAAGTTTTATTCTTCGCACGGATCCGTGGCTTGGGGTTTCAGGGTTTTCGAGACGCAAAAAAGCGATTTTCGCGGCCCGAAAAACTCAACAGATGTGAGTGATGTAGATGGGATCTATCCCTCCTATATGACGGGAGTGACATCATTATTCTTGATAGAGTGAGACCACTAAGTGCATGGCCATGCCCAAGTGAGTCAATATGAGATATTGAGCTCATTTGATTGAGTGAGTCTACTTGGAGTTCAAGATTTAGATTGATTAGAGGATGACACGATCTATGCCTCACATTGATCAATCTAGATGTCAAGGATAGAGGGGCACTTGTCACATATTGTGAAGAGTCACAATTAGTAGTCACAAGGTGATGTTGGATCTCAACATTCTTGTAACTTGGGTAGTAATGATGTGTTGCTAGATACCGCTCATTACTTATGCTTCTAAATGGGTTTAGGAGCATTGCCAACATTACAAGAATCTATAGGGTCACACACAAAGGGCAATTAGATGGAGATTAGGTTCATTTGATGAACCAAGAGGATTAGGTTCATGTGATGAACTAAATTGGATTAAGAGTAATCCAAAATAAACTAATTGAATTAGACTCAATTAGGTTCATGTGTTAAATGGGGCTAATTTGGACTTAGACTCATTAAACCAATTTAATTCAATGAATAGAGATTCATTAAATTAAAATTGACTTGAACCAAAAGTTAGATTTGATCATCCATGAGAGAGAAGTTGTCAAGTTTGACTTGACTTGAGAGGAAGATGAAAGGTCAAGTTTGACTTGACCATTGCCACCTCATTTGTGAGTTAGCATTAAGTGGGCTAATAATGATGTGCCACATCATCAAGGCTAGTACATGTGTGTGCTACCTCATGAGGGAGACCAAGAGTTGTGACTCTTGGTATCCCTTGGAGGTTTAAAAGCCTTTTGAAGTGGCCGACCACTTATCACTCAAGTGTGAGTTTCATTTTGGTTTTTGTAACCTCCTTCTTCTTCCTCCTCTCATCTTCTTCTCCCTCTCCTCCACCTTGGCTGAACCTTCAAAGCTGCTAGCACACCTTTTGTTTGGGTTTTCTCCACCTAATCGTTTGTGTGGATACGTATAGAGGAGTGTCCACTTGAACACTCTCGAGATCCGGCAAACTTGGACGAGCGGGATACGCGAAGGGCTTCGCATCAAGGATAATCTCTCTACCATGTAGATCTAGAGAAGATCTAGGTTTAGAAACTCGTACACGTAAAGTTTTTTTGAAATTATTTTCTTCGCACAGATCCGGTGGCATGGGATTTTGAGGTTTCCGCAACGCAAAAAGCGGTTTTTGTGACTCGAAAATCCCAACAGAGAACACTACTCTTAATCATTCCTAGTCAAGTATTAACATTCAGGGACAATGTTAATGCGATGAGACTAGCATGTAGGTCAACTGATGACTTGATCTCACAAGTCTTGTATATAGAGATATCAAATTGACACATGGGTATGCATTGGAGAATGTATACTAAATGACCCGCCATGAGAAAGTATCATGGATCGTTATATGAGTGTCATATACTTGCGGTTGGTCCTAGGAAGATCATACCGGTTCCACCATATAAAAATTTGTGCAAGTGTCGAACCTTTCCTAAACAACCTATTGTGTTCTTTAGAAGTTAAATTAGGAATTGCAAACGGAACTTAACATCATTGATTCCAAATTTAATTTATCTGTTCTTGATGGTTTGATTTGAATCGCAAGCGGAACTTAACACTATTGATCCAAATCCACCTATGTTATAAATTCCATTAAATATTAATTTCCAAAATCGGCTCCCAGGTCAAACATAGCGAGGCACTTGGCCTTCTTAGGTATGGGATCATCCACCACTGCCTTGACAAAGCCTTTTAAGGAAAGCTAATATTTAATTTTCTTAAATAACTCTAGGTTTAACCAAAAAGAACAATCGAATCAAAAATTTGAAAACAAAACAAAAACACAAACGTAAATTACTAATTCGAAAAACTAGATCTAATGTCTCTTGTGTTTGGAATTCTTACAAAGAAAATAACTAGTATGGTGCGGAAGAAAATTACTAGTTATACCTTCTCTTTGTAAGCTAATGACCTTGAGATCTTCTGCCATATTCCTCGCCTCGCCTTGGACGTCGTGTGGGCGACGATCTTCCAAGATAAACACCACCCAAAAGCTCCCTTCCTCTTCTTCTAAAAATCGGCCACCGCCACCACCAAGGAGAAGAGAACAAAAGGGAAAAGAGAGGGGAGAGGGAGGGCCGGCCACTTGAGGAACGCCAAGCAAGAGAATAAGAATTGTATCCCATGAGGCCTCCTCATCCCTTCTTTTATATTACTTGCCCAAGGCAAATAAGGAAAGAATTTTTACAAAAATTAAAATCTTCCTCTTGTTTTTCCTTTTCCCTTTTTATTTTCCTTTTCTTTCTTCTTGATTGAATCAATCACCAAATCATTGGATGATGATTTTAATTTTATTTTTATTTGGCCGGCCACCTTGCTTTGGTACTAAGCAAGGGTGGACGGCCCCCTTAAAGAGGAAGAAAATATTTTTTTATAAAATTTTATAATCTCTTATAAAATTTTACAAGCTCTCTTTTAATTTCCTAAAGCGGAGGTTAAAAAAGGAAAGTTTTAAAAATTAAAACCTTGTTTTAAAAATTAAAACCTTGTTTTAAAATTTAAAACTTTTCTTCAAAAATTTCCTTTTTTAACATGAATAGAAAATTTTAATTTTTAAAACTTCTCTTCCTTTTTTCTAAACCATGAGGATGGTTTAAAAAGGAAAGTTTTAAAACTTTTAAAACTCTCTATTAAACCATGTGGTCTAATTCAAATAAGGAAAGTTTTAAAATTAAAATCTCTCTTTTAAAACTTATAGTTTTCTACAAAATGAAGATTTTAAAAAATTCAAAACACCCCACCTATTTGAATTAATCATGGTCAGCCCCTACTTGCTTGGTCACCAAGCAATAGGGTCGGCCCCTATAGAGGAGGATGTGGTCGGCCATTGCTTGGTCACCAAGCAATGGACCGGCTCCCTTCTTGGACACCAAGATGGGCCTTTCTTTGGATGGACTTGAGACTTTAATGAGGCTACGACAGGGACCTAGAGGAGAAATTGGTTTTGGCCTTCCGATGAGCTTGAGTATCTCATGTTCTCCCCGAACACACAACTCAAGTTCATCGATAATAACTCATTCCACTAGAGAGTTATTATCGCACTACCGCACCAATCCCAAATTACATTATGGGCTCCTTCTTATCATGAGTGTGTTAATCTCCCTGTGTTTAAGATAATGAATGTCCACTAATTAAGTAAGTTACTGACAGCTTACTTAATTAATATCTATCTCCGAGAGTAGTACCACTCAACTTCATTGTCATGTCGGACTAAGTCCACCTGCAGGGTTTAACATGACAATCCTTATGAGCTCCTCTTGGGGACATTCTCAACCTAGATAACTAGGACACAGTTTCCTTCTATAATCAACAACACCCACTATAAGTAATATCATTTCCCAACTTATCGGGCTTATTGATTTATCGAGCTAAATCTCACACTTTGATAAGTTAAAAAAATAAATACTAAATATATGTGCTTGTTATTATATTAGGATTAAAAGCACATACTTCTATAATAACTAAGGTCTAGTTCTTTTATTAAGCCAGTATAAAAAGAACTTACCTAATATGGTGCTACTCAATACACTTATAGTGTACTAATGTAATTTATTAGTCAAGATAAACTAATACCTAATTACACTACGATAATTTCAATGGTTTGTTCCTATCCATCTTATTCATGAGCGACTGTTTATAATTTATAAAGAACCGACAACATGATCTTCTGTGTGTGACACCACACGTCATGTTATCTACTATATAAATTAATTGAACAATTATATTTAACAAATAAATGTAGATATTGACCAATGTGATTCTTTTATTTCAAAAATAAATGTTTATAAAAGCTATGCTTTTAGTATACATTCTAACAATCTCCCACTTATACTAAAAGACTTGTTGGATCGAGACGCGCTAGAGGGGGGGTGAATAGCGCTCGTGGCTATTTTATCGATTTAAAACACAGAGTAGAAACGTAGCGGAAAGTAAATGCAAACACACAGAAGACACAGTAGAATTACTTCGTTCGGAGCCTAGCTCGACTCCTACTCGAAGGCCCGCGATCCTTGATCACTTTCGGTGGGCAACAACTATAGGCTCGTTAAATGATTACAATTTGAGGTACAATAAATAACAATAAAATATACCGACGACAATGGAAAGATGGAAGAACTGATCTCCGGGTCGTCGGGATGATATTGCAGCACTTTGGGATCGACTTGGTAGCAGTAGGAAGTAGAAAGTTTGCTTCTATGATTGATGCTCGAAGCTGCACCCCAAGGCTCCCTTTTATAGGTCTACAGGCGCTGATCCAGATCCCCAAGTCTCGGGATCAGCTTTGACCCGAAGCGGATCGGTCGACCGATCCTCACGTTCGGTCGACCGATCAGATGATCTCCATCGTATCTGATCCGTTGATCCGTCGCTCCGCTTCGAACTGGTCAAGCTCTATCCCCTGGGTTCGGTCGACCGATCACAGGGTCCGGTCGACCGATCAGTCTCCTTTGACCCACTCACCTCGGCTTGATCCAGTCGACACCTATCCCAGGTTCGATCGACCGATCCCGAGGTCCAGTCGACCGATCCCTGGTCGAGCCCGGTCCACCTTCTTGGAACCTGATCTGGTTGCTTGGGGTTTCGGTCGACCGATCCCAAGGTTCGGTCGACCGATCCCGGTCAGTTCTAACCCTGCACAAAAATATTAGTTTCCTGCAAAACAGAGTTAGAACACAAAAAGATAATACGATAAATAAAATTGTCAGTCATCGGACTGACCGGATCTGACTTCGGATTTCCAACTGGAAAACCTAGGTCGACCCGACGCCTACTGTTCCCTCTAAGGGGAACGCGTCCTCACCTACTCCTCTCAGGAGATTTACCTGTTGCCAGTACGATCCTCCAGATCGACTGGACTTTTGCTCAGCGTCCGATGCTTCCGGTCTTCATGCTGGATGTCCGGTCCTCGACCCATCCAGACTTCTACCTGGTTCGCGACACCAGGATTTTAACCTAGGGTTGCCACCCCCTAGGATTTTTGCCCGAAGCGTCGACCCACCAAGACTCATAGGGTTACCACCCCCTATGACCTAGGGTTACCACCCCCTAGGGTTTTTCCTTGCCTAACCGCAGCTAGGATTTTTCTCCACCTAGGGTTACCATCCCCTAGGACCTAGGGTTACCACCCCCTAGGATTTTCACCTGCCTAACCACAGTTAGGACTTTCCTGAAACACTCAGTCATATACATTAGATAACAATTAAACTTAACTTTGAATCCCTTTGCCATTATCAAAACTAAGGTTCGATCATTGGATGCTTCCCGCACCAACAATCTCCACCTTTTTTATTATGGCAACCGAAATTCAAAGTTAAGTGAAAAAAAAATGCAATAAAGGTATAAATAAGTACAAGCATAAATAACGCCTAAGCACGTTGAAGCTCCCCCTTAATAGGAGCTCCCCCTTAAACTGATTTCTTTTGGTTTTGAATTTTACTTTTGAATTTTTTAATTTTTTAATTTTAGTTTCCTTTGAATTTTTCCTTTTAGTTTCCTTTGAATTTCCTTATACTCTCCCCCTTTGCCATATATCAAAAATAAAGAGGGAGAAGAAAAAAAACATGAGTACTGAAGGAACCACTTAGCTTTTCAAATTAATTTTCCTGTAAACATTAAAGTCTAACAAAATTCCTTCTAAATACTAAGTTTGAGATTTTTCAAATGATCAATGAAATTAATTTTTAAAGTATTTTTCAAATTATTTTTGAAATTAATTTTCAAAGTATTTTTCAAATGATTTTAGAAATTAATTTTTAAAGTATTTTTGAAATTAATTTTCAAAGTATTTTTGAAATTAATTTTCAAAGTATTTTTCAAATGATTTTTTAAATTAATTTTCAAAGTATTTTTCAAATGATTTTTGAAATTAATTTTTAAAGTATTTTTTAAATTAATTTTTAAAGTATTTTTGAAATTGATTTTCAAATGATTTTTGAAATTAATTTTCAAAGTATTTTTCAAATGATTTTTGAAATTAATTTTCAAACATTTTTCAAATAATTAATGAAATTAATTTTTAAAGTATTTTTCAAATGATTTTTAAAATTAATTTTCAAAGTATTTTTCAAATGATTTTTGAAATTAATTTTCAAAGATTTTTCAAATGTTTTTTTAAATTAATTTTCAAAGTATTTTTCAAATGATTTTTGAAATTAATTTTCAAAGTATTTTTTAAATGTTTTTGAAATTAATTTTCAAACATTTTTCATATAATTAATGAAATTAATTTTCAAAGTATTTGTCGAATGATTTTTGAAATTAATTTTCAAACATTTTTCAAATAATTAATTCATTTGATTTAAGTTAATTAAGTCGATTCATTTGATTGAATTTATTTAAGACTAAGTTTAACCTAGATCCATCTCACCCGATTCTAAGTTGTCAAGTAGGTAATCTTATATTATTTTGTGAGATGGTTATCTGTAATTTAGGTTATTTATAAGGATTAATTTACATTTGAGTTAAAATTAGGTTTTTCAATTAGTCAATTAAATATATATTTCAATGATTCGTTCCCAGGTCAGGGCGAGGCTCTAGGCCTTCTTGGGTATGGAATCATCCACCCCTTCCTAGACAGAACCATTCAAAGAAAATATATATTTAATTTTCTTTTTAAACCCCCTAGATTTAACTAACAAGTGTAAATTATGCCTAGGTCCTTAAGCTATCCTAAATCTAAACATGCATAATGTCAATAAGAATAAATAAACAAGCATCAATCTATCTCTTGGTAAAGACGGTCTTTCTACTAGCTCCCCCTGGATCATAGCCTCGATAGGGTCTATCAAGGTAATGGATCTGATCCTTGGGGACCCAATATAGTCCAAGTCCAACTTGATTAACCAAGTTTGACTTGGGGACCCATGCTTGAACTATGGTTTTATTATTTCTATTTACTAAAGATAGATATGATCTATATTTGTTCTTGGTTTTAAATCCAAGTCCGGATTTGTTGTAAACTGTTCGCTGTTTTCCAAGAATCAGATCCAAATTCTTGGAACCCATAGTGAACCGTTCCAACGTGTCCTTGAGTTCCTTAATTTGAGTTTTCAAATTGGAATTTTCTTCCTCAAGCTGTTGGACTTGAGTTGAACTTCCAATTCGAATAGGCTCAGTTAAGGAACTCGAGTCCGTCACCTCCTTAAGGGTTATTACCTCCTTTTGGAGTGACTTGACACGAACATTGGATTTAGCCAATTTCTTAAGTAAATAAGGAATTAACTTTTGCAAATCAAATTGAGTTTCGGCAAGTAAGGCACTTACAGTGGGGTTCGGTCCTTCAGAAATGAAGGCGGATCCGTGGCTTCGCTCGGACTCAGTTTCCGACTCGCTCTCGGTTTCGGACTCGAATTCGGATTCAGTTTCGTCAATATTTACTTTACTGGCAACGCGAGGAAGCTTGTTGGTTCTTCTTCATCGGACTCGGATTCATCTGATGACTCGGACCAGGTCACCTTTAATGCCTTCCTTCTTTTCTTCTTGTTTGGACAGTCTGGCTTGTAGTGCCCCTTTTGGTTATAGCCGTAACAGGTGACTTCAGATTTGTCCTTCGTGTTTGTTTGATTCGTCCTTTTTGACTTGCATATTTTCTGTACGAGCTTTATCAGTTCAGAAACAACTTAGTCATCGTCCTCTGCTTTTGATTCATCTTTAGACTTGGGCTTAGTTTTGCACCTCGACATTGATTCACGCGTTCTGCTGGTACCTACAACCAAAGCAACACCTTTCTCGACCGGGCGTGCATTAGTCTGTTCATGCAATTCTAATTCTGAAAAGAGTTCGTCTAATTTAATGGTAGATAGGTCCTTAGAAACCTTGTAGGCATCTACCATGGATGCCCACAAGGTGTTCCTCGGAAAGGCGTTTAAAGAGTACCTTATGATGTCCCGGTTATCTACCTTCTGTCCAATTGCATGAAGACCGTTGAGCAGATCTTGAATCCGAGCGTGGAGTTGGGCTGCTGTCTCACCTTCCTGCAGTTTGATATTAAATAATTTATTGAATATTAGGTCTCTTTTACTTACTTTGGTGTCGGACGTTCCTTCGTGAAGTTCAATGAGCTTCTCCCACAGCTCCTTGGCACTGTTGAAGGGGTCGACGCGGTTAAGTTCTTCTTTTGATAAGCCGCACTGGAGGGTGCAGGTCGCCTTGGCATTAGCTTCCACCTTCTTAATCAGAGATGCATCCCAGTCCTCATACGGTAGTGGCTTGCCGACGCTGTCAGTTGGTAGTTGGAGTCCGGTTTTGACGATCATCCAGACTTCAAAATGAGTCTGGAGATATACCTCCATCCGACCCTTCCAGTATCTGAAGTCGTCTCCGGTGAATAGTGGGGGGCGAGCTGTACTGTAGCCTTCTTGAAGGGTCATTCTAGATCAACTCAATGACAATGAACGACAAGAAATTTCCAGGACTTGGTCTTGGATTAGTAGTACTGGAAGTATTAAAAAGAAAATGAACTCGGGTGGTGTTGCACCAACTTCGAGCAAAAACCGATTCGAGAAAGGAATTAGAATATAGCAACGAAGCTAAATTCTAATTGACTCCGAAAAATCTGAAAATACCACGAAAAATTGTTTTGAATGGTGGTTGCACCGATTCAAAAACGACCCCGCTCTGATACCAATTGTTGGAACGAGACGCGCTCGAGGGGGGGGTGAATAGCGCTCGTGGCTATTTTATCGATTTAAAACACAGAGTAGAAACGCAGCGGAAAGTAATTGCAAACACACAGAAGACATAGTAGAATTACTTTGTTCGGAGCCTAGCTCGACTCGTACTCGAAGGCCCGCGATTCTTGATCGCTTTCGGTGGGCAACAACTATAGGCTCGTTAAATGATTACAATTTGAGGTACAATAAATAACAATAAAATATACCGACGACAATGGAAAGATGGAAGAGCTGATCTCCGGGTCGTCAGGATGATATTGCAGCACTTTGGGATCGACTTGGTAGCAGTAGGAAGTAGAAAGTTCGCTTTTGTTATTGATGCTCGAAGCTGCACCCCAACGCTCCCTTTTATAGCTCTGCAGACGCTGATCCAGATCCCCAAGTCTCGGGATCAACTTTGACCCAAAGCGGATCGGTCAACCGATCCTCACGTTCGGTCGACAGATCAGATGATCTCCACCGCATCTGATCCGTTGATCCGTCGCTCCGCTTCGAACTGGTCAAGCTCTATCCCCTAGGTTCGGTCGACCGATCACAGGGTCCAGTCGACCGATCAGTCTCCTTTGACCCGCTCACCTTGGCTTGATCCAGTCGACACCTATCCCAGGTTCGGTCGACCGATCCCGAGGTCCAGTCGACCAATCCCTGGTCGAGCCCGGTCCACCTTCTTGGAACCTGATCTGGTTGCTTGGGGTTTTGGTCGACCGATCCCAAGGTTCGGTCGACCGATCCCGGTCAGTTCTAACCCTGCACAAAAATATTAGTTTCCTGCAAAACAGAGTTAGAATACAAAAAGATAATATGATAAATAAAATTGTCAGTCATCGGACTGACCGGGTCTGACTTCGGATTTCCAACTGGAAACCCTAGGTCGACCCGACGCCTACTGTTCCCTCTAAGGGGAACGCGTCCTCACCTACTCCTCTCAGGAGATTTACCTGTTGCCAGTATGATCCTCCAGATCGACTGGACTTTTGCTCAACGTCCGATGCTTCCGGTCTTCATGCTGGATGTCCGGTCCTCGACCCATCCAGACTTCTACCCGGTTCGCGACACCAGGATTTTAACCTAGGGTTACCACCCCCTAGGATTTTTGCCCGAAGCGTCGACCCACCAAGACTTCCCGCATAGGGTTACCACCCCCTTTGACCTAGGGTTACCACCCCCTAGGGTTTTTCCTTGCCTAACCGCAGCTAGGACTTTTCTCCACCTAGGGTTACCACCCCCTAGGGTTTTCACCTGCCTAACCACAGTTAGGATTTTCCTGAAACACTCAGTCATACACATTAGATAACTATTAAACTTAACTTTGAATCCCTTTGCCATTATCAAAACTAAGGTTCGATCGTCGGATGCTTCCCGCACCAACAAGACTAAGCTGCCATATGTGTTGCCATACATCTGATTCCCATCCCCTCCACATGCCGATCAAAAGCTTTCGCCGGAAGGGCCTTAGTGAAAGGATATGCCAGGTTATCTGCTGATGCAATCTTGGCGATGACAACTTCTCCTCGCTTCATGATGTCTCTTATCAGGTGGTACTTGCGCTCTATATGTTTACTTGCCTTATGAGCTCGTGCTTCCTATGAGTTTGCAACTGCACCGCTATTATCACAATAAATTGTGATGATTTTGGGCAAACCAGGAATCATATCTAAGTCCATTAGAAAGTTCCTGAGCCATACAGCTTCTTTGGCTACCTCAAAGGCTGCCACATACTCAGCTTCCATGGTTGAGTCCGAGATGCATTTCTGCTTAACACTCCTCCATGCAATGGCTCCACCTTCTAGAGTAAACACACAGCCTGACGTAGACTTACTATTGTCCCTATTGGAAATATGAATCCGTGTAACACACAGGGAGCAAATCGTCTGCTTGGTAAACTAGCATATAATCACAAGTCCTTCTCAGGTACTTCAATATATGCTTTACAGCAGTCCAATGTCCTTGTCCAGGGTTACTCTGATATCTGCTAACCACGCCCATGACAAAACAAATATCAAGT
Organism: Zingiber officinale; assembly: GCF_018446385.1. Classification (NCBI taxonomy): domain Eukaryota; kingdom Viridiplantae; phylum Streptophyta; class Magnoliopsida; order Zingiberales; family Zingiberaceae; genus Zingiber; species Zingiber officinale. Next base: position 70,030,701 of record NC_056005.1, on the reverse strand, counting down.
CTCGTACACAGCATTGCATACATTAGGCTTCCCATAGCCGAAGCGTAAGGAACTGCCTTCATGTCCTCTATCTCCTTTGATGTCTTAGGAGATATCTCTTTAGAAAAAGCTGCTCCATGCCTAAAATGTAAGAAACCTTTCTTGGAGTTCTGCATGCTAAAACGAGCAAGGATCGTATCTATATATGAAGCTTGAGATAGGCACAACATTCTTTTCTTGCAATCCCTTATAACTTTGATCCCAAGAATGTGTGCACATTCTCCTAAGTGCTTCATATCGAATTGTTTGGATAACCATACCCTTACGTCTGATAATACTTTGACATTGTTACCAATTAACAAAATATTATCTACGTATAGTACAAGAAATACCACCACGTTTCCGTTACACTTCTTGTATACACAAGACTCATCCGGACATTGAATAAATCCATATGACTGGATTACTTCATTAAATCGGATGTTCCAAGACCTTGAAGCTTGCTTCAGTCCATAAATGGACCGATTCAGCTTGCACACTAGATGCTCTTTGCCCTTTTCAATGAACTCTTCTGGTTGCTTCATATGGATGTTTTCTTCAAGACTTCTGTTAAGGAAAGCTGTCTTGATATCCATTTACCAAATCTCATAATCCATATGAGAGACAATGGATAAGAGTATCCGGATAGACTTAAGCATGGCTACCGGTGAAAAGGTTTCCTCATAATCGATTCCCTCTTTCTGAGTGTACCCTTTCGCAACAAGCCTTGCTTTGAAGGTTTCTACCTTCCCGTCTGTCCCTCGTTTCCTTTTGTAGATCCACTTGCATCCAATGGCTTTTACACCATCTGGTGGTTCTACAAGCTCCCAGACCTTATTAGAATACATAGATTCTATTTCGGAATGCATTGCTTTTTGCCAAGATGCTGCATTTATATCTTGGAGTGCTTCGTCATATGTCCGGGGATCCGGTTCATGTTTACCCGAGATCAAGTCCGAAGACTCTCCCAAAAAGATGAATCTCTCAGGTTGCCTTACAACCCTCCCACTACAACGAGGCACCGTCTGTGGTTGTGTATTATGTGTGACACGTGTTGCAGTCTCTTATGGTACTTCATCTTGTACTGTTGGTAATAAAGTAGGCGTGTCCTCTCTTAGTTCTTCTAGAACAATTTTGCTACTGGGCTTGTGATCCATTATATAGTCTTCTTCTAAAAACTGGGCATTGGTGTTAACAATGACCTTCTTGTCCTTAGAACTATAAAACAAATCACCTTTCATTCCTCTAGGATAACCCACAAACACGTGAACTTCTGTACGAGATTCTAACTTATCAGCATCTGGATTCAGCACATGTGTTGGACTACCCCAAATCTGAATATGTCTTAGACTGGGCTTTCGCCCATTCCACAATTCTGTGAGAGTAGAAGATACTGATTTAGAAGGTACTAAGTTCATAATGTGCGCTGTCGTTTCCAGAGTGTATCCCCAAAATGAATTTTGTAATTCTGAATAACTCATCATCGATCTAACCATCTCCATAAGAGTCCTATTCATTCGTTCTGCCACACCGTTCTGTTGGGGTGTACCAGGTGAGGACAACTGGGATTGAATCCCGACTTTTGATAAGTAATTCCTAAACTCTCCTAAGAGGTATTCGCCACCACGATCAGACCGTAGTGTCTTGATACTTTTACCAAGACGTTTCTCCACATCAGCCTTGTACTCTTTGAATTTATCAAAGCACTCAGACTTGCGGCGCATCAGGTAAATGTATCCGTATCTTGAATAATCGTCTATAAAGAGACAAAATATTCAAAACCACCTCTTGCCTGGATAGACATAGGACCACACAAATCAGAATGAACCAGTTCTAACGCATCTTTGGCTCTATACCCCTTGGCCTTAAAAGGTCTCTTGGTCATCTTACCTTCCAAGCAAGATTCACAGGTTAGAAAATTTTCCAAGTCTAATGAACCGAGGAGTCCATCAGCTATGAGTCTTTGAATCCTACTTAAGTTAATATGACCAAGTCTTAGATGCCAAGATACGTTTGGTTCATTTCCGAAGGTTCTTTTCTCTTATTGGAATTAGAAGATGTGTTATTAATTTCCATTTGTTGCTTTGTGGAAGAAATTGGATTTAAAGTGTACAAATTGTCAACCAATGCACCAGAACAGATAATAACCCTATTTCTCTTTATAACCACATTGTATTGAAAGAAATAGAATATCCATCCAAATACAGTTTAGAAACTAAAATTAAATTCTTTTTAAAACTGGGTACATAAAGACAATTTCTTAAAACCAAACTTCTATTCCTATCAAAAGATAAGTAGACGTCTCCCACTGCAACAGTCGCCACCTTAGTAGCATTGCCCATGTAGACGGTTATCTCTCCTTCAAATAGTCGTCAGGTTTCCTGGAACCCCTGCAAAGAATTGCAGACATGATCAATGGCTCCCGTATCTACACACCAGGTGCTGGTAGATAACACCGCTAAATATGTTTCAACAACTAGAGCATGAGATATACCTTTATTGTTCTCTTTCCTATGAGGACAGTCTGCCTTCCAATGTCCTGACTGCTTGCAAATGAAGCAATTGCCCTTCGGCTTCTTCATTCCTGCTTTTGGTCCTGTACTCTGAGGTTTATTCACCTTCTTTGCTGGAAAAAACCTGTTTCTTCTTCTTCTTGTCTTTCGACTTAGAAGTAGAACCATTTTCAGCATAGTGAATCTGAGAATTCTGACGAAATAACTCTTCTGTTGCCTGAAGTTCTGTCAGCAGTTCCGCCAATGAATACATCCTTTTATTCATGTTATAGTTCAGGCGAAAATGCTCAAAACTTCTGGGTAGCGTTTGGAAAATGATATCGACCTGGGTTTCCCCATCGATTTCAGCTCCAAGTACTTGTATCTCGTTTAAGTAAACCATCATCTTGAGGATATGATCCCTTACGGGTGTCCCCTCTGAGATGGTGGCAGTCATTAATTTTCTCATTGCCTCTTGTCTAGCAGCCCGACTCTGGTGTCCAAAGAGTTCCTTGAGATTGTTCATTATATCATAAGTTGTTGGTAAATCCTGATGCTGATGTTGCAATACATTTGACATTGAAGCCAAAATGTAACACCGCATTATCTCATCTGCTTTTACCCATTTCCTATGATACTCAATCTCCTCTTGGGTAGACTCACCATTAGGCGCATCAGGGCAAACCTCAGTCAGTACAAACTTATAGCTCTCAGCAGTTAGAACAATGTCCAGGTTCCTTTTCCAATCTATATACTTGGGACCAGTAAGTTTGTTCTCTTTTAGTATGATGGCCAGTGGGTTGAAAGTCATCCTAAGAATCACAAAAATAACTTTGGTCACGACTCTAAATTTAGAATAATATTGATTCCTCAAACAATACTATTTTAAATTAACCAACACCTCAAAACACCGTGAATTTTGTATGCCACGATAGTGTGGACGTATACAAAATCAAACATTTGTAAGAGGAGGTTTTACCCATTAATTTTATTCTTGTCAACCTAATTTTTTGACAAATAAAATTAATAGTTGGTTTCCTTCGGTCACACAAATAATAGCAGTGACTCCGATGGGGAGGATACTATTAGATGTGCCTAAGTGTATATCATTACTTGACACTAAGTCCATTAATAAGATTGTACCCCTTCCAATGAGGAAGATCACACGCTCTTAATTAATTTCCTATAGTCATCCAAAATGGAAGTTTGATCTAGTGATCCGTAAACAAACTCATCCGATATGGAGGAAGACACTCAGAGCCAACGCGCAAGTTTGTTTGCATCACTTACAAACCAGTAATGGAGACCATGGAATTTATTAAAATAAATCCCTCTCCCCACTTAGTTATTTAAAGTGAGGAATTTTAAACTATCCTAGCTTACATCACATGCATACACACACATCATAGTAAATAAAAGCAATAAATATGGAAATTTATTTTCCAACTATTATGGCCTTTTTCCATCACTGTCTTCCGTTTGCTCCAACCCTAGCTGCTGCCATCTTTAGCCACCGCCATCGGGTCGAGTCGTCGCATCCATCTTGCTTCTTATTCTGCTGCGCCTCTGGTGCTCCAAAAGTATCATGCCTCGCAAGAATTCGATCCGCGACAAAAATAGAATTTTACATATATCAATCCTATATTCCACAAGGGAATGTACATGTAATCTAGATCGAAAATAAAATTCTAAAATCCTAGGGCTAATACAACTCCTGTTGTATTAGATACATACAATCATGCACACACAAAATAATGCCCTTGACATGTCCAAGGGTCCAATCACACACAACATCTATAATCTATAATAGTTGGAGCCTGCAACCAAAAAGTTAGCACATCCTACTATTAATCTATCTAAATTATGTATGACATGTGCATAACCTATTTGAATTCTAAACACACAGAGGCAAACCCTAGCTCTGATACTAATTTTTGGTTGGTCCTAGGAAGATCGTACCGGTTCCACCGTACAAAAATTTGTACAAGTGTCGAACCTTTCCTAAACAACCTATTGTGTTCTTTAGAAGTTAAATTAGGAATTGCAGACAAAACTTAACATCATTGATTCCAAATTTAATTTATCTATTCTAGATGGTTTGGATTTGGATCGCAAGCGGAACTTAACACTATTGATCCAAATTCATCTATGTTATAAATTCCATTAAATATTAATTTCTAAAATCAGCTCCTAGGTCAAACATGGCGAGGCACTTAGCCTTCTTGGGTATGGGATCATCCACCACTTCCTCGACAAAGCCTTTTAAGGAAAGCTAATATTTAATTTCCTTAAATAACTCTAGGTTTAACCAAAAAGAACAATCGAATCACAAATTCGAAAATAAAACAAAAACACAAACACAAATAACTAATTCGAAAAACTAGATCTAATACCTCTTGTGTTTGGAATTCTTACAAAGAAAATAACTAGGTATGATGCGGAAGAAAATTACTAGTTGTACCTTCTCTTTATAAGCTAATGACCTCGAGATCTTCTGCCGTATTCCTCGCCTCGCCTTGGACGTCTTGTGGGCGACGATCTTCCAAGATGAACACCACCCAAAAGCTTCCTTCCTCTTCTTCTAAAAACCAGCCACCACCACCACCAAGGAGAAGAGAGCAAAAGGGAAAAGAGAGGGGAGAGGGAGAGCCGGCCACTTGAGGAACACCAAGCAAGAGAATAAGAATTGTATCCCATGAGGCCTCCTCACCCCTTCTTTTATATTACTTGCCTAAGGCAAATAAGGAAAGAATTTTTACAAAAATTAAAATCTTCCTCTTATTTTTCCTTTTCCCTTTTTATTTTCCTTTTCTTTCCTCTTGATTGAATCAATCACCAAATCATTGGATGGTGATTTTAATTTTATTTTTATTTGGTCGGCCACCTTGCTTGGGCACCAAGCAAGGGTGGTCGGCCCCCTTAAAGAGGAAGAAAATATTTTTTATAAAATTTTACAAGCTCTCTTTTAATTTCCTAAAGCGGAGGTTAAAAAAGGAAAGTTTTAAAAATTAAAACCTTGTTTTAAAATTTAAACTTTTCTTCAAAAATTTCCTTTTTTAACATGAATACAAAATTTTAATTTTTAAAACTTCTCTTCCTTTTTTCTAAACCATGAGGATGGTTAAAAAATGAAAGTTTTAAAACTTTTAAAACTCTCTATTAAACCATGTGGCCTAATTCAAATAAGGAAAGTTTTTAAAATTAAAATCTCTCTTTTAAAACTTATAGTTTTCTACAAAAAGAAGATTTTAAAAAATTCAAAACACCCCTCCTATTTGAATTAATCATGGCCGGCCCCTACTTGCTTGGTCACCAAGCAATAGGATCGGCCCCTATAGAGGAGGATGTGGTCGGCCATTGCTTGGTCACCAAGCAATGGACCGGCTCCCTTCTTGGACACCAAGATGGGCCTTTCTTTGGATGGACTTGAGACTTTAATGAGGCTACGACAGGGACCTAGAGGAGAAATTGGTTTTGGCCTTCCGATGAGCTTGAGTATCCCATGTTCTCCCCGAACACACAACTCAAGTTCATCGATAATAACTCATTCCACTAGAGAGTTATTATCGCACTATCGCACCAATCCCAAATTACATTATGGGCTCCTTCTTATCATGAGTGTGTTAATCTCCCTGTGTTTAAGATAACGAATATCCACTAATTAAGTAAGTTACTGACAGCTCACTTAATTAATATCTATCTCCGAGAGTATTACCACTCAACTTCATTGTCATGTCGGACTAAGTCCACCTGCAGGGTTTAACATGACAATCCTTATAAGCTCCTCTTAGGGACATTCTCAACCTAGATAACTAGGACACAGTTTCCTTCTATAATCAACAACACACACTATAAGTAATATCATTTCCCAACTTATCGGGCTTATTGATTTATCGAGCTAAATCTCACCCTTTGATAAGTTAAAGAAATAAATACTAAATATATGTTCTTGTTATTATATTAGGATTAAGAGCACACACTTCCATAATAACTAAGGTCTAGTTCTTTTATTAAGTCAGTATAAAAAGAACTTATCTAATATGGTCCTACTCAATACACTTAGAGTGTACTAGTGTAATTTATTAGTTAAGATAAACTAATACCTAATTACACTACGACTATTCCAATGGTTTGTTCCTTTCCATCTTAGTCATGAGCGACTGTTTATAATTTATAAAGAATCGACAACACGATCTTTTGTGTGTGACTCCACACACCATGTTATCTACTATATAAATTAATTAAACAATTACATTTAACAAATAAATGTAGATATTGACCAATGTAATTCTTTTATTTCAAAAATAAATGTTTACAAAAGCTAGGCTTTTAGTATACACTCTAACAATACTTTCTCATGTGACTATTAGTATGACTATGAGTCCTTGGACCTGAAGTCACCATGGTTCCCTACATAAGGAGTTGCATACTTTGGCTTCGTCAAACATCACCCGTAACTGGGTGGACTATAAAGGCGATTACTGGGTATGTAACAAATTATGTGGAGGGATGTGAGTGATGTAGATGAGATCTATCCCTCCTATATGACGGGAGTGATATCATGAATCTTGATAGAGTGAGACCACCAAGTGCATGGTCATGCCCAAATGAGTCAATATGAGATATTGAGTTCATTTGTTTAGAGTGAGTCTACTTGGAGTTCAAGATATAGATTGATTAGAGGATGACACGGTCTATGCCTCAGTTGATCAATCTATATGTCAAGGATAGAAGGACATTGTCACATATTGTGAGAGTCACAATTAGTAGTCACAAAGGTGATGTTGGATCTCAACATTCTTGTAACTTGGGTAGTAATGATGTGTTGCTAGATACCGCTCATTACTTATGCTTCTAAATGGGTTTAAGAGCATTGCCAACGTTATAAGAACCTATAGGGTCACACACAAAGGGAAATTAGATGGAGATTAGGTTCATATGATGGACCAAGAGGATTAGGTTCATGTGATGAACCAAATTGGATTAAGAGTAATCCAAATTAGACTAATTGAGTTGGAGTCAATTTGATTCATGTGTTGAATGAATCTAATTTAGATTATGACTCATTGAATCAATTTAACTCAATGAATGGAGATTCATTAAATCAAATTGACTTGAATCAATGGTTAGATTTGATCAACCATGGGAGATAAATGGGTCATGTTTGACTTGACTTGAGAGGGAAGATGAAGGGTCAAGTTTGACTTGACCAAATGCCACCTCATTTGTGACTTGGCATGGGCCGACCAATGATGGTGTTCCACATCATCAAGGTCACATCATTGTGTGCCACCTTATGAGGAAGACCAAGAGTCATGACTCTTGATATTACATGGAGGTTTAAAAACCCCTCCATTAAGTGGTCGGCCACATTAGTGAGGCATTAAGCAATTTGTGTGTTAATTCAAGTCTTCTTCTTCCTCTCTACATTCTCTTCTCCCTCTCATCCTCCAATGTCGTGACCACTAAGAGTGCTAGCACACTCTAAGTGGTTTTTCTCCACCTTTTGTCTGTGTGGATACTTGTAGAGGAGTGTTCACTTGACACTCTACGAGATCTGACAACTTTTTGGACGAGCAGGATAAGCGAAGGGCTTCGCATCAAAGGTATAATCTCTACCATGTAGATCTAGGAGAAAACTATGTATATGTAAATTTTTATCTTCGCACGGATCCGTGGCAAGAACTTCGGGGTTTCCGCAACGCAAAAAACGGTTTTTGCGGCTCGAAAGTTCTAACATGATCTCCTCTTATACACTTTAGATTTCTTTAGAACATGATTCTCCTCTAATATATAGATAGCCTTCTCCTTGGATACCTTCCATGGGGCATAGTGGGAGAAAGGTTAAAATGCCCCCACCCATGGCATCGAGTGTGGGGCCTTCCTCAACACGGTCAGTAGGTGGGGTCACCAACCTATCGTTGTTTCTTTTAACATATTGTGCTTCTTCCATATTGATATACTTTGTTCATCCCAAGAGATTGTCATAGACGGTTGGAGGATTTTCACCAAAGATCAAAAGAAGACCCTTTCTAGTAATTCCTAGGAGAATGCAGTAGTAAGGATTTCTAAAGTGGTTGTAGACGCCTCCAGAGTGGCTTGGGTAAAGTGTTGGATGTATTCCTTCAAGGTCTCATGCCTCAGTTGCTTTAGCAAGAAGACACTGAGGGACGTCTTAGGATACCATGTGTTGTTGATGAAGTGGCGTAGGAATACCATGCTTAAATCCTCAAAAGAGAGAATGGACTTGGGCATCAACCAATTAAACCATCGTTGAGCCAGCCTAGTAGTCCAAAAAACTCAGCATTTCACCCCCCCCTCTAAGTACTGGTGTAGAAGAGCAGCATGTTTGAATGAGCATAATGTTGGATTGTTAAGATACTAGAGGGGGGTGAATAGCGTTCCTCGCCTTTTTTGAAAATCGAGAATACGTAGCGGAATAAAGAAAATAAAAACAATGCTAACAAGGCCAAGTTTTACTTGGTTCGGAGCTTATGATGACTCCTACTCCAAAGCCCGTGATCGTTGATCGCTTTCGTTGGGCAATCACTATCAATTCAAATATTTGAATTACAAAGTTTTAGTACACGAATCGTAAACTGAAAAGCTACCAATAAGAAGAAAGAATAAATCGAGTTCCTTAATCATCGAATGTCAGAGCAGCTTTTCAGGATCGTCGGTGCCTTCTCAGATCAACGTGCAAGAACGAAAGTTGTAGCATATGATGTTATAAAGCTGTTGGTCGAAGGCTGCTTTTATAGCCCCGTCTGGGCACCTAGATCACCTCCCCGGCGCCTGGATTGTGTTGACGTGGCAAGCTCTCGTTGAAACTTCATCAGTGAAGTTTATCCACCTCCGGGCACCCAAACCCCCTCCGGGCACCTGGACCGTTGACGTGGGCTCGGCCATTCAATGCGTCCAACTCAGCTTCTAGATGAACTTTTCTAGTCAGGGCGCCTGGACCAACTCCGAGCACTCGGGCAACCCTTTTTCATCCTTCGCTTTCTTGCAAAAAGGAGTTAGTCCAAACATAAAAACTATCCTGCAAAATAGAGTTATCAGAATAAGGTAGTAGCATTAATTAGATCCTATCTCCCCGAGACCAGGATGTAGTGAATGTCTTAGTTTAGATTTCTCAAATGGACCTAAGTTGGACCGACGCCTACTGTTCCCTTTATCGAGAGCGTGTCCTCACTAGATCTCTTCTCCAGTTGTTTACATTTTACTTACCAATTGCAGTTGCTTGACTTGTCTTTGACCCACCAGGTATTCCCGCCAGGTCCGCTGACCCAACTAGACTTCGGCCGGTTGTCAGGTCCCGCGGACTCAACCGGACTTCCTGCCAAATATCGGGTCATGCGAAACTATTTGGACTTCGCACCAACTATCGAGTCTCATAGACCTAGCTAAATTTCAGCCTAGTGTCAAGTCCTCCAGATCCATCAACTCCAGTACACTTAGTAAAGCAATTAGATCATAAATACTCTAACTTTAATTCACATGTCATTTATCAAAACCTGAGTTAGATTATTAGTACAAATTACACTAACACATAAGTGGTTTTCAAGGTCCATATACCCGAGGATTCATTGATATGTAGAAGTCGAAAATTAACTGTAATTCATTTACCAAAGATATCCTCCGAGAAGGGAGTGTCTTGGCAAGCTCCCTCTCTTTCTCATTTCCACCAGACTTGCAACTCGAACTCTTCCGAGAGTCCCATGAGGCGGTTTGTGAGCAATCGATCCTCGAGACCGCTCTTCGATCAATGACTCAAGGGGCATCGTTGGGCCTCTCTCCTCATAGGAGTATTTCCATTATCCATGACTTTTATATGCATTTCTCATCTTTAAACCTAAATTTTCTACATATAGCACCAAAATAATGCGGCTGAGATCGAAATTTGAAATCAACGAGGATTCCTTCTCAAGGTCGATTGGTTGTCAGGTCAGCTTTATCAAGTCGATTTTGCCGACTTAACTGACGGTTCAAACTGTCGATCCAGTCGTATGTTTTTTTTTATCATTGGAATTGACGGTTCCAACGATTAGAATTGAAACGGACAATTTCGACCGTTGGAACCATTAGTTCCAACCGTTAAAGAATTTTTTGTTAAAGGATAAAGATTACTTGATTTTTTTTATCATTAGCCACGATTTAATATTTATCATTCTTCAAACTTTAAAAATAAATAGTTCATTTCATACTATTTTCTCTACTCTCATCTTTGAATTCTAAAATAAATTTTGATTGCTCTCGATTTTAATTCTCCAATTCTAATGAAAAGAACTTCATTCCAATGTAGGACAATAAAATAATCAATCTGGATGTGAATCTCAATCACATTTAAATTATTAATGATGAATCAAAGCAACTTTCAACATCTAAGATACAAAAAAATACCAAAACTTCTAAGATTTGAGATATTATATTTTTAAAATTATCTATTTTTCGTACACATTTTGCAAAAAAAATAAAAATACTCTGACATCCGAAGTATCATGTAAAAAACTATAAGTATTATAAAATCTCTGACCAATTTCAATCAAACGACAATTATGGATTATTAAAAGTACATCAAAACGAAACTTTCAAAAAAAAAAAAATTTGAAGTCCAACCTTCTCAAATATAATTATCTAAATTTTTATCAATTAATGAATATTTCGATTTAAATTTATTTAAATAATAAATTAAAAAATCATTAATTAAACCTATTTATGTATCAGCTTTCTTTTAATTTTGAATTTAAATACACATTTTAAAAAATATATCAAGAACCACCTAACTCATATGTTAAACCTGTTCTGCAAACTACACTTACTCGTCTAATAAAAAAATTAATAAATTAAAATTTACTTATATCGTGATATTTGAAGATATTATTAGTAAACTCATTCATGTGATTTGTTATTGATAACTTCTGATTCAAAAATATTTATTAACGTATCAATCATTTTCTACTTCTGAACCTTTCTCAAATAACACACAGCAAACAACAGCGAGAGGAATATGTATATCCTTTAGTTCCAAAGAGAAAACTATTAATCCACATAAATATTAAATCTAACAATAAAATAGTTGTCATTTTTCAAAAAAACAAAAAAGGAATGGTAGGAATCAAACCTAATAGTCCATCACTAACAACTAGTAATGAAATATAATAACTACCTTCAACAAATTGCTTTTTGAATTGGTTGGTCCCTTGAGAGATCCTGAAAGATGATAGCGCCAAGGGAACTGCAAAATCCATTCAATCAATCAGAATTAGTGTTTTCTTCCTCCTCTCCGGTCGCATAAAAGTCTTTGACCATTAATATGTCGCCGCATAATTTTTTAGGCACTTGTTCCAAATCCTTCCCCTCTTGCCACGCTTGCCCCACCACCACTCCTGGTCCAGCATGGCGTAGATAAATAACCAAATGATCATTGAACGGCCATGGGTGCTCCGCTGAGAAACATTGCGAAGGGAGGAGAAATAGGCTTATCGAAATAAGCAGAATTTCAAGTTCAAATTGCAAATTAGAAGAAAAAAGAAAGGCAGATTTCATTCATGTGATTAGCAGATAGCAAGCAAGTATGAGATGCATATAAAAGGAAAAGGGAGATCGAGAAAAATAGTGTAAACTAATGTTGGAGAAACAAAAGGAGTCACGTTGTCTTGCTTCCACACCTCCACCAACTATCCATCTTGTTTATTCTTCAGCATGGAGAAAAGTAGTATAGGGAACAGAAAAGTCATGTTGTCTTGCTTCCATTCACTTACAGCTGCAATGTTTATTCTGACAGAAACTAAAAACAAGTGGCGACTCACTTTATGTTTTAAATACTAAAGGTTCAAATGTTTTCTCCTTTCACTTTTATTTGAACCGAAATAAAATGTAAAATTCTGACGAGATTAAATTGATTCATCATGTGACAATTTTATTTCTTTTTTTCTTTCCTTTCATTCCTAATTTTGTTCTTTCATTCCAACTTTTGTCTAAGTAGACAAAACTACTTCGCTAAAAGCCAACACCACAATTTAGATCTCAGAGACAGTTACATAATGCCCCATGAGGTGTGCTCCAAGCGTATTATCAGTTTACCTGGTTTTGGGAAGCGAGGAGGGATTATCAAGGGATCCAAAAGCCCATCTCCAAAGTCATAGGCTATGTCGCATGGTTGTTCTGTTGACATCACTTCCATGACTCCTCTCACTTTGAAGTACAGAGGAGCACGAAATTTCTTCAATCCAAACGAGAAAAGCACACCTGAAGCGCAAAAACACATGGGTTAGTGTAGATAACCAAGCAACTGTCTTTCCAAATTACCAATTGGCTTTTCTGTCAATTAATTCTGCATGGATAGCAGAGGTGGGCAAAACCCCAAACCATTGGATATCTGGCCAAGCCGATCAGACTCAAAAACTCCAATCATTTTAGTATTGGATCAGATCATGAGTCAAAGTGTATTTGGATCTTGGTGGTTGTATACATATATGTAGCTTAAAATACCAGTTAATATGACCAGGCCTAAATTAATTAATCACTAATTATCCATTTCTTAAAGGAGTAAGTTACTTCATGAACTTTGTTTAATAAATAATAGTGATGCAAAAATCCATCAAAAAAAATTAAGAGTTCTATGTTGTTGTCTTGAAGACTCTATTGCATTGTTTATATTATGTTTATATTTTACAGGTTTGAATCTATAATTATATTGCATTAAGTAGGTCTTATATATATTATTTTGGATTTTAAACTTGTAGTTTTAAAATTTAACTTTGGTTGCATTAGTGAATCTTTATATGGAAATTATTGCTTTGATGGTGAACTAAAAATCAAGAACCAATCTAATCTGATCTGACCCGACTCAAGTTAGGTTTGAACTTACCATACATAGGTTTGTATATGGTTTCGGATTAATTTTCCTTGATCCTAAAAACTTAGGTTGGATTAAATTTGGGTCAAAAACCAATCAAACCTGAGCCACATTCACCCCTAATGGATATCTAAGAAAGCGATAGAATTTAAGGGTAGTGATAAACAATTTAACTGCAGTATGCGTTACAAAACATAGAACCAAGATAGTTCATACATATTGCTAGTAGCTCTTTAGCTAAAATTATTCATGAAAAATGGCAAGTATTGGAACATATCTAATATCAATAATTTACCTGTAACAATTCGTCCATATGTATGCCCATCCTTGCCAAAGAAGATAGCCTGCACTGGGGCATAAAAATCAGAATATAACAACAAAAAAACAGAAATCATACGATTATTAGATAACATTGAAATTTTATGTTAATATATTATGCAGAATTAGAGACCTTTTTGAAGTCATGAAACCATCCAACAGGCAAGCCTCCTGCTTTAATATCAACAAAAAAAGTCAAAACAGTAGAAGCATAAAACACAGTAAAAGCTCGTACTTCAGTCAAATGACTTGCACATCAAAAGAATGTGAAACAAAATGTTTTGAGTTCCTAGAAAGCCAAGATTAAAAAAAGTGGACCAATTGCAGATTCTATCTCAAACAAGAGAACGTGTACTGTCAAAACTAGAAAAGAAAAAAAATGCCATTTTTTTTCATTTTGCTTTCTAGATGAAAAACTGATGTGGATAATTTATCCATTAATTTTATGAGCCATCAGATCAATGACACAAGTACAGTTGGGGCAACCAATATTATGAACATGGCCAATCTATATGCCTTGAAAGCAAAGAAGGCACATGGTAGATCAAGAAAATTAACAATTGAAGTCCACAAAAGAAATAAATTAGATCCATTAGAACGCTTAGCCAAGTGTAGTTTTGTCATTGACTGGACCATCACTATAAAATCTATAAATCATGAAGAATAAAGGCTATATGGAAAGGGAATTTTTGGGGAGGACCACTACAGTAGCTCACAACACATGACAGTGCTCTTAATAATTTTTGGGCGTAACTATTCACCACTTCAGCACCATTAATTCTCCATCTTATTCCACAACAGAATATTGATTCAACTTCAACCACAATGTAATCCCACCTTGGTTCACCCAGACGAGTTGCCCATAACTTTGCCAAACCCCAACCTCAACCAAACCCCAAACAATCCAGCTGTCCTAAGCCTAATTCACAACACAAATTGTCCAAGTTCATCCCTTAGTTGGTCTTCGTTAGGTGACATCCCTATCTGAGGTCTAAGCTAGACTCAAAAGCTAAAAAACTTCTGTATTTGTTATAATTTTGACCATAAAAAATTGCATTGTCTATTCTCTACCAAGGCAAACGCTTACGGTTTCAACTAGGGAAAGAAGGGGTAAACTTAGGTAATTCTAATAGGGAACCTAGATTTTAGAAATTTTTAAATTTTCTAAAGTTGATTTTGGTAAGAACTTTCATATAGGAGAATTAATTTAGAGTATCTTTTATTTTTGATGGGAGCTTAATAGGGCTGATATTAGGTTTCGCTAATATATGAGATAGTTATCTTTGTTTTATCAATGTTGTTCAAATTTTCTATGTGATTTGTTGATACATTAATTTAGTATCAATATGTTTTTATGTTGCATCAATTTAGAATCAGCGTCAAATTCTTAATTCAATGTTCAATACTTTTCACCAACCACAAGCTAATTTGGAAAACAGGTTGTGGTTGGAAATATGATAGTAATAGAAGTTTCCTTTTCCAAGCCAGAAGTTGTGTTACAAATAAGGTTTTTCCCTCATTTTGGCATAATAATGATTAATTTGAATTCTTGCATATTTGAAACCATTAGATCATATTATTTTTTCCAAGAGTATAGTCAATTTGCAATTTCTAGGTCACAAGGTAGTTTGTAAATCAGCTAACTAAATTACAAATGAGGAATAGTTTAAAATGACGAATAGTTTAAGGATTTTACTCAAATAGAGCTTGTTTTGGTAAAAAATGATTATAAGAGTGTCTAATCGACCGCCAGAGTTTTAATGTTTATTTGACAATATATTTAATGAACCTTGGTCAAGGTTGACCTAGTCAAGTGTGAAGTCTAGTTAGGTCAATGTTAACCAGATGACTGACAAGTGGTGAGTAGTCTACCGAGTGATTAGCAAGTTCAAGTAGGTCAAGGTGACCTAATACTTGGCAAGAGGAAAACCTTAGAAGAAGGTAACCCTAGGAACCTAGGGAGAGGTAACCCTAGGTAAAGAGGAAAATCCTTCGAGAGGTAACCCTAGGTAAAGAGGAAAATCCTTCGAGAGGTAACCCTAGGTACCTAGGAGGAGGTAACCGTAGGTAAAGAGGAAAACCCTAGGGGAGGTAATCCTAGGTCTTGGAGGAGTGAACTCCAAGTAAAAGTCATAGTGAATGAAGCTAGGTGGTGAAACTCCCCGTGCAGGCAATGGAAAATCCTAAGGGGAGGTAACCCTAGGTAATAAGAAGCCTTAAAGGAGTGAACTCCAAACATGTGTGACTAAATGGTTTCCGGTTGACCGGACCAGCGGATTTTGATAAACCTAAGTATAGTTTTACCAACACTATTTTTGCATTACTATTATTGCTATTGTGCTAATTTAGTATTGGAGAAAAAAAATTAGTGGAACGGACGATCAAACCCTGAGCAGAGAAAGTCCAAACAGTCTAGAAGACCCGATGTTTGGCAGATGAGTTGAGGTAAACTACTGGAGGTAGTGAAGTGAGGTTGTGTCCCATTAGGGATAAACCTTAGGTACTGATCCAACTAAAAAAATCGACGGATGTTTATAAGTTGAGACCAAGACAGTCATTACTGTCTCATTCATGCATACTATATTTACACTAATCTTGGTTTGTAGATTTATGTTCTAACTCTGTTTTGCAGGGTAAATATTATTTTTATTTACTAACACTATTTTGCAGAAAAAGATGTTTCGTCGACGGAACAAAGGTGTTCAGTCGACGGATCCCTGGAATATCGAAACAGTGAGATTCGATCCAGAATACAAAAAGAATTTTCAGTTCAGTCAACGAATAAAGTTAAATCAGTTTATTTCCAGAATTAAACAAGACTCGAATACAAATGGAAAATGATGTTCAGTCAACGGAAAGATCTTGATCCGTCGACGGAACAGAGAGATTTCCGTGATCGAACAGATCAAATCATCGCAAACGAGGAAGGAACAAAGGATCCTTAGTCGATAGAACCCTTTATCAGTCGACAGAACGAGCCCTATAAAAAAAGCCCTCGAGCTCCGAGCTAGATAGAACCTCCTGCTTTTCAACTTACTACCGCTCTTTCTCTACTCGTGTAGGCTACAACTACTACGACACCAAGAGGCTTCCAACAACCTACGCTGCTACTTAGATTCATCGTTGTCGGTATACTTTACTTTTACTTGCACATTATACTCTCATTTGTAATATCAATTTATCTGGATTGTCTAACGAAAGCGATCGACGATGGTGGACCTTGGAGTAGGAGTCGATTGGGCTTCGAACTAAGTAAAAAAGAAGCGTGTTCTTTATTTTTATTTTTACTTTATTCCGGTGCTTACTCTAGATACAAAAGATAAGAAAAGTTTTTAAAACTACGAAATCCACCCCCCTCTTGTTCTTTCATGATCCAACACAATATTAAATGTAATATATTCGAGGTGTGATTTAGTAAATTGCCAAAAAAACAATTCTCTAAAATAAGAGATATTATCAAAATCAACTTTAAAAAGTCTAAAAAGTTTTTAATGTAACTCTCTATTTGATACATGACCGAATTTAGGAGTAATCTTAGGAGTGAGAGATATAAATTGAATTTGTACTCACATAGAGTACAAGCTTAGATTCATGAAAATCAAAGTGGGCTATCTAAATAATTTTCATGAATATTATTCTTCATATATATAGATCCAGGAATAATCTGTACACTTATTTACAATTTCATTTTTTTTGTGTGTGTTTAGTGAAGAATAAAAATAATAATCAATATAAGTCCAAGCATAACCCTCATAGTTCTAATGAACAATCAAACCCTAACACATTTCTAAGTTAAATAGCAAAAATTGGAAGACAAAAAAAAAAAAAAAATATATATATATATATATATATATAGCAGATATAATGCGACCTCAATTGAAGGAGTATGATTTTTCAATATTAACCTCATTTAAATAGCCAGGAACTTTGGCAATGTAAACAAGACTATAATTACATAATCTGAATATTCCCATTACATAATGATCTGTGATTAAAAAAAAAAATAATAGGAAAATATGTCTCAAAATAGGTTAAATATCAATCACATAATAAATTTTCAAAAATTGAAACCATCATCTCTAGGTGAGCCAAGTATAACATCATCTAGATATCATGCTTCACTTACAATTATAAACTTTTAGTTAAAAGAAAAAAGTTTATGTTTACAGAATATTATAGCTAAGGATCCTCTAATAACACCTTCGAGCAACTCTCTAATGAAATTGATGAGTCCTTTGATGATGTCATTTAAAAAAACCCTCACCCACTCTTGTTAAACCCTTTTGAGAGTAATCAATTTGATACTAATGAGGACTTACATTTATTGATTATAACTCATTTATGTTACTCAAAAACACAAAAAGAGGATTGAATAAATATACATACAACAACAACAATAGCAATCAATCCTTTATCTTACTAAATAGGGTCGGCTATATGAATCCTCTTATGTCATTAGCTAAATCCTCTGCTATATTCTTATCCATATTTAAATAAATTTTATCATATTTTATTGTTGTTAACCAAATCTTCTTTTTTCTCTTTTTTCCTTGATTAATTTGTGTATTTGTCATGATCTCATATCGCATAACTAGAGCATTTATTAGTATTTAAGTATATGTTTGTACCGTCTTAAATGCATCTCCAAACTTTTTCCTCAATAGTTGTAACCTAACTTTCTCTCTAATGATCAAATTTCTTATCCTATTCATTCTCATATGTTTGCTTCTGCGACTTTCATCTTTTGCTCATATACTCGCTTCATAACTTAACATTCAACTCCATATTATATATGAGGTCTAACCGTTGTTTTGTAAATATTCCTAAATCATCTTTTATAGATCCAGGAATAATATGTACACTTATTTACAATTTCATTTATTTTATGTTTATTGAAGAATAAAAATAATAATCAATATAAGTCCAAGCATAACCCTCATAGTTCTAATGAACAATCAAACCCTACTACATTTCTAAGTTAAATAGCAAAAATTGGGGGGAAAAAATAACAGATATAATACGTCCTCAATTGAAGGAGTACGATGTTTTAATATTAACCTTATTGAAATAGCCAGGAACTTTGACAATGTAATCAAACTATAATTACATAATCTGAATAGCCCCATCACATAATAATCTGATATTCAAAAAATTAATAGGAAAATATGTCTCAAAATAAGTTAAATATCAATCACATAATAAATTTTCAAAAATTGAAACCATCATCTCTAGGTGAACCAAGTATAACATCATCTAGATATCATGTTTCACGTACAATTATAAACTTTTAGTTAAAAGAAAAAGTTGATCTTTACAAAATATTATACCTAAGGATCCTCTAATAACACCTTTGAGTAACTCTCTAATGAAATTGATGAGTCCTTTGGTGATGTCATTAAAAGAAAACCTCCTGACCCACTCTTGTAAAACCCTTTTGAGAGTAATCACTTGGCACTAATGAGGACTTACGTTTATTGACTATAACTCATTTATGTTACTCAGAAAAGCAAAAAGAGAATTGAATAAATATACATACAACAACAACAATTAACCCTTTATCTTACTAAATGGGGTCGGCTATATGAATCCTCTAATTTCATTAGCTAAATCCTCTACTATATCCTTATCCATATTTAAATGAATTTTATCATGTTTTATTGTTGTTAACCAAGTCTTCTTTTGTCTCTTTTTTCCTTGATTAATCTGTGTATTTGTCATGATCTTATATCGCATAACTAGAACATTTATTAGTATTTAAATATATATTTGTACCATCTTAAATGCATCTCCGGACTTTTTCCTCAATAGTTGTAACATAACTTTCTCACTAATGATCAAATTTATTATCTGATTCATCCTCATATGTTTGCACATCCATCTTAACATCTTTATTTCTGCGACTCTCATCTTTTGCTCATATGCTCGCTTCATAACTTAACATTCAACTCCATATTATAGATGAGGTCTAACCGTTGTTTTGTAAATACTCCTAGATCTTCTTATATAGATCCAAGAATAATATAGTATACTTATTTACAGTTTCATTTTTTTTTTGTGTGTTTAGTGGAGAATAAAAATAATAATCAATATAAGTCCAAGCGTAACCCTGATAGTTCTAATGAACAATCAAACCCTAATACATTTCTAAGTTAAATAGTAAAAATTAGAAAAAAAAGAAAAAGGAAAGAAAAAGGAATAGCAGATATAATATGACCTCAATTGGAGTACGATTTTTCAATATTAACCTCATTGAAATAGCCAGGAACTTTGACAATGTAATCAAGACTATAATTACATAATCTGAATAGCTCCATCACATAATGATCTGAGATTAAAATAAATAATAATTAGAAAATATGTCTCAAAATAGGTTAAATATCAATCATATAATAAATTTACAAAAATTGAAATCCATCATCTCTAGGTGAACCAAGTATAACATCATCTAGATATCATGCTTCACGTGCAATTATAAACATTTAGTTAAAAGAAAAAAGTTGATCTTTACAAAATATTATAGCTAAGGATCCTCTAATAACACCTTCGAGCAACTCTCTAATGAAAGTGATGAGTCCTTTGGTGATGTCATTTAAAAAAAAAAACCCTCCTGTTGACCTACTCCTGTTAAACCCTTTTGAGAGTAATCAACTTGATACTAATGAGGACTTACGTTTATTGAT
Source organism: Zingiber officinale (assembly GCF_018446385.1). NCBI lineage: Eukaryota > Viridiplantae > Streptophyta > Magnoliopsida > Zingiberales > Zingiberaceae > Zingiber > Zingiber officinale. The sequence goes on along the minus strand of NC_056005.1, from coordinate 70,010,332 downwards.
CATAACTCATTTATGTTACTCAGAAAAGAAAAAAGAGAATTGAACAAATATACAAATAACAACAACAATCAAGCCTTTATCTTACTAAATGATATCGGCTATATAAATCCTCTTATGTAATTAGTTGAATCCTCTACTATATCCTTATACATATTTTAATGAATTTTATCATGTTTTATTATTGTTAACCAAATCTTCTTTTCTCTTTTTTCCTTGATTAATGTGTGTATTTGTCATGATCTCATATCGTCTAACTAGAGTATTTATTAGTATTTAAGTATATATTTGTACCATCTTAAATGCATCTCTGTACTTTTTCCTCAATAGTTGTAACCTAACTTTCTTTCTAATGATCAAGTTTCTTATCTTATTCGTCCTCATATGTTTGCACATCCATCTTAATATTTTTATTTCTACGACTCTCATCTTTTGCTCATATGCTCACTTCATAACTTAACAATTTTAGATACTTAAATCTTTCTTATAGGTGACTCATTATCTTCTATCTTAACAATTATCTTGTTGCATCTACTATATAAAAAATTCTATATATATTCTATCTTTACTCTAATAAGCCTAAAACCCTTAACATCCAACGTCTCCCGTCAAGATTCGAACTTAACATTTACTCATTTATGTCTCTCATCGACTAAAGCAATGTCTTTTGCAAATAACATGTACTATAGTAATGTGTCCTGATGTATCAGTGAGTTCATTCATAACAAATGTAAAAAGATATGGACTTAGAACCCACAATTGAAAAAATATACATTGGGACATAAAATAAAAAAAAATGGTATATGAGTTATTATATTATCTCATCTTTATCCAATTTACTTTATAAGGTGGGATAAGGCAAGCTCAAACAGATAGGTAGGTGGTCTTGATGGGGATTAAGGCGACCTCTAATTAATCGAGTGGAGGTGGGTCTTGATGGGGACAAGGCAAATTACCATCCCAACTAGCCTACTCACAAATGAGGTGTTAGTAGTCGTTGATAGATTAAATTCATGATGGAAAAAGGAGATTCGCTCACCCCAGTACCTCCGTCAACCCGTCCCCAGGCCAACACAGAAGAGGTATATCACGAATGGCTACTCGCCTTCGACAGTTGAATAACACATTACTTAACATGGATATGAATCTAGATATCTAACACAATACTTTTCTAACCGTAAAAACACTAGATCAAGAAAATTTACATGCCTTAGCATGCAAAATAACATGTAGTGTCAACACAAGATTAGGGGGTTCCGTAAAGGTCTTGTTTTCTACAAATGAAGGAAACAATTAGAGAAAGAAAAAGGTAAGAGAAAAAATATTTAAAAGAATTATAAAATATTTTCCATCAAAATGTTTCCTTAAAGAGAAGGAAAGAGGGAGAGGAAATTAAATTTTAAAACTTTGTTTATTAAAAACAACAACAACAATAACAACCAAGCATTTTCCCACTAGGTGGGGTCGGCTGTATGAATCTTTTTACGCCATTGAGCCCTATCTCCTATTATATCATCATCTATATTTAAATAAATTTTATCTTATTTTATTGTTGCTAACCAAGTCTTTTTTGGTCGTCCTCTTCCTCGTTTGATATGCATGTTTATCATAGTTTCACATCGCCTAACTAGAGCATTTAATGGTCGTCTAAGTACATGTCCGTACCATCTTAAACGTGTCTCTCGGAGTTTGTCCTCAATAGATGCAACTCCGACTTTCTCTCTAATGCTCTCATTCCTTATTTTGTCGTATGCCCACACATCCACCTTAACATCCTCATCTCTGCAACTCTTATCTTATGCTCATGTGCTCGAGTCATAGCCCAACATTCAGCTCCATATAACATAGCAAGTCTAACTGCGGTTTTATAGAACTTACCTTTAAGTTTAAGAGGTACTTTACGGTCACATAAAACACCCGACGCTCCCCTCCATTTCACCCATCCTGCTTGTATTCTATATAAGACATGTCTCTCAATCCCTCCATCATTTTATAAAAATGATCCTAAATATTTAAATCTCTCAGTTCCGGGTAACTCGTCCTCTCCTATCTTAACAATTGTTTCATTACTTCTAATATTTCTAAACTTAAATTCCATATATTCTGTCTTTAATCTACTAAGCTTAAAACCTTTCCCTTCTAGTGTTTCCCTCCAAGATTCTAGCTTAGCATTTACTCATTCACGTGTCTCATCTACCAAAATAATATCATCTGCAAACAACATGCACCACGGTACTGTGTCTTGAATGTGCGCAGTGAATTCGTCCATAATTAGTGTAAAAATATAGGGACTTAGGGTTGATCCTTGATGTAACCCTATCTTTATTGGAAATGTTTCGGTTACTCCGCCTGAAGTCTTTACTCTAGTCGTTACATCCTCATACATATCCTTAATTAGTTCAATATATGTTACGCTAACACCTCTCTTTTCTAAAATTCTCCATATAATTTCTCTTGGGACTCTATCATAAGCTTTTTCTAAGTCAATGAATACCATGTGTAGATCTTGTTTTTGCTCCCGATATTTTTCAATTAATTGTCTAAGGAGATGTATAGCTTCTATTGTCGACCTTCCAGGCATGAACCCAAATTGATTTTCTGTCATTGTGGTCTCCTTCCTTAATCTTTTTTCTATTACTTTTTCCTAAAGTTTCATAGTATGACTCATTAGTTTAATACTCCTATAGTTTGCAAATTTTGTATGTCTCCCTTGTTCTTATATAAGGGAACTAGAGTACTTATCCTCCATTGATCAGGCATTCTTTTCATTTTCAATATCATATTAAATAATTTTGTAAGTCATTCAATGTCTTGTTTCGCTAAGCACTTCCATACCTCTATCGGAATATCATCTGGTTCAACGGCTTTTCCATTGTGCATCTCATTTAAAGTTTGTTTTACTTCTGAAGTTTGAATTCTACGATAAAAATTAAAATTTCTATACTCATTTGACCTAATTAAATTACCTAAGTTAAGCTGATCACCTAAACCTTCATTAAAAAGTTGATGAAAATACCTCTTCCACCGCTCTTTTATTTCTCCATCATTTACTAATACCCTATTACATTCATCTTTAATACATTTTATCTGGCTAAGATCTCTTGTTTTCCTTTCTCTCACTTTAGCTATTCTATAAATGTCTCTTTCCCCTTCTTTTGTATCCAATTTTTGATATCAGCGTTCAAAAGTTTCATTTTTTGCTTCACTCACTACTTTCTTAGCTTCTTTCTTGGCTATTGTATATTTTTTTAAGTTTTCCTCGTTCTTACAAATATATAATTCCTTATAAGCTATTTGTTTTTCCTTCACTTTCTCTTGTACTTTCTCATTCCACCACCAAGATTCTTTACTTAGTGGTGCATGTCCCATGTTGTTTATTAAAAACATTAATTAAAAATAAATTTAAAAAGAAAATAATTTTTAATTATTAAAGTTTGGATTTGAGCTCCATTATGCAAAAAGAGTGTCCTGCCCAAATCAAATGGAAGCAATAAAGAGGAAAATTAGGAACGAATTTTACTATCTTTTCCTGCCCTCTCTTATTTATACAAATGAAAAGGAGAGAAAGTGATGTGTTAAAAAAAAATTAGTCACTTGTTTTTTTTATTATTTTCCTTCCCTTGTAGGAAGCATGGGCAAAGATTAACAATTACACCAAGAATCCCATTAGAAAAATGTAAAACTAGCTAGGATATTTGATTGAACTTGGATTTTTATAGATGATGCTCATTTTGATATTTAAAATGTTCACCAAGCCACACACTCACTGGATCCAACAAACTAATAAGCACAAAACCATCCATTCTAGTTCTACATTTGTTTGAATAAAATGTTTAGCTAATTTCATGCGTCTAACCAAAAAATCTTTTATTTTTCTAATTTTTCTATCTTCCCATTCATTTCCAGTGGAACCCTCCTCCCCTGACACCTTCCATTCTACCAATGAATTACTTGTAATAATTCTCAAATCTGAATCGGCTATTTGTTCTCTAATAGCACCTGCTCCTAAAGATTTCTCAATTTTGAAATGTCTCAAAGACTTGGGTAGTAAAAAAAAGTTTAGGTGATAGGGATTCCAACAGACTAGGACTAACCATGCCATTGCAAAAATGCTATGTATGTTTCAATGACCAGAGATTCCATTGGTATTGGAGTAGCTTGCAAACCACTAATCATTATTGCTATAGTACTAATTGGAGTGACTTGCAAACCACTAAAGATTGTTGCTATAATACTATCTTCCCCACAAATTATCTATAAACTACACAGATATGCCCCAAAAAACTATTGATCAAACGTATAGGGCATGTTATACACTACACAAAGCCCTTGCTTCACAAGTATTGCAAGATTTATCAAAAAGACTTGGTCTATCCCATAATTGCACATGTTACCACCGTGTCAGAATGTCATGGGCATGTGTGACACAATTACTTTCACCAAGGGACAACAAAGAAAGGATGTCAGCAGCAAAAAAACATTGGAGATTGGAAGAATTTTCTACCATTAAAAGTCAAAATAGAATTTCAGAAACACAGATTGACATATTATCAAGTAAAAATACCTTCACTTGCCCGGCAGTTCCAAATTTCCAGTGCCTTGGAATTATTTCCAAGAGATAACAAGGGAGATGCACTTAGCTTTACAAATTTGGCATCCTGATAACGTGTTCCAGCTAGTTCCCACAACCTTGATATCAGTCTGCACGATAACAAGAATTTCACATGAATTCTAGGATATGTTGATCATAGTATTTGAGTCTTTAACAAAGTATAAATTACACATTACATGACAGTTGAAAAGTATAAATTACACATTGCATGACAATACGTGACGGAATCTCAAATTCTTTTCAAAAGATTATCTTTAGCAATCAACTTACCCTCCTTTAACTGTACGCAACAAGTTATGCCGCCTTTCTTCAGGAATATCCCCAATTTTCTTCCTGTATAAGTTCAAACCATGTCTGCTCACAGGCATATTTAACAAACTAAGATAAAAATCATAGAAATGATTGAAATTTCCACTAAACATTTTGATGGCACCCTGTCATGTATTCAGCATAAAGGATCACTCACAAGGCAAAAGTGACTCAACATTTCAATCTAACAATACAACTTATTCAGTTAAATAACAAAGCCCGTAGTGGATATGTCATATGTTCCTCTTAGTAATTTCCTTCAATTAACACTATCATCATTATGTGTTCATAATGATGAAGAATTTGTTGGTGCAATCTTAGTCGAGTTTGACCGAGTAATTTTGGGGAAATTGTATGTGCAATCATATCCCAAGTGATAGAGTTCAACCAAGTGATTTCAAAGTTTGGGAAAAAGTTTAAGTTGAAGTTTGTTTGTACAGTGGAAGAAGTCCAAGTATGTCAAGGCTCGTCAGATACTTGCAATCAAAGAATTCCAAGCAAGTCAAATGACCGGATGCTTAGAGGATGAATGTCTACGCAGGTTAGAAATGACCAAAAATTTAGTGGCCAAAAGTTTTGGCAGGTCAAGGTTGACTAAACACTAGGGAACCAAGGAAAACCCAAAGGCGAGACAAGGAAGACCTAGAAGCAAGACTTCTTGGAAGATGAAGAAATCCCAAAGGCACAATGGCTTGATAAGAAATTCATAGTGAATTTTAAGTCAATTGAACCTGTATTTTGAGATTTAGATAGAGCTTGACTAGGCAAAGACTGGCCTTAGATTACTTGTAATCAATGATCCAACTGACTAGAGGTTGAGTTCAGTTGATTAGTCGACTGGTGTTGACTTGATTAGGGAGTTGACTCACAATGAACTGCTCACGATCAGAATTATTCTGTTCGAAGTGGAGTCAACTGAGCAATCAACAAGATCTCGAATAAGAAAGATGAAGAAGATGGCTAATCATTTTTAAGTGTAAAGAAGTTGTTTTGAGGCTAAAGTGCAGCCAACCTACCTATAAATATAGGAACAAGGGGAGCTCGTGATGACAACTGAAAGTGCTCATAATCACCATTTTAAAGCTCTCTTCTACCTTCAAGATTCATATTTGATTCAATTGTTTCTTCTTGTGCCTATTGTTTTAATCTTTGTAAGAAGAGAACTTAAAGACTTGAAAGTATAATTGGATTCAAAGAGTAACTCACCTTATGAATCATAGCCTGTGGAGTAGGAATTAAGGGTTCAGAACTATGTAGAACTGATTTATTAGCATTTGTTTTTTGTTTTAAATTATTGCATTCTTATTTTCGCTGTGCAACTAATACTAACTTTGAATTGAAAATTGAAATTTTAGTCTATGGTCAATCCCATCTAGATGTGAGATTGATCCTACAAAAATGTAATCAAAAGGGAGCATGTACAATGAAAAAAATATATAATATTGATGCCAAGCTGTCAGCACGTGAACCTAAACTACAATGAAATCTATTTATTCTAATATAGAATTGAATGGCAGGCTAGAGAAGACGGGTGACGACAAAAAATTAAATCAAGGTATGTGTACGTGACAATATATAAATAATGATAGTCGATGTAAATAAGAAAAAAATGTTAACATACGGATCTAATGTGATTTAAAGAATGCTCTTGCTCCACAATGTATGACACATTTGGCGTGTCATTCCCAAATTCTGCTAAATCACTCTTTCAAATGAGGTAATAGAGTAACCTCTACAAATGAGGATAAAGTGATTAGACTTTAACTTTACTGATGGAATTTCAACAAACCAAAATTTTACACAGATAAGTCAAAGCCTTAAACTTTCCAAGATCTTGGATATGAATATGATTTGGAGACTAGATAGAAATAAAACACAATAAATGGAGCTCAAAAAATTTGTGGCAAATGTTTCAACAGCCAAACGCATTATATATCATGAACCAATGTTCACTCACACAAGCTGAAAATGAGCAGTTCAATCAACTGTGAAACTGGTTCAATCAGAGCATTCAAAAATATAAACATTGGATCCTGCAGAATATATTCTGGTCTACAAAAATTCAGACAACAAATTTTGTGCCTTAAAATCTCTACTTTGCTGGAAAGTTACTCTAGTAGACTAAAAGTGCTCCAATCAACTGAAACATATTAGCACTCTGATCAGGTTGAGCAACTCCCCTATAGTCAGGTTACAAACTACATAGGTTGGCCAACAGTTCGGGACTGGGTTGTCGACAAACATATGACTCAGAAACACTTGTAAGTTGCAAAGCTTCAAAAAAAGAAAATCTCAGTAACCCAATCTCTACCTAATCTATTAAAACATCAATACAATCAATTTACCCAAAGCAAACTAAGATTGCAACTAGAGGTGAGCAATCGGTTTAAACCGAACTGACCGAACCGATTAAACTAAAAACTGAACCGACCAAATTATTTTTGAACCAACCGAACCGACCGAACTTTTCAAAAAAACTGAACCGGCCAAACCGATAAAACATCGGTTAATTCGGTTTTTAACCGAAATAACCGAATTTTCGGTTTGGTTTGGTTTGGTTTGGTTTAATTCCGATTTGGTTTGGTTTAATTCCAATTTGGTTTGGTTTGGTTAGGTTTGGTTCCAATTTGGTTCGGTTCAACTCATAATATTAGTTCGATTTGGGTCCAGTTTGGTTTGATTTGGTTTGGTTTAGTTCCGGTTTGGTTTGGTTTAAATAAAAATCTCGGTTTAACCGAATTTTGATTTTCAAAACCGAACCGATTAAATCAATATTTCTAGAAAAAAAATGAATTTCCGAATTAACCGAACCGAACTTTTAACTTCAATTAATTCAGTTTAGCTGAACTTTTGCTCACCCCTAATTGCAACAACCAACACATTAAACAACATTCATCTATCTACGAGTTTGAAGTTCCTCACAACTCTACACTCAATCCATATAGTCCATTTCCCAAGTTTGGTCACCTCAATAGAAAGAAAATATATACGACTCCTAGAATTAAGTGGTAGAAGTTAAAAGATGGGAAGCAAAATATATATAAGGAAAAGGTAGGAGTACAAGCATTAAGTGAAATATACGGTGATTCTAATATGACATGAGATAAGATTGTATCAAAGTTAAAAATAATATCTAAGAGTGTACTTGGTGAGTCAAAGGAACATGCACCACTAAGTAAGGAATCTTGACGGTGGAATGAGAAAGTACAAGAGAAAGTGAAGGGAAAATGAATAGCTTATAAGAAATTATATATTTGTAAGAACGAAGACAATCTAAAAAAATATACAATAGCCAAGAAAGAATCTAAGAGAATAGTGAATGAAGCAAAGAATGAAACTTTTGAACGATTATATCAAAAATTGGATACAAAAGAAGGGGAAAGAGACATTTTTATAATAGTTAAAGTGAGAGAAAGGAAGACAAGAGATGTTATCTAAATAAAATGTATTAAAGATGAATGTAATAGGGTACTAGTAAACGATGGAGAAATAAAAGAGCGGTGGAAGAGATATTTTCTTCAACTTTTTAATGAAGGTTTAGGTGACCAACTTAACTTAGGTAATTTAAATAAGTCAGATGAGCATAGGAATTTAAATTTTTATCGTAGAATTCAAATTTCATAAGTAGAACAAGCTTGAAATGAGATGCACAATGGAAAAGTCGTTGGACCAGATAATATTCCAATAGAGGTATGAAAGTGTCTAGGGAAACAACGTATTGAATGGCTTACAAAATTATTTAACATAATATTGAAAACGAAAAAATGTCTAATCAATGAAGGATAAGTACTCTAGTTCCCTTATATAAGAACAAGAGAAATATACAAAATTGTACAAACTATAGGGGTATTAAACTAATGAGTTATACCATGAAACTTGGAGAAAAAGTAATAGAAAAAATATTAAGGAAAGAGATACGGTGACTAAAAATCAATTTGGGTTCATGCTTGGAAGGTCGATAATAGAAACTATACGTCTTCTTAGAGAATTAATTGAAAAATATCGGGAGCAAAAACAAGATTTATACATAGTATTCATTGATTTAGAAAAAACTTATAATAGAGTCCCAAGAGAAATTATATGGAGAATTCTAGAAAAAAGATGTGTTAGCATAGCATATATTGAACTAAGTAAAGATATGTATAAGGATACAATGACTAGTGTAAAGCCTTAAGATGAAGTAACTGAAACATTTCTAATAAAGATAGGGTTACATCAAGGATCATCTCTAAGTCCCTATCTTTTTACACTAATTATGGACGAACTCACTACACATATTCGAGACACAGTACCGTGGTGCATGCTGTTTGCAGATGGTATTATTTTGGTAACTAAGACACGTAATGGAGTAAATGATAAACTAGAATCTTGGCGGGAAACACTAGAGGGGCAAGGTTTTAAGTTTAGTAGAATAAAGACAGAATATATGAAATTTAAGTTTAGCAATATTAGATATATGAGACAATTGTTAAGATAGGAGATGACAAGTTGTCCGGAACTGAGAGCTTTAGATATTTAGGATCATTTTTGTAAAATGATGAAGGCATTGAGAGAGATGTCTTACATAAAATACAAACGGAATGGTTAAAATAGAGGAGAGCGTCGGGTGTTTTATGTGACCGTAAAATACCTCTAAAACTTAAAGGAAAATTTTACAAAACCGGAGTTAGACATGGTATGTTATATGGAGTTGAATGTTGGGCTATGACTCGAGTACATGAGCATAAGATGAGAGTTGTAGAGATAAAGATGTTCAGGTAGATGTATGGGCATACGAGAATAGACAGAATAAGAAATAAGAGCATTAGAGAAAAAGTCGAAGTTGCATCTATTGAAAGAAAACTCCGAGAGACACGTTAAAGATGGTATGGGTTAGACGACCAATAAATGCTCCAGTTAGGCAATCTCAAACTATGACAAACACACATATCAAACAAGAAAAAACAAGACCAAAAAAGGCTTGGTTAGCAATAATAAAACAAGATAAAATTTATTTAAATATAAATGATGATATAGTTGGAGATAGAGCTCAATAGCGTAAAAGGATCCATATATCTAAGTCAACCTAGTGGGATAAGGCTTGGTTGTTGTTGTTGGTCACCTCAATCTCAGACAAGTCTTGCACACTCAATGCAAATGATCAAATATAAATATATAACTTAAATCCCATTACCAAGACATCAAACATCAACGCATCATGGCCATGAATCATGGCTACAACTAATAACTTAATCAAGCTCATCTGACTAGTTCCATTTTGTGAATGCGCTATTCTGGTGCAATGTGATTTAATTGTATGTCCCTCTTCCATCGAAGAAAAAATAAGATTCCATTAGTTGTTCACCCATGGATTCTAAAACATTAGAACACAGAGCAAGAACTTGAGAAAATTTGCAAAGAAAAAACTTTTTCTTCTCAATCGGTACTATGACGCAATTAGAAAACAACGTATAACAAGAAAAAAAATCCGGCATTGGGGTCTCACCACAGATAAGCTGCAGGGTTGTAGGAAGTGGGATCGAGGGGAATGAGCTCCTTGGGCGGGTCAAGGAAGCTCAACACGTCCTGCTCGTCGAGGTAAACTTTCTTCCCACCTGGAAACAACTCGTACGGCTTATCGTCCCACGGAGAGAGGTGTTCGCTTCGCGCCGCTCGCTGCTTCGCCTTCAGGTTGAGAGGCTCCAGGCCTCGTCGGGACCCCAGACGAAACGAGAGAGGCGGAGGGAGAGCCCTGAATTCTGGGAACCCTGACCTCAATTCGCGGCCTTGAGGATGAAGTGGAAACGGAAGGATGGAAAGGGAAGCGAGGATGCGACCCATTTGATGAGTTCAGAATGAGAGCTCCATCGCCGGTGCCGCTTAGCCAAACCCTCCGAGGGTTTTCGGGCACGTATTCTCTGGACCGGATGGATCACATCATTCATATAAAATTTTGAAAAATAATAAACTCAAACAAAAATATTTTAAGAAAACGCTGAAAGACACATAAATTAATGGGATCTATAAAAATAAAATAAAATGATTGTTCTTTTAGCATATCATGGACCTATTTATATAAATATAATTATGATCTATGAAATTTCATCTATAAATAATTTTGTGTCCAAAAATATATAAGTTATCATGTATAATTTTAATTATGTAATTATAAGTAGTTTTTTTTTTTCCTTTTTCACATTTTTTTTATTTTTATATGTTTTTTTTATTTTTTCCATTTTTTATTTTTTTTATTTTTTATTTTTTTACGTATTTTTATAAAAAAAACTATTTTTTATGTTTTTTTTTTTGTTATGTTTTTTTCTATTTTTTATATATTTTAAATTTTTTTTGTTTTTTATATTTTTCCTATTTTTGTGTTTTTAATTTTTTTATGTTTTTATATATTTTTACATTTTTTTATTATTTTTTTACTTTTTCTTAATTTTTAAATTCTTTTACATTTTTTCTATTTTCTATTTTTTTAATGCTTTTTTATCATTTTCCCATTTTTATTATTTTTCAATTTTTTATGTTTTTTCTATTTTTAAAATTTTTTTAAAAAAAATATGCTTTTTTACTTTTTAATTTTTTAAAAACAAAATATTTTATTTTATATATTTTTTATTTTTTTGCTTTACATTTTTCTCTTATTCGAGGATATTTTGGATAAAAAAATTTCATTAACCCTCAAGAAAAATCTCAGATTTCATAATGACGTGTCGGCATGAAACATTATTCGGGAATCATCGATTGTCTGAATCAAATTAGATTTTCGTTGATAATCTTGAATGGATAATCAAAATTATCAAGGATAACCCTCAACCAAACGCATTCTAAGAATTAGAGTAGGATTTTCGCTTTTGATCCTCTAAATAGAAACAAGAATACACGTGTAGCAATCTTAGATCATAGGATTGTGATCCAGATGCACAAATCTATTGAATAGTGGAGAATCGATTTTCCAGTAATATCGGAACAGAATTGGAACGATACATGATGGAAATAAGAATGAAAATGTTTAAAGATCTTACGTTTGACTTAGATGGAATTTTATAATATATCAGATTCAATTTCAAAGTTTGCCCTTACTTGCTCGATTTTATAAAAAAAAAAAAGTTTAAGTTTTTTTTTAAGAGCCCCAAAAGATGTTTAATCTTTTTATTATCATTTTTTAATCTTTAATTAGAATTTTAAGAGTATTTCTATTAAGTTGATTTTGAGTTAGTTTTTATTAATAATATTTTATCATCTTTTTTAAAATGATAATTTTTTTAAATATCTATTGTCTGATATTATCTATAGGTTTTTAGAAAATTATTTTTCTATATTTGTGTTCTAATCAAGAGATTTAATAATTTCAACTAGCAAAGATAGATCTAATAATTAGAAATAAACTCGATTGATCTCGAGTTGGCCAAGTCTACTTTGAAGAGATTTCGCTTTGTATGAGTATGTTACTATCTTAGTTTCTTCTTATATTCATCAAATTTTAAATTTTTATTAAATAATTTTTTTCATTATTTATGAATTTAAATTTATGTATTATTAAAAATGATTGCGACATGAGATCATACTAAGCGTCCGTATATACATCCATCCCTAATTCAACATAAATTCAGCTTGACTAGCTTACCCAATCTTTTTGTTTTTATAAGTCTGTCTTGATAGATTAACTTGTCTTAACCAGTTGGATGGAACAACTAATTCAACTACGTTAAATCTGATCAACCTTGTTCGTTGGGCCAATAAAATTTATTATTTGAAGGAGAAATAAATAAAAAAAAGGAATATATAAGCAACTAATAAATATTGTAAGGCCATTTTTGTTATTTAATATAGAAAATATTCTACAACAGCAAGATGGCATATCACTATATCAGCTTACTCGAATGTGTTTAGACAATCAACTAAAATTGATCAAATGGTATTATTTTAAAAAATGGGCTGGGTTTTAGCTTAAAATTGCCCATAAATAGATTTGTCTCTGTCCCTTACGTTATCTGCTTCGTTGATATTTAAATTGGAGTATGTTATCAACTAAGAAAATATTTTTGATGTTTATTATTATTATTATTATTATTATTATTATGTTAGTAGATATTTTATATTTTAATTTTTGATATAAAAATATAAATATTAATGAGGGTTATTATGTGAGAATGATAATTAAATTATTTGTTAATTTAAATTTATACAAATAAGAATATAATTTGAGTTGTCAGTATCAATGGTATATATTTATAAATAAGTTTTTTAGATATTATTTTATCATAAAATTTTAAGGATTACGATTCTACGATCCTAAATTGATTCTAGGTACAAACTAGAATAGTTTGAAATAGGGGTGTTAAAAATAAATTTGATCTAATGATTCAACTTGAGTTGATCTAAAAAAAATTAGATTCGGGTTGAGCATTTTCGGATTTGGGTCGGATTTGGATTGGAGGATTTTCGGGTTGAAAATTTTTAGATTTGGTGGGATCGGATTCAGGTTGACCAAATATAAAGTTTATTCGATTTTTTGGAGGTAAATTAAATTTTATTTTGAAAATTAAGATATTTTTAATCTATATTAATATCAATATGATTGATCATGTCCGAACGCTGAGTCGACGGACGCTGGGGACGTGACGCTCTCCTCTATCTCCGACCAGCTGCACAAATCTCCGGCGAACCTGCAAGGAAGTCGAGCCGGGAAGGGGTTCCCGGCGACGACCCTCCGACGCTCAAGTCAGGCAAGAGGAAAAGGATGAAGTGGCTCCAAAGATGAGAGATCGCATACCTCTGGCGAAGTCTGAGGACTCTTATATAGAGTTGTGAGGAGGCTTGTGCACACCTACCGAGGCGTACACGTGTCCTATACCATACCTTAGTATGGACTTGCCAGAGGAGCATATCTGACACCATACTGTTATAGTCTGAGCACCTCTATGATGGAACAGCGGAACCTTCCGTCGTACGATTCTACGTATGGCCTGGTCGTCGAATATGTCTGTTGTCAGAAGATAATGTTCCCCAATGTCCCCTTGTCCTTGTCTCCTTTCTCCCCGAGCCGAGCGTCCATCCGCTCAGCAGGCATCGGTCCGACCGGGTGTTCGACTGAGACTGTTCCTTCACAGCATTGATGCTTTACGCCTCGGCCGAGCGGGCTACCCGCTCGGCCCGGCGACCCTGTTTACCATGAGCGTCGGAAACCCGACTCCCCGTCGGGTTGTCTTTGATTCCGGCTCGGACCCTCTCATCCGGTCGGCCGGTTAACCCTACTCCTATCCGATCGTTCCGACCTTAGGTTGACCATTTTGCCTTTTGACCTCCACGTGGCGTTGACTCCCCTCCAGGAGGGGTCCCCCGACCTTACTGCCGGATCAATGATAATGATGAAGTATTAGGATAAAAGTAAATAATTATAGGAAAAATATTTTTAAAAAAATCATTTTGAATTGGATTTTCGGATTATCCGAGTCGGGTTATCGGGTTGGTCGGGTTCAGATTAGAAGTTTCAGGTTGAATTCGAGTTCGGGTCGGATTCAGATTGGATTAAAAAAATCAAGCCAACCTAATTCGATTCACTCGAATTAACACCCTTAATTTGAAATTTCATATTATTAGTCATACTTAATTATCTTATATTATTATATCAATTATGTAAATGAATAGTAGGACATTGTTCAATTCAATTATGTAAATGAATATCTAGGTTGTCATTCAGATATTCGTGATTTAATCCCCAATTATGATATATTTATAGAAATTTTTCTTTCAAATGGGGCACGTAACCAAAGGATGCTGGGATTTTGGGTTGTCCGTTGTGAGTGCTTCCCAATTTACCCCTAGTGACTAGTGAAAAAATTTCGTGGGATCGAATTGATCATCCTAAGATTAGTCAATAAGATTAACTGAGTTTTATCAATTGACTCGTGGAATATGTTCAGAGAATCAACTAAAATTAATCAAATGGTAAATTTTTTTTAAAAAAAAGGGTTGGGCTATAGCTTAAAATTGTCCATACGTAGATTCATCTCTGTGTGTTATGTTAGCTGTTTCGTTGATATTTTAATTGTATCATCTGATGAACCAAAAGAATATTCTTGAGATTAAATATGATTATTATTATGTTAGTAAATATTTTATACTTTTTATTTTATGATATAAAAATATAAATATTAATGAGGGTTGAGAATGATAATTAAATTATTAGTTAATTTAAATTTATATAAATAATAATATAATTTGAGATATTAAGATTTTACTATATATGATTCCAATCAGATCTTAAATTGATTCTATGTACAAACTTGAATGGTTTGAAATTTCATATTATTAGCCATACTTAATTATCTTATATTATTATATCAATTATGTAAATGAGTAGTGGGACATTGATCGATTCAATTGCTATTATTATTTTTTATTATTTGTTGTTTACTCACTTATTGTTTCACCTTGCTACCCCATGTAAAGGATAACGAAAGAAGTTCTCATAATTTATCTCCCTTTTAATCATATAAGAAAATGGAGTAGTACTGGAGCGGGCCTGCGGTGATCGTTATGCTACAATAAAACACGTAAAACTAAAATTTAAATAATTATTATTATTTTTAAAGTATATTATTTTAAATAAATATAAAACTAAATAATATGTATATTATTCTTATCGGGAATTTGAGAAGACTGACATGTCGGTATGACGTGTCTGGAAGGTTGACCGTATCCTCATGACCCGACTGATGAGCTATTTCCTGTGTTGACCAAGTCGTCCGATGTCTTCTGATCAACAACACCTGCAACCGGTGATCGGGTTGCCCCGATCCCTGGTACCTCGATACTCGAGGTGGGTCTCGCGAACATATAAGTATCCACATAATAACAGGATAATAAAATAAGTACAAAATGAATACGACAACGTACCCTGGCCCCGGAGGCGCCCTCGGATGGATGGATGGATGAGCCGGTTGCGGCGCTAATCAGGTCATCGCGATCGTGAAGAATAGATAGACGTCCGTCAGATGAGCAACTGGCTCCTGTGGCTTAAAGCCGGGCGCGATATGGATCCGCATGGCGATGCGCGATCTAACTACAATGCCAGCTCGCAGGCTGGAATAGGGGCACGAAGGCCAGAATGCAATAGCGGCACGCAGGCCGAATACTCTATCGGCTCGCAGGTCAGAGTAGACAAATAGTAAAAAACCTGAGCATACAGGCGACCGCTACTCGGAGGGTGACGGTGGTTGTCGCCAGGGGGCGACGCCCATCGGAGGTAGTGCCGGTGGCCGCTGGAGACAATAGCCGCCTAAGGCGATGGCAACAGTAGTTGCCGAAGGCGGCGAAGCTAGACGCCTGAAGAGGAGGCGGCGCTGGACGCCGGGAGAGGAAGCGGCGTTGGACACCGGAAGAGGAGGCGGCGATGGACGTCGAGAGAGGAGGCGACGCTGGACGTCGGGAGAGGAAGCGGCGCTGAACGCGGGAAGAGGCTGCGATGGTCGCTATACGCGAAGGTGGTGGCTGCCGGACTCGGCGGCGGTAAAGGTCGCTGGACGTTGCGGCTGTGAGCATGAGGGAGAGAGGCGTCGGGTCCGTCCTGTGGCGACGGGCCAGGCTGACGCTGCTTCCTCTCTCGGTGTCCAGTGCCGCCTCCTCTCCCCGCGTCCAACACCGCCTCCTCTCCCGGCGTCCAGCGATGCCTCCTCTTCCGACGCCCAGCGCCGCTTCCTCTCCTGACGTCCAGCGCCACCTCCTCTTCCGGTGTCCAGCGTTGCCGCCTCTTCAAGCGTCCAGCTTCGCCGCCTCCGGCGACTACTGTCGCCACCGCCTTAGGGGCTCGTAGTGTTGCGGCGGCCGCCAACAGGAACCAGGATTTCCCTCTCCCTCTTAGCCTCCCGTTCCTCGTCGGCGCCGGCCGCCATCATCTCTTCTCCTCTACTCTACTCCTTCTCGCTCCAACGCCTTCACTAGGAAAAAGGGGGTTTTGGTGTTTTGGCCTTCCGCCACCGACACAAGGAGGCCTCCTTCATGCCTTCTCCGCCGCCACTGAGCAGAGAGATGGGAAGCTGCCGCCTCCGCCTGGCCCGTCGCCACCGAACGGACCCGACGCCTCTCTCCCTCACGCTCACAGCCGCAACTTCTAGCGGCCTTTGCCGCCGCCGAGTCCGACGGCCACCACAGTCGCGTATAGCGACCACCGTAGCCTCTTCCGACGTCCAGCGCCGCTTCCTCTCCCGGCGTCCAGCGCCGCTTCCTCTCCCGGCGTCTAGCGTCGCTTCCTCTCCCGGCGTCCAGCGGCGCCTCCTCTTCTGGCGTCCAGCGTCGCTTCCTCTCGCGGCGTCCAGCGCCGCCTCCTCTTCCGGTGTCCAGCGTCGCCGCCTCTTCAGGCGTCTAGCTTCATCGCCTCCCGCGACTACTATCGCCACTGCCTTAGGCGGCTACTGTCTCCAGCGGCCACCGGCACTGCCTCCGGTGGGTGTCGCCCCATGGCGACAACCACCGTCACCCTCCAAGCAGCCGTCGTCTGCATGCTCAGGTTTTTTACTATTTGTCTACTCTGGTCTGCGAGCCGATAGAGTATTCGGCCTGCGTGCCGCTATTGCATTCCGGCCTTCGTGCCCCTATTCCGGCCTACTAGCTGGCGTTATAGTTAGACCGCGCATCGCCATGCGGATCCATATCGCGTCCGGCTTTAAGCCACAGGAGTCAGTTGCTCAACTGGCGGACGTCTATCTATTCTTCACGATCGCGATGACCTGATCAACGCCACAACCGGCTCATCCATCCATCCGAGGGCTCCCCCCGGGCCAGGGTACGTTGTCGTATTCATTTTGTACTTATTTTATTGTCTTGTTATTATGTGGATGCTTATATGTTCGCGGGATCCACCTCGAGCATCGAGGTACTAGGGATCGGGCCAACCCGATCACTGGTTGCAGGTGTTGTTGACCAGAAGACATCGGACGACTTGGTCAACACAGGAGATAGCTCATTAGTCGGCCACACGCTTGAACTAGGTCGCATGATCGACGCTCTTTAGGACGTCCAGTCACATTTTATAGTCATCCGATCGACATTTTGTGAGGCTCGATTTCCATTCTTCTGAGTGCTTGGTCGGCATCTTCGCGGTCGCACGCTCGGCATCACTTATCCGATCGGTCTACTCGGCACCCCCTGTGTCGCTCGATTGACTATCATTTTACATGTTGCTCACTTAATGTTTTGACGCTCGCTCGGCATCGGTTCAGTGGTTGACGTGGTATTATTCCTCGTGGTTTGCTTGGCATGGCTACCATCTCTCGCGCGACATTCTCTCGATTACTTGGTTCGTATTCTTCCGGTTGTCTGATCAGCATCTTCTCGAGCGCGCGCTCGGCTCGATCTCCCATCTTTCTACCTGATCAGCATTATCTCCGTTGCCTGGATCACGTACTTTCTCGTCGCTTGCTCGATACTACCCGAGTCACTTGCTTGGCATCGCCACAGTTATTCGTGCGACGTGATGAGACGAGCCTCATGATAGGATCTCGCGTTCGTTAATGGTTCTGTTTCAGGTCTTGGTCTAGTCAGTCGGACTTGCGCCTCCTTCGACTAGATTTGAAGGGGAGGCTTGTGATGCGGATATTGTTTGGGGGCAAGGAGGGAATAAGGAGGAAGAGGAAGGGTAGTTTGGTCTTTTGGCGAAGTAGGGTTTTCTTGTTAAAAGAGGTACTGTTCATCTGAATAGAGGGGAGGGGGCTCGTGGTGTTGCGGCGGCCACCAACAGGAACCAGGATTTCCCTCTCAGCCTCCCGTTCCTCACCGGCGTCGGTCGCCATCATCTCTTCTCCTCTACTCTACTCCTTCTCGCTCCAACACCTTCACTAGGAAAAAGGGGGTTTTGGTGTTTTGGCGTTTTGGCGTTTTGGCCTTCCACCGTCGACACGAGGAGGCCTCCTTCATGCCTTTTCCGCCGCCACCGAGCAGAGAGACGGGAAGCTGCCACCTCCGCCTGGCCAGTCACCACCGGACGGACCCGACGCCTCTCTCCCTCACGCTCACAGTCGCAACGTCCAGCGTCCTTTGCTGCCACCGAGTCCGACGGGCACCGCCGTCGTGTATAACGACCACCGCAGCCTCATCAGGTGTCCAGCGCCGCTTCCTCTTCCGACGTCCAGCACCGCTTCCTCTCCCGGCGTCCAGCGCCGCCTCCTCTCCCGACATCCAGCGTCGCCGCCTCTTCAGGCGTCCAGCTTTGCCGCCTCCAACGACTACTGTCGCCACCGCCTTAGGCGGCTACTGTCTCCAGCGGCCACCGGCACTGCCTCCGGTGGGCGTCGCCCCCTGGCGACAACCACCATCACCCTCCGAGCAGCCGTCGTCCGCATGCTCAGGTTTTTTACTATTTGTCTACTCTGGCCTGCGAGCCGATAGAATATTCGGCCTGCGCGCCGCTATTGCATTCCGACCTTCATGCCCCTATTTCGGCCTGCGAGCTGGCGTTGTAGTTAGACCGCGCATCGCCATGCAGATCCATATTGCGTCTGACTTTAAGCCACAGGAGCCAGTTGCTCATTTGGCGGACATCTATCTATTCTTCACGATCGCGACGACCTGATCAGTGTCGCAACCGGCTCATCCATCCATCTGAGTAGGGGTGTAAATGAACCAAGCCGCTCGCGAGCTATTCGAAGCTCAATTCGATAAAAGCTCGTTTGAGCTCGTTTAATGAGGCTCGTTAAGATAAACAAACCAAACTCAAGCTTCGCAATATTCGACTTGTTAGCTCGTGAAGATGTTCGTTAAGCTTATTAAGCAACTTTTAAATAAAAAAAATAATAGTTTTGATATTGAATTATATATTTAAATTTATTTATTAGAATAAAATTATAAAATTTAATAATAATATTATAATTTTCTCTAAATATATAATTTAATTTTTAATGAATATTTAAATTTATGATTTATATTTATTAAGCTCGTTTAGGCTCGATAAAAGCTCGAATAAGTTCGTCAGCCATGAATATATTCGTTAAATAAAACTCAAGCTCGGCTCGATTATAAACGAGTCAAGCTCAAACATTCAAGAGTTCGGCTCGACTCGACTCAATTACATCTCTACATCTGAGGGCACTCTCCCGGGGCCAGGGTACGTTGCCGTATTCATTTTGTACTTATTTTATTGTCCTGTTATTATGTGGATGCTTATATGTTCGCGGGACCCAGCTCGAGTATCGAGGTAACAGGAATCGGGACAATCCGATCACTGGTTGCAGGTGTTGTTGACCAGAAGACATCGGACGACTTGATCAACACAGGAGATAACTCATCAGTCGGGTCATGGGGATATTTTTAATTTTTTTCCCATCCTTTCTAATTTTACGTCTACACCATAAAAAAAAGTTTCGTGATACTGAAATAATATCGTTGATTTTAAATTTTAACATAATTCAAGAATCTTATAAAATATTAAATCCTATATTAGGTTATCTGGATATATTTTTTTTCTCCACATTTAAATGACACCCAATCTAATTACAAAAAATTTCAAATATTCTTTTAAACTCGCTAAAACTTTTAAAATTATTAATTACTATTTTAATCGTTAAATGTTATTCTTTTATGGTCTAATTAATAATATGGATGGATTTTAATAACGGACAGAGAAAAAAATATATAATATTTGTGTAATTAAAATTGTCACATGATTAATTAAATTGGAATTTTTTCACATATAAATTTTGAAGATAAAAACTCATTTAAAATTATGTACTTGAATTACCAAATGATAAATGATAATGCAATTCTTTTAATTAAAATTGTTAGATGGTTATATAATAATTTTAATCAAAACAGCCTAGATGTTTATGTTGTTAGTAGATCATAGAAAAGGTGGAGGAGGAAGAGAAGGAGATGAACATGAAAAAGAAAAAAAAAATGGGTTCGAGCAAAGGAAAATGAAGAGGAAAAAGAAAGGCTTATTGTTCGTAGTGGAGCAAAGGAAGAAGAGTGGGTGAGTGTAGGAAGATGCGAAGAGCGCGAAGAAGATGAAGAAAAGCTTATTGTTATTGCCTTATTGGTAGTGTAAAGAAAAAGGTGTTTTGGATTAGATGGTGAGGGTCGGATAAGTTAGAGGGGGGAGAAAAGTAATTATATCTGCATATGCAAACTTATCTGGCTAATCTAATGCTTAGTAAGCTCACAAACAATATTTGCACAGCAAAGTATAAACATAAATAAGTTTATACATACTAATTGCTAATGCTCAGTGGCCACTCGAAAAGTCGCTTTCTCTTTCATAGTTAACTATCATAGGTGGGGAGAAACAATATGAACAATTATAAGAGCTTACAAGATGAATGCTTAAGAGTGTAACGGAGAGACCTAATTGGATTTAACCAATCTCCATTTCCCAATTTTCAAGCCTACATCTTGCTCCCTATTAATAGTCTTCACTCTCGTTTATTCTTTAATTACTTGCTATTTAGTTGATCAATAGATTGGATTCATCCATGATCGATTGGTTTCCCATAATTGATTCCTATTCCGTTTTCTATTTCTAGAAAAAAATCAAACGTCCTGACTTTTTATATGAACTCTTTCTTTAAGGACAGTAAAATATGAACGGCGAAGATGAAATTGATCGGACGGTGGAAAAGTTGAGTACAGGGGAATTAAATTGCTGTCACGGGGATCAGGACACTGATTGAATTATTATTTTTTTTTTACCACAGTGCAGTTTTCGTCCTCAAATTTGTCCAAAAAATAATTTGATTATTGTGCAGATTTGGCGATGGTTTAATAAATCTGTACCAAAAATAATTTGACCGTGGTGTAGATTTGCAACATAAATAATTTTCATCCTAAATTTAGGATGAAAATATTTTTATCGTGATTTTACAACGAAATTTTTTTTTATCATAAATTCAGAGGAAAATTTTTTTACAACAAATTATATATTTGTCGCAACATTTTGTGATGAATTTAGAATTTTATCATAATTTTACAACGAATTTTAAATTTCATCCTAAATTTTATAACGACTTTAAAATTCATTGCAAAAAAAATCAAAATCAATGGTTTCTATCAAAAATTAGAATCAATATGATGGAAAAAAATTTATGACAAAACTAAAATTCGCTACAAATTTTATAATGAAATTTAAAATTTATTGTCAAATTTTGCGACAAAACTGAGATTATTGCACACAAATTGGCAATGAAATTAAAATTTATTGCAAAATTTACGAAAAATTTTACAACAAAAGTTATTTTGTGGCTAATTTGCTATAAAAATTATTTGTTGCTAATTTCATCATTGACTAGCGATGATTTTTAATTTTGTTGCAGTTTTACAGTGAATTGTTTTAATCACAGAATTTTGTCCCTAAATTAATTTTTTTTATAGTGTATAGTGCCGTTTTTCAGGCCAATAATTTCTTTTGGCTTTCCTTTTGTACCATTAGTTAATTAACCATAGATTAGTCATTTGCCCAATTGATAGTCCCAAATAGAAATAGTATCTTGGCAAAAATTAAAAGGAGGTTCATTTTTTTTTTTTTTGAAATCATCAAAGAGGGTGACTTTTTTAATTTTAATCAAATAGGCACCCACCATCATCAGCAATCCATATACAATTATCCAACGACCTATTGGACAATCTTTGTTGGAGATATAGGTGATATTCTGAATTAAAAATTACAACAAATTTAACTCCAGACTTATTTGTTATATCTTTGTCTAATAATTTTAAAACATATTCGTTCCCTCCAGTAGTGCTTCGATGTTACATGGATCATCTATTTCTCAAGATACAAAGACAAACCACAATCACAACTAAGCACAGGTTTATCATAGCGAACTGAGTTTGTACCCAAATGTTATTACGGGTAAGCTATCAAGTGAAAAATGCACGATAAAAAAGAAGATGAGGGGAACAAAGGTGGAAGGCTTTTTGCGTATGCTTAACGTTGTGTCTTTTATTTGTGGTCACAAACCTCCTTAAATAGAAGCACAAACCCATAGTAGCATTCAGTGGCTGATTAAGAGCCATTTACTACCTTTACTTGCTGAGATCGAAACATTAGCCAAGATTCTCCATTAATTCCATAAATCATGGATTAATGCATCTGTTACACATATAAATAGTTAGCAAAAAAGGATTCACATGGCAAAACACAGATTAATTCACTTGGACAAATTTTACCCTGACTAGTCCGACATTTGACACGCATGCCCTGTTCACACATGAGTCACATTTGGTCTAGTGCAATCCAGGCCCTGGATTTGCACCCCTCTGTGCGGATGCGCATGAGAGAAAGCCTCTCCCAATGCATATGCTAACAAGATCAATGCTAATGACACATTATAAATCAATCATCATGCCTTGAAACTTCCAATATAGAACTAAAATCTATTCACAATGGAATCTCCTTCTTTCTTTCCAATTCTTTTTCATTCACATTTCTAATAATCCCTAATATGAATGAAAACAAGATATATGATAACATTCAATAGTTAAGTCTAATATAAGACAAGTAGATTTTACCCTTTGAACCTTTCCTTATGAAGACATATTTACTTACTGATTGATAGTAAACATGATGCTCTTGAACTATTTTACCGTCTATGTAAACATTGACATATCTCACCAAGAACTCTCTTTGATACAACTCAGTTCTCATGAATGTGTTCATTCTTGGCCATGAACATATATGATTTTGTAAGAAGTTCTAAGAATCTAGCCTTTCAATTCTCTTCGAAGCGGCTTTATTTCTTTCTCACATAGGTGATCTCTCCAAAGTAATCCACATTACTCCACTGGATCATTAAAATGATATGCTTAATGCAGTTCCCCACAGTGATCTACTTAGTTAGTGTGGTTAGGTTGTCCCATTGAACATAGTTCTTGAAGTCTCCAATCTATATAGGTTGGGTTTCCTTTTCACTAACTTTTCCCATCAGCATCAAGCTCATTTCTCTCGATGAGCTTGTAACTATTTTTCTATTTAACTCTTTGGTTAGTGGATCAGCTAGGTTATCCTTTAACTTAACATAGTTAACAGTGATAACTCCCATAGAAAGTTACTATCTAATAGTATTGTGTTTATAACGTATATATCTAGACTTATCATTATACATATGACTGTGTATCTAACCAATAATCAATTGAATATCACAATATATGCATATTGTCGCCACAAGTTTTGGTCGTCTAGAAATATCTTCTAAGAATTGTCATAGTCATTCAGTCTCTTCACCACATTTGTTTAGAGCTATAAACTCAAATTTCATCGTGGATCTGATTATTATGATTTGCTTAGAAGGTTTTTATGAAATGGATGCACCTCCAAAAGTGAATACATATCCACTTGTAGATTTAGAGTCTTTCGTGTCTGATATCCAATTTAACTCGATGTATCCTTTGATCACAACTAGATATCTCATATAGTGTAGTTCATAATTACGAGTATATCTTAAATACCTCAATAATCTAGTTATCCCTTTCTATACTCAACACCGAAATTACTCATGTATCTACTCAATTTACTCACTATGTAGGCTAAGTCTGGTCATATACAACTAATGAAGTACATCAGATTTTCAATTATTGGATTGTAGGAGATGAGAGAGGGGGTGAATCTCGTTCATTTAGAACTTTTTATTTAAAGTAAATTAAAATGTAGCAGAATAGAGAGAAGACAAACACAAAAAGATAGTTTCTTTTTTACTTGGTTCGCAGTCCAGCAACTACTACTCCAAGGTACACAATTCTGATCACTTTTAATGGCCAATCCACTAAATGCTTAAATCATACAAATATAAAAGATGAGCAATTACAATGCAAGTACAAATATAAAATATACCAATAATGAAGATTAGGTCTTAGGCGTAGGTTGTCAGATGGCCTTTCGGCCTAGAAGTAGCAAAACTTGCACGTGCAGCAATAGAAGAGACAAGGTTGTTGGGATCTTGAGTGCAAAACAACACACGCATAATGAAATAAACAACAAGATCCTTTCCAGAAGATCCATGCGAAGAAATCACATACTAGTTGAATTGAGAGTTCTACCTTTGTTGTGTAAACACGAACTCCAGATAGTAACTTTTCTTTGGATGTAGATCTCAGCTCGATCAAGTGTTTGCACCTCTATGGTATCCACACGAACATGATCCGTCCTTCTCACGAACTTGGAGAAGAAGAACCACCTAAGATTGTGGTAGCAACCAACAAAGGGATCTCGGCTAAGGAGGAAGAAGAAAAGAGAAGATAAGCAAAAACCAAGTATCATCATGAAAATGAATCAAAAAATCCCTTTTGTACTCATTTAAGGAATACCAAAGGTTTTTTGGCTTTTGGTCTTCCTTTGATTAATAATCTATTAAACTTTTTAATGAAAGGAATACAAAAGGTCTTTTGTCTTTTGGTCTTCTCTTTCAATGCATGATTAATCCATATTAATCATTATTTTTCTTAAGTGGATTCAATTGAGTATAACTTAGATTAAACTTCATCTAACCCAATGAGTCTAACTCGGATTGGACTCATTGACCCAATAAGCCTAATTATCTTATAATTAACTCTTAGGCTAATACTAACAATCTCCCATTAACATTAATGTCAATCACTACAAAGATTACACCAACACTTTGAATTAACCCATTATTCGTAAGGCCAGAGTATTTTAGTCAAACTAAAATAAACTCATATCCAAATCAACATATTCTTTATGAGTGACATAATAGGCTCTCGTAACATTGGTAATGTATCCAAATCAATATTTTAGATACATAAGCAATTAGTGTTATCTTGCAATGCATCATTACTATCCAAGTGATGAGAATATCGATATCCGATCTAACATGTCCATGTCGATTATTTTGTATAACTCAGTCCTTCTATCTTTGATATCTAGATTGATCAATAAGGCATAGATCGTGTCATTTTCTTATCAATCTTTGTGTTTCTTGATCCCTAATAGACACATTCAATCAAATAATTCCAATATCTCATATTAACTAATTTGAGCATGACTATGCATTCTTGTGTCCTACTTAATCAAGGGGCTCACAAATATCATTTTTATCATATGGAAGGGATAAATCTCATCTACATCACTCACATCCCTTTGTATAACTTATTACATACCCAGTGATCGATTTTATAATCCACCTTGTTACAGGTGACATTTGACGATACCAAAATACAAAACTCCTTATGTAGGAATTGTAGTGACTTTAGGTCTAAGGACTATTCATATCAATAGTCACATGAGAATATTTATGACACTCATATAACGATCCATAAAACATCTCATGACTGGGTCAATTCAGTACATATTCTTTAATATATACTCATGTGTCAATGCGATATATCATATTCATGACTTGTAGGATTAAGTCATTATTTAACCTACATACTAGTTTCAATGCATTAATATTGTCCTTACATATTAATACTTGACCTATAATAGTTAAGAGTGACATCCCGATTGAAGGGGCGTAGGCGTTAGTGTAGTTTAAGTCCATTTTGGATCCATAAACTGAGACATTGACTAGTTTCTGATCCTGGAAGGAAAGGAACTAATTATTACTACTTATTATTATTTGTTCTAACTTTGTTTTACAGGTTAAATATTTTAGTATTGGACTAACATATTTTGTAGGATAAATGGAGCACAAAGTATCTCGGATGAACAGTATCCAAGGCGCTTTCAGGAGCTTTGAAGGCGCCTTAACCATTGTTCATTGAAGGCGCATTCAAAGACTTGGAAGGTGTCTTCCATTGGATAAAATCAGACTTCGTCAATGATAAGGAGTGTGTTATTCAGGATCAGATTTTGCACATTGGAGGCACCTTGAATGTTTTGGAAGGTGCCTTCCATGCTCAATAAAAGTGCATCTTGACCAAAGCTTCTCACACATCACTTCTACGATCTACTGGGCATCCGTTTGAAGTTTTGATTACTCCAACTTACTGCTGCTGCTTCAAAGAAGTTGTTCTGCCACTAAGATACTTTTTCGAGTCATTCGATCATCTTCGGCAGACCAACAATAACACACCGAGCGCTCTAACTTATTGGTAGCATTTTATTAGTGTTGTATTCTTCATACTGCTGTTTTAAAAAGGAAGTGTAGGTTGTTACACTATCCTTATCTTTTGTATTCGATTATTTCTTCTGGTGATTCTGGAAGCGACATTTAGTAGATTATCTATCGATAGGTTCGCGGGACCTGGATCTTAGTGTAGGGGTCGTCGAAGACTCCAAGCCAAGTAAAATCAACTGAGTTTTTCTTATGTGTTCTTTTAAGTTTAATATTTTTGTTGCAATTTTATTTTAAGTTTTTAAAATTACTCTAGTTTCAAAAATATATCAGTCGCCCCCCTCTCACATGCTCAAGATCCAACACCAACAACATACTTAACATGTTCAAAAATATTCACATTGTAGTAACTACAATTTAATAGCTGCCATAATACGAATTTGAATTGTTCATCTAGGATTCACATTGTAGCAACTATAAAATTATAGCCGCTACAACTCACACTTGTTCACCTACGATTAACGTTGTAACAATTACGAAATCATAGTTGCTATAACTCAGACTTGTGCTATTCAATAACATTCACAATGCTACAAACTGTAGCTACTACAACTCAAACTTGTCATGTTAAACAACATTCACATTGTAACAACTATGACTTCATACCTACTGAGGCTTCGTAGCTACTACAACATGGGCTTCTCTAGTTCATATAATTGGCTTATGAGACTGGGTGGTAAGAGATAATAATGTTGAGCAGTGTACTTAAGGGTATCCTTATCATTTTACAAGAGGGGCTAGTGGGAGAGAGCATCCTTTTGATGAAAAATAAAAAAGGGGCACCCCTTGATGATTCGTAAAATATAGGGTGCCTTTTTGATTTTTTCCCCTCGTATGTTTTTTGCTACTCAACTAAGTAGACTCCTTAGTTGACTCAACCCTCTAATCAATTGGACTCTGCTATAGGAGTACATTCTCTCAACTCTCACAACTTATATAGTAAAACTTTCCTTTTGCAACTTGATTTCATTGCTATAATTGTCTCCCATCAAAGTTTGTGATTTTAGATTCACCAGTTGTTTGCCCTAAACCTATGAATTGTTATCTCTATAGCAATTGAATATTATACCTCAAACTCACCCAAACCATATCTTTGTGGTTTTGAATTAATCAATCAACCTCCACTGTCACTAATCAACTAATATTCTAGTTCCAACCACACCATCACTAGATCCTTATAGTGCAAAGAGACTCTTTGCCTCTAGAACTTCCTTATCTGCATCCTATAAGTCATCTTCGATTTACTAGGACTACTTCCTTGCATAATATCCTCAACTAACTATGACTTTCATTGCTTAGAAACTCTTCATCTATGAGAATTCACCTATTAGTTAGTTTTTAGTTGATGTTGGTCTACCAGTACTTTTCCTTACCCAACCTCAAGTAACCATTGACCAATTAGAAATTCCACTGCCTAGAATTTGTTGGGATACTTCGTGTTGAGCCCCGTGGTTGTTTTGATATGATCAACCAAGTTAGGTTAGGTCCTGCTTGTTAATTGATCCCTGTGTCTAAGGGTGCAAAAGTTTAGGAGTGCAGGGAGTCGAGCGGAAGACGCAGCTAGCGAGAAGGATGACACAGGAAAGGAGTCGATGGGCTCAGTGCGTCCGAATGACGAGAGAGCTACGGAAGAGTACACCGGTGGACGAGAAGAACGTGTGAGACGTTCGAGGGACGAGAAGCCGGGTTGGAAGCCTTCTCGAGGAGAAGGCCGGAAATTGAGTTTAGGTGAGCCCTATTCGATTGACTGCAATCACCCAAGCAATCAGAGCTTCGAAAGAAAAAAAAGGAGTCAAAAGGAACTGGAAAAGCTAGATGGAGGCGCCTTCAACGAAGTGCTGAAGGCGCCTACGCTCATTGTAGTCTTGGAGGCGCCTCAAGGGCATGCCTCAACCTTGTCCGAGGTGCCTCAAGGGCATTGGAGGCGCCTCAGACCTGGCCAAAGTGGTCATTTGCAATCGGATAAAGTTTTATCCGGTCAAACCTCTGGGAGGCACCCTCAACCCCTTTGGAGGCGCCCTCAAGACTCGAGATAGAGTTTCCAGGAGCTATATAAAGGCCCTTGGAACTAGGAAATATTCAATCAACTCTGTCTTAAGTTCCTAGCAACTTCTGAGCGTTCTTAGTGTGTAAAAAAGGCTTCTCCGCATACAGTGAAGGAGACATTCTAGTAGAGTTGTTTAACTGCCTTGGATTAACAACCTCCTGGGTTGTAACCAAGTTAAATTTCTTGTCTCCCTTCTTTTTATTACTTTATTTAATTGTTGCTTTTATTTTTTAGTTGAAAGCCTTGAGGAGGGTAATTTTTGATTGCAGACAATTCACCCCTCCCCTCTTGCCAGCCCCGCTGCACCAACAAGTGGTATCAGAGTCCGACAGTCTCAGAAGGACTAACCGCCGACTGAAGCACAAAGATAAAGATGATGGTCGGAACAAGCATTCATCCCCCGAAATTCGACGGAGATTTCACGACGTGGAAATGCCTAATGGAGGTATTCTTTAAAATCGAATTTGATATTCTTCTTATTATGAAATATGGTTTTGCAGCCCCTAAAGATAAGGAAGAATACAACTGGAGGAAGAAGGAGCAAGCTGGTTTCGTGGCTAATGGAAAGGTTGAGTTCCACTTACTCAGTGTTTTGCCGCCCCAGGAGGTAAGTCGGATCGAAAGCTACGACTCCGCCAAAGACCTCTGGGAAAAATTCCTGGAGCTCCACGAAGGCACCTCAGAAGCGAAGTTAGCAAGGCGCGACATTCTCCGGACCCAATTGACAAATCTCCAGATGAACAACGGCGAGAAGGTAGCGCAACTCTAAGCAAGAATAAAGGAGTTGATAACTCAACTGACCAATCTTGGAGAATCGGTAATGAACCGAGATTCTATCCGGTAAGCGCTCAATGCCTTCCCAAAAACTCCAAAGTGTACGTCCTTAGTAGATGCTTACTACATCTCTAAGGACTTTGAGGTAAGTACTTTAGAAAGTTTATTCTCTACATTTGAACTTCACGAGTCTCGAATTGCAGAGCCTAAACAAGTAGAGAAGCCAAAACTCAATGTTGCACTACAAACTGAAAAGGACGATCATGACTCAAAAGCGTCGATCGATGAAACTGAAGCGACACTATTGGTAAGGAAATTAAATAAGTTCATTAAGACTAACAAATTCAAATCGCAGTCTGGGAAGCATCAACGTTACAGAAGAACGGACCAATGCTACAACTACAACAAGGAAGGGCACATCAAGGATGACTACCCAAAGTTAAAGAAAAGGGACAAGGAGAAGTCTCAAAGACCAAAGTCCTCCAAACGCAAGAGTCTGAAGGCTACATGGGATGATTCTTCATCCTCCGAGTCAGAAGTCGAAGCCTTCTCAGGAGTATCACTAATGGCCAACCATCTCTTGGAAGATGACTCGGGATCAGAGATGAGCTTAGATCAAGAGGGAGAATCAGAAGAGGAAAGCGACGATGAAGGAGGAGCATCACCAAGTGAGGTAAGTAAGGTACGTGCTCTCACCCCTACTCAGTCTTTTCAATTTATCAAAGTACTTACAAAAGATCTAGCAAAATTAGAAAAAGAAAATGCTGAATTGAAATTGAAATTAGAAAAATCATGCCCCTTAGAGTTATTAAACAACTTAAAATAAGAGAATGACAATTTGAAAATGCAAATTGAAAAATTGAAAAATTGAAAAATAATGTATGCTCAAATAAATTTTCAAAATCAAAACTTAAAATTTATGGAAAACTGAATTGGTATATTAGAAAACATTAGGGACAACTTAGACAAAATCCCAAATATTATGTACCCCTTAAGTTCTTATATAATCTAGTAGGAAGGAACCTATACTGGGTTTTAAAATCTTTGCTAGATTAAAATTTTGTAAGTTAGAGCTTTCAACGAGAAAATTAAACATTGAGTTTCTTTATGAGGCTTTGTCTAAGGAAGTGGTTGTTGCTCCAATAACCAAGAAGGCCTAGTGCCTCGCCACGACCTAGAAGTCCAAATATTGAAATAAAATGTTTAATTAACTTTCTGGTAAAATATTTAAAATTAAAATTAGATAATGCTTTAAAAAGTTTTTCAAACATTTTTCTCAAATAACATTTTTTGGTTAAAATTTCTTCTGAAATTAGAAATGTGTATTTACCTTTTTCTCAGAAAATTGTCTTACCTAAGTTTTACTTAAAAATTTTTTAAAAGATTTTTACTTAGAAAATCTTTCAAACTTTCACTTGATAATTATTACCTCAATCTTTTTGCTGCGATCAAAGGGGAAAAAATAGGTACAAGTCTAGGGGGAGTTTTAGGGAAGTTAACATTTTTTTTTAAAAAATGTTTTTTAACTTAGTTTTTTTAACTTAATGTTGCAAATTATTTTATTGCAACCTTGTTGCCTAAAAATGTTAGTTTGGTAATGTCTTTAAAATTACTATTTATTTCCCTAACTTGAACTTGTGTTGATGCACATCAAAAAGGGGAAGATTGTTGGGCCTCATGGTTGTTTTGATGTGATCAACCAAGTTAGGTTAGGTCCTGCTTGTTATTTGATCCATGTGTCTAAGTGTGCTGGAGCTTAGGAGCGCAGAAAGTCGAGCAAAAGACGCAGCTAGCGAGAAGGATGACACGGGAAAGGAGCCGACGGGTTCGGTGCGTCCGAAGGACGAGAGAGCTGCGGAAGAGTACACTGGTGGATGAGAAGAACATGTGCGACGTTCGAGGGACGAGAAGCCGGCTCGAGGAGAAGGTCAGAAATTGGGTTCGGGTGAGCTCTATTTCGGTTGGCCGCAATCACCCAAGCAATCGGAGCTTCGGAAGAAGAAAAGGAGTCAAAAGGAGCTGAAAAAGCTAGCTGGAGGTGCCTTTAACGAAGTGCTGAAGGCGCCTGCCCTCACTGCAGTCTTGGAGGCGCCTCAAGGCATTGGAGGCACCTCAACCTTGTCCGAGGCGCCTTAAGGGCATTGGAGGTGCCTCAGACCTGGCCAAAGTGGCTGTTTGCAATCGGATAAAGTTTTATCCGGTCAAACCTCTTGGAGGCACCCCCAACCCCTTTGGATGCACCCTCAAGACTCGAGATAGAGTTTTTAGGAGCTATATAAAGGCCCCTGGAGCTAGGAAATATTTAATCAACTCTGTATTAAGTTTCTATCAACTTCTGAGCGTTCTTAGTGTGTAAAAAATGCTTCTCCGCCTACAATGAAGGAGACATTCTAGTAGAGCTGTTCGACTGCCTTGGATTAACAACCCCCTGGGTTGTAACCAAGTTAAATTTTCTGTCTCCCTTCTTTTTGTTACTTTATTTAATTGTTTCTTTTATTTTTGAGTTGAAAGCCTTGAGGAGGGTAATTTTTGATTGCAGGCAATTCACCCCTCCCCTCTTGTCGACCCCGCTGCACCAACACTTCGGAGTTAAAGGGGGGGGGGATAGCTTCTCGCGTTTCATCGATGATGATGTTGCAGTGGTAATACTCGACGCAAAATCTCCCCAATGCTAACAAGAGGATTTATTTGTTATCCACCTCAAGAAGAGGTGACTAATCAAAGGATCCGACCCTCACTCACACATCCACTAAAAAATACACTCCTTCTTGGAAACACTCCGAAGGTGAAAAAACCTCATACAAGACTCTCAATACAATAAGAGGAAGAAAGAAGCAAATACAAAGAAAATCTTACAAGATTTACACAAATGAAACCCTAGTTATCTTCTTCTTCCTGTTTGGGAACACCTCTTGACCTTGGAAGTGCAGCAACACTCTAATCCAAGAAGCTTCAAGAACTGGTGAGCTTGATGATGAGAATGGAGAAGAGAACCGTGTGAGCGCTGCTGAGAACCGTGTGAGCGCTGCTGAGAACCGAGCTCGAAAAACCCTTTTCTAGGGTTACCGTTGGTGCCTTAATCGATTAAGAATCCTCTTAATTGATTACCACGCCAGCAATTTGCATAAATGACTATATTTTCAACCTTAATCGACTACCTTAGTCAATTAGGAATTGTTGAATTGATTAGCCAGATCAATTCAGTAGCAATCTGTTCAATCGCGAGAAATAGCTCAAGTGATCAGCCTGATTGCTTAAGCTTCAAACAGAACCATTCTATTTGAAGCAAAAGTCACTGTAAGCGATTACCTTAATTGTTTATGGTATCCTAATTGATTACACCAATCGATTAAAGGACCTTTCTCGTGATTTCAAGCTTAAGCAATTACCTTAGTCGCTTAAGCTATGGTCATCAACTACCTTAGTCGATTACCAAACCCTAACTTCCCAAACCGAATCTAGGATTCTTTATCTAACATCCGGTCAACCTTGACCTATTGTGATTCCTTATATATTGCCTAACTTCTAGTCAACCTTGACCTACTAGGACTTCTTCGCCAAGTATCTAATCAATCTTTTGACCCACTTGGACTTTTCTCCTTGTGCCAAATGTACGGTCAACCTTCACCCACTTGGACTTACCATCTCATGCCAAGTGTCCAGTCAACCTTGACCCACCTGAACTTCCCATCTCATGCCAAGTGTCTTGTAAAATACCGGAAATAGGCAGATATGAATAAAGGAATTTTTCGGAATTTTTGGAAATTTTTCGGGAATTTTTCAGAGCTCGTACGGACGAGTTGACGGGGATAAAAACGGGATCCGGAAAAGCTTGTTTAGGCGACCCGTTTAAGCGAGGAAATGTTTATATTTACATTTCCTTTTCTTAATTTCTTTTTATTTTCTTTTTATTCCCGTTTCTTTTTCCTCTTCCGCGAGCCCGAGCCCTTCTCCCCGACGCCGCCCGATTCTCCTCCATGCCCTAACCGCCGGTCACGACGGTTTTCCCCCTCTTCATCTCCTCCTCTTCTCGGTGAAGCCGAAACCCTAATCTCCCTGCCCTAGCCACCCGGCGCCGCTCGATCGCCGACTACCGCAACCGCCGCTGGCCATTTCTTCATCTTTTCTCCTTTTCTTCCTCCCGAGCCGCACCCCTCGGTGCCCTAGCCGAGCTCACTGACGCCGCTGCCTCCCTCTCCCCTCCTCTGGTCCGACGAGACACCGCCGGCCGCAACTCACAGAGCCGACCTGTTCTTCTGTGCTCAGCCCGCGACACTCATCTCTCGGCCTTACCCTTTCTCCTGTGCCCTAGTTCCGGCCGTTGTAGCCACCAACAGCTACCTCTGATCCAGAACTGGTGAGTTTGCTAATTAAGCTTTGGTTGATATCATAATTGGAGGAATTGGGTAGCATTTGCTTTTGTATAGGTTTGTAGAGGTTGAGTGTTGATTTTGGTGACTAACTGGAAGTGATGGGTTCTGGCAGTGAGACCTGTTCTCAGTAGCAAGTTGTCTCTGCTGTGGATTAACAATCAAGGCTGAGGAATAAGGTAAGGAGTAGGGCATTTGATACATGTTATTGATCATGATTTTGATTCGATTATTTTAGATGGTTGATCATGTGTAGATTTGAATTAGGGTTATGTTTGAATTACATTTAAAATGGAATATGTGATTCATCATGTTTTAGATGCATGGGTAATTGGACTTAGGTTTTAGATTTTTAATCAAAGGGTGGATTGAGGATTAGGTAACTAATCCTAATTGATCGTCCAATTGTTTAGACAGGATGATGGTCATATGATTTGGGTTTTCCCCTAATTTAGGGTTATAGATTTTTATTTGGTTATTTATGAGAAATGTAGCTAAATAAAATATATTACATTGGTGAAACAGGACTTTGACGCGAGACGAGTATCTCGGAGTCAGATTTGCACCATTTTATCGGAGGCGGGTACTTTTGACTTTTTGTCTTTGATATGCTTAGTAATGAAATTAACATGTTGCATTAGTTGTGTTTCTTATCTGTTTCAGTTAATCACTACCCAAATCTTGGTACGTGCTTGATTGATTGATTGATTTGCATCTCATGTATATTTTACCTGTTTATACATGCTTATAGGGGGTAGTGATATACCATGCTTTACCATGTTCAGGACCTAGGTTTTTATACCTTCTGTGTACCTTTGATTCGATATGATTCGTTGACCTAGGGTGCACTTTTCTATATATATGGATTAGGTCAGGATGTTTATATGGTTATTGCCATGCATCATTTGCATGATTGCATGCTGTGCGATAGTCCGCTCCATTATTGCTGAGCACATCGCCAGTTACATGGATCTGCACACACCACCACTCATGGGTTAGTGGTCGATTCAGGATGAGTGTGTTGCAGCAGGGACTCTG
The DNA here is from genome assembly GCF_018446385.1 of Zingiber officinale. NCBI lineage: Eukaryota > Viridiplantae > Streptophyta > Magnoliopsida > Zingiberales > Zingiberaceae > Zingiber > Zingiber officinale. Next base: position 69,975,142 of record NC_056005.1, on the reverse strand, counting down.
TTAGGCACCGTTGGTCCGCTCATGGGTAGTGTGACACAACGTGTTATCCGGCAGGGATTCCTCCCCGTCTTTGAGTACCGAGAGTTGAGAGCATTGCGCTCCCCCATCTATGATTTGGGGTAGGAGCATCCCGTCCACTCGGTCACTCATCAGGAGTAGTGACGACAGAGTGCACGGTTGTCACAGCCCTACCCACTCGGCCTCACTTTTGTATGAGATGATCGACTGGCGTCAGGGGTGACCAGGACGCATCATTGACATCATATGCATGATGCATTTATTGCTTGTGTTTGTGTTTGCTGCATTTATATGCTGCATATTGTTTGGATACCTATGTTTGACATGCATACAGGATTCCTATACCACTCGGACTGTTTGACCTTATACTTAGGACCTGGTTAGTACAGCATTCTCCTGTTTACTTCAGATGCATTATTATCTTTCTTAGCAGGAGACTGTACGCATGATTAATGCTAGGTGTTGTTTCTTTACTTTGCATATCAATTGTACCTGCTGAGTGTTGGACTCACCCCGCCTCCATTGTTGTTATTTTCAGGTTGATGCTGTCAGGAGGGAGTTCCAGTCGCTAGTCCCCACTGCACGTAGTGCTACTCCGCTGCTGGTTTTTGAGTTGTTGTTTCATTTTAGCTTTTCGCTATCAGACTTTGTTTTAGTTTTGTTTTGGACTTACATATGGATATTGTATGGAATCTTTCCGTTGGATGGACTTTTAGTATGATTTGGATTTACTCTACTACATGCCTGCTTGGACGGCAGAAAAGGTAAGAAAAATCGGATTTGGGCTTTACGAGTGTAGTTGAGTAGGGTTGATTTCGAGTCAAAGTATTACTATGTTGTTTATTTTATTAACTGCGTGGTTGTGACAGCCAGAGGCTGAATACATATATAAACTGCGTGGTGATTGATTTTATTTACTGTTATTATTCCAGCCGCCTGTGGCTGAGTATTTAGTGCTTGTAGAAAATTTTTGATTGTCCGCCGTACAGGGGAGATGCTGCCGAAATTTTCTCGGACAGGGACTCTTCTGGGGGCGTGACATGTCTGGTCAACCTTGACTCACTTAGACTTCCCAATGCTAGATGTCTGATTAACCTTGATCTACCTGGACCTCCACATGCTTGGCTTTACTTACCAGGACTTTCCTTCTGTCTAGCTTCACTCACCAGGACTTTCCTTCTTCCTAACTTCACTCACTAGGATTTTCCATCTGCCTAGCTTCACTCACTAGGACTTTCCTTCTGTCTAGCTTCACTCACTAGAGCTTTTACCTAGCTTTAGTCACTAGGATTTTTCATCTGCCTAGCTTCACTCACTAGGACTTTCACCTGGTTTCACTCACCAGGATTTTCCATCTGCCTAGCTTCACTCACTAGGACTTTCCATCTACCTGGCTTCACTCACCAGGACTTTCAACACAAAGTGTCCAATCAACACTAATCCACCTGAATTTTCATCTTCTACCAACCTTCCCGTTGGAATTGCCCTTACCTAACCTCCAATTAGGACTTTTCAATCAAGTATCGGTCAACCTTGACCTATTTGACCAATCTCCACACACAGACAATTGCAACTGCAATATCCATATCTTGTCAAACATCTAAATCCAAACATCAAGACTTGAACTTGAGCAAATTCAAGCTTAGTCAACCTGGCCAACCTTGACCTAGGGTAATTGCACCAACAATCTCTCCCTTTTTTGTTAGAGTGTTTACTAAAAGTCTAGCTTTTTGTATAAACATTTATTTTGAAATAAGAATCACATTGGTCAAATGTCTACATTTATATGCTAAGTGTAGTTGTTCATTTAATTTATATTGAAGATAACATGGTGTGTGGTGTCACACAAAAGATCATGTTATCAGTTCCTTATAAATTATAAATAGTTGCTCACAACCAAGATGGAATGGGACAAACCATTGGAATGATTGTAGTATAATTTGACATTAGTTTATCTTGACTATAAAATTACACTAGTACACTCTGAGTGTATTGAGCAGAACCATTTGAGGTTGTTCTTTTTATACTGACTGTTAAAAAGAACAAGACCTCTGTTATTATGGAAGTGTGTACTCTTAATCATGATATAATAACAAGCATGTATACTTAATATTTAATTCTTTAATTTATCAAAGGGTGTGATTTAGTTCGTTAAATCAATAGGCCCGATAAGTTGGGAAATGATATTATTTATATGGTGTGTTGTTGATTATAGAATGAAACTATGTCCTAGTAATCTAGGTTGATGATGTCCCCTTGAGAAGCTCATAAGGATTATCATGCAAACCCTACAGGTGGACCTAGTTCGACATAACAATAAGGTTGAGTGGTACTACTCTTGGAGATAGATATTAATTGAGTGAGTTGTCAGTAACTCATTTAATTAGTGGACATTCGATATCTTAAACACAGGGAGACTAATGCACTCATGATAAGAAGGAACTCATATTATAATATGGGATTGGTACAGTAGTGTAATAATAACTCTTTAGTGGTATGAGTTATTATTGATGAACTCGAGTTGGGTGTTCGGGGCGAACACGGGAAGCTCAAGCTCATTGAGAGAGTACAAAACCAATTCCTCCTCTAGGTCCCTATTGTAGCCTTTTATTTATAAAGTCATATATCCACCTAAAGCTCAACTTCTTACCCATCTTGAAGTGGCCGGCCAAGCCTAGCTTGGAGACCAAGCTAGGGCCGGCCAAACCAAACCAAGATGGGAGGTATGTTGTGGCCGACCTAGCTTGGAGCCCAAGCAAGGGTGGTCGACCACAATGAAATTAAGAGAGAGTTTTAAATTTTGAAATCTTTCCTATTGTGGGAGCCATGATTTTAAAAGAGAGTTTTAAAAATTTTAAATCTTTCATTTTATAGCTTTCTACAAAGGATTAAGAGAAAGATTTTTAATCTTTCCTTATTTGTAGTTTAAAAGGAAGATATTTTAATTTTTGATAAAACTTTCTTTTTTTGAAATCATCCACATGTTTTAAAAGAGATATTTTAATTTCTAAAATTTTCCTTTTATAACCAACCATGAAGGGATTTTAAAGAGAAATTTTTATTTTAAAAATTTTTCTTACTGGAAACAAATAAGGAAGTTTTAATTTCATGTTTAAAACTTTCCTTATTTGAAGCAATAGGGGTGGCCGGCCATGACAAGAAGAAAAGGAAGTTTTAATTTTTTGTTTTAAAACTTTCTTTTTTAGTCATTGGCAAGGAAAATAAGGAAGTTTTAATTATGTTTAAAACTTTCCTTATTTGGCAAGATCAAGGATTATAAAAGAGAAGGAGGGTGTGCCTCATAAAAAAAAGGAAGATATCTTCTATTCCTCCTCTCTTATTCCTTGTGGCCGACACTTCCTATTCTCCTTCTCTTATTCTTTGGTGGCCGGCGACATCAATCTCTTGGAGTTCCTTTGGTGACCGAATTTTTCTTGAAGAAGAAGAGGAGAAAGGATGCATTGTTTTCTAGCATTCCTTGGAGATTGGTTGGTGGCTGAAACTCATCATCCTTTGGAGGTTGGTGGTGGCCGAAATTTGGAAGCAAGAAGAGAAGGCTTGGGTGGATTTCATCTTGGTAGATCGTCGCCCACACGACGTCCAAGAGAAAGAGAGGAATACAATAGAAGATCAAGAGGTCTATAAGTTACAAAAGGTATAACTAGTTTTTGTTTCCGCATCATGACTAGTTCATCCTTTTGTATAGATCTCGGAAAACCAAACACAAGAGGTTAACGGTTTTAGGTTATCATTTTTGTTATCGATTTTATTGTTCGATTTCATGTTTCGATATTGTGTTTTTATTGAGGTCTCTATAGTTAAACCTAGTTTATTGTAAGAAGTTAAATATCCAATTTCTTTGAAAGACTTTGTCTAGGAAGTGGCGGATGATCCGATACCCAAGAAGGCCTAGTGCCTCGCCATGTTTAACCTGGAAGCTGATCTTTGAAATAGATATTTGATAACTTCTGTAATATGATTTAACTTAGGAAGATCACATCGTTTAAACTTGGAGTAAAAATGTTAAGTATCATTTCCAATCCAAGTTTAATTTCTGAAGGACAATTTGGATTAATAATGTTAAGCATCGTTTGCAATCCAAATTTAACTTCAGTAGAGCACATGAGTAGCTATGATAGTTCTATGCTTGTATAAATTTTTGTACAAGGGAATTAGGATGGTATTCCGAGTAGCAACCAATATTTTTGATATTTGACAATACGTTTAAGTTAGGTTAATTCCATAGTCTTAACTTCTTTCTTCACGCTAAAGCATGAATGAGAGTTTTATTCCTTCTTCCCCTTATTAAGAGGACAAACTTCCCCTTTTTGGTTAAGAAGGCATAACTTAAACCCTACATTCTCCCTTTTTAACACATATTAAAAACTCTCCTCCTGAAGAGTTATCCATTCATTGCTCACAACCTTACATGTTGTTCACAACAACACAATGAAAGTCCCATACCTTTTATTGTCTCGAATGCTCACCCTTGAGCATATACAATTGTGAAGGTTTTGTTGGATCGAGTCACACATGAGAGGGGGTGAATCACGTGATTTTGAAAAACTTATCTTTTCTTTTTAAAACTAAGATCAAAGTACGCAGCGGAAAACTAAGTTAGACAACAAAGCAAAAAAGGCACATAAGAAAGTACACAAGCACAACCATTTTACTTGGTTTAGAGTTTGCGACAACTCCTACTCCAAGATTCAGATCTCGTGGACCTATCGATGGGTAAACCACTAAACGCCTCTTCCGGTACCCCTAGAAGAGGTTATCAAATACAAGATGAAAGTAGGACAGTGTAACAACCTACACTTCCTTTTTGCAAGTATGATAGGTAAACAGTAAATAAAAAATTTGTTACAAACACTTTAGATGATAGGAATCTAAACAGGCTCATGTGTTGATGTTGGTTTGCCGGTAGCGGTCGGATATCGCGGGGTAGTAGTGCAGTAGCAGCAGATTGTTGTCAAAGTAGCAGAAGAATCGTAGAAGCTCAGTATCAAGTTCTATTTTTTTTTGTATCTTCGAAGTGCTGGTCGAGGCCTTTTATATAGCCGAGCTAGACCTGATCCAGATCCACTAATCTCAGGATCAAGGTTTGACTCAACGCTGATCGGTCGACCATTCCTGCCTGATTCGGCTCATCTTCCTGTCTAGATTCAGCTTCGATGAGTCTTCGTTTGGTCGACCGATCTCTCTATTTAGTTGACAAATCCCGTCGCTAGCTTATCTAGTCTAATCCGATAAATCTGGCCTGACCTCAATCACTGCATATCCACTGTTCGGTCGACTGATCCCTTGGTCGAGCCTTAGCCTCTAGTTGATTTGATCTCTGGGATTTGGTCAGCTGATTCGTATGTTCAGTCGCCCGATTTCGGTAAAATTATTAACTACACAAATGTTAATCTTTCTGTAAAACAGAATTAGAATAACAAATAATAAAACATGTAAAGATAAGTTTTGACAGCCTTCGGACTGCCCGGTCATGACTTTGAGTTTCGCTGAAACTCTAGGTCAGATCGACACCTACTGTTCTCTCTTCGGGGGGTGCGTCCTCACCTAGTCACTCTTCTATAGTGACCTACCATTGTTGTTGGTTGACTAGCCTCTTGACCCTCTGTCTTCATGCTAGTTTTCCGGTCCTGTAGACCTAACAAGACTTCTGCCGATTGTTCGGTCCCGCGGACCCAACCGAACTTTCTACTAGATATCCGGTCGGCCCATTGGTCTATCTAGACTTCGCACTAGCTATCTGATCTTGTGGACCTAGCTGGATTTCAGCTTGGTGTCCAATCCTTCGGACTCATCAATTCCTGCAAACTCGATAAAGTAGTTAGATCACAAAATAACTAACTTAATTCACTTGTCATTCATCAAAACCTGAGTTAAACTATTAGTGCAAACTACACCAACAATCTCTCCCTTTTTGATGCAATGACAACCTGGGTTAAGTTAGGAAAAATATATGACAAGTATCTAATGTGTATTAAAACACATACAAGTTACCTTATGGTCTTTATGAGATGTAGATTTTCATTTTTTGCCCTAATCTAAGGGATCATGCATATCTATCTAGGTATTGTTATGTTGATCAACCTAGGATGCCACTTGTTGATAAATGCCATTGTCTTTAGCTACTATGAATTTTAAAATAGGCATGATGATTTATAGCATACACCAAAATAAATATTTTTCAAAAGAAAAACTCTTTTATCTACATAATGTATGCATGATATGACATGGTATTTTTATATTTTTCATAACAAGAATGAATGCAAAATATGATGTCATGATATATGATAGACAAACAATCATAGCAATTTAGCATAAATAAATATACCTTGATTATCTATCTAAGTATCCCTAATTATTTGCTAAATTAAAAATAAGTCCTAGATTGCCCCTTTTTCTCATAAGAAAATGTCAAAATCTCAACTTGACATTGCTTCGACTCTTTCCTATTTGTGTCAATTTAAATTAAGTCCACTTCCTCAAGTTCTAGCACATTTTACTCTTCTAAAAATTAACCAATTAATCCTTCTCATTTTCAAGGAGTACAAGTCCCTTGAAAATGGCTCCAAGTGTCAACTTCACTAAAGTTAGGTTAACTATCCATCCGATTAGAGTTGACACTCTCTAAACCCATCTAGGGTTGGAGAACATACTCTTAAGAACCCAAAATTGATTGGTGCTCCTTGGGTGTGCTAGGTATTCACTAGGGATAACTTCCCTTGATACCTTTCTAATGACCTTCCTAGGCTTTTTAGAAGCCTTGGTCATGCTAGACTCTTTTAGGTCAACTCTAGGGATAACTTCCCTTATAACCTTTTTAGTGACTTTCTTAGACTTCTTAGAAGCCTTAGTCACATTGGTCTTTTCAAGGTTAATTCTAGGGATGATCTCCCTTATAACATTGGCTTTACCTCTAGACCTTAGGTTGGTTCCATAATTATATAGAACTTTATGATAAGAGATCATATCCTTCTTAGCCTTAGGTTTATATCCCAAATCTCTATGGCCATTGGAAGATTCTTGTGTTCCTAAACCTAAGCTTTGCTCTTTTTCCCCCTTAAAGGTATTTTTCATTATTTTTAGGGTCTTTTCCAATTTATTAAATCTTGACCTCAAGATTTGATTTTCTTTCCATAAGTCCATAGATTCAGATTTTTCTTGATTCCCATGAGTATTTTTATTTTTAGGCATATATCTAAAGTCCTTAGAGTTATTGGCTAAGTTGTTATTTACCTTTCTAGGCTTAGGTTCAGTTGTCTTGGCATAATATGCTACATATTTTTCTCTAATCCTATCATGCTTTCTATTCTCATGATAGATAGCATTGAAATGATATAAATTATTTCTATCATGCTTTCTATCATTACTCAAAGGAATTAGCTCAATAAATGATACCTTGGGTTTTTCCTTAGAATCTCACCCTTGACTTGAGCTTCCTCCTTTGAGTTTGGTCGATTTCTTCCCCTTTCGACATTGGCTCCAGTAATATCTATTTTGATTGCAAGAGAAGCACACACTCCTTGCCTTTCGTTCCATGGGACCAACTTCCTTGGGCTTCTCTTTACCCTTTGGTGCCACTTGCCCTTCTTCTTTGTCAATTTGGGATACTTACTCTTGTAATGCCCTTTCTCCCTACACTTAAAATAAATAATATGATCTTTATTATTACAACTTGAAATTATTATACCTTTGCTTGTAGGGGTAGTACTTGATCCTCCATTTAACCCAGAAGTAGAAGCTTCTTCTTGCTATGGTGTCAATGAATGATGCTCCCCCTCAATTCTAGAGGTGGAACCCTCTTTATCTTCATTCTCTTGCATATGAAATAAAGAGTATGCTCCCTCTTTACCTTTTTCATTGCACTCCATTGAGGATGAAACTTCTTGATCTTCTTCTTCCGATGTTGATCATCTCTCAACTTCGGACTCCTCTTCTTCTTCCTCTTGATCTAATGAGTTGCCCTCTTTGGATTCCTCTTGAATTGATGCAATGGAGGGGGCCTCATGAATCTTTGCCAACTTGCTCTAAAGCTCCTTGGCATATTCAAATTCTCATATCTCGTTCAAGATGTTACTAGGAAATAAATTGATCAAAAGCTTAGTCACTTTATTAATGGCCTCACATCTTTGGATTTTCTCTTGACTCCGTTTGCTCCTTTTGATGCTCTTGCCCTTGTCATTTGTTGGAGCTTGAAATCCTTTCATTAGAGCAAACATTGCTCTATCTCTATCATGAAGAAGTTTTCGATTATTGATTTCCAATAATCAAAGCTCATTGATGTGAATGGTGGAGGCATCCTTGTATCATATCCGAGTCCATCTCGGAAATCTATCTTGAAGTTGAGCTTTTGAAATGTTTGACTTGTTGAAATTGGGGGTTCAACTTCTTCTTCCTCTAGCTCGTTGCCCTTCCGACGATGAGTGCGGTGAAGAGCGGTCTTGCTCTGATACTACTTGTTGGAATACTTTGGAACTAGAGGGGGGGGGAGGTGAATATCTTCTCGTGTTTCGTCGATGATGAATTGTAACGGATAAAACTCGACGCAAAAGCTCCCCAATGCTAACAAGAGGATTTACTTGTATCGACCTCAAGAAGAGGTGATTAATTCAAGGATCCGACCCTCACTCACACATCCACTAAGAATATACTCCTTCTCAGGAAGACTCTGGAGGTGGAGAAACCTCATACAAGACTCTCAATACAACAAGAGGAAGAAAGAAGCAAATATAAAGAAAATCTTACAAGATTTACACAAACGAAACCCTAGCTGTCTTCTTCTTATTTGGGAACACCTCTTGACGTTGGAAGTGCAGCAATACTTTACTCTAAGAAGCTTAAAGAACTGGTGAGCTTGATGATGAGAGTGGAGAAGAGAACCGTGTGAGTGCTGCTGAGAACCGAGCTCGAAAAACCCTTTTCTAGGTTACTGTTGGTGCCTTAATCGATTAAGAATCCCCTTAATCTATTACCTCATCAACAACCTGTATAAACGACTATATTTTCAACCTTAATCAACTACCCTAGTCAATTAGGTATTGCTGAATCAATTAGCCAGATCGATTCAGCAATAGTCTGTTCAATCACACTAAATAGCTTAAGCGATCAACCTGATCGCTTAAGCTTCAAATAGAACCATTCTGTTTGAAGCAAAAGTCACTGTAAGTGATTACCTTAATCGCTTACAGTGTCCTAATCGATTACACCAATCAATGAAAGGACCTTTCTCATGATTCCAAGTTTAAGCGATTACCTTAGTTGCTTAAGCTATGGTAATCAACTACCTTAGTTGATTACTAAACCCTAACTTCCCAAACTGAAGTCTAGGATTCTTTACCCAACATCCGGTCAACCTTGACCTATTGAGACTCCTCATTGCCTAGCTTCTGGTCAACCTTGACCTGCTAGGACTTCTTCATCAAGTGTCCGGTCAATCCTTTGACCCACTTGGACTTTTCTCCTTGTGCCAAATGTTCAATCAACCTGGACCCACTAGGACTTACCATCTCATGCCAAGTGTCCGATCAACTTTGATCCACTTGGACTTCCAATCTCATGTCAAGTGTCTGATTAACCTTGACCCACTTAGACTTCCTAACACTAGATGTTTGATCAACCTTGACCCACCTTGACCTCCACATGTCTGACTTTACTCACCAAGACTTTCTTTCTGCCTAGCTTCACTCACTAGGACTTTCTTTTTACCTAGCTTCACTCACCAGGACTTTCCTTCTGCCTAGCTTCACTCACTAGAGCTTTCAACTAGCTTCACTCACTAGGATTTTCCATCTGTCTAGCTTCGCTCACTAGGATTTTCCTTCTACCTAGATTCTCACTAAGGCTTTCACCTGGCTTCACTCACCAGGATTTTTCATATGCCTAACTTCGCTCACTAGGACTTTCACTTGGCTTTACTCACCAAGATTTTCCATCTGCCTAGCTTCACTCACTAGGACTTTCCATCTGTTTAGCTTCACTCACCAGGACTTTCAACACCTAGTGTTCGGTCAACACTGATCCACCTGGATTTTCATCTTCTGCCAACCTTCTCGTTGACTTACCCTTGCCTAACCTCTAGTTAGGGGTTTTCAATCATCCGGTTAACCTTGACCTACTTGACCAATCTCCACATACGGGTAATTACAACTGTAATCTCTATATATTGTTAAACATCGAAACTCAAACATCAAACTTGAGCCAACTCATGCTTAGTCAACCTAATCAACTTTGACCCAGGGTATTTGTACCAACAAAATCCACTCATGTAGGATTGTAAACCTTGTCTATAATCCAATCACCTTTGATTTGTCAAGACTTCATCCCTTATCAAGCATTCAATCTTCTATGATGTGCCTAGACTTTCATTATGACCAAGCATTCATTTACTTTTAACCTATCCGAACTTCTCATCTATTGATTGGCATCAAATTCTCTATGACTTGTTAAGACTTCTCATCAACTGTTTGACATCTAATCTTCCATGACCTATTAGGATTTCCTACCACATATCTAACATTTAGTCCCCCATAATCTGATAGAACTTTCATTGCCAACACCAATTGGATTTTAGCTGTTAAGTTTCTAGTCAACATTGACCACTTAAATTTCTTCCTTGTCACTCCCTATTAGACTTTCTAATTGTCAAGTGTATAAGCAAGCTTAACCTCACTTGGAATTTTCCACTATCAAATATCTAGTCAACTTTGTTCTATTTAACATATTACTCCACCATCAAATATATATTAATCAAATATCAAAACTCAATCAGAACATGTTCAACCTTGACAAAAGGCCAATTATACCAACACACAGGGGGCTATGGAACCATGTTAAAGAAAGTGTTAATAGTTTGGTAAGTGTGATTGTATGTTTGTTTAGTTGTTTATGTTATTGGTTTGTTAATACCTTGCTATCAATAGTAATTCTAAAATCCTACTTGCAGTCCACAATAATTATCCATCACCCCTCTAGTTGGCCTCATAGTCTTAACAGAAAACTTAATCTCCTAAAGTGTTTCAAGTTTAGAGTTTAAGTAGTCAATTGGTGAACCGGTCGACTAAATCTAAGGAGTAGCAAGCAAAATATTTCTACTTGTGACCAACTATCTAAACAGTTGACTGATCCTAAGATGAAAAGCAGGAAAGAGTCATTATTGTACAACAATAAGATCAAGCAAACTAGTCAACTAATTAGCTACAAATTATATAATAATAGAGGGTTTCGAAGGCTATAAAAGTATAGTTTCACATAGGCTTAAAGGTTGACGAAATAGAGTTGGAAAACCCCCTATTAGAAGCATGTTCCTTGGTGTTTAAAGTCTTATTGTAATTCTTTGTGTGAGTGTGATCTTGTAAGTTTCTTCATATCCTGTAAGTTTCAAGAAGTGATCCATCAATAGATCATAGACTATGTATTAAGAGTCTGGGGACTACCAAATCATAAAAAAAAATCCTTATATTTGCAATTGTAAATATTTAATTGAATGATTATTTTATTCTTGTTGTGTTAATTGTATGTAACCTTGTTAGCTAATAGCAAGTAGGACTATCACTTGCAGCTTAAAATTGTTGTTCAACCCCTCCCTCTAGCACATCTCACGATCCCAATAGATGGTACATTGTGTTGGGAGAGTGTTGGTGCAATATTCCCCAAGTCAAGGTTGACCTAGTTTGACTGAGCTTGAATTGGGGCAAGCTCGAGTCTTAATGTTTATGTTTTGATGGTTTGACAATACATGTTGACAATACATATTGACAATACATGTAGACAACACATGGAGATTGCAGGTGCAATTGTTCATGTGTGGAGATTGTGATGGAGAGTCAAGTAGGTCAAGGTTGATCGGATACTTGACTGGAAAATCCTAGTGAGTGAAGCCAGGTGAAAGAACTAACTTGGAGGTTAGGCGGACTGGAAAGTCCGGGTGAGTGAAGCCAGGCAGATGGGAAGTTCTAGTGAGTGAAGCTAGGCAATATGGAAAGTCCTGGTGAGTGAAGCCAGGCAGAGGGAAGTCCTAGTGAGTGAAGCTAGGCAGTATAGAAAATCCTGGTGAGTGAAGCTAGGTAAAGACCTAGTGAGTGAAGCCAGGAAGAAGAGAAGTCCTAGTGAGTGAAGCTAGGCAGAAGGAAATCCTGGTGAGTGAAGCCAGGTGAAAGACCTAGTGAGTGAAGCTAGGCAGAAGGAAGTCCTGGTGAGTGAACCCAGGCACAAGGAAATCCAGATGGATCAAGGCTGATCGGACATCTGGTGTTGGAAAGTTCAAGTAGGTCAAAGGGATTGACCGGAGGAGAAAGGTCCAAGTGGGTCAAAGGAATTGACCGGTCACTTGGTGAGGGAGTCCTAGTAGGTCAAGGGTGACCAGATGCTAGGCATGATGTACCAACAGGTCATGGATTGACCGGATGTTGGTTTGGGGGACTTAGGACTTGGTTTTAGGCAAAACCAGCATCTGGATCGATCAGCTGATCAATTGGATGATTCCCAATCAATCGGCCGATCGATCGGGTGAGTCCCTGCGATAGATCTCCTCCCAATTGATCAGCCGGTCGATTGGGAAGAAATGTCGCGTGCACAGAACAGGGCTGGATCGATCAGTGGATCGATCCAGAGCCCCCAATCGATCAGTGGATCGATTGGGGAGTGTGATTTCGCACGATAAGCCTTGGATCGATCAGCCGATCGATCCAAGCAATTCCTGAGAGCACAGAGGCGCTCTGGATCGATCGACCGATCGATCCAAAGCCTCCTCGATCGATTGGGAGCATTCCAATCGATCGGGATTCGACCGTTGTGTCGTATTTAGGTTGTTGGCGAGCGTCTTCTTCCACAGAACTTACACGATTCATCTCCGATCCTTTGCTGCGCTTTCAGTTCTTCTCCACAGGGTTCTCACCGCCAGTTCTTGAAGCTCTTGGAGGTTTTCCAAGTCAAGAGGCGGATCTACAGCAAGAGGAGGAAAGCTAGGGTTAGGGTTTTCTGTACTCATTGTAAGCTTTTGCTTGTATTTGTGTATCCTTTCCCTTTCTTCTTGTAGTGTGAACTTGTAGGGCTTCTTCGCCTTTGGTAGTTACCATAAAGGAGTGTTATTCATAGTGGAGGGTGTGTGAGTGCGTGGATCCTTAGATTAGTCACCTCTCGTGAGGTGGATACCAAGTAAATCTACTTGTTAGCGTTGTGTGTTGTTTCTTGTATATTTCCGCTGCACATCTTTGAAGAAACAAGCAACGCCGACCACGAGCACGCGACGAGCTATTCACCTCCCCCTCTAGCTACATAATCGGTCCCAACAATTGGTATCAGAGTGAGGTCGCTCTTCACCGGAATCATCGCCGGAAGGGGCAAACAAAACAAGCAAAGCTAGAGGGTGAAGAAGTTAGAGCAAAATTATCAAAGTCAAAGAATTCAAGAAGCTCAACTTCAAGATGCAATTCCAAGATGGACTTGGATTTGACACAAGGGTGGCTCCACCGTACACATCTACAAGCTTTGATCTTTGGAAACCAAGGATCGAAAACTTCTTAATGGTGGAGATAGAGCAATGGTTTGCTCTTATGGAAGGTTTCGAAGCTCCAAAGAACTCCAAGGGAAAAGTCCTCAAGAAAAGCAAATGGAGCAAAGAGCAGATTCAAAGGAGCGAGGCAAATGATAAAGTGACCAAGCTTTTGGTCAACTTATTGCCTAGCCACATTTTGGCTCAAATTGGAGAATTCAAGGATGCCAAGGATCTTTGGAGCAAGTTGACAACTATTCATGAGATCCCCTCCACTGTACCAATCCAAGAAAAATCCAAAGAGGGTGACTCATTGGAGCAAGACCAAGAGGAGGAGAATTTCGAAGTTGAGAGATGCTCAACTTCGGTAGAAGAGGTCCAAGAATCCTCATCCTCAAAGGAGTGCAATCAAAAGAGCAAGGAAGGAGCATATTCCTTGTTTCATGCACAAGAGGATGAAGAAGAAGGTGAATCCTCCACCTCTAGGATTGAGGGGGAGCGACCTTCGGTGGCACCGTATCAAGAAGAAGGAGAAGCTTCTACATCCGGGTCAAAAGGAGAAGAAGCTTCCACCTCCACAAGTCAAGCAAAATCAAATGGAGGAGTATCATCTTCGGATCAAGAGGAAGCCTCTACTTCCAAGTCAAATGGAGGAGCAAGTGCCACCCCTACACAAGAAGGTATAAATAGTTCATTTAAAAATAAAAATCATATCATATGCTTTGAATGTAGGGAACATGGGCATTATAAGAGAAAATGCCCTAAATTGGCCAAGAAGAAGGGTCATGTGGCACAAAAGGGCAAGGAGAAGCCCAAGGAGACCATCTCCAATACAAAGAAGAGCAAGGAGCACATTGTGTGCTTCTCTTGCAATCAAAAGGGGCATTACTGAAGTCAATGCCCTAAGGGGAAGAAGGCGGTCAAGGCTCAAGGAGGAAGCTCAACTCAAGGGGGAGCCTCCAAGGTAAAAAGGAAGGTATCATTCATTGAGCCTATCCCCTTAAATAATGGTAAAAAGCATGATAGTTCTAATCTATATCATTTCAATGATATTTACCATGAAAATAGGAGGCATGATAAAGTTAAGGAAAATCATGTAGCTTATCATGCTAAAACCTCTCAACCTAGGTTTATAAAGGTAGATAGGAATTTAGGCAAGAACCCTAAGGATTCTAGGTATTTACCTAAGAAGAAGAAAAATCAAGGGTTTAGTGAAAACCTAAGGTTGAAGAATTATGGAAGGAAAATCAAGTCTTGAAGTCAAGACTTGACAAATTAGAGAGAACTCTTAGAAAAATCACAAATATGACACAAGGGTCCGAGAGTCAAAACCTAGGTCTAGAAGTATCAAAGATTCAAAGTCATCCAATGGTCATAAGGGTTTGGGATACGAACCTAAAACCAAGAAGGATGTACCTACTTACCATAGAGCTCCATATAGTTATGGAACAAACCCTAGGCCTAGTGGTCAAGTCAAGGATACAAGGGAAGTTATCCCTAGAAGTATCTTTGCAACAACAAATGTGACTAAGACTTCTAAGAAGTCAAAGAAAGTCACTAAGAAGGTCACAAGAGAAGAAATCCCTAGAGTTGACCTAGAAAATGTGACCAAGGCTTCTAAGAAGCCAAACAAGGTCACTAGGAAGGTATCTAGGGAAGTTATCCCTAGTGAGTACCTAGAGCATTCAAGGAGCACCAATAGGTTTTGGGTTCCTAAGAGCATTTTCTCTACCCCATAGATGGGTTAGAGAGTGTCAACTCTAAGTGGAAGGGTAGTTAACCTAATCATGAAGAAGTTGACACTCAAGGAGCATTTTTAAGGTTATTATTAACCTTTGAAAATGAAATAGAATTATGATTTACTCTTTGAAAGAGTAAAATGTGCCAAATTTGAGAGGTATTGATTTTATTTTAAAATGGCACATATTGTGAAAACATAAGGAAATACCAAGTTGGGATTTTGGTATTTTCTTAGTGTTACTCTTGTGGAAGAACGAAATATTCCAACATTTGAGGAATAAGCTTAATTTCAATTGGCATAAGTTAATAAAGATAACTAGAAATGCCAATTTAGGTTTTGGCATATTCTTGGAGCGTTTAGAGGGCAATCTAGGTTTAATTTTTAACTTAGCTAAGGTTTAAGGACACTTAGATAGGTAATCTAGGTATTTTATTTATGCTAAACCTTGCCATGATTGTTTGCTCACTTTATGTCATGTCATCATATTTAGTTTTGTATTTTGCATTCATGACTTACTATGAAAAATACAAAAATATCATGTCATGTCATACATACATCATATAGTTATAGGAAATTTTCTTTCGAAAATTATTTCTTTTTGATGTATGCTATAACATTATCATGCATCATTTTAATTCCTTGTTTATTAAGGATTAATGGCATTAATTAACAAGTAACATCCTTGGTGTATGTCTATAATTCAAAAATGCCTAGATAGATATGCATGATCCCTAGATTAGGGCAAAACCAAACTTTATATCTCACAAAGACCCATAAGGTGACTTGTATGTGTTGTAGTGCACATTAGATACAAGTGAGATGTTAGGATGATGAACAAAACTCAAAATGTTGATTTAGTGCATTCTTTTGAGTTTTAAGTTCATCAAAACACATAGTTATGTGTTTTCCCATCATTGGGAAAGCTAATGTACAAGTCATGTGCATTAAGCCCAAGGAACATGGTGAGATATTGGTTTTGAAAATCATTTTAAAATGCTTTTGGAAAACCTTGGTGAAGGCTATCTTTTGATAGTAATCACCATTGAAAAGTTAAGCATAAACTTGGAAGAAAACACTAAGGTTTTTGCAAGTTTTCAAGTTTGTATCAATATTGGAAAATATGAAGTATTTTCTTATAAAACTATTTTTCCATGATAATATATGCCCTAAATAATGTCGAAAACTATTTTCATGATTTTTAGAATTTTGTAGAATTTTCTAGGGGTTTTTGAAATTGGCTAAAATTGACTTTCAGCAATTTCAGGTCTCCAATCGATCACCCGATCGATTGGAGTGCCTCAATCGATCAGCCGATCGATTGAGAAGGCCATTCTCGCGAGCAAAAGCTCGCTGGATCGATCAGTCGATCGATCCAGACTGTCTGAATCGATCAGTGGATCGATTCAAGCAGGTTCAATCGATTGGGACCCAACTCCAATCGATTGGGAATGCTGATTTTGGCTGGTAAAGCTTGATTTCAACATTTTGGACCATCTTTAGTCTAGGTCACCATTCCTAACCCCTAAAAATACATTTGTATATATAAAAAGGGTGTTTTCATGTTGAAAACAAGGATGGATTGGTTGAGGAAGACTAAATTGAAGTTTAGGTTGAGGTTTGGTTTCAATATTGAATTTTTGAACCTCAAAATTCTAAATCTAGGTTTCCTAAAGGTTTAGGGATTCAAAGTCATTGTTGGTGCAATGACAGAAATTACCACCATGTCTTTAGGGGGAGGTACTCTTTAAGGACATGAAAATTATTTTTCATAAACCTTGGAAGGTGGTTAACCTTCTTTCGAGAAAATGCTCAAGGTTGAGCATTTGAGATTAGTGGGGAGTGGATATCCTCATTGTTTAAGTTGTGTTTGCTCATGGATGAGCATTCGATACAAATGAAGGGTATGAGACCTTCATTTGGGTTATTGGACCTTGTTAATGCTCAAGGGCGAGCATTGATGATAATGAAGGGTATGAGACCTTCATTATCGTGTTGATCACAATGAGTGAAGTTGTGAACAACGATGAGCAACTCTTCAGGGGGAGAGTCTCAAAGGGGAGAGTTTTCAACAAGTGAATTTGTTGATGTGTGCCCAAAGATGGGGTATGGTTGTGATGTGTGTCAATAGGGGGAGAATGAAGGGTTTAAGTTAGGCCTTCATTATCTAAGAGGGAGTTTGCCCTCCTAGGAGGAGAATGTAGGGTTTAACTTACGTCTTCATTGTTAATACAGTCTGACCTGGCTGTTGTTTTGATGTTGACACTGATTTAAGTTTGTATCAGATATTAATTAAACTCAGACTGATTAATGATCAAGGTTGATCATGTGGAGAGGAAAAGTCCAAGTACGGATACTTGGCACGCGAAGTCGGAGAGGGCTCGGCAGCTCGTTCTCCGGACTAGGTCAGAGAGGGCTCGGTAGCTCGTTCTCTGGACCGGACGAAGTCGGAGAGGGCTTGGCAGCTCATTCTCTGGACTGGGTCAGAGAGGGCTCGGTAGCTCGTTCTCTGGACCGGAAGAAGTCGGAGAGGGCTCGGCAGCTCGTTCTCCAGACTAGGTCAGAGAGGGCTCGGTAGCTCGTTCTCTGGACCGGACGAAGTCGGAGAGGGCTCGGCAGCTCATTCTCCGGACTAGGTCAGAGAGGGCTCGGTAGCTCGTTCTCTGGACCGGACGAAGTCGGAGAGGGCTCGGCAGCTCGTTCTCCGGACTAGGTCAGAGAGGGCTCGGTAGCTCGTTCTCTGGACCGGACGAAGTCGGAGAGGGCTCGGCAGCTCGTTCTCCGGACTAGGTCAGAGAGGGCTCGGTAGCTCGTTCTCTGGACCAGGAAGACGTTAGGGTTTAGGGCTGGGAAGCTCTAAAACCAACAGAGGCATTGGATCGGTCTGTTGACCGATCCAGTGATACTTTGGCTGTCTGGATCGGTCTGTCGACCGATCCAGTGATACCTTAGTTATCTGATCGGTCTCGTGACCGATCAGTAACCACACAGTAACTTTCTGTGGGTTATCTGATCGGTCTGGTGACCGATCAGTAAGAAGCGAGACAACAGGGGAATGATAGGGGGATCGGTCTGTGGACTGATCCACCTATAGGCTGATCGGTCCACAGACCGATCAGCATCTCTCCAGACCGATCAGGATGTGTCCTGATCGGTCTAGAGAGTTGTGGATCGGTCTGTTGACCGATCCACAACTATGTCGTTTATCTTCTGCTGTTTCTCTGCGATTTCTGATTCATCTGATCTAACCATCTGCTGTAAGCATTTTTGAGTTACAGATTGCAGGTGTTGTGCCAATGCTTAAATTCAAATTAAGCTCCATCAGAAGAATAAGACCAAGTGCTCTTTCTGCTGTGTTTCGCTGCAAATGGTGCAATTGGAGCGTCAACGTTCACTGGCTGCGATCAGCTTGACTCTTGCTTATTGGTTCGAACTCAGAGACACCAGTGAAGACCATGGATGGTATTGGTGTGAGTTCAGAGAACCAAATGAGGAGGAAGAGTGATTGGCGACGCCTAAGTTGGTCGCAGTGATTCGATACAGGTGACAGATTCGGCTCTGGCTGAAGACAGTAAGAAAGCAGAGGAATAAGAAGAAGGAAGAAGAGAGGTTTGTGTAAGCAATTTTCAAAAACTCTCTGTCGATCAAGCAAGAGGCTGTGTGTTTGAGCTCTTGGCTGAGGAACTTCTTCTGTCTTTGCGCTTTGCTTTCATCGTGGCTGTAAGTTTATTGTTCATTTCTCTTAGCCACTAAACTCTGTAAGTCTTGTGCTTCATTTCAAATCTCTTCTGAGACTTTGTGTGGAGAGGTTACTCCACCGAGAAGGAGAAATACTTAGCCGGAATTTGTCCGGGGTGTGATCTACCGAAAGATCAAGGGATCGTCCACCTTACGGACACGCCGAGGAGTAGGGGCAAGTTATCCCCGAACCTCGTACATCCTTGTTGTGTTAGTGGTGGGTTGTTTCTTTTCCTTGCATCAGTTTTCTTTTTGTTTATTTTCGCTGTGCTAACAAACTTTTGTGAGGAGATTAATTGAGTTTTTAGAGGAGGTTATTCACTCCCCCCCTCTCTAGCCATCCGAAGGTCCTAACATTCATTACCTAGTGGCATGAAGAAGGTTGAGGCTATGGGATTAGCCTAACTTAAAGAAGGTATTGTCAAACATCAAAAAGGGGGAGATTGTTGGGAGAGTGTTGGTGCAATATTCCCAAGGTCAAGGTTGACCTAGTTTGAATGAGCTTGAATTGGGTCAAGCTCGAGTCTTAATGTTTATGTTTTGATGGTTTGACAATACATGTTGACAATACATGTAGACAACACATGGAGATTGCAAGTGCAATTGTTCATATGTGGAGATTGTGATGGAGAGTCAAGTAGGTCAAGGTTGACCGGATACTTGACTGGAAAATCCTGGTGAGTGAAGCGAGGTGAAAGTCCTAACTTGGAGGTTAGGCGGACTGGAAAGTCCTGGTGAGTGAAGCCAGACAGATGGGAAGTCCTAGTGAGTGAAGCTAGGCAGTATGGAAAGTTCTGGTGAGTGAAGCCAGGCAGAGGGAGTCCTAGTGAGTGAAGCTAGGCAGTATGGAAAATCCTGGTGAGTGAAGCTAGGTGAAAGACCTGGTGAGTGAAGCCAGGCAGAAGAGAAGTCCTAGTGAGTGAAGCTAGACAGAAGGAAATCCTGATGAGTGAAGCCAAGTGAAAGACCTAGTGAGTGAAGCTAGGCAGAAGGAAGTCTTGGTGAGTGAACTCAGGCACAAGGAAATCCAGATGGATCAAGGCTGATCGGACATATGGTGTTGGAAAGTCCAAGTAGGTCAAAGGGATTGACCGGATACTTGGCGCGAGGAGGGAAGTCCAAGTAGGTCAAAGGGATTGACCGGATACTTGGCACGAGAAGGAAAGTCCAAGTAGGTCAAGGGATTGATCGGATACTTGGCACAAGGAGAAAAGTCCAAGTGGGTCAAAGGGATTGAACGGGCACTTGGTGAGGGAGTCCTAGCAGATCAAGGGTGACCAGATGCTAGGCATGATGTACCAACAGGTCATGGATTGACCGGATGTTGGTTTGGGGGACTTAGGACTTGGTTTTGGGCAAAAACCAACATCTGGATCGATCAGCCGATGATTGGATGATTCTCAATCGATCGGCCGATCGATCGGGTGAGTCCCTGCGACAGAGCTCCTCCCAATCGATCAGCCGATCGATTGGGAAGAAATGTCGCGCGCACAGAACAGGGCTGGATCGATCAGTGGATCGATCCAGAGCCCCCAATCGATCAGTGGATCGATTGGGGAGTGTGATTTCACACGATAAGCCTTGGATCGATCAGCCGATCGATCCAAGCAATTCCTGAGAGCACAGAGGCGCTCTGGATCGATCGACCGATCGATCCAAAGCCTCCCCGATCGATTGGGAGCATTCCAATCGATCGGGATTCGACCGTTGTGTCATATTTAGGTTGCTGGCGAGCGTCTTCTTCGACAGAACTTACACGATTCATCTCCGATCCTTTGCTGCGCTTTCAGTTCTTCTCCACAGGGTTCTCACCACCAGTTCTTGAAGCTCTTAGAGGTTTTCCAAGTCAAGAGGCGGATTTACAGCAAGAGGAGGAAAGCTAGGGTTAGGGTTTTCTGTACTCATTGTAAGCTTTTGCTTGTATTTGTGTATCCTTTTCCTTTCTTCTTGTAGTGTGAACTTGTAGGGCTTCTCCGCCTTCGGTAGTTACCATAAAGAAGTGTTATTCATAGTGGAGGGTGTGTGAGTGTGTGGATCCTTGGATTAATCACCTCTTGTGAGGTGGATACCAAGTAAATCTACTTGTTAGCGTTGTGTGTTGTTTCTTGTATATTTCCGCTGCACATATTTGAAAAAACAAGTAACGCTGACCACGAGCACACGACGAGCTATTCACCCCCCCTCTAGTTACATAATCGATCCCAACACATTGGTCTTCGATGATGAAGGTTTGTATTCCAAACTTGATCTTTCATGTTTGGGCCTTTGCTTCTACGAAACCATATCTAAGGTCTTAGACCATTTTGTTGTAAACTTCTCAGGGTATTTTCTAAAGAATCAAACCTTAATCTCAATTTGATTTTCCAATTTTAGAATCCTTAATATAGACATATGGCTATCCTTTTTCAAGTTGTTTTCTTGGGGTTTTATCTACTCTCCTAGCCTTAAGAAGAGTAAAATATTAAACCTAAAACTATCCTTACTCATAGTAAAATATTATACCTAAAACTATCCTTACTCATAGGTAATGGAACATTTAAATTATACATGGAAGACATAAAATTTGATTTAAATTCAAGTTAGGAGTTGATATCTTCTCATTTACATATGAAGTTCCCTCTTGTTTTGAGCTTCCTATTAGTGCAATCGATATCCAAGGTTTTAATATCCGATAAATATGTTTAAATGAGCTTGATCAAGGGAATTCCTAGTCGCGGCTAGGCAAGGGTGAGAAGTCAACCGAGTGACTAGTCCTAGCTGCGGTTAGGCAAGAGAAGCCATAGTTGTGGCTAGGCAAGGGAAATCTCAGTAGATCGTAGAAGCCAAGTAGATTCAATAGGTCTGGAGGACCAGATATCAAATCTCTGGTGGGCCGATCCATTGCTAAGTCTTGGTGAGTGAAGCCAAGTGGAGAAAACCCTAGGGGATGATAACCTTAGTTCCTGGTGAGTGAAAACAGGTGAAGAAAATCCTAGAGGGCGATAACTCTAAGTTCTGGTGAATGAAGCCAGATTGAGAAAATCCTAGGTGAAGGTAACCTTAGGTATGAGAGGGAACTCCAAGCAAGGTTGATCGGATGGTTTTCGGTCAACCGCGCGCAGTCGACCAGACCAACAGATTTTGGTAAATCTAAGTTTAGTTTTACCATAGTGTTCTGCATTACTATTATTGCTATTAGCTAATGTAATATTGCAGGAAAATCCTTAGTTGATCAAAGATCAAACACTAAATAGAGAAAGACAAACAAGTCTGGAGGACCATGTTTGGTAGGTAAGTTGAGGTCAGCAACTGGAGAAGAGTGACAATGAGGTTGTGTTTCAGAAAGAAACAAACCTTAGGTCATTGATCCAACTGAAGAAATCGGGAAGGTTTCCAAGTTTAAATCAGGGTAGTTCTACTGTCAAATACTACTCATGCATCTTACTACTCGTACTATGCTAACTTTATTTTACAAGGATATTCTGTTTAACTCTATTTTGCAGGAATTGGCCTGATTGGTCGACCGAACCCGGGATTGATCGACCAAACCAGGTCGACTCAAACCAGAATTCAGACTAAAGCAGAGTACGGTTAAACAACTAATCGGTTGACCGAACCAGTGGATCGATCGATCGAACCTAGCCAACATGGCACATACCAGATTGATCAGAAGCAAAGTGGAAGCAAGCCTGATCGGTCGACCAAATACAGGGATTAGTCAACCGAACATTAAATGCAATTAAAGCTCATTAATGGAGGATCTCGATGAACCAAGAAACCGGACTGATCAGTCAACCGATCAAGGGGATCAGTCGACTAAACCATTAAAGCTCATTCATGTGCGATGATTGGATTTCAGCGAAGAAGGAAAGCCCAGGGTTCAATCGACCGATAGGAGGTTCGATTGACTGAAGGATTTATCAATTAACTGTACCATGCTTATAAAAAGGGAGCTCAAGGTCCGAGGCAGTAACGAAGTTTTCTGTTCATCTCTGTGCAAAGTATCTGTTGATGCTACTGCTCTACTTCTCATCTTCAAGCAAGCTACTCCATCCAGAAGTGTCAACCGAGCTTCATCTTCTATTCTTGTTGGTATATTTATTTAAGCTTGAATTGTATTTAACTTCAAAGAAGATAGTAGTTTGTTACTATCTTCTACTTGCATTTGTATGCATTACTTCTTTCCGAAGATTTCAGAAAGAAGAATCATACTGAATTGCCCAATGGTGCGATCAAGGTTCACGGGTCTTGGAATAGGAGTCGACATAGACTCTGAACCAAGTAACCAACTTGTGTCATTTGTATTGTTTTTTTTCGCTGTCGCTTCCCCACCCCCCTATCACTCCTTACCTATCCTTCACTTCCAACTTTCTTCCACTCTTTTTTAGGCTTCTTTCTCTTCACCACTTTTTTGTTCAAGCACTTGGTGTGATAATGACGGCTCTCACCGCATTACAATTGAATGATGTGATCCTTCGTTTGTACTTCCTTTTTCCTACAACTTAGATTAGTAAATTTATTAAATTCACTAAGTTTCAAATGTCTTCTCTATCTCTTTCCTTTTGGATATTTGTTCTTGTAGTGCTTCTTCTCATACTATCCAAAGTAAATGATGTACTCTTTTGATTTGATATTGAACGCAAACACTTAAGTATTTAGCTTCCAACATCTCTTCCTCTATTCACTTGGATTCTTTCTCATTCCTTAAAGAGGTAGATAGTTATCTACTCAACTCATCTGATAAAGAGGGTTTTATGTCCATTGATTTTCTCAATGTTGGAACTTGAATTTCCTCCTCTCTCTTTTAGATATTTCGATTCTTTGTGTACCTCTTCCGCTTCCTCTTTAATTTTGTTTTGCACTCGAGCATCCTCTTCTTGTATGGGGTTCTCATGGAAATGGACAATTTTTATTAAAGTTCTTTGACATTCTTGTATTTCCCTATCTTGCTTAAAACATTATTAGGTAAAACTAAAATAATAAATTCTATACTTTTCTTGCTACTTTCAAATGTTTCAATTTGTCCCTCTGTCCATTTATTTTTCTTGAGGAACCTTCCCTTCTATCTCTTGGAGCTTCAAATCTATATTCCCTAAGAAAAACACCATTGCAAGTCTATCCTGAACCATATTTACATCCTCATTTTCATAATCAAAATTCTCTTTAATATAGTGAAACTTCAATAACAATTCTAACCAGCACTTTCTCCTTACTTCATGACATAACTCATTGGCGAGAAGAAACCTCACATAACTAACTTTACATTATGAGCTAAGAGGAAAGCTAAAATGTATAAGAGATTATGGCTCAATAGATTCCCACAATTAGCATTTTGCCAACCTTAAAACACTCTTCTTGGTCTTATATAACTTTCAATATCTTTCAATTTCATTTATTATTTTGCTACTCTATCGACTAAATCCATTATCAATACTACCAATCATTTCAAGTTGCAATTCACCAATGGAGCCTATAACCTAAGTCATCAAATCATTATACTGCAGCTTCATTAGATTATCGATTCCTAGCCTGAGTCAACTCCTTATTTAACTGAATTCAATATTTGACTCAAATCACCTTCGTCCTCGGGATTGAGTCTTTGTAATTTTACCCTCCCGAAAATACAAGTCTCTCAACTCTCACAACTCATACCGTATTAACATCTTGGCAATGAAAGTGCATTACTAAGAAAATCAAAAAAGAATATCCAATTTCACAAGCAATGCAAAAGACGTTTAACAAAAATTATCTGCGAAAACAAAATAAAACAGTGATAGCCAGTAGCAAAAACTCATGCAACGAGTTAGAGAAGGCAATCGTGCAAGATTTTAAAAAAGAAAAGAAAAAAAATAGGATGATCTATGCACGAGATTAGTTGCTATGATTCTAATCTGTTAACATACTTTGAAGCTACTTTGCCTTACACGGCTGAGTATAATTTATAGGAATTCTTAAAATTTAATTTAATATTTGATAAAATGATTGAATTGATGAATAAATATTAAATCAATATGATATTTGATTACAAATCTTTTTAAAATAAATAAATAATAATATTGTTAATAATATTAATGATAATAGTAGATTGGTAATATATATAATAAAAAAAATTATTATTTATTTATAATTTTAAAATAAATTTATATATAGTTTAATGAGATAATTTTATTAAGGTTTGAGAAAACTTATTAACTATCTCATTTAAATCAAGAGTTGATTAAATTAATTAACTAAAATTTTAATTAAAACCCTAAAGTTTTTATTTCATTGTGTTAAATTAATTAACTAAAATTTTAATTAAAACTCTAAAGTTTGTATTTCGTTGTGTCGATACTTTTAATTGATATCACTGTGCCGCTGCACTCACTCGTGACCTCGTCATTACTAGCCATTGGTCGATGCTTCCCATCATAAACAGCCCCATCGATCGTCAGAGATCATCTATCCCCTCCACAAGCCGCCAGCATCGCCTCCTCTACTATTGTTGCTCACTAGTTAACGCTTCCCATCGTGAGAAGTCCAGTCGATAGTCGGAGACCCGTCTATCCCCTCCACAAGCCATCAACATCACCACCTCCGCTATCGCTCCCGCTAACGAGAAGAATCATTTGCAACATAAGAGTTCCATTTTCCCACCAATTTTATAGGATTCATTTGCAACATAAGAGTGTTCCAATTTCCCACCAATTTTATAGGATTCCAATTGTATGCTCTGATTCCACTACTGATCCCCAACCGATCTAGATCGATTTAGGATTTATGGATCATAAAATTGTTAGATCCTACAATCCAGATCATGATTTTATATATCAAGACCTACAATAAGCAAATTTAAATCATACAGAATAACATGAGATGAAATAAGGTGGCATAAGTTATAAATCTCGCTACAACAAATTTTAAGTGAAAACAAATGGGTGCTAAGTCCTCATTCGAATCTGCTGCGAACAGATCATGAGACAAACAAAAATAACAAATAAACAACTCTTCTGAATGGCAAAAGGATATGCCGTTGAGCAAGATACAAGTCTTAAATTCTACCAGCCCTGCTTAAGTTCACCATTCCTGCAAAACCCTCAACTTGTGAGGCTCTCATAGCTGTTGCTCGGTACGATGTCCGTCCCATACTCCCATAATGCCCTCCTGCGCCCCGTGAACCTGCACCGGCTTGTGCAGAGCCGCCAGTCCTCCCATTGTATCCAAGGCGGCCACCATAACCGCTACCCTGCCTACCTTGTGAGACTCCTGAAGCAGAATTATCCTGCCATCTGTTTGCGCCATAGGCAGTATAGTCCTGTCCCTCTCTGCGCTTTGGCGGAAGTCCCTCAAGACCCCCACCAGTCCTCACCTCGAAAGCCCTCTCATTGTTTTCAGCTAGAATTACAAGCTTATCTGCCATCTGGAAGAGTAGGCTCTGAAGCCTGGTTTGTTCCAAATTGTGGAAGACAAGGCACTTTGTAGGCTGATCCCAGCTTGCTTGCAGCTCCTCCATAACCATCATCTTGCTAACAATGCTGTGGGCATGAGCCTTAGAGAGGTCAAACATAGAAGTAAGCTGCTCTAAGCTGAGAGAATCATAGCAGGACGCGAATGCAAAGAGGTAAGTCCGGAGAGCCTCTTCCTTGATCTTGGACTTCACCATCTGCAGTATACTATCACAGTTCCTGAGAAGCTTCCAGATCTCAAGAGAACTGATTACATCAAAAGCTTTCTGGTAGTCTCCCTTGCTAAGGGCTCTTGTGGCAGCCATGACATGGTCCCTTACACTCTCTGGAGGACCCATGAATGTTTGCCGCTCACTCACTTCGAGAAGTCTCCTGAATGTCTTGCTAATAGGCTTGCGCTTAGGGTCATATGCAGTAGCTGCCATGTTAGGGACCTCCAGAAGCATTGCAGAGATCAGATGAGTAGCTTCAAGGAGCTCAAGATTAATGTGCATGTGGTATGGCATCTGCCTTCTCCTCTCAGCCTTCTCCTGATGAAATAAAAATATATACATAAATATATTATTTTCATTGCACAGCAGTTTAAAACACACAGGATAAGTCAAATAATAGTCAAAGCAATATTGCTTGAATGGAAAAAAGAAAATCTTTGCGCTGACACACAAAGCAGATAATTAGACCATATCACTTAGTCACCAAAAACCAAGAAAGAATGTCACGAGGAGGATTTGTACAATGAGAGGAAAGCATTGCAGTGGAACAGCAAAAGAAATATTGTATAATGGCATAAAAGTAGAATTATATCTACAACACAAGTACATGCAGCCACCAGTTGGTCGTCTGCTCATCTAGAATGCCAATAGAAACCAGATTTCTCTGTGATCATCTAAATGCACTAATGTCTAATAATATATCATAATAAAGTAGTTTGATTAATAGATAGTGAAGAGAGGCAACACTCAGCTGAAAATATACATTATAGCAGATTTTATGCACAGAAAAAAGTTTAGAGAAAAAAAAATCTACCTGCTTAACCAAAAACCGAAATCAAACTAGAGCTCACACCAACCAACTACAGCCCCAATAAGATTCTGACAGTGTATTTGATCGGTTAAACAGTAGCTCATGATTAATTCTACATGGAAAATATCAAACCTTTTCGAAAGATTTTTTAATTAAAAAATAAGGTCAGCCATGGCAGAATTATTCATCAAAACAATTATGGAACTCAAAGTGCCAGTTCAACTTTACATGGATTAAGCAGTACAAGACAAACAAACAAGCTGACTTATAAAATACTAGGTCAAAACACAAATTTCATACAACACACAAAGCCAAGATATAAATATTATCTAACTATTCAATGATATAAATTTTGCATGAAGTAGGAAAACTAGATAATATTGGTGTAATATTTATGTGGCAAGAGAAAAACTAGTTAAAAAGTTTGAACAACTAAAGATCAGTTTGTTGAAACTATCGATTTAAAGATAGTCTAAAGCAGGCTAAAACTTGGAAAGAGGAAGATTTGAAACAGGAGACAATAGAATGAATGAGTTCAGTAATATGAGCAGGAAAATTACTAAGTTATAAAAAAGATACTAACTTATAAAGTCAGTCACTTCTGCAGTCAATAAGCAACAATCAAACAGAACTGAGTTAAATAGAGTCACAAAACAGATACAGTCAAAATAAATACATAAAGTGCATAATTCAAATTGACCAGCAGCGCAACTGGAGACACCGTTCCTATCTTATAAAGTCAGTTACTTAATCAATCAGCAACATCAAGCAGTAAGAAAGGAACTTTGTTGAATGATAGTTACCTGCTCAGGAGTTTTCTCATGATATCGGTTTTGGGAAAAGCCTTGAGCCAGTAATTCTTTTACTCTACCACCTTGATACAATTCAAAGAGACAACCATGGGCTTCCTGAATCAACCCTGCCCTGAAGGCACAGAGTCCCAGCTGGGCCATTACTCTATTAAACAAGATCTGAGAAGATATATCCATGAGTTGAATACCATCCTGCAGATGACTCATTAATAGGAGATCTCGAGCAATAGAGAACTCATCAAAAATAGCATGGTGGTATATGTCACACAGCATAGCCCTAGCCTTTGTTCTTTCATCACCATAACTGTAGATTAGAGATACCAACGCATCCACCAATGCCCTACTGCTTTCTGAAAATGTGGGCTTCCTGGGCACAAGTTCAGGAATTGAGACAAAAACTGGAGGTCCTCTGTTTTCCTCCATAGACAGATTTTTTTCACTCTCATCACCATTCCCCAGACCATCTTCTGTTCCTGTCTGCTCTGCCAACTTCCTCATTGCATCATAAACTTCCTGAGGTTTATAATATATAAGCTCAAGTCGGCGCAGTGCTACCTTTGAAGACGCTTTGAAGTC
The DNA here is from genome assembly GCF_018446385.1 of Zingiber officinale. Lineage (NCBI taxonomy): Eukaryota > Viridiplantae > Streptophyta > Magnoliopsida > Zingiberales > Zingiberaceae > Zingiber > Zingiber officinale. Next base: position 69,946,309 of record NC_056005.1, on the reverse strand, counting down.
TCCAATCCTCTCCAAATAGTCCTGCACATTCTGTGCAATCACAAAGAATAGGGGCTCATCCCTAAGCCTCTCAACATACTCTCGAGTATATGGATCAATACACTGCAAGCTCTTAAAAAATTCTGAATCAAGTCGATCAAGGAATGCAACCAAGTTACCCCATACACGAATAGTTCCATTATGATCTGCACCCTTCTGAGTCTCATTCTCCTCAGGCTCAACTGTATCATCAACCACAATGTTAGGATATTGCTCAAGGATATCAAGTGCAAGAAGCATGTTACCAACACATTTCTTCCAGACATTGATAGGCATATGCCCAAGTAAGCTTGGATTGATGTCAAACTGTGAAGATATGACACTAAATAGAATCTCAAGTTTCTGGGCAGGTGTTTTGGCAACACGAGTCAAAAAAGTAAGCTGCTCAACCTGCTCTACTCTCCCTGTTCCTTTTTTGCCTCTAGCTGCTACAATCTCTTTGAGCTTCTGGTTGACAATATCCCATGTGATTTCACTTGGGTCCTTCATGAACTGCTTGTCCATAAGTTTATCCTTCTTGCTCATCTTCCTCTCCCAGACTCCATCACCCTCAGTTGCCTCATCATGCCCATCCTCATCATCATCATCATCATCCTCATTCTCTTCATCAGACATGACAATCTTTGATGGATCTTCCTCCACCTCTGAATCTGATTCCTCATCTTCATCTGCAGTTCCATCATCCTCACTTTCGGGCATTTCACGGTACTTAGCTATTATCTCCTCGTACTGCTTATTATTTTTTTTCAGCTTCTGCTTCATTGAGTTAAGGGCCTTAGCATTGCTGCTGCTCATCTTTTTCTTAGCATCTTTATTAGCCAAGGCCTGAGCCAAGAAATCCTCCAGCATCACCAAGGCTTTAATATAAAGATTTGGGACCTTCACAGACTCTGTGACACGAACAACCTTCTCAAGCTGCTTATTTATCTTCTCAAAGCTCTCCTGCAAACTAACCCAGTCATTTATCTTCATAGCATTCTTCATCTGATCGACAGTAGCAGCCATCTCATCAAATCTTTTGTCACGAGCAGACTTGACCACTCGGTGTTGGCCATCTGAATCATCACTATCACTGGCTTGACCACGGAGGTACCTGCTCCCAGCTGCAGCCCCAGAATTATCACCTGCAGGTTGTTCTGCATCACTTCCATCATATTCACTGTTTTCCTCTTCCTCTTCCTCAGTATCACTATCACCACCCTGAAGGCCAGAATTCAATAACAAATCAAACTAAAAAAGGAACTCGTACTATATATATATTGTAATAAAGCACACCTGTGTCCAGAAACGTGAAGCCATTTTCCTGTTGACTGCTAGCTCAAAACCTTGAAATTCTAAATAAAAAGATTTTCAGCAATAAGAACACTATCCAATTCAACGAGCAAACATAGAAAGATAAATTACAAAAAGTCAATATAAAGCTAAAATTGGGTAAATTAATGCTTGAAATCAATATCTTTGTCAAAAAAACAAATTATGAGAAGATCTACCTATTTTTAGAAGATAGTGAAGCAAACAGAAGACAAAAATATACAACAGAAGTTTCTGAGTCAGAACAATTTGGGATCGATACTCATGTTGATAAAAAAAATAGGTAATTTTAAATAAGCAACCGGTGTCCAAGAAAGCATTAGAAGGGAACATCATGGTACAAGAGAAAATGTAATCGCTATCAAAGATTTTAGTACAAACTAGTGAAGTATTCTCCAAAGCACACGCCTATGCACTAGATGGCACAACAAACTAGGTACCTCTAGTAGTTAAAGTGAGGCGACTCTATTAAGGTGAAAGGAAGGCACACGCCAATGCACTAGTATAAAATGGAGATGTGTGATATATAATCAAGTTTGAAAAGTGTGTGCCGCATGTAACATAGGAACACCCTACCCCTTTCACTGTGTGCCCAGGCCCAGACCTTTTAGATCCTAGATGCATCTAGTGCCTCTAAATATACCAGTTAAAAACTAATTTTGGCATTGCTGATTTTAACAAGGCAATTACTCGTCAACAAAAATCTCAAATCTAACAAGTCCACTTGTGAGTCTCCTAATACATTATACCACTTAAAAAAAATATAAAAGTGCAAAAATGATAAAATCCAAACAGAAACATGTAGCACAATAGTAAATCCCTAGAACACTTCTCGTCCTCCCTTCTGTTCTTCATGAAGCTTCTATTATAACAACCAACAGTGTTCCTAAAGATCAACAACACGATAAGGGCCAAATGCAACATTGAATAATTGGTTACGGTGAAAAAGGAAACGGCATCAACCTATGGAAAATAAGACCATAGTTTACCTTCCACATGTAGTTTAGCAGTACAACCATCATGTTTCTGCAACTCAAGTTTAAGAACACAAAATGTTGACCCAAACACTAATCTAGCTAAATAGGCAAGATCCAAAAGGAAAAGAGAAAAAAGAAAAATACAAAACAAACGCTTTTACTGCGCATACATCGTAAAGTAGAGGATCATCGGAACAAAGGAACTAGAACATCGACAAAAAAAACACTTACAAAGATAACATCAAGCAGATGGCTAGTGTTGGCTTCGGTCCGGCGTAAGCGATGGAGGCAGTGCTCCGGCGGGGTCGACGGAGGCAGAGGCGTCGATCCGGTAGATAAGGAAACGGTGTGCGGACGGATCCTTAAGCTAGGGTTTGTCTCGGTTGTCCTTCCGAGAAAAACAGAAATTTGGCGTATGGGTCGGACATCCATTATACAAAATCCGAATCCGATACGAAGACCCGACAGCGGAGATTTACCTTCATACCAAAACTAAATTATTTTAGTTAATTTCATATATATGTGGTAAAAATAAATTAAAAAAAAAATAAAACACGCAAGAGAGTGATGGATTGCAATTAGAAGCCTTTCTATTAATGCATTTTGGTGGTAATAATAATAATAATATTATTATTATTATTATTAGTCGTAGTAATAAAAATTAAAAGTGCGCTCTCTATTTTTGGAATCACTAAGATGATGCCCCCTTCCAATTTTTTTTTTTTAATCAAAAGGGCATATTATCCTTATGTATAATTATCGAATTATCCTCCATTGTATTGTTTCACTATTATCTTTCCTTTATATTTTCTATCTAAATCCTAAATTGGATGAATATTATATCAGTTATGATTTCGTACCTGCTACATAATTATAACAACTACGATTTTGTAATTACTATAATTGAGTTGTCAAATAGTTATAGCAACTATAAACTGTGTACCATCTATGAAATCGTTGCTCATACTATGTGAATATTAAGTAAACTTTGAGATATCATAATTTTTTTACTCAGGTTGAATTACGAAATACATAATATATCAAATCGAATCTCGTTCAGAGATTTATATGTATCATTAGAGATAACCTGTAATGGCCTAATCTTAGGCCAAAAAATATCATTTAAAGCTTTTTCGAAGGTTTCAAAAAATTTTAATCCTCTTAATTAAGTTATTTTCCATGTTATATTTAGTAGCTACAAAACTGTAGTGTTATTACAATTGTTATAGTTGTAGTAGCTACTAAATCTTAGCTGCTACAACTGTTAATTGAAACAGATATAAAATTATAGTTACTACAATATGTGTCATTTTATATCAGAGATATAAACAAGATAATAATCGAAACGATACTAAAAGACAATTGTATCATTTTACTGGGGTGGAACACCCTTTTGATAAAAAATCAAAGTGGAGCGCCCCTTTGACAATTTGAAAAAAAAATCCTTTTTGATTTGTCCTATTATTATTATTATTATTATTATTTCTCTGTCATGGTTCAACTTAGATGTATGGTTGTAAACAAGCAATGTCAAGTTTTGTAGTGTTCAAGCATTTTAATAAGGTAACTAAGCTAAGTTAAGCCTAAAATGAAGTAAGTCATTAAAATAATTGTTCAAGTTTAGCTTCATTTCTTTTTTATGAGCTTAAGCTTGGTTCAAACTTAACTTGAGCTTGGTTCAAGTTTAACTTGAGTTTGATTCGTTTAGATGTTATCGAGTTCTCAATTTAAACTTATTTGATTGTTTGAAACATTTACATTTTAAACTTTTTTGGTTGGTTATTGAGTTTGATAATACAAACTTTTTTTGTCCATTTTGAAAGTTTCTTTCTTTATTTAACATGTTGATAAGAGATTTATTGATGAACATAGTTCAAAAACATTATTCACCAATGTTGTTTGATCTTGTTCGAAAGCGTGAAACTGGAAAGCTAAGAGGTGGTGACTCTGCTAACTGAATGTGGTGTGAAATACGGTACCCAAACCAATACTAAATAATAGGATTATTGAGAAATAATTTTATTGAAATTTTTAATAATTTTTATAAATTTTTGGGGATTTAATCGGAGCTTGTATGACGTATTTAGAGGAGATGCATTTATGGGCTTTGAGAAAAACCTGTTTGGAATACCCGGAGATGAGAGTTGATTGAGATGCCGATCTAGGGTTTGATTTAAAATTTCCTAAGTTATAAACCTATAATCGCCGAACCCTTCTCCCCAAAACCCACCACCGAACCCCCTCTTCCCGAGCCGCACGCGATCTCTCCCTCTCTTATAATTTTCTCCCCAAATCCACGGCGATCTTCTCCATCCCTGAACCTCTCGCGACGCCGCCTCCTTCGTCGAGCCTCTTCTCCTCAAGCTGTCGCCGGTTCTCTTCTCCGTCGAGCCACAGCCGTCGAGTTCCCACACCTGAGCTGGCCTTTCTTCCTCGCTCGAGCACCATACACAGCCGCTGGCCTCTCCTCACGCGAGCGTCGTAGCCGGCGATCTTCCTCCTCTTCTCCCTCAAGCCACGGTCGCGACTCCCTTTCCCTCAGGCGAGCACTAGAGCCGCAACCCTTGCCTCTCCTCCCATCTCTCTCAGATCATCCCAAACATAGCCCTGCCGCCAACGCAGTTGTGCCCTAACCCCTCTCCACTGTTTCTCCAGCACTCCTCTCTTGAAGCGGAATTTCCCTTCCAAACCGTGAGAAAAGGGCAAGTAAATCTCTTTAGTAGGTATTAGTGATTCTTATTGTGGGGTTGCAAATGATCCGAATGATGTCTTTGTTTCGGCTTAATGTTGTCTTGATTTACTGCTCTGGATTTGTGAGATGTTGTTCAGTTTTTGATGTTTGCATTGCCTCCTTGAAATGGTGTTGATTCACTACAACAAGAATTTGGGGGTATGTAAATTAATTTGTTGTTGTTTTCTTCTTCCTGAGCTAGCTACGATTTAGAGGACAAGTCCTTTAATTCCTATTTTTCTTTTCGTCGGATTTCAGGAGTTCTTGCCGTAAAGGGTTGCTGTGATTGATTATTCGTTGCGATTTTTCTTGCATTGAGTGTAATGTGTAAGCATGCACAATCTAGTTGGAAGGGTAATACGAATTTGATTTTGTGATGTTTTTGTCTTGGTAACGCATCCAATGTGTGTATGCTGAAAACTTGCAGGTTTGGCGTATTAGAGTTGATTTAGGGAATTCCTGTTAAAGAGTTCACGGAGGGTTTGTTTAATCATGCTAGTTTTGTTTTTTGAGATGAAATTTCGGGTAGATCGTGCTTTGTTGTTTTCATGATAATGCCTTGCTTAGCACTTTGAATTAACTGAAATCGTAAATATGTTGATGCAAGACTTTGATTCGAGACGAGCGTCTCGACGTGAGATTTTTTTTGTCACGGTCTACGTATAAAGGCGGATACTTCTTGCTTTGTTTCTTTTAATACTTTGACCTTGGTGCATGAGCTATTTTTAGATAAGAATTGTTTTACCTTGACTTCACTCTTATTTTCTTGCGCTTGATACTTCCACGCGATCTTTGAGAAACTCGTTTCCATATCTATACAGTCTCTTGTTGATATCCATGATACGTAGCATATACTAGATACCATGTTTGCATGTTTTTGATTGCTATTTATTTATGTATCGTATTGAGCATGCTGGCTTCATGTAGCATACCTAATTTCTACTTATATTTGTATGATGACTGTTGCATTTGGCGCATCATATCATGGCATGTATGTCAATGACAAATTCTCCCTTGCGATCGAGAGAGTCGTTGACCAAGGCCGCATCCTCGGCCACTCAAGAGAGTGGTAGCTGGAGTTGATGCTGCTTGTCTTGTCGTGCTTCCACTGGTCACTCATAGGTAGTGATAGCTGGAGTTGCGAGCAGTAGGGATCCCTGTCGCATATATAGCTAGTTAGCTTCTATGCAACTGTCCCCTCGGTCACTCGAGAGAGTGGTAGCTGGAGTGGTGTACAGTCTGTCACTGACTCGGCCTCTCGACCATACAGGGGTCATGGTGCAAAGAGGTGGGCGGGAGTGACCATCCGTGCATACACTGTTGTTATACTTGCTTTGACTGCTGTTGTTTACATATGCTGTTATTGCTTACTTACTGTTGTTGCTCACTTATGTTGCTATGCTTGCTTATGTTGAGATATACCATCGTTGTAGGTGTTTAGTCCTTGGTTTACTTATTGGATGTTTGTATATACCTTACATATTTTCTCTGTAGTTATGAGCAGTACTGTAGCATATTAGTACTACTTCTGACCTTCTATTACTAGCCTAGGATATGATTTCAGGTATGAGCATTTATAATGATTCTGTTTTAGTATCTTCTATTTCTCTTATGAGACTGTATACTCTTGGCTCACTTTCTATTTATATATTATGTTCATGCACTATCTTTCCTTATCCTATGAGTTCCAATACTCACCACCTCGCAAACTGATTTTCTTCCGCCAGGTAATAGATAGATGAGTCATGGATGCTTGGAGAGTCCCGGCTGCCAGTCCCCCGTCACACTCGAGGATAGTCTTCTTTTTGGTTTTGTAACTATTTGGGTGGTAGGTTGATTTTGCGTATTTTGTTTTCCAATAAGTTAATGTGGATTTTGGAGTGTAGTCAGGTGGTTGCAAGTATTTTAGTTAGTGGCTTTATTGGTCTTACATTCGTGTTATTTTATGATTTTCCACTATGTTTACTTTCAGCCGTGTGGGATGTTATTATACTGTGTGGTTTGTGTGTTTACTTTCAGCCGTGTGGGATGTTATTATACTGTGTGGTTGTGTGTTTACTTTCAGCTGTGTGGGTTGTTATTATATCGCGTGGTTGTGTGTTTACTTTCAGCCGTGTGGGCTTATTATACTGCGTGGTTGTGCTTATATCCAACCGTGTGGGTTGATGAATATGTTATATGTTATTTGTGTATGTATATTGGTCTCAATTATCATCGGTACAGGGGAGATGTTGTCGGATTTTTGTCGGTAGGGACTCCTCTGGGGGCGTGATAATTTTTGGTATCGGAACCAGGTTCGAGTCAAATGTTGGGTTTTGCATTTTTGGGATTTCGATCTCGTTGCGAATTATGATTTTTTCGAGTTAATCTGAAGGCTCAGTTGGAGACGACTAAAGATACCACTCAAGGAGGGTGACTCGCCCAGCCACGACAACAGAAAGGACCTCAGAGGACTCAGAATGCTTCATATTAGCCACAACCGCCAGTGCCCCAGGGAAAGGTATATCATATCCAGAGTCAGGAGTATCCAGTGATGCCAGCGACCACGCAGTACTCTACTGCAGCATCTCCTTATCAGACATATCCTGTACAACAGGACCATTCCCTTCCATCTCAACCTTATCTGCATTCCAGCCGCAGCCTCAGTACCAGCAGCAGCAGCCGGGTGTCGATCCTCCGATTCCACATCAGTCTACTTCAAGGATGCCACCATCGAGCAGAGAAGTGGGGCGTGGTTATGCTGTCACATGGGAGGAGGCGCAGCGGGCCGAGGGATTGGACTTTTGAGGTATCAGTTCACTTTATACATTTAGTGTAGATCTATTGATAGATACTGGTAGTTCTCATTCGTTCACCTCTTGGGTATCTTTGGATAAGATCAGGGGGTTACCTACACGCCGGACATATGAGTTGGCAGTATCTGTACCATCTAGAGAGGTACTTATTATTAGTCAAGAAGTCAAAGAATGTTCCTTGGACTTTGATGGTCAGACACTTGTGATGGATCTACATGTGTGGGAAGGGTGGAATTTGATATCATCCTAGGCATAGATTGGCTGACTATAAAAATGTCATTTGTCGTTCAATGTACTTAGGTCGTAAATTTGGGGACCAAATTTTTATTAGTAGGGGAGAATATGAAATACGGTACCCAAACTAACACTAAATAATAGGATTATTGAGAAATAATTTTATTGTAATTTTTAAGAATTTTTAGAATTTTTTTGGGATTTAATCGGAGCTTGTATGACATATTTAGAGGGGATGCATTTATGGGCTTGAGAAAAGCCTGTTTGGAATACCCGTAGGTGGGAGTTGATTGAGAAACCGATCTAGAGTTTTATTTAAAATTTCCTAAGTTATAAACCTATAATCGCCAAACCCTTCTCCCCAAAACCCACCGCCGAACCCCCTCTTCCCGAGCCGCACGCGTTCTCTCCCTCTCTTATAATTTTCTCCCCAAATCCATGGCAATCTTCTCCATCCCCGAGCCTCTCGCGGCGCCGCCTCCTTCGCCGAGCCTCTTCTCCTCAAGCTGTCGCCGTTCTCTTCTCCGTTGAGCCACAACCGTCGAGTTCTCGCACCTAAGCCGACCTTTCTTCCTCGCTCGAGCACCACACATAGCCGTCGGCCTCTCCTCACACGAGCGTCGTAGCCGACGATATTCCTCCTCTTCTCCCTCGAGCCACAACCGCGACTCCTTTTCCCTTAGGCGAGCACCAGAGCCGCGACCCTTGCCTCTCCTCCCATCTCTCTCAGATCAGCCCAAACATAGCACTACCGCCAACGCAGCCGTGCCCTAACCCCTCTCCACCATTTCTCCAGCACTCCTCTCTTGAAGCGGAATTTCTCCTCCATACCGTGAGAAAAGGGCAAGAAAATCTCCTTAGTAGGTATTAGTGATTCTTATTGTGGGGTTGCAAATGATCCGAATGATGTCTTTGTTTTGGCTTAATATCGTCTTGATTTACTGCTTTGGATTTGTGAGATGTTGTTCAGTTTTTGATGTTTGCATTGCCTCCTTAAAATGGTGTTGATTCACTACAACAAGAATTTGGGGGGTATGTAAATTGATTTGTTGTTGTTTTGTTCTTCCCGAGCTAGTTACGATTTAGAGGACAAGTCCTTTAATTCCTAACAGTTGACGTCCGGGCATTGATCCCGTTCGGTTCTTTGACACCCGAACATTGACCATCTTGACTTTGACCTCCACCCTAACAGTTGACTCTATGCTAGGTATGCCTCCCTCCATCGCCACATCATTGTTCATAAATATTAATGAGCTAAACCCATGTGTTCAAGATTATTCATATAGTTTAATGACTTGTTAAGTTTATTCATTTAATTATCTTGTGTATTAAAATGGATATAAATAAATTCTTACTTAACATCAACTTGTTCACAAATTTTTTGATTCATTTACATTCCTATTTAGATGTGAACAAAGTTAATTTTGAAAGAAAATGCATATCAAATTAATCTATAAGTTTTTTTTTTAAAAAAAAGGCATCATTTCTAAAAAGAAGCTATCCATAACCATCTTAAAACAATATCGTTACCTAAAGGAAACATTAGCATCTTATGGAAATATCTTGTGCTCTATGCTTTTTCTATAAACTTGCCTAGTATTTTTTCGGTAAATTATTTGATTAATCATCTTCTTACAGAGTATAAGCCAACACTTGTCTACTATATAAATATGAATATCTCCCAAATTAAACTATCAATTATTATGTGTATTTAGATGCATTTGCTTTATGCTTCTTCCGTAACATATAAAACTCGAAGCCTAATTAAATGAATGTATATTTTTTGGTTACTTTAAGATATAGAAAGCTATTAATGCTAGATTAAAGAGTAAGAGTATAATTTTTCTTTGAAGATACAATTTATTTTTCTTGTAACATATTTTAATCTTCTCATTAAAATACTCACTCCTAACAAATTTTCAATTTTGCCATATACTTCTCTTTTGTATTACTATTTAATGACCGACAAGTTGAAGATTTGCCTATTATGCCTCAATTATTACCACATTTGAACACCAATATCTACCAAACTAACATTTGATGCCTCCTCGGTATAATGTAGCGGTAAGGCGTTTGATGAATTCACAAAATACTATCGTTCGAAGCACAATTGGGGCAAGGGCAAACTTTACCATGAATTTTCGACTGAGGAGGTTGTAGAAATTATGGAAAGTAAAAACATTAACCATATTATTAAATTCAAAAATTGATGTTAGAAATACAGCATATAAATCCTTATATAGCTAAATTAGAAATCTTAAACCCTAAATATAAAAAGGAAAAAAAGACCAAATTATCCTAAAAGCTATAAACAAACAAATATATATAATCTAACATCCCCTCTCAAACTCACGATACTGCAACTAGAAGCATTGAGAGTTTGTCAAACAAGAAACGAAAAGCGTGAAACGGAATGTACCTTGATAAACATATCAATAATTTGTAGATTTGAAGGAATAAAAGGCAATGTGATGGCACCAATTTGAAGATGATGACGAGTAATATGACAATCAATTTCAATATATTTCGTCCACTCATAAAAAACTGAATTAGGCACAATTGAATAACACTTTGATTATCACAATACAACATAGTAAGTTGATGAAGAGGGATACCCATATTCGCAAGCAGCCAACGGAACCAAACTATCTCAGAAGTAGTTGATCTCATGACACGATACTCAGCTTCTGTGAAAGATATAGAAATAACATCTTATTTGTTACTCTTCTAAGAAATGAGGGAATCACCAAGAGAAACATAAAAGTCAGTGGTAGATTTGTGATCCATAGGATCACTGGTCCAATCAACGTCATAGTATACATGTAGCTCCAGAGATAAAGTTGAAGGAACTAAAAGGTTTTGAAATTGAGTGCTCCGAAGATACTTGAAAATATGAAGAACAATAGCCCAATGAACTGTAGTTGATGTAGCGACAAATTGACTAACCATATGAACAACATACACAATATCTGGATGAGTTAAGCTTCCAACAAAAGTTCTGTACAAACTAGACTCTAACAAAGGTGAGCCATTAGATAAAGAATATTGAGCATTAGTCTCAATAGGAGTATCACCGACTTTATTATTAATAAGATGAACATGCTCAAACAGATCAGATATATACTTTGACTGGGATAAACAAAAACCTTTCGAAGAATAAGCAACCTCAATGCCCAGAAAATAACATAGTATACCCAAGTCGTTCATAGCAAAATAACAAGCCAACTCAAACTTCAAGTAAGCAATTTCATCATAATCATCACTAATAATAATCATGTGATCAATGTATAATAATAAAAGAATACGATCTGCACTCATGCATATGAAAAATAATACTATATCATGATTACTAGGATGAAAATCAAGCGAAATAATCACTATAGAGAACTTCTCAAACCAAGCATGAGGTGCTTGTTTGAGACCATAAAGTGCTTTATGAAGCCTACAAATTTCACCAGGTTGATATGAAATACTAGGAGAAGGTATCATATAAACTTTTTCATGAAGATTACCATTTAGAAATGCATTCTTGGCATCCATCTGAGATATTCTTCATCAGCAAACAAAAGCAACAGTAATCAGAGTATGAACAATCATCATTTTTGTAACAAGAGTAAATGTTTCCTCATAATCCATGTCATTTTCCTAAGAATAACGTATAGTAACAAGATGAGCTTTGTATCATTCAATATATCAATCAGATTTAGTTTTGATCTTATATATCCAACGAGAACTAATAGTGTGGTTTCCTTGTGGCAACGGTACTAAATCTCATATATGAGTCTGATGCAAAGCAGTTAGTTCCTCAACCATAGCACTCTATCAAAGTGCGCTATGAACAACTTCTCTATAAGATACAGGCTCAGAAAGACAATGAATAGATGCAACAAATGAAACAAAAGAATGAAAATAACAAGAGAAAGTAAAATCTAGTAGTTTTGTGGACTTATGAACATGAGTGAATTGACTATGGTGGAGAGAATGATCATCCGCAATCTCAGGAGATGTTTGGGTAGTGGCAAAGGAGGAGCATGTGGAGTGGAGATCTCTAGAACAAAACTATCAAATTTAGTTGAGTTACCAGTAAGAGTTATGGGTGAAGCTTTCTTAGTAACGGTATTGAAAAGATCAATGCAAAGTAGATCTGACTTTGTCATATTATGCGAATTAGCCGGAAGAGAAAAAAATAGAATATGCTCAAGAAACACAACATGACGGAAGACATACAATTCTTTACTAACGGGATCAAAGCAACGATATCCTTTTTAACTAACACCATAATCCAAAAAGACACAAAGAGCAGACCGAGAGGTTGACTTATTATACTTGACATGTGGACAAAGGACGAAGTAAGTACAACCAAAAACACGCAAAGAGGAATAGGCAGGAGTATGCCTATATAATTTTTAAAAAAGTGACAAGCCTAAATTATGTGAGACTAAAATTCTATTAATCATGTGAGCAATGGTAAGAATTGCTTCCCTCCAAAAGGCACTAAGAACACTGGCAAACAATAAAAATCAACGGATTGTTTCAACAAAATATCTATATTTTCGTTCAACTACACCATTATGTTCAAGAGTATCTGTATGCTAGATTTGATGAATAGTATCGTTAGAAGCAAGTAAATATAAAAAATAATTCAAAATGTATTCATCGTCTCAAATTACAACGAAAATACTTTATCATACTAAAATGTTGAGTTTTTACAAAAGCTCTAAGGTTGTTGAAAATGGTAAGATAATCAAACCTATATTTCATAAGATAGACCCAAAAGTAACGAGTGTAAACCTTGACCCCTTTTTTAGGAATAAGAGAGGGTTCCCACACATCAAAATGAATAAGATCAAATGGAACAGAAGAAAAGAAAGGCTTTTAGAAAATGGTAAGACAGAAAATTTAACTAGTTTACAACCACTATAATCAAAAATATTAGAACTTTTTAAAGTTCCTAATACTCCTATAGAAGCTAAAAACTATAAACGAGACGCTAAAACATGACCTAAACAATAGTGTCATAAATAAAAATTAGAAGATGAATGACTCAGTCTAAAAGATGATAAATCCACACTCGAAGCTACAACTTCTAGTACTTTGAGTTGATCTAAAATATAGAGTTCTCTATGCCTATGGCCTGTCCTAATTAGCCTCTAAGATCACAGGTCCTGAACATAATAATTAAATAAAGAAAAAGAGACTAGGTATCCAGATTCACACAACTGACTAACCGAAGTAAGATTTAAATTAAGACCCAGAATATAATAAACATCGGCAAGATAAACAAAATGTAACAATTGAACCAATATTTATTAATGACATATGAGTACCATTATCAGTCACAATAGATATAGATGAACTGGGAGAAAAAGAAACAAAAGATGATAAATTAAATAATATATGATGGGAGGCACTAGAGTCCAAAATCCACAAGAATGAAGATATACCTGAAATATTAGACGATGACAAACTTATATGAGAGAAAATTGATATGTTAGAGGGTTGTGAAGCAAGGAACTATTGAAACTGCTCTAACACATACGAATCAGATTTTCATGAAACATTTGTATGACCAGGTATGGTGACAGAATGAATAATGCTTAAAATAACCAAACTGTATGAATACACATCTGTACGATCTACAAAAAAATAGTGTCAAGACGACCCGTGGTCACACAAAGAATTCGAGATAGAAAAGGATGTCAGCGTAGATATCTGCAGCATAGGTCATCAGTGCTGAATTTGTAGAAAAGGATGTATGTGCAGAAATCGGTAGCATAGGGCGTCGACGTCAAAATCGACAGAAAAGAACGTCGGTGCCAAAATCGACAAAAAAAGACGTCAATGCCGAGATCGGTAGAGAAGGATGTCGGTGCCAAAATCAACAGTAACAATAGGAGACGGCAACAACAACAACAAGCAATAACATGGGTAGTAGAAAAATTAGGTCAGAGAAGGAGAACCATTTTGATATAATAGAGAAATTAAGAAAAGGAAAAACTAGCCATATTATTAAATTCAAAAATTGATGTTAGAAATACAGAGTATAAGTCCTTATATAGCTAAGTTAAGAAACCCTAAACCTTAAATAAAATAAGAAAAAAGACCAAATTGTCTTAAAAAATTATAAATAAATAAATATATATAATCTAAATAAACTATTATGAGCACTTTTAAATTTACTCAATGGACGAATAAGGGAAGACGGCTCACCTCGAGAGCTCTAAACTACCTTTCTAGTACACTCACTCTTTTGTCTACCCTTTCAAGCAAAAAGTCGCACTCCATGGGTCCAGTCTATATGTATCTTTACGTTTTAAGGTAGCCTACCTTATAGCAGCCAGGATCCTCTGGACCGCAATTTACGGTCTAGAGGAAGCACCACTACATCCATTAGTTGATGGGGATGGATCCCACATATTAAATAGGTGAGATCCATCTCTATCAACCAATCAACTTGTATGATTCATCCTATGGATCATAAATTATGATCTAATGGATCTGTGCTCACCTTATGGACACATGTCCAAATATAGCTCATGTACTATAATTTATCAAATAATTTTCACTCTAATCCTAACCCTCATGTATTACATTTGACTATTGTCCAATCACGATTCTTTTATTCTAAAGATTCTAAGTTATAGTTAAAAAGATTTAGTAATATTGACTAAGCTAAATGCATAGATACTTAATGCTCGATTTTCTACTATTGCATCTTTTTAAGGAGATTCTCTCTTCTTTGAAATAAACAAAACAATGCTCAATTTTGATTTTTTAAATAGAAGTTACATGTAGTGCTATGTCGTTCATATATGGTGAAATTATTTGACTGTGATAATTACTAAAAGGCTTTGAGATTTCCTTTTCACTTCCAAGACTAGGTTTAGTAGAACTGATCAAATATTTTCTATAAATATTTCTATAAATGGATTGATATTGTCCATATCTAGCATGTTCTAGGTCTATAGTGTTAGTTAGAGTCCTAGAGTCAATCATATGATGATTGTTGTATGGACTCATTGTATCATATTCTTATGTATATAAAGACATTTGTTTTGGTTATTATACTTACTTGTATTAGTGTCAAATAACTAAGTATAATAGCATCCTTGAGTAGAAGGCTCTTATCTATATCAATCGATTGGTTGAATCGATAGTGAGATGGTTTAGAGAACACTACTCTTAATCATTCCTAATCAAGTATTAATATTCAGGGACAATGTTAATGCGACGAGACTAGCATGTAGGTCAACTTGATGACTTGATCTCACAAGTCATGGATATAGAGATATCAAGTTGACACATGGGTATGCATTGGAGAATGTATACTGAATGACCTGCCATGAGAAAGTATCATGGATCATTATATGAGTGTCATATACTTTCTCATGTGGCTATTAGTATGATTATTAGTCCTTGGACTTGAAGTCATCATGGTTCCCTACATAAGGAGTTACATACTTTGGTTTCGTCAAACGTCACCCGTAACTGGGTGGACTATAAAGGCGATTACTGGGTATGTAACAAATTATGCGGAGGGATGTGAGTGATGTAGATGGGATCTATCCCTCCTATATAACGGGAGTGATATCATCATTCTTGATAAAGTGAGACCACTAAGTGCATGGTCATGCCCAAATGAGTCAATATAAGATATTGAGCTCATTTGATTAGAGTGAGTCTACTTGGAGTTCAAGATTTAGATTGATCAGAGGATGACACCGTCTATGCCTCAAATTGATCAATCTAAATGTCAAGGATAGAAGGACACTTGTCATATATTATGAAGAGTCACAATTAGTAGTCACAAGGTGATGTTGGATCTCAACATTTTTGTAACTTGGGTAGTAATGTGTTGCTAGATACCGCTCATTACTTATACTTCTAAATGGGTTTAGGAGCATTGCCAACGTTACAAGAACCTATAGGGTCACACACAAAGGGCAATTAGATGGAGATTAGGTTCATTTGATGTACCTAGAGGATTAGGTTCATGTGATGAACCAAATTGGATTAAGAGTAATCCAAATTAGATTAATTGAGTAAGACTCGATTGAGTTAGACTTGAGTTAGACTCAAGTGAGGTTAGACTTGAGTTAGACTCAAGTGAGGTTAGACTTGAGTTAGACTCAAGTGAGGCTAGACTTGAGTTAGACTCAAGTGAGGCTTAATGATGATATTCATTGAATTTTGAATTCAATGATAAATGGAATTCAATTTGAATTTTAGATTCAAATTTCGAATGAGTTTCAAAATTACCATTTAATGAAGAATATTAAATACTCATTAAGGCTCATTAATGAGGCTCATTAATGGTGTTAATGAGCATTAAGTATTTTCATTAGATGAAAATACTTAAGTCATTTTTTACTCTTATTTTCATTATCGATCATTATTATTCCTCCTTGCTTCTTCTTCTCTCCCTCTCCTCCTCCTTGGTCGAACACCTTTAGAGTGCTAGCACACTCTAAGTGTTTTCTCCATCTCTATTGTTCGTGTGGATACGTATAGAGGTGTGTCCACTTGAACACACTCGAGATCCGCAACTTTTGGACGAGCGGAATTCGCGAAGGGCTTTACTACAAGGGTAATCTCTTAACCATGTAGATCTAATGTAGATCTAGGATAGAAAAACATGTACATGAAATTTTTGTTCTTTTAATCTTCGCACGGATCCGGTGGCATGAGATTTCGAGGTTTCCACAACGCAAAAAGCGATTTTTGCGGCTCGAAAATCCCAACAGTGGTATCAGAGCCACGTGCGAAGCATGTACATGTTTTATTTTAATTTTTATGAAAAATTACAGATCTGTAACTTTCTGTAAATTTATGATTTTTATATATTTTATGGGTATTTTTCTCGTAGAGGCAAAGCAACAAGTGTTTGGACACTTGTAGGCTTCGACTACCGAGAAACACCTTCCAAAACGGCAAGGTCTCGCCCAAAATAATTTGGGGCAGCGGGCTCAGGCACTATTAGATCGTCGTGGGACACTCGTGAGATTCATTTCGCGAGAAGGGGCGCTGCCCTTAACCCCGCAAGGGGCATTGTTCCGCGATCGCACCCAAAAATCGCTAAACGGGACCGTCGGAAAGTTGCAACTCGTAAAATTGCAAAAATCAGTAGTAAAATTACAGAAAATATGGGAAAATATATAATTTAGAATTATGTATAATATTTTGATGGTCATAACCCAAAAACCCCAATTGGATTGGATACATGTGTTGTAATTCATAATATGGCCTGCGTGCTATTTTGTGTGTTTGTGCGTGTTGTATATGATCGTGACCTACGCGTCGTGCCTTTCTTTATTTTATATTCTTGTTGTAAATAGTTTAGACTCGAATGTAACTCGAGTTTCAAATTTGTAATGTACAAAATTGGAGTGGTGGAAGGTCCACTCAAGACGGAGTTACAAGGAGGGTGCGAGCAACACATGGCGGTCAAAGGGAGGAGCTTGGAGAGATTGTTGACTCTAGGTTGACCATCCGATCTTCTCATTGGCTTGAGAAGATCGTAGTAGGGTCATGACTAATCACAATTTAATTAATTTCTTGTGTGTGTGTATGTGATGCATGCTAGAGTAGAGTAATTAATTAGTGCTTTAACGATTAGATTAGATATAAATCGCGTATATGATGCACCACGATTAGATTAGATCTAAATCGAGTATCTGATACACATCAACGATTAGATTAGATCTAAATCGCATCAACTCGAAATGTCTACCATGCCGTGATACCCATCACTACCTCGATCACATGTTGTTGTTGAATCTGCCAAAGCAGAGCAACGCATATTATCTTGGTAGGGTGTGGAGGGACAATCTTGGTCCCGCCTATCAACGCATGGGCGAGTATAAACTCAATTAGATTGAGTAAAACTAGTTAAACTCAATTGGATCGGGTTTAACTATAGTCATTTTCCAATGGTTGGTAGATAGGTTAAAATCACATTTATATTAATTCTTGGGTGATTTAGCCAAAGCTAACTCAAGTTTTAATATACATGCGAGTATTGATCCTATAAACAAGAGTTGCATAGAGATGTAATTGGTAATTAGTTACCTACTGATCATACTAAAGTCTTGGGCGATTTAGCCAAAGCTAACTCAAGGCGTAGTATGATGTGGATCTTGTCCCGCACGAATTATAGCTAGAATCTAGTAAGTGTGGTTTGACCACGTCCATGACTTGATTCTACAAAAGTTCTATAATTCAGTGGGAGCATCATTTAGTTAAAGGCCTAATTAAATGATTAGTGGAATATGATTATTTATTTTCTGCATTTTTTGTTGTAGATTGTCATGTCGTCAAACACGAACACCTTCTCCCTGCGTTCTGTCCTTGACAAGGATAAGCTCAATGGAGCTAATTTCTTGGACTAGTACAGGAACCTGAGAATTGTTCTCACTCAGGAAAGAAAACTGTACGTCCTGGAGACGCCCATTCCCGAGGCATCTCCTGCCATTGCCACGAGAGCTGATCGAGATGCTTACAAGAAGCATCAAGATGACGCATTAGATGTGTCATGCCTCATGCTCGCAACCATGAACTCTGAGCTTCAGAAGCAACACGAGTTGATGATTGTTTATGATATGGTTAAACATCTTCGTCAACTATATCAAGGACAAGCAGGGCACTGGAAGAGGAACTGTAAAGGATACCTGGAAGATCTTAAGAAGAAAAGAAATAAGATTTCTACTTCAGGTATACATGTTATAGAAGTCAATCTCTCTATTTCTTTATCGTGGGTATTAGATACCGGATGTGCTTCTCACATTTGTACTAATGTACAGGCGCTGAGAAATAGCAGGGCATTGACGAAGGGCGAGATAAACCTACGAGTAGGCAATGGAGCACGGGTTGCTGCTGTTGCTGTAGAGATTTACTATCTATCTCTGTCCTCTGGGCTTGTACTAGAATTAGATGAATCTTGTTATGTGCCTGCTCTTACTAAGAACATAATTTCAGTTTCTTGTTTAGACAAGAAAGGTTTTTCATTTATAATAAAGAACAAATATTGTTCAGTTTATTTAAATGATATGTTCTATTGTAGTGCACCTCTAATTAACGGACTCTATATTCTAGACTTAGAGAACCCCATCTATAACATAAATACCAAAAGGTTCAAATCAAATGAAATGAACCAAACCTATCTCTGGCACTGTCGCTTAGGTTATATAAATGACAAACGCTTATCCCAGCTCCATAAAGATGGTTTGTTGGACTCATTTGATTTTGAATCATATGAGACATGCGAGTCATGCCTACTAGGCAAGATGACCAAGACTCCCTTTAGTGGATACAGCGAGAGAGCGACTGACTTGTTAGGACTTATACATAGTGATGTATGTGGCCCTTTCAACGTCGCTGCCAGGGGTGGTTATAGGTACTTCATTACATTTACTGATAACTTCAGTAGATATGGTTATGTGTATCTGATGACACATAAGTCATAATCCTTTGAA
The DNA here is from genome assembly GCF_018446385.1 of Zingiber officinale. NCBI lineage: Eukaryota > Viridiplantae > Streptophyta > Magnoliopsida > Zingiberales > Zingiberaceae > Zingiber > Zingiber officinale. The sequence continues at coordinate 69,926,751 of NC_056005.1, read as the reverse complement.
AAGTTCAAAGCATTCAAGAATGAAGTACAAACTCAGCTTGGCAAGAGTATTAAGATACTTCGATAGATCAAGGTGGAGAATACCTTAGCCATGAGTTTCGTGACTATCTAGCTGAGTGTGGGATTCTATCCCAGCTCACTCCTCCTGGAACACCACAGTAGAATGGTGTATCCAAAAGGAGGAATCATAGCCTATTAGATATGGTACGGTCTATGGTGAGTCACACAGATCTTCCTGTATCTGTTTGGGGCTATGCTCTAGACACTGCAGCCTTCATACTCAACCGAGTTCCATCCAAGGCTGTGATAATGACACCATATAGGATATGGACTGGGAGAGATGCCTAGGTGTCTTTTATGAGGATTTGGGGATGTGAGTCTTACGTTCGACGTCAAATCTCGGACAAACTGAGACCCAAATATGATAAGTGCTATTTTATTGGATATCCCAAGGAAACTACGGGATATTACTTCTACATTCCCAGTCAACACAAGGTAGTTGTGGCAAAGACTGGGGTATTTCTAGAAAGAGACTTTGTTTCTAGAAAAACTAGTGAGAGTATGTTCGATCTTGAAGAAGTTCAAGATGTGAACCATAGCACTGAAGCCTCGATGGAAGTTGAACTAGAACCACAAAGTGTTGTGGATGATGTTGTTCCATAAGGAGTTGAGGAACAACAACCAGTTCAAGTAGACCTACCTCTTCGCAGGTCTGATAGGGTACGTCGTCAGCCTGAGAGATATTCATTTCTCTTGTCTAACCATGATGACGTTGTGCTCATTGAGGATGAGTCTGCCTCTTATCAAGAAGCTGTGATGAGACCAGATTTTGAGAAATGGCTAGAGGCTATGAGATCCGAAATGGAATCCATGTACACCAAGTATGGACTTTGGTTGATCCACCTGAAGGGATAAAACCAATTGGGTGTAAGTGGGTCTTTAAGAGAAAGACTGACATGGATGGACTTATATATAAGGGTCGTTTGATAGCAAAAGGTTTCAAGCAAATTCATGGTATTGACTATGATGAAACTTTTTCTCCAGTCGCAATGTAAGTCCATTCGGATCATGCTTGCTATTGCAGCATACCACGATTATGAGATCTGACATATGGATGTCAAAACCGCGTTTCTGAATGGAAACCTGCTCGAGGATGTGTATATGACATAAACTGAGGGTTTTGTAGATCCACAACATACTGCAGAGTATGCAAGCTGCATAAATCCATTTATGGACTAAAGCAAGCTTCTCGGAGCTGGAATCTTCGATTCGATGATACGATCAAACAGTTTGGTTTCATCAAGAATGAAGATGAACCTTGTGTCTACAAGAAGGTTGTAAGGAGCACAGTTGTCTTCCTTATATTGTATGTGGATGACATACTACTCATTGGGAACGACATCCCTTTGCTGCAGTCTGTAAAGACTTGGCTAGAGAATTGTTTCTCAATGAAGGACTTAGGTGAAGCAGCCCGTATTCTAGGCATACAAATCTATAGAGATAGATCTAAGAGAGTGTTTGGCCTAAGTCAGAGTACATATATTGACAAGGTACTACTACGGTTTGCCATGCAGAACTCCAAGAAGGGATTTCTGCCGATGTCACATGATATGAGTCTTTTGAAGACTCAAAGTCCCTCTTCTAGAGATGAAAGAGACCGCATGAATCAGATCCCTTATGCTTCAGCCATAGGATCTATCATGTACGTCATGCTATTTACTCGTCTTGATGTCTCGTATGCTTTGAGCATGACAAGCAGATACCAGTCAGATCCAGGTGAAAGTCACTGGATAGCGGTCAAGAATATTCTTAAGTACTTGAGAAGGACTAAAGAATATTTCTTGATATACGGAGGTGATGACGAGCTAGCTATAAAGGGTTATAGTGATGCTAGCTTCCAAACTAACTAGGATGATTATCGATCGCAGTCTGGGTTCGTGTTTTGCATAAATGGTGGTGCTATGAGCTGGAAGAGTTCGAAACAGGACACAGTCGCTGATTCTACAACAGAGGCCGAGTATATTGCTGCATCAGAAGCAGCAAAGGAGGCAGTTTGGATCCATAAGTTCATTACTGAGCTTGGGGTGGTTCCTAGCATAGTGGATCCTATTGAGCTCTATTGTGACAACAATGGAGCAATTGCGCAGGATAAGGAACCTCGCTCACACCAGTGGACCAAACACATACTACGGTGCTTCCATCTCATTCGAGAGATCATCGATAGAGGAGATGTGAAGATTCACAGAGTATCCACAGAAGCTAACGTCGCAAATCCCTTGACCAACGCTTTGGCATAGAGAAAGCATGATGGCCACACTAGGTCATTGGGCCTTAGAGCCTACACTGATTGACACTAGTGCTAGTGGGAGATTGTTAGTTAGAGCCCTAGAGCCAATCATATGATGATTGTTGTATGGACTCATTGTATCATATTCTTTTGTATATAAAGGCGTTTGTTTTGGTTATTATACTTACTTGTATTGGTGTCAAATAACTAAGAATAATAGCATCCTTGAGTAGAAGACTCTTATCTATATCAATCGATTGGTTGAATCGATAGTGAGATGGTATAGAGAACACTACTCTTAATCATTCCTAGTCAAGTATTAACATTCAGGGACAATGTTAATGCGACGAGACTAGCATGTAGGTCAACTTGATGACTTGATCTCACAAGTCATGGATATAGAGATATCAAGTTGACACATGAGTATGCATTGGAGAATGTATACTGAATGACCTGCCATGAGAAAGTATCATGGATCATTATATGAGTGTCATATACTTTCTCATGTGGCTATTAGTATGATTATTAGTCCTTGGACTTGAAGTCATCATGGTTCCCTACATAAGGAGTTATATACTTTGGCTTCGTCAAACGTCACCCATAACTGGGTGGACTATAAAGGCGATTACTGGGTATGTAACAAATTATGCGGAGGGATGTGAGTGATGTAGATGGGATCTATCCCTCCTATATAACGGGAGTGACATCGTTATTCTTGATAGAGTGAGACCATTAAGTGCATGGTCATGCCCAAATGAGTCAATATGAGATATTGAGCTCATTTGATTAGAGTGAGTCTACTTGGAGTTCAAGATTTAGATTGATCAGAGGATGACACCGTCTATGCCTCAAATTGATCAATCTAGATGTCAAGGATAGGACACTTGTCATATATTGTGAAGAGTCACAATTAGTAGTCACAAGGTAATGTTGGATCTCAACATTCTTTTAACTTGGATAGTAATGATGTGTTGCTAGATACCGCTCATTACTTATGCTTCTAAATGGGTTTAGGAGCATTGTCAACGTTACAAGAACCTATAGGGTCGCACACAAAGGGCAATTAGATGGAGATTAGGTTCATTTGATGTACCTAGAGGATTAGGTTCATGTAATGAACCAAATTGGATTAAGAGTAATCCAAATTAGATTAATTGAGTAGGACTCAATTGAGTTAGACTTGAGTTAGACTCAAGTGAGGTTAGACTTGAGTTAGACTCAAGTGAGGTTAGACTTGAGTTAGACTCAAGTGAGGCTTAATGATGATATTCATTGAATTTTGAATTCAATGATAAATGGAATTCAATTTGAATTTTAGATTCAAATTTCGAATGAGTTTCAAAATGACCATTTAATGAAGAATATTAAATACTCATTAAGGCTCATTAATGAGGCTCATTAATGGTGCTAATGAGCATTAAGTATTTTCATTAGATGAAAATACTTAAGTCATTTTTTACTCTTATTTTCATTATCAATCATTATTATTCCTCCTTGCTTCTTCTTCTCTCCCTCTCCTCCTCCTTGGCCGAACACCTTTAGAGTGCTAGCACACTCTAAGTGTTTTCTCCATCTCTATTGTTCGTGTGGATAGGTATAGAGGTGTGTCCACTTGAACACACTCGAGATCCGGCAACTTTTGGATGAGCGGGATTAGCGAAGGGCTTCGCTACAAGGGTAATCTCTTAACCATTTAGATCTAGGATAGAAAAACATGTACACAAAATTTTTGTTCTTTTAATCTTCGCACGGATCCGGTGGTATGAGATTTCGAGGTTTCCGCAATGCAAAAAGCGGTTTTTGCGGCTCGAAAATCCCAACATACAGAACATGACTACGTGGCTTCACCCTGAGCTAGTCTGTCATCCTGTTGAGTCATCATTATTCGAGTCACACTTGGGGCAAGTTATCGAACTGAGTTGAATCGAGTTACTTGTTCATGCAATTAGTCTCTAGGATTTTGACCCCCTCTCTCGATGTGCAACGTTCCTATATTATTGAGTTGGTTCAACCTGTTGACCTCTGAGCTAATCCGAGTTAGTTTGTGCTATCGGGCTGATCTGAGCTTATTTATCTAGACTCGTCAGACTACAGAGAGACATGGGGCCATGAAGTGCACCCCACTTTTCCATCATGTGTTGTCTACTTTATCATGGTCTCCGAAATATCATACCCTCTTGCTGCACTGATAAATATCAAGTATACGCTTTCTCTCTTTACTTTCTCTCTTTTCATTCTATGATTGATGCACTATAACAACTTAAGCATCAAAGATGTCTTTTTAAGATAACCCCTGATAAGCCCTCTAACAAGTGTCATTCCTCATAGAATCGATCATGTTAAAAGAAGAGAGCCATTTAAATAATCTCAAAAGTTTCGTTAGTGATGTCGAATGAGATGGTAGATTTCTATAGCACCATGGATTATTCATTATTGTCTAATATATTAGTTAATATAATTTGTATCCTTTTCTAAATTCTGAAATAGTTATTCTAATCAATGCCTAAGGATTCAATGTAACCCATCAAAAGTGGACCAATCTATAATCCTTGAATACTCAATAAAATTTTTAGGACTTGACCATTTCCCCTAATGTTGAAATGTTTCCTACACTCTCTTTCTCTCTTTGAAAACTAATCTACTAGTAAGATTCTCTAGGAAATATATTTTCTTTCAATCTTTTGCACTATTTTTTCCCAATTTAACATCATAACATAATGTTACTATACTACCAACAGAATTGCTGATTTTAGTGTATCAAGATTTTCACATGATAATATCATCACATTAATTGAAAAATATTGATAATAGAAGAGGAAAAGGAAAAAATTTTCATTAGAAATAATAAATGTTTCAATTAGGCAATGCCAAACTATACACATCAAATGAGAAAGAAGAAACTAAAAAAGAATTGATTAGTAATCATAAAATCAAGATTTTCACATGATAATATCATTGCATTAATTGAAAAATATTGATAATAGAAATAATAAATGTTTCAATTAGGCAATGCGAAATTATACACATCCAATGAGAAAAAAAAAACTAAAAAAGAATTGATTAGTAATCATAAAATAAAATTAATTTAAATATAGATGATGATATAAGAATAGATAAAATCTAATAACTTAAATGAATCTATATAACTGACTCACTTAGTAGGATAAGATTTAATTGGTATTGTTTGTTAGTGGACACTTTAGCAACATTATCTAAATTCCCAACTTTAATATTTTGCTAACTTTTAAGATTATTTCAGATACTTTGGAGGGAGTTGTAATTAATTCTTATTAATTCAAGTAAGGTGCTTGAATTATACCCTCATCTGTGGAGACAGTTTACTCCTTACTCTTAAGAAGTTATTCACATCTTTGTTAACTACCCAAATTGCAGTTGCCTCCTCAAGTCTGCGATCCAAATCAGCTAGTAAACCCCTTCATTACATAGCAACTTTGTCACACATTCACCCACCTACTCCCTCTCCATGATGATGAAACAAAAGTAGTATATGCCAAGGGGGAAGATGGAGCCGTGGTCAGAGATACAACCTCATCCAATTTCCACCATAGCGCCAATGGTGGTTGTCGTCTACTCTGTGACCATGAAACCCAAAGGTGCACATGTTAGGGGAAGATAGCTCTGTGGATAGAGGGACAGCAGCTGGAGATGACCTTGTGAAATGAGCATGCATCTGGAGATGAAACTTCGATAAACTTTTGATGTGTTGTCTTAGAGGATCAAAGCAAAAGAGAAAGAATATAATTAATGGAAACAATAATTATTATCTATTATTTTCAATCATTTCTGATATGCTTTCCAAATCATATTGAATTGTTGATCACTTCAATACCTCCAAGGAAAGCAGAGACATGCCACATATTTAACTTGTGCTTTACTAAAATTCATCAGAAGGATATGCATAAAGAATTTAAAGGTGGTTAATTAGATATTTTCTAACATATAGATTATTTACATGCTGAGCGATATGATTTGAATGATACTTTTTTATTAAATAACCAGCAAAGCTGAATTTGTATGGTCTTATGAACAATTGATATGACTGAACAACATAATTTGTCGGATGTTTCTTCAATTGACAAAAGAGAGCATGTCACCCCTTCGGCTAATCGACTCTACGATCAATTTAGCAAAAACAAGAATCTTGCTGAACAAGCGACATGTGTAAGACATGACAGTGATGCACATGGAGTCCTACAAAGAGGAAGAGGGCCAGAAGGAAGAAATTGAGAGAATGCATTAACAATAAGTGTGCTTCCCCAGGTTTTGTCAATTTCATGTCCACTAGAAGCAAATGCAGGAATTGAGAGGGAGGAGACATAATAATACACAACTCAATCAGAATTTGAGTCATAGAAATCACTAGGACAGGGAGTCATCACTTCTGACTCCAGCATCTGAACCACCCTGTGCATTGTGGGCCTGTCCTCCGGAGAAGATGACACACATTGGATGGCCACTGAGAGTAGCGCATCGAGGCTTTCTATCTGTGTTCCCTCGCACATGGGATCGATGATTTCTCTTGGACGGTTCTCTACTATCAGGAAATTCAGCTGAAAATTGCAAAACATGAATATGTCATTTCTGTCAAAACTCTTTCGATAGCCAATGCCTTGTAGTTATGGATGAAGGCAATGAATCATAACCAAACAAGTAGTTAGAGAATATATACTCACCCATCCCACAATATTCAAACCCTTCTCTATGAATACTGAATCAGTGGGTCGTTTTCCACTTAATACCTCAAGCACCAGCACGCCGAAGCTGTATACATCGGTTTTCTCTGTAGCTCTACCACTCTGCATGTATTCTGAAAACATTATCATAGTTGAATGGTTAGAGATAGGTTGCCACATAAGAGTTAGAGCAAAGAGAAACCAAGCAAGCTAGGATGCGACCAAAAATACTATGAAACTGCCAGTTAATAGAACTGAGTCTCAATCGTTCAGGTAGTGTAAGACATTCTAGGGAGAAAGATATAAACCACAAATATAAATGACATCTAAAATTTTATCTGTGTTGACACAACAATAAGCCTATTTGGTGATTCAAATTGAGAAGTTGTGAGACTGCAAAAAAAGCCCAATGACTGAGATGTAGACAGTGTTCCAATGTTCTTGAGAAAGATAATTGTAAAAGAAAATTTTCTTTCAACAAATGAAGATCTGATCTAGCTTAAAGCTAAAGCTAAACTTAAAGAGGATTGAAAAACTTCTGTGACCCAGCAATGTATTGAGTTACTTTCAGAATGGAGCAAGCAACAATCCCAAAGTGCATAGTCGTTTTCCTTAAGGTCTCATTCGTCCCCAGCAATGGTGTACCACTGAGGTAACGAATTTCATCTAGGATATGATGAAACTGTCCATCTTTCATTATCAAAGAGAAGTGCAATCAAATTGCCATGTCATTTATCAGCTCCAATGATCAGAATTGTGAATTTGCTAAGTCCTTAAAAGATCCTAAGATCAAGTATTATGTGCAACAAGCTGAGTTTTAATTATATCTTTCTTAGTTGAATTTGGCTCATCCTGTACCCACATCCTGCCATGTCAGCATGGGCTTTTGGGCTGGCCGCAAGCTTCCCAATTTACCCTAGTGGCTAGTGGAAAACTTCCGTGGGGCCGGGCCGGTCAACCTCTAGGGATAGTCAATAAGGCTAACTGGGTTTATCATTTTTTTATGAGTATAAGTGGACTCTGCCAAGTCCAAGTAGACTTTTTACCCTTTTCCTCTTCTACCAATTATAAGTTTTAATAGCCTTATGTTTAAAATACTGAAGAGTTTACCAAAACCAACAAATCTAGAAAATTATTGATACAAGAAACATAATATTAGCAAAATTTATTAGTCAAGCGCAGCTAGCTTAGAAGTGATTAGTTCAAGTTGGATATTCTGCATTATATAGGCTGTTTTATTGTGGTTGCCTTGGAAATTGTTAAGTAATATTATGTTGAAATTTAAGAGTTGACAATTTCATCCTGAACTTTTCTTCAAACAAGTTGGGATAAACTTCAAAATGAGTAACAATTACATGCTTAATATTTAAAATGTGTGGCTTGAGCAACTTCGCAATACCACATCAACAAATAATTGGAGCCTTCAGATCAACAGATGAACAGTTGGATCAATTGAAACATGCAGCCACTTGGAATATTTGTCAGATTAGAAACCACTTCATCTCCTCCCCTTGAAGTCCTAACGCTGATCCACTTCTTCATCTCCCCTCAAAGCTCTGGCATCGAACCCTTGAAGTTTCACAACCCAGCCACCTGCTTTTTCCTCCCGTCTACTACTTGGGAACAACAACTCCAGCAGCACCCTCTCTACAAAGTGCCCTAGCAGAAGCATCATCCTGCAGTCATTGATCAACAACGTCACTAATTCATTCACCTAGGTCGTCTTCTTGGCCCGTCAATAATGGCTGCCACTTCTACATTTCTCTCTTCCTTTGGATTTTGATGTCGGCACTAATTTAGGTAGGAGTGCAACATAATTTAATGATTGAAATCTTTGTTTCATTTTTTCACAATTGAAACAGGAATATGAGGTTTTTGTTAGTTTTTCTCAAAGCTCTTGGTTCCATCTACAACATCAACCATCACTCGCATGGGATTTTGAGATGTTGATGCTGGCAATAATGTAGGTAGGCATCTAACTTACATTGCCACATCAGCAACTATAAGTAAAGAAAAATCCTCTAGAAACTATTACAATGCATATGTATCTAAATGGGGGATGCCAACTAATCCAGTTGGTAAGAGCATTGGAATTTTTTGCTTAGCTCTTGGGTTCGAAATTTGCCTTCACTAAATATGAGTGTTTGAGGATTCTCATACCCATAGTCATTCCCATCATTTCTCCTCATTAAAACCATATTAATTTCAACCAAACCTTTATCTCACTAAGTGGAATCGACTATATTCCTCGCTCGATCCCCTACTATATTTTTTTATCTAGATTGAAATAAATTTTATGGTCTCCCTCTTCCTCGATTAATATATTTATTTGTCATGGTCTGGTCACCGAAGTACATGTCTGTATCATCTTAAACATGTCCCTCGGAATTTTCCTTCAATAGGCTTAATCCTAACTTTCTTTCTAATGTTTTTGTTTCTTATCTTGTTCATTCTTGAATGTCCGTACATCCAAGGTTTTCCTTCAATTGGAGAAATTTGAAATTTTAATTTTTTATAAAAAAAATAGCTTAAATTTCTTAGACACACTCTTTCCTTCTCTTTCTCCCCCATAAGTTTAGATGTTTCTGTAATTGCCTACATTTTGATTCATTCTGTCGCTTTAGCAATATTGTGCTACATATAATATATATTTATGGATTTCTGCTAAAATAAATCATTGTACTAGAAATATGTATATTGACGGTCAATCTGAGTAAAATTAAAATATGCGATTATTATCTCATAATTGAACTCCAATAAGATTTAAGGCATTCATGAATATGTAAGAGTAGTATATTTCACATACTTATGTGGCTTTTGGAGATTTCATATCTAAATGTGAGATTTGTTGAAGCTTGTACTAGCCATAAAGATTATTCGTGGATCAGTTTTGTTTTGCCATTTTCTTTTATTCCTTATTGTGTCACTTATAGGTGTTTGTAAGCACTATTGACAGGTACCATTCGAATTTTAAGATCAATTGAGAAATCCTGAATTCTGTATGGATCATGCTTGCCACCAAAAAAAAAGGTGTGGCATATTTACTTTTGATCATATTCATTTTGTTTGTAATTATATTCACACCTTTCAAGTTCATGATTTAGGCTTTGGTTTAGGTGTACCAAATGTGTTGCCTTGAAGATTGTCATGCTGATCATGGTGCATTCAATTTTGACAAAGATACTAAATTTGTCAATCAAACTGGTTTTGGATGCACTTTTGCAAAGACTTACATTGCAAGGATAGGATTTAAGAATTATGCAATTCAACTAACATGACCCGAATTCCAATGGAAGGTAGAGGCACAATTTAAGGATGTCATCAAATGTTTACTTTTTAGACAAAATAGAAACTTAATGGTAAGTATTAAAGTTGCTTCTCAATCATAGTAGTACAAACACTACAACAACAACAACAAAGTTTTATCCCACTAGGTGGAGTTAGCTAGTAGTACAGACACTATTGATAATTTTTTTATTAATTAAATGATCTTATCATAGAAAAATATACAAGAAACATTGAAGATTGAACACTTATAAAACGACTCCATCATTCGTCATCCTCATCAATTTAGTAGTTCATATCAAGTATTTTAATGAATTTCATATTAAGTATTTTTAACGCCCCAAAATTTAAAAGTGTTCGTAAACCACACACATAAAAATATTAAATATGCTAAATTGATTTAATTAAATGATTTTAATAAATGATTATATGATTAATTGTGTAATGCTGCATGATTTCAAAGTTGAGAATTTTCAAACGAATATTCGATACTTGACCGAGGAAAGAAGATCAAGGACGATTGAGATAGAAATATATATTTTTAAAATATTTATTTTTTAGGCTTGAAAATATGTTCAAGTAAGAATGAAACTTTCTAAAATTTATAGATTTTATATATATTTGCAAACCAAGAGTTTTTGAGTTGGAGAAACCAAATTTTGATAAAATAGAGGACCTATAATTTCGAAATTTATATATATATTAAACATAATATCAGATTAAAAATAGGCCTAATTAACTTAAGTTTACATGGGTTAGTGGGCCTAGACTTGCATTGAACATAAAAGACTTAAAACCCTAGCCTCGATGATATTTTTGGAAAAAAAAAAGAAAATAGAGGGTTCTCGGAGGAAGGCAGCAGTCGTGACCCTTGTTGCATATTTCAGAAGGAAAAATCATATGTTTTGAGAGGAGAAAACAAAGCCAAATCGATCCCCGTTCGTCCTCTTCATCTCCTCACGTCAGTATTCGAATTTCGAGCATTTTAAATGCAAATGCATGTTCTAAGCCTTTCTTTTTTGCACCATTCAAATCATAGTATGTATGTTATTGTGTTTATGCATGAAAATATGTGAAATCACGTTTTAGTTGAATAAAGATTATGTTTCTTTAAGTTGTTGAGTTTTCTTGAAAGATTCTTAAGTTTTCTTGATTGTTTGAAGTTTATGATTGCATGGGACGTTGTTGCCATTAGAGGGGTTCAGGACTCAGAGGAGTCATGGACACTAGGGCTCGGCCAAGGGTTGTTTTGATCCAAGTGCGTTGCAGCAGCTTGGGGCTAGATTCCTAGGGTTTGAATCATGTCTTAGGATGTTAATAAAGGTCTGGTTGTGTCTCGGTTTGAGTCAGGGAAAAAGTTATTAAAGCTTAAGACAGTAAGAGTCTAAAATAGGTAAGTTTAGCTATGACTAAGTAAAGTTATGTCTCAAGGAAAGGTTAGAAGTCAAGGCAATATCCCGAGTAACCATAATAAGTGCTTGAAAGGTTATATAAAAAGTGTTAAAAGTTTCAAAGCTATGTGTTAACGGTATGAAATGTACGGATGTATGTTTATTTTATGAAAATAATGAAAAAGGTAATTTCCTTTTAGAAAGGAAAGGAAAAATGTTTTAAGAAATGTGATTGACTTTGACAAAGAGGACGTGTGAGGAATCCGTAAAAAACACGAGCAATGAACTTACAAAAAAAAATGATTAATGGGAATATCGCGAGGGAAAAGGCCCCAGAGGGAACCCGGTTACGAGAAAAAGATCCAAGGAGTCCAGTATCAGATTCTCATATATATAGCCCAAAGGGATGCAACAAAGAAGTAGTCGTTGAACTCCGATGAACTTACAAAATGATTAATGGGAATACCGCGAGGGAAAATGCCCCAAAGGGAGTGGTTACGGGAAAAGGCCCCAGAGGGAGCCTAGTATCAAAATCTCATATATAAGCCAAAGGGATGTGACGAAGAAGTGGTCGTTGAACTCCACCGTTTGGTACCATGGTTTATAGATCAATTAATCGAATAGAGGATAGAGGAGTCACTTTCAATGATCAAACTTCACCTAAAATGTCTAGGATTAATGATGAGGAAAAAGTATATAATGCTTAAAGTATTTTAAATATTTATGTGAATGTAAATGCAAATGATTTAAAAGTTAAATGTATTATTTTTAAAAGTATTTTTAAATGCATGTGATTGTATATTTATGTATTTGTTATTAGGGTTTGAATGTGCTGAGTCATTAGACTCACTAGGGTTGAATGGTTGCAGGTGATGAAAATATGGAGGTAGGAGGCTCTGACTCTTGATTGAACCGTGCTGCGAAAAGAAGAGGGCAACACCTCTCAACCTCGTGGTATGGAAGAAGAGGAAGAGAGAGAGATCACGCGGAGCAACAAGGCAAAGACAAGACAAAGACACACAAAAGGAGAGCAAACATGAGGAAGGAGAAGAAGAATTACCGTGTTTCGACGACGTGCCTACTCCATAAAAACGGCCAAAGCTTTATTATAATTCTCTACACAAAAGAATCACATCCAATGATTCTTGTGATTGTTATTGTACAATAGGTTTATAATGATCCCTATTAATAATACATAAACCCCAAACCCGATAAAATCATAACAAAACTTTGTTATGAAAAATCGCAACAAAATTCTGTTATGAAAAATCGTAATAGAATTCTTTTATATAAAATCGCAACAGAATTTTATTACGAAAAATCTTAACAGATTTTTCTTTCATGACATACATCGCATTGCCCTTTATCCAAATATGAGCCACCCGTCAGCAATCTCCACCTTAGCGAATATTCACCCCTTCGAAAAACACGAGTATCTAAACAAAACTCCACATAGATCTCTAGGTCTGGGCTTCCTTCCTCTAGCATCTAGAGATATGGATCAAGTTCAAGCAATGCTGCTTTCTCAGCATATCTACAGCATTGTCTGCCGTGTGAACCTTCTCAAGTTGAATTTCCCCGAAAGCAATCAACTCTCTAATCTTGTGAAACCTCACATCAATGTGTTTGGTTCTAGCATGATACACCTGATTCTTTGCAAAATAGATAGCACTCTGACTATCGCATAACAACTTGACTCCACCTTACTGAACACCCAGTCCTCTGACCAACCTTGTAAGCTATAAAGCTTCCTTCGCTACTTCAGCTGCTGCCATGTACTCGGATTCCGTAGTAGACAATGCAATAATAGATTGTATCATAGATTTCCAACAAAGGGATCCTCCTACCACAGTGAACACGTATCTGTAGTAGACCTCATGTTATCTAAATCTCCTGCATAGTCTGCATCTACATACCCAGCAATTGAAGGATCTTCCGATTGTCTACTGAACATAATGTCATAATCAGTTGTATTTCTCAAGTATCTAAAAATCCATTTCACTGCATCCCAATATGGTTAACCAAGATTTGAGAGAAACTTACTTAACATACTAACTGCTTGCGCTAAATCTAGTCTCGTGCAAACTATAGCATACATCAGAACAACCAACTGCACTCGCATAAGGAACCCTTGGCATCTCTTGCATCTCGTCATCCATCTTCGGACACTGTGCACTGATAACTTAAAATGATGCGCCATAGGTGTGCTCACCGACTTTGCATTCTTTATGTTGAACCTATCCAACACCTTCTCCATATAGCTACGTTGAGACAACCATAATCTCCCTGTAGCTCTATCCCTGTGAATCTCCATCCCAAGAATCTTCTTGGCCTCTCCCAAATCTTTCATGTTAAATTCCTTACTCAGTAGCCTCTTTAATTTGTCAACCTCTTTCATCTTTTTTGCAACAATGAGCATGTCATCTACGTATAGTAGTAAGAAAACCAGTTATTCATCTTCAAAGCTCTTCACATATATGCAGCAGTCATACTCACATCTCCTATATCCGTTTTGAATTATATATGAATCAAAATGTTTGTACCATTGCCTAGGAGATTATTTTAATCCAAATAGCGATTTCTTCAACTTACAAACCAACCGTTCTTGTTCGGACTGACTAAATCCCTCAGGTTATAACATAAAAATCTATTCTAAATTTCTATGAAGAAATGTCGTCTTCACATTCATTTACTCCAGTTGCAAATCGTGATGTGCCGACATAAAAATCTACACCTCTAAATTTCTATGAAGAAATGTCGTCTTCACATTCATTTACTCCAGCTGCAAATCATGATGTGCCGATATAAAAATCTACTCCTCTAAATTTCTATGAAGAAATGTCGTCTTCACATTCATTTACTCCAGCTGCAAATCGTGATGTGTCGATATAAAAATCTACTCCTCTAAATTTCTATGAAGAAATGTCGTCTTCACATTCATTTACTCCAGCTGCAAATCGTGATGTGCCGATATAAAAATCTACTCCTCTAAATTTCTATGAAGAAATGTCTTCACATTCATTTACTCCAGCTGCAAATCGTGATGTGCCGACATAACCAACACTGCTCTAATTGACGTATGTCACCACTGGAGAGAAAATTTCTTTATAATCAATCCCCTTTCTCTGTGAATACCCTTTTGTTACCAATCGAGCCTTGAACTTTATTTCTTCTCCCTCTGACATTGCTTCTTTCTTCTTGAATATCCACTTGCACACTATAGCTTTCTCTCCTTTAGGAAGTTCCACTAGATCCCACGTTTGGTTCTTATGCAACGACTCCATCTCCTCTACCATAACACCCGTCCACTTATCCTTCTCAGAGCTATGTATCACCTCCTAAAAGATGTAGGGTTAGGGTCTCCGCTACTAGTGATAAGCGTATAAGATACCAAGTCTTCGAATCCGTATTTGGTGGGTGATTTCATGACTCGTCTCGTTCTACCACCAGCTCTACGTGCTCTGAGCTAGAATCATTGGAGTCATAGTCTCTAGCTCCACCTGCACAACATTTTTCTCCTTATTGCTTTGTGGTGTTTCCTTTCCTTCTTCCTGAGTACACTGTAGCATAGTTTTCTCGTCAAACACCACATCTCTGCTGATCAGCACCTGATTTGCCTTAGTTTCCCAAAGCTTAAAGCCTTTAACTCCTTTCTGATACCCCAAAAAAATGCACTGTTTTGACTTTGCATCTAGCTTTGATCTTTCCTCACTAGATATGTGCATAGGCTGAACATCCAAAAACTTGAAGATGAGAGTAATCTACTTGATTCCCTGTCCATACTTCCTCTGATACTTTGTCTTCTAGTGCTGCCCTTGGTAATCTATTAATGAGATAACATGTCATGTTAACCGCTTCCATCCAGAAATTCTTTGCAAGCCCTACATTCAGCCTGAGATATCTTGCCTTCTCAATGATTGTACTGTACTAAGTCTCATTGTCTGACCTAAGACATTTGATCTTCCTTCCGATTCTCCACTTCAGTTTTCCACAATTTAAACTTTGCAAAAATTTCCGGCTTATGACGCATAAAGTATACCCAGACCTTTCATGAGAAATCATCAATAAAACTCACAAAATACAAGTGCCCTCCACGTGATGCTACACTGGCTAGTTCCAAAGATCCGTATGTACGTAGTTCAGAATCCCCTCCGTCTTGTTTGTTGCTATCTTGAATTGCACTTTGCTCTATTTCCCAAGAACACAGAATTTGCAGAATTCAAGTTTGCACGTCTTGACATCCTTCAACAAATCTCTCTTGTGATGTTCTAGCATCCCACGTTCATCTATATGCCCTAGCCGCATATGCCACAAGATAGTACTGTCTGATTCAGACTCCACCGAGGCGGCTCCACCTACAACTGTAGTTCCTATCAACTTGTAAATGTTTTATGCTACCTTTTGTCCTTTCATTACCGTTCGAGCTCCCTTATTGATCTTCATCACCCCGCTCATTGATTTGTAATTGCAACCAATATCATCCAGTGTACCTAGTGAGATCAAATTCTTCCTTAGCTCTGGTATATATCTGACATCACATAAGGTTCTTCTGATCACACCATCAAACATCTTGATTTAACATTCCCTATGCCGATAACTCTGCATGATGCATCATTTCCCATCAAAACTGAACCAGAATCCACTGCCCTATAGGTGTCAAACCACTCCTTGTTTGGAGTCATGTGATATGAACATGCAGAGTCTAAGATTCATGCATCCGTCAGCTGCTCTGAATTCTGCATAATTGATAACATATCTCCATCACCGCTGTAGTGTTCGAAATCACTTATTTAATTAAGAGGAGTTATTGGATTTAATTGAGAATTTATTTACATAAATAGACCTAATTAATTAAGTTAGCCTACAATTAAGAAATTTGGATTAGTAAATTATATTAAGAAAATAGTAATATACAAATATATATAAAGGCTTAGTATTTATATAATTTATGTGTGTAAATTATCCATCTAATCAATATGAAAATGAAATATAAATAATATATATTATATGTACTAAATATAATATATATATATATAGTTAAAAACGTGTATAATATATTATATGATAATATGATATACAATATCATAGTATTATAAACATATATATGTAATATATAATATAAATTATATAAGAGACTAATACATATAAAAACGTATATATTGTAATATGTATATATGGTATATATATGGATTGATATAGGAAATTTAATTTAATATAAAATTAATGACTTAGTATATAAAAATTATAAGACTTAGCATTTATAAAGGGATAAAATTTAGTATGTATAAATTTTTATAGATTATTCATCTAATTAATATAGAAATAAAATATAACTAATATATTATATAATATAAAATGTATAATATAAATTATAAAGCATAAATGAAATTAAATAAGGAAAATATGAGATATATAATGTGTAAAAATATATAATGCATATAAACTAATTAAGAAACTATAGTATTATATATATATATCATGGATAAATTTATATGACTAAGTAAAATATATACGGAATTATATAACCAAGGATTTCTATCTATACTTGGTATTAAGTTTTATAAAAATAAAATAAATGACTTAGCAAATTTTATGTATTGTGAATTTTTATATATAGATAGACATGGAAATATAAATTTAGACTAAGTCCTAAGTCTCCCTATCTATTTAAACCTTACCTTCAAAAGCCCTCTCGGGGTTTTGTTGCCGCCGGCCCTAGGAAGACCTCCTCACCCTCTTGTTCTCCACCGGTGCTAGGTTTTCCAAGGAAGACAAGGAGTGGGTGGCTAAGTGCTTAAGGCATGCTCTCAACCATGTTATTGTTTTATTTAGCTTCTATGTCTTGTGAAGTTTTGGATTTATAGTTGTTAGGTTTGGTTCTGTTGTAGTGTAAATTAGCCTCAATAGGGTAAACGAATTCACTTTGGTGTCTGCTGTTGAAATGTAGAAGATTTAGTTAGCTTTCATTATCAATTTACAGAACCATTTTCAGATAAAAGATGAATTTCATATGATTTTTATACCACTGATGAATCTGAAATTATGCTGTGACCTTGCTGCTTTTGGTTCTGTTGTGGTGTAAATTAGCCCCAATAGGTGAACGAATTTCACTTTGGTCTTCAGTTGAAATGTAGGAAATTTAGTTAGCTTTCATTACCAATTTAC
This sequence comes from Zingiber officinale, assembly GCF_018446385.1. Classification (NCBI taxonomy): domain Eukaryota; kingdom Viridiplantae; phylum Streptophyta; class Magnoliopsida; order Zingiberales; family Zingiberaceae; genus Zingiber; species Zingiber officinale. Next base: position 69,908,930 of record NC_056005.1, on the reverse strand, counting down.
AGAACCATTTTCAGATCAAAGATGAATTTCATATGATTTTTATACCACTGATGAATCTGAAATTATGCTGTGACCTTGCTGCTTTTGGTTCTGTTGTGGTGTAAATTAGCCCCAATAGGTGAACGAATTTCACTTTGGTCTTCAGTTGAAATGTAGGAAATTTAGTTAGCTTTCATTACCAATTTACAGAACCATTTTCGGATCAAAGATGAATTTCATATGATTTTTATACCACTGATGAATCTGAAATTATGTTGTGACCTTGCTGCTTTTGGTTCTGTTGTGGTGTAAATTAGCCCCAATAGGTGAACGAATTTCACTTTAGTCTTCTGAGAAATTTAGTTAGCTTTCATTACCAATTTAGCTTTCATTACCAATTTACAGAACCATTTTCGGATCAAAGATGAATTTCATACGATTTTTATACCACTGACTGATAAATCTGGAATTATGTTGTAACCCTGCTACTTTTGGTTCGTTTGTGGTGTAAATTAGCCTAAGTGGATGAACGAATTTCACTTCGATGTCTTCTGTTGAAATGTAGGAAATTTAGTTACCTTTCATTACCAATTTACAGAACCCTTTTCGGATTATAGATGAATTTCATATGATTTTTATATCTCTGACTAACGAATCTGGAATTATGCTATGACCCTGCTACTTTTTGTTCTGTTGTAGTGTAAATTAGCCTCAATGGGTGAAAGAATTTCACTACGGTGTCTTTTGTTGAAATATAGAAAATTTAGTTATCTTTCATTATCAGTTTACAGAACTCCCTTCGTATCAAAGATGAATTTCATATGATTTTTATACCACTGACTGACGAATCTAGAATTATGCTGTGACCTTGCTGCTTTTGGTTCTGTTGTAGTGAGTTTTAAATTCTGTTTTTAGAAGTTATATAGTTTGATGTTGCACTTCATGTTTGTTTCATGCTTCTAGTTGTTTTCCATTAGAAACTAGAGATCTTTGCATGTTTATGTTTAAGTTCATGTTTATGCCCTATTTATGTTGCTAAGCATGCACATGATAAGCTGATGCACAAGTCTATGCTTAAGCTTACGATATAAAAATTACATACTTACGTTTAGGTTTACAATTATGCCATGTTTATATTTATTCATGCTCACACTATGTTTATGCACAGAATGACGTGAAATCCATGTTTAAGTTTATGTTATGAATTTGCATGCTATGTTAAGATTTACGATCATGCTCACGTTTAGATAGTGATCAAGTTTATGTTAAGTGCATGATTAAGTTTATGTCCATGTTTATGTTATGAATTTGCATGCTATGTAATTACGTGATCGAGTGTGGTCGAGTGTGACCGGTGTCCTCAGCCCGAGAGCTCACCAAATTTACGTTGTCGAGTGTGACCGGTGTCCTTAGCTCGGGAGCTTACCAAAATTCTAAGTGGTTGAGCGCGACCGGTGTCTTTAGCCCGAGAGCTCACCAAACTATGTAGTTGAGTGTGACCGGTGACCTTAGCCCGGGAGCTCACTAACTCTATGTGATTATGATCTTTTCCATGTTTAGCTTATTTACATGCTTATGCTTCTGTTCATCCATAGTATGTACGTTTATGTCAGCTAGTATGCTTATGCCTATGTTTATATACATACTCATGATTATATCTATTTCATGCTTAGTTTAATTACATGCTTATGCTTATGCCTATGTTTATATACATGCTCCTGGTTGTGTCTATTTTATACTTAGATTACGTACATGCTTAGGCTTATGTTTATGCTTATATGCCTATGTAGACGTCTATGCTCATGTCCATGATGTGCCAGTAGGTAAGACCTAAGCTACCTAGTATGTGTTTCCCTTAATATACTAAATTATAGATGTTAACTATTGCTTAACATAGTTTTGAATATGCTGAGTCTCTCGACTCACAGATTATAATTTTTTTTCCCAGACAATAAGACGAACGAGACAGGAGGCATGAACCACTGAGTCAGCTCCGAACAAGGGCAGTACAACCCAAGGACGATCCAATTTAAATTCTATATTTAGTTATGTTTTCTTTTGAACCGTCTATATAATCTTATTTGAACTAAGAAACTATTACGGAAGTACGAGTAAGTGATGCCCGCGGTTTATGTATTTTCTTAAAAGTTATAAATTCTTTTTAAAAAAAACTTGGGGTGTTACAACCGCTCTTTGAGTTTTCCTCTTTAACTATGTTTGCAGACTTTGTCAAACTACCGTTGTTCTCTGCAACATATTTCTTTATCTCTAGACAGTCTCTCTTGATATGACCTTTGCCTCCACATTTATAGCACGTGATCACTTTCTTCCTTCTCGACTTAGAACGAGCCTTGTTGTTGTTACCAAATTCATGTTAAGATTTGCTCCTACCACGCTCTTGGTTGTTATTTACCACAAGTCCTTCTCCCTGAGAAACTTCATTGCTTGTTTTCTTCCTTTGGTGAAAACCTAGCAACACACCTGTGATCTCCTCCAATTTGAGAGTTTCCTTACCCCACATCAAAGTAGTAACCAAATTCTCGTACGCAGGAGATGAAGATAGAGAATTCAACAACACCAGCATCTTTTCCTCGTCTTCGATCTTCACATCAATCCGCTTCATATCACTTACAATCTGGTTGAATGCGTTGATGTGCTGGCTCAGATCGATTCCTTCTGTCATCTTTAGCCCGAATAATTTTTTGCTTGAGATACAGCTTATTTGTCAATGACTTTGACATGTATCAACTTTCCAGTTTTTGTCAAACTGCCACCGGTGACTTCTCGTCCATGACATGATACATCACATCATCCGTAAGACAAAGCCTAATTGTTGCCACTGCCTTTGCATGAAGTTCTTCCCAATTTGATTTCTCCCTGCTTTCCGATTTCCTTTCTACTAGCGCCTTCACCATGCCTTGTTGCACCAACAAGTCCTTGACTCTTCTCTGCTATAATCCGAAGTTCTCAGTTCTGTCAAACTTCACCATATCAAACTTCGCAAAAGTCATCCCCGACATGTTGAAGAAATCCGCCAAAACCTGTAGCTCTGATACCAATTGTTGGGCAAAGAGAGGGCAACACCTCTCAACCTCGTGATTCGGAAGAAGAGGAAGAGAGAAAGAGATCGCGCGGAGCAACAAGACAAAGACGCACAAAAGAGCAAACACAAGGAAGGAGTAGAAGAAGAGTTACTGTGGTTTGACGACGTGCCTACTCCGCAAAAACAGTCGAAGCTTTATTATAATTCTCTCTACACAAGAGAATCACATCCAATGATTCTTGTGATTGTTGTTGTACAATAGGTTTACAATGATCCCTATAAATAATGCATAAACTCCAGACCCGATAAAATCATAACAGAATTTTGTTATGAAAAATCGTAACAGAATTTTGTTATAAAAAATCGTAACAGAATTCTGTTATAAAAAATCGTAACAGAATTCTGTTATATAAAATCGCAACAGAATTTTATTAGGAAAAATCTTAATCGATTTTTCTTCCATGACATCCATCACATTGGCCTTCATCCAAATATGAGCCAACCGTCAACAGACCGAGCATGACAATACACTCCCGAGGACCTTACACTTCCGCAAAACTATGTTAAATGAATTTTTATGAGAGGATTTTTAAATTGAGAGAGTTGAATATTCTTGAAAATTAAAATGTTGAATTTTTATTTAAAGAATGAGTTTTGAATGGTTTTAGATAGTTTGTTTAGACTTATGTTTGTGTGATTGACAAATTTGGGGTTTAATGCAGTTGAGATTTTATTTCAAAAATGTTAGTAAAATAATTTTTAAATATTGATTTTATTGCTCTTTGTTTTGCTACATTGCTATAAAGTCGAGATGAAGTGTCATGGAATTCTCACATACGAGTATGAGAAAGGAAAGGAATGAAGCCCCCGTTCATGAGAAGCCTCATTGCATTAAGGAAGCTTTGGATCTTTGATTAGAGTCAAGATAACTAGATCTCTCCTGATTTTTGGATGTCACCACTGAAAGCTTCCAAAAAATCGATACATGCTTGTGGAAGATTCGTGTTAGTGTCATAGTGCGTCGACAAAAGACTCATGAAACGACTTGTGTGACTTGGGTGCCTAACACGAAAACCTACGATGCATTACAAAAGACTTTGTGAACTGCTTAGTTGGTGATTTGTATGCCCTGATATTCCGCCTCACATTCACAGAAGATTGACACTTGTTTTCTGAGGGGTTTTATCAGGTTTGGAGAGTTCCACATGTCAATTGGTGGGTGGAATGAAATCTTCCATTATTTTAATCCATGATAAATTCTAAAAGTCACTTGCTTGGTTAATGTAGTTAGAGATTTTATGATTTTGTCTCATAAAACAAATGAGGGATGTGGCTCTCATAGTTACCAAAGAACACACATACATCATCTAACCAGTCAGCCAACTAACCAAATTAAATTTTCATTAATGGTAGCATGGTGATAAGATAATTTGACACATGTAAAAATTTCGGTTGAATCTTTTACAAGTGAAAGTTCATCCATGGTGACAAACAAGCCAAATGTCATCTAGTAAGTCTGCAAACTCACCAAATAATATCTACACTGATGGTACTTGATGGTAGGATATAAGCATTACACATTATAGTCTGATTTGCTACAAGCAAAGGTTCTCGATAATATTCTTATAACCTTTATAGTTCAGACTATAATTAACCAAACCGATATTTATTTCAGTTCAGGTTCAGATTTTGGTCATTTTACCTGGAAATGGAATTTATTCAGCAGTTATCTAACATCAGAAATTTCTCTCTAGGCAGATCAGTTGACAAGATCGAATATGTATCTTTAACATGAAATCAATTTGTTGATATAATACGCATTGTACCTGGAGCAAGATAACCAAAGGTTCCCACAACTATAGTGGTTATATGTGACTCTTCATCCTCCAAGAGTTTTGCAAGCCCAAAGTCGGAGACACGAGCTTCCAGATTCCCATCGAGTAATATGTTGCTTGCCTTGATGTCACGATGTATTATTCGAGGCGAACAATCATGATGTAAGTATGCAAGGCCTTTTGCAGCCCCCATAATGATGTGAAGGCGTGCATCCCAGTCCAATTGTTCTGCTCTTACTGCTCAAGTTACAATTAATAATATTAACTTCAGTCGATAATCATCTCAAAAGAAGATTAAGAACACTTCATAATGCAATTTGTCGTAATATTAATATAAAAACTAACTACTAACAATTTATAATCCAGTTGAAACACAGAAGAATCCACCAAGATCTCCCTATAGCATGAGCCATAAGAATCTGTTGGGTGGACTGAAGTGTTGGATTGAGAGTGCAGGTTGAAGAAGCAAATTTAATAAATAAGCATTCCTAAAGAGGTGGTGCTAATAATCTTTAATACTCGGGCTCTCCATTTATCCACTCTGCACCTATAGACCACTCCATGTGGACATTTAATATTATTGACCACGTGTAAAAGTTTCTGGAAATGCATGTGTTGAGCATATGGATCTACATCAATATCAATGTCAGATAATCCAACTGAGTTCGAGTAGCATAATTGGTAATGACCCTAAACTTCTGTCGACGGAATTGGTGGAAACTGATAACTAGAGACCATCACATTAACATTGACAGCTTGGGGTCTGGCATGCGATGAACACCTTCTGACTACTATATCCTATTGGCAGTAATGTTACTAATAACTAAAAAACTTATAAGATGAAAATCGCAAGTCCTTTCTAGACAGCAACATGATGAAGGCAGTTTCATATTTTTATTTTCCAATCTTGTCTCCAGATTTGAACCAGATTATACAAGATAATGATTTCAAAATGAACCTATCTGCCAGCCAGTCAACCTCCTCATCTTTCGATCCTTCTGCTCCCTTCTCACTCATCCACACAACACATGTGAAGCATTGCCACCACAATCGCACGAGTTGCACATTCTAGGTCTGTTTCCTCCCATCTTCTCTTCATTAGATTGCTGTCCATGCTTCATTGCATTTTTGCTGCTGCCTAAACTACTGTAACCTGGAGGACGCAACCACACAACTAGAAGGCTTGACTAAGATCAAATCTTGTATGCCTTCATGGCCTATCACTGTCACTTCCAACTGAAATGAAATCTTCAGCTTCTTGCATCACCACCTCAATTAAGGATGAAAGGAGCATTGGCAAGTCAACCAATTCATCTTTGTTGTCATCCCACCTAATGAAGCTTGAATTCATAACCCCTACTGCATGGTGATTGTCTTCCAGCCATGGTTGCTTGCCACTTCCTACTTGTTATAGAAGAGTGATTCCATCGATCAAGCACCACTATTCTCTCCCACATTGCAAATCCTTTTAGAGCCAGATTCATAATCTCCAATGCAGAAATTAATGATGGCCAATCAAATCAGCTACTCTCTACAAGATCTCCAAAATTTTCCTTTGGTGCTTCCTTTTCAATAGTAAACATCTCATCCTCCGTCTCCAATCTACAATGAGGATAGCTAGCCCATCTAAACCAGACATGCTTAATATGCCTCTGAACAAGAAGGAAGAGCACCAATGCAAATATCGATCTTTTCTAGTTCTTCTATAGATCTCTTCTTCAACTTAATGCATTCTTGATGTCATATCTTTTAGCATCCTATTCTTTAGCTGCCACCCAACTTTCTTCTTCTTGCTTAGCATATCTCCGGCAATCTATCTCATCAAATACAATCTTCGAAATAACGCATATCTGGCCAACAACTCTCCTTGAATCCAGACAATGAGTTTGTCTTCTCCCTTCATCACATCTCCTTTGATCTGTTCTATCTCTGGTCCTTTCCTTCTGCATCTCCAACCATTTCCATCTAAAAAACAATCTGTTGCTTGTTTCTCTCTCATCTGAATCTATTGCTTCTTTATCATCTGGGTCTGCTTCATTCTTACTAGATTCTCTTTGTTGTTTTAGTATTCCTCCTGGAAATGTTTCTTCTTTAGCAACAATGCTTCTGCAGTTTTCTTATGGAAACAACCACCAATCAATGCATAGATCTCCCAGTTCATTGCCAATGTCATATTTCACTACTGTGTCCTCTTCTTCTTACACATTGTTTGACCTCTCAACCAACATCTCTTCATGTTCCTTCTATCTCAGTGAAACATGAAGAGAGAGTGGTTGAGCATTTGTCTTCCTTAAGCTGCCATTTCTACTTCTGTGATCAGCCTATTCTATCTTGATCTCCTCTTCAAGCACTTCTAAGCATTGTTTTTATCCCTTTCTTCCCCATTATGTGCATTCTAGTCCATCTACAGTGTAGATCTGAATAGAGAAAACTCATGTGTTCAGTTTGCTATTTCAAGCAAAGGGTCGAGCTGTTCTATTCATTTCCAATAAAACTTTAATCAGAGAAAATGTCCTATTCTTATTCTATCATGTCCAACAAAGGATCAAGCTGTCCTATCCATCTTCAGTGATAACCAAAATAAAGTAAATATCTAACTCATTTTGCTACATGAGCAAAGGGTTGACTACACTATCCATCCTTTGAAACCCTCGAGGGTTTTCCTTTTCCTTTAGTCCATGGCATGTTGTTATGTGTTTTTTCATGGTAAAGCTCACTTGAGAGATGGTTCTCATTATTTCTCTTCACTTTCATTGTACTTCATCATTTATCTCTATATCATCTCTCTTTGATGTGCAAGTTGGTCTGACATTGAAGGAATCATCACTTGCATACTTAATTAATTATTTCCTAAGATTTGTTGATCTAAGACCAACAATAATTAGCTTTGTGCTTCATTGACTCCTTATACCTTGTTTTTCTTGTGTGCAACTATTCTGTTTTCAAGATGAAAGCTACACATAGTGTTTATGCTCCAACTTGAGGGAGCTGCTACGAGTATCGGGTAGTTATTGGTGTATTAGGTTGATTCGCACGTTAGTATTTTAAATTTAGGGTGGGACCTATTCATACATAAAGGGCAGCCCGGTGCATAAACTCCCTCCAATGTAGAGTCCCGGGGAAGGGTCTATTGTACGCAGTCTTATCATACTTTGCAAGAGGATATTTCCGAGACTTGAACTCGTGGCCTCTAGATCACACGACAATAACTTTACCATTGCGTCAAGGCTCCACTTCTAGGACCTATTTATACATATAGGGAGAAATGTCCCCTAGGTCAATATCTCTCTACCTAGGTGTATCACATGCTCAAAAGACAGTGAACAAGTATAGTAGAATCAACATGCACATATAATTTAGTTTGTGTTCCATTACATAGAAGATGCAAAGAACAAAGGTTAAATATACAGTGAGGTAGTTTGAAAAACTGAAATTTTCTATTTTGGTAGTGATACCAGAATTCATATCTTAATAAGCACATCTCAAATGTTATTATATAGATGACAAATGGTTCAGAAAGCCAGAATGAGGTAGAACATACCATGTAAGACTTCATCCAAGCTTCCACCAGGTAAGAAATCATAAATTAACAACTTAGACGAAGGAGAATTGCAATATCCTCGAAGATTGACTAGATACCGATGTTTAATACTTCCTAAGATCTCGAGTTCTCTATCAAAAAACCGATCCAGCACTTCATTTGTCTTCATTATTCTTTTTAAAGCAAACACATTTCCATCATCCATAGCAAGCTTGTAAACAGTTCCAAAGCCCCCAGAACCAATGATGTTTCCCTCATTTAAGGTTTCTAGTTTTCTAAGTATATCTTTTGATGAGTAGGGCAAGTCCCCATGAAACATTACTATTGATGCACCTGAAACAGAGGATTAAGTCAGAGAGAAAGAAGGCACCATATAGTTATCTCCAGTATGAATGACCAGTAAATGTTAAAAAATTAATTGAAACAACTAAACATATACTGATACCTCCACTTATATCCATTGCCGGGCCACTAATGTCACCTTTACCAAATTTCTTGTAAAGGAAACATCCCCAGAAACACATTAATGCCACTAACAACAAAGCTCCTACTGTTGCTACAGCACTAGTGACTAGCTTAGCTGAATTCTTTGTGCGCTTTATGTCACCTGTACATTCCACATGTGACAATGAACAGCGAATACAAACTTAAACCAAAGAGAAAATTGCAATCAGAAACTCCAATGTCCTAAACAATCTGTAGCTTAGAATAAAGAATTGATCTTGGAAGATATCACACGAGCCAACTAAGTGAAGACACAGGATGATATATTACTTATAATAGGCATGATATGGTCCAAGATCATACATATTAAAAGCCAAAACAGAATTATGCCAAAATGAATATACACTGAGAAAGTAAATATAACTAGACAAAAGAATGGACAAAAAGTAAATATAACTAGAACTTTATTTAAACGGAGCACTGCAAAATCTAATGTAGCAACATAGAGAAGTAGGTTTGCAACCCGTTTTTCAAATTGTACATGGTTTGGGTTGTATAAGCTCATTGATCCAAGTTTTTTAAACTACATTCTCAAACTATGATGAATTGAAATCCAAAATCACTAAGCCATGTTAGTCACAAGCAAAATTCAAAATTTCAAGCCTAGAAGTGCCAAAGTTTTATTGTTGCAATAGTCTATCGTGTTTAAATTTCAATACTTATTTAATTAAATTAATTTCACTTAAGTTATAACTTTCAATTAACTTTTTAATGTAATTATCATTTACTTAATAATTAATTAGATTACCAATGCATGCTTGTTCTTTTATTTATATTTATTGATTAATTAGAATTAATTAAAGTCTAGACGTAATGATAAAGATCAAGCATTAAATTAAATTCACATTTAATTTATTTGAATCAGGAAATTTTTTCTATTTATTTAAGGAGAAAATGTATAAGAAAAATAATTAACAAAAAAAACTTCCATATAAATAACATATGGGAAAGGAGAAAGAATTAATAGGAAAAATAATTAATTATTAAAAAATCAAGAAATATATAATTAAAAATTGAAAAAAAAATACAAAAAATATTTAAATTGAAAACAAAAAGAAATTCAGCGTCGCGCAAGCCCGCAACGGCCGCGGGACTAGCATGTGCCTCTGCGGCGACTGCGAGGCTCTAGCAATGCCTCCGTAGCAGCTGCAAGGTGTACCAGTGTCGACGCCTTACCGATTGACAGGCCGAATGAAATGTTTCGCTCGTGCCACTCGATACAGCATGAGATTCTAAATCATGCTTACAAGAAGTTTTACCATTCTCACCCCTTTTTGCATCTTGAAACTATTAATTTGAGCTCAAAAGAGGTCCATTTTAACAATTACGCCTTTGTTATCCATTCATGTAATTCCACTAACCTCTCTCAAAATTCGTTTGGGGACTCGTATGCTCCAATTTCACTAATCTTTCTTAACTTATATAATTCCATAAAAAAAAGACAGCTCGATGCACAAAGCTCCCGCTATGCGGGATCCCGGGGAAGGATCCATTGTACACTCTGCTTTTTGCAAGAGGTTGTTTCCAGGATTCGAACCCATGACCTTTTGGTCAGAAAGCAACAACTTTACCTTACGTCAAGGCTCCCCTTCAACTTATATAATTCCATAGAAGAAAATAAATCTTCTAAATTACTTGAGACCTCAAGGTTCTTATAGAATGAACCTTAGTAAAAATATATCTCGGCCGTGGAAGAGCCTTAGTAAAAATATCTGCCACCTAAAGATTGGTAGAAACATAAGAGAAATGATCCAAGCTTCATAAGCCAGTGGATTTCTGCACAAGCTTGCGACAAAACTCTATATTCAGACTCAGCTGAGGACTTAGAAACACGGTCTTGTTTCTTACTTTTCTAGAAAATAAGAGCTGGTCCAAGAAACATACAATATCTTGTTGTAAAACGCCTTGTATCACTACACCCTGCATAATCAACATCACTATATGTTACAAGATCAAGTGAAGTAGAGGCATGATAAAAAAAAGTCCACAAGAAACTGTGCCATGGGCATAGTGAATGATTCTACGAACTACAGCCTATGTAGGTGCCTAGGAGAAGTCTAGAACTGACTAACTTGTTGTACTGCATAAGAGATATCAGGTCTAGAAATAGTAAGACAGATTGGGCTGCCAACAAGATTTCGATAGGTTGCAGGATCTGATAACAAGTCACCCTCTTCTTTCCGTAGCTTGAGATTAAGCTTCATCGGAGTATCAAGGGGAATGGAATCTTGGAGACCAACAGCTGCCACCAAGTCTTGAGCATATTTGTGTTGCGATAGAAAAATACTATGGGAACTAACTATTGGTGCAGTTAGCACCAATGGTCAAACTCAGATTTTGATGAATGACAAATGAATTTAAGTTAGGTGTTATGTTTGTCTAACCTTTTTACCGAGTGTGTAGGAATTGATGGGTCTAGAGGACCTGACACCAGGTTGAAATCCAGTTAGGTCCGAGAACCTGACAACTGGCACGAACTCCATATAGGTCAAGGTGTGACCCGATATCTAGCAGGAAATCCAACTAGATCTGCGGGACCTGACAACTGGCCAAAGTCTAGGTGAGTCTGCGGACCTGACAACTGGCAAAAAGGTGGTCAAAAGGAAAGTCAAGTAACTGCAAATGGTAAGTGAAGGTAAGTTATTGGAGGAGAATGATCTAGTAAGGTCGAGTCCCGGTGGGACTATAGCCACAGTCCAGCTTAGAGCTATTTCAGATGTCTAAGTTGAAATTTTAATTAGATCATGGTCTTGGGAAGACATGATCTAATTAATGATAATTTTATTTTAATTGTGCTAACTCTATTTTACAAATCATTTTTTATTTTTGGACTAACGCATTTTGCAGGAGGGAAGTGCACAAGTTAAGTCTCGGGTGAACAATGCTTGAGGCGCCTCGAAGCTGACCGAAGGCGCCTTGAAGCTGCATGGGAGGCAGGGCTGTCAAAAAAATTGGAAAACCGAAAACCAGACTGGAACCAACAATTTACCGGTTCTGGTTTAACAGTTAACCAGTTAACCGGTTTTAACCGGTTCCGATTTATCCGTTTTTACCGATTGATTCCTGGTTTAAGATTTTCTTTACCGGTCTAATTGATAAACCGGTAAAACCAGAACCGACTAGCTAAATCAATGAGTGTGGATGGTATATAAAGCAAGAGAAGGGTGTGGATGTTATTTCCTTCAATCGAACGGTTACATGTATGATATCATATTCATGACATTTCAAAATTGTGCATGATAGAGTGGGAGAATTCAAACTTTTTATTTCAATCATTTCCTTAATATACTTTTATGAAAAAAGAATATTTACCACCACGACTTATTTCAAATACATGTCTTACTTTGGTGGTTCCCTGTCAAACTGCCATACACATTGGTAATTAAGATATTTCAAAATTATCATCCCCAAGTATCAAACAGTATTTAAAAAAAAACCAACGAAGTTCATTATTCAAAAGAAACATCTCTATTCCTGTCAAACAACGAAGTTCATTATCCCAATTCAGCACTTCTAGAATGCAAAATCTCATCCACTATAAGCTCACATGATAAAATATTCACCACCTTCAATAGCATAAGCCCAATAACTCATTCACTAAGTTCACTTACCTAGACTCAATTCTGTTATCGGTTCTCGGTTGGAACCGGTTAACCAACCGGAACCGATCGAACCGATAAGAATACCGGTTGGTTAACCGATTCCATATAAAATATGGTAAACCGGAAATAACCAGAACCGATAAACCGGTTAACCGATCGGTTGAACAAGCCCAATGGGAGGCACCCGCGCGCAGATCAACTTTGAGGATAGAAGTTTACTGTGCGAAGCGGCCCTGGAGTGCTCTGGAGGAGCCTCAGAGGTGCATTGGAAGAGCCTCAAAGTGCTTGGAGGCGCCCTCATGCAGATAAAAATCGCAGGCATCGGAGTTGATAGAGGCCAACGAGTGCGTGATCAAATTTGAGGTTGGAGGCGCCTTAGATGGGGTTGGAGGCGCCCTCAACACTCTTTAAAAGGCTCGTTCGACCAGAAGATTGAACACACTTCAAAACAAGCAATTACAATCCTTCTACTGCTCCGATCACGTGCAAACTGGTATGCTACATTCGACAGTTGCCGATTGACCGACACCAAAGCACGAGAGTTCCGCTTCGTTATCTACATGATTGGTAATGAATTTAATTTATTGCATTTAAGTTACTGCTTAAAGGAAATGTAGCTTGTTATATTGTCCTTATATTCTTCTTATACTCGATTACTCTACCGAGAGTTTATCGATAGAGAATTTAGTGGATTGTCCATTGATAGGTCTGAGGGACCGGGTTCTTAGAATAGAAGTTCTCGAAGGCTCCAAACCAAGTAAACTGATCATGTCCTCGTTTCCTTTCTCATCTTAGTTTAATTTTTCGGCAACGTACTTGATTTCAAAACAAAAGAAAAGTTTTTAAAATCACGTGATTCATCCCCTTCTCTCACGTGCATCAGTCCTACACCAACATTAATCTCTATACCAAGAAAATATGTGAGAGAGCCCAAATCTTTCATGTGAAAAGTCCTGTAAATGTTTCTTTAGTTGAGAGATAAGAACTAAATCAATACTCATGATTATGATATCATCAACATATATTAAAAGAATGACAATACCCTGCTCAATCTTGAGAAGGAATAAAGATACATAAAACTTAACTTTTTAAAAAGCAAACTTGAGTAAGGCAAAAGTGAATTTCTCATACCATGCACAAGGCGCTTATTTTATACCATACAATGAGTGATGCAATTTGCACACGACAGAAGTAGAGTTAGAAATTAAACCGGAGGATGCATATAAACATCCTCCTTGAGATCTCCATAAAGAAATGTATTCTTCACATCCATTTGGTGCAAACTCCAATTTTGTAAAGCCGCAATAACCAAAATAGTGCGTACGGTAGTCATTTTGGCTACTAAGCAAAAGTCTCCTCATAATTAACTCCATATTTTTTATTATTGCCAAGAGCAACTAAATGGGCTTTGTACTTGTCTAAACTCCCATCAGACTTGACCTTAACAAAATAAACTCATTTCCAGCCAAGTGGAGTTAAATAAGACAATCAACCACTTGTCTTATTAGTTACAAGAGCACATAATTCTTCTTGCATGGCCTGTTGTCAACATTCCTCTTTGACTACATGTGAATATCTAGTAGGAACAGTAATGGAAGAGAGTAATCGAGAGGGCAGATGTAGGATTACCCGTGTCATGGGATGGAAATCCATATAGATCAGGTGGACCAGTAATTCTTATGGAATGTCGCAAGGGACTAGCAGACAAGGCAGGTGTGGAAGGGGTCAACATTGAAGATCTCCGATGATAAACAATGTCAAGCTTAAACCTTGCAACCTGAGTATTATGAGCACTGGAAGTGTTATAAAAAAAGGCAAGAGCTGAAAAGACGACCGTGGAGATGAAGATAAAGGAAAGAACCATTGATTTTCAAAAAATAAAGCATTCCTTGAAACATGAACCCGATTGGAAGTGGAATTATTGAATAAAAAACCTTTTTATGTGACATTGAACCCTAAGAAAGCACAACAAATAGATTGAGCAGAAAGTTTATGTTTTTCCGTTGGGGAAGATGCATAAAACGAACACCACCCCAAAATGTGAAGATTTGTGTAAGTAGGATGACGATGATACAACTTAACATATGGAGGCGCAAAATCTAAAACTTTAGAAGGAAGTCTATGGATGAGAAAATGACTGTAGTGAGTGCTTCTACCCAAAACTTAGGAGGAACAGATGACTTGATTAGCAAAGTCCTAACAACATCTAAAAGATGACGATTCTTTTACTGTGGAGTATAAGGACACGAACATTGAGAGATAATTCCTCTAGATTGCAAAAAAGATTGGAAATCATGAGATACATATTCCCCTCCTAAATCAGACCTAAGAATATGTTTGAGCAGAAAATTAAGTTTGAATGAGAGCTACAAATAAGTTGAACATAGAAAACATCTATTATTTCAAAACTGTTTGTAGCTCTACTACCTTAAGATGGAAAGGATAGGCCAAGTTTACAAGTTGCACAATCAGAAAACTCAATAGAAGAATGCACTCTCTTATGTAATAGACCGGATTTCAACAAACGAGAGAGAATCCTAAGGTTAGGATGACCAAGCCGCTTATGCCCAACTTCATTGGACACTCTAGACTCAATACAAAATAAAGCTTGGACAAAAGATGAGGAAAAACTACAAGGAATAGATAATTGCAAAACGAACAAACGTCCATGCTTAGGCCCCTTCACTATCAATTGCCCTGACATCCGATCTTGTAAAATGAACGTCACAATTTTGATCCACAAGTTGACCAACAGATACTAATTTCACAAAAAGATTACGTGATACAAAAACATCCTTAAAGGAAGAAGATACATCACCCACTGCTGCAATAGGTAGATCACTACCATTAGTTGTTTGAATGGATAAAAACAACAATATTTTCCGATATTACTTAATCCATGAGAAGAATTAGTCATATGATTAGAGGCACCTGAGTCTACGATCCACGAAGTAGATACAAAATCAGTACCTTGAAGTCCAAGTGCTGAAAATGCTTGCACAATCATTTCCTGACTCTCGAGTTAGATGAGGTGTTTTAGGCTTAGGGCAGCAGTAGGAGTTGTTGTAGCAGCAGCTGAGATAACAGTTCATTGGAGCGAGGAGGACGAGTAGGACACACTTTAATGATGTGCCCAGATTACTTGCAATAGTTACAAAATCTCTTAGGGAAGTGATGTGCAATATGGCCGTATTTTTTACAGCTATAGCACTGGGTTGTGCTCATGTCTCATCCATTTCCTTTTCCCATGCCATATGAAACATAAGCAATTGAAACATTATTAGAAGTAACGCGAATCTACTCTATAATGTGATGTTCTGAGTATTGATCCGTTGCTCTTCACGCAAGAGTTCGCCAAAACAGATGTCCAAAGTTGGAACAGGATTTAATAGAGAGGATCGGGCAGATTCAAATTCAGGTCGCAGTTTCATTAGAAATTGATCTCTTTGACTGGTTTTATGTACTTGTTGTACTGCCTCCACACTTTCTGTAGAGACCTTAGCTATAACAAGATCTAAATAATCATTCCACAAAGTTAGAAAACCAGAATAATATTCTTGAACTGATAGATCCCCTTGAGTATAGTTAGCAATGGCTAACTCAAGTTGAAAACGCCTTGCATTGTTATCTTGATTATAGACCTGCTTGAGATAATCCCACATTGCCTTTGCAGACTTATGGGGGCATAAAGAAAGAATTAGATGTGGCTCCATAGAAACAAGAATCCAGGTCATGATATGATTATCTTTAGCAGCCCAAGCTGCCCTGTCTGCAGCAGTAGCTCCTTCTTTAGTGTTGTCATTTATATGACCCCACAGCTCCTTACCCTTGAGAAAGATCTCCAACTGAAACTCCCAGGCAGCATAATTTTTCCCAGTAAATTTGACACAGACATGATCTGACTTCTCCATAATCACTAAGGTTATGACTAAGAAGGCTACGATTTCTTGGGTGTTGGCTCTGATACCATGACAAAATGGTCTGAAAATTGTCTTCTCTTTAGAGAAGGTCTTTCATTATATAGGTAAGATGACCAACTATATAAGGAAAATAAATACATGAGTAAATCAACCTACATATGGTAACCTAAATCACCTATTTATGAGAGTATATACAACCTTTATTAGAGAATCAATTACAATATTTTATAGAGGTAATTGGACCTAAATATGTTAACCTAAATCTCTTATTTATGAGAGTATATACAACCTTTATTAGGGAATCAATTAGAGAAGTAATTAAGCTGTTGTAATGTATTGCCTATTATTGACAGGCCACAACAAGTTTTTGTGTATATACTCCAAGTTTTACACAATGCAACACACAAATCAAATCCTGATAAATTCTTTATTAAACATCAAAATCTATAATAAGTCTGAATCACTTAGGGTCTGATTGCACTATATATATATATATATATATATATATATATATATATATATATATATATAGAAAACGATGAAACTACATTAAGTAATCAAACAACAAAAGTGTGAGATAGTTTAATAAGATTAAAATTGTGGAATAGTGATAATGATAACAATTTTGAATATTAATGCTCTTTGGATTCATTTAAAAATATGCAATCATGTACTTCTTTCTTAACTCACTTTGATTTTATGCTCACATTGTAGAGTTTTTGGCCTCTAGTTTGCATGGTACTTGTGGTATCTCTTTAGAGGAAACCTAGTTTAATTACTTTATATATTGTATTTCACTCAAACATTATTATAGTTCAAGCGCAGAGAATGAAGTTTGCCTTTCGATGACTCTAGCTTGTGTAAGGCATGACACAAGTTCTTCATGATAATCCTCATTGAGCCAGAAGGATAAAAAACCAGTGGTAAGAGGTAAGGAGGAAATCAAGGAATCAAACATTTTAAATTGAGACTGCTAGAGGATCTGCCAAACAAGGTTCTAGGAGCATTATCACAATTTTAAGAGGTATTATCCTAACTTTGTTGGCAAATTTCTACAAATATGAATTACATATTTCAAAATATTTTGTTATACATATGGAGTGAAATGTCGTTCCATGCCGAGCAACACGGACGGTATTTATTGTTCCACCGCACGGCAAAACCAGCACCTCACACAAAACTCACGGACGGCTGCAGGGGATCGCGGTGGGATCGAGGGGGTTGTCCGCGCAGCCGGAAGCGTCACGCAGTGGGATTGAGGGGGCTGTCCGCGCCGCCTGACGCTTCCGGCACAACTGGAAGCTTCCCGTGACGCTTCCAAAGCCGCAAGAAGCTTCCCGCGACGCTTCTGGCACCACCGGAAATGTCGCGGGAAGCCGATGCCGCAGACACCCTGTGCACAGTAAATTAAATTTTTGATTTAATTAATTTAAACAATTCCCAAGGTATGTGTGATATTTCGAATAGACTTTCATAAATCCAAATTAAATTATCCCCAAAAATATATAAAAAATATATTTAAAATTAAAAATTTTTAAATTAAATTTATTAATTAATATTCTAAAAATTTTTATTTTAATGTTTTAAATTTCATTTAATTTTTTTTTTTAAATTATAATAATTCATTTATATTCTGATATTTCTTTTATTATTTTAAATTTCATTTAAAAATTTTAAAAAATTATAAATTTTTTTAATAAATTAGATTTATATTATAATAATTTTTAAATTATTATATATTTTTTTAACTATTTTACTGTTTAATTAATATTTAAAATATATATCATTTAAATTAATAATTAATTAGATGAATAGATAATTAATTTTCTTTAAAAAATTATATTTAATTATTTTTTCTAACAATATTAAGTTGTCCAATAATTAAGAATTTATATAAAATCAATATACAACTTATTTTAAAATTATACACAATAAACATATTTATCTAATAATTACTATATATATATATATAAATACCAAAACCGTATCGACACAACACAATATGATACCGAAACCGTATCGTTCCAGTCTGGACCGAAACCTGCATAGGTCAAGATTTTAAACCATGATATGCAACATGCTAACTGTTAGAATGTATACTGAAAACCTAAGCTTTTGTAAACATTTATTTTGAATAAAGAATCACATTTGGTCAAATTGTCTAAATTTAGTTGTAGTTGTTCAATTAATTTATATTGTAGATAACATAGTATGTGGTGTCACATACAGAAAATGATGTTATCAGTACCTTAAAAATTATAAACAGTAGCTCACGACCAAAATGGAAAGGAACAAACCATTGGAAGGTCGTAGTGTAATTAGGAATTAATTTATCTTCACTATATAATTACACTAGTACACTTAGAGTGTATTGAGTAGAACCATTTGAGGTTGTTTCTTTTATACTGACTTTATAAAAGAACAAATACCTCAGTTATTATGGAAGTGTGTGCTCTTAATCCTAATATAATAACAAGCACATATATTTGATATTTATTTCTTTAATTTATCAATGGGTGAGATTTAATTCGATGAATCAATAAGCCCGATAAGTTGAGAAATGATATCACTTATAGCGTGTGTTGTTGATTATAGAAGAAAACTGTGTCCTAGTAATCTGGGTTGATAATGTCCCCAAGATGAGCTCATAAAGATTGTCATGTTAAACTCTGCAGGTGGACTTAGTCCGACATGACGATAAGGTTGAGTGGTACTATTCTTGGATTAAGATATTAATTAAATGAGTTGTCAGTAACTCATTTAATTAGTGGACATTTAACATCTTAAACACAGGGAGACTAACACACTCATAATAAGAAGGAGCCCAAAAATGTAATTTGGGATTGGTGCGGTAGTTCAATAATAGTTCTCTAGTGGAATTAATTATTATTGATAAAATTAAGTTGTGTGTTCGGGGCGAGGGATGCTTAATTTTATCGGGAGACCAATCAATTCCTCCTCTCGGTCCCTATCGTAGCCTCTTATTTATAAGTCTTATATCCACCTATACCCACCTTCATATCCATGATAAGTGAGCTAGCTTGTGGCCGTGGGTGATCGGCCCTAGATTGAACCCAAGCTTAGGTGGCCGACCCCCATTAAATTTTAAAAAAAATTTAATTTTAAATTTTTCTTATGTGGAAGATATAATTTATTGAAGAGAATTAAAATTAAAATATCTCTTCTATAAAAGATTAAGAAAAGAGATTAGATCTCTTTTCTTATTTGTAAATAGGAAAGATATTTTATTTTTTCTCTTTGAAAATTATTCACATGGTGAAAAATTAAAATTATAGAAATTTCTTTTTATCAATCATGAAGGGATTTTAAAGGGAAATTTTATTTTTTAAAATTTCCGAAGACAAATAAGGAATTTTTAATTGTTGATTGGAAATTGTCTTGTTTGCTCTCCATGATGTGGCCGGTCATTACAAGTTTAATTGGGAAATTTTATTTTATTTTTCTCAATTAATTCATGTCAAGGAAAATTAAGGAAATTTTATTGTAATTAAATTTCCTTATTTACCAAAGCTAAGGAATATAAAAGAGCGGGTTGGGGTGCCTTCATGAGACACAACCTCTATTATTCTCTCCCTCTTTTCCTTGGTGTTGTGGCCGGCCATCCTCTCTCCCTCTCTTCCTCTGTGGTGGCCGAAACCTTCTCTTGCTTGGAGCTCTTGTGGTGGTCGGATACTACTTGGAGAAGAAGAAGAAGAAGAAGAAGAAGGAGAGAAAGCTTTCATCTCTTGGAGTTTGGTTGGTGTTTTTTCTTCATCCTTGGTAAAGCTTTTGATTTGGCCGAACCTAGCAAGGAGGAGAAGAAGGTGCTTTGGTGGTCCTCATCTTGGAAGATCGTTGCCCACACAACGGTAAAAGATCAAGAGGTCTTTCTAGAAGGTATAACTAGTATTTTTCCTTTCCGCATCATACTAGTTATTTTTGGAAATAATACCAAATACAAGAGGCATACAATTTTAGTGTTTCGAATTTGTTTTCGATGTAATGTTCTTTTGTTTTTTTTTTCCTTGTGATTTGATTGTTCCTTTTGGTTGACCTAAAGTTATTTTAGGAAATTAAATATTAGTTTTACTTAAAAGGTTTTGTCTAGTCGGTGGTGGTTGCTCCCATATCCAAGAAGGTCATGTGCCTCGCCATGTCAGAACTGGAAACCAATTTTGGAAATGAATATTTAATGGAATTAATAACCTCGGTGATTTGGATCAAACGTGTTAAGTTCCGCATCCAAATCAAAACCTAAAAGAACAAATAGATTAAATTTGGATCAAACGTGTTAAGTTCCGCAGGCGATCCAAGTTTAATTTAAAAGAACACATGGTAGCTAGGAAAAGGTTCGAGACCTTTATGAAATTTTTGTCTGATGGAACCATTAGGTTTTGTGACCAACAATTGGTATCAGAGCTAGGGTTTTGCCTCTGTGTAATTGGTATTAGTTTAATTATGCACATGTCATACATAATTTAGGCAGGTTAATAGTAGGATGTGCTAACTTTGTGGATACAGGATTCAACTATTATGGCTTATAGTTTTTATGTGTGTAATTGGACCCTTGGACATGTCAAGGGCAATTATATGTGTGTACATGATTGTATTATAAAATACAGCAGGAGCTGTATTTAGTTTTATTAGGATTTTATTTTTGATCTAGTTACATGTACATTCCTTTTATGGAATATAGGATCGATGGATATAAATTTTTATTTTATGTTCGATCTAGTTTACATGTACATTCCTTCGAGGAATATAGGATCGAAAAATGTAAAATTCTATTTCTATCGCGGATCGAATCTTGCAAGGCGTGGAACCTTTTGAGGACCAGAGGCGCAGCGGAACAACAAGACCCGGTGGTGGTGGCCAAATAAGGCAGCAGCTAGGGTTGGCGACACACGGAGGACAACAATAGATAAAAGCCATAATAGTTGAAAATTAGTTTTTCATTTATTGCTTTTATATTGTGCTGTGTGTGCATGTTAGTATACATGTCTAGTAGGCTAGCATAGTTAAAATTCCTCATTTATAAATAACTAAGTGGGAGAGGGATTTTAAATAAATTCTATGGTCTCCATTCTTGGTTTGTAAGTGATGCAAACAAGCTTGCGCGTTGGCTCTGAGTGTCTTCCTCCATATCGGATGAGCTTGTTTGTGGATCACTGTAACAAACTTCCATTTGGATGACTATAGGAAGTTAATTAAGGCGTGTGATCTTTCCCATTGGAAGGGCACGATCTTATTAATGGACTTAGTGTCAGTAATGGTATACACTTAGATGTATGAGTCACTGCTATTATTTGTGTGACGAAGGATACCAACTATTAATTTTATTTGTCGAAAAGTTAGGTTGACAAGATAATAAAATTAATGGGTTAAAACCTCCTTTACAAATGTTGAATTTGTATCGTCCACATCGTGGCATACAAAATTCACGGTGTTTTGAGGTGTTGGTTAATTTAAATTAGTATTGTTTGAGGAATCAATATTATTCTAAATTTAGAGTTCGACCAAAAGTTATTTGTAATTCTTAGGATGACTTTCAACCCAATCCATCATACTACAACGAATAGACTTACTGGTCCTAACTACATAGATTGGAAAAGAAACACGGACATTGTTTTTAAGCTATAAGTTTGTCTTGTCGAGCCTTGATGCACCCTGGTGAATCTACCGAGGAGATTGAATATCATGGGAAATGGGTAAAGGCGGATGAGATGGCAGTGTTACATTTTGTTTCAATGTCAAATGTATTGCAACATCGCATCAAGATTTACCAACGACTTATGATATTATGAACAATCTCGAGGAACTCTTTGGTCATCGGGATCGGGCTTCAGGCAAGAAGCCGTGAGAAAGATAATGACAGCCACCATGCAGGTACTCTGTGAGGATCATATCCTAAAGATGATGGCTTATCTAAACGAAATACTGATCCTTGGAGGAGAAATTGATGGAAACCGGATCGATATGATTCTCCAACACTACTAAGTTTGAGCAATTTCGAATTCCAATATGAATAAAGGGTATATTCATTGGCGGAACTCGTGAACTTGAGACGGAAGGATTGTTTCAAATCATGATTCACCAAAAGTACTGAATGGAAAAAACCGAAGAAGAAGAAGAACAAGTTGGTTCATGAAAGAAAGTGAATAAATCTTAGAGTACGGGACCTAAAATGAAGAAGCAGAAGGGCAAGTGCTTCATCTAAAAGCGGTCAGGGCATTGGAGGCGGTCCTCGTAGAATCGAACAACAAAGGTATATCTCTACTCTAGTCGTTGAAACATGTTTAGCGGTGTTATCTACCGGCTGGTGTGTGAATCTGAGGAGCCATCGATCATGTCTGCGATTCCTTGCGGGGTTCGAAAACGTGGCCGATGGAGAGATTACCGCTCACGTGGGCAATGCTCTTAAGGTGGCGGTACATTGCGATGGGAGGCGTCTACTTATCTTTTAATAGAAATAGAAATTTGGTTTTAAGAAATTGTCTTTATGTACGGTTTTAGAAAGAATTTAATTTCAGTTTCTAAAGTTTTTTAGATGGATATTCGGTTTCTTTAGTAACGATATAGTTATTAAGAGAAATAAAGTGATTATCTGTTACGGTGCATTAGTTGGCAATTTGTATACTTTAAATCCATTTCTCCCACAAAGCAAAACAAGGAAATTTATACATCTTCTAACTCTAATAAGAGAAAGAACCTTCTAAATGAATTCAAGCATATCTTTGGCATCTAAGGCTTGGTCATATTAACTTAAGTAGGATTCAGAGGCTTATAGGCGATGGACTTTTGGGTTCATTGGAGTTGGAAAATTTTCCAACTTGTGAATCTTGCTTGGAAGGTAAAATGACCAAGAGACCTTTTAAGGCGAGGGTATAGAGCGAAGAAGTGTTAGAATTAGTTCATTCGATTTGTGTGATCTATGTCCGAGGCGAGGTGGTTTGAATATTTTGTCTCTTTTATGAGCGATTATTCGAGATACGGATACATTTACCTAATGCTGCAAGTCCAAGTGCTTTGATAAGTTCGAAGAGTACAAGGCTGTGGAGAAACGACTAGGTAAAAGTATCAAGACACTACGATCCGATCGTGGTGGCGAATACCTCTTAGGAGAGTTTAGGAATTACTTATCGGAGGCTGAGATTCACCTGGCACACCCCAGCAGAATGGGTGGCGAGCGAAGGAATAGGACTCTTATGGAAATGGTTAGATCGATGATGAGTTATTGATTACCAAATTCGTTTGGGGATACGCTCGGAAGCGGATTGTACATTCGAACTTAGTACCTTCTAAATCGGTTTCTTACTCCGGGGTGTGGAATGGCGCCCGGCCTAAACATATTCGGTTTGGGAGTCCGGCTCGTATCTTTGAAACGGATCTTGATAAGTTAGAATCTCATCATGAGTTCGCGTGTTTGTGGGGTATCCGAAAGGAACGAAAGGTGGTTTATTTTATAGTCCTAAGACCAGAAGGTCATTATTAGCACCAATGCCCGCTTTTTAGAAAAACTATATAATGGATCACAAGCCTAGTAGCAAAGTTGTTTTAGAAGAACTTAAAGAGGATACATGCTTGATACATGATAAGATGAAGTACCACGAGGCTATGCAACACGTGTCACGCGTGATACTGACCCAGACGGTGCCTCGTCGTAGTGGGAGGTTGTAAGGCAACTGAAAGATTCATGTTTTGGGAGAGTCTTGGACTTGATCCGGGTAAACATGAACACGATCACCGAACATAATGAAGCACTCGAGATATAGATGCGTCTTGGCGGCGATGAATTCAAATAGAGTCATGTACTCAATAAGGTGCAGGAGCTTGTAGAACCACCGATGGTGTAAAAGCCGTTGGATGCAGTGGATCTACAAAAGGAAAAGAGGGACGGAAGGTAGAAACCTTCAAAGGTAGGCTTGTTGCGAAAGGGTACACTCGGAAAGGGAATCGATTATGAGGAGACCTTTTCACCGTAGTCATGCTTAAGTCTATCAGGATACTCTTATCCATTTCTGCTCGTATGGATTATGAGATTTGGCGAATGGATGTCAAGACAACTTTCCTTAATGGAAGTCTTGAAGAGAACATCCATATGAAACAACGAAGGGTTTATTGAAAAAGGCAAAGAGCGTCTAGTGTGCAAGCTCAATCGGTCCATTTATGGACTAAGCAAGCTTCAAGATCTTGGAACATCGGTTTAATGAAGTAATCGATCGTATGAATTTATTCGATTAAGGATGAGTCTTGTGTATCTGAAATGTATAGCGATGGTGGTATTTCTTGTACTATCGTAGATGATATTTTGTTAATTGACAACAATGTGGTATTATCGGACGTAAGGGTATGGTTGTCAAACAATTTGATATAAAGGACTTGGGAGATTGTGCGCATTCTTGGGATCGAAAGTTATAAGGGATCGCGAAAAGAATGTTGTGTCATCTGAAGCTTCGTATATAGATCTGATCCTTGCTCGTTTTAGCGTCAGGGATTCCAAGAAAGGTTCTTACCTTTTAGGCATGGAGTAGCTCTATCTAAAGAGATGTCTCGAAGACATCAAAGGAGATAGAGGACGTAAAGCGATTCCTTATGCTTGGTAGGAAGCTAATGTATCGATCTGTATGCGTGACACGATATCGCTTTTTGTCGTGGGCGTGGTTAGCGGATATCGAGTAACCACAGACAGGGCATTGGGCTGCGGTGGCGTATATTAAAGTACGAGAAGGACTAGAGATTATATGCTAGTTTACAGCAGACGATTTGCTCCCATGGGTTACACGGATTGATTTCAATCGATAGGGAATAGAAAGTCTACATCGGCTATGTGTTTACTTTGGGAGGTGGAGCCGTTCGTGGAGGTGTTAAGCAAAATGGGTTCGGACTCGACCATGGGTGAGTATATAGCGACTCGAGGCGGCTAAAGAAGTAGTATGGCTCGAAACTTTCTAATGGACTTAGATGTGATTCTGGTTTGCCCAAAATCAACATGATTTATTGTGATAATAGCGATGCAGTTTGCGAACTCGAAGGAACCACGAGCCCATAAGGCGAGTAAACATATAGATGCAGTACCACGATCGAGATATCGTGAGCGAGGAGAAGTCATTCATCGCCAAGATGCATCGTGAGATAACTGGTGATCCTTTCACTAAGGCCCTTCAATCAAAAGCTTTCGATCGGCATGTGGAGGAATGAGAATCAGATGTAGATATGGCAGCTTAGTCGTTAGTATAAGTGGGAGATTGTTAGAGTGTATCTTAAAGCTAAGCTTTTGTAAACATTTATTTTGAATAAATAATCACATTTGGTCAAATTCTACGTTTAGTTGTAGTTGTTCGATTAATTTATATTGTAGATAACATGGTATGTGGTGCCACATCTGAAGATGATGTTATCGATGCCTTATAAATTATAAGCGATTGCTGACGAAATGGAAAGGAACAACCCATTGGAAGGTCGTAGTGTAATTAGGAATTAATTTATCTTCACTATATAATTACATTAGTACACTTAGAGTGTATTGAGTAGGACCATTTGAGGTTGTTTCTTTTATACTGACTTTATAAAAGAACAAATACCTCAGTTATTATGGAAGTGTGTGCTCTTAATCCTAATATAATAACAAGCACATATATTTGATATTTATTTCTTTAATTTATCAATGGGTGAGATTTAGTTCGATGAATCAATAAGCCCGATAAGTTGAGAAATGATATCACTTATAGCGTGTGTTGTTGATTATAGAAGGAAACTGTGTCCTAGTAATCTAGGTTGATAATGTCCCCAAGATGAGCTCATAAAGATTGTCATGTTAAACTCTGCAGGTGGACTTAGTCCGACATGACGATAAGGTTGAGTGGTATTATTCTTGGATTAAGATATTAATTAAATGAGTTGTCAGTAACTCACTTAATTAGTGGACATTTAACATCTTAAACACAGGGAGACTAACACACTCATAATAAGAAGGAGTCCAAAAATGTAATTTGGGATTGGTGCGGTAGTTCAATAATAGTTCTCTAGTGGAATTAATTATTATTGATAAAATTAAGTTGTGTGTTCGGGGCGAACACGGGATGCTTAATTTTATCGGGAGACCAAAACCAATTCCTCCTCTCGGTCCCTATCGTAGCCTCTTATTTATAGAGTAGTATACCCACCTATACCCACCTTCATACCCATGATAAGGGGGCCGGCCAAGCTAGCTTGTGAACATGGGTGGCCGGCCCTAGCTTGAACCCAAGCTTAGGTGGTCGGCCCCCATTAAATTTAAAAGAATTTTAATTTTAAATTTAAATTTTTCTTATGTGGAAGATATAATTTATTGAAGAGAATTAAAATTAAAATATCTCTTCTACAAAAGATTAAGAAAAGAGATTAGATCTCTTTCCTTATTTGTAGATAGGAAAGATATTTTATTTTTTCTCTTTGAAAATTATTCACATGGTGAAAAATTAAAATTATAGAAATTTCTTTTTATCAATCATGAAGGGATTTTAAAGGAAAATTTTATTTTTTAAAATTTCCGAAGACAAATAAGGAATTTTTAATTGTTGATTGGAAATTGTCTTGTTTGCTCTCCATGAGGTGGCCGGCCATTACAAGTTTAATTGGGAAATTTTATTTTATTTTTCTCAATTAATTCATGTCAAGGAAAATTAAGGAAATTTTATTGTAATTAAATTTCCTTATTACCAAAGCTAAGGAATATAAAAGAGGGGGTTGGGGTGTCTTCATGAGACACAACCTCTATTATTCTCTCCCTCTTTTCCTTGGTGTTGTGGCCGGCCATCCTCTCTCCCTCTCTTCCTCTTTGTGGTGGCCGAAACCTTCTCTTGCTTGGAGCTCTTGTGGTGGCCGGATACTACTTGGAGAAGAAGAAGAAGAAGGAGAGAAAGCTTTCATCCCTTGGAGTTTGGTTGGTGTTTTTTCTTCATCCTTGGTAAAGCTTTTGATTTGGCCGAACCTAGCAAGAAGAAGAAGAAGGTGCTTTGGTGGTCCTCATCTTGGAAGATCGTTACCCACACAACGTCCGAGGTTAGAAGAGGAATACGGTAGAAGATCAAGAGGTCTTTCTAGAAGGTATAACTAGTATTTTTCCTTTCCGCATCATACTAGTTATTTTTGGAAATAATACCAAATACAAGAGGCATACGATTTTAGTGTTTCGAATTTGTTTTCGATGTAATGTTCTTTTGTTTTTCTTTTCCTTGTGATTTGATTGTTCCTTTTGGTTGACCTAAAATTATTTTAGGAAATTAAATATTAGTTTTCCTTAAAAGGTTTTGTCTAGTCGGTGGTGGTTGCTCCCATATCCAAGAAGGTCATGTGCCTCGCCATGTTAGCACTGGAAACCAATTTTGGAAATTAATATTTAATGGAATTAATAACCTAGGTGATTTGGATCGAACGTGTTAAGTTTCGCAGGAGATCCAAATCAAAAACCTAAAAGAACAAATAGATTAAATTTGGATCAAACGTGTTAAGTTCCGCAGGCGATCCAAGTTTAATTTAAAAGAACACATGGTAGCTAGGAAAAAGGTTCAGACCTTTGTACAAAATTTTTGTACAATGGAACCATTAGGTTTTCCGAGTAGCAACCAACACTAACATCATAAACCAAGGGAAATATTGAAGTCTAGATGATCTTTGGCAAATTAGATTGGCAATAAGTTCAGGCTCGACAATAGATGCATCCTACAGCCTGGTCCCACAGCTGGATGGGAATTATTCTTAAAGCCATTGTTCAAGATATTTTTAGTACATTATGCAAAAAAGGTACATCCAAATGGTAGTTATTGGAGTCTAGATGATAATCTTTGATCAATTAGATGGGCAATATGTTTAGGCTTCATAGTAAATTTCATCAATCTATCATGGGCAACTAATTTCACTCTCAAAATTTAGATATATACAGATATGACAGATTGCCGAATTACTGGCTTTTGATAATAACCTCAAGCTGCACTTCAAAATTACTAACAAATTTAAACACAAAAGAAAGCCATAGATAGCAATGTGTTTTTATGCTACCTGAATAGAAAAGTTGAGAATTTCCTGAGGGCGATGGAATCTCATCCTTGCAGTTAATATCAATCTGCTTACCACACAAACCGCGGTTTCCAACAAAGCTGCAGAATACCATTGATATCAGAAAGATAAACCATGTTAGTTGCAAGAGTAACCAGCATTGTTAATAAGTTAATTTCCATATTTCCCCTTCCAATCTATACGGGAAGCAATTGAATCTCATATACCACCCAGTACTAGACTCCTGAGCTAAGTACTAATGGCGCTGTACAATATATCACTGAAAAGACTAAATAATTTGTTTAACTTGTTAAAAAAAGTATTACAATCTTATTCACTCTTTGCTACTGAGACATTGACAAATAATGATAAAATTATAATTACTACTATTATTATGTTATGAGACTTTATTCTCTAAGATATTTTCCTACAACTCACTAGAAGCACAGACAGCAACAAAGATGCAGATCAAGATGTAGTTCAAGAATCTATTAAACCCCAAACATACAGCCCAAGTAATGTAAAACTAATCCTCCTTGCTGATATGAATGAATTCAGTTATTTCTCCCAAACTAATGTGTGACACTAATTTCTAAGCTTCATCATATTCTAAAAGTAGCATCTGTTGTTCAAGAATAACGGAATTAGTTTTCCAGTTTTCCAAAAGTTTTGTGCTTAAATTGCAATCAATCTTAGCAATTAATTTTGCTGAATCCAAATTAGAGAGATTGAGCCTACAAATGCATTAGGCTGCAACTTTCCAAGGATAATTGTCAGTCCCCAGTAAAGAATTATAATTAAACAACTTATAGTGTTCTTGAGCCACAAATTGAACAGTTTGTGTGTTTCCAAGGAACATCTTTATACGGTTCACCACATATCTTAAGTCAGTGTGGTGTATCATGCATACAAATGCAATTGCATGTTACTATAATGTCCAATTAGCTAGCTTAGATGAAGATAAACCTAGTTATTAGTTCTAACTTATTTTAAATAGGTGACCTTATTTAATACCTAAGTAAATGCTAACACAAACTTGAAGAATCAACAAAAAAAAATGGAAGACGACTTGATTGAAAAAGTTCAATAAATTTAAAATAGTAAATTTTTATTTTTCATAACAATAAAGATTGACACTAGGAACATACTTAGTGGGAGATTTACATGTAAAATGTTCAAAATCTGAATCAGCCCAATAAATCAATTGCAACTTGATACAAGCAGAGAGTAACAAATTTGATGATTAGAATTCAATTGTAATTGTTTTAAAACAAACTTTTGAACTTGTACAATGATCATATATTTTGTTAGTTCATAACTACTAGAAATTTAGATATTATTTGTATTAAGTATTGATGATCACTAACTATTTATTAAGCTCTCAGAAATTATCCAAATTCTATTTTTCAAAGGTTTGAAAGCTTGTATCATATCAACAATGCAGTTGAAACATATTGTTCAAATAAATTACTAACCCTATTATCGATCAAAATGTAGATCCGCTACATTAACGGACCCCTAGTGCTGGCCCCACAAATATGGAGGGAGGTACATGCAGGGGCGTCAAGCGCATGGTCCCTATTATCGATCAAAGCTCCTTCATCACATGTGTCAACCATACTGATGACTATCGTGTTGTTTCAATACTCAGGACACCGGCACACATTAAGATAAATTCAAATAATTCCTGCTATTTTTTGTAGATTATTTCTCTAAATTTCTAATTCAATTTAATTGATTAGCTAATTTTCATTTTATAAGTAAAAAAAAGTTAAATGTAATGAAATTGGAGTAAAATTTAATTCATCTCAAAACATATTAAAATAAAAATAAGAATAATTTTTTATTTAATTACAAACTGATATAGTGTTATTAAAAGTTGAAAATCTAAATTTATCTCATCAAATATTGAAGTAAGAATGAGTAAAATCATTCTAACTCAATTATTAATTGATGTTATCCTTATCAAAGTGGAAAATATAAATAAATGAGGGCTAAATGAGTAAAAAACATCTAAATTTATCTCCCCGTGCTTTAATACATACCAAACCATGTATCTATACTACATACTAGACCGCATATGCATATACCTCTTAGCAAAATGCAAAAATCATCTACTTGCCAATAGAATGATGATGCTTCATGTGTACACATCTAAAAAATATCAGAGAGAATATAATTCACGCCTCATAGTTGCTTACTTAATTTTGTCCCATTTTTATACTTGATGGTAAAATTATTTTCTTAAAAAAAATGCACAAATGAAAGCTATAGAGTATCTTTATTCTCAACAAATTACCTTCTCGTTAACATTGAGAATCTTTAATTGTTTATGCTTATATTCTCAGCCCTACACATGACAAACTGAGCCCTGGATCAGCTAGCTATATCTCTTTGTTCTTCTATCCCAACTACTATCGCATACATTGAGACTAAACCATATTTCTTGTAATCTTTGCCATCATCTCTTAAAGCCATAACACTTTTCCAAACCGTATACCTTTGCATATCCACCACTTCATTACAATAATATTGACATAAGAAGATAGCTTTTTTAGATTTTCAACATCTATTATCAACTATAGCTCTCAGAATTAGTACCCGTATTAGCATAAGCCAATCTAAAAAACAAAATATTGGTTGTGTCGACTAATCTATAAGATCAGACAAAAAATAATGTTTTTAACTTATCCATGTAACAGTGACAGATAACTTCTTAATAATGACAATATGTACACCCACAACATGTACACACAATATCTATGGAATCCCACCATCCACAACATACAATTTGCATATATTTCTAAAATCTAATGCTTGGGCTCTTCCTACCCATTAATGCTATTTTTTGGCACCAACACCAACATTCTGTAGAAACAATCGGACACTTAGATCGATCCTTGTATCAAATATTTGTACCCAATTCTGAATAACAAAACTTTTAAATTATGCATTCAATCTCAAGAATGAGTATCTGACATGGATATAGTTCCAAGTTTCCTACAAAATTATTTCTACAACATTTATAAATGATCAGTAGCGGTGTTACATGTCAACTCGAAGTGCCAATCTTGGAATATGTCACTATCTAACACAAGTATCGAGGCAGTATATAAAGCATCCAAGTACAGAGCTTTTAACTTTTTGACTTCGACTATGAAAGCTATTAATAACAACTTTACTGCTATAAATGACATGGTTAAGATCCAGTACGGTTTACAAGAAATTTTTAAATATGTAAACACATCCACCAACTAACTTAAGCGCTTAAAATAAAAAATATAACAGAAAACTGAAATCATACACCAATTCAGACTTCCTACTTGTATAATAATGTTTTTTTGCAATAAAAAAAATGCATAGATGAAGTCATCAGTACTAAATTTGTTTAGAACTGACAATGAAGCCAATGCTATGCATCATAATGCAGCATATACTACTTACCATGTTTCGTTGAACTTGAGGAGTACAGCTTTAGATGGTATTCTTCCAGTCAAAAAGTTCATGGATACATTGCTTCAAAAAAATTGTAAAAGTTAGTTTCCAATAATCATAGAAACACAGTCTCATTTGAACATACGAAGTCACTTACAATGACATTAGTTTTGTGAGATTGTCAAGAGATAGAGGAATGCTTCCACTCAAAGTGTTGCTAGAAATGTCTCTAAAACATAAAGAAAAAGTATGATGGTAGAAGGGTATTTCATATATAAACATGCTATTAATATAAGTTGTTTACAACAATTTATCAGATCTTCTATTTAATTTTTTTCAAAATTAAATTTGGTTAGAGTGCTGTACTTCATTCAGAATGTTCACACCATTGTATCGCTCTATGACATCTAATTCAACATGAATTTTGATAAGATTTGATTTATGGAATTATTTATTGGAGCACCATACAGGGCATTTCATAATGCAAATACCATAGACCTTGGAACAAGACCATTGATTCAAAATGTTGATCTCAGAAATCTCTGTCAAGTGGGAATTAGTTAATATATATGATTTCATACCTTTTTGTAGTACAACTGTGAGATGGGATATTAATCTTGGCTTTAATAAATTGCAAGAGAAAATAGAGTATCATAAAGAGTATTTGTGAGATTGAGATTTGAGTAATATGTACTGGATTTATTGAGCTTTATTACAGGTGTGTTTTGAGATATTATAAAACTCACTTATGGATAATTGGATTTCCTATGATTTTGAATTTTTACTAAATTACCAGCATTCTATAATTGACTGAAACTTTTGCTAGATGAAACTGACATATTCAGGAACATACTAATTTTTGAATTTTCCATTAAGCATTTAAACTATTAAAATTCTAAAAAAGTGGATGTTTTGTGAAATAATGCGAGTTTTGGAATGTAATGTTATTTATTGGCAATTGGCATTGCTTTAAAGATTTCCACATGGATCCATCAATGTATAGTATGTTATGCACACCAAGAGAACTCATCTCTTGTGCATATTGACCCTTGATAGCACAACAATAGCTAAATGACTTGGTCGTAAAATCTCATGCTCAAGAAAATCCATAAGCATTAAAATCTAAAATATCAAGTTTCGGTCTTTGACTAGAATTATACTAGGTTAGTAATGTCTTGGCATTCTAATATATAACATCAATCCAGGTTTGAAATCTCAAATCATGCCGAAGTTTTGGTCCCGGACCGAACGATACTGTATCAAGCTATGCCGATACGGTTTCGGTATTTTTTTAAATATAAAATATATTAATTAAAAATAAAAAATTTAATTTAAATATTTTTAAAATACTAAAAATAATAAATAAATAAATTATATATATATATATATATATATATATAATTAATGTGATAGTTTTATTAGGTTTAATTAAACCTATTTAAATTATCTCAATTATAGTTAGGAGTTGATTAAAATTATTAGCATAAGTTATTTAATTAAAAATTAAGTTCCCTTCTCGTTTGCAACCCTTTCCTCCGCGTCCACACCGCCAACGACCTCGGGGCTTGCAGACACTTCCGCAACAGCCGCGGGGCTCGCAGGACGCATCCACGAGGCTTCGAGGCTTGTTAACACCGAAGGCGTGCTGGAGATGGTTGGCGGGCGAAACAAAATGCTTCACTCGTATCGGACGGTACAACATGAGATTTTAAATGTTTGTGCCAATGAGGGATTAGAGGTTAGAAAACAAAGGAGATGAAACATACGAAGGAGATATTGTTTGTGCTAAGTCGTATTAAATTTTGGTAATTTAAACAATTCGTTTCAAGTATTTCGCATGTTCGGTACGAGATTTTAAACTATGATTAAAATGAAGATAGTTAAGTAACAATATTGTGGTAATCAACTTTGTACAAATATAAGTGTTTTACCATTTCCCACAAATATGTTGCACATAACAAATATTTAATAACCACCGGTTAGCATACCATAGTTCCAATAATATGATGGACAAATTGTGTTGTTCCTTGAAGTTTACAAAAAAAAAATAAAAAATCTCAATTCAACTCTTGTTTTTTATGTTCAACAAATCTGTTAGTCACTATTCCACAAATGTGTATCAATTTGGCCTTTGATAGTCCCAAACTTGTAACATTGTCTCAATCTCAACAAAAATATTTCATGTGTCCTGTGTGATAAACAAGGAAAAAATTATTCTAAACAACATCATCCTGCACCGGTTAATGGAATTCAGACACACGTGGAAGTCAAGTGCCTTGACTCATTACAATAGGAATCTGAGGGCATTGGATCTTCAACCCCATGTGAGAGCCATTGGCAAAACATGGACAACCAACCACAGCTTCCTTTGGCTAATCTCTCCTGTCCTTATGCCTAACATTGCATGATCTATACTATTCAAGCAAGGATTAAAAGTAAAAGTGGTAGCCCTCAGTGAGTTCATTAACATGTGGGTTAATGAGAAGCAACTAAGGCTTTTTGTGTTGATTCAAGATGCAAATGTGTTACCATTTTAGAGTTGTCTATGCCAAAATTGATAAGCATAAGATGACTTCAGAGAACAAATTGGGACATTAAAAATTTTAGGAGCCAAATATTTATTGTTTTTGAATTTAAATTTTAGACCACATTAGCAAACTCCACCCATGGTGAATAAACTCCATCATAACGGTCTAAAGCCGGGATAAAGGAGAGCAGCCAACGTTAAAACATAGATAAATGTTATATATGAATTCATCAAACTAATGCACTAATGCTAGGTTATTCCCGGAAGAACGCGTTGAAAGATTCGACTGCAACGTCATACCAACGACCGCTATATCTCCATGAGAATTTAGATGTAGTAATAAATATGCATGAGTTCTCACATCCTAAATTGGATAAAAACATAATATCATTATCTTAGATTTGGAACGTGGAATGTTGAAACACTGACTAGCAAAGCAATGGAGAAAGTAAATATGATGATTAGGAGAAGAATTAATATTTTTTATTTATAAGAGACAAAATGAGTAGGAAAGAAAGAAAAAATATAGAGAACACAAGTTTTAAGTTATGAAACACAAGAAATGTCGATCGACATGAGCAAAATTTATCGTTCCGTCTGCCAATCGATATGGTATTGGATTAGGCACAAAGCCAATAAAAATTAAAGAGAAGAGATTAGCGGCAACAGATGAGGGTTGGGCAGTAATGGTTCGCGATTCTTCTCATTAAAATTCCAATAACACAAAGATGGCCACGAGACCGCCGCGAGCTAGCGATGGCTAAGCAAGATCACGAGGCCTCTCACAGTAGCCTTGGCTGGTCGTGTAGCCTCCACGAGGCCTCTGCAGGCCCACAACCAAGCTCAACTACATTTTCCCCTCCTCTTTCCTCAATTTTTATTACGTTCTAATCACATTCCCTTTATTTTCTCTCCTACTAATTTGTGTCCTTTCCAAATAATTTATTTCCCCTTTTTCCTTTGTTTTTTGTTTTTTCTTTCCTTTCTAACCAAATTTTTCCCCTTTTTCATATATTTCTTTTTTTCTTTCTTTCTTGTTAATTAATTACTTTCGCTTTTCATTTTCATTTTCTTTTTTTCTGGTTATTTCTTTTTATTCTTTGTTTTTCATTTTAATGTTCCTCTTTGTTTCCTATTCCCAAGAATCCATTCTTTTTCTTTTATGACTAAGAATTTTTTCATAGAAATTATAATATAATTTTTAATCTTATAAATATACTATTATTTTTTAATTAAATATTGAACCAAATTATTTTTAATCTTATAATATAATTTAATAATAAAATATGGTATAATTGTTAATCCTATACTATATTTTATATTTAAAAATACTAAATCATATCACGATACGATACTGAAATCGTATCGTTATGATCATAAACTAAAAGTCCAGCATGGCTCAAAATTGTAAATGTTAAGAGTAAGTATTGTTATGGATAGTCTGTTAAATGACGAAATAAGAGTAGTTAGAAATAGAAGTATGGCTATCAAGATAGCGGTAGCAAAAAAAAACTATTAATGTAATTAGCATATTTTCACCATCTTAAGTAGGATTAGATGAAGATAACATACACAGTTTTGGAAAACTTAGATAAGGTGGAACAAAAAATTTCGACAAACGAGATAGTTTTAATAGGAGATCTAAATGAGCATGTAGGAATAAGAAACAAAGAATATAATGGGATGCAGGGGTTATAATTTTTGGCAAAAAAAATGAAGACGAAAAAACTATGTTAGATTTGGCAATATATAAACTTATAATAGCTAATATGATTTTAAAGAAGAGAGAAAACACCAAATTATTTTCAAAAATGAGAACAATAAGTCGCAAATTGACAGAAGAAGGATAGAAAAATTTATAAAGATAGTAAGATCAACCCTAGAGAAAACTTAACCACCCAACATGTTAGATATGCATGACAATCAAGTGATCTAAGTTAAAGGATAGACCATAAAGTATGTTTAAGGAGAGTAGGGGCACAAGTATTAAAATAAAACATAGTAAATTGAATAAAACATGATGTATGATGGCGTCAATTTGAAAACAGTGAACAAGAGCAACGACCAAAAGTGTACCTGATGAGTCAAGAGGATAGACAATGTTAAATAAAGAATCTTGGCAGTGGTATGAAGAAATATAGAAGAAACTAAAGGAAAAAAAGAACTAAACGAAAACAGAGCAACCTATAAATTACAAAACACTAATATGGACGAAAAAAAGTTAAAAGAATACCAACACCTAAGAAAGAGACCAAGAAAGCAATAAGTAAAGTCAAAAATGAAACTTTTGAACACTTATAGCTTGTTACAAAAGAAGGATAAAAGGACATCTCTATAGAATAGCTATTGAAGAAAATAAGAGAACTTATCTAAATAAAGATACGTTAAAGATAAATGCAATATTGTACAAGGATGAGAAAATAAAAAGGAGTGACGAGATAGATATATTTATTAATTTTTTAATGAAAGTTTAAATAACCAATTGGAAAAGTAGGTAAAAAAATATGAATTTTAAATTTTTTATTCGAGAATTTAAATTTCAAAAGTAAGATAGATTTTAGGGATAAACAAATGGAAAAGTAGCTGAAATGATGATATTCCAAAGAGGTATGAAAGTGCCTACTTTATCAACTTTTAAGTAAAGTTATGAAAATGCCTAAGGAAGTAACATGTTGAATGACTTATAAAATTATTCAATCTAATATTGAAAATAATGAAAATATTTGTTCGAGAGTAAGTACTTTAGTCCTCGATATAAAACAAAAGAGACAACAAAATTATGTGAAGTATAGGGGCATAAAGCTAATGAGCATACCACTTTGGGAAAGAGTGTTTGAAAAAAATTAAGAGGACAAAGGTGGAGCCACGTGTTAGCCTGCCCAAGCTTTAACACGAGGTCCGACGACGTTCAAGAGCTGTAGCTCGGATTTGCGATGGGAGAAAAGAAGAATATGAGAGAGAAAGGTAGCCCAAGGGCTTTTTTTCCGATCAACCCGGGATTAGCGCGCGGGTTATAAAATTTCTAGCTCCGACACTACAAGGGGGCCAAGGTGACTAAAAAGCAACTTGGATTCATGACTAAAAAGTCGACGATAAAGTTACAAATCTTATCAAACAACAAATTGTAAAGTATCAAAAAAAGAAATAGATTTACATTTGGTATTCATTGACCTAGAGGCTCGAGTGAAATTATATAGAGAATTCTAGAAAAGAAATATGTTACAGTAATGTATATTGAAATAGTTAAAAATATATGACAAGAATGAACACTTCAAATAGATTAACCGAAATGTTTCCTATATTAAGTATCAAATCAAAGTTCATATCTTTTTATACTAATTATGGATGAATTCACTGAACACATCCAAGATAAGTTATCATGGTGCATGTTGTTTGTAGATAACATTGTTTTGTACGATGGGACATGTGAAGAAATAAATATTAAGCTCAAATCTTAGCGAAAGACATCGAAAGTTAAGATTTTAGACTTAGTAGAGTAAATATAAAATAAACAAAATTTAAATTTCAAAGAAGCGCGCTTAAACACACGTCTTTGAAAGGTGACAATCATGCGTAAGGCGCGATTTTACTCGCTCAATTGAAGCCCAAACCTTGTAGCAGCGCGGCAGCATCGCACGAGCCCCACGACTGAGACAGAAGTGTCGTGCGAGCCCCGCAACAACGATGGAGTCTTCAAGTGAGCCCCGCGATCGCGAAGGACTCGTCGCGTGAGCCTAATGGTCATGAAAGAGGCTTCACCCGAGCACCGCGACCGTGGCAGAATCTTCACAAGAGCCCCGCGGACACGGAGGAAGTGCGAGCTCAACCACCGAGGCGGAAGCTTCATGTGAGCATCGCAATCACAAGCTACACGTAACAAGCTTTTAACTAAATAAAACGTAAGTAAATAATTTCAATCAACTTCCAGCTATAGTAAGGATAATTTAAATAGACTTAATTAAACTCTAATAAAATTATCCCATTAATTATATATATATATATTTATTTATTTATTTATTTAAAATTATCTCATGCTTTTAATTAACATATTTCTCTGCATGATTTTATTAGTGAAATATTTTGATAGAAAACTTCTATATATGTTTGAATTGTAAAAATTTATATCAAGAGCGCCTTACTTTGATAAGGCGTACGCCTCACTTTGCACCTAGCATCTCAAGCCTCACCGCACCTATGCTCTTTTAGGCATCTCGTGCCTTAAATAACTATGGACATAGTCGGACAATTATTAAGAAGATGATGAATTACCTAACTGAAATTTTAAATAAGTAGGATCTTTTTTTTTACAAAAAGATAGAGGGTTGATAGAGATGTTTTACATAGGATACAAGTACGATAATTGAAATTGAGGAGGGCATCACGTGTTCATTGTGCTCGTAAAATACCTTTAAAGCTTAAAGCAAAGTTTAACAAAACAGTCGGTCGTTGGGCTATAAAGTAAGCACAAGATGAGAATCATAGAGATAAGATGAGAATGTTTTGATCGATGTGCGAACATAGGATTAATAGAATAAGAATTGAAAACATTAGAGAAAATTATAATCGCATAGGGAAAACTTCGAGATACGCATTTAAAATGATATGGACATGTACTTAGATGACCAATAAATATCTTAGTTAGGCGACATAAGACCATGACAAATATGGACAGTAATCGAACAAGAGAGAGACCAAAGAAGGCTTGATTAGTAATGATAAAATAAGATAAAATTTATTTAAATATAGATAGTGGCAAAAGGCGAATACGCTCTCTCACAGCGCCCCCGCCAACCCGTCCCAGGGTCAATGGTAAGAATCTATGTAATTGGCTCCACTTAGTGGGATAAAAACTTCGTTGTTATTGTACACCACATTAGCATTTATCCTAATATAATTTACCACCCAATGATTGAGAACTCTTTCCTACTATTTGATGGGATCAAAAAAGACAAATCGATTGGCAACTTGATAGACCAAACTATTTTGAAAAAAATAACACATTGATTTGTAATAATTAGTGAAAGGTTTCAATTATTTTTAAGAGTGATATTTGTGCTTTTTAAATTGGATTTAACAAAGTGGGCAAGAGGTCTGCAATCATGATAATTATTCTATTCCCACTTCTTCCATATTTTCTTTCAATTTGGTCTGACATCCACCATTTTCATCTGATATCGGATAATATTTAAGCAATGAATGCAACGAATCTTAACCAATTGGGTGCCTATCTAAAATTTATGTAATAGGCAATGGATCTTCCTACACTCAACATTGAGGTGTCCAACATTTAAATAACGCCAACTGTGTTTATTACCATCATTCCAATTTGATCCATCAAATCCAATTTCTTAAGTAATCTTCGTCTTCTCTAGCAATAAATTCAAGGTTGAGTAGCTATTCTCACTTCCTCAACATTGTTCCATCAATTGATACTAGCTCGTCTATTCTCCTCCAGCTTAAGTTATGGCATTACAACAAAAAAAAACTGCACCATCTCCGTTTTCGGCTTCTAAATATCAATCATCTTCTCAAATTTGGTAGATTGAGCCTTCATCAATACGACTTCAAATTTGAGAGAGATGGAGGTGGTGTCCAGGTTTAAAATTTTGAGTTGTACTAGAGTTTCAACGTTTGACTAGATAAGGTTTTGGTACAATGTTGTACCGTGCCGGATGATTTTGATACTTATACAATTGAATTATTAATAATAATATGATTAATTTTACATGGAAAAAGTTTAACATAGTTTTGTTGAACCTTAATTTTTTTATTGCTTGCTTGCAAAATCTTTCGGTGTCAAAAAAAAGTCAAAATACAAGAAAATATCTTTGTTAATGTTAAATACTAAACTTTATACTATTTAAATTTTTATATTTTAAATGTTTTAAAAAAAACAGATACTAATTAAGCTAAATTGAATTAATATTTTAAATTTTAAGGTCTAGTTAAAGTCAAATTAAGGATAAGTGGAACCTATCAAATAGAAACAGTGTGATTAGGATTAATGGGTTAAAACCAAGCTTAATTTAAATATATTTTGGTCAATTTAAAGGTGAACCAAAATTTATATATAACATAGAGTGGTTCAATTATTGAATCATATTTAATTAGATTAGTATTATTTTTAAAAACTAAGAATTATTATTTAACACGTTTTCTCTCTCCACATGACTTTTTGTTATTGTTTCCATAGTTATCGCAAAGCAACTCTCACCCACATCTCGTCACTATTGTTTGCATTGCCACCCATCCATCACCACCCACCTGTTACCCCTCTAATCCTCCTCTTCTCCACCCTTCTCTCCCTCAATGTGAGTTTTCTCTTATAGTAAACACAGCACCTCTTGTCACTGATCCATTGCCGCCCACCGCGACCCATCCATCAACACTTTAATGAAGATTGTTAAATGAATTCATTATGAACTTTAGAGGATTTAATCAAGAAGCTTGTTGGTTCTAGCAAGGTTTGATTGTTCCAATTTCTTCTAAGGGCATACGAGCAGCCCTCTTCAACATTGGCGACGTTCGGGCTCCAAGACCAAATGGATACGGCTCAAATTTGTTCAAGGAGGACTGGACCACGGTGCATTCTGATGTCTATACGGTAGTCTAGGAATTTTTCGAAATAGAGCAGCTCCTCGAGCAATGGAATTACACCCTCCTCGTGTTAGTTCCGAAGTCAGATCACGCATCGAGGGTTATGGACTACAAACCGATTGCTTGCTACACTGTCTTGTACAAGATCATATCCAAAATCTTGGCGAGAAGTATGCGCAAGGTGATGACCAACATCATTGATCCGACACAAGCAGCTTATGTCGAGGACCGTTCCATTGTGGAGAACATCCATCTTCCCAAGAGCTCGAGGAAGAACACACAGAAGAAGACTTCACCACGGTGTATACTTGAGGTGGATCTCCAAAAGGCTTTTGATTCCGTCGACTAGTCAATTTTGCTTGCTGCACTCCAGCGGTTTGGATTTTCTAAGTGGTATGTCACATGGATAGAGGAATGTGTAATCATCGTCTCCTACTCGATGGATATTACTGAAGCAATGCATAGATTCTTCAAAGGGAGGAGGGACTTGAGGCAAGGTGATCCACAATCACCCTTCCTTTTAGAGGTGTTCTCAAGAATGCTCAGATATACTGCCATGAAGCCGGCTTTTCACTATCATCCTATGTGTGCCGACATCGGTATCACTCACCTTACGTATGTGGATGATCTCTTACTCTTCGCTAGGGCCGATGAACCAACAATCAGTTTGATGGTAGACTATTTAAGGCAGTTTGGACAAACTGTAGGGCTGCATCCTAACCTCAACAAATCCAATTTGTTCATGGCTGGAATTGATAACCGCACAACAAATAGACTGTGGGAAATCACGGGTTTTCAGAGAGGTTTTTTTCCATTCCGATACTTGGGCATTCCCCTTGCGGCGGAGAAGTTGAGGACCTGCAATTATGGTCCTTTGACGGACGCTTTCCTGCAAAAACTTACTTTATGGCCCAAGCAAACTTTATCATATGCCGGCAAGCTCAAATTGGTGAAGACAGTGCTCCAAGGTATCGAATGCTTTTGGCTTTCCATTTTACCAATCTCTTGTGAAGTGATAGACAAGATTATATGATATTTATCACTCTTTTGTATGGTCCACCAAGCATTCACTCATCTCTCGGGCCACCATGTGCTTGGCAAAAGATGATGGGGGATACGGACTGCGTGATCTCAAGACATGGAATTTTGCACTGTTGTCCAAGTCCTTGTTGAACATCCAGCAAAAGAATGACTCCCTTTGGGTACGGTGGATTCACCACCAATACCTCCAACGTACTGACATATGAGAGTTGGAGTAGCAAGCAAAACCATCTGACAACTCCCTCATCAAGACACTTATCTAAATCCGCAAAATAGTCCAACAGGGGCTGGTTCTGCTAAGCAGGCTGCAGCAATGCTGGGCTCATGGTTCAATCCAGAATTGCGGCACAGAGCTACTGCATGTGATTTCTTCAAGCCACGGAGTAGCACGAAGGCGTGGGCAGTAATTGTATGGAAGCCTTACATTATGCCGAAGCACCAATTAGTCATGTGATAGTTTGTAAACGACAAAGTACACACTTAGGACAGATTGTCATATGTAGACTGCAAAACCTATCTGTTGTGACAGCAGGCACACGAGACGGCTGACCATTTTTTTTTCATGTGTTCTGTCATTAAACCCTTATGGGGACGCAAAGTTGATTACACATTGGGCACAGCTTTGGGACAGTGGCAGCCTTGTTGGAGACGTTCCAACAGCGATATCATAGAGGGAGCGTGCTCAACAAAGCCTGTCACTTGGGTGTATCTTGTATGATCTATTTGATTTGGCAAAACCGAAATCGATGTCAATATAAAGGGGATCTGCCGAACATTGAGAGGATGTCTAGAAAGGTTATCTTTAGATTTTTTAGTGCTCCTCAGGTCAGTGTTGATCAACTTTAATACAATTTACCTTTATCAAAAAAAAAAGGCTTGTTGGTTCAACATTCAAGAGATTGTGTTAGAATCATCCCAATTAGATGTTGTACCAGTTGGATCTCAAAACAATATTGGTAGAATTCTCTCTATGGCTAGGTTTACATGGGTGGAAGTCAAGAACGGGAAGGGAGAGAGAAAGAATCACAAAATTACACATAAAGCTTGTACATTTTTGTTTCACTTCCATCTTTTCCTTCCTATCTTTTTATCAGTTGACCCACTATCAACATCTAGTATGAGCTCTTGCATTATTCTCTAATTAGGACTCTATTGGCTTCCATTTTATGGCACCATGCTTCCTTCTATTTGACAAATTTTCACCAATATAACTAATGATAATGATAGTTTGCGAGGTTTGAAAATCAGGTCGAAGTTGAAGTTTTAGTTTTTGAATGGAATAGTATGAATTTTAGTATCATGCAAGAGTGTTAACCCATGGAGTCAGTGGTAAATTGAAATGGATAGATGAAAAAGATGAAGAAAAAGAAGATAAAACAACCATATACCTAAGGGCAAAATTTGAACTAGCATTTCATACCAAAGTTTCAGTCCATAACTATGATGACAGAGTTGCAACGATGTATTGTGTTGATAAGATTTGGCATTCATCATAGTATGCTCAAATGAATTTAGATGAATTTATTCCTCCAATACTCAGTCACTTAGCTTATTTACATTGAAAATAAGAATATAGCAATTAGATACTCTAAATTTGTTTAAGTATTTCAAATAAATTTTACTCGTTTAACTTCTCACTTAAATTTTATTTTTTTAATAAGATTGAATCAATTAGTAATTAGATTAAAAATGATTTTATTTTCTTTTTCTTCAATATGTTCCTCCTATAATCATCTTTAATTTAAGATGTTTAGTTATAACAATTAGATAATCAATTGAATTATAATTTTTAATAACACAAAAGAAAAAAATGTTACTTGAATTCACTTTGTGTCATTGTGTTGTAACATGTCAAGGTGTGCTAAGTATTAGCACGACATGATACTCATTAGCAGAATCAATACTCGAGATTATCTGTACTGATCAGGTTTTGGTAAATTACTAAAAAGATACGCTTCGATTATGCTACCCAACAAGGTATAAGATTTCAAATCACAAGAGATAGCTGCTGGATTGTTCATATACATAGTTCAAAGAAAGAATTATGATAAACATATCTAGATGTGCTAAGACAAATGACAGCCAGAAACTTACAAGGTCTGCAACTCCAAAAGATTTCCTAACTCTTGCGGAATAAATCCACTCAAATAGTTACCCTGCAAAGATCTGCAAACAAGTTGATAATATGAGGAAAGATTTCAAGTTAAAACTTTTCTACAAACTAAATGAAAATAAGCAACCACAATCTTAATAGTATTAAGAGAAAAGGAAGAGAGGCATATGAAGGATTCATGACTCTGGTGATTATTGCAAACCCAATCCTAAAATGTAGCAGAGAAAAAGCATTTGCTTGATGGCAGAGTGACCCTGCCTTTGAATCTCTAGAATGCAGCATATAGAGCTTAAAT
Organism: Zingiber officinale; assembly: GCF_018446385.1. Classification (NCBI taxonomy): domain Eukaryota; kingdom Viridiplantae; phylum Streptophyta; class Magnoliopsida; order Zingiberales; family Zingiberaceae; genus Zingiber; species Zingiber officinale. Next base: position 69,864,465 of record NC_056005.1, on the reverse strand, counting down.
TATAGACATCTCAGCAAAGTTGTGGCCTATAGAGTCAAGATATTCTCTTCCTAACTTGTTTGATGTGCACACAGCTTAATTACTACCTTAGTTTCCAAATTATCTCAACTTCCATGTAGAGACATGAAAAGAGGATTACTTTTCTTCTTCTTTTTTTGTCTACAACATAAATATTCATCAAACGCATAGATTTAAATTTGCACGTAATAGATGCCTCTCAAAAAGATAGATATAAAACCATTTTAAATGGTATCAAATATATTAGCATTATAAATTTTGTCTTCACTAAGGTAAAGGTATTATTTTCTAGTAGAGTTTTTCATCCTCAATGAAAAGGAACAATTTTAGTAATATATTGAGCCAACACTTGGCATGCTTCAACAGGCTTCAAGCAGTGGCGGAGCTCACATGGGCTCAGTGTGAGCAACTCGCGGTAACCCCTATGAGGGCTCCATCAGTTGCTCGCAGTCGCTCGCCCACCTTCAAGCCCAACAGGAGTTCCTATGCGCCACCGCCCTCGCCGTCGAGCGAGCCTTCCTCTCCACCAAATCCATCACTGCCCTGAACGAGGCCTTCACCAAGTTTGTCACCATGTGACCAAAGTACCAGTCGTCCAGCCGCATCGATGGCCTCCCCCGCAATGAATACTGTCACCTTGCTGACATTGATGCCAAAGTCGAGCTCATCTACTGCGGCTTCAGCTTGTTCTCCTACCTTGAGAGCTTCCAGGCATGGGAGTCCTCCGCATTCAACCTCTCAGAGATCACCGCTAACCTGAGGAAACATGCCCTATACGCCGATGCTGAGAAAGACACGATGGAGTACAATGTCAAAACCAAGATCATGGACTACCTCAACATCCCCGACTATGAATACGGCCTGGTGTTCACCTTCAGCTATTCAGACTGCTTGCTGAAACCTATCCGTTCCGCTCCAACAAGAAATCGTTGATGATGTTCGATCACAACAGCCAGTTGGTGAACTAGATGGCACAGCGTGGGAGGGAGAAGTTCAAGTGACCAACCCTCAAGCTATGCTCCATCAAGTTAAGGAAGCAAAGCAAATCTCCAACCCGAGTCAGAGGAGGAAGGACTCCGCAGTGGGGCTCTTCCTCTTCCCAGCCCAGTCCAATCACCGGAGCTAAATACTCATACTAGTGGATGACCCTCGCACAACAGCACAGCTAGCATTTGTTGCTCGATGTCGGGGCACTAGGGCCAAAGGACATGGATTCTCTCGACCTCTCCCTTTTCAGGCCAAACTTCATCATCACCTCCAGCATGTGCATTTTACATACAATGTTTTGTCCATATATCTATAGCAAAAAAAATGATTTCAAATTTCTTTTATGTTGGTGATGTGATAAATATTGCCTACACTGAATAAGATCATGGGTCTGCCCCTGGCTTCAAGTGGTTTGAAATCATATGAGTTTTAATCTTATAATATATGTTACAAGCAAATATAAGCTTATAGCAATCAGAAGGTCAATTTGATTAAAATTTTGGAACAAATTATAAAATTATAATAAGCATTTTAACTAGTGATCAAATCTTCTTAATACCAAACTTAGTGTTGTGCATTACCGTTCTACTCAAGCTATACTAGGACAAGGACCGAAGTGTAGAGAAAAAAATGGTATCAGAGTCATGCTAGAAACCTGACATTTAGTATATGACTTCTAACTCTCCGCAGAAAATTTGATTATTTTGACTTAGCTCTACAACATCCAGCAGGAAAGATCATCACTTTAGAACAAAACAAACACGGTTGCTACTTTAAAACCAAAACTCATACTCATTGTCTACACTGACAATTCACACTTGAACTCCATTACAGACTTATAAGTTTAGTAAGCTCATTAGAATTCCAACAACAAAACATCTTCCAAATCCTAGACAATATAACTAACAGTCTGGTCCAGAAAAATCAGATATTAGCTGAAGTCTTAAGAAATCTTGACCACCTTAAAGAAGCTCAAGAATCCTTAAGAAAAACTTTAAGATTAGATAGTATGCCTACTGCATAGGATATACTAGCCTTATCAAAATTAATCGAGACAAACAAACCACAAAGCCTGGAAGCTCAACCCAAAGCATTATTACTACAACTCAAGGACTTGATTACGAGTAATAAGACTCAAATCAATGAAGAACTTATAGCTCTTCATAAGATACTCAAGGAAATTAAGTATACATGAACAAACTTAGATTTTAAAACACTCAGTATGAAGAAGCTTTAGAATACACACATCAATATTCTAAAATTAAAAAAGACAGATATTGTAGGATTGAATTAACTAGAAAAGGTGATCAAATCTTCGCCAAGCAAAACAATACTATACTAGCCCTTTTAACTTCACTACATAGAATAACACTACTGGAAAATAGGTTATTCTTAATAATAACACAACTCCAAGGGTCTACTCAAACTAATGACCGGAAGGAAGCCTTGGACAAACTAGCAAACACTTAAGCAAGTTATCTCTTGGGAAATCTGTTACCAGAAAATTCCCAAAAACTTGCACATTCTTAACTTATACGTCAGAACAGTCAAAATGAGTATGACAAGCACCCTGAAGCACTTTCTGGCTCTTCTAAAACAACACTAGAAAGGCAAACAATAACAAATACAACTCCTTGGTTACATAACATACTAGCAAGAAGAAACAATTTTTTTAACCATAGATTAGAACTCATAGGCATAGATAGAAACTTAACTGTTTTCTCAAACAACTCGTTAAATACACTTAATCCCAAACAACTCTATAGTTAAGGAATATTTAACTTTACTACTTTCTATGTTTAGACATCATAAAACTATTTAAAAAAAAAACAAGGGAAAGAAGCCTTATCTGAATAAAGGCAAACATGTTTCAAATTTCAAACCTAAAAAGACTTATTCCAACACTATAACATGTTTTGCATGCCCTAACAGGAGAAGCTAAACTGCAAGGATGCACAAATCTAGACTTAGTAGAAGTAGAATCTGATGTATCAGATGCGCCTTCAATCTATTTTATTATCTGTAGAGGATCTGGAAGAAGTCCCTTCTTCATTAGATTATACATTAGTCAACTCATTCCTTCAGCGTCCTTATGGACTGACTGAAAAATATGGGATGACAAACCTTCAACAAGATCTAACTGAACTAGAAGAATAGTTGGAAGATTTTGACTTAATGTATCACCAATTTATACCATATAATTTAACAGACTTAAAGATCTGATCAGCGGGAATGCCCACATGATTGAATACTTAAAGAAGGAACTGATAGCATTTCCTATTTTATTTGTGGATTCTACCCCTCTATCAATAAAAGAGGAACATGTAAACTTTACAAAAAGCAATGTTCCAATCTTTGCTTAACACAAATCTTTCATATTACTACAGTGCATATTGTCCGAGGCAGTATAAGAAATGTACTACTCGAAACTCTGAGTATCAGTACTTGAAACTCGAATAAATTTACTTGAGACTGACATAGCAAGCCTTAGAGAAAAAAAAAACACTCCTCCCTTAGATAAAGGAAAAGGTATTATCATCTAAGGAAACAGAAGATACAGTTCTAGTGTTTACAGAAGATACAGATCTAATGTTTATTAAAACACCTAGTATGTGTAATATTGGACACTATATACATTCGTGCACGGTGTGCCTTGAATATTTAGGGGCATGAACTTATGTTACATGCTTTCCTTGATAGTGGAGCAACAAACTCAATTATTGATGAAGCACTTCTCCTTTCCTTCATCCTGTCCAATTTAACGCCAGGGAGGATAGCGATTATCCTGCGGGTTGATAAAAAGGGAGATTGGAGGAGAAGACAAAAAAAGAAAATGCCAAAAACAAAGAGAAACCCGCCATTCTCTAGGATTTACCAAAAATAAGAAACTTTATTAAAAATAGAGGCATCCTCAAACAAAGGTGTTTATATAGACTCTAGACCTTAAGACCAAAGAAAAGAAATAAATTCTAACATATAGACTTCAATTCTTATCTTGTAAAGAAAGAAAAAAAATTTAAAAAACAAGGAAAAAATTATTAATAGACTCACAATCCTAAAATCCTTAAACGAACTAAAAATACAACACTATAAAAAGATAGAAATTACCAAAATACCTAAAATACTAAAAAGGCCTTGAATACCAACGACGACGACGACAACAACCAAGCCTTTTCCCACTAGATTGGGTCGGCTATATGAATCCTTTTACGTCATTGAGCTCTATCTCCTACTATATCATCATCTATATTTAAATAAATTTTATCTTGTTTTATTATTGCTAACCAAGTCATTTTTGGTCTTCCTCTTCCTCGTTTGATATGCATGTTTATCATAGTTTCACATCGCCTAACTGATCGTCTAAGTACATGTCCGTACTATCTTAAACGTATCTCTCAGAGTTTTTCCTCAATAGATGAACTCTGACTTTCTCTCTAATGCTCTCATTTCTTTTTTTATCCATCCTCGTATGTCCGCATATCCACCTTAACATCCTTATCTCTGCAACTCTTATCATCTGCTCATGTGCTCGAGTCATAGCCCAACATTCAACTCCATATAACATAGCAAGTCTAACTGCGGTTTTATAGAACTCCTTTAAGTTTAAGAGGTACTTTACGGTTACACAAAGCACTCGAAGCTCCCCTCCATTTCACTCATCCTGCTTGTATTCTATATAAGACATCTCTCTCAATCCCTCCATCGTTTTGCAAAAATGATCCTAAATATTTAAATCTCTCGATTTTGGGCAACTCATCATCTCCTATCTTAACAATTGTCTCATTACTTCTAATATTGCTAAATTTAAATTCCACATATTCTGTCTTTAATCTACTAAGCTTAAAACCTTTCTCTTCTAGTGTTTCCCGCCAAGATTCTAGTTTAGCCTTTACTTCTTCACGTGTTTCATCTACCAAAATAATATCATCTGCAAATAACATGCACCACGATACTGTGCCTTGAATGTGCACAGTGAGTTCGTCCATAATTAGTGTAAAAAGACCTTGAATACCAAAAAAAATAAAAAATACTAAAAATAATAATAAAAATCTTCGTATCCTCCTGCATCAGTCACCGGGTTGAAAGAACTCGTTCTTGAATTTAGAGTAGTGTTTAGGGTTTAGCTCAGAAGGAAGATCATTTGACACTAAGGTGGCGTTTGGTTCACTTCTAGGAATCGGAATAGAAATGATATCATAGTATCATGAAATGGGAATGGGTACGAGCTTGGGTATTATTCTTAAAAATAATGTTTGATTAGTTGAATATTTTCAATCGGAATGAACCGAAATTTTCTTTTTTACCCTCAGAGGAAAATAAGAGAAAAAATTAGATGTGAGAGAAAAATATGATGAGAGATAATGATGAGAGAAAATGTGTGATGAGAGAGAAAGTATGATGAGAAAAAATGAAGAGAGGAAAAATGTGGTGAGAGAAAATGAGAAGATAGAATGTGATAGGAGAGATTGAAAAGAGAAAAAGTACGATGAGAGAGTGTGTGATGGGAAAAATTGAAGAGACGGAAAGTGTAATGAGAGAGATTGAGTAGAGGGAAAGTGTGATGAGAGAGAAAGTGTGATGAGCGAGAAAGTGTGCTGAGAGAGAAAGTGTGCTAGGAAAGATAAAGAGAGGGAAAGTGTGATGAGAGAAAATAAGGAGAGTGTGATGGGAGAATGAAGAGAGGGAAAGTATGATGAGAGAAAATGAGGAGAGAGTATGGTAGAAGAGATTGAGGAGAGAGAAAGTGGGATGAAAAAAAATGAGTGTAATGGGAGAGAGTGTGATGAAAGAGAAAGTATGATGGAAGAGAATGGAGAGAGAGAAAATGACGAGAGTGTGTGATGAGAGAGAATATAGGAAGAAATGATAGAGAATGAGAAAATATGTTAAGAGAGAAAGTATGATGAGAGAATGAGGAGAGAGAAAGAATGATGAGAGAGAACAAAAAGAGATAAAGTGAAATGAAAGAAAAATTGAACCAATATATTAAGGGTATTTTTATCCAAAACTTAATTTTCATCTCATTCCTATTAAAACCCAAGAGAAGAGGTGGGTTCATCAATACCCAAATTTTTGGACTTCATCCCAAAATTTTGATTTCATTTCCATTAACCAGACACAAAGTTTGAGAATGAATCCATTCTCTTATTTCCAAACCCCTAAACCAAGCGTCACCTAAATCAAGAAAATCTACTAGCTGCTGGACTTTGGAAATCGTCGTGGATCCGTCGACGAGCATGACATCCTGGAACTGCTGAAACCTCTCTTCATCAGAGGCTAGTTGTAATCTTAAATTTTTCTCTATTGTCAAAAGCTGTGAAGTGTTTGTTCCTAGCTGACTGCTCTTCTTGTTGATTAAGTTTGAGCTCAATGAGCTGAAGTTCTAATGCCTTCTGCTGTAATTTTTGGCCAAAGTGTTTCTCAGACCAAGAAGGGGAGCCTTGGCGCAACGGTAAAGTTGTTGTCATGTGACCAAAAAGTCATAGGTTCGAATCCTGGAAACATCCTCTTGCAAAAAGCAAGGTAAGGCTGCGTACAATGGATCCTTCCCCGAGACCCCGCATGGTGGGAGCTTCGTGCACCGGATTGTCCTTTTTTTTTGTTTCTCAGACCAAACATGGTGATCAGCAAGGAGCTTTAACTTATTTATCAGCATCTCATTTTCATTGAGCTGAGAAAGGCATTCATCTTTTTGCGCCTCAAGCTTGTTACTGATATCCTTTATTGCATTAAATGTCTGCAGTTTTTTCTCTGTCGAATCTGTCTCTAAGCCTTCTTTGCCTTCAATTTGGTTTTTATCATGAAACAGATCGTGTTCTAGAACAATGGAATCTGACGGCTCATATACACCTTTGAATTGGAACTTATTCCCTTCACATTCATCCAACTTCTCCAGCTGGTCGTCCTAGATCTGATAGCGGCCATAAATAGCAAAGCTTGAGCTTCTCACCATTTCAGCAACCTCGCCACTTTCATGTAATTCTCATCCATGACAGAAATCACAAATTGGGAAAGGGCAATTGTAGATATCAACGCACCCCTCACAATCAACATGGTCGTGCTCATGTTTTGCTACAACATCAATCGTATCTTGAGTTTGGTTCTCAAACAGCTCCTTTCCCATAGCATCTACAGCAGTCCATCCATTGATACCACTAGCATCACTTATGCCTAGACTTAACCTATCCCACGCATAAGCAGTGATAATTTCTGCATTTACAATTTCTTCTACTTCATCATCGTCATAGATTAGCTCACTAGTTGACTCAGTCTTGTCTTCATCGTAAATTGGATTATTAGTCATCTCATCTCGAATTTGAGATTGAGATTCCTCTTCAATTATAGCATCTTCCACAACTTGCAAGTGTCAAATTCATCAACTTCTTCTAGGTCAAATTCCTCATGAGCGATTAAAGTCTCAGGGTCATCACCATAAAGTACCTCGTCAACTTCTTCCTCCAAATAATCTTCAAATCCGTCAAGGTCAACTTGGGCGTCGAAGTTATCATTCTCTATGGCAAAACTTAATCGTCCTTGAATGAAGTTTGAGTGTAATCAAAGAGAAGAAAGTGACCTTCGGACTTATCGTTCTTCATCATTTTCTCCAAATCCTTGATCTTGGCCTTACCTTATCGGTCTTGTAAGTGTCGCAAGTGCTCCCACCATGCCGATACTAGACCTCTAAGCTTGAAGACAACCAGCTTCACCTTCATCTGATCCGAAACTTAATTATAGTTAAAAATCCGCTCCACTTTGTTGATCCAATCAACTAAATTCTTTATTGTGACGTACCAAAAAATTCGGGTAGATCAACTCAAAGCCTGAGGTCTCTATGTCGATCCTCTCGACCACGTACTACACAATCTTCATGATTTCACGTAACCACCACTACATGCTAGGTTAAATTGTGGCTTGCCCCAATAAATCCTCAATCCTCAACCATCTTTCATGGTGCTCGGCTTCCTCCATCGGAACCTGCCTACCATGACTACAACGTCCTTCTGTAGGATCTGACACTCGGCTTCCTCAATCAAAACCTGCCAGCTTTGATACCAACTGACACCGGGCAAGATAGTGATTATCCTTACGAGAAGGGAGATTGGCGGAGAAAGGAGGAAGAAAAAACATCGTAAACAAAGAGAAACCCGCCATTGTCTAGGATTTACCAAAAATAAGAAACTTTATTAAGAATAGAGGATTCATCCTCAAACAGCTATACAGGTGTTTATATAGACTCTAGACCTTAAAACCAGATAAAAGAAATAAATCCCAACATATACACTCCAATTTTTATCTTGTAAAGAAAAGAAAAAAAAATCGAAAAGGGAAAAATTAATTAATAGACTCACAATCCTAAAATCCCTAAAGGAACTAAAAATACAAAAATATAAAAAGATAGAAATTATTAAAAATACTTAAAATACAAAAAATACTTTGAATACCAAAAAAATAAAAATTACTAAAAATAATAATAAAAAGCTTTAGATCCTCTTGCATCACAATTTAATCAAAACTTCCATTGGTAAGTACCCAATTTGATGGCCAAAAACTTACTTGCAATACATTTGTTAAGAATGTTCGACTACATTTCTATACAAATTGTGGCACTTGTAGTCCTCTAATTTCACTTGATCAATTATGGATTCGCCCATTGCCCCATAAAAATATACACTTAATCTTGGGACTCAATTTCTTACTTGCTCCTGATAGAGACTATGTTGTTTTCCTTATCATGCTTGTAATTGCACCTATTCTTTCTGAACATAAGAGGTTAGTGCTAGTAAGCGTGGTGATGCTCTCATTCCTCTTCCTGAAAGTTGTAACCCAACTAACCTAACATGAAGTTGTTCCTGTAAAATCAAAGAATCTTGTAAATAAGAATTTGTCAGCAGGAAAACTAGTTTTACTTGGTCGTGAAAGCTCTCATGAGAATTTGTTACACAATCAAGACAATGAAGTCCCTAACGACTTTGTAAATCCGACTTCCTTTTGTAACCTGATCAAAACTCACGAAACTTTGGACTCCTTAATCTCTAGGCAGGAAAAAACTAGAAATTATAAGAGAAAATCTCACTAAATATTGGTAAAGAAATCGGATCTATTGCAGATTAAATATTATTAATCTTGACCTCACTATTAAAGCAAGATTTAAAATTTATCAATTGGGAAAGACATTTAAGTCCTGCTTTCATTGTTAAAAAAAGAGTTGAACGGAAAAGATGACAGTCTAGAATGATATTTAATTATAAACGTTTTAATGACAATTATCATGAAGACGACTATAAAATATCAGACAAAGACCAACTACTCAACAAAATTCAGAAGTCAAAATGGTATTCCAAATTTGACATGAAATTTGAATTTTGATAAGTTAAGATGCATCTGGACTCTATAGAATGAAGTGCATTCTTTTGTCTAAAAAATATTTTGAATGGCTAGTAATGTCATTTGGATTTAAAATAGCCCCTCAAATCTTCTAAAGAAAGATGGATGATATATTTAGAGGATATCTACTTTTACTTGTGTCTATATAGCTTATGTATTAGTATTCTCCAAGGCCAAGGAAGAACACAATGCACTTCTTCACATGGTGTTTAACTTATACGATAAACACAGATTAATTGTTTCTATAAAGAAAATAAAACTAGCTGCTAATTATATAGACTTTCTTGGAACAAAAGTTGGACAAAGGGAAATTTCTCTTCAAAACCACATCTCTACCAAAATACTTGACCCTCCTAACAAGATGGAAGACATAAAAACACTTCAATCTTTTCTAGGACTTTTAAATTATGCAAGACCATACCTTAAAAATATAGGAAAAATAAGTGGTCCTTTGTATAATAAAACTTCAGCCATTAGACAAAGATATTTTAACTAACAAAATATAGATCTTGTTAAACAGGTCAAAGCTATGGTTAAAAAATTACCAATACTTACTTTACCCTTTCATTCTGACTACCTAGTCATAGAAACATATGACTGTGAATCAAAATGGGGTGGAGTTTTATTTAGAAAACTTTCTAAATGCGTTCTAAAACTTCGGAATCCTTATGCTGATATGCATTTGGAAAATATAAAGAAAAAGGACCCCTTCCCTAGAAATCTTAGTAGTTATTTATTGTCTTGACTCTTTTATGCTATTTATCTATAGCAAGCAGGAAATGACTATAAGAAACTAGAAAAGGATTAGGATCAAAATGCTAGATTAAGTTTGCTAATATTATTATCAATAGAGGATTAAGAATGAACCAAGAACACATTAAAGGAACAAATAATTCTCTAGCTCTGGACTTTTTCACTAATATGTGATGTTTTATGTTACTTACAGGAAAACATACCCATCCATATTACTTTTGGTAATAGGCAACAACTTTCTTATCCATCAAAGTATGGATCGACAAAAGAAAGTAAGAACTTATACAGGTTTTAAAACTAAGAAGTTCGGAAATCAAGAACTTCAGCAGTTCACCAGAAGAGAAGATACATTCCAATTTGAGTTAAGATCAAAGCTGGATAACATCCAACAGTGTCTTATAGATAATATTTGGAATATCCCTAGGGCACTGACCATAAAATTTCTATTGTCAATGCACTATCTAATTACTTCTTGACAACAGTAGAAATTTTCTTGTTATGCTGTCTTTTCAGATACACAAGGAGGAGTTTACTCAACTTGGAATGAAGTCAAAACTTCCATCTCTAGGTGTGAAAGACCTTTATACAGAGGGTTCTATGCCTTAGATAAAGCTTTTGACTCAGTTAGGACTAACGTAGGCCCTAATTTCTTCATCAACACTTCACTCAACTACAATGAGAAAACTAAAACTTATTTAGCAACGGCATCATCTTCTCAAAAGACTAAAAACCTTTTGAGAAAGTATTAGACGACTTCTATGATATACACCTTTCTGGTGCTACACCAGTTCCCAAGTTATCACACTAGCCAAAGGAGTCTCCACATGAAATCCTTCAAGCCAAAAAACCTTCAGAAAATATTTTCTTTGGACAGACTAATAATCTACCCGAAGAAATTTCCACTTATATAATTAGTCTGGAAGAGAATTCTAATCTCCATCGATTCTTGGATCTTTGTGAAGCCCTGAATGGTTTCAGGAAAATCCTACTACAGGCATCTTAGTCACTTATTCAGCATAATACAACCTCAAACTGAAATGTCAAAATACATTTCCTCAATGTGCTACTCCTTCTACAGGAAGCAGGTGCAAACTCATCTATTCTTTTCGAAAAGTAGATATTTATTTTGAAAAATTTGAACACCATATATTCAAAGGAAGAATAAGAACTCCCTTTACTTTCATGGATTATGGACTACTTAACCAGTTATGGGTAAGTGATATAGAATCCTCTCAAAAGTTTCCCCATAAACTGGGTTTGATAATCAAACATGCCCTAGAAATGGAGACTTTTATAGTATGCCATTTTGAAAGCTCACCTCCTAAAATGGATCAACTTAAAAATTGAACGAGTAAGACACCTAATCAAAATTGACATCCATGGTATCAATACACAGCTGGCAACATTTGAAGATTATATGTCTTTTGACCCAAATCAAGAATGGTCTTCCAATATCCCTATTCCAAAGCAGCTAACTTTGATTCTTGCAGATCCTACTTAGCTTAATTCCATAATTTTCAAGACACGTATTAGATAATGCACCTAAGGCATTTGATATTAGAATTGGAATCTCCATATGTCCATAAATATTTCCTGATTAAATAGATTTGGACTTTGAGTAGCATAATTGAAACTAAAATATACACGAGATATGGACATATTGATTTCTCTAACTCTGAAGTCACTCTTCTTTATTAGTGCACTGGTAGGTGCTCCTAGAGCTGTCAGAAGGGCCGACCTATAGCAGGGTGGACCGGCCGGCCATTTGGTGGGGTGGGGCGGGCCGACATCTTGACAGATTGGAAAATTCCAACTAAACCTAAGGCAGGTTGTGGGTTAGGCGGTCAACCCACGAGCCCTACAATATAAAAAAAATAAAAATATATATAGAAAAGATTAAAAATTTTAAGTGGGTTAGGATTAGGAGGGTTAGACACACAAGCCCATTGAATTTTCCATTTTAATTTTAAGTTTTGGAGAAATTTTTTTTCCTCAACCCAAGCCCGCCACGGATCGACCCGCGCAAGCCCTTGAGGTTCGCGGGCAATCCACTTAAATTGTTTGACGGGACAGGCCAACCCGATGGGCCCAACCTAAATTGATGGCTCTAGGTGCTCCTCTTCCTCTCCACTCCACAATTGTAGGATGAGTTATGGGAAAAAGATCTTCCTATATAACTAATATTGTTTGTCAGTGATTCCATTCTCCCCGCCCTTTATAGGGTTACATTTTTCCATGTGATAAATGGATGGAAATAAAGAATGTCATGGGAAGAGAATCTAATTTTGGATCGCAGGTCTTGCCTCAGTTGATACATTTAAAACCATGTCAACATGGACTAACACAATTATATGAGCCAGCATAGTCCAAGACTAAACTACTGTTCAGAAATTAAAATAATATGTTTTGGGCATTTTAACTGTGTAAACTATATTAATTGAGACTTGAAGCCATGTTTCAAATATAATTAAGCTACAAAAAGAATGACTTAAAGAAAATGTCTTATCTTAGATAATATGCTCTATAATTCTTTAAGGACCAAGTTCATAATTAGACATAGAAGATTTAGTGACACAATTAAAAGTCTATAAGAACCCTATTAAAAGTTTTTCCACTAAATTAATTCAATAGACCCTTTTATTACTTTGGGATTTAGTGACAAATTTCAAAGAATTTTAGCATTTCTGAGTATTTACCAGAAGCATAGCATGGATACTTAACTTATTCAATATTTAGGTTTAATTGGTTGTGCAAAACCTTTAATTTTGATAATTGGGCTATGAAATTGACCGTAGCAATTTAGGAAAAATCTTCCCCACATAATTACATAAATTTGACTGCCACACATTAATTTAGCTCACCTTGTCAAATAACCACTAGTTTGGCGTGTTGAGATTATAACTACTCTACTTGTACATAAGGATCCATATTCATCCTAGTCTTGATAATTGGGCGATCTAGGAAAAAAATTTCCACATAATTACATAAATTTGACTGCCACACATTAACTTGGCTCCAGTAGTCTAAGTAACTACAGTTTGGAGTGTTGAGATCACAACAGCTATACTTGTGCTTAAGAATCCATATTCATCCTAGTCCTGAAAATTGGCAATTTCATAGTCCAATTATCAAAACTTTTAATTTTGATAATTGGGCTATGAAATTGACCATAGCAACTTGGGAAAATCTTTCCTACAAGATTACATTAATTTGATTGTCACATATTAACTTGGCTCAACTAGCCTTGAAGTAACTACTAGTTTGGAGTGTTGAGATCATTACTACTCTACTTGTACATAAGGATCCAAATTCATCCTAGTCCTGATGAACTCAGATTCAGTAACTACTCCACTGAGCTTCCACAATCACTAAAATTATGGACTATAGCATTCAAAGAAAGCCAACTACTTTATTTCATGTTAGCTCAATCAAGATCAATGACATCTTTGGTTAGAAATGATTTCATCAGATGTCACTCAAGATTGCATAGTAATTTATCATAATTGAACTTACCCTTGTGGTGTGTAGTCCTATAGAACACACATTTTATACATGGTAACATTATAGAAACACTTAGAACTTCTGAAGAAAGCAAAGAGTATTGACAGTAAGAGCAACCACAGTAGACTGAAACATAACAAAAAAAAAAATTATGCATGTAAGATAAATGATTACAGATATTGTAGTTCTCTGCAATTTCCTAGCTCTGGAGGGATGGCACCATACAAACTGTTGTCATGCAAAGCTCTACAAGAAATAGGATCGGAAGTAAATGCAAGATAATTAAAGCGGCAACAGCAACAACCAAACCTTATCCCACTATGTGGGATCGGATATGCAAGTAATTAAAGCAACACAAATTAAATCATGAGCCAGTGCAAAATACTTACAGGAGCTTTAAATGATTTAGCTTCCCAATTTCTGGTGATATTGAACCAATCAACTTGTGGTAGGCAAGCCTTCTGAAACAAATAACAGAAAGTTATAGTCAAGTAGCAGACACCTCTAAGACCTGTTAGATTTGACAAAATAAAAATCAGGCAGACCTAATAACCAACGAAAACCACAATCAAGTTGGTGAAGATTGACAACTCCATAGATGAAATGTCACTCTAGACGAGAGGCAACAAGAAGCCAGTCATCCACACAATATGCATTCTATTATATATCAGGTTGAGGATGTTATTCACCCTTTTACGATGCAAAGCAGTCATTAAGATTTCTACAAACAAGTAAATTGTCATGAAAGGAGTGTATAATCAAATAAGTTCAAATTTAGAAATCAAAGTTAAATTAAGCAAAATTACGCCTGCAAATAATAATATGTTTAGCATTACTTGGAGATATTTTTGGATTTTATCCAACAGAGAGAGGTTGATGAAGTTATTTTCATTGAGATAGAGATTGGATAGTTAAAATTGACTTCTAGCGTATTGTATGATTGTCATGTGCCCCTCAAGCTAAAAGAATATTTTATAAGGCAAAAATACTATCAACTACCAATCTTCTTTATGGATAATGTTTACAATTGAAACAATCACACAAAAAGCAAGGAAGGATTGTTCTGTGTGGTTATTTTGGTCTATGGTTAAAAAGGTACAATTTTAGTGATGGATACAGCAAGTGAGGTTTTTCTAAAGAATTGTATGACCTCAAATGAGTTATAATCCTATGATTGTCTTCCAAGCATTTAGGATGCTTACCTCTAAATCTATGCTATAGCAATAAGTAAATAAATTGAATTAAATTTTGTAGCAATAAGTTACAAAAATTTAATAAGCATTTTAACTAATGATTATATCTTACTAATACCAAAATGAGTATCATGTATTGGATAAGAGTTGGAGCTAAAATTCTAGATGAGCAAGTGAGGTCTAGGGTTTAGCAAGTGAGGTCTTTATAGCATCCTAATGCAATAAACCTCATAATTTTTCAAAATCCATATTAAATAATGCTTCCGGGACACAAATAATGTTGGAGCTAAACTAATTTCTCCACATGTCCACCAATAAATATTGGTTAACAACCAATAGTTGAACTTATATTAGAAGAACAAGAACTAAAGCAGGCACTGCACTAGTCCACAAAATAAATACATTTTGATTCTTCGATTCAAGTGTTACTCTTCTTGGTATTGTGAGCCCTCTACTTGGTGTTTATCCTCTTCCCCTAATTTTTTTTATAGTGTTTCATCACCTCCTTATGATATGCAGATGTAATTGAAGGATGAGTCATGGAAAGGGAGCCTTTTCTCGATTGGTACCATTGAAGTTATGTAAGAACGTGCAAATATGTATTTGTTCCAACACGTCATCAATATTGGTGAATGGAAGGAATGATATGTTTTGGCTGCTCCATGACAAAAAGTTACTACGTAAGTCATGATTGTCAAAATCAATGTATCAAGATTGCACAATAAGATTGGTAACATCAGAAATGACAAAACAAAATCCCCAAAAGGGACAAAAAAATTCATGTATGAGATGACAATAAATGTTTATGAATTCAACGAAGGATGCATATTATATGTCATTAACACCATACTTATTAATAACTCAATAAATAATTAAATAAGAAAATTCTAATATTAAATTATTAAATGGATTAATAATATATACTATGCTCACATAATATTGATATTATCATATTAATATAGTAATACTATCATAATAAATTCATGTTATCATATTAATACATTATTATCTGACTAATAATTACCAAAAATATTATTTAATAAAATTATATTAAAGAAATGTTTTAATAATATTAAATTACAAGGATACAAATTATTAATAATATCTGGTGAGGACTTGTGTTAAAGGTTAAAACCATGATCCAAAGGTAAAGACTCTCATGTGCTCGTTCTTTGGATCCCAGCTAAGCTCAACAAAAATTGGCTAGATTAAGTGAAGTTTTCAAATAAACTTGACTTGATCATATTTCAATTGATGTCCTTCACTCACTTTTTAATTCTTTGAATCTCCCTTAGATGCTTGATTTTCAACAAAATATAAAAATGGCCCTCTGCTGATCCAATAACAAAATTGATCCAGATCAAGATTATTTGATTTTAACAATCATCATAGCAAAGATGAGCATGTTGAGACAAATGTATCAGTGACTGGGATATATAAAATTGAAGGTAGTATTATTGGTGAGTGTTTAGTTATCGCCTCGGCCCTCAATAGATAACAAATGAGTGCAAATAAGTTAACATCAGCATTCAAAGATGATGTACAAATTTTATAATTACAAGAAATTGAATCCATGATGAGGGGGTTAGAAAGATAATAAGGGATCATACAAAAGTTTACTTGAGTAAAAAGCATCATAATAACTTGGTTATATTAATGAAATGAAATTACAAAGAGCTCAGCAGTGTATAGCATCCACTTAGTCATCCAGAATAGCCAGTGCACATGACTTAACGGTCATGCATACTCAAACATGTAAAATTTTACATTGTTTAAGTATTTCCAAATGCCCTTCAATAAATGGTTTAAGTACTCCATATCAGATAAATTTTAGGTTGGTGCGAGTAGTCAGTAAGGCTTAGAAGATTGAACTACCACTAACTTAGATTTATTTCAGACTAGTGGTTGAAATGAGTTAGCTACTTCTCTCATGTGGAAGTAGATGTAGTCCTAGGCTCCAAGGCTTGATGAGGTGTTTCAATTGGAAATAATTTCCTTTTGTACAAACCTCTCCATTGGTTGGATCTAGGTGTCAATCATATTGGATAAGAGAATTAGGGCACTGACAATGATATGAAATCTTAACAGGAGGAATGTGAGTCCCCAGTTTCATCCGACAAAGGATGTTGTGAGCTAATGAAGGGATCCATATGGCTTAGATGAGGGAACAATAATTAACTTAAATCTAGGGATCTTGTGTGGTTAGGTCTATCTTGTTAATGAGCCCATTCTCATTTGAACAGTTTGTTATATCAGTAAACAACCATCTTCTCAAAAATCATTTGTTTGTTGGTACAGATTGTCAAATAGTAAATATGTTGATTTACAATAAGTTTGGATTTGGAATTAGACATGTATGGATATAAGTATCAGATACAGGCATTGATCTAGTAGTTCAACACGACTGTTTCCTAAAGTTTTTACTAGCAATCAACAGACATTGTGGTATTATTCTCGAAATGTTAATGTCAAAGTGTCTAACACAGAGACGTAGTGGGGTAGATGCCTATGTAATGGCTTTGTTACAATTGATAGAAACACACTAGTATCATTCTGATCAATCAGAATGGTTCTTGTCATCAAAACTTGACTCAAGTGCTTACTAATGGGAAGGCACCAGGAATTCACCAAAATCATCCAGGATTTATAGAATAGGAATCAGTTGTGATACTCAGAATCAGTTACATAATAGTTAAGAAAACTATCTGGTCCATTAGAAGATTGTGATGGTTATGGCATTTTAACTGGTTGACCAAGATCAAACCATCTGAAGATGCTCCAGAAGTAAAACTGTCCAAACATAATTGGGATCAGGCAAACACATAGATTACACTAACAGAAGGCACATCATAATTGAAAAGAAAAGTACACAGTTCAAAAAAAATCTTAAACCTACAATGTTTTTCCAACATTCACTTACACATGTGTAACTCTCTTAGTATTAGAATCACATGTTACACCTTTCCAACTACAAGGATCAGGATCTTCTTGTCTCCAATTGAGAAAAACAACATCTGAACCAACAATAGCTGTCTTGATGCTAAGCAAAACCTCACCTGTAATAGATTTTCAGCTCCAACAATTAGGTTATGTAAGAGAAGTGTGGCAGTATAAAAGAACTACCCCATACCATCTGGAGTTATTGTATTGCTCATACTCATGCAAACTAGAGTTGTCATAACACAGAGAAGCCACTGAAATTTCAATGGAAATTGGCCCATCGAAGTGCTCATTAAGCATAATGAGCCTACATCAAACTATAAGTTCCTCATCGGCTCCATGAAGAACACAACCGCATTTGATGATAAAAGATTAATCAACAAGACAACAGATAACTGCAGAGAAAAAGCAAGAAAATGCATTAAGAATAATCACAAACAACATTATCAAGAATCTTGATGGATGAACAAGCAAATAAATACTAGACTCATCAATGTGCTACTGAATAAAAAGAACATATATGGATTATTTCACCCCCTTTTTCTAAAAAAAAAATGAAGTGAAGGTCTCCAACAATGTGAATTACTTGCCATCTGTAGCAGAATCAAACCAATAATCCCAAAAACAGGCCTTTTGTGAATTGTCCAATAAATCAAGTTGACAATAAACAAGTTCCTCAAAAAGAAATTCACATTGAGAAAAAAATATATGACCTTCAACTTCAATCAGGTAACTAAACATCTATAAGTAAATTTGGCATGAGAAAAATCACTGCTGGGATCAAAGAGAAGAGATAGTCTTCAGAATTTAAATCATTGAATCAGAATTAAATCTATTTAGAATTATCCATGGTTATTTGCAATTAAAATATATTTTAAAATTAAAAAAAATATATACTAAAATAAGCTCAAATGAGGAGTTTAACTTGGAAGGTTAGGCAATAGAACCATAGAGTGCAAATGAAATTTGCATCAGATGTATGCCATTAGCATTTTGCATTTCCAGTTATAAATTATCTGACATTTTAGAAAAATGAAAATTTAATAATTTGCTTATAGAATCACACTGATCAGCACCAATTGTTATCATTTTCAATGTTCATAAGGTTCAACCATCAGCACACAGAAAGAATCTGTTTTAAGCAAGACTGTTAGCATCTCTTTTCTGCTGTAGATGAGACAAATTAATCTAGTGTACAATGGAGAATATATTTTCCTGATCTTGAAACTCTTGATTGATAAAATCAATATAAATATTAGTATTAGAAATCAAAACACTTCAGTATAATCATAGAAAAAGTTAACAAAAATAATAAAATTAAAAAATGTTAAATATCAACAATTTTAAAATATTATGATTAATCGTATTAATAATATTGGATTTTTTAGATAATTAACAAATAAATCAATTAAAAAATATTATAAATAATGATACCAAAGAATAATATGACATGCAAATACCAAAGAGTGAATAATAGTATTAGTCTTACTATTAAAAATATTTGGATATATAATAATATAAATAAAAATGTAACAAAATATTATGAAACTTAGCTTGTTATAAGCAAACACAACTTTATGATTGAAGACTTGTTTGGAAAATTTGTTAGTTGATCACTAGAGATGCCAAATTATGCGACAATTTCATTGTATAATACAATTCTCTATGACAAAGTGGCAATCAATCTCTATGCTATTTTCTCATGGGAATTGTGGCTACAAGCATGGCAGCTTAACTGTAACATTATAGATTCATTGGCTCCCAAAGAAGCCCACATGTAGCTAGGGTTTCAATCTTATACTCCACATCTATACTCAATCTAGCTATGGTAGTCTATTGCTTATGATAGTCTACTGCTTAGCCTTATTAAAAATCAAATTACTTCCCATGTGAATCTTATGTCCATAGGGAAACTTACGCATCAGCATCAATGTATCTCACAATCTGAAAATGACAGGAGACCTTTTCTTGAAGTATTCTTTAGGTACAAAATAGCTATAACATTGAGCCTAAAGAAACTAATTGATAATGCTCATTGCCAGAGGAAGTTTTTTCTACAGAATTTTCCAATATCCATATTAAATAATGGACATTTGCTATTGGATTTGTTTTTTCTATACATCTATAATTAGAACTCGTTAATTGTGCTTTCTCTAAATTACACTCAGTGTAGCCTACATTATCGAATAACTTGATCAATTGGCTACAAACATCAACTTCCAACACCATAAACCCTATGCCTTCAGATTTCCACCTTTTTTTCAACATAATTAGTATATCCCTTCCAATGATAATTCTACAGAAACAAAAGTAGTATTGGACCCTTCTTTGAAGGATCCATCTCTTATAATAACCTGAATCAAGAAGGGGAGCCTTGGCGCAACGGTAAAGTTGTTGCCATGTGATCAAAAGGTCACGGATTTGAATCCTGGAAACAACCTCTTGCAAAAAGCAAGGTAAAGCTATGTACAATGGATCCTCCCCCGGGACCCTGCATGACGGGAGCTTTGTGCACCGAGCTGCCCTTTTATTATTATTATTATTATTATTATTATTATTATTATTATTATTATTACTTTACACTATCCTTGAGCTTCAGTTCAGCATCATTGGTTCATCAGAAGTGGGCTAAGCAGACAAAATGAGATGGTAAGATCCTGAACACACAATTTGTTTTTTTTTTTGGAAGTGTTCGAGCAATCCATCTGAGACACCTACCCGAAGTAGGATCAACTAGTAGGAATCACTAGTTAACGCCAGGAACAATCTCAAACCTGGATCGTTATAGAAAGTTAATATTCACTTTCCATAACGACCAGATGCAGCTTTTTTTTAAGAAAATTTAGTGAAGATGAGGTAAAACGCCATACCATCATCAAGAGCCGACAAAATTTCCAAAGTAACCTAATGCTTACTTATTTAAAGGCCAAATTCCACTCGGGGCTGGGAATCCGAAGCTCATGAGAGCATCGGGAGCCAGTGGTCGCTCGCTCGGAGATCCGTCGAAGATCTCGCCTGAGCAGCGAAAAGAGGGTAAATAGGTGGTCGCCTTGCGGCGATCCAAGCGCGACGAAGACGGCGATCTTTCCGAGTCTGCCGCCGCAGGCGCCGAATCCCGGCCACAGCCAATGTCGGCGGTAGAGAGAGAGAGCACTCTGAGTGAGTGGGGAATGGCAGCTGGTGGAGTGGTGGGTGGGTGGGCGGTATTATTCTGGAACTTTATTGAAAGAAAGAAAAAAACTGCGGAAAATGGAAGAAATTAGGGCGAGCGGACGGTGGATTTGTTCCCGCATGTGTTTTTTACATGCGGAACAATGATCACGCCCGCCCGTCTTTCGTGAAGTGATATAATTGTGGGAAAATAAATAAGGAAAAGAAAAGGAAATAACAGTTGGCTTTGGCCTTGATGCAACTGGACACTGTCTTGGCCGGCTTCGCATAATTTATCTATAATTTGTCTGAAAGTTATTTTTAAAAATATTTTTTATTAAAAAAAGATAATTAATTTAATATAAAGGGGGATCAAATTTAACGAGGCACGGGATCAGACAACCATCAAGAAAACAATGTACATTGTTACATATAGTTTCAATATGAAATAATAGTTACAACGATAACGGGATCAGACAACCACCAAGAAAACAATGTACATTGTTACATATAGCTTCAATATGAAATAATAGTTACAACGATAAGGTGCTTTTTAGTTAACTAGGTACTTATGAGTCAATTTTTAATTATGGCTTATTACGGATTAATTTATAGGAAGATAATCTTGGGATGTTGACTGTGAAGCCACAATTCACACAATAACATACTGTGGATTAATTTCCTCTAGTAAAAAAATAATCTTAAGACGCTAATTGTAGAACGATGTGTCATTCATATCTCCATATTTAATCGGTTCAAAAAGTTAAAAATCAAATTAAATTATAGGAATAGTCAATTCATATTTGCATATCATACTCATTTAGACTTTTAAATTTACTAGAATAGTAAAATCAATTCTAAGTTATATATATAATTACGGTTCATTTTTACTATTTACAATTACTACACAAAAATCTTAAAATTTCTAAAAACACAATTACTATTAACAAATCCTGAAAAACATAACTTATTTTGCATATTTCATGTAGAAGTTATGTTTTTCAAGGTTTGTTAATAGTAATTGTGTTTTTCATAAATTTTAGAATTTGTATATAGTAATTATGAATTGTAAAAAATGAACAATAATTATGAACCATAAAAAGTGAATAGTACTTGTGAATACTACGATGTTTTTCTATGTATTTTGGGAGAGACTAGGTCAAGAGAAAAGTTGTCCTATTTTTCTACCCTAACTTTTCCTCTATTTTTCTTCCAAAAGTCTTACATATAAAGGACTTCACAATTGAACAATTGCCCTAGTCATTCTTTTGAAATTTAGACAGTATATCTTTCTTAGACTTATCCAACCAAACTTCTATTATTCCTTATATAATTACTGTTCGACTCTTGGTTACTTAGAGAATTTTATAGAGTAATTGTTAGTTTGGAAAATGAGGCAAAGTGTCTCCTAACTTAGAGAATTTTTAGTTCTACATAGAAACAACTTTATTAAACATATAAATTTTATAAAACCATAAAATAATAGTTAAAAAGTAGTAGAAAATTACATAGGTGAATTATAGATAGATAGAGAGATATGGAATTTACATAGACTCTTCAAACTTAACTTAGGAAAGAAAACATGCACACGTGCGGACTTACAAATGATTCTTACTTAACTGAGACTGCTTGCACTTGTACTTTGGGTTGCACTTCTCCAGGTTTTTTGGTTGAACCTGGAAGGTCTTTTATAGAGGAAGAGAGAAGAGGAGAGTTCATTCATGGAGAAGGAAAGACAGCGGTTGAAATAAAGGAGAGGGAACATTTTTTTAGTGAAAAAAAAAGAAGGCATTTGGTGGATAAAAGAGAATAAAACAAAGATGAAGATAGTAGAATGAGCTGTAAAGTGAGTTTGTTAGAGTGGTGGTGGAGTGTCAGAATGAGTGTGGGACCCTTAGGGCTCTAGCTTGTTATCAAGGTTATATTCACCTATAAAATTCATTGATGGAGTAGCACTACTTCTCTGGGCTTCATTAAACTGGGCTTGTTGGTTGTAAGAGATGTTGGCTTGGGCCTTAGACATAGGGTCAATAGTGTTTTACTTAATCAATTAATGGAGGGAAGGCATCCCAATCAATATCAAAATCAGAAGTAGTCGTCCATTGAGCTCATCAATGTTTATTTTAATAAGATGCCTAGCAAGTTTAATTTTCAAATCTACCTATTCTAGAGGAGAGCTATCAATAGTATATATAATATATGTTTCTTCTTCTTCAAGAACTAAAGAGATGATCTACCAAAGTTTCTTTAAAAAGTTTCTTTGAAAAGTTTCAGATAGAATCAGGATTATGCACCCACAAATTGTAAAGCAGACCATAGTCCATTAAGAGGAATGGTGTAATCAACTTGCCTTTAACTATTGGAGGCTCATACGTGTCAATATTTATATGAACTTTTCTGAATGAATATACTAGTTAACATTAACACTCATATTTTGTTGAAGTTTCGCAAGTTTTGTTCTAATTTTAACATTTAAGTTTGGGACTGAATTCTACTTTATAAATAATTGTCATTCCTTTTGGTACCTTTTGATGTAATAGTTTCAAGGTTTCACATAAGTCAGAAAAAATCTAGAAGGTAGATATTTTTGCTAAACTTTGTATGTAGATGGCGATATCTTCAGGAATATAATTGGAAAGCCCTAATATTATTGATTCTGATGTCCTTTTTACTGAAGTAGCTTTTGATTGAGCTTTTAATTGTCCCAAAATTAAATACTTTGGTTTGTGGATAAGAGGCTTTGCAACATTGGGGCTAGGCATTATTGTGAGGGCCTGTGAATAAGTCTGTTCTAGTTCCTCTGTTTCCATTGGTACTTTGCCACCTGTTTTAAGTAGAGTGCTAATAAAAAAGTTAGGGTCAATGATTGTTCTTGTTGTAGTGAAGGCTTCTTCTAAGGAGTAGAAACCTTTAAAGGAAGGATGCTTGCATCCTTGGATAAGAATAGTTACTTCTTCCTAGTCAGAATAGATCTCTGCTTGTGTACCAGTATACTACATACATATCAAGAAAACTTCTTTCCTACTGATTTTTGTATTATTGTTTGAAAGTAATTAGCAAGGGCATTGATAATAGCTATCTTGTAATTTAAACCTCCTGGGATTATTGGAATGCTACATATGTTGTCAAGTAAACAAGTTTATATATGGTCAAGTTTTTCTCTTACTGTATAGTGGAATTGTTCCTCATAACGAGTGAACTATTGGAGTTCTTGGTTGCCAACCTCAAGGTTTTCATGGCAAAATTTTTTTACTTTATTTTGTTTATCCATGCCTGCAACAGTCATGAAGTTAATGTAAAAGTCTAGAAAATGTATCTGCTAGGGGAATTATTACTTCCCTTAATATGTTCCCATTGGATCATTAATTCTTTGTTGATAATTGTATCTATAAATTATAACCGTCTTTTTTTTATTAAGTTCTTTTCTTAATCCTTTTGTTTGTTGACTATATCTTACTATAGCTTCACAATCTGTTCGAACTATGATTTCTTATTTGCTACAAATGAAAAGTTGAAATGCATTTAAACGATATATTACTGTTAAAATTTCATAATCAAGAGAAGTTAAATGTCCTTTTTCTTTGTACTGACCAGAAGCATATCTATATATGACTTCTATAGTTTTTTGTTCATATTTAGATGATTTTCGGTAAAGAACCCCCCCCCCCCCCAATTATGTTTCACAATCATAGATAATTAAGTAATCAAAATCAAGTGGCAATGTTAGGATTGAGATTTTTTTTTACCATATATTTAATTTCTCTGACTAATTTTAGGTCTTGTAAATTAAAGTATTTTTATCTAGTTAATAATGTTTTGTTATCTAAGGGTATACTAATTTTTCCTATATCTTTCAGATATTATCTAGCATAGTTGAGTAATCCTAGAAAAGATTTAAGTGTCTTAGTATCCTCCATTTTATTAGGAAAGCTTAAAATTTTGGAAGTAATATGGGGTTGAAGATGTTGGAGCGTATACTGAAAGCCTAAGCTTTTGTAAACATTTATTTTGAATAAAGAATCACATTTGGTCAAATTGTCTACATTTAGTTGTAGTTGTTCATTTAATTTATATTGTAGATAACATAGTATGTGGTGATACATACAGAAGATGATGTTATCAGTACCTTATAAATTATAAACAGTAGCTCACGACCAAAATGGAAAGGAACAAACCATTGGAAGGTCGTAGTGTAATTAGGAATTAGTTTATCTTGACTATATAATTACACTAATACACTTAGAGTGTATTGAGTAGGACCATTTGAGGTTGTTTCTTTTATACTGACTTTATAAAGGAACAAATACCTCAGTTATTATGGAAGTGTGTGCTCTTAATCCTAATATAATAACAAGCACATATATTTGATATTTATTTTTTTAATTTATCAATGGGTGAGATTTAGTTCGATAAATCAATAAGCTCGATAAGTTGGGAAATGATATTACTTTAGTGTGTGTTGTTGATTATAGAAGGAAACTATGTCCTAGTAATCTAGGTTGATAATGTCCACAAGATGAGCTCATAAAGATTGTCATGTTAAACTCTGCATGTGGACTTAGTCCGACATGACGATGAGGTTGAGTGGTACTATTCTTGGATAAAGATATTAATTAAATGAATTGTCAGTAACTCACTTAATTAGTGGACATTTGACATCTTAAACACAGGGAGACTAACACACTCATAATAAGAAGGAGCCCAAAAATATAATTTAGGATTGGTGCGGTAGTTCAATAATAGTTCTCTAGTGGAATGAATTATTATTGATAAAATTAAGTTGTGTGTTCGAGGCGAACACGGGATGCTTAATTTTATCGGGAGACCAAAACCAATTCCTCCTCTCGGTCCCTATCGTAGCCTCTTATTTATAGAGTACTATACCCACCTTCATACCCATGATAAGGGGGCCGACCAAGCTAGCTTGTGGTTCAAGCTAGGGCCGACCAAGCCTTAATTCATGGGTGGCCGGCCCTAGCTTGAACCCAAGCTTAGGGCCCCATCATTAAATTAAAAAGGAGTTTAATTTTAATTTTTATTATGTGGAAGATATAATTTATTAAAGAGAATTAAAATTAAAATATCTCTTCTAAAAGGATCTACAAAAGATTAAAGAAAGAGATTAGATCTCTTTCCTTATTTGTAGATTGGAAAGATATTTTATTTTTTTCTCTTTGAAAATTATTCACATGATGAAAAATTAAAATTATAGAAATTTCTTTTATCAACCATGAAGGGATTTTAAAGGGAAATTTTATTTTTTAAAATTTCCAAAGATAAATAAGGAAGTTTTAATTGTTGATTAAAAATTGTCTTATTTGCTCTCCATGAGGTGGCCGACCATGATTAATTGATTAAGAAATTTTATTTAATTTTTCTTAATTAATTGTTGTCAAGGAAAGTTAAGGAAATTTTATTATAAATAAATTTCCTTATTTGCCAAATCCAAGGAATATAAAAGAAGGGGTGGGGGTGCCTTCATGGGTTAACAACCTCTATTATTCTCTCCCTCTTTTCCTTGGTGTTGTGGCCGACCAACCTCTCTTCCTCTCTTCCTCTTTGTGGTGGCTGAATCCTTCCTCTTGCTTGGAGTTCTTGTGGTGGCCGGATACTACTTGGAGAAGAAGAAGAAGAAGAAGAGAAAGCTTACATCCCTTGGAGCTTGGTTGGTGGTTTTTTCTTCATCCTTGGTAAAGCTCTTTTGTTTTGGCCAAACCTAGCTAGGAGGAGAAGAAGGTGCATTGGTGGTTTCTCATCTCGGAAGATCGTTGCCCACACAACGTCCGAGGTTAGAAGAGGAATACGGTAGAAAATCAAGAGGTCTTTCTAGAAGGTATAACTAGTAATTTTTCCTTTCCGCATCATACTAGTTATTTTTGGAAATAATATCAAATACAAGAGGCTTACGATTCTAGTATTTCGAATTTATTTTCGATGTAGTGTTCTTATGTTTATTTCTTTTCCTTGTGATTTGATTGTTCCTTTCGGTTAACCTAAAGTTATTTTAGGAAATTAAATATTAGCTTTCCATAAAAGGTTTTGTCTAGTCGGTGGTGGTTGCTCCCATATCCAACAAGGTCATGTGCCTCGCCACGTCAGTACTGGGAACCAATTATGGAAATTAATATTTAATAGAATTAATAACTTAAGGTGATTTGGGTCGAACGTGTTAAGTTCCGCAGGAGATCCAAGTCAAAACCTAAAAGAACAAATAGATTAAGTTTTGGATCAAACGTGTTAAGTTCCACAGGCGATCCAAAATTTAATTTAAAAGAACACATGGTAGCTAGAAAAAGGTTCAGACCTTTGTACAAAATTTTTTGTACAGTGGAACCTCTAGGTTTTCCGAGTAGCAACCAACAATTGGTATCAGAGCTAGGGTTTTGCCTCTGTGTATTTGGTATTTGTTTAATTATGCACATGTCATACATAATTTAGGCAGGATAATAGTAGGATGTGCTAACTTTATGGATGCAGGATCCAACTATTATGGCTTATAGTTTTATGTGTGTGATTGGACCCTTGGACATGTCAAGGGCATTTATATGTGTGTGCATGATTGTATTATAAAATACAGCAGGAGCTGTATTTAGTTTTTTAGGATTTTATTTTTGATCTAGATACATGTACATTCCTTTTATGGAATATAGGATCAAAATTGTAAAATTCTATTTATGTCGCGGATCAAATCTTACAAAGCGTGGAACCTTCTGAGGACCAGAGGCGCAGCGGAACAAGGAGCAAGATGGATGCGACAGCTAGACCCGGTGGCGGTGGCCAAATATGGCAGCAGCTTGGGATGACAACACACGGAGGACAACCATAGATAAAAGTCATAATAGTTGAAAATTAGATTTTCTATTTATTGCTTTTATATTGTGCTGTGTGTGTATGTTAGTATACATGTTTAGTAGGCTAGCATAGTTAAAATTCCTCATTTATAAATAACTAAGTGGGAGAGGGATTTTAAATAAATTCTACGGTCTCCATTACTGGTTTTTAAGTGATGCAAACAAGCTTGCGCGTTGGCTTTGAGTGTCTTCCTCCATATCGGATGAGCTTGTTTGTGGATCATTAGAACAAACTTCTGTTGGTGCGGTTAGCACTAACGATTTAACCCAGGTTTTTGATGAATGACAAATATGTTAAGTTAGGTTTATTGTTGATCTAACACTCTGATCGAGTGTGCAGGATAAGTCCAGACAGGTCGACGGGCTGACCGGATGTCTGGCACGAAGCCCAGCTAGGTCGACGGGCTGACCAGATAGCTGGCACGAAGTCCAAGCGGGTCGACGGGCTGACCGGACGCTTAGGCACGAAGCCCAGCTAGGTCGACGGGCTGACCGGATAGCTGGCACGAAGTCCAGACGGGTCGACGGGCTGACCGGACGTCTGGCAGGTAAGTGAGGTAAGTCACTGGAGGGGAGTGACTGCGAGGACGCGTTTCCAGGAAGGGAACATTAGGCATCGATCCGGCTTAGATCCATTTCGGATATCTAAGTCGAGATCGTGACTAGATTCCGGTCTCGGAAAGACGGAATCTAAGTCATACTTTTTCTGTTAATTCATTGTGCTAACAATCTGTGTTGCAGGGTATATTTTGCCTCAGACTAACCTTGTTTTACAGGAGAAGGAATCTCTGGAAAAAGGTGGTCCGGGCGCCCGGAGGCAAGTTTTATCCTCTGCGTTGCCTCGCCACGTGGAGCATCCTGACTGGACTTACCACGTCGCACCAGGGCGCCCGGAGCAGCATATAAAGGAAGCCCCAGGGGTGGAGCTTCCAATACAACATCTCTCAGAATTCCCAGATTTCTTTGCTGCTCTGTGCTCCAGCGACGCCAACAAAGCTCCGACAACGCACCCTTGCTCTTTAAGTTTTCTTTTCTGTCGGTACAGCTTTGTGTTTTGTTTCATTAGCATTTCTTGTACTCTTTTTTGTAATCACATTCGAATTGCTAGTGATTGCCTAACGAAAATGGTCAAGGACCACGGGCCTTCGAGTAGGAGTCGTCACAGGCTCCGAACGAAGTAAAATCAATTGTGTTCATTTACTTTTCCGCTGCGTACTTTTACACTCGAATTTTCGAATCGATATTCACCCCCCCCTCTATCGAACGATCACGGTCCTACAAGTGGTATCAGAGCAGGTACCGCTCTGATTTGGTGCAACCACCAATCAGACAGGGGGTGAAAAATTATTTTTTTTTCGGTTTTCAGTTTTATGTTTAATTCCAAACTGGTATTATTACCTGCTTTGAATTTTTTTTCGTTGCAATTAAAACTAAATTGGTGCAACACCAATTTAGATACTTATATTATTTTTCTTCTTCCGCACTATTAATCCAAGACCAAGTCTTGGGATTTTTGTTTTTCTTTTCTTTCTTCTGTGCGCAGGACTAAAATGTCTCAGACAGAAGGATTCAGCACAGTACGACCTCCACTCTTCAACGGGGACGATTTTCCGTACTGGAAGAAGCGCATGGAGGTTTACCTCAAAACAGACTTCGACCAGTGGATGAGCGTTACGAGACCCTATAAAATTCCAGCGGACAACTCCGGGAATATACTGGATCCTGAAGACTGGACAACAGATTTGAAGAAAAAGGCGTCAACAGAAAATAAAGCGATCAACACTCTACAGTGCGGATTAACAAGAGAAGAACTGAACAGAGTCGGTCCACACAAAAACGCTAAAGAGCTATGGGATAAATTGATCGAGTTGCACGAGGGAACGAGCGACGCCAAGGTAACAAAACGGGACCTGCTTTTAAATAAAATTCTTAACATAAAAATGTAGGAAGGTGAAACGGTGAATCAGCTCCACGCGAGGATCAAGGACATTCTCAACGGGCTTCATGTGATAGGCCACCATATGGAAAATAGAGACTTAATAAGGTACGCATTAAATGCTTTTCCACGTAATAGTTTGTGGGCATCAATCGTAGATGCCTACAAAATTTCTAAAAATCTTTCTAAGTTAAAATTAGACGAGCTTTTCTGTGAATTAGAATTACATGAACAAACTAATGCTGGAGCCGAGAAGGGTATAGCTTTATTTGCAGGTTCCTCCAAAGAAAAGAAGAGCAAGCCTGAATATGAAGAAGATTCCGACCAAGACTCCGAAGACGAAGAATACCTGGTGAACTTGGTAAGAAAAATGTTCACCAGGAGAAAAAGGAGCTTCAGCAAAAAGGACCTTCAAAAGATCAGTTCTCCCTCAGAACAAAAGAACGTGACTTGCTTCGGCTGCAATAAAAAGGGACACTACAAGAACGAATGCCCAAAACTAAAGTTCGACAAACCAAAGACAACCAAAAAGAAGGCCCTCAAAGCAACGTGGGACGACTCCTCGGACGAATCGGAGGAAGAAGAGCAGAAACATCAGAGCCACCTCGCACTGATGGCCCGCGAAGCTAAAACAGAAGACAAGTCGGAACATGAAGACGGGTCTGAACCTGAAACAAGCCACGAGTCCATACTCGTTTCCGAAGGCCCGAATGAGGTATATTTTAATTTAAACAAAAAATTTTTTAGAATCATTTCCTGTTTAAATAGTAAATTAATTAAAATAGAAAATGAAAACAAATCACTTCTTGAGGAAAATCAAAACCTCAAGGAACAAATCAAAAATTCAAATCCAACTCAAGATCTAACACTTGAGGAGGAGAATTTATCATTAAAAAATGATATTAGAAATTTAAAAGAAATGCTAGAAAAATTTACAACAAGATCAAAAAATCTTGACTTAATCCTGAACAATCAAAAAGCATGTTATAATAAAACCGGACTCGGATACAAGTCGAACTCAAATAAAACTTTTAAGTCATTAATAACTCAATACAAATCAACTAATCAAGCTTGGGTTCCAAAAGCGTGTCTGGCCACGCAAGTAGGGCTTAATCAGTATTATATACCTAAAGAAAAAGTATATTATATAAACTCGATTAAACCAAATAAAAAACCAAAATACAAACCTAAATCGAAAAATTCAAAATTTAAAACTCAACAAAATTTAAACTATCACCAAGTTAATTATAACTATAAAAGAAACAGACACAAACCTAAAACGAAAATTTAAATTAAAGGTCAATAATTCAGAAGGAGGCTCCAGAATAGCTGGCACCTCCAAAATTAACTAACCCGGCAGGGTAATTAGGATTAGTTAAAAAGAGACCAAGTTCAACTTGAATCATGGTACTGGTGAAGTTTTTGGATGATAGTACGTTAGGGAAGCTTGGGCATTGCATGTCTAGAAAGATATGGTTTCGATCTGGTGCATTTGGCCAAGTGGAACTGACCGAAGCTACCCTTAAATGAATCCTAACCAGTTAGACCAAGATTTAGTACTAAGCTCCGTGGATAGGACTATTCGGAAAACCTCGAAAGGTTGGTTACTACTATGTGACGCACCAAGCTTAGAAGTTTATCCGAAGATTGCCTATTTGTGGAGACCAAAGCTAAATCTGAATCTAACACAAGTTAAACCAAAACTCCATAATTAAAAATCCAATTTCATCTCACAAAATCATAGGATTCCCTGATTGATAATATAGATCGGGGTGAGATGAATAAGGCTTAAATTTGTTTAATTAAAAATTAATTTCAAAATTTTAATTTTAAAACTTAAAAATTAATTTCAAAATTTTAATTTTAAAACTTAAAAATTAATTTCAAAATTTTAATTTAAAACTTAAAAATTAATTTCAAAATGTTAATTTTAAACTTAAAAATTAATTTCAAAATTTTAATTTTAAAACTTAAAAATTAATTTCAAAATGTTAATTTTAAACTTAAAATTTAATTTCAAAATTTTAATTTTAAAACTTAAAATTTAATTTCAAAATGTTAATTTTAAAACTTAAAAATTAATTTCAAAATTTTAATTTTAAAACTTAAAAATTAATTTCAAAATTTTAATTTTAAAACTTAAAAATTAATTTCAAAATTTTAAATTTTAAATTTTAAAACTTAAAAATTAATTTCAAAATTTTAATTTTAAACTTAAAAATTAATTTCAAAATTTTAATTTTAAACTTAAAAATTAATTTCAAAATTTTAATTTTAAACTTAAAAATTAATTTCAAAGTTTTTTTCAAAATTTTAATTTTAAACTTAAAAATTAATTTCAAAATTTTAATTTTAAACTTAAAAATTAATTTCAAAATTTTAATTTTAAAACTTAAAAATTAATTTCAAAATTTTAAACTTAAAAATTAATGTCAAAACTTTAATTTTAAAACTTAACTTAAATAATGCCTGTAACGACCCAATTTTCCTCATTAGGAGTCCTAAAAGTACTTTAAAATATTTATAAATACTTTTAAAATATTCTAGAGATTTTTATAAATTTTTAGAATATTTTTATGTAATTTTTGGAGTTCGTTTGGTATTTTTACCAAGAGGAAGAAGTTTTAAAAAAAAAAGAGAAAAGGAATATGTTGAAGTCAAGTTTTGAACCTGCAATCTGTGATTTCGAGCAAAACCAGCCAACCCAGCTGAGCTACACGATTTTTATTAACCTTATTTGGAGCGAAATGTATATATGCAGTAGATGGAACGTTTAAAATAAATGGGAGAAAAAGGGGGGGCGCAGACGGGAATCGAAGCCCAGACCTGCGGCTTCGAGCAAAGCCCAACGGACCAACTGGGCTAGCAGTTGTTATTTAATCAAATATGGGTCGAATTATACTTAAGCCGTAGTTGGGAAATCAAAATTAATTAAAACGAGAAAGGGCGCTGCGGGGGAATCGAACCAGCAACGGTTTGATTTGATCAAACGTTGCTGACCAGGTGATCCAACGGGAATTTCGTAATAAAAAGGAAGCGAAATATTCTTAAGCT
This sequence comes from Zingiber officinale, assembly GCF_018446385.1. NCBI lineage: Eukaryota > Viridiplantae > Streptophyta > Magnoliopsida > Zingiberales > Zingiberaceae > Zingiber > Zingiber officinale. Next base: position 69,831,697 of record NC_056005.1, on the reverse strand, counting down.
GTAACAGAAGTATTAGGTTATAAAAGAGGTTAAGTTAAGAGAGGAAATTTATTCTCTCGATCCCTCTCCCCTTCTCTCGAGTTCGACGGCGCGACTCTTCTCGGCGAAAACGCAGCCGAGCTTTAGGGCGTCTCCGGTGGCCGGCCAAAGGCTCATTCAAAGGCTTCTTCATCTCCTTGCGTTCCTCTCGTCGAGGAGGAGCCGTGAGCACAAGGAGGGACCGAAAGCTCGAGTTCTCCGAAGCCCTAGAATTGTTCTCGCCGGCTGTAAGTCTAAGGAACCGATGTAAGTTGCTTACTCACCTGCGGTAAGAGTAGCTATCGAGTTTTTGCTTTACTTGTTGTTTTCTGTGATGAATGCCGTAAGGAGCCTGTTGTGAGGTTGTTGCCGTGAGTCTCAAAAGGGAACGAAGAAGGGAAACAGATTGTATTTCTTTGAATTGAAGTTTGAATTCGGTGGATAAGATTAGTAGCTTGTGATCCCTTGCTATGAGATTTGCTGTTTCGAGATGGTTTTGTTTCGTTTCCAGAAATCATTACAAGGTTTTAGATTGAATTAACAATTTGTTGTTTTCTGCTGTAACCAGTTATGTTGTTAGGGAATTAGTGCACTTTGTCTTTGCTTTGGAACCTGTAACAGATTTAGTCTTATTGGTTGGCTTCCTTGTAGTTTACAAGCCTGCACAGTTGGGTGATTTGGAAGTTTAGTTTCAAAATCTTGTAGTAAATTCCGAATAAGAACAACCCATTCCTTTTGTGCTATAAGTTGAACAAGAACAGCCCATTAAACCTATCCTAGCTTTAGAGCTTGCATTGCAGATTTTTGATTGTCTAGCATAGCAGATTTTGAATGGTTAACATTGTATATTAGCATTTCAGTTTTTTTTTTGGTTTATTCTAGCATGCTGTTTGGACTTTCCCATTTGCTATTGAATATGCATGATTAGATTTCATTTTCTATTTCATTGCTATAGGTTTGAGCATGAGTAGATTTAGAGTTCTAGTTCCTTAGGTAATTAAATGTGCATGAGTGGCATCCCTTTAAAGCAATCAGTTTCTGGTTTCTTTTGTATTGGTTAGGTATGCAGAATTTGTCATTGTAGCTTAGTTTTCCTTGCTAATTCTATACACATGATTAGTTTTAAGGTTGGTTTCTCCTTGTTAATTCCTTAATTGAAGCATGTGAACTCAGATTATGAGCATGGACAGTTTATGTTAAGTTCAGCAAGTCTAGTTTTGTGTTACGCTTCAATTTCAGCAAGTTTAAATTCCAGTTAGTAGATCTTGTTGTTTCATTACTACCTCATTTAGCATGGACAGATTTATTTCGGCTTTAGTTGTGGTTTCCTACTAAAGTACCAAAAGATAAGAGTAAAAAGGAGATAAAGAAAAGAAAAGAAATGGCCGAGGCCTTAAGTAGATCCCAAAGTCGAGACTTGAGGGATTTTTGGCACACAAGGTGCCTATTAAAATGCCGAGGCATTTAAAGAAGAAGTAATTAAGATTATAAGTATTTTACTTTTAAGAAGAGGCTAGTACCCGACTTCCGAGGTTGTCGTTAAACAAATCCAGGTGTTCAATTCCGAGGTCTTGGCCCTGGTAGACCGAGGTCTGCTCTTTTAGGATTGGTGGCTCGCTACCCCAACCTATTAGGGAACGCGCATAAGATGGTACTATGCCTGGGCCTAAGAAGAAGTTGATTATTATTTTGAAGTATTATAAGTATAAGATTTTGAACTAATAAAACAATGTGTTTACAAAAGTTTACAAGTATTAAAGAATAAGTTTTAAATAAGTGAAATAAAAGAATAAGTTTTTAAGCAAGTTTAATAAGAATCAGAAAGTGTTTAGAATTCAGTGAGTTAAATTCTTTATGCTAGCATGATAGTATAGATTTGTCTTACATGTTTAGCCTTTCAGTATGATTCTTTACTATTAGAAGAGCATGAGTTAGCTTACTGTTATTTGCTATTTATGAGCATGAGTAGCTTTTCATGTTAGCATTCAGTTTTAGCATGTTTTTATTTATATACATGCATATCGAGTTTTTATGAGTTAGATAGCGCTTACTAAGCAAATTTTGCTTATAGACTACACTTCCTCTTACTGCAGATAAAGGAAAAGAGAAGATTTAGCAAGGAAGGCGACAAGGTGGCGCGGATGGTGTGTGATGCCAGGACTATGGAAGCCTTGGGACTTAGTTTAGGAATTTATTAAGATTGTCATTTATTAAGAATGTATTAGATGAGTCATTTAGTCTTCCGCTGTTAGTTAATTGTATGTTTTTATTTTGTTTCCTCTATTCATTGCTTGCATGATTTGATTTCATTAAACTGCATGGTGATGTTATTCCTTTTGTGTATTTGATATGTGTTCCAGCCGCTTGTGGCTGTGTATATTATGTTATGTATTAATGATTATGGTCACCGGTACAGGGGAGATTCTGCCGAAATTTTTCGGTAGGGTTTCCACGTGATTTTTAATCACACCGGTTAAGTAGAGTTAGTAGTTAAGTAACGGTCATCCTTAGAGAATAGTAGTAGTAAGAAAGGTGGTTGTTACAATGTCTGCTCAAAAATAAAAAGTCTAACTTTAAATCCTACTTACTGTAGGAAACCAAGTGGATTTTGGACAGTGGTTGCTCCAAACATATGACTGGAGATCACACCAAGTTCACTCAACTCACTTACAAAAGCTTAGGAACAGTTGCCTTTGGAAACAACGGCAAACTCAAGGTAATTGGTATAGGTAATATTGAATTAAAAATAGACTTTATAATTACAAATGTTTTACTTGTTGAAAATTTTAAATATAATCTTCTGAGTATAAGTCAATTATGTGATACTAGGTATAAGGTTAAATTTCTATCCACAGAGTGTTTAATCAAACATCTAGATAATCCTACCATAAGCCTAAAAGGTTTTAGAAAAGACAACATCTATGCCATCAACTTAACCACTTCTTCCATTAAGTGTTATTTAACACAAAAAGAAGAAACATGGTTATGGCATAGAAGAATGTCTCACACCAACTTTAGAAATATAAGCAAATTAAATGGACTAGTGAGAGACTTACCAAAATTACCCAACATAGATTCAACCATATGTAATGCTTGTCAACAAGGTAAACAAACTAAATCTACTCACAAACAAACAAATCAGCCACAAACTAACTCAATATTAAAACTTCTACATTTAGACCTTTTTGACTCCCATGGAGTCAAATCTATAAATGGAAACTTATATTGTTTAGTAATTATAGATGATTATTCTAGGTTTACTTGGGTAAAATTCTTAAAACATAAAGATGAAACTCTTGAAATCTTTATAAATTTCTGCAAACAAATTGAAAACGAAAAAGATATTAAAATTAAAAGAATTAGGAGTGACAACGGGGGAGAATTTAAAAATTACAACTTTAACAGATTTTGTCTTGAAAATGGTTACCATCATGAATTTTCATGCCCTAAAACTCCCCAACAAAATGGGTATTCAGAAACAAATTAAGTGAAACTGGGGAAATTACTAGAAATAAGGCTAGGCTAGTTGCCAAAGGGTTTAGTCAGGTTGAAGGACTTGACTATGATGAGACCTATGCCCCAGTAGCCAGATTAGAATCCATTAGAATGTTACTAAGTTATGCAACCCATAAGGGATTCAAACTATACCAAATGGATGTTAAGTCTGCCTTTCTTAATGGACTAATTAAAGAAGAAGTTTATGTAGGTCAGCCTCCTGGGTTTGAAAGTCTAGAACACCCTGATTATGTTTTTAAGTTAAAGAAAGCATTATATGGACTTAAACAAGCACCCAGGGCATGGTATGAAAGGCTAACATCTTACTTAACATCTAAAGGATTCAACCAAGGTCAAATTGACCCAACCTTGTTTGTTAAATCATTAAATACAGACATATTTATTGCACAAATATATGTAGATGATATAATATTTGGTTCAACAAATTCAGATTTTTTAGAAGAATTTATTAATCTAATGGAAAAAGAATTTGAAATGAGCTTAGTAGGAAAATTAACTTATTTCTTAGGATTACAAATCAAACAAACAAATGAAGGAAATTATATTTATCAACACAAATACACTAAAGAATTACTTAAAAAATTCAGAATGGAAAATACAAAAGAAATAAAAACACCTATGACAGTAAACACAATCTTAGATAATGACCCAAATGGAAAACCAGTTGATTTAAAATATTATAGGAGTGCCATAGGTAGCCTACTGTACTTAACTGCAAGCTGACTTGATATTTTATTTGCAATTAGTATGTGTGCTAGATACCAAACTTGTGCTAAGAAATCCCATTTGACACAAGTTAAAAGAATTTTTAGATATCTTAAGGGAACAACAAATGTAGGAATTTGGTATCCTAGGACCAATAATTTTGAACTAATAGGGTATTCTGACTCAGATTATGCTGGATGTAAATTAGACCGCAAAAGCACAAGTGGTGGATGCCAATTATTAGGTTCATCACTTGTTAGCTGGTTTAGTAGAAAGCAACATTGTGTTGCCCTATCTACAACTGAGTCAGAATACATAGCTATAGGCGAATGTGTTGCACAATTATTATGGATGTTGCATACTCTAAAAGATTTCAACTTAAATATCACAAATGTAAAAGTCTTAATTGACAATATAAGTTCAATTAACCTAACCAAGAACCCTGTGCATCATTCAAGAACCAAACATATTGAAATTATGCACCACTTTATCAGGGATCATGTTACTAAAGGTGATATTGAACTCAAATACATTGAGTCCAAATCAAATTTAGCTGACATTTTCACAAAACCACTCCCTGAAAGTGAATTTAGCAACTTACGTCGAAAATTAGGGATGTGCTTAATAGACTAGGAGTTTCAAATTTCAAAAACATTTTCAAAAATGGCTTTCTCAAATTATAGGTTGAAACATATTGTGTTTTCAAAACCCTCCTTCTTTTTAGATTTTCAAATAAAGTTTTAGCCTTAGACTAGTTCAAAATCCTTAGAAAACATGTACCCATAGGACTAGTTTTTGAGCATCTCACCAAAACCCTAGGCTTACCTTGCTTGTGTTTGCCGAACAATAGAATGGGGTGAGATGCATAGGCCACTTGCCTAAGACTTAAGATGCTTATTTCAGTGCATCGACATAAGTCTGGGCGTTAAAAACAAAATATATTAATCAAGTTAAGATTGCCCTTAACTTGACTAACCAAGTGAAAGCTGCTATCTTTTGATAAGTCAGTCAGTAACTAACTGGTCAGATATTTGATTTAATGTTAGGTACAGGGGGAGGAATCAATTAAAATTTTTTCGATTTTTCAAAACATTTTTATTAAAAATTTCTTAAACCTATTTTTGAAAACTAAGTTATTTAATTTCAAAATTAGATTTAACGTAGTTTTGAAAATTGAATTTAAAAATCTAGTTCTTAAAATTTGACTTTACTTAATTCTACTTAATTCTACAAAAATTAATTTTTGTAAACTAAGCGTAAGTTTATAAACTAAGTTTTTTAAAAAAAAAATTTTTTTTTCTTACAAACTTAGTGTTGAAAATTAAACTTCAATCAATCTTGAAATATATTTTAAAACTTAGTTTTGAAATTTGGCTTATGTTTGAAAAGAGTTGAAACCTGTTTTAAAAAATTGTTTTTCTTGAAATTTAGAACTTATTCTTAAACCTTAACCTTAGAAGCTATACTTGAAAAATTAGCTATTTTTCACAAAACTTAGCCTTTCAATCTGGATTTTTTTATATATACACCTATTTTTGAAAACTAGCTTTAAAAATTCAAGTCTTTTATGTACCTAAGTCTTGAAAGTTGAATCCTTTACCAACTCAGTTTTAGAAAATTAATTTTACCTAGTTTTGAAAAATAGATCTTTTAAACTTGTCTCAAAACTTAGCTCTTTTACAAAAGATAAATTACTAAGTTTAAACTCCCCCAGAATAACTTGACATGATTCCTTACTTTGTCTGAAGTCTATATTTTTAATTACTTTAAACATGCTTATTTTTGATGAATGCCAAAGGGGGAGGGTTAGGTGGGTTAAGTTAGCCAAACCAATTGAAAATACAAACTAACTTAAAAAACCTCCACATAATGATGTTATCTGTTTTTTTTTGCAAATGTCTTCACTAACTTAATCATTCAAAAAAGGGAGATTGTTGGTGCGGTTAGCACTAATGATTTAACCAGTTTTGATGAATGACAAATATGTTAAGTTAGGTTTATTGTTGATCTAACACTGATCGAGTGTGCGGATAAGTCCAAACAGTCGACGGTGGCCGGATGTCCGCACGAAGCCCGGCCTAGGTCGACGGGTGACCGAGATAGGCGGCACGAAGTCCAAGCGGGTCGACGGGTGACGCTTAGGCACGAAGCCCGGCTAGATCGACGGCCGCCGGATGGTCGGCACGAAGTCCAGACGGGGACGGACCGGACGTCGGAGTAAGTGAGGTAAGTCGGGGAGGGATCTGCGAGGACGCGTTCCCAGGAAGGGAACATTAGGCGTCGATCCGGCTTAGATCCATTTCGGATATCTAAGTCGAGATCGTGACTAGATTCCGGTCTCGGAAAGACGGAATCTAAGTCATACTTTTTCTGTTAATTCATTATGCTAACAATTTATGTTGCAGGGTATATTTTGCCTCGGACTAACCTTGTTTTACAGGAGAAAGAATCTCTGGAAAAAGGTGGTCCGGGCGCCCGGAGGTAAGTTTTATCCTCTGCGTCGCCTCGCCACATGGAGCATCCTGACTGGACTTACCACGTCGCACCAGGGCGCCCGGAAGGGATCCAGGCGCCCGGAGCAGCATATAAAGGAAGCCCCAGGGGTGGAGCTTCCAATACAACATCTCTCAGAATTCCCAGATTGCTTTGCTGCTCTGTGCTCCAGCGACGCCAACAAAGCTCCGACAACGCACCCTTGCTCTTTAAGTTTTCTTTTCTGTCGGTACAACTTTGTGTTTTGTTTCATTAGCATTTCTTGTACTCTTTTTTGTAATCACATTCAAATTGCTAGTGATTGCCCAACGAAAGTGGTCAAGGACCACGGGCCTTCGAGTAGGAGTCGTCACAGGCTCCGAACGAAGTAAAATCAATTGTGTTCATTTACTTTTCCGCTGCGTACTTTTACACTCGAATTTTCGAATCGATATTCACCCCCCCTCTATCGAACGATCACGGTCCTACAACTTCCATTTTGGATGACTATAGGAAGTTAATTAAGAGCGTGTGATCTTCCCCATCGGAAGGGGCACAATCTTATTAATGGACTTAGTGTCAAGTAGTGGTATACACTTAGACACGTCTAATAGTATCCTCCCCATCGGAGTCACTGCTATTATTCATGTGACCAAAGGATACCAACTATTAATTTTATTTGTCAAAAAGTTAGGTTGACAAGATAATAAAATTAATGAGTTAAATCCTCCTTTTTACAAATGCTGAATTTGTATACGTCCACACTATCGTGGCATACAATATTCACGGTGTTTTGAGGTGTTGGTTAATTTAAAATAGTATTGTTTGAGGAATCAATATTATTATAAATTTAGAGTTCTGACCAAAAGTTATTTGTGATTCTTAGGATGACTTTCAACCCACTGTTCATCATACTTCAACAGAATAGACTTACTGGTCCTAATTACATAGATTGGAAAAGGAACCTGGACATTGTTCTTACTGCTGAAAGCTATAAATTTGTACTGATTGAGCCTTGCCCTGAAGCACCCACTGGTGAATCTACCCAAGAGGAGATTGAATATCATAGGAAATGGGTAAAAGTAGATGAGATGGCGCGGTGTTATATTTTGGCTTCTATGTCAAATGTATTGCAACATCAGCATCAAGATTTACCAACAGCTTATGATATTATGAACAATCTCAAGGAACTCTTTGGTCATCAAGATAGGGCTTCTAGGCAAGAAGCCTTGAGAAAAATAATGACAGCCACCATGTAAGAGGGTACTCCTGTGAGGGATTATATCCTAAAGATGATGACTTATCTGAACGAAATACAGATCCTTGGAGGAGAAATTGATGGGGAAACCCAGATCTATATGATCCTCCAAACACTATCTAGAAGTTTTGAGCAATTCTGCCTAAATTACAATATGAACAAAAGGGTATATTCATTGGCGGAACTACTGACAGAACTTCAGACAGCAGAAGGATTGTTTCGTCACAACTCTCATATTCACTATGTTGAAAATGGTTCTACTTCTAAGCCGAAAGGAAAGAAGAAGAAGAAACAAGTTGGTTCAACAAAGAAAGTGAATAAATCTCAGAGTACAGGACCTAAAGCTGGAATGAAGAAGCCGAAGGGCAAGTGCTTCATCTGCAAGCAGTCAGGGCATTGGAAGGCGGACTGTCCTCGTAGGAATCAGAACAACAAAGGTATATCTCATGCTCTAGTTGTTGAAACATGTTTAGCGGTGTTATCTACCAGCACCAGGTGTGTAGATACGGGAGCCACTGATCATGTCTGCAATTTCTTGCAGGGGTTCCAGGAAACCCGACGACTATCTAAAGGAGTGATTACCGTCTACATGGGCAATGCTACTAAGGTGGCAGCTGTTGCAGTAGGAGACGTCTACTTATCTTTTAGTAGAAATAAAAATTTGGTTTTAAGAAATTGTCTTTATGTACCCAGTTTTAGAAAGAATTTAATTTCAGTTTCTAAACTGTTTTTAGATGGATATTCAGTTTCCTTTAGTAATGATGTAGTTATTAAGAGAAATAAAGTGATTATCTGTTCTGGTGCATTAGTTGGTAATTTGTATACTTTAAATCCAATTTCTCCCACAAAGTAAAACATGGAAATTTATAACTCATCTTCTAACTCAAATAAGAGAAAAGAACTTTCAGAAATGAACCAAGCATATCTTTGGCATCTAAGGCTTGGTCATATTAACTTAAGTAGGATTCAGAGGCTTATAGCCGATGGACTTTTGGGTTCATTAGAGTTGAAAAATTTTCCAACTTGTGAATCTTGTTTGGAAGGTAAAATGACCAAAAGGCCTTTCAAGGCCAAGGGGTATAGAGCCAAAGAAGTGTTAGAATTGGTTCACTCTGATTTGTGTGGTCCTATGTCTGTCCAGGCAAGAGGAGGTTTTGAATATTTTGTCTCTTTCATAGACGATTATTCAAGATATGAATGCATTTACCTAATGCGCTGCAAGTCTGAGTGCTTTGATAAGTTCAAAGAGTACAAGGCTGATGTGGAGAAACGACTAGGTAAAAGTATCAAGACACTACGGTCTGATCGTGGTGGCGAATACCTCTTAGGAGAGTTTAGGAATTACTTATCAGAGGCCGGGATTCAATCCCAACTGTCCGCACCTGGTACACCCCAACAGAATGGTGTGGCAGAACGAAGGAATAGGACTCTTATGAAGATGGTTAGATCAATGATGAGTTATTCGGAATTACCAAATTCGTTTTGGGGATACGCTCTGGAAACGACAGTGTACATTCTGAACTTAGTACCTTCTAAATCAGTTTCTTCTACTCCCACAGAATTGTGGAATGGGCGAAAGCCCAGTCTAAGACATATTCGGATTTGGGGTAGTCCAGCACATGTGCTGAAACCAAATGCTGATAAGTTAGAATCTCGTACAGAAGTTTGCGTGTTTGTGGGGTATCCCAGAGGAATGAAAGGTGGTTTATTTTATAGTGCTAAAGATCAGAAGGTCATTGTTAGCACCAATGCCCAGTTTTTAGAAGAAGACTATATAATGGATCACAAGCCCAGTAGCAAAGTTGTTTTAGAAGAACTTAGAGAGGACACGTCTACCTTAGTACCAACAATACAAGATGAAGTACCACAAGAGACTACAACACATGCCACAAATGATGCACAACCACAGACAGTGCCTTGTCATAGTGGGAGGGTTGTAAGGCAGCCTGATAGATTCATGTTTTTGGGAGAGTCTTCGGACTTGATCCCGGGTAAACATGAACCTGATCCCCGGACATATGACGAAGCACTCCAAGATATAGATGCAGCATCTTGGCAAAAGGCGATGAATTCTGAAATAGAGTCTATGTACTCTAATAAGGTCTGGGAGCTTGTAGAACCACCTGATGGTGTAAAAGCCGTTGGATGCAAGTGGATCTACGAAAGGAAAAGAGGGACAGACGGGAAGGTAGAAACCTTCAAAGCTAGGCTTGTTGCGAAAGGGTACACTCAGAAAAAGGGAATCGATTATGAGGAAACTTTTTCACCGGTAGCCATGCTTAAGTCTATCTGGATACTCTTATCCATTGCTGCTCATATGGATTATGAGATTTGGCAAATGGATGTCAAGACAGCTTTCCTTAATGGAAGTCTTGAAGAGAACATCCATATGAAGCAACCAGAAGGGTTCATTGAAAAAGGCAAAGAGCATCTAGTGTGCAAGCTCAATCGGTCCATTTATGGACTGAAGCAAGCTTCAAGATCTTGGAACATCCGATTTAATGAAGTAATCCAGTCATATGGATTTATTCAGAGTCCGGATAAGTCTTGTGTATACAAGAAGTGTAACGGAAACGTGGTGGTATTTCTTGTACTATACATAGATGATATTTTGTTAATTGGCAACAATGTCAAGGTATTATCAGACGTAAGGGTATGGTTGTCTAAACAATTTGATATGAAGGACTTAGGAGATTGTGCACACATTCTTGGGATCAAAGTTATAAGGGATCATAAGAAAAGAATGTTGTGTCTCTCCCAAGCTTCATATATAGATACAGTTCTTGCTCGTTTTAGCATGCAGGATTCCAAGAAAGGTTTCTTACCTTTTAGGCATGGAATAACTCTATCTAAAGAGATGTCTCCAAAGACATCAAAGGAGATAGAAGACATGAAAGCAGTTCCTTATGCTTCGGCTGTAGGAAGTCTTATGTATGCAATGTTATGTATGAGACCTGATATTTGTTTTGCCATGGGCATGGTCAGCAGATATCAGAGTAACCCTGGATAAGGACATTGGACTGCGGTAAAGCATATATTAAAGTACATGAGAAGGACTAGAGATTATATGCTAGTTTACCAAGCAGACGATTTACTCCCTATGGGTTACATGGATTCAGATTTCTAATCAGATAGGGACAACAGTAAGTCTACATCAGGCTATGTGTTTACTTTAGGAGGTGGAGCCATTTCATGGAGGAGTGTTAAGCAAAAATGTATTTCGGACTCAACCATGGAAGCTGAGTATGTAGCAGCCTCTGAGGCAGCTAAAGAAGTAGTATGACTCAGGAACTTTCTAATGAACTTAGATGTGATTCCTGGTTTGCCCAAAATCATCACAATTTATTGTGATAATAGCGGTGCAGTTGCAAACTCGAAGGAACCACGAGCTCATAAGGCAAGTAAATATATAGAGCGCAAGTACCACCTGATACGAGATATCGTGAAGCGAGGAGAAGTTGTCATCGCCAAGATTGCATTAGCGGATAACCTGGCAGATCCTTTCACTAAGGCCCTTCCGGCGAAAGCTTTCGATCGGCATGTGGAGGGAATGAGAATCAGATGTATGGTAGAAGATATGACAGCTTAGTCATTAGTATAAGTGAGAGATTGTTGGAGTGTATACTGAAAGCCTAAGCTTTTTTAAACATGTATTTTGAATAAAGAATCACATTTGGTCAAATTGTCTACATTTAGTTGTAGTTGTTCATTTAATTTATATTGTAGATAACATAGTATGTGGTGCTACATACAGAAGATGATATTTTCAGTACCTTATAAATTATAAACAGTAGCTCACGACCAAAATGGAAAGGAACAAACCATTGGAAGGTCGTAGTGTAATTAAGAATTAGTTTATCTTGACTATATAATTACACTAGTACACTTAGAGTGTATTGAGTAGGACCATTTGAGGTTGTTTCTTTTATACTGACTTTATAAAGGAACAAATACCTCAGTTATTATGGAAGTGTGTGCTCTTAATCCTAATATAATAACAAGCACATATATTTGATATTTATTTTTTTAATTTATCAATGGGTGAGATTTAGTTCGATAAATCAATAAGCTCGATAAGTTGGGAAATGATATTACTTATAGTGTGTGTTGTTGATTATAGAAGGAAACTGTGTCCTAGTAATCTAGGTTGATAATGTCCCCAAGATGAGCTCATAAAGATTGTCATGTTAAACTCTGCATGTGGACTTAGTCCGACATGACGATGAGGTTGAGTGGTACTATTCTTGGATAAAGATATTAATTAAATGAGTTGTCAGTAACTCACTTAATTAGTGGACATTTGACATCTTAAACACAGGGAGACTAACACACTCATAATAAGAAGGAGCCCAAAAATGTAATTTGGGATTGGTGCGGTAGTTCAATAATAGTTCTCTAGTGGAATGAATTATTATTGATAAAATTAAGTTGTGTGTTCGGGGCGAACACGAGATGCTTAATTTTATCGGGAGACCAAAACCAATTCCTCCTCTCAGTCCCTATCGTAGCCTCTTATTTATAGAGTACTATACCCACCTATACCCACCTTCATACCCATGATAAGGGGGCCGGCCAAGCTAGCTTGTGGTTCAAGTTAGGGTCGGCCAAGCCTTAATTCTTGGATGGCCGGCCCTAGCTTGAACCCAAGCTTAGGTGGCCGGCCCCCATTAAATTAAAAGGAGTTTTAATTTTAATTTTTATTATGTGGAAGATATAATTTATTAAAGAGAATTAAAATTAAAATATCTCTTCTAAAAGGATCTACAAAAGATTAAAGAAAGAGATTAGATCTCTTTCCTTATTTATAGATTGGAAAGATATTTTATTTTTTTCTTTTTAAAAATTGTTCACATGATAAAAAATTAAAATTATAAAAATTTCTTTTATCAACCATGAAGGAATTTTAAAGGGAAATTTTATTTTTTAAAATTTCCAAAGACAAATAAGGAAGTTTTAATTGTTGATTAAAAATTGTCTTATTTGCTCTCCATGAGGTGGCCGACCATGATTAATTGATTAAGAAATTTTATTTAATTTTTCTTAATTAATTGTTGTCAAGGAAAGTTAAGGAAATTTTATTATAAATAAATTTCCTTATTTGCCAAAGCCAAGGAATATAAAAGAAGGGGTGGGGGTGCCTTCATGGGTTAACAACCTCTATTATTCTCTCCCTCTTTTCCTTGGTGTTGTGGCCGACCAACCTCTCTTCCTCTCTTCCTCTTTGTGGTGGCCGAATCCTTCCTCTTCCTTGGAGTTCTTGTGGTGGCCGGATACTACTTGGAGAAGAAGAAGAAGAAGAAGAGAAAGCTTGCATCCCTTGGAGCTTGGTTGGTGGTTTTTTCTTCATCCTTGGTAAAGCTCTTTTGTTTTGGCCGAACCTAGCTAGGAGGAGAAGAAGGTGCATTGGTGGTTTCTCATCTCGGAAGATCGTTGCCCACACAACATCCGAGGTTAGAAGAGGAATACGGTAGAAAATCAAGAGGTCTTTCTAGAAGGTATAACTAGTAATTTTTCCTTTCCGCATCATACTAGTTATTTTTGGAAATAATACCAAATACAAGAGGCTTACGATTCTAGTATTTCGAATTTATTTTCGATGTAGTGTTCTTATGTTTATTTCTTTTCCTTGTGATTTGATTGTTCCTTTCGGTTAACCTAAAGTTATTTTAGGAAATTAAATATTAGCTTTCCATAAAAGATTTTGTCTAGTCGGTGGTGGTTTCTCCCATATCCAAGAAGGTCATGTGCCTCACCACGTCAGTACTAGGAACCAATTATGGAAATTAATATTTAATGGAATTAATAACTTAAGGTGATTTGGGTCGAACGTGTTAAGTTCCGTAGGAGATCTAAGTCAAAACCTAAAAGAACAAATAGATTAAGTTTTGGATCAAACGTGTTAAGTTCTGCAGGCGATCCAAAATTTAATTTAAAAGAACACATGGTAGCTAGGAAAAGGTTCAGACCTTTGTACAAAATTTTTTGTACAGTGGAACCTCTAGGTTTTCAGAGTAGCAACCAACAGAAGAGAGATTTTCCCTTGTCTAATTTCTACTTCCCAAAAGTCTATGTGTTTGACTCCAAGTTTCATTTTACCTTTAGAGATGATTAAGCATGTGTTTCAAATAGGTTAAATACTAGGTGTAAATGTGTATAGTGTACATTTAAAGAATACAAGAATATCATCTATATCGACACAATACAATTGGATAGATTTCTTAAAGTAGTATCCATTTTTCTCTGAAGGATTTGTAGTGCTACTTTTAAATCAAATGACATGACTAACCATTCAAAGTAACCCTCTAGACAAGAAAAAGTTGTCCATTCTACCGAGTCTTGATGTATCTTAATTGACAAAAACCTGATTTCATATCAAATTTTAAATTCCATTTGGAATCATGTATTTTGTTAAGCAGTTGGTCTTTATCCAAAATTTTATACTCATCTTCTTGACAATTATTATTCAGACGTTTGTAATTGAATACCATTCTAGATTGTCATCTTTTTTGTTCAGCCCCTTTATTTACTATGAAAGTTGGATTGTCATGTCTTGACGTCCTTTGTTGGATGACTCCCAATTTTAATAATTGTTGGATATCATTTTACATTCTTCTATTTCCAATTAGTGTACTGTAAGTCTTATTCTTTTATTGTTAAATCAATATTTTTAATTGTCAGTTTATAATATATTTTATCTCTTTCCCAATACTTAGTGGGATTGCCACCTATAATTTCTATCTTTTCTCGTGTAGAGACTAAATTGTTTATCCCTATTTAAGTAGATATTAATTGTTCTAGCTTTGCTAGTGCTAGAAAATTAATTGGTATTTTTAAGTAACTGAATAAATCCTGAAAGATCAAGGGATCTAAAATACTGTGTTATGTTGTGTCATAAGAGATATGCATTAGGCAGGAGCTAGTACAAGAATTTTTATCCTTGCACTGACAGTGGCATTACACTGAGTTTTTGATTCTTGGACTAAAGTTGTAGACTTGGGTATGACCTTAATAGGAGGAGGTGCAGAAGCAACAGGAAGATTAGATAGAGGGGTATCATCTTGTGTGTACACATAGTGGAAGGATAGTCAAAGACAATAGGAGAAAGGATAGGAGTACAAACAAAAGGGGCATAATCTTTGATAAGGAAAAAAACCATGATCATCTTGAACTAGAAAGTTGATGCCAAGGATAAGATGGATATTGGAGTGTAAGAGGGGGTTTATCCAAAGTTTGGAGAGGGAAAGAAGAGGACTGAAAGTATCACAATTGGTATAAAAACAAAGATGGACATTAGTGACAAACTTCGTACTAGTTGTGGGAGCAATCAGCATAGGTTTGATCGAGTATGATCATAGGTTTTGATGCGTGTGTCAAAGAGTTTAAGTTAAGTTTCATATTATTTTGATATGTGTTTTAGTCATGCAGGACTTGGTGAAACATATAAGGAACTTGGTGCGGCCAAGTTTGGGAAAATCTCATCCTATGGCTCGGGTCCTTGAAGATCGATGAAGGATGGTGCATCTGAGGGACCGTCGGACGAGGAGCGACGGAGTGAAGCCGAGGGAAGGGGACTTTAAGGCAACGCGAAGGGTGCATGGAAAGGAGTTGCGGGCTCGAATGCATCTGAGGGATGAAAGCCTAGAAAGAGGGCTTCAAGGATGAATCTGGAGAGGATGAGTGTGAGTAAATGTAAGATATTAGTCGACTGGTACTAAGACCAGTCGACTAACCCAAATTCATGAGAGCATAGAGAGTCTCTGTGCCCGACGGTTGAAGGGAGCAATCGACTGGTGTTTACACCAATCAACTGGTACAAGGTCGTTGGCGACTATTAGCAGAATCCCAGATTCTATGGAGAGATGTTATCATGGACCAATCGACTGGTGCCGAAAATAGTTGACCTTATGATCAACTCTCTGCTCTTATTTAATGGAAGCTTTGGGGTATGAAGGAGGTTATTGACATAATTGAATAACTCCTAAATTTTTGCCCAAAGCTTCTAAAGTCTGCACTCTTTTTCGAAATCTTATTCTCAATCTTGTAAAGAAGAAGAGTACCTTGTGAGAGGTTGTACTCCACAGATAAAGAGTAGGCTCTAGTCGGAGATTGCCGGGGACTAATCCACGGGAGGATTGAGAGATCATCCACCTCAAAGACAAGCCATGGAGTAGGAGTAAGTAATTTTTGAACCACGTTACATCGAATGTGTTAGAGTTTATGCTCCTTTTTTATTGCTTTCATTACTTTAGTTTTTATTCCGCTACGCAACTAACGATGTAACGGCCACCCTTCTTACTACTACTACTCTCTAAGGATGATCGTTACTTAACTACTAACTCTACTTAACCGGTACGATTAAAAATCACATGGAAACCCTACCGAAAAATTTCGGCAGAGTCTCCCCTGTACCGGTGACCAAATCAATAATACAAACAAACTATACTCAGCCACAGGCGGCTGGAACATATATTTCACAACCAAAAGGAATAACATCACCACGCAGTTTAATGAAATCAAAGCATGCAAGTAATAAATAGCGGAAACAAAATAAAAACATACAGTTAACTAACAGCGGAAGGCTAAATGACTCATCTAATACATTCTTAATAAATTCTTAAACTAAGTCCCAAGGCTTCCATAGTCCTGGCATCACACATCCCTCGAATACCTCCTTGTCGCCTTCCTTTCTACATCTTTTCCTTTCCTGTATCTGCAGTAAGAGGAAGTGTAGTCTATAAGCAAAATTTGCTTAGTAAGCGCTATCTAACTCACAAAAACTCGATATGCATGTATATAAATAGAAACATGCTAAAACTGAATGCGAACATGCAAAGCTACTCATGCTCATTAATAACAAATAACAGTAAGCTAACTCATGCTCTCCTAATAGTAAAGAAACATACTGAAAGGCTAAAAATGTAAGACAAGTCTATACTATCATGCTAGCATAAAGAATTTAACTTACTGAATTCTAAACACTTTCTGATTCTTATTAAACTTACTTAATAACTTACTCTTTTATTTTACTTATTTAAAACTTATTCTTTAATACTTGTAAACTTTTGTAAACACATTGTTTTATTAGTTCCAAAGCTTATACTTATAATACTTCAAAATAATAATCAACTTCTTCTTGGGCCCAGGCGTAGTACCATCTTATGCGCGTTCTCTAATAGGTTGGGGTAGCGAGCCACCAATCCTAAAAGAGCAGACCTCGGTCTACCAGGGCCAAGACCTCGGAATTGGACACCTGGATTTGTTTAACGACAACCTCGGAAGTCGGGTACTAGCCTCTTCTTAAAAGTAAAATACTTATAATCTTAATCACTTCTTCTTTAAATGCCTTGGCATTTTAATAGACACCTTGTGTGCCAAAAATCCCTAAAGTCTTGACTTTGGGATCTACTTAAGGCCTCGGCCTTTTCTTTCTTTTCTTTATCTTTCTTATACTTTTCTTTATCTTTCTTATGCATCTATGAATGAAACTAACTATGTAACACATAATCATGCATAGAATACGAAAGAAATCTGCACATACAATACTTATCAAAAATCTGCACTAATGCTTAACAAAAATCTGCATACTGGCTTGATAAAAATCTGCATAATAGCTTAATATAAATCTGCATACTAGCTTAACAAAATCTGCACTTGCTAAAGGAAATAAACTGAAATTCAAAGGAAACTAGATATTTGATGCAAGAATCTGAAATGCTTAACGCCTACTGTACATGTCCAATTAATTGCAACCTAACTCGAAACTGAATTACTAATCTATCACAAGATTCCAGCAAGCATAACATGTTTATAAAGAAAATTCCAGTACTACTAGACCGTGCTCATAACTTTAGCAATGCCATCAACTAATTTGTTTCCAGAAGAGTTCAACCTAATTCATCTATATAGGAATGCAAACCAAGCCTCTCCATGGAAACAAGGTCTGTAGCAAGAAGGAAAACTCATCTACTGGTTATGTACAGCCTAAGTCCAATGCTACTGTGGAGAGATCAAGTTAAGCTTGCTGTAAAATTTAAAACACAACCTATGTAATCAAATTCTCAACTTAAACTTTTGCAAGGCAACCAAAACTCCCTACAAATCAAAATCTGGAAACTAGGGAAACAATTCCTCCTGGAACTGTGGTATGGCAGGGAACCAAAAAAAAATGAATGTTATGCTGAACAAAACATTACAGCACAAATCCAAAACCTAATCCAACCAAAACCCCCTTTTATCTTCTTTATGTGATACACGGCAGCAACCCTAAATCATCAATCTTCACAACAAAATTCTAAGGCAAGAAGAAACTAAATCCCTAGAAATTCCGAGATTCTTTACAACAAATCCAAAAGCTTTAAAAGGGAAGAACAATCTTCTTTATAAAACTCACGGCACATTCACAAACAGAACAGAATCGAACAAAATCTAAAGCAAGCAACTCACGGCAGCAAGCAATCCCAATCAAAGAAGGAAGCTAAAACCTAAATCAAATCTGTCCTTCATGCCTAAACTGAACTAATTCTTCTCTTCTTTCTTTAGGGTTCGCGGCAGCAAACAAAAACAAGTTTCTTCACGGCAAAACTCAAGGAAACAAGGAAACACCAAAGCAAAATCGGAGCAACTCTTACCGCAGGTGAGTAGCGACTTACCTTAGGCTTTTCTTAGACTTACAGCCGGAGAAGAAAGCTTCCAATGCTTCTAGGGCTTGCGGAGGATCTCGCAAACTTGCCCTCTTCCTCGTGCCTACTGTTCCTTCTTGACGAGAGGAGCTCGAATCCAAGAAGAGCTCGTGGAGAAGTCCCCTTTGGCCGGCCGCCGAAGAGAAAACCTTAATCTCTTCTCGGCTTCGTTTTCGCCCGATCCCGCCGTCGCACACGCAGAAGGGGAAGAGTGAAACGGGATTTTAGGTCACGGGAATTAACACGTAAGTTCTCTTTTTTTATAATCTCCATATTCTGTTCACTTGTTAAATAAAATTTCTTACCTTTTCTAAACAAAACTGACGACTGGTTCGCTTGGTGGGCTGCGTTCTGCTTAAAGCCCAACTCGTGGGTTCAAATCCCAGCTGCAACCATTTTATTTCCTATTATTTTACTGTTCCTAACTTATGCTTAAATGGAATTCTTCTCCTTCTTTAATAAGAAACGATCGCTGGATCAGTTGGTTGGCTGCGTTCGGCTTAAGGCGCAGCTCGTGGGTTCGAATCCCGGTTGCAACTTATTTTCTTTCTATTATTTCTCGCTATTAACTTCTATTACTTAAATAAAATTCTTCCTTTATTAAATCAAATAATAACTGCTAGCCCAGTTGGTTAGCTAGGTTTTGCTTAAGGCTCGGTTTGCAGGTTCGAAACTTGGCTGCAACCATTTTCTGCCCATTAATTCTTCTTATTAACTTCTACTCATTAAATAAAATTCTCCCTTTATATGATTAATTAATAACTACTATCCCAGTTGGTTAGTCGGGTTTTGCCCAGGTCAGGGGTTGCCGGTTCAAACCTCAGCTTGGACATTTTTTTGTCGAAACTTCTTTCGTTTAGTAAAAATACCAAACGACCTCCAAAAATTGCATAAAAATATTCTATAAATTCCTAAAAATCTCTAGAATTTTTCTAAAACATTTCTAGATTTTAATAAGGTCTTTTAGGACTCCAAATCATGAAATTTGGGGTGTTACAAACGAATTGTAAAGAAGCAATTAACTTGGGGGTGTCCAGGCTATTCAACCCCCTTCTAGCTAACCACCGATCTCCTACAAGTTGTATCAAAGCAAGGATGCCCTTCTACTAACTAATCGCCAAGAAGATCTTTATCATCAAAAACGGTCGGCTCAAGCATTTATCCACCCAAATTTGAAAGAGACATCTCTTAGTGGAAAAAGAGAATATAGGCATTCTTCAATACCGACTTCAATATTATGCTAATCATGAGAAGTGGTTTTGAAGCGCCTAAGGATGAATGCAATGAGACAATCAACATAACAAGATGGACCAAGAAGTAAAGGGAAGAATATTTAGCAAACTCAAAGGCAATGCATCACCTACTAAATGTGCTTCCCTAACAAGAAGTGACTAGGATTGGAAATTACACAAGTGCCAAGGACTTATGGGAAAAATTGGTTGAGATTCATGAAGGGACAATGGAAGAAAAATTAGCACGAAGAGATCTCCTTCGAACACAACTCAAAACATCAAACTCGAAAAAGGAGAAAAAGTATTTATACTTCAAGATAGAATTAAAGAAATTTTAAATAAACTAACAAGTATAGGTGAAAAACTTTCCAACCGAGACATTTTGATAAAAACCATCAATGCTTTCCTAAGAATCACAACTTGGAGTTAATTGTAGATTCATTCTACATTTTAATAGACCTAGAGAAATCTTCTCTAGATGAGTTTTTCTCAACAATGGAGCTCCACGAAACAAGAGTTGAAGGGTTGGATGGAGAAGCACATAGATCAAGAGGAGTAGCCCTTGTGGCAAACAAGGGAAAGGGTAAGAAGAAGAAGTCTTCATCTCTACCATCATCTGACTCCGAAGAATCAAGCGCCTCAATGGATAGCAATCAAGAGGTGTATATGGTAAGAAAAATGAGAAGAACATTTAAAAATTTTTCAACTAGCAAATCTCATACTAGGAGAAGTTCAAGGGGCAAAAGTAGGACAAAGAGGATCATTTGCTATAATTACCAAGAAGAAGGGCATATGAGGGATACATGCCCTCTCTTAAAGAAGAAAGAACAAAAGAAGAAGGAATAGAAAAAGAAAACAAAAGAAAAGGGGAAAAAAGTCAAAAATCATAAAGCAATATGGGATGATCCATCATCATCGGAGGAAGAAGAACACCATATTTCCCTCTTCGCTCTAATGGGAATTGATGGCATACCTCCACTTCATCCGAAAGAGAAGAGGAAAGGAACTCAAGTGAAGAAGAAGGGAGCTCAAGTGAAGGGGGAGGTCAAACTTAGGATTCGGACTTCTCGGTAAGTGAGGTATACAATGCACCCACTCATACCTTAGTTAAATTATTTCAAGTACAAATGAAGACTTATTTAAGGCTAAAAATAAAAAAAAAGTTTTGAAACATGATATTTGTATGCTTGAAGAAAAATTAGAATCTATGTTTGTTGGAGCAATCTGGATACCCTATGTTTTGATATTTGGGCAAAGGTTTAAGTTATGTTTATTATTGTATTTGATATGCATTGTGAATGTGCAGGATACAGGTACAACAAGGAAAGTCCAAGTGTGATCTTGACAAAGGACGAAAGTCCAAGGATGAGTCTGTTAGAACCAAAATGTAGCTAGAGGGGGGGGGGGGGTGAATAGCTCAGCGCAATCTCGTGCTCGTCGTTGCTTGCTTCTTGTGATGAAATACAGCGAAAAATACAAAGAAACAACCACACAACGCTAACTCGTAGATTTACTTGGTATCCACCTCAAGAAGAGGTGACTAGTCCAAGGATCCACACACTCACGCACCCTCCACTAATAAAACACTCCTTTACGGTAACTACCGAAGGCAGAGAAGCCCTACAATACTCTCAATACAACAAGAAAGCAAGGGAAGACAAATACAAGAAATATCTTACAAGATATGCAGTGAAAACCCTAACCCTAGCTTCTTCCTCTTGTTGTAGTCACGCCTCTTGACTTGGATGTCTCTCCAAGATCCTTCAAAAACTGGCGGTGAGAGTGGAAAACGCTGTGGAGAAGCTGCTGTGAAGATCAGAGCTGGAAGCCGTGAGTTCTGCCGAGAGAAGCGCTCGTCAACAACTATATCCTGCGCCAACGGTCGGATCCCGATCGATTGGATTGCTCCCAATCGATTGGGGAGGCTTTGGATCGATCGGTCGATTGATCCAGAGCGCCTCTGTGCTCTCGAGAAACACCTGGATCGATCAGCTGATCGATCCAGGTCTTATCGTGCGAAATCGCAACTCCCAATCGATCGCCCGATCGATCGGAGGCTCCCAATCGATCGGCTGATCGATTGGGAGGCTTTCTGTTCGCGCGACACTTCTCCCCAATCGATCCACTGATCGATTGGGAGGAGGCTTGTCGCAGGGACTCTCCCAATCAATCGATCGATCGATTGGGAATGAGCCAATCGATTGGCTGATTGATCTAGCCCTTGTTTTTGCCTAAAAATAAGTCTAAAATCCCCTAAACCAACATTCGGTCAATCATGACCTGTTGGTACATAATGCCTAGCATTCGGTCACCCTTGACCTGCTAAGACTCCCTCAACAAGTGTCTGGTCAATCCCTTTGACCCACTTGAACTTATCTTCACCAAGTGTCCGATCAACCTTGATCCACCTGGATTTCCCGTGCCAAGTATCCGGTCAATCCCTTTGACCTACTTGGGCTTCCCAACACCAGATGTCTGATCAAAATTGATCCATTTGGATTTCCTATGCCTAGCTTCACTCACCAGGACTTTCCTTTTGCCTGGCTTCACTCACCAAGACTTTCCTTCCGCCTAGCTTCACTCACTTGGACTTTCACCTAGCTTCACTCACCAGGATTTTCCATACATCCGGCTTCACTTACCGGGACTTTCACCTAGATTCACTCACTAGGGTTTTTCCTTCTGTCTGGCATCACTCACCAGGACTTTCAGTCCGCCTAATCTCCCAGTTAGGACTTTCACCTGGCTTCACTCACCAGGATTTTCCAATCAAGTATCCAGTCAACCTTGACCTACTTGACTCTCCTTCACAATCTCACCACATGAACAATTACACCCGCAATTTCCATGTCATGTCTCCATGTATTGTCAAACATCGAAACCCAAATATCAAGACTCGAGCTTGACCCAATTCAAGCTCAGTCAATCAGGTCAACATTGACCTAGGGAATATTGCACCAACAATCTCCCCCTTTTTGATGTTTGACAATACCACATTTAAGTTAGGCTAATCCCATAGCCTCAACTCCCTTCATGCCACTAGGCAATGAAGACGTAAGTTAAACCCTACGTTCTCCCCCTAAGAGGGCAAACTCCCTCTTAGATAATGAAGGCCTAACTTAAACCCTTTCATTCTCCCCCTATTGACACACATCAAAATAAGCAAACTCTCCCCCTGAAGAGTTACTTATCGTTGTTCACAACTTCACTTGTTGCTCACAACCCGATAACGAAGGGCTCATACCCTTCACTATCATTAAATGCTCATCCTTGAGCAGACAACCCTTGAATAACGAAGATATCCACTCTCCATTATTTTCAAATGCTCAACCTTGAGCATTTCCGCGAAAGAAGGTTAACCACCTTTCAAGGTGTATGAAAAGTATTTTTCATGTCCTTAAAGAGTAACTCCCCCTAAAAACATGCACGAAACTTCTGTCATTGCACCAACAATGACTTGGAATCCCTAAACCTTTAGGAAACCCAAAATTAGAAGTTTTGAGGTTCATAAATTCAATAATGAAACCAAACCTCAACCTAAACTTTGACTTAGTCTTCCTTAACCAATCCATCCTTGTTCTCATCATGAAAACTCCGCTTAAATGTGTATAAATATGTTTTGAGATGTTAGGAATGATTACCTAGACTAAAGATGATCCAAAATGCTGAAATCAGGCTTTACCAGCCAAAATCAGCATTCCCAATCGATTGAAGTTGGGTCACAATCGATTGAACCTGCTTGAATCAATCCACTGATCAATTCAGGAGGGCTGGATCGATCCAGGAAGCTTCTGTTCGCGAGAAGTTTGCTCTCAATCGATCGCCCGATCGATTGAGACCCTTCAATCGATCGGGTGATCAATTGAAGCTCTGAAAAAGCTGAAATTACATTTCAGTCAATTTCAGAAACCCCTAGAAAAATCTACAAAATTCCAAAAATCATAAAAATCGTTGTAGACATTATTTAGGGTATATAGTATCATGAAAAAATAGTTTTCTAAGAAAATACTTTATATTTTCAAAGATTGACACAAACTTGAAAACTTGTAAACATTTTAGTGTTTTCTTCAAGTTTGTGCTCAACTATTCAATGATGATTACTATCAAAAGATAGCCTTCACCAAGGTTTTCCAAAAGTATTTTAAAATGATTTTCAAAACCAATATCCAACCATGTTCCTTGGGCTCAATGCACATGACTTGTATATTAGCTTTCCCAATGATTGGAAAACACATAACTATGTGTTTTGATGAACCTAAAACTCAAAATAATGCACTAAATCAACATCTTGAGTTTTGTTCATCATCCTAACATCTCACTTGTATTTAATGTGTATGAAACCACATACAAGTCACCTTATAGTTCTTAGTGAGATGTAAACTTTGGTTTTACCCTATTCTAGGGATCATGCATATTTATCTAAGCATTTTGAGGTGATGAACATCCACCAAGGATGTTACATGTTAATGAATGTCATTTTTCCTTAGTTTGCATAAAATAAATTAATGCATGATAATGTTATGGCATACATCAAAAAGAAATAATTTTCAAAAGGAAATATCCTATAACTACATGATGTATGTATGACATGACATGATATTTTTACAGTTTTCATAATAAAATATGAATGCAAAAATAAACATGATGTCATGACATATGATGGGCAAACAAAGCATGACAAGTTTTAGTATTAATGAAATATACCTAGATTACCTATCTAAGTATTCTAAAACCTTAGCTAAATCCTAGATTGCCCAATTTCATCAAGAAAATGTCAAAACCCAATTTTGACATTTTCTTTGCCTTTTCCTTCATTGTGCCAATTTAAATTAAGCATATTCCTTAAAATTTGGCACAAATTACTCTCTCAAAGAGTAGCCAATTAAAATAAGGCTTAGACTTGCCTTTAACTTCCCAATAAAATGTCAACATCCCAACTTGACATTTCTTTAGACTTGATTTCTTGTGCCAATTAAAATTATATCCAAAGACTCAAATTTTTGGCACATCTTACTCTTTCCAAGAGTAAGTCATTAAT
Source organism: Zingiber officinale (assembly GCF_018446385.1). Lineage (NCBI taxonomy): Eukaryota > Viridiplantae > Streptophyta > Magnoliopsida > Zingiberales > Zingiberaceae > Zingiber > Zingiber officinale. The sequence continues at coordinate 69,806,779 of NC_056005.1, read as the reverse complement.
TCTTATCATTTTCAAAGGTTAACAATAACCTTGAAAATGCTCTTAGAGTGCCAACTTTATCATGATTGGGGTAACTACCCTTTCAATTAGAGTTGACACTCTCTAACCCATCTAAGGGGTAGAGAAAATGCTCCTAGGAACCCAAAACCTATTGGTGCTCCTTGGATGCTCTAGGTACTCGCTAGGGATAATCTCCCTGGATACCTTCCTAGTGACTTTGTTTGACTTCTTAGAAGCCTTGATCACCTTTTCTAGGTCAACCCTAGGGATTTCTTGTAACGACCACCCTTCTTACTACTACTACTACACTCTAAGGATGACCGTTACTTGACTTACTAACTCTACTTAACCGGTATGATAAAAAAATCTTTTAGGAAAACCCTACCGAAAAATTTCGGCAGAGTCTCCCCTGTGTATACTCAGCCACAGGCGGCTGGAACATGTAATTTCACAACCACGCAGTATAATAGCACAATAAAAATATGAAACTACTCTAGCAATGGCAAACAACCATATCACTCCAACAATAGGAGGTATCAAACTACAATGCGGAAATAAACTCAATTTCAATATAACTTTAAAAGAGAACTAAAAGAAAAGTCTTGACAATTTTGCCAGCTAATTCTGGATCTCTCCATAGTCCTGGCATCACACACACTGTCACAGCATCTCCTTGTCGCCTTCTTCCTTATACTTTAGTTTTTCCTTTATCTGCAGTAGGAGGAAAAATAGTATCTATAAGCTAAAAGCTTATCCTACTCACAAAAACTCGATATGCATGTATATAAATAAAAACATGCTAAAACTGAATGCTAACATGTAAATCTACTCATGCTCATAAATAGCCAAGAAATCAACTAACTGGAAAACTAACATGTATAGCTACTCATGCTCATGAATAGCAAAGAAATCATATCATGCTAACGGAAATACTAAACATTTATAGCTAATCATGCTCATAAATAGCAAAGGAACTAACTGAAATACTAAACATGTACAACTAATCATGCTCATAAATAGCGAAGAAACTAACTGAAATACTAAACATGTACAACTAATCATAATCATGCTCATAAATAGCGAAGAAACTAACTGAAATACTAAACATGTACAACTAATCATAATCATGCTCATAAATAGCGAAGAAACTAACTGAAATACTAAACATGTACAACTAATCATGCTCATAAATAGCGAAGAAACTAACTAAAAAGCTAACATGTAAAGCTAATCATAAAACTATCATGTGTATCAACGAGAAACTGAATTGATACCTAAGCTAAACTAATTAATGCTAAACTGAGTCTAACTTGTATTCACATAACTAATTTGTGAAGTTTTGAAAACTATTTACATAATAGATTAAAATAATAATCATGCTGCTGATGGGCCCGGCAACTGTACTTGCTGTGCGCGCATCCCTAACTAAACCCGGGATTGCAAGTTCCGAGTCTAGTAGGGTTTACTAGGTTATCTAAACCTAGGGACGACTGTGGGAGCCCAACCCAATGGATATCTAATCCAGTACAGTGCCATTGCTGAAAATAAAATACTGATTTCATAGCTAATTTTCTTATCTTGCTTTTTACTAGGTTATCTGAACCTAGAACTAGGTTATCTGAACCTAGAACTAGGTTATCTGAACCTAGAGGCGACTGTGGGAGCCCACCCATTGGACCGTAGTCCCATATAAGCTGAAGCAAGACTAAATAAGTTACTTCAAATGCTTCTACTGCATTTACTGAGCTATTAAAATGCCTATTGTAGCATTATACTGAGCTAAGCATTTTATCAAGCACTTGGTGTGCACTAGAACACACCCTACGTATTGAAAATCTGTATACAAAGCTTAACATAAATCTGCATGCAAAGCTTAACCAAAACTCTGCATATTAAGCCTATCCAAATCTGCATACTTTACTTATAAAAATCTGCATGCTATAAAAATAGAGTAAAAGCAAGTAACTTTGGGCTTACTGATCATGCTATAAACTAAACAAAAGAAAGCAACTTTAAGCCTTTTAACCACACTGTAAAAACAGGGCAAAAGAATGAAACTCTAAGCTTTCTAACATACTGAAAAAAACAGCAAGGAATGCTACTTTAGGTCTTCTAAACATGCTGTAAAAACAGGGCAAGGAATGCTACTTTAGGGCTTCTAAACATGTTGTAAAAAAACAGAATGCTACTTAAAGTAAAGGAATACAAATCTGAACTGCTAACTAAAAATCGAATCAGAAACTAATCCTGCTCACGGCAGGAATAAAAGGTTCTACTGCTGCCACAATCAAAGAAGGAAAAATATAATCCTTGAACTACTCGTAAACCTAAAACAAGATTTAATAGAATACCTAACCATTCCACTACTTGTCTATTCTTGTTCATTAAGTAAACAATAAAACTAACTAATGCTTGATGCAAAAGAGTTGTCCATGCTCGTACCTCTCAGGGAATCCCACACTGAATTGCTAAATTACAACCCTTTTCATACTCAATACAGTAAGAAAGGAACTAAGACTGCCACTTAACAGAAATCCGTTCATGGTCATTGAAGTGGCCAGAAACTAAAACTTTCAGTGCTAAATGCAAGGGCTGTTTACACTCTTTGTATAGCAAGGAGATTAAAACCGAATCCATCAAGATCATAAACCTCAAAACATCTGAAAGAAACCGGACAAGAGAAAACTCTCAATCAAAATCCGAAAACCTCTCCTACTGCAGGTGAGTAGCAACTCACCGGGATTTGCTTGGACTTACAACCGAAGGAGAAGGAGGCTTCTAGGGCTTCGGATATATGCTTCCTCGACGATCTCTTGGTATCTTCTTGCTCTCCTCGACGAGAGGATCACAAAGGTACGAAGAACTCACGGAGAAGGGTGCTCGCCGGCCGCCGGAGACAAAGCCCTAGCTTCGTCTCTGTTTTCGCCCGAGAGGAAAAAAACGCCGTCACGAGAGGAGGAGAGGAGAAGATTTTGTCACGGGGAAAACCTAAGTTCTCTTCTTATAACTTTAATATTCTGTTAACTAACTATTGCTTAAATACAACTTGATTCGGGTTTTATTAACAAACCCGCGGCTGGTCTGTTGGTGGGCTGCGTTCTGCTTAAAGCCCAACTCGAGGGATCGAATCCCAGCTACAACCATTTTATTTCCTATTATTTCACTGTTCCTAACTATTACTTAAATATATATCGTTCCATATATGATTAACAAAACGAGCGTAGTTCAGCTGGTTGGGTCGGTTTTGCTTGGGTCAGTCCGACCCGAGGTCGTGGGTTCGAATCTCACCTTCAACGTTTTTTATCAAAACTTCTTTCTTTTTGTAACCCTACTAAACGACCTCCAAAAATTACATAAAAATACTCTAAAAATTCCTAAAAATCTCTAGAATATTTTAAAAGTATTTCCAAATATTTTTATGGACATTTGGAACTCGAAATAAGGAAAATTGGGTCGTTACATTTCTTCCCTTGTGACCTTTTTAGTGACTTTGTTAGACTTCTTAGAAGTCTTAGTCACCTTAGTTACAAAAATACTCCTAGGGATAACTTCCCTTGTACTTTTGACTTGACCCTTAGACCTAGACTCGGTTCCATAGCTATATGGAACCCTATGGTAAGAAATTACATCCTTCTTAGCCTTAAGTTTGTATCCCAAACCTCTATGGCCATTGGATGACTTTTGTTGTCCTAAACCTAAGTTTTGCTCATTTTGCCCTTTTAGGATATTTTTCATCCTTTTTAGGGTATTTTTCATTTTATCAAGTCTTGACCTTAAGACTTAATTTTCTTTCCATAAATCCTTAGTTTTTGATTTATTATTAAGTCCATGAGCATTTCTATTTCTAGGCTTATAACTAAAATCTTTAGAGTTATTGCCTAAATTCTTATCTACCTTCCTAACCCTGGGTGTGGTAGTTTTAGCATGAAGAGCCATATGATTTCCCTTAATGCTATCATGCTTCCTATGTTTATGGTAAATAACATTAAAATGATATAAATTAGAACTAGCATGTTTTTTACCATTATTTAAAGGGGTAGGCTCAATAAATGATACCTTTCGTTTTACCTTGGAGGCTCCCCCTTGACTTGTGCTTCCTTCTTGAGCCTTGACCGCTTTCTTCCCCTTGGGACATTGACTTCTATAATGCCCCTTTTGGTAGCACAAAAAGCACACAGTCGATTGGTGGTTGTACCAGTTGACTGGTGGCGGGGAAAATAGTAGGTGTTTTCCTCCCGAACTCTATTTAATAGAGCTCGGGATGCTTGGCCAAGGTTGAGGAAATTAGTGGTAGTTAACCCTAATTAGAGTCTCCAAATGGCCAAGTGATCTAGCGTGCTTGTACGAGGTTGTGGCGAGGTTTCTCCACCCACAAGGAGCTACGCGAGCTAGCCAGAAGTTCTCCGGAGAATCATCCACTGATGGATCGAGATCGCCCACCTTATGGACAGTCGTAGAGTAGGAGCTTTATCACCGAATTACGTTAAATCAATGTGTTAGGTTTGCTTTCTATTGTTAGCATTTGTTTTTGTATTCCACTATGCATACTAACCATTATAGGAAGCGACGTTTTGGGTGAGACGTTATTCATCCCCCCTCTAGCGGACGTCAAGGTCCCAACAATTAGTATCAGAGCGGGTCGCTCTTCTACGGACTAATCACCGAGGGAGCAAAGCGCTAGAGGAAGATGGAGTCCAAAGAACCTCTAGGATGGGATATTCAAATCTCATCTCTATATGATCAAGATAATTTTGAGTATTGGAGGAAGCGGTTGGAGACTTGATTCCAAATGAATTGGAACCAATGGATTATGTTAGAGGAACCATTTGAAGCTCCAACAGACAAGAAGGGAAAGCGCCTCTGGTCTCGGTATTGGACCGAGAAGCAAAGAAAGCAATCGGAGGCGGATAAGGAGGTAACTAGAATTTTGATTAATTTATTACCTCTTAATTTGGTATTGAATGTAGGTGAATACAAGAACACAAGTGACCTTTGGAAAAAGATAATTACGCTTCATAAGGATCCTACAAAACTCCAAGTAGTGGAGGAGTCCAAGGAGAAGGGCTCATTGGTTCAAAAGGAGAATGACCAATCGGTTGTTGACATGTGCTCAACATCTGAGGAGGAGAAGGAAAATGAGGAGGTATCATCTACAGCTTCAAGAGAGGAAGAAGTTGAACCATCCACATCATCAAGTGAAGAAGAAGAAGAGCAATCTAAGGAAGAGGAGATCTTGGAAGCTCAACCCTCCAACTCAACTACCAAGAAGAGCACAAATGACCACATCAAATACTTTGAGTGTGGTAAGATGGGGCACTACAAGAGTAGGTGCCCTTCGCTCAAGAAGGTAAAGGAGGGAAACCCTAAACTCACTAAAGTTAATTCAGAAACTAATATGAGTTGTAGGAAGAAGAAGAAGGAGAAGAAGCACATTAGGTGCTTTACATGTAGTGAATGAGGTTACTACCATACAAAGTGCCCAATGAGAGGAGAGCTCAAGAAATTGGCGCACTTGAAGAAATGGGAAAAGAAGAGGAGCTCAAGTCAAGGAGGAGCTTCAAAGGTAAAAGGGAAGGTAATCCCTATTTTAAAGTTTAATCCAAGCTCTAATTTTTATATGCTTGTTAGAAATAATGTAGATTATTTACCCAAGCATAATCATGAATTTAGGTACAATGATAGGAATAGGGTTAATGTATGTAATAACCCTAGGAGACCTATTCACGCTAAATCTAGTAAGGGTAGACCTAATAAGACTCAAATCACTTTGCTTAAGGGAAGGAAAGTGGGTAAAAACCTAAGCAGAAATCCTAAGAAGGGGAGACATATACCTAGGAAGGTGGGTAGATCTAGGGATGCCCAAAGTGGACATGCTGATTCAAGGGTTAGAACTCTAGAATTAGAAAATCAAGTCTTGAAGGTAAAGCTTGAAGAAATGGAGAAAGTCCTAAGTAGATTCATTGTTGAATCTCAAGGACTTGATAATGTTATGGGTTGCCTAAGATCCAAAAGTGATAGATTGGGTTTGAGATACCAATCTAGTCTCTCCAAGGCCAAGAAAAAAATCATATGCTAGGGTGACAAATGATAATGGTAAGGGAGAGTCATCCAAGGGCAATAAGAAGGATATGTTAGGGTAGCATATAATTATAACAAGGATAAGGTGTCTAAAATTAAGGACAAGAAAAAATTATCCAAAGACAAGGTGTCTAAGGTTAAGAAAGTCAAGTTTATAGGCCAAGTGTCACCTATGGTGCACCATGTGGGTATAGCCATAGTGGATGAGTCACCAAGGGAAGTGACTAAGGTTAAGATTCCTAAGGTTAGGAAGAACCATTGGGACCCATGGTAGATGGATTATCAAATGTGCCAAGTGGTTAGGAGATGGACTTGAGTCTCTAACCTAGTAGGTTGACACAATCAGGATGGTATCATGCATGAAAATATGACATTGGGGGTGATATTACATGAAAATTAATTTTTAATGTATAGATGTCATATAAACCCATGCTAGGGAAGTATTGTGGTTTAGTATGGGCAGATACATCAAGAGGAAGCCAAAACTAGAACTTTAGGTCAATGTTCAATGGAACCATTTAGCTAGTTTTGAATTTTATGTCAATCTTGGGATCTGTGATAAATATATTTATATATATATTTTTCTCAAGTTGATATGGATAAAATAAACCTCTCCACAAAATTTGAAATTTTTTGAAGGTTTGTATAATTTCCGATGCATTTATGAAGTTGGGTCAAAAATGTTAATTTTTGCAGAAATAGAGAACCAATTGATTGGTACAGTTACCAGTCGACTTAGCTGGGCTAGGCTTTAATCCACTTAGTGGCACTTAACAAGTCTACCGGTTCTCGGTTGGAACCGGTTAATCAACCGGAACCGGTTCAACTGGAACTGGTAGAACCGGTAATAATACCAGTTGGTTAACCGGTTGTCTATAAAATACGGTTAACCGGAATTAACCGAAACCGATAAACCGATAAACCGGTTAACCGACCGATTGAACAGGCCTACTAGTAACAGTAATTTTGAGCACAGAATGTCTTTGTAAGTTCATTTTGCCGATGACAGCCGACTGAGACTTATGGCAGTCGACTGATACGGTCTAAAAATATTTTTCAGTATTAGAAAATGACCAAAAGAGTGGTGAACATGTATGTAATCTTATGGGGGATTAATACATGATGTTTATGGTCATTCAAGATCAAAGAGTCCAATAATTAGGATATTATTGGAGCTCTTTTTGATGTATGACAAAGGGGGAGAAGTTTAGGTTTAAGTGGGAAACCTACACACCTTTGCAAGAAATCTTAGCTCAAGGGGGAGCTTAGGTGAAGGGGAAGCGATTGCTCATTTATTAGCAAAGGGCGAGAAGTTTATCTTTGCAAGAAATCCTAGCTCAAAAGGGAGCTTAGGTAAAAGGGGGGCCTTGAGATTTAGGTTCCATTATTTATGCATGAGTTGATTTGCATATTTATTCGTATATATATTGCTATATTATTTCTCTAACTTAAACGGGTTACCAAACATCAAAAAGAGAAAAATTATTGGAGTAATCTGGGTACCCTAGGTTTTGATGTTTGGGCAAAGGTTTAAGTTAGATTTATTATTATATTTGATATACATTGTGAGTGTGTAAGATACAGGTACAACAAGGAAAGTCCAAGTGTGATCTTAGCAAAGAAGGAAAGTCCAAGGATGAGTCTTGGCGATGTAAATCCAAGCATGTAGTATTGGCAATATAAGTCTAAGTGTGACTTGGCAATGGATGAAGTCCCGGAGGCGTAACCTCTTGGCAAAGGAAGACCCGAAACATTGACAAGGCCGATGGAAGCTCCAGAAGGCAAGACGTGAAGGATGGGGAGGCATCCGAGGGACGCAAGGTTGATGGAGGAGGCTAGAAGGCTAGGTCTAGGTTGGTCGGGCGAGGAGGAGTGCTGAGTGAGTGTACTCGGGGGTTAAATCTTAGGATTAGGATTTCACTTTAGCATTACTGTAGCAGTCGATTGGTAGCCGACCGTTGGCTTGTAACGGTCAAATTTCACTTAGGACCAGTCGACTGGTGGTTGTACCAGTCGACTGGTGGCGGGAAAATAGTAGGTGTTTTCCTCCTGAGCACTATTTAATAGAGCTCGGGGTGCTTGGCCAAGATTGATGAAATTAGTGGTGGTTAACCCTAATTAGAGTCTCCAAGTGCCCAAGTGATCTTGCGTACTTGTACGAAGTTGTGGCGAGGTTTCCCCACCCACAAGGAGTTACGCGAGCTAGCCGGAAGTTCTCCGGAGAATCATCCACCGACGGATCGAGATCACCCACCTTATGAACAATCGTAGAGTAGGAGCTTTATCACCGAACTACGTTAAATCAATGTGTTAGGTTTACTTTCTATTGTTAGTATTTGTTTTTGTATTCCGATGTACATACTAACCATTATAGGAAGTGACATTTTGGATGAGATGCTATTCATCCCCCTCTAGCGGACGTCAAGGTCCCAACAATGTCTTCTAAGGTTGATAACTCGAGTATGCATGCTTCTAGTTTAAATGTCTCATGTTTAGAAGAAGAAAATAAGAATTTAAGGGAAAAGGTAGAATATTTTACTAAAGCCCTTGAAAAATTTGAAGTTGGCTCCAAAACCCTAAACATGATCATTGGGAGCCAAATGACAAGTTTCAAGGCAACGTGAAGGGTTCATGGAAAGATGTCGCGGGCTCGAATTCATCTGAGGGACGAAGACTGAGGAGGAGGGCTTCAAGGGCAACTTCGGAGAGGATCAATGTGAGTGAATGTAAGGTATTAGTCAACTGGTACTGAGACCAGTCGACTGGTCCAAATTCACGAGAGCACAGAGAATATCTATACCCGACAGCTGAAGGGAGTAGTCGACTAGTGTTTACACCAGTCGACTGGTACAAGGCCTTTGGCAACTGTTAGCAAAATCTTAGATTATGTGGAGAGACGTTGGCTATGCCCAACTGCTGCACCAGTTGATTGGTGCATAGATCAGTCGATTGGTGATAAGAAGAGTTGACCTTATGCTCAACTCTCTCCTCTTATTTAAGGGAAGCTTTGAGACATGAAGCAGGTTACTAACATAATTGAATAACTCCTAAGTCTTTGCCCAAAGCTTCCAAAGCCTGTACTCTTCTTCCAAAGCTTATTCTCAATCTTGTAAAGAAGAAGAGTGACTCATTGGGTGAACTCGAGTTCACCAAGGATTTAAATGTTCAAAATTGAACCATTGGATTGAATGGTTAATTTTGAGCCATTGGATTGGAAGATGAAAGGGCAAAACCCTTGGTATTCATAAGATGGGTATATATATCATTTTGGATGATATTTTTTATAAGATGAGAAGGTGAAAAGCCTCTGGTCTTCTTCTTCCTCCTCCTTCCCTCTCTTGGGCGAAAATCACCATTGTGGTTGCTAGCACAACCTTGAGTGATTTCCATCTCCATCTTGTGAGTTTGTGAGACAAACGAAGGCAAGACTTTTTCGTGTGGATCCTGTAGAGGCGCGAACGTGTGATCGTGCTGAGATCCGAGTCGTCGGGAGATCGTGTGCACGCATCAAGGGTATAATTCTATCATGTAACTTAGTATAGATTGTTTTTAGCAATGTTTCTTCCCTTTGCATGGATCTGCTAGATAAAAGATCTAGTTAATTTTCGCTGCACTTTTCGTGTGTTTAGCGCGCGCTAGATCCCAACAAATATAACTTAACTTTGAATCTTTTTGCCAATATCAAAACCATGTTCAATTAGCTGGTGCTCTTTGTATGAACAATCTCTTCATTTTTTATTATGATAATCCGGTTCAAAATTAAGAAAATATAAAGCAATTCAAAAAGTTAATATAAAATAATTTGCAAAAATACCTTTCCTTAACTTAATCTCTCCTCCTAAAATTAATGTCTTCTTTTTCAAAATAGAAAACTTTAACTTTTAACTTATCATTTCCTTTTTTTTTTTTTTTTTTTTTTTTTTTTTTTTACATATATCAAAAATATCTATAGAGACCAAAACAATACAAAACATATGAAGGATGAGTTTAAAATATTTTCAAAAGATAAATACTTTATGAAAATAATTGTTGAAAACACATTTTAACAAAAAAATTTAAAAATAGATATTTTCAAATGGGATTTTTCAACAAGTTTCGGGGCTTTGAAAGACACTTAGAATTTTTAAATCATGATAGAATGTTTAAAAAAAGTTTTACAATTATTTTCTAAGTACTCAAAATATTTAGCATAAATTTTTTAAGTATTTGAAGAGTTTTTAAAAGATTTTTTCTAAAATATATTTCCTTTTTCAAAAAAACTTTCAAGTAGAAGGATTTTCAAGATGACAATTTGAAATTATAAGTAAGAAGAAAATATGTCTACATTCTAAATAGGATTGTGAAAAAAAGTGAAAACTATTTATAAGTAAGACTAGTTTTTCAAAAAGATTTTCAATTTGCATGGAAGTAAGTTTTTTTTTCAAAAATATTTATGAGAATATTTTTTTTAAAATATTTATATATAAGAATAGATTTTTTAGAACCTTGAAAACATATCGGCTTAATTAAACAATTAAACCTAAATTTTTTTTTGAAAATAATATTAGGCAAGATTAATTAGATCCTTAGAGTTCAAGCATGCATATTATTCTTTTTGATTTTAATCATTTTTAACAATTAAATTTTGAATTTTTTAGATTTCAATTTTTAAGATTTGAATTACTCAAATAATTTTTCAGATTATTTTGATTAACAAAGTAATTTATTAATTTATTAAGGACTTAGATAATTCGGATTATTTTGATCAATTAAATTATGAATTAAATTAAATTGATTATTCGAATCATTCAAATCATAAGTTTTTATTAACTGAATTTTGGTTTATTAAATTAAATTATTTTAAATTAGAGTTTTTAATTCAATTATTTAAATTATAGATTAAAAAAATTGAGTTTTTTAATTATTTAAATTAAAGTTTTTAATTGAATTATTTAAATTAGAGTTTTAAATTAAATTATTAGAGTTATTAAGTGAATTAAGTTTTGATTATTTAAATTACAGTTTGATTATTTTAAAAATTAAGTTTTTAATTAGATTTAAATTAATCTTGGATTTATCAGATTAGAATTGTTAAATTAATTTCAGATTTATTAAATTAGGATCTTTAAATTAATTTTCAATTAATTACAATAAGATTTTTAATTGTGTTTTGAATTAATTAAGATTAGAATTATTGATTTTAACTTAACATCTCATCTATTCTAGATTAGCAATCAAAGTAGCTCTATAGTTTTATGGGATGTATGTCAATTTTATCTTTATCAATTTAGTTGCAGATCTAAGGATTTTTGACCTTGAGTTAGATTCAAGTTTTAATCGTCGATCAATTAAGTACACATTTCAGGTTTCAACTTCGAAGTCATGGTTAGGCACAGTGATGTCTTGGGTATCGAAGCAACGATCACTTTCTTAGACAAAATTGATTTGAGAAATTGAACACTTAGCCAATCTATTGAAAAATTCTAGTCTAACTAGTTTAGGATACTATGAGGTAGCTTCAATCAGATATGCTTAGCTAAACAAACTAAGCAGAGTACTCCTTATCCTACCAAACTATTTAGATTAAACTTCTCTAACGTATTATATAATCTCGTCTCACTCTTGTACTATATTGGACAAGTGCCAATCAAATCTATATCTTTATCTAAGTTAAGCGTAAGTTAAGTCTAAGTTAAGAAATAAAGTAAATCAAACTAATCATGCATAATATGAAAATTAAGCTAGGGCTATCAAACATGCAATTTACTTAATTAAGAAAACAAATTTTCTAATAGCTCCCTCTAGATCATAGCTTGGATAAGATCTATTTAAGTCGTAGTCTTGATCTTTAGGGACCCAATATTGATTAGTGAAATCAATTACTAGAAAAAATATCCCACACATTATTCAAATATTTAACCAACATATATATATAACTTTGTCCATTAAAAAAAAAAGAAAAAGATTAGGCATGCATGCCATAATATTTACTTACCTAGAAAAGGATAAAGAATAAACAAAAGAATTAATTAATCAAGGAATCAGAAAAGAAATGAGTTTATTTTTTTTTCTAAAAATAGTGATTTGCCAACACTCCCCCTCAAATTGAAATGTAAACATTTGTCATTTGTAACTTGTTTACCATATTCTCAAATATTAATTTTTGAAGACTTTTTGTTAAGATGTCTGTAGTTTGTTTCTTAGTTCGAATGTATATCAAACGAATAATTCCTTTAACAATTTTTTCTTTGATAAAATGATGATCCACTTTAACATGCTTTGTTTGATTGTAATGAATTAGATTATGAGCAATGCTAATAGCTGTTTAATTATCACAGTAGAACATCGTAGAAGAGTCATTAGAAAACTTCAATTTTTCCAACAATCTCTGAAGTCATATCCTCTCACATATCATATGTGCAACTGCTCGAAATTCTGCTTTTGCACTGCTTCGAGCCACTACTAGTTGTTTTTTAATTCTCCATGTCACTAAGTTACCCGAAATATATGTATAATAATATCCCGAGGTTGATTTTCTATCTATTGAGGAACTTGCCCAATTAGTATCAGTATAAACTTCTATCATTCTATGATATCTTTTCTTGAAAAATAAACCCTTTTCAAGAGTGGCTTTGAGATATCTTAAAATTTTGTAGACTGCCTCAAGATGTCTTTCCTTAGGAACAACATAAATTAACTAACAACACTTACTGCAAAGGTTATATCAGGATGTGTATGTGATAGATAAATAAGCTTGACAACAAGTCTTTGATATTGTTCTCAATTGACCTTCTTTCTACCTTCAAGCCCAAGTTTAATATTAGGCTCCATAGGTGCCCTAATATATTCATTTCTCTTAAAAGATCAAGTATATATTTTCTTTGAGAAACAACAATTCCTGCATTACTTTGAGCAACTTCCATACCTAAGAAGTAGTTGAGAGCACCTAAATCTTTTAATTCAAATTCATTTGCCAAATACCTTTTCAATGATTCTATCATGGTATTATCATCTCCGGTAATAATTATATAATCCACATATACTATAAGAATAGTTCTTCTCCCATTCTTAGAGTGTTTGAAAAATAACGTAGGATCTGATTGTGCTTAGAGAAATCCTCGATCTTTTACTACTTGAGTAAAATTTTCAAACCATTCTCTTGGTGATTGCTTCAAGCCATAGAGTGTTTTTCTCAATTTACATACTAAATTATCCCCTTTTTCAAAATCCGGAGGAGGATCCATATATACTTCTTTATGTAAATCTCTATTTAAATATATATTTTTTTTATATCTAACTATTGTAGAGGTCAATCAAGATTTACTGCTAGTGATAAGAGAACTATAATTGAATTGATTTTAGCTATGGAAGAAAATGTTTCCTTGTAGTCTAGACCATATGTTTGAGTGAAATCTTTTGCAATGAGCCTTGCTTTGTATTGGTTAATACTACCATCGACATTTAATTTGATCGTGAATACCCACTTGCATCTCATTGTTTTCTTTCCATTGGGCAGTTCTAGAACTTCCCATGTACCATTCTTTTCCAAGGCTTCCATTTCTTCTTGAATAGCTAACCTTCACATTGGATCTGCAAGAACCTCCTTAATATCTCTTGGTATCTCAATTTTTGTCAAAGTAGTAGTGAAAGCTTAAAACTTAGATAATAATTTCCCGTATGAAATAAATTTTGAGATGAGATGTTGAGCTCATGACCTTGTACCCTTTTTGAAAGCAATGGGTATGTTTAAATCATACCCCAAATCTTCATTAACTTTACTATCAGAGGGTTCAGTACTCAAGAGAGGAATCAAATCAGATTCTTGACTTTTTTGGGTATTAGGTTTGCCACTATATTGAGAATAATTCTCCCACGGATGAGCAAGTAGTCGAGGAACTTGAGGATTTTCTTCTGATGTTTCCAATTCTTGTTCTAATTGTGACAACATAGGTTCATCTATATTGGTTAAGGAAGGTGGTGACAAGGTTAATAACTGAGGGTTAAGTTTATCCCAAGACTTGTCTAATTCTAACATTTCCTTCTGAAGATAGAGTTTTGGAAAAAATAGTTCATATTTATGAAATATGACATCCATTGACACAAACACTCGATAAAGTGAAGATGAGTAGCATTTATAACCCTTTTGAATGGGAGAATACCCAATCAAAATACATTTGATTGATTTTGGATAAAGTTTTGAACGATTTTGGGTATGGACATGAACAAATATTGTACGCCCAAAAACTTTAAGGGGGAATAGAGGAAAATCAGAATGAAGGATAGGTTTGAAGGAGAATAGACATAGGAGTTTCGAATTTGAGAACTTTTGAAGGCATACAATTTATAAGATGTGAGGCAGTTAAGATAACTTTGCCCCAAAGATATTTAGGAACATACATAGTGAACATAAGGGCTCTAGCAACCTCAAGTAAGTGATAATTTTTCTTTTCAGCTACATCATTTTGTTATGGTTTGTCAATGCAAGAACTCTAATGAATGATACCATTAGTTGCTAGATGCTCTCCTAGGATAGAATTAAAATATTTTTTTCCATTATATGTTCTTAGAACTTTTATTGAGGTTTGAAATTGATTTTTTTTCATAAAGCAAAACTTTTTTAAATTTTTTACAACCTCTATTTTTCTTTGAAAAGATAAACCCAACATACTCAAGTGTGATCATCAATGAATGTAATGAACCATCTAGTACCTGTGATATTTTATACTTGAGAAGGTACCCAAATGTCACTATGAATTAGAAAAAATGGATGAGACTCTTTGTATGGTTTGAATGGAAATGATGTTCATGTGTGTTTAGCTAATTGACAAGAGTCACAAGTAAACAAACTAGGATTCTTATTGATAAATATATGCGGAAATAAGTGTTTAAGGTAATGAAAATTAGGGTGGCCTAACCTACGATACCACATTATTACACCCATGTTGGAAACATAAGAAGAATTATTCTTAGCCATAGTAGCTTGACTTTCTATACAATTATCATTCTCGAAGTAGTACAATCCACCCATCCTCCCTAGCAATGTCAATCATCCTCTCCAATCCCTACTCCTGTATTTGGCAAGATTTGGTAGAAAACTTAGCAGTGTAGTCAAGATCATAAGTTAGCTTGCTAATTGACACCAAGCTGTATGCTAACTTGGGAACATAAAGTACATACCATAGAATATAGAATAAGAGAATTTGACAAATGGATAGATCCTTTTCCAATAATAGGAGAGATAGTTCCATTTGCTATCTTTATTTGAGAGATCTTATCACATGGTGTATAGGTGTAAAATATAGATGGATTACCTATCATATGATTGGATGCACCAGAATCAAATATCCGAGGAGTTTATTTTTGTATAATAAGAGAAATATCTTGATGAGAAAAATTGCTTGTTGTAGTACTGGAATTACTTATATTTTACTGATTTAATAGTTTACACAACTGCTTAAACTGATCCTTGTTTAAAAAAACCCCCTGAGTTGGTTGATTCGTTAAACTCCTTTTCTATAATTGTTTGGAAGATTTTGGATTGACTCTGTTTCAATTGTTTTACATCTGTAGGTTTCCCATAGAGATCTCAACACTTTTCTCGGGTATGACCAAGTTTATTGTAGTGAGAACATCATGGACGTAAATAGATTTCTGATCTTTAATGAATTGGCTGACATTTCTTTTTGCAACAAATCCACTGTTATCTATACATCTTTCATTGATAGTACTTTCATGTGAGCCCTTTTTAACACCAAGCATGACTCGACTCCTTCTTGCATCACCTCGCACTTCTGTAATGTTTCACTAATTGGAGGGAGAGGTCTTCAACCACGAATTTGTCCACGAATCTCGATAAGTTCTTTGTTGAGTCCAGTTAGAAACTCATGCAAGTTCTTATTCTAGATGCTTCTTAAACTTCTTGATGTCTTCTAAATCACCCCAATCTGCCTTATAGTTCATATCTAATTCTTACCAAAGAGTTTGCAATGCATTATAATATTCAGTGATATCCAGATTACCTTGTTGAATATCCTTGAGTTTATTCTTTATCTCGAAGACTTGTGATGAATTTTCCAGATCTAAATAATTCTCCTTCACAGTATCTCAAATTGCTTTGGTAGTTCATAAGAATAAATAGGTATGACTAATATGTGACTCCATTGAGTTGATCAACCATGCCATAACAAGTGAGTTATTGAGTTCCCAACTTGGATCCTCTATGCTTGGATGTTGAATCTCACCAATGATGTAGCCAAGTTTCCCCTTCCTCTAATCACCAACAAGATAGATTGAGACCATTGAAGAAAGTTCTTGCCATCCAACTTATGACTTGTGACATGCAGCGATGAGCCTTCTCCAAAAGGTTGCGTGATCACCGACGAATTCACTTGTTTGATTGTGCTAGATGAAGACACATTTTTATCCATGCTAGTCTCCAAACTCATTATTATAAGAGAAATGAAGAGAAAGAGAGACACAAAGAGGATTTTTTTTATGGCTCTAATACTATGAAGTCAATTACCTGAAAAAAATATCCTACACATTATTCAAATATTTAACCAACATATATATACAACTTTATTCATTAAAAGAAAATGGAAAAAGATTAGGCACATAGACCATAATATTTATTTACTAGAAATGGATAAAGAATAAAGAAAAGAATTAATTAATCAAGAAATAAGAAAAGAAATGAGTTTATTTTCCTCCAAAAATAGAGTGATTTACCAACAATTAGGTTTGACTTAGTTGATCAAATTAGATTTAGGAACTCATGCTTGGATTCTTGATTAACTATTTCAATTAATTAATGACAGATATGATCTATGTGAAGTTTTATCCTGAATCCAAGTCCAAATAAATTGTACATGTCTCATTGAGATCCAAGTAACATGTTTAAGTTTTAGGATCTCAAAGCAAACTTTTCCAATTGCCCTTTGAGTTCTTGAACTTGACTTTTCGAGTTGAAATTTTCATCCTCAAGGTTTTGAACTTGAGTTGAAATTCATTTTGAATTGGGTCAATTGAAAAACTTGGGTTAGTCTTTTCCTTAAAGATTTGAACTTTCTTTTGGGGAGACTTGTTCTAGACATTGGACTCGACTAATTTACGAGTTAAACACGATATTATATTATGCTATTTTTCAACTAAAGCAGGACTTACAATGGGGTTTGAGCCTTCTGAACTAGATACAGATCCATGACTTAAATCAGACTCGGCTTCAGACTTGGACTCAAACTCAAATTCACTCTCGAACTCGGTCATATGAATTTTTGTCATCATGGTCAGGTAGCTTGTTTGATCTTATTCTTCTTCATCTAATTCTTTCAAAGACTCTAACCACATTACTTTCTGGGTTTTCCTTTTTCTTTATCTTTTGATTTTCTTTGTATTCGGACAATCCGGTTTGTAGTGCCCTTTCTTATATTGCACCTGTAACGCCCACCCTCCTAGTGCTCTCTAGGGTGAACGATACTTATCTATGAACTTTACTTAACTAGTGTTGTTTACGCTAATGATAGTAGTACATAAAATTTTCTAAACTTAGATGCAAAGCTTTTCCACTAATTTGGTTCTTACGGTGAGCGACATCATAACATGCAGTTAAGTAGCATAAGTACTACTAGCTTCTTAATGCATTCTTATAAAACATGCAACACATAAAGGAACATAAATGATTCATTTCAACGCTCAACTCATAATTCTTAAGTAGTTAAAGCATTTCTAACTATAATTGCATGAGAAGGATCATAATGAATTTCTTGCACTCTTTAAAACTAATCTACATAAAATGTATCAAATAGTATATCTCATGTGCCCAAAACATCCATCTCAGAAAAATATGGAATCATAATATCTAGCAAGCATCCACCAAAACTAGTCTATTCAATCATTAATAACAGAAATACTGGATGACACTCGACCCATGTAAAACTAACAATTTATGACATCCTCTTAACAATAATTAGAAAGTAAAATCTCTAAAATTTTAGTAGCAATTTAAAAAGAAATCTTAATATGCTCCCAAAAAATTCCCAAGGCTTTCCATAATCCAGGCATCACACACACACCATCACGCATCCCCTTGTCGCCTTCCTTCACTATTGTTTTCCTTTTCCTTTATCTGCAGTAAGAGGAAATGCAACTAGTAAGCAATAAGGCTTAATAAGTACTATCTAGCTCACAAAAATCTCGAAATGTGCAACATACTTTTAAAATACTTTTCATTCCAGAATCTTTACTATTACTTACACTGATAGTACAAATAAACATGCGTAAATACTTTTGTACTAATAGAGGAATTAAAACATATTTAACTCAAGGCAACAAACATATGCAAGCATTTAACTTTCTTAAACATAAACAAGCATTTAACTTTCTTAAACTTTCTTTTTCTTAACTTATCTTGAAACTTGGAAATTCTTTAAACTTGAAAACTTTGCTAAAGCATATACTTGAAAATAAATATTTTCACTTGGGATCCCTAAGGAGTAAGTACCATCTTATGCGTGTTCCCTAATAGGTTGGGGTAGCGAGCCATCAATCCTAAAAGAGCAGACCTCGGTCTACCAGGGCCAAGACCTCGGAATTGGTCACCTGGATTTATTTACGACAACCTTGGAAGTCGGGTACTGGCCTTTCAAAGTAAAATATCTTAATTACTTCTTCTTTAAATGCCTTGGCATTTTAACAAGCACCTTGGGTGCCAAAATCCCTAAAGTCTTGACTTTGGGATCTATATGAGGCCTTGGCCTTTTTCTTTATTTTCTTTATCTTTCTTATACTTTTCTTAAACTCAAAATACTGATAGGGTATTTTTCCATATGCATCTATAAGTGAAACTAACTAGGTAACATACAATCATGCATAGAACACAAAAGAAATCTACACATACAATATTTCTACGACGAGAAATCAACGGAAAACACCTCTTACTGCAGGTGAGCAGTACTTACCGTATTATCTTGAACTTACTAACACGAAACCTCTCTAGGATTCCGGTGAAACTTGAGATCCTCGCGCTTTGCTTACGTCCACGCGTTCCTCTCGTCGAGACTAGTCGAAAAATATCCAAAAGCTCCCTCGAAACTTGTCCTGGCCGGCCACCACAAGAAGCCCTAGGCTTCTTTTGTTTTTCACCCAAACCCAGGAGGAATTCGGCGCATAAAAGAAAGAGGAGGAATTAGGTCGAGAATCCCCTTATTTCACTTAAGTTCTTCTATTTATATCTAAGGGTATTTATTAACTTTTCTCTGCATAAAATTATTCTACTCTCTTTTCTTTCAGCACACCCCTGTTGGGGCACCTGGTTATCCTGACATTCTTTAGACTTTGCTTACTAAGAGGTTGTGGGGTAAATCCTCGGCTCAATAACTTTTTGCCGCAACTTTATTTCTTTTGGTAAAAATATCAAACGACCTCCGAAAATTCTATAAAAATATTCTAAAAATTTCTAAAAATCTCTAAAATATTTCTAAAGCATTTCTAAATATTTATAAGCACTTTTAGAACTCAAAATAAGGAAATTTGGGGTGTTATAATTCCCCATACCTTATAAAAGTTCGTCCTCAAACTTAGAATAATTCTGGATATTTTTGTCTCATACTGTCCTCACGCTCCCAAGTAGCTTCCTCATACTTCTGATTTTGCCAAATGACCTTCACTAGTGGTACTTCTTTGTTTCTGAGTCTCTTAACTTCTCTGTCTACTATCTATGTAGGTCTGCTCTCATAGCTAAGATCCTCCTGGATCTGCACTGACTGAGGCTGAATCACTTGGCTGGGGTCGTGGACGCACTTCTTTAGCATGGAGACATGAAATACATTGTGTATTGCTGACATGTCTTGTGGTAAGTCCAGCTTGTAAGCTACTTTCCCAATCCTCTCTGTAATCAGGTAGGGTCCTACGTAGCAAGGACTTAAATTGCTCTTTTTGCCAAATCTCATCACTCCCTTCATAGGAGCGACCTTGAGAAAGACCAAATCCCCTACTCAGAATTCAAGTGGCCTATGGCGTGTGTCAGCATAGCTTTTCTGCCTACTCTGGGTCGTCTCAATTCTCTGTCTGATCTTCTGGATAGCCCGAGTGGTCTCATCTATCATCTCAGTCTGAATGCCCAACTCTATTTCCATTTCTTTCTTTTCACCTGTTTCTTACCAACAGATGGGTGATCTGCACTTCCTACCATACAACGCTTCATATGATGCCATCTTAATAGTGGTCTGATAGCTATTGTTGTAAGCGAATTCAGCTAAGTACAGATACTTGCACCAACTGCCCTTAAAATATAATACACAAGCCCTAAGCATATCTTCTAAAATATGATTTACTCGTTCTGTCTGTCCATCAGTCTGAGGATGGAAGACTGTGCTGAGCTTGAGTTTGGTGCCTAGTGCATTCTGAACACACTCCCAAAAATGAGAGGTGAAGCGTCCATCTCTATCAGAAACGATGGATTTCGGAACTCCATGAAGTCTAATCACTTCCTTAACATATAGCTGTGTCAACTGCTCTATAGAGTAGGACACTTTGATGGCTAGAAAATGGGTAGACTTGGTCAATCTATCCACTATCACCCATATCACATCATATCCATTAGTGGTTCTTGGAAGACCCGTTATAAAGTCCATGGATATTTCCTCTCACTTCCACTCCGGTATTGGAAGGGGTTGCAGGACTCCTCCTGGTCTCTGGTGCTCTGCTTTGATTCTCTGGCATGTCAGGCAGGTACTGCCATATTTAGCAACATCTCTCTTGAGTCCAGACCACCAGAATCTCTGTTTCACATCTTGATACATCTTGGTGGAACCAGGATGCATGGAATAAGGTGTACTATGAGCCTCCTCCAAAATCTTCTTTCTCAGTTCCTCATCATCGGGGACACAAAGGCAGCTTCCTAGATAGAGGATTCCACTGTCTGAGTCTCGAAACTCTGAATTTTCTTCTTTTTGTATTCCTTGCTTGATCTTTTGGATATCTGGATCTTCACTTTGCTTTCTCTGAATATTCTCAAGCAGGGTTGACTCTAAGGTCAATGCAGAGAGTTGCCCATAAACAACTTCAACTCTAAAGTCTGACAATTCCTTCTGTAGTGGCAATGCTAATGACGACAAGGACATCAGGGGTGCACTGGATTTTCGGCTTAGTGCATCTGTTACTTTGTTAACTTTACCTGGGTGGTAGTTGATTTCACAGTCATAATCTTTAACCAACTCCAGCCACCTACGCTGCCTCATGTTTAAGTCTTTTTGGGTAAAAAAATACTTCAAACTCTGATGGTCTATGAAGATTCTGCACTGAACTTTATACAAATAATGTCGCCAGAGTTTTAGTGCAAAGACCACAGCTGCCAGCTCAAGATCATGAGTGGGGTAGTTCTTCTCATAGTCTTTGAGTTGTCTGGAAGCATAAGCTATAAACTTTCCCTCTTGCATGAGTACAACCCCCAGGCCCATCTTGGAAGTATCACTGTATATATCAAAACTCTTGTCACTCTCTGGAACAGTCAGAATGGGGGCACTGGTCAGTCTTTTCTTCAGCTCTAAAAAACTGTGCTCGCACTTATCTGACCACTCAAACTTCTTGTTCTTTCTGGTCAGGGCTGTAAGTGGAGAGGCTATCCGGGAAAAATCCTCCATGAACTTTCTGTAATACCCTGCCAGACCTAAGAAACTTCTGATTTCTCTGGCGTTTTTGGGTCTACACCAGTTGCTGATTGCCTCTATCTTGGCAAGATCTACCTTGATGCCCTCTTTTGAGATGATGTGGCCTAAGAATGCTACTTGGTCTAACCAGAACTCACACTTTGAGAATTTTGCATAGAGCTATTTCTGCTGAAGGATCTGCATCACCATTCTCAAGTGGGTAGCATGGTCCTCTGGAGTTCGTGAATATATCAGAATATCATCGATGAACACAATCACGAATTTATCTAGATATTCCCTGAAGACATGATTCATTAGTTCCATAAAGACTGCTGGAGCATTGGTCACTCCAAATGACACCACTACAAATTCATAGTGACCATATCTCGTTCTGAACGTTGTTCTGGGTATGTCACTTTCTTTAACCTTCAGCTGGTGATATCTCGAGCGTAAATCTATCTTCGAGAAAACTGTGGCCCCTCTTAGCTGATCAAAGAGATCATCTATTCTGGGAAGAGGGTACTTGTTCTTAACTGTTACTTTGTTCAGCGCTCTATAATCTATGCACATCCGCATAGATCCGTCATTCTTCTTAACTAACAACACTGGAGCTCCCCATGGTGAATGACTGGGGTGGATGAAACCTTTGTCAACCAGCTCTTGAAGTTGTTCTTGTAACTCTTTCAACTCTACTGGAGACATCCGGTACGGAGCTTTTGAAATTGGACTGGTACCAGGAACCAACTCAATTTCAAACTCCACTTCTCTGTTGGGAGGTAGTCCAGGTAGCTCTTCTGGAAATACCTCTGGATACTCACAAACTACCCGAACATCCTTCTGCTTGAGTCCCTTCTTTTCTTCTGCATTCACAATGTATGCAAGAAAACCAGCACACCCTTTAGCTAACATCTGGTGAGCTGTTAGAGAAGAGAGGAATTTCTGAGTCTTCCTCTTTGGGATTCCCGTGAACTCAAAGGATGTTTCACCTTCTGGACTGAAAGTCACTTTCCTTCTGCGACAGTCCACCGAGGCACTATACTTGCTGAGTAAATCCATACCCAGAATGATATCGAAATCTTACATCGCAAGGACTACTAGATCGACATATAGCTCTCGGTCTGAAATTCTGACTGGTATAGCCCGGAGCCACTGATTAGACTCCATGACTTCTCCAGAAGGTAGGGTCATCAAGAACTTGGAGTTCATGCTCTCTGTAGGCACCTGAAATTCTTTGGCAAAGGGCACTGATATAAAAGAATGGGTCACCCCAGTATCAAATAGTGTAGTAGCTAAATGTTGAAAAATAACTACTTGACCTGTTACGACCGTGGAGGCACTAGTAGCTTCCTCTTTAGTGAGGGAGAATACTCTGGCATTGGCTGAAACTGGTGGGGCTTCCAACCTTTCCTGACTGAAATAGGGTCCCTCTAGTGCTGTTGCCATGTGGTGTAACTACGCAGGCCTGCCTCCGTATTGCGCTGGCTGTTGCTGAGGTGCCTTAAACTTGTTGGGACATTCTTTAGCCAGATGTCCATCTTGACCACACGAATAACATCCAGTCATACCCAAAAGACAAGCTCCTGGATGTACTCTCCCACATTTAGGACAGGGAGGGAACTTGGCCACTTGTTCACTGGACCTCCCTTTTGGTTACCTCCTGAATTCCATTGTTTCCTTTTGTTACCCTTGCCCTTCCAGTTTTGATTACTTGACTGGGGTTTCTGACCCCCTACTGTCTTGTCCTCTATCTTAACTGGCTTGAGCTGCGTTTGTTGTGCCTTGATGCTGTTCAGATAGTGCTCAGCGATTAACTCACTACTGACCAGCTCTTCACCAGTCTGCGGCCGGTGAGTTCCACTACTCACATTAAGTGCTATTTCTGGTCTCAGCATTCGGAGCATCAGTCTGATTCGCTCCCTCTCTGTACTTACTAGCTCTGGGCAGAGACGAGCTAGCCTATTGAACCTTTTGACTGCTTCTTCCACTAGCAGGTCACCTTGTCTGAACTCTATAAATTCTTCATAGTGTTTATTTGTGACTCGAAGATGGAAGAATTCTTCATAGAACTCTGTCTCAAAGTCAACCCAACTCATCTGGTTGGCTGCTCTCTTGCTCTTAATTCTCTCCAATCACATGCGAGCATCTCTAGACAGGCAAAAAGAGGCACACTTGACCTTCTCGACTTCTGGCCAGTCAAGAAGCTCCATTGTGCTCTCTAGCGTTTTGAACCAAGCCTGGGCATCCCAGGGCTCAGTCGTGCCCGAGAAACTTTCTGGTTTCAGCTTCAGCCATTGGATAAGGTATGCTTCTTATCTTTTAACCCCTGTGGCGACTTCCAGGGTAGCTGGTGGAACCTCAGTCACCACTGGAGTCTCTATGTTTACAGTTGGGGGAGTGGTAGGGCCTGACTGCTGATTAGTCATCAGATTGACAATTACTTGTTGCTACTCTGCTACTTGTCTCTGGAGTTGAGCAACAACTTCAAAAAGATTGGTCTCTGTTGCTCTGGGCTCCTTATTCTCCTGAGTTCGGTTCTCAGTACGAGTGGTATGAGGACGCCCTCTTCTTGCCATCTAATCATACAAAGGGAAAACTTGAAATCATCACTATGCTTTCTAGATATATCTTACTTAAGCATGATTCTTGACTTTAAACATATACGAGCAGGTACTTCTAAACATTTTTCTATACTGCAAGCACTAAAGGAAAAGCATAAAAGAAAGTATAAATACATTCTTACTTGAAGACGACAAGGCTGATGCTGATGTGTGTGATGCTGGAGAATGATAACGACTCTGATACCAACCTGTAACGCCCACCCTCCTAGTGCTCTTTAGGGTGAACGATACTTATCTATGAACTTTACTTAACTAGTGTTGTTTACGCTAATGATAGTAGTACATAAAATTTTCTAAACTTAGATGCAAAACTTTTCCACTAATTTGGTTCTTACGGTGAGCGACATCATAACATGCAGTTAAGTAGCATATGTACTACTAGCTTCTTAATGCATTCTTATGAAACATGCAACACATAAAGGAACATAAATGATTCATTTCAACACTCAACTCATAATTCTAAAGTAGTTAAAGCATTTCTAACTATAATTGCATGAGAAGGATCATAATGAATTTCTTGCACTCTTTAAAACTAATCTACATACAATGTATCAAATAGTATATCTCATGTGCCCAAAAACATCCATCTCAGAAAAATATGGAATCATAATATCTAGCAAGCATCCACCAAAATTAGTCTATTCAATCATTAATAATAGAAATACTAGATGACACTCGACCCATCTAAAACTAACAATTTATGACATCCTCTTAACAATAATTAGAAAGTAAAATCTCTAAAATTTTAGTAGCAATTTAAAAAGAAATCTTAATATGCTCCCAAAAAATTTCCAAGGCTTTCCATAATCCAAGCATCACACACACACCATCACGCATCCCCTTGTCGCCTTCCTTCACTATTGTTTTCCTTTTCCTTTATCTGCAGTAAGAGGAAATGTAACTAGTAAGCAACAAGGCTTAATAAGTACTATCTAGCTCACAAAAATCTCGAAATGTGCAACATACTTTTAAAATACTTTTCATGACAGAATCTTTACTATTACTTACACTGATAGTACAAATAAACATGCGTAAATACTTTTGTACTAATAGAGGAACTAAAACATGTTTAACTCAAGGCAACAAACATATGCAAGCATTTAACTTTCTTAAACATAAACAAGCATTTAACTTTCTTAAACTTTCTTTTTCTTAACTTATCTTGAAACTTGGAAATTCTTTAAACTTGAAAACTTTGCTAAAGCATATACTTGAAAATAAATATCTTCACTTGGGATCCCTAATGCGTAAGTACAATCTTATGCACGTTCCCTAATAGGTTGGGGTAGCGAGTCATCAATCCTAAAAGAGCAGACCTCGGTCTACCAGGGCCAAGACCTCGAAATTGGTCACCTGGATTTATTTACGACAACCTTGGAAGTCGGGTACTGGCCTTTCAAAGTAAAATATCTTAATTACTTCTTCTTTAAATGCCTTGACATTTTAACAATCACCTTGTGTGTCAAAATCCCTAAAGTCTTGACTTTGGGATCTACTTGAGGCCTTGGCCTTTTTCTTTTTTTTTTTATTTATCTTTCTTATACTTTTCTTAAACTCAAAATACTGATAGGGTATTTTTCCATTTGCATCTATAAGTGAAACTAACTAGGTAACACACAATCATGCATAGAACACAAAAGAAATCTGCACATACAATATTTCTACGACTAGAAATCAACGGAAAACACCTCTTACTGCAGGTGAGCAGTACTTACCGTATTATCTTGAACTTACTAACACGAAACCTCTCTAGGATTCCGGTGAAACTTGAGATCCTCGCGCTTTGCTTACGTCCACGCGTTCCTCTCGTCGAGACTAGTCGGAAAATATCCAAAAGCTCCCTCGAAACTTGTCCTAGCCGACCACCACAAGAAGCCCTAGGCTTCTTTTTTTTTTTCACCCAAACCCAGGAGGAATTCGACTCACAAAAGAAAGAGAAGGAATTAGGTCGAGAATCCCCTTATTTCACTTAAGTTCTTCTATTTATACCTAAGAGTATTTATTAACTTTTCTCTGCATAAATTTATTCTGCTCTCTTTCTTTCAGCACACCCCTGCTGGGGCACCTAGTTATCCTGACATTCTTTAGACTTTGCTTATTAAGAGGTTCTGGGGTCAATCCTCGGCTCAATAACTTTTTGCCGTAACTTTATTTCTTTTGGTAAAAATATCAAATGACCTCCGAAAATTCTATAAAAATACTCTAAAAATTTCTAAAAATCTCTAGAATATTTCTAAAGCATTTCTAAATATTTATAAGCACTTTTAGAACTCAAAATAAGGAAATTTGGGGTGTTACAGCACCCATAGTAGGTCATTTCTGACTTGGGTTTTGTGGTTTGATTCAGACTTTATTGTTTGCACTTTGATTGGATTATCTTATTCTTCTTAAGTATTTTCCGAACTAGGTTGACTAGTTCATAGGTGATTTCCTTGTCATTTTCTAAAACTGATTCATTTTCGGATTCAGGTTCAATTCTAGGCTTAGGCTTTGACTCAATGTTCTTGAATTTTGCTACAATCAAAACGAAACCTTTCTTGGTCGGGCTTGCATTAGCCTTCTCATGCAACTCAAATTTAAAAAATAACTTGTCTAATTTAACTTTTGAAATATCTCAAGAAACCTTGTAAACATCGACTATTGACACCTACAAAGTAATTCTCGGAAATACTTTCAATGCATACTTTATTACATCGCAGTTCTCCACATGTTGTCTGATTGCATGTAGCCCATTGGGAATGTTTTGAATCTTCACATGTAGTTAAATTGCCGACTCTCCATCCTACATTTTAATGTTATATAGTTTATTTAAATACAAATCACTTTTACTTATTTTGGTATTGGAAGTTCCTTCGTGTAGCTCAATCATCTTATTCCATTGGTCCTTCGCGTTGATGAAATGTCTGACCCGATTGAGTTCCTCCTTAATCAAATCACCCTGCAGGGTTTGAGTAGCTTTAGCATCAACCTCGATCTTTTTCTTCTTTACGTTGTCCCATTTGTCACAGTCTAGTGGTACTCTTTCTTCGTTGATGGGGATAGTGAATCTGGTTTGGATCACTATCCACATCTCTACCTGAGTCTTAAGGTGGTACTCCATCTGGCCCTTCCAATACCCGAAATCCTCACTGGAGAAGAGGGATGTTGAGTTATGTTGTATCCTTCTTGATGAGCCATCAAAACAAATCTTGCACACAAAAAAATGAGAAGGAATTTGTCAAGACTTGGTCTTAGATTAGTAGTACGGGAGAAAAGAATTAAACGAAAAATGAAAAATAAGTGAAACAATTACTTTATTGGTGGTTGTACCAATTCAAAGTACCCCCGGTCTGACACAAATTGTAGGATCGAGAAAAGTGCTAGGTGGTAAATAGCACGTCTCGCTTTTTCACATTTTTCGAAACTTGTTTATCTTTTCAAAGTATAAGCAACTGAAAATTAAAAAAATAATCACAAAACACATTTTGTTTTTACTTGGTTCACAACCCAATATTTGCTAGTCCAAGGCCTGTGGTCATTGATCGTTTCTAATGAGCAATTCACTAATGTCCTCTTTCTCAAAAGAGAAAGAGGTTCATTGTTTTAAGAGTTAGGAACGACAACAAGTTTACCGTTCATTTTCAAAAACCAAGTATTAAAAGATGAAAATAAGACAAGAATACTCACAACAAGAATCCGGAGAGTGAGCGTAGTTGTTGGAGCAGCATGCTAGCGTTGCGTCAGAGTTTCAGAGCAGAATGAGAGTATGACTTGGCATAATCCGGATGAAGCTTTATCCAACTCCTTCAATGTCGACTTTATCCTTGTTCGGGCATCTGGAACCTTTCGAGTGCTGGCAAGGGCGGAGCTAGGATATTGATTTAGTGTAGGCAAATTATAGCTACCGTTGATAGATCGGACATGTTGCGAAGGACGCCTCCCTTGGTCCAATTTTGATAGCAGACCTAACAGTAGTGTCGCAACTAAAGCTCTCCACTTCACAAGCCGTGTCATCATGTATCTTACTATTTTTTTTTTGTGTGTGTATCATCTGCCTATTTTTTTTTCTTTTTTGTGTCATCTGTCTTTTTTTACAGCATTTGTCTAATTTTTTTCTTATATTTGTATGGAAAACATAAGAAAAGAAGTGTATCAACATGCATCTTACTTTCGACATACTGCATATTCTTATTATGTTGTTTAGTTAGAAAAAAGTAAATATTAGAGGAGAAAATCATAAAATTAAGGGCCAGCAACAGAAAAAATAAAATATAAAAAATTAATATTTTTTCAATAATATATTTGAAGTGGAATGAAATTTTATAAATAATTTGGAATTGAAAAAAAATGTTTTTAACATGCATCAAATATTGTTATAACAAGAGAAAGCGCCTTTTCTTTTTTCATCAGGGTCACCTATTTTCTCTTCCAAACTTATGTTAATAATAATTTTTTTTTAGGTCCTGGCCCAGTGTGGGCAGCTGCCCACACTGGGCGTATGCTAGCTCCGCCATGTCTATGCCATGTTGTCGTGCGATGCTTTGACCACGCAATGCCGCGCTGTGAGCTTGGACAACCATTCGGGAGTTTAGACCGTATCAGATCACCTGAATCTCTGATGGCCTAGAGCTGGTTTAGTCGCTCGGAGCAGCATGCCAGCGTTGCGTCAGAGTTTTAGAGCAGAATGAGTGTCATGCCCCAGAGGAGTCCCTGTCTGAGAAAATTTCGATAGCATCTCCCCTGTACGGTGGACAATTTGAAACTTTTCTACATCTTCATATACCTCAGCCACAGGCGGCTGGAATAATAACAATAAATAAAATCAATCATCACGCAGTTTATATAGATATTCAGCCTCTGGCTGTCACAACCACGCAGTTAATAATAGTAATATCACAATACTACAATGACTCGAAATCCACCCTACTCCACTACACTCGTAAAACTCAAATCTGACGAAACTCACCTCTTCTGCCGTTCAGGCAGGCATGTAGTAAAAACATATCGAATAGAACATCCATCTTTATCAAAAGAAAAACATACGATGTCCAAGTATCCAAATAACCAAGTACACACATAAGCAAATAAAAACCAAACCAAATGGTAAATAAATCCTCGAGGTCTGCAGGGATCTAGCACTACGTGCAGTGAGGACTAGCGACTGGAACTCCCTCCGGACAACATCAACCTGAAAAATATCAACAATGGAGGCGGGGTGAGTCCAACACTCAGCAGGTACAATTGATATGCAAAGTAAAGAAATAACACCTAGCACTAATCATGCGTATAGTCTCCTGATAAAAATAAAAGATAAATGCAAACCGAAGTAGACAGGAGAGAATCTGTACTAACCAGGACCTGAGTATAAGGACAAACAGTTCGAGTGGTGTAGGAATCCTGTATGCATGTCAAACATAGGTATCCAAACAATATGCACCATATAAATGCAGCAAACACAAACACAAGCAATAAATGCATCATGCATATGATGCCAATGATGCGTCTTGGTCACCCCTGACGCCAGTCGATCATCTCACACACAATAGTGAGGCCGAGTGGGTAGGGTTGTGACAACCGTGCACTCTGTCGTCACTACTCCTGATGAGTGACCGAGTGGACGGGATGCTGTCGGAGTACACCTATCCTCCTACCCCAAATCATAAATGGGGGAGCGCAATGCTCTCATCTCCCGGTACACGATAACGGGGAGGAATCCCTGCCGGATAACACGTTGTGTCACACTACCCATGAGCGGAACAACGGTGCCTAACAGAGTCCCTGCCGCAACACACTCAACCTGAATCGACCACTAACCCATGAGTGGTGGTGTGTGTAGATCCATGTAACTGGCGATGTGTTCAACAATAATGGAGCGGACTATCGCACATCATGCAATCATGCAAATGGTGCATGGAGCTAACCACAAAATATCCTGACCTAATCCACATGTATATAAAAATGCATCATAGGTCAACGAATCAAAAACAATCCAAAGGTACTCAGAAGGTATAAAACCTAGGTCCTGAACAGGGTCAAGCATGGTATATCACTACCCCTATAAGCATGTATAAACAGGTAAAATATACATGAGATGCAAAATCAATCAATCAATCAAGCATGTACCAAGATTTGGGTAGTGATTAACCGAAACAGATAAAAGAACACAATTAATGCAAATTGTTAATTTCATTACTAAGCATATCAAAGACAATAAGTCAAAAGTACCCGCCTCCGATAAAATGGTCCAAATCTGACTCCGAGATACTTGTCTCGCGTCAAAGTCCTGTGATACCAATGTAAATATATTTCATTTAACTACAATTCTCATAAATAGCTAAATGAAATCCCTAACCCTAAATTAGGGCAAACCCCTAATTCAAAAGCACATAAACCTAATCAACATATAAATCTAATCAATCTACACCTGATTCATTATCTAACTACAATGCGTAGCCAACATCCTACAACATACCTCAAATCATAGCCCAAAGCTAGTTGCTGCCTGAACAAAGGTAGTTACTGGAAACCCAAGTAACGCCCTGCAATTCACTGTTCGGATCAAAAGGGAGCTCAAGAGTTCATCACAACCAACAACAACCTAATTCTAGAACAATCCATGCACCTTACCTCTACCTCTAACTGCCCGTGAGGACCAAGAATTCGACGAGTTGCTGCTGGAACCTCGTGACCTCTATGGAAGCAGCCAAAACAATTTGCCAAGGAATATTTGCAAGCCATCGAGGTGAAATCTGGTGCAGCCAAAAACACAACGAACCTTCCCGATAAAATCATAAGAAAATCTATTAAAATTTCCTGTAATATCTATTCCCATTACCTCTTCTTCGGTGATGCCAGAGGGTAAGGGAAAGGAGAAACCGGCCGAGGCAAAATATCCAGTGGTTGTGGCAAATAGCTAGGGTTCCTTGCAGTGCTGACCAGGAGTTAGGAGAGGAAGTTGCGCCCGACAGCAGGGGCTCATAGCGTCCGACGCGGCCACGACAGCTTCAGAGTAGGGCACAAGCACAGAGGAGAATCGGTGTGGTGAAACACCTCCGTGACCAGGAGGTGCTACTAGGGCTCGGGTGTCGGCGGCTAGGGCACAAGAGGATGCCGGTGGCACTTCCGTGCGGCAGTGACGCGGTGTAGGAATCGGCTCCGGTGCTCGTTCTAGGGCACGGCTGGGTGGAGGAGAAGTGGGGTTCGGCTCAGGAGAGAAGAGAAGGAAGAGAAGAGGACTAGGGCTCGGCGACAAGGAGAAGAGGAAGGGGTCGGTGAGGCTTTAATCGCTAGGGAGAGGGCGGCGGTTAGGGCAGGGGGAAGAAGTCGCGCGGGTTCAGTGTCGGCGTGCGGGGAGGAAGCACAGTGACGAGAGAAAATAAATAAGAAAAGGAAAATAAAAAATAAAACTTTTCCTCTTTAAAGCGGGGTAGCCTAAACAGGCTTTTCCGGACCCTGTTTTTATTCCTCCGATTTGGTCCTTGAGGGGTAAGGACAGACAAAGTAGGGTACTTTGGTACCATGGGTGCTCAGTCGTTGATCAGGACGAGGATACGAGAGCCCTAGGCTGCTGATCAGCATTTGCAATTTATTTGCAGCCAGATAGCTTCCGGGCAGCAGACCGAGTTCACACGAGACGAGGAGGGTGTTATTCACTTCCGAGGTAGATTATGCGTACTTCAGTCTCATCCGGTCTTACAGGAGCTACTTCAGGAGGCACACCGTTCTCGATTTACGATCCATCCAGGCGGGACTCGTATGTATCGAGACTTGAAGCGTTCCTATTGGTGGAACGGTATGAAGAAAGACATCGCGGATTTCGTAGCTAGATGTCTTGTCTGTCAGCAGGTGAAGGCTGAGCACTAGAGACCTGCAGGATTACTTCAGCGGATTCCTATTCCTGAGTGGAAGTGGGATCACATCACTATGGACTTTGTGGTGGGTTTGCCGAGGACACGACGAGGCCATGACGCGATTTGGGTAATCGTAGATCGATTAACCAAATCCGCACACTTCTTAGCAATCCGGAGGACTGATCCCTTGGATCGATTGGCAGATCTGTATTGTCGAGAGATTATCAGACTACATGGTGTTCCGTTGAGTATCATTTCGGATAGAGATCCACGGTTCACGTCTCGTTTCTGGCAGAGTCTGCAGCAGGCCTTGGGCACACAGCTCCGTTTCAGTACAGCCTTCTATCCACAGACAGATGGACAGTCAGAGTGGACCATTCAGACTTTAGAGGACCTGCTGAGTTCATGTGTTATGGATTTCGGAGGCAGTTGGGAGGACCATCTGCCGTTGTAGAGTTTGCTTACAACAACAGCTTCCATTCGGCTATCCAGATGGCACCGTTTGAGGCGTTGTATGGTAGACCTTGTCGGACACCCGTCCTTTGGGATGAGGTTGGAGAGGCCCAGTTGTTGGGACCTCATAGAGTTCAGCAGGATGCAGAGTTGGCCCGTACTATCAGACGGAGGATGTCAGAGGCGCAGGACCGTCAGAAGAGTTATGCTGATCGGAGACGCAGACCACTAGAGTTCTCTGTTGGCGACCATGTATTTCTGAGAGTTTCACCCACGAAAGGGGTGAAGAGATTTGGTCTCAGGGGTAAGCTAGCTCCGCGGTATATTGGTCCTTTCGAGATCTTGGAGAGGATCGGAGCGGTAGCTTACCGGCTGGCACTACCACCGTCCCTGTCAGGCGTTCACGATGTATTTCATGTATCCATGCTGAGGAGATATGTACCTGATCCGACGCATGTGCTGGCAGATATTCCAGTTCCAGTTCAGCCTGATATTACTTATGAGGAGGTTCCGGTACGGATTCTCGACCGGAAAGAGCGTCAGTTGCGGAACAAGACTATCCGGCTGGTTAAAGTCGGATGGCAGCATCATTCGGACGAGGAGGCTACTTGGGAGCTCGAGGATACTATCCGAGCTCGATATCCCCATCTTTTCACTTGAGGTATGTGATTTGTTTACCGTTCAGCATTTATACTTTATATCTGTTGTTAGTACTTGCTGATGGTAGATAACGAAATTTGGGGACCAAATTTTTATTAGTGGGGGAGAATGTAAAATACCGGAAAATAGGCGAATATTAATAAGGGAATTTTCCGGAATTTTTGGAAATTTTTCGGGAATTTTTCGGAGCTCGTATGGACGAGTTAATAGGGACAAAAACGGGGGCCCGAAAAAGCCTGTTTAGGCTACCCCATTTAAGTGAGGAAAAGTTGATTTTTCCTTTTCCTTTTTAAATTCTTTCTCTTTATCTCCCTCGCCGAAAACCCCTCTCCCTCGCGAGCCGACCCTTGCCCTAAACCTCACCCGCACCTTCTCCTGAGCCCTAACCGGCGCCGAGCGGTTCCCTCTCTTCTTCTTCTCGTTTCTTCTCACTTCTTCTTGCTGTGCCCTAGCCGTGCGCCGCCGACGCCTCATTCTCACCGCTGCGCCTCCGACAGTCGTTCGTCCCCGCCGCCTCGCTGGCACTCAGGCACAGCCGAGCAGAGGTCTTCCTCTACCCGACGCCGACATCTCTCCTTTTCCTCCCGAGCCGCACATCGACGCCTTTGCCTTAGCCACCTCGCGCCGCCGCCACAGCTGGTCACCGAGACTCCCTCTCTTCTCCTCTGGTCCGACGAGCCACCGTCGGACACCTTTGATCTCGGCCCCATCGCGGTGATCAGTAACCACTGGACGTCGACGCGCAGAGATTACACCGTGCCCTAGTCCTCCATCTCGCTGGCACCCGAGTACCACTGCCGGTGTTCTCCCGTGCCCGAGCTTCATCTCCTCTTCAGAGTAAGGTTGTTCGGATGAGGTAACAACAAGTGATTCCAGCAGTGATTCGGTAGTGTAATTTAAGGTTTCCAGCAGCAATCAACCCTTGTTGGCAGTAACAAACCTTCAGTGGATTAGTGATTCCTGCTGTGAATTTAGGTAAGGTGTAGATGGTATAATTTTTTTACTGAGTTTGGGTTTAATTTGATTAATGAAGGTGTTGGAATTGTGATTTAGGTTTATCGGTCTGGGAGATTGACAATTTAATCTTGCTCCGACTGTTGATTTACAGTAGCAACGTTTCCAACCAGATTTGGACATGTTGTAGAGGTAAGTTTGTATATGTACTAGATTTCATTCTAGTTGTGGACTTGTTAGGGTGCCCTAATTCTATTTAATCGTGATATGTGGCTTGAGTGGATTTGGGTTTTTACCCTAATTTAGCCTTAAGGATTTTATTTAGTTATACATTTGAGTTAGCTAAATAAATTATGTTTAATATACAGGACCTTGACGCGAGACGAGTATCTCGGAGTCAGATTGGACCTTTCTATTTTCGGAGGCGGGTACTTTTGACTTTTTGTCTTTGATATGCTTAGTAATGAAATTAACATGTTGCATTAATAATGTCCTTTATTTGTTTCAGTTAGTCACTACCCAATATCTGATACAGGATTGATTGATTGCTTGATTTGCATCCCATGTATACTTTATTTGTTTATACATGCTTATAGGGGGTAGTGATATACCATGCTTTACCATGTTCAGGACCTAGGTTTTATACCTTCTGTGTACCTTTGGATTGTTTTGATTCGTGGACCTATGATGCATTTTTATATACATGTGGATTAGGTCAGGATATTTTGTGGTTAGTGCCATGCACCATTTGCATGATTGCATGCTGTGCGATAGTCCGCTCCATTATTGTTGAGCACATCGCCAGTTACATGGATCTGCACACACCACAACTCATGGGTTAGTGGTCGATTCAGGCTGAGTGTGTTGCAGCAGGGACTCTTTTAGGCACCGTTGGCCCGCTCATGGGTAGTGTGACACAACGTGTTATCCGGCAGGGATTCCTCCCCGTCTTTGAGTACCGGGAGATGAGAGCACTGCGCTCCCCCATTTATGA
Source organism: Zingiber officinale (assembly GCF_018446385.1). Taxonomy (NCBI): domain Eukaryota; kingdom Viridiplantae; phylum Streptophyta; class Magnoliopsida; order Zingiberales; family Zingiberaceae; genus Zingiber; species Zingiber officinale. The sequence goes on along the minus strand of NC_056005.1, from coordinate 69,771,570 downwards.
TTTGGGGTAGGAGGATAGGTGTACTCCGACAGCATCCCGTCCACTCGGTCACTCATCAGGAGTAGTGACGACAGAGTGCACGGTTGTCACAGCCCTACCCACTCGGCCTCACTATTATGTGTGAGATGATCGACTGGCGTCAGGGGTGACCAGGACGCATCATTGGCATCATATGCATGATGCATTTATTGGTTGTGTTTGTGCTTGCTGCATTTATATGCTGCATATCTATGTTTGACATGCATACAGGATTCCTATACCACTCGGACTGTTTGTCCTTATACTCAGGTCCTGGTTAGTACAGTTCCTCTCCTGTTTACTTCAGATGCATATTTTTATCTTTCTTATATCAGGAGATTGTACGCATGATTAGTGTTAGGTGTTATTTCTTTACTTTGCATATCAATTGTACCTGCTGAGTGTTGGACTCACCCCGCCTCCATTGTTGTTATTTTCAGGTTGATGCTATCAGGAGGGAGTTCCAGTCGCTAGTCCTCACTGCACGTAGTGCTAGATCCCTGCAAACCTCGAGGGTTTATTTACTATTTGGTTTGGTTTTTATTTGCTTATGTGTGTACTTGGTTATTTGGATACTTGGACATCTTATGTTTTTCTTTTGATATTGATGGATGTTCTATTCGATATGTTTTTACTACATGCCTGCCTGGACGGCAGAAGAGGTGAGTTTCATCGGATTTGAGCTTCCAAAATTCTGGAAAATTCCTTTATTCATATTCGCCTATTTTCCGGTATTTTACAATGAGAGTATGACTTGGCATGATCCGGACGAAGCTTTATCCAACTCCTTCAATGCCAACTTTATCCTTGTCCAGGTATTTGGAACCTTTCGAGTGCTGGATGTTGAAGTGCGTAGACCAATCAGAGTGTGTCACCTCATCTGCATGCTGGGCTATGCTCAACCATTCGGGAATTTAGACTGTATTCGGTCACCTGAATATCTGATGGCCTAGAGCTGGTTCAATCGCTCGGATCTCTAGTCGCCTTGAGCCCATCTGGTCGCCCAGAGTTCACTGGTTCTAGCCAACTTCCAATTATAGATCCCTGCATAACAATGTTAGCATGATAGTATAAAAAAATGAGTAAATTGGACAATTACAACTATCCCAATCTCGGCTCAGAATTTTTTAAGAAACTATAGGTCAGATCAACACATACTGTTCTCTTAAAGGGAACTCATCCTCACAATTCTTTCTTTGGAAGAATCTCTCAACTCAGGAGAATTTACCTGATGCTAAATATTCTTTCTATTTAGCATCTCATCCTCTGACCCTAGGGCTTTTTTTGATGTTTGGTCCTCGTTGACCCATCAACTTGCTAGACGTCTGATCCGCTAATCCGTCTAGACTTTCCGCTTGGTATCCGCGATCTACCAAGCCTTTTACTTTTACTTAATATCTGGTCTAGTTAAATTGCTAGAACTTTCCTTTGTCTAGTATCTGATTCACCTACTAGGGCTTTCCTCTGAGCTACATGCACACTTGATCAATCTTGTTAAATTATAATATAATTTAACTTTGAACCCTTTTGTCAATATTAAAATTAGGTTCAATTATATGATACTCCTTGCACTAACATTGCATTCTTGTATTGAGTTTTTGTTTGTTTTTATATTATGCTATGATAACTCATTGTAGAAGAGAATGAAGATAAATCAAATTGTGATTGATTATTCATCCCCTCTAGTCACACTTATCCATTGTAACAATATATGTTTTCTATGGCATAACTAATTTTGTAGAGAAAAGAATGCAAGAGAGGTGAGCATGTACTCACCCTCCACCCCTCTAGCAGCATCTGACGATCCTATAGAAACCCCTTTGATAGCCTTGTTTTTTTTTTTTAATTTTTATTTTTTATTTAGAAGAGTACTTATGACAAAACAGAGGATTACAATTTGAGTTAGAGAATGGAGTTGTGACTAAAGAAACTAGCAGAATATGAACACTTTGAATCAATCAATTCGTTGCCTCTAAAAAATAATCAAGAAGATAACATTGAATATAAGATGGCCAATTCGATTTTATAAAATTTTTTCACTGGCCATTAAAAAAGTAAATTGAAAAGTATTTGTGGCTGACGATCTAAAAGCCTAGCATCCCATTGTTGCACATCTCATTTGGAGGAAAAAACTATATAAATGCATCGTAGTTGGGAATCAAGCTGCGAGTACCTGGATGATAACTTGGTGTCTTTTCATTGCACCGTAACCTTGGGGCCAAAATGTTGAACCAGGTAACTGAACTTGAGACAAATTAAAGTGCTCGTGGCAGACGGCCTAGAAGCTCAGTAGCATGTAATTACGTATTCCATTCTAAGAAAAAATCTCTATAAATAGATTATAATTGGAGATCAAACCATTGAATATTCGTAACCTCTAAGCCCCACTATATAGAATTCAACCAAGTCATCAACCTATAAAATATCTATTCTGTTTTAGTAGACTTTTTTATGCTTCCAGTTAACTAATCTCTGTCTTGCAAACCAACGTTTTCATGATCTCTCTTTGTCTTGCAACCGCCATTTTAATGACCTCGGCCATTGGTTGTCTATGCCATAAATTGACTAATCTTCCGTAAAAGTCCTAGATTGTCATTGTTGTGACAATTAATTGTTCAATTATATTGCAGCCACCCAACTCTTTAATGAGTGGACTCAAGATGTCATCAGTCAACTATGCAACAAATTAACCATTTTATTGTAATAAAATTATTTATTTAATCAACTCAAGATAGTATTGATCAACTATTCAAAGTATTAGTCGACTCAAACTATCATTTATCACTGCTCATGTATCAGTCAAATGACTAGTCAACTAGTTTATAAAGGCAAATAAACCTTCTAATCCCTTTTCATTTATCCTAAGTTGACTAGCTAATCGACTCAAACATTAATGGACGGAAAAATATATTTACTCAATTGAAATATTGACTAAGGCCATTTCTAAATGTTAGGGTCTTTAGCAACAAGTGATAAGAAGATGGCTCAAAGGGACGTCTTTAAGACAAGGAGTATAAAGAGGAGCACATGTGAGTGACTGTGAGAGATTAGAACAATACCAAAGGGGTCGTAAAACATGTATCCATGGGTCTAAAGACACCACAATATGCCAACCATTAGGGTCCTTTAATTTGCAATGGGTTATGAATGGATATCACAAGAGTTCCTTCGAGGAGAATGCATTAGAAAAGCCAATCACCATGATTAACTACAGAGATGAATACAATGGATCAATCATAAAGAGTTTCTTTGAGTCGAGTACAATGGATCAAAGAGTTTCTTTCAGCCCACAGGGGTCAACAGGAGCACACCATTTGGGCACTGTAACTTTGAGAGTCCATAGAAGATTGCAAAGTTTCTATGGTGATAGATCCTTAGATTGATTATTGTTAGGTAAAAACTACAAGATAGTTGTTAGGTAGGAGCTACAATAAATGACAAACTTAGAATGCCCTATAAGGTTAAGTGTACACACTGAATCCCACAAAATAAAATAAAATATTTTTCATGATCATAATAAATTATTCCTATAGATCCTAACATATTATAACCCTCAACTAGCTCATAATATATTCCACAGTTCATTCTATAATGAAGAGTTACCTGGATTTCATATTATTTCCTCCACTTGTCATGACTGAACCTCATAAAATATAAAAATATATATGAAGTTTTACCTTATAATGATCTAAAAAAAAGAGGATTAGATTTTGAATCCCAATAGAAATGAATATTCTAGAGATCGGTCCCATGTCAACTCTGAAAGCTTTGATCAAATTCACGAACCACATCTGTGAAGCCAAAATGTATTGAGCGTTGGAGGGCAGTTCACTTCATACGAAACCATACTTGGAATATCTGTGTCAAACACAAGAATGACTTGTAACATTCATTCACCAGTATGATTCCCACATACAAAAATTCTGCAATTTGGCCTTTGGATGCTTCATGCTATTTCATTTCAGGGGCAGCGAAACAGTCACAATATCTTAAACAGAAAACAAACATCCAATAGACTGACTAATCAATCACATTGATTCCAATCAATCAATTCCTTACAGAGAAATTTTGGGTTAACATGTTCATGGGAACATGGCTCACCAATAAGTTCATTCTCATAATATCATCTCCTCTACATTCATATTAAGAACCATGCTTTAAATGAAAGGAATTTCCCTACTAAAAGAGAAATTTCCCTGCTACTAGAAAGTGATGATGCTCATGTATTAGTATTAAACTTTAAGCACAGACAATTTCTAGTTGCTATCATATCCTTGCGAAAACATTAGGGGGCAAAATATTTACATGATGAAGCAATCAAAAGAACAAAGATATAGATCCTGTGAAGTAGGGGACCAATTCCTTCTTCTATTGGTAATAATAAAATCTCCAGGTACATACACTCTTCTTCCCCCTGAGTCTAGTCTTCTCAGCATTTGCATGAAGAGGAAGAATTAGGTCAAAGCAACATCAGAATTTAAGCCACCTTTTCTCTTTCTCCTTGTTGGCAACAGCACTGGAGGCCGCAGCATGAGCAGCCTCTACATGTGCCAGAGCCCTACGTGTTTCATTCAGTTTTCTCAAGGCTGCTTCATGCACTGCCTTATCCTTACAGTTGCGATCTACCATCTCTTTGAGCTTCTCAATCTTGATTCTCAACTCTTTTACTTCATCATCATAAGCTACCAATGAGCGTCTGTCCTGCCTGTTGGCAGATCGTTCGCCATCACCAGTACCCTTTTTACTTCTATTAGCAGAATCATCTACATGTTGTTGCCCTGCCAATTGGTTATTGATGAAGCTAAAAACATCTGGTCCTAGCTCCTCTTTGGTTTTGGCAACCCGGACAGCTTCTGCATACTGTCTTTCACGCTTTCTCTTGCCACCCCTGCTACGTTTCTTGCCCTGATCTAACCTTCTTTTGTCCTTATCATTAGCAAAAGCATGGTCAAGAGATTGTTTTGGTGGAAGAACTTTGACAGAGACTGGATCAAGTATTCCTTGGCCTGATGCACCAAGTCCCATCCCTTCCCGATAGCCCATGCTGGCCATCATCTTTGAAGCAATACCCCGTGTATGATGCTCCCATTTTGCAAACACAGGAATCTCAGTTTGAACTCCTCCCTGTAATGTTGTAGGATCCAAAAAGCCTAGACCTTGGTAGTCATTTCCACTGTCTGTATCCTCCTCTTCTTCACTTGAACCATAACCTTCAGAGCTGAAGTCATCGTCCTCATTATCATCACTCAATTCAGCATACTCTGATACAGAGAGAGAATCACTTGTCAGATTCAGAGAGCTCCCATCGTGTTGGAAAACAACTTGAGCTATCTTGAGTTCATCATCCCATGACTGGAGCTCAGCTTTTTGCCATAATCCAGAAATATTGACAGGGGCAGCCCAAATGCTGGATCCTACCATAGATTGATTCCATGAAGTTGGAATGTAGTTCTTCAGCGATGCAACTGGAATAACAAATCCTGCCAATCAGTTTATATTAGCATTAGATGGCCATCTTTGCTCTGACCCCTAGTATATCACAAAACAAACATAACATCCAGGTTTAGATTGTTGAACAATAAACTGATAAATTTGTCAGGATAACACATCACACCAAGTACCCATATATTCTAATCAAAAGCTATGGCAAGAATGAGGATATGAATCACATAATCCTTGAATAATAACATACCATGTGATAAGCGGCAGTTACTACCAAAGCGACATCTTTGCTGTAGGAAGAACTTGCACATCTGCACTTGGGTGGACTTGTATTAGTTAGTGACTTAGTGCTGCTAATCAGGAAGTAGTCTGAGGCTTCTAGTTATCACATATGTACAATAAGAAATACTGTGATAGAAAACTAAATTATGGAGGATAAGTTTACACCATTATTTGATACTTCCCTTAGAGTTGATTCCACTGATCACATTGAAGGCGACATTGCAAGTTGCAAGATATAAAGCCACCATAATAGTTGAAGATCCATTGAAAGTTTATTTCACTCTATGAAAGGTTCTGCATTCCTCTTATATGAAAGAATTTCAAGTCAACAGGACCTATATAATTCAGGACTTGAGCAGCATTATCCGGCACATGTAGGGATCTAGATGTCAAACACGTGATTATTTTTTCAAAGTGGGGCATGGAGAATCGGCAAAAAACTGATCTTTTAGTACACATGAAGTGGATGTCACATGAGACCCTTCTACCCATCCAATGAGACCTGAAACTTGAATCCAAACTTTGTTATTCAGACTTGCTGCTTCTCCCTCTTGTAGTTGTGTCGACACAATTCAATATGGGTACAAGTATCACAAACAAGTCCAACGAAGCAGACAGACTCATCCATTTCCTCAGGTGAATTGATGAGAGAAAGGACAACGGAGCATAAGAGAATAAAATATGAAGAAATGCAAGACGAAGCAAAGAGGAAGTGGAGGGGTTTAACTTGGTTGCAAAGAAAAGAGGAACTGGCGGAGTTTAACTTTGTTGCTGCAGCATGAAGGAACAAAGTGCTGAAGCTCTTCTTGCAAAGGACAGGATAGCATTAGCTTCTCAGCATCTGCATGGGAGGATGGTAACAGACTGACGAGGGGAGAGACATCAAAGGGTGGGAAAGTTGTAGCAGCAAAACTCTATTGTTCATAACATCAATGAACCCTAAAAATTCTTTCCACTGAACCAGACCAGTTTAGAACTGGTTCAGGTTTGGATCAGCTAATAAACACCTGATTCGGCCCTGGTTGATGTTCGAACTGAACCCAATTCAAGCCTAATCTTAAGCCTGGGGAATTCATAAACCCTCTAATTGGACCGAAAGAGAGAGTTCAGTTAGCTACAAATCAACCTCTACTAAATAACAAAATATTAAGCCTTAAATATGTAACCATATTAGTATGTTGTGTCTTCAGACATGAGTGTCCCCAACGCCCATAACCTATGTCCAAGATTTGGACTTTTTACTACCGAGTTGCGTACCCATTTTGGAAAAAAAAAACATGCATCAGGCATCAAGAAAAACAATCATATCAAATACCCATATTGAGTAACATAGAATCCAATAATCTATATTGTGATATTGGAGAGTCAATCCGAACGTGGAGAGGAAACTACAATTTTCTGTTTTCTTATTTTCTTTTCCTTTCCTTTTTTCTATATTGCTCTTCTATTTCCACTATTTTTTTTTTCGACAACCTTCTTGTTTTTTCAATTTTGAGAGTTTCTCTCTCTTATTTTGATTTTTTTCTTGCAGATGGAAGTGACTTAGAGTGATCCAAGGAGAGTAAGAAGCTGGATGAGGGTGGCACAATAGCTTAAGGATTTTACTCTTTTTTTTTAGTTGGTATTATGGGTCAGCCTCACGAAAGTTTCCGACCGCCCATCAGGATAAATCGAGAGATGCTCGTGGTGGCTTTCTCAGGCCTGCTACCCATTGGAGGAAAAAACTCCTGCAATTCACCACGTCTCGATCCTAAGATTCCTGTGATCCGCACTTTGCGGTCTAACTACTACATCATAGTCCCGAGAGCAAGGATTTTGCCAATTGACTCTTATACTAACTGATGCAACAATAAATTGAACTCTCATCTCATAAAAACATTTGGAAAAAATAAGCAAATGAGTACAAGTATCGACCATGAAGAAATTTTGATATAAATTTTAATCTAGAGTCTTAAAAGGAGATTTCTTTACTAACTAAAATTTGTCCAAACACAGCATGCTAACATCATTTTATAGTCCTACAATAAGCCTCATTTTTCATAAAATAATAACTCAACTTATTTCAACAAAGAACCTAATTGACTTTTTCTTAAAAAGTAAATAACTTTTAAAAACCTAAGAAAGATATTCTCTTCCCTACCAATTAGAAAATATAACATCTTAAAAAAATTTAAATGGCATAGACAACTTTGAAATTTTCAACAATTTTGAATAAAATTTGAAAATTTTGAATATGTTAATGAGCTATTCACGCCATTCTTCCCCGCCAAGGTGCAGCCATAGGAAAAATTATAACATGAATGCTTGAAAATGAAGGCAAGAATTGCAAATAAAATAAAAAAAGATGTTGATTAAAAATGGTCACGTAAGCCTTTACTAAAGTCCCTGCATTTTTCACTCGTTTACACAAGTTCAGGCATTAACATCACCACTAGATAGAATAATCCACAAGTAGAAAGAAAATCACAAAGTAACTCTACTGAAAAGGTGCTAATATGATAGGCCAGCCGAACACCGAGGATAAACTATTCTACATGGGAACTGCACAAACAAAATGGATGGGGAGAAATCAGTAACTCTGTAAAAAAAAAACCAATGCAACATTTGCACATTAAACAGATAAAATATATCATCTGAAACAGTGTTCTAAAACTCGCTCCTAGGCAACCACCTAGGCGCTCGGTGGTCGGCAATTGCACCTAAAAGGTGATGGGTGGCGGCCTAGGCGGTGCTAAGCATAGCGGAAATTTTGAATTTTTTTTTTTCATTTAAAGCCCTAAATTTTATTAGATTCATCAGCTCACACCGATTCCTCTCGCCTCCTCCGGAAGCATCTGCACGACGATTGATAAGTTATTCAATAATTTATTTTATGCAATAATTTTTTTTACCTCCCACGACACTTCCGGCGTTGCAGGACGTGTTCAGGGCCGCCAAATGCATCAGGGAACGCATCCATCACGGTTGGACATGACTCGCAAGCATTCAGTGCCACGATGTTTTTTTAAAAAAAATTATTTATTCTTTATTTAATTCAATAACTCCTCACTTAAATAGAATAATTCGAATAGACTTTTATACACCCTAATTAAATTATCCCAATAAACTATATAAAAAATATATGTAAAATTTAAATTTTTTAATAAATATTATTAATTAATTTATATTCTGATATTTTATATTTAAAATTAAAATATTCTAATAAATCATATTAATTCATATAAATCATATTTATATCATAATTTTATATTTAAAATTAAAAAAATCTAATAAATTTTATTAATTTATATAAATCACATTTATATTCTGATATAGTTTTTTTACTGATTTATATGAATATTTTTTTACATATTTATATTCTAAATTTATTCTTAAATCACTTTTTCAGTTATCATAATTATAATGGCAATTAATCCATCTTCAACGACATCCGTCACTCAACCTAAATATGAAATTCTTAGGAGAAAGTCAAATAACATTGGATGGGAGTATGAGATGTTGATTCATCCTAAGGACCTCGATAAAATTAAATGTAAGTTGTGTGAAAAAAACGATGTCGGGGAGTGTATAGGATCAAGGAGCACATAGAAAATATACCTGGAAATGTATTTGGTTGTGGAAAAGCATCTTAAGAAGATAAAAATAAATGCAAACAAATCATTTTAGAAGGGAGGAATAGAAAGAGGAATAAAATAATGGAAGAAGAAAGTTGTCAAGCAGAGATAACTATTTCTCCAGATAAAGAAGAACGTCTAGAAATTGAAAGAATAGATAGAATTAAAAAACTTCTTCCACTTGGCCCGAATAGATATGCATAGGTAATTGCTTGAGAAAATGTAGGTTCCAATGGGAGTAAAGTATTTCGCCAAAAAAATAAAAATGAAACTCTTTTCAAAAAAAGAACTCAACAAGTTCAACAATATGTTAGAAGATGGATTTATGAAAATGGAATCACATTCAATACCATTGATAATGATAGCTTCAAGCAACTAATGGAGGCATTGGGTCAATTTGGACCAGGATTCAAGCCTCCAACTCAATATTAGTTTAGGAAGCCACTGTTAAAAGTTGAAGTTGAAAGAACAAAGCAACTGCTAAAGAAACATGAAGAATGTGTAAAGAATGGGTGCTCGATCATGACAAATGCATGCAGTGATAGAAAAAAGAAGCATCTTAAATTTGTGTATTAATTGCAAGCAGGGATAAAGGAGGAGGGTTGCGGTAGGTTGTCAGCCAGCATCAAACTATGACAAATATTTCATGAATGAATCCATTAAACTATTGTGCTAATGCTAGGTTGTTCCCCGGAAGGAACGCGTTGCAGGGTCCGACTGTAACGTCTCGACAAGGACCGCTACATCTCCAGAACTCGGGTGTAGTGATAAATATACAAGAGTTCGCGTTATAGGGTCCGACTGTAACATCTCAACAAGGACCGCTATATCTCCATGAGAACTTGGGTGTAGTGTTAAATAGGCAAGAGTTCTCACACCATAGGTTAGATAAGAACAAATATGATAGGAAAACTAATAATCTAAGATTTGGAACATGGAACATAGGAACTCTCACTGGTAAATCAATGGAGGTAGTAGATATGATGATTAGGAGAAAAATTAATATTTTATGTGTACAATAGACAAAATGGACAGGTGAGAAGGCAAAGATGATAGAGAACTCGGGTTTTAAGTTATGGTACACTGGAAAGATTAAAACAAGAAATGGAGTGGGTATTATTGTAGATAGTTTGTTAAAGGATGAAGTTGTAAGAGTAGTTAGAAAAGGGGATAGAATTATAACCCTTAAGATAATAGTGGGGAAAGAAACTATGAACATAATTAGCGTATATGCACCACAAGTAGGATTAGATGAAGGACTTAGATGAAATATTACAAAATATTCCACCAAATGAAAGGATTTTAATAGGAGATGATCTAAATGGGCATGTCGGAGTGAAAAATGAGGAATATGAGAGAGTACGGAATGAGGAAGGGAAAACTATATTAGATTTTGCGATAGCATATGACCTTATATTAGCTAATACGTTTTTTAAGAAAAGAGAAGAACACTTAGTCACATTCAAAAGTGGGAATAATAAATCGCAAATTAACTTTCTTATGGTTAGGAAGAAGGATAGAAAGATTTGTAGATTGCAAAGTCATCCCTGAGAAAGCTTAACTACCCAACATAGGGTAGTAGTGTTGGATATACGCCTCAAACATAGTATCAATAGAAAGAAAATATATACAATTCCAAGAATTAAGTGGTGGAAGTTAAAGGATGGGAAGCAACATATATTTAAAGAGAAGGTAGAAATACAAACATTAGGTGAAATATACGATGACTCTAATATAACATGGGATAAGATGGTATCAAAGTTGAAAATAGTAGCTAAGAGTGTCCTCGGTGAGTCAAAGGCATGCACCATTAAGTAAAGAATCTTGGTGGTGGAATGAGAAAGTACAAGAGAAAGTGAAGGAAAACGAATAGCTTATAAGGAATTATATTGTAAGAACGAGGAAAATTTAAAAAAGTATACAATAGCTAGAAAGAAGCTAAGAAAGTGGTGAGTAAAACTAAGAATGAAACTTTTGAATACTTATATCGACAGTTTGATAAAAATGAAGGGGAAAGGGTCATCTATAAAATAGCTAAAGCATGAGTGAGGAAAACAAAGGATCTTATCAAATAAGATACGTTAAAGATGAATCCAATAGAGAATTAGTGAATGATGAGGAAATAAAAGAGCAATAAAAGGAGTATTTTCATCAACTTTTGAATGAAGGTTTAGGAGACCAACTTAACTTAGGTAATTTAAGTTAAATGAGCATCAAAATTTAAATTTTTATCGTAGTCAAATTGAAGTAAATAAACAAATGAGAAGCAAAATGGAAAAGCGGTTGGACGATATTTGATAGAGGTATGGAAGTGCTTAGGAAACAAGGTATTGAATGACTTATAAAATTATTTAACATGAAAACAAAAAAATACTCGATCAATGGAGGATAAGTACTCTAGTTTCCTTATATAAGAATAAGGGAGGCGTACAAAATTGTGCAAACATAGGGGTATTAAACTAATGAGTCATATGAAATTTGAAAAAAGTAATAGAAAAAGATTAAGGAGACCATGATGACTGAAAATCAATTTGGGTTCATACCTGGAAGGTCGACAATAGAACTATACATCTTTTAGACAATTAATTGAAAAATATCTAGAGCAAAAACAAGATCTACATATGATATTCATTGACTTAGAAAAGCGTATGATAGAGTCTCAAGAGAAATTATATGAAGAATTTTAGAAAAGAGAGGTGTTAGCGTAACATATATTGAACTAATTAAGGATATGTACGAGAATATAACGACCAGAGTAAAAACTTCATGCAAAATAACTGAAGCATTTCCAATAAAGATAAAGTTACATCAAGGATCAGCCTTAGTCCCTATCTTTTTATCCTAATTATGGACGGACTCACTACACACATTCAAGACACGGTAACGTGATACATGTTGTTTGCAAATGATATTGTTTTGGTATATAAACAAATGAAAGAGTAAATGCTAAACTAAAATTTGGACGGAAAACACTAGAAGGGAAAGGTTTTAGACTTAGTAGAATAAAGACCGAATATATGAAATTTAAGTTTAGCAATATTAAATGTAACGAGACAATTGTTAAGATAGGAGATAATGAGTTATCCAGAAATGAGAGATTTAAATATTTAGGATCATTTTTACAAAATGATGGAGGGATTGAGAGAGATGTCTTACATAGAATACAAGCAGGATGAGTGAAATGGAGGGGAGCGTCGAGTGTTTTATGTGACCGTAAAATACCTCTTAAACTTAAAGGTAAGTTCTATAAAATCGTAGTTAGACCTGCTATGTTATATGGAGCTGAATGTTGGGTTATGACTCGAGCACATAGCAGAAGATGAGAGTTGCAGAGATGAGGATGTTAAGGTGGATGTGTGGACATACGAGGATGGACAGAATAAGAAATGAGAGCATTAGAGAGAAAGTAGGAGTTGCATCTATTGAGGAAAAACTCCGAAAGACACGTTTAAGATGGTATGGACATGTACTTAGACGACTAATAAATGCTCCAGTTAGGCGATGTGAAACTATGATAAACATGCATATAAAACGAGGAAGAGGAAGATCAAAAAAGACTTGGTTAGCAACAATAAAACAAGATAAAATTTATTTAAATATAGATGATGATATAATAGGAGATAGAGCTCAATGGCGTAAAAGGATTCATACAGCCGACCTCACCTAGTGGGAAAAGGCTTGGTTGTTGTTGTTGTTGTAATTGCAAGCAAGGTACTACATTTTTAGAGTTTATAAGAGTCTTCAGACGAGACACATACAACTGAACTTATTTTTGAGTATGTTGACAAGTGTGTTGAACAAGTAAGAGTTCAGAATATTATTCAAATTGTAGCAGACAATGCCACCAATAATATGGTTGTAGCTAATTGATGAGAGAAAAGCGACCTGGGATCTTTTGGAATTCATGTGCAACTCACAATGTCAATCTCATGTTTGAAAGTATTGGCAAGTTTCCACGATATAAAAAAGTTACTGAGCAAGCCAAGTCTTTTACCATTTTCATTCATGCTCACCATAAGACTTTGTCATCGATGAAAAGTTTCACAAAGAAGAGAGACATAGTCTGGCTAGGAGTTACCAGATTTGCATCAAATTTTTTCACATTGCAAAGTTTAATTAAAACAAAATCTAGTTTAAGGGCCATGTTTACAATTGATACGTGGGAGAAATGTAAATGGTCAAAAACAAACAAAGAGAAATTAGCTTACTCTACCGTGATGAACATGAGTTTTTGGAATGGTGGGATATTTTGTTTGGAAATATTTGCTTATTTGATAAGAGTTCTTTGATTGGTAGATAGAGATAAAAAGTCATCCATGAGGTTTTTATATGGGGAACTTCTTCCAGCCAAAGAAGATATTAAGGTGGCCCTAAACAACATGGAATCAAATTATCAGCCTATCATAGTGATTATTGAGTCAAAAATAAAGGATAGACTTGATACATCATTGCATACCACTGCATTTTGGTTGAATCCCTATGTTTACTATAAAGATAGTTCTATTGCTTTTTATGAGGAAGTCGTGACGGAGATTTTTGAATGCATGAAAATTTTGTATGCAAACGAGTTAGATCTAATACAATAATTAACAAGGAATATGCAAAATACAGAGACAAGACTGAGTTATTTGGAAAAACTTTGGCAGCAAAAGTATGTGAAAAAAATGATGATACATTTGATTCATGTGCATAGTGGAGTACATATGGTGCTCATACACCCAACTTGCTAAGAGTGGCATTAGGATACTTTCATTAACTACAAGTTCATCTAGGTATGAAAGAAATTGGACTGCATTCGAAGGCGTAAGCTTTAAACTTTAAGTCTTTAATTAAAGTAAAGTATTAGTTTCATGTTACCGACTATAATAGTTACTCTTTTTTTTTTCAAGATTCATACAAAGAAGAGAAATAGGTTGGATGTCTACAAGTTAAACAATCTAGTATTTATCCAATTTAATGCTAGATTGTTGAACAAACAAAAAAGAAAAAAAATAAAAAAATGTTGATATGCTTCTTGCAAAAGATGCTTGAAATGCACAAGGCTGGATCGTGGATGGTGAGGAAGATGATAAAGTTGAACTAAGTTTCGGGTTCACATGACAAATGGTTGATGAAGCAAGTGGAGAAGATGAAAATCTACAACCCGAAGAAGCTCTAGAGTGAGAAAACTTCATGAGGATGATTTTGCATCCGAAGAAGAAGAGGAGGATCACAATGATGATATTGAGTTTGTGTCCGATGAAGAACAAGTTGTTGAAAATTATGGAGAATAAGAAGTAGAATAAATATGTGATATTTGGTTGTGTAATTTTGAATTTATTTTAAATTTGATGTTATTGTGTTGGAGTATATGATTTATTATATAATTTATGTTGATACCGTGAAATCCGTCTAGTGATGCCTAGTCCCCGCGTAGGCGGCCTAGGCGCTAGTCTAGCGCCTGACTAGCGCTTAGTGAATTTTAGAACCTTGGTCTAAAATAAACTATCCATGCAACACAAATATCGCACAAGTTCTTATGGAAATATGTCATAAATGTTTGATGAGAATCCTTGTTGGTCAAAGTGGAGGATATCTACCAAATTTAAATGTTTCAACTCATCATCAAACAAATCCTAAACGTTAATTAGTCCCATAAAAGTGAAAAAAATGTAATGCCAACGTTTTGTACCTATAATTTATGTTGCATGGCTACATACAAACCTTGGAATGCAAGTGTCACGTGGTCTGGCTATTATTTGTAACTTAAAGAATAGCAAATAAAGCAAAGTGCTAAGCAAAAACAGGTAGAGAATTCAGACTACTCCATCATTAACGGAAGACAAGAAAAATCAGTCTAGTAAAAAAAGAAGAAGAAAGGAAAAGAAGTTGTACACACCATCATGTTTTCAGATGTAGGGATAAGGAATGAAATTCTTGCTGACTTAGCACCTTCTAGTCCAACTATCTGACCATTATACCAGCGTCCATCCATGTGCCGAAATCGACATTTTGACCCCAAAGAATAGGTTTCAGGTTCAAGTGGTTCTGGTTTACCCTCTCTAGAATCCAAAGACTCTATTTTGACATCCACATCTGCTGATCCAGCTTCTTGGCCAAAAAATATCAAATCAGCTTCTCTCAATAAACGTGACCTTTTCAAGTTAAGTAGACCCTCCTCTGCATCCTTGATTGCAATGAGAAGCTCTCCATGAACCTTAAGGAAAATAAACAACTAAATTAGTTAATAGCGAGACAAGAAGTTTATTCCTCACAATTTTAACTATTTGAGAAACAGACTTTCAATGGCTAACTAATCAGGAGTCCAATTCCAGACATTCAGCTTTCAGACTTCAAGAACAGTTCATCATACAATTTTACACAGAATATTTGAAGCAACTAAACCGCTAAGAAAGATGGTGCCCAATAAAGACAATGTACATCATGCACACAGCACAAACACTTACCCAAAGAAGAGAAAAGATTGTAATGAAGGTAAATATAAAATAAAAGGTAAATTACAGAATTAGCACTTTAATTTTATTCAAATACCTGATAAGTATTTAAACAAGAAACATATTCAATTTTTTTAAGGCGGAATAAGCCTCGTGATTTATCCCCCCCAAAAAAAAAAAAAATATAAATCCGCTATATTAACGACCCCCTAGTGGCCCATGGACATGAAGCGTGATAAATGCAAATACACAAACGTTAGGCGTATGGTGGATAAATCCAAGATCATTAGCTCCTGAGAATCAACCATGACTATTATGCTAAAGATGTCATGCGTCCACCGTCTGCGCTATCCCCTTTCAAAGTGTATCGATAGGTGACGGCTCCACCTTTTGCCACCAAAAAAATATAATCTTTGAAAAATGAAAAAAAAAAATACTTCCATGGAAAACAAGGAGAAACTTGATAGAAAATTTTACGGAAACTAGAGGGTGCCTATCACCGTGTTGATGAAAATTGTATCTCACTCAATGGCAAACAACAATAAAAAGTTATTTTAAAATAAAAACCAAATTGGGAGGCACCTGCTCCTCCCTCCACCTCCATGGCCCCTTCCACACTTCAACCCCTCTTCTTCCATCCACTCCAATGGATCAATCCTCGTATCTTTCCTACCTTATCCATCCCCCATCCACTACCACCCCTTTTCTCTCATAATGACATCCACATTAACATCCCAACTTCCACTCAAACCCTCTACCTCGACCCCCAACCTCCTCTACATTTGTGCTCCTTCCTTGATTTTGCCTCTACCTCTATAATATGGTGCCTGCATGTGAATCCCACCCTCTACCGATTTTGAGTAAGCTACAAGACTTCTAGCTTCTTATAGATCCTTGAGGAAATGCCAACATGCCACTTGCATGAAAATGAACCAGTTGCAACTTTGGTGAAACCCATGGCAACAGCCTTGAACCAAAGCCCATTCAGTGGTGTCTTCAAAGTCTACTGGCCAGTATAGATGAAGTCCATGATCATGGAGAGGTAGGCAATCAGACAAAACTTTGACTTTAGAAGAAGTAGCACTTGATGATTGTTCTGGTTCGCAGCGGCAGAAATCCACCCTGGCATAAAGAACGATGACATTGAAGCCTTTTCTTAGATTTCCTTCCGTGGCACGGCAATTTGTAACAAACATTAAAGAGCTCTCCGATTCCCAGTCCGATGCCTAAGTCAGCATGGTGTTTTGATAATAGAGGGAAAAAGGTAAATGCAAAAGATAGAGTTAGAGAGCGAGAGAGAGCCCCATCTTGCAGAGCATGTACACCTTTTATAAATGTGAGATCCCAATAGAGATCATGGGGAGGTGGAGAAGAAATCGTGGGGGAGGAGATCATGGAGGAGTGGGGCTCATGCCCCATGTCTTTTTGTGTCTGATTGAATTGACTAAGCAATTTGATAGCTCGGCAAGTCAAATGGACTCAGAAGGTCAGATATTGTCATGTAACCCCTAGGCTAACCAAATTCTGAAGCATGCCACCTAGGATCCTGTTGACTGGGTCAAGGGCTCGCCACATGGACCCTTACTTACCTCCGCATTATAAGCATCTCCCTCAAGTCTAGTCGAAGGAGAGTGTAGGCCGACTGACGAGACAAATATTCTATTCAACAACCGTCCAGATCCATGTGACTGAGCACCTCAAGTTAGAGCTGAAAGGGAGTACCACAACATATATTCAAAAATGAAATGCATATGATAAGACCTGGTGTGAAGACAATGAGTTGAAGTCTGTCGAGGCTAAGGAGAAAAATCAAATCATGATTGAGTCCTAGTTGGGAGAATAAGTGGCCACTACGTCCCTGACAAAGGAAATGAGCAATCCATGACTATGTTCGAGTCGGGAAAGACATCACGACTCCCGAGTACCCGTGGAGTCGGAGAGAGAATAACTCTATCCACGACTATATACGAATCGAGAGAGAATAGTGAGCTCGGTCGCACGACTTTTGAGTACCAATGAAATCGGAGAGAATAGCTCAATCTATGACTATGTTCAAATCATAGTTGTCAATCGCGCGTAGCGTCCTGTAGCGCAAAGGGCGCACGTGGCTATAGCGCATAGCGAATAGCGCAGCGAGGGTTATTTGAAAGTATAGCGCCACAAGTATATAAATATATAATATATAGTATATAGTAACATCAATTCAATAGTTCATACTTAAATAACAAATATATAGGTTCAACTGTTCAAGGCATATAAAACCTCAATTCTAAAAATAAAAAAAAACATAATCTAAAATTCATCTTCATCTTCAACTTCTTCATCAAGATCGAGACCATCTTCTTCATTTGGAATTGCATAACGCTCGGCATCATTCTCCTCTTCACTTTCTTCATCAAAATCGAATTCATCCTCTTCATCTACAAGATCAAGGGTAGTAGATGTTCCTATCGGCCTTTTCCCTCTAGACTTAGATGTGGACGCCTTCAAACTTCCTGTAGGTGCAGATGTGGTCATCTTTGCGACTTGCGTAGATGTAGGGGTCGCTTTCGAGGCCCCTTTGGATTTTCTCAATGTATAAGGAGCTTCATTTACTCCAACAGCATCTGCAACATCTAGCCAAGTCAAATCATCACCATCATGAACAAAGTCAAGCTCTTCATCCTCCAGTCTCCCTACCAACCATTCATTTCCATCATCTACTTCACTCAATATGATAGGATCGATGGTATCACGACTATCGTATCTACGCCTCAAAGCTCTGTTGTACTTAATGAACACCAAATCATTCAGGCGTTTTTGCTCCAATCTATTCCTTTTCTTGGAATGAAG
The DNA here is from genome assembly GCF_018446385.1 of Zingiber officinale. Taxonomy (NCBI): domain Eukaryota; kingdom Viridiplantae; phylum Streptophyta; class Magnoliopsida; order Zingiberales; family Zingiberaceae; genus Zingiber; species Zingiber officinale. Next base: position 69,752,948 of record NC_056005.1, on the reverse strand, counting down.
CTGCGCACGAGACATGAGAACGAATTCTTAAAATTTCACAGTAATAAAAAATAAAAAGTGTAATACTATAAAGGCTTACATGTTCAAACACACTCCAATTGCGCTCACAACCAGAAGAGCTACAAGTGAGACTGAGTATCTTCTGGGCAAGTCTTTGCAACTTTGGTGTCGAAGCTCCATACGAGTTTCACCATGCAGCTAGTTAATAACAATAGTTATATACTTATATTAGTATTTCTCATTGAATTTATTTCAAAAAAAAGGAGTAAATATATTTTCATACCTGGTGATACAACCTTTCTCATTTGGATTGCAATTTGCTTTCCAAAAAGACCTTCGGCTTGTTTGTATTTTAACAACTCTGTATGTATTGTTCCCTCTAACTTGGGATCATCAATCAACCTACTGATTGAATTGTACAACCCCATAACTAGTTCTTCATCTTGTTCTATCTCAGAATTTGAGTAAAAGAACTCGGGGTTCAAGAAATAACCCGCTGCATGCAAATCTTGATGGAGCTGCAACTGCCACCTATGGTCAATCATCTCAAAAACATCTTTGTACCTATCCTCATTATTACCAAAGGCTTTTGCTATTTTCTCCTTAGCCCTATCCATTGCCTCATATATATAACCCATGGCAGGCTTCTTCTCCCCATCCACCAACCGAAGTACCTCCAATAATGGGCCACCAACTTTCATAGCATAAATGATGGAATTCCAAAATGAAGGCATCAATATAATTTTCTGCGCTTGCTTACCAGTCTATTCCTTCGCAAATTTGCTTTTACTCCAATTTTATGAAGTAAACATCTTTCTCAAATTTTGCTTATGCTGCTGAAAGCTTCTCATAGTCAAGAAAGCAGTGGCAAAATGAGTTTTAGCTGGCCTTATAAGGTCTCTTTGGCCGGTGAACTCTCTCATCATGTTCAACAACATAGTTCGGTTGTAAATATATCCGTTAACAATGATTGCCCGCTCAAGCGCCCTCTTCAAATCCGGCATTTTGAATATGTCCTCAAACATCAAATCCAAACAATGTGCCGCACACGGGGTCCAATACAAATTTGGATATTTATCCATCAACTTCTTTCCTGTAAAGAACAAGAGCATAATAAATTAGTTAATCAAACTAATTTATGAAATTGAAAAGATGATGTAAGTTAGTATATTAGATTTTCGCACCAGCAAAAACATTATTCGATGCACTGTCGGTGACCACTTGAACAATATTATGCACCCCAACTTTTTGCACAAACTTGTCAAGCAACTCAAACATCTTCTCACCAGTATGAGAGTAGCTAGATGCATCAACTAATTCAATAAACATGCTGCCTTTTGGGGTATTCACTAAGAAATTGATAAGTGATCTCCCCTTTCTATCTCTCCACCCATCAGCCATTAAAGTACAACCATTCTTCGCCATCTCTTCTTTATTCTGTTTCAAAATCAGCATTGTATGGTTGATCTCTTCTTTCAAAAGAGGTTCTCTCACCTCATGATAACTAGGTGGTTTCATCCAAGGACCATATTGTCCAATTGCTTCAATCATTGGCTTGAAACTATCATATTTGACCGCATTGAATGCGATTCCAGAATCATACATCCACCTTGCAAATTTTTGAGCTGCATCAGAACTGAGTTTTTTTTTAACTTCATTAAATTGGGGTCCTTTGCCACCTTGATTCTTGGCTTCTAGCTTAAAGAAAGCATTTATAGGTCCCAATTGTCGAGGTTTTTTGGGCTGTAATATTGACGAGTTGGCCGAGGAAGAAATAGATGTCGACCTCTTTATACTAGAGGGATCCTTGTGTGAGTCAATATCATCTCCTTGCTCTTCTGTTATGTCAAAAATATCATCAAAGTGAGGTATGGAATCCATGACAGTTTTTTGGGCTAACTTTTCTTCAAAGTGATCTTTCATTTCTTGCTTAACTATTGCTGGGACTTTTGGACAAAGTTTTGTATTTTTAAATCCTCCAACAAGATGTTGTTTGAGCCTTGTTATCCCACCCTTTGTAACTTTTTGGCAAAAGTTGTATATTATTCCATCAACAATCTTGTCTGGGTTGACCATCCTCCCATAATTCCATCCAATATCTTTTTTTTTTATATCTTCTTGTAAGTTTTCCATCTTTTAAACTCTGAAAAATAAAGAAAAAACAAAACTTTAATCAATGTTTCTAGAATCCAGAAACATTTATTTCAAGATGTGCACACTCATTCATCAAACAGGTGTAGATAGAGAGGAATTGGATGTGTTTATTACCTTGTAATATTCAGAAATGAAGCACACAACCAGTAGGAGGAGAAGGTTGCGTAGACTGGAAGAAGCAGGAGAGCAAGGCGAGGCGAGGCAGAGACCAGAGGAGAAGCAGTCGTCCCTTGCGCAGGTTTCTTAGGAGAGCAGCGAGATTGGGAGAAGTAGCCGTCCCTTGCGCAGACCAGAGGAGAAGCGCAGGTTTCTTAGGAGAGCAGCGAGATCAGGAGAAGCAACCGTCCCTTGCGCAGACCAGAGGAGAAGCGCAGGTTTCTTAGGAGAGCAGCGAGATCAGGAGAAGCAACCGTCCCTTGCGCAGACCAGAGGAGAAGCGCGGGAGAGCAGCGAGATCAGGAGAAGCAGTCGTTCGACCCTTGCACAGATTCAGCGACCCAGTTTTAAAAAAAAAATCGGTAGGGTTTCTTAGGAGGTTTGAGAGCAGATCCAGGTTTTTTAAAAAATGGACCTAAAAAAATTATGTAATGGGCCTTTAAAAAATAAGCCTAAAAAAATTAGGCAAATGGGTTAAAAAATTAAATCTGTGCTACATTTTGCAATAGCCCTGCTACGGGCGCTATTGCCATCCTCGCTATAGCGAGGATAGCGCCAATAGCGATCGCTATCGTCAAGATCGTTGCGCGTAGCCCCTCATCGCCCCAGGCCGTCGCCTCGCCTCGCTATTCGCTATAGCGAGGGTTATTGGGGCTATTGACAACTATGGTTCGAATCGGGAGAGAACAGTAAGCTTGATCTCACAACTCCAGAGTACTTGTAGAGTAGGAAAAAGAATAACTTGATTCTCGACTATGTCCGAGTCGGGAGAGAATAGGTCAATCCGCAACTATATCCAAGTCGGGAGAAAAATAGTATGATCTCACAAATCCCGAGTACCCATGGAGTCGGATACTACCACATAACTCCTGTGCTGACCAAGTCCTAAATCATACACCCAGGATCCCTGTTGACTGGGGTCAAGGGCTTGCCAACCTTCACCTCCGTATCAATGACAATGTTGTTCATGTCTCTAGTGTAGAACTAGAAGACATGAGTCATAATAATTGAGAAGGTAGTTGGACACAAGGCATCATCCAAACAATATGAGTTAGGTGGGTAAGGAGGTCATTGAATCATTGATGATTGTTAGTCGGTACAAGAAGCAAATGAGTTGTGGGTGTTGTGGAATGATATATTTTCATATTATATATTAATTAGGTATTTAGAGTTATGTTCATGCACTTTTGGTGTAATTTTCCTAAATATAAATGAATAACACTAAAAATGCATAAATAAGTTGTTTTAAAATACATAATGTTCTTGTTTAAAATACATAACGGACTACAACACTAAGACATAAGTGTGTCTAATTCTAATAAAAAGGATTGTTGGTTTATCGAGGATGAGTGCATTCAGCAAGGAGAAACAAAAACAACAACCAAGCTTTATCCCACTAAGTGGGGTCAATTATAAACAAAAAAAAAGAATGATTCTTGCAAATTGTCCTAAGTAAATCATAGACAGTGTACACAATCATAATTCATTAACCAATGAACACTAATCTTCCATTGCATCATCATCTCAAGGGCATACAATATTATAACATAGATAGTTGGCAAAGTCCAAATAGTGGCAAAAACAAGTACAAGAATGAGAACATGTTATTGAGACGAAATAATACTAACAAATAATAACATTTGATTAATGAGTTCGCATAATTCCCAAAAATAATCCCATAGTAACCGAGAAGATGAATTCTAGAAAGAATCTATTCCAGGTTATACCAAGAAATTCATACACGCCTTATTTATTTTTGTTCCAAATTATCACCTAAGAAGTTTACTCTTCCTAACATTAAAATAGGAAGCAGGGAGAAACTAGAACATGATTCCGCATACAGAATCGCATTTCCTAATAATCCAAATCGACATTTTTAGACTCTAAGAGATAGAGAGTAAAAGATACATTGTGAAGCAAGAAAGACCCTTTTTCCAGGGTCGAGTACGTACCGATAGAAGCTCCGGATTGGAAGGGTCAGCAGCGAGGGCTTCGTCGAGTGCTGCCAGAGACTCCTTCTGCTCCTCCACCTGCAGCTCCAACTGCTGCTCGATGGACGCCTCGTCGTCGCCGCTTTCCCTCGCCATCGATGGAGAGGAAAGGAGAGAGAGGAGAAGAGAATGGAGGGTGAGCGAGCGTGAATGGTCGCGAGGGTTTCGATCAGAAGAGCCGACCGGTTCGAGAGCGGCGGTCGAGAGCTCTCGTGGTCTTAAATAAGATCTTGAGCTAAATGAACATGACATCTCAACCGTCCAACACGTTTTTGATGGTACGCCATTAGATCTCGCACCGACCATTGTAACAAGCCACCAAGGTATCTAACTCCATGGTTTACAAGTAATGATTCTCTAAAATATTTTTAATAATTTATTTATTTATATTTTTATTATAGATCGGTCATATTATATTATTTTAAATAAATGATATTATCTTTTACTTCAATAACTCTCAAAATATTAAATTAGGAGCACCTTCAATAATTAAAATTCTAAATGAATTTTTTTCAGGATTTCAATATGTCAGATCAATAATATGAAAGTTCATTGAAATATTTTCAATGATTAAAACTCTAAATGAACTTTTTTATGATTCAATTCATAACATGAGTTGTATGACTTCATGCATATTACATCAAATTTGACATAAAAAAACAGATTTATATTTTCACTATTATTTTTAAACTATAAACCTCAAATCTCATCACTACAATAGTTCAAAATTTTTTATTCAACTTTTTTGATTTTATAAACCTCTCATAAATTTTACATTGAAGATATCCTAATGATAAATTTTTAAGAATTAGATCAATCACATTCAAAATTAATCAATCTAAAATATAAATATTTGAAGTATCAAAAAAATATCAAACTCAAGCCCACAGTACAGTAGCGCGGTAAGGTGTTTGATGGATTTTCATAATATTATAAATCAAAATCCAACTAAGATAAGGATAAATTTTATAATAGATTTTTGACAATGGACCGTGAGCACTTTTAATAAATTATTCGATGAATAAATTAAGGAAGAGCTTTTCACCTTCAAAATTAATTGGGTTGGATATCGAGAAAAATATCATCAAACTCGAACTCTAAAACAAAAAAAAGACTGAACTTCACACAATTTGTTTTTAAGAAACATAAATATAAACATCACAGAAAATGTTTATAATTTGTTAATAGATTAATTAATCTAACCATATATATATATATATATATATATATATATATATATATATATATATATATATATTTTTTTTTTTTTTTTTTTGAGAAACATCCATTATTATAGTCAAGATTCTCTAGATCATAATCCTTTATTTGCTCTTGGACCAGAGATTACTAATAGATGGGATCACATGGATCATACTTATATAATAGGTGGGGTCCATGAGATCCTACCTATGAATGAAGTGGTCCATCCTCTAAATTATACTTTATGGTTCAGAGGATCTAATCTCTCCATTATTATGGTTTGAGTCAGTTCAGATCCTCTAATTCACAAAATATTGACAAGAGGATGAGCCACTCTCTACTATTGGTAAAGAGTGATGACCCCACGTGTAAAATAAGTGGGAGTCATCATTCTCCACCAATAATAAAGAGTGATCCATCATTTGATCTGTGTTTTACAGATAAGAGGATCCGTGCTAGTTTGAGTTAAAGGTACTTTTAAAAAATATATATTAAAATAATATTTATATATTTTTTATGTTAAAAATATTCCTATTTGAGTGTCAAAGTGCTTCAGCTTAATTAAAATTATTACATATAAAATATTTTTATATCAAAAATATTTATCGTCAAAATTTTTTCAACTTGTTAAAATTATTGCAATTATTATGACACAATTGTGAAAACACTATACAACTATTGTAGTTTGCTTTTAGAGGATAAGCTTAGAATGAGCATTAGAAGCAAATTGATTCCAACCATTTCTTTCCTCTAATTCCATACTCTATCACTGATTAGTCAGTCCTTTAAAGCAATTTGATTAGCAATTCAACCTTGACAAAGGGTTAATAACACCAACAGTAGAACGCTCGGATTGAAGGAAAACATCCTTGGATGCAACTATCACGCTATTTTTAGGTAGGAGTGTTTTCACTTAGAGAGAAACCTTATCATAATGACATTAGATTTGAATCAAGTTTAAGATTTCTAGTATCTCGGATACTTGTAGCTGAAGTAGGAAGTTCTAGATCATTGGTTGAGTTTAATCAAAGGTAATAGATGTTAAGTTGACAAAATGACTAGTTTAGAGCTCCATAGTTATTAGAAGGGCTATCTTGAAGTTTTGTGTTTATTTTTAGGCTTTAGAGAAATGGACCAAAATAAAAAAAAAAGTATATAAACACACTTGCTATAGAAGTGTGTCGACCAACATTTTAGCATTGGTCGACTAAAGTACCATTCTAGCTAACTTGCAACAATCAAATTCCAAACATTTGTCAAATAAAGTTCAATCTCCATTGATACTATTTATTATTGGTCAAAGAAAGCTGACTGATGCGGATAGGTATTAAGGGCAGAGGAATGATTAATGGAGAGGAGGAGGGGTATTTTGATCAATTTACTATAACAACCCTTTTTAGGCCACTGTTCACAGCGTAAGAAAGCTCTCTTCGTTTTCTCTCCACCGCCGCCAACAGAAAAAAGTTCGGGCTCCCTTTCCGACACTGTCGCTGGAGCTGATGCCGGCCACCCCCACTTCTCCTCCTCTCCCTCTCCTCACTGTGCCGCTCCCTCTCTCTCGCCGCCACCCTCACAACGCCGCGCGATAGCCACTCCTTCCTCCTCCTCGCGACAGCCACTTCTTCCCTCTTCTCCTCGCGACGCCGGCCAGACCTTCGGGCACGCTGTTTCCGCATCGCACAACGCCTCCTTGGTCCACGCTGCCTCCACCAGGTAGCCCGCCACCGCCCGTTTCCTCTGCTCTCTCTCCCGTCTCCGATGACCATCATCAAGCACGAGAGGCTACCGTCCGATGCTGGCTGCCACCTCCCTCGCCTTACCTCACGCCAGAGTTGCCTCTCTTGTCCCCTCTTTATCATTGGAGACACACCATAGCCCAAGCACCGTATGTGCAGCCCCGTCGGTCAACGGCAACGCCGACTCCTCCTCTTCTCCCTACTCACGCGCCTTGCCGCGGGCTCTCTCGCCTTCGCCACTTTGCTCTTCGCCGGCCCTCGCCGCGGCTCATCTTGGCCTCCTCGTGAGGCCGCCACGAGCAGTAGCCGAGTCCCATCGTCGCAGACGGTTTCCGTGTTGCAGTCATTCCCCATCGTCGTAGACGGGGGCCCGGTTGGCATTGGCGTACATTTCCGAGGTCGATCCGGTATCCGACCCATGTTGGTGAGTGTCTTCAGCAATATTCTGGCCATCGAGTCATTGTTGTGTTCTGGCCTTCAAGCCGCAATTGTGTTTTGGACTGTGTGATTTGTGTTTTACCTCCTTGCCGCCATTTTGTCATGGCCTGGGTGCCACTATTATTTACCGGCTTGCGTGCCGAAGTTGTGTCCCGACCTGCGTGCTGAAGTCGTGTCCGGCCTACGTGCTGAAGTCGTGTCCTGGCCTGTGTGCCGAAGTCGTGTCCCAGCCTGTGTGCCGAAGTCGTGTCCCGGCCTGTGTGCCGAAGTCGTGTCCCGGCCTGCATGCCGAAGTCGTGTCCCGATCTGCGTGCCGAAGTCGTGTCCCGGCCTGCGTGCTAATCTTGTTTCCCGGTCTGTGCTGATTTCGTGTCCCGGCCTGTGTGCCGCTAGTACCTCCCGACCTGCGTGTCGGTGTCTTATCCCGGGTTGCATGGCGCCTTACAATGTTGTGTTGCATTCAACTCCTCACCGTCAAATCTAGCCTGATCAGAGACATCTACTCTTTTGGGTCGCGATAAGTCGAGTCGCGTCCCATCCGAGGGCGCCCCCCTGGGCCAGGGTACGTTCTCCGTTCATGTTTTATGCATGTTTCATTATTTTATGGTTTAGTCTTGTACTCATATATTCGTCGGATCTGCCTCGAGTATCGGGGTACCGGGGGCCGGGTCAACCCGGTCGCTGGCTGCAGGTAGAGTTGACCAGAGGACTGTTGAGGACTTGGTCAACACGGGAGTCATCTCGGCACACCCCCCTTCGGGACATTGTGACTTCGTCAACATTTCATCCACCTCACCCGACGGTCCATCCGACTCAGCTTCCGGACGGGATCACGGGATCAACTGAGTCAGATGGACCGTCGGGTGAGGTGGATGAAATGTTGACAAAGTCGCGATGTCCCGGAGGGGGAGGTGTGCCGAGATGGCTCCTGTGTTGACCAAGTCTCAACAGTCCTCTGGTCAACTCTACCTGCAGCCAGCGACCGGGTTGACCCGGCCCCGGTACCCCGATACTCGAGGCAGATCCGATGAATATATGAGTACAAGACTATGTTGGTGCAATATCCCTCAGGTCAAGGTTGACCTGGGTAACCAAGCTGAGTCTTGGTTTGGGTTTAGATGTTTGACAATAAGATATTGATTGAAGAAGAGTCAAGTAGGTCAAGGTTGACCGGATACTTGACTGGGAAGTCCTAACTGGGATGTTAGGCAAAATGAAAGACCTAGTGAGTGAAGCTAGGCAGTATGAAAGTCCTGGTGAGTGAAGCCAGGCAAAATGGAAGTCCTGGTAAGTGAAGCCAGGCAGAAGAAAAGTCCTGGTGAGTGAAGCCAGGCAGAAGAAAAGTCCTGGTGAGTGAAGCCAGGCAGAAGAAAAGTCCTGGTGAGTGAATCCAGGCAGAAGGAAGTCCTAGTGAGTGAAGCTAGGCAGATGGAAATCCTGGTGAGTGAAGCCAGGTGAAAGTCCTAGTGAGTGAAGCTAGGCAGATAGAAAACCCTAGTGAGTGAAGCTAGGTGAAAGTCCTGGTGAGTGAAGCCAGGTGAAAGCCCTAGTGAGTGAAGCTAGGCAGATGGAAAACCCTGGTGAGTGAAGCTAGGTGAAAATCCAGATGGATCGAGGATGATCGGACATCCGGTCTTGTGGAGTCCAAGTAGGTCAAAGGATTGACTGGATACTTGGCATGAAAGAAAAGTCCAAGTAGGTCAAAGGGATTGACCGGATACTTGGCACAGAGAAAAGTCCAAGTGGGTCAAAGGGATTGACCGGACACTTGGTAAGGGAGTCCTAGCAGGTCAAAGGAGTGACTAGATGCTAGGCATGACATACCAACAGGTCAAGGTTGACCGGATGTTGGTTTGGGAGGTTTGGGACTTGGTTTTGGACAAAATCAAGTCTTTGGATCGATCGATGGATCGATCCGGCCTCGAATCGATCCGTGGATCGATCGAGAGGTCGGTCGGATCGATCCGTGGATCGATCAGAGGTCCCAATCGATCGATGGATCGATTGGGGGTTCCCAGCAAGCGCTGGATCGATCCGTGGATCGATCCAGGCACGTTTCCAGAGCACAGAGGCCCTCTAGATCGATCCGTGGATCGATCCAAAGCCTCCCCGATCGATTGGGAACATTCGAATCGATCGGGATCCGACCGTTAGCATCGTTTATAGCTGCAGGCGTTCGATGGCTGCGGTAGCTCTTCTCCGATTCACTCCAGATTACTCGCCAGCTCCTCCACAGCGCTCTCAAAGATCAGATCGCCAGTTCTTGAAGGATCTTGGAAGCTTTCCAAGTCAAGAGGCGGATCAAAGGCAAGAAGAGAAGCTAGGGTTTATACTCATTGTAAGCTTGTAAGCTTGTATTTCTTGTATCCTTTCCCTCTCTTCTTGTATAGAGTCTTGTAGGGCTTCTCCGCCCTCGGTAGTTACCGAAAAGGAGTGTTTTCATAGTGGAGGGTGTGTGCGTGGTGTGGATCCTTGGATTAGTCACCTCTTGTGAGGTGGATACCAAGTAAACCAACCGTGTTAGCGTTGTTGCATTTGTTTCTGTATTTTCCGCTGCATATTCTTGAAGAAACAAGCAACGCCAAGCAACGAGCACGCGACGAGCTATTCACCCCCCCTCTAGCTACTTTTGGTCCTAACAAGTGGTATCGGAGCAAGGCTTCACCTGAATCACCGCCGGAAGGGGCAAACATATCAAGAAAAGCTAGAGGGTGAAGAAGTTGGAGCAAATTCTTCAAGTTCAAGATTCTATCAAGCTCAACTTCAAGATGCAATTCCAAGATGGACTTGGATTTGACACAAGGGTGGCTCCACCATATTCATCTACAAGCTTCGATTCTTGGAAATCAAGAATCGAAAATTTTCTTATGATGGAGATAGAGCAATGGTTTGCTCTCATGGAAGGTTTTGAAGCTCCCACAAATTCCAAGGGCAAAGTACTCAAAAGGAGCAAGTGGAGCAAAGACCAAATCCAAAGATGTGAGGCCAATGACAAAGTGACCAAGCTTTTGGTCAATTTATTGCCAAGCAACATCTTGGAACAAATTGGAGAGTTTGAAGATGCCAAGGAGCTTTGGAGCAAATTGGCAAGAATTCATGAGATCCCCTCCACTGTACAAGAGCAAGAAGTATCCAGAGAGGGTGACTTTTTGGAGCAAGACCAAGAGGAGGGCTCCGAGGTTGAGATATGCTCAACCTCCGAAGAAGAGGAGATCCAAGAAGCTTCATCCTCAAGGGAATGCAACGAAGGGAACAAGGAGGGAGCATACTCCTTGTTTCATATTCAAGATGATGAAGCCTCCACCTCTAGGATTGAGGGGGAGCAATTTTTGGTGACGCCGGATCAAGAAGAAGGAGAAGCTTCTACATCCGGGTCAAGTGAAGAAGAAGAAGATGGTGCCACCTCCGAAATTCAAGAAATATCAAATGGAGGAGCAAGTGCCATCCCTATACAAGAAGGTATAAATGTTTCAATTAAAAATAAAAATCATATAATATGTTTTGAGTGTAGGGAACATGGGCACTATAAGAGCAAGTGTCCCAACTTGGCCAAGAAGAAGGGCCAAGTGGCACAAAAGGGCAAGGAGAAGCCCAAGGAGACCATCCCCGAAATAAAAAGGAGCAAGGAGCACATTGTGTGTTTTTCTTGCAACCAAAAAGGGCATTACCGAAGTCAATGCCCCAAGGGGAAGAAGATGGTCAAGGCTCAAGGAGGCATTAGTCAAGGGGGAGCCTCCAAGGTAAAGAAGAAGGTAACATTTATTGAGCCTACCCCTTTACATTATGGTAAACAGCATGATAGTTCTAACTTTTATCATTTTAATGCAATTTACCATAAGAATAGAAAGCATGAGGGCTTTAAGGAAAAGCATGTGGCCCTACATGCCAAAACTACTATCCCTAAGGCTAGGAATGTAGGTAAAAACCTAGGCGATAACTCTAAGGATGTAAGATACAAGCCTAGAAACAAAAATGCTCATGGATCAAATACTAAGGACTTAGCGAGAGAAAATCAAGTCTTGAGCTCAAGACTTGATAAAATGGAGAAGACCCTAAAAAGGATGGAAAATATCCTATTAGGGCAAAATGAGCATAACCTAGGTTTAGGGGTACAAAAGCCATCCAATGGCCATAGAGGTTTGGGATACAAACCAAAGGCTAAGAAGGATGTGCCCTCTTACCATAGAGTTCCATATAGTTATGGGACAAACCCTAGGTCTAGTGGTCAAGCCAAAAATATTAAGGAAGTCATCCCTAAGAGTATTTTAGCAATAAATGTGACTAAGGCTTCTAAGAAGTCTAAGAAAGTTACAAACAAGGTCACAAGAGAGGCTATCTCTAGAGTTGACCTAGAAAATGTGACCAAGGCTTCTAAGAAGCCCAACAAGGTCACTAGGAAGGTATCTAGGGAAGTTATCCCTAGTGAGTACCTAGAGCATCCAAGGAGCACCAATAGGTGTTGGGTTCCTAGGAGCATCTTCTCTACCCCATAGATGGGTTAGAGAGTGTCAACTCCGATTAGAAGGGTAGTTAACCCAACTTTGAGGAAATTGACACTCAAGGAGCATTTTCAAGGTTTTAGTTAACCTTTGAAAATGAAATGGAATTATTGATTACTCCTTAAAAGAGTAAAATGTGCCAAATGGTGAAAAATTGTTTTTATCTTAAAATGGCACAAATTGGGAAAACCATAAGAACTATCAAGTTGGGATTTTGGTATGTTCTTAGGCAATTTAAGGCAATCCGGGCCTTAAATTTAAAAGTGCTACTCTTGAGGAAAAATGGAATATGCCAACATTTGAGGACATGTTTATTTTCAATTGACATACATTAAATCAAGGAAATTAGAAATGCCAATTTAGGTTTTGGCATTCTCTTGTAGCACTTTAGGGCAATCTAGGTTTAAGGTGTAAGTTTAGCTAAGACTTTAAGGATACTTAGATAGTTAATCTAGGTATATTTTATTTATGCTAAATCTTACCATGATTGTTTGCCCATAATATGCCATGACATCATGTCTAGTTTTGCATTCATGTTTTATTATGAAAAATCCAAAAATACCATGTCATGACATTCATACATCATGTAGTAATAGGATATTTTCTTTTGAAAATTATTTTCTTTTGATGTATGCCATAACATAATCATGCATTAAGTTTATTTCCTTGTAATTAAGGACAAATGGTATTTAACGACACTTATTGACAAGTGACATCCTAGGTGGATGTCTAATATTTCTAAAATGCCTAGATAAATATGCATGATCCCTAGATTAGGGCAAAAACCAAAATCTACATCTCACAAAGACTATAAGGTGACTTGTATGTGTTTTAGTGCATATTATATACTAGTGAGATGTTAGGATGATGAACAAAGCTCAAGATGTTGATTTAGTGCATTCTTTTGAGTTTTAGGTTCATCAAAACACATAGTTATGTGTTTTCCCATCATTGGGAAAGCTAATGTACAAGTCATGTGCATTAAGCCCAAGGAATGTGATGAGATATTGGTTTTGAAAAAGTTTTCAAAATGATTTTGGAAAACCTTGGTGAAGGCTATCTTTTGATAGTAATCACCATTGAATAGTTAGACACAAACTTGAAGAAAACACTAAAGTTTTTGCAAGTCCTCAAGTTTGTGTCAATCTTTGAAAATATGAAGTATTTTCATAGAAAACTATTTTTCCGTGATAGTAAATGCCCTAAATAATGTCTACACAAAATTTCATAATTTTTGGATTTTTGTAAAATTTTCTAGGGGTTTCTGAAGTTGACTGAAATGGAATTTCAGCAACTATCAGAGCTCCGATCGATCCATGGATCGATTGGAGTTCCTGAATCGATCCATGGATCGATTCAAACGGCAATTCCCGCGAGCAGAAGCTCGCTGGATCGATCAGCCGATCGATCCAGGGAGTCTGAATCGATCAGTGGATCGATTCAGAAAGGTTCAATCTATTGGAACCCAACTCCAATCGATCCAAGTTGCTGATTTTGGCTGGGAAGGCTTGATTTCAGCATCTTTGAACCTCTTTGAGTCTAGGTAACCATTCCAAACCCCTTAAATACATTTGTATACATACAAAGGGTGTTTTCATGTTGAAAACAAGGATGAATTGGCTAACGAAGACTAAGTAGAAGTTTAGGTTGAGGTTGTTTCAAATTTTGAATATTTGAACCTCAAAACTTCTAAAATTTGGGTTTCCTAATGTGTTAGGGATTCCAAGTCATTGTTGGTGCAATGACAGAAGTTACCACCATGTCTTTAGGGGGAGGGACTCTTTAAAGACATGAAAAAATTATTTTTCATGAACCTTGGAAGGTGGTTAACCTTCTGTTTGTGAACTTGCTCAAGGTTGAGCATTTAAACTTGAAATGGGGAGAAATGGGGAGTGGATATCCTCATTATTTCAAGTGGACACTCAAGTGGTAGATAATGCTCAAGGTTGGGTAGTTGTCTACATTGAGGGAGAAGTTAAGGATAAATGAAGGGTATGGGACCTTCATTATCGTGTTGATCACAACGAGTGATGTTGTGAACAACGATGAGCAACTCTTCAGGGGGAGAGTCTTCAACAAATGGATTTGTTGAAGTGTGCCCAGAATTGGAGCATAGGTTGATGTGTGTCCAACGATGGGTTGATGTGTGCCAATAGGGGGAGAATGTATGGTTAAGCTTAGTCCTTCATTACCTATGGGAAGGTCATAAGGGGAGAATGAAAGGACTCATGAAAGGGAGTAAGTTAGGCTTTCATTACCTAGAGGGAGTTTGCCCTCTTAGGGGGAGAATGAAGAGCTTAATTTATGCTTTCATTACCTAGTGGCATGAAGAAGAAGGCTATGGGATTAGCCTAACTTACATATGGGATTGTAAGTGTTATTGTGGTATTGTCAAATATCAAAAAGGGGGAGATTGTTGGTGCAATATCCCTCAGGTCAAGGTTGACCTGGGTAACCAAGCTGAGTCTTGGTTTGGGTTTAGATGTTTGACAATAAGATATTGATTGAAGAAGAGTCAAGTAGGTCAAGGTTGACCGGATACTTGACTGGGAAGTCCTAACTGGGATGTTAGGCAAAATGAAAGACCTAGTGAGTGAAGCTAGGCAGTATGAAAGTCCTGGTGAGTGAAGCCAGGCAAAATGGAAGTCCTGGTAAGTGAAGCCAGGCAGAAGGAAAGTCCTGGTAAGTGAAGCCAGGCAGAAGAAAAGTCCTGGTGAGTGAAGCCAGGCAGAAGAAAAGTCCTGGTGAGTGAAGCCAGACAGAAGAAAAGTCCTGGTGAGTGAAGCTAAGCAGATGGAAATCCTGGTGAGTGAAGCCAGGTGAAAGTCCTAGTGAGTGAAGCTAGGCAGATAGAAAACCCTAGTGAGTGAAGCTAGGTGAAAGTCCTGGTGAGTGAAGCCAGGTGAAAGTCCTAGTGAGTGAAGCTAGGCAGATGGAAAACCCTGGTGAGTGAAGCCAGGCAAGGGAAAATCCAGATGGATCAAGGATGATCGGACATCTGGTGCTGGGAAGTCCAAGTAGGTCAAAGGATTGACTGGATACTTGGCATGAAAGAAAAGTCCAAGTAGGTCAAAGGGATTGACCGGATACTTGGCACAGAGAAAAGTCTAAGTGGGTCAAAGGGATTGACCGGACACTTGGTAAGGGAGTCCTAGCAGGTCAAGGGAGTGACTAGATGCTAGGCATGACATACCAACAGGTCAAGGTTGACCGGATGTTGGTTTGGGAGGTTTGGGACTTGGTTTTGGACAAAAATCAAGTGCTGGATCGATCAGTGGATCGATCCAGACCTGTCCCAGCGAACAGAGAGCCTCTGGATCGATCCGTGGATCGATCCAGAGGTCCCAATCGATCAGTGGATCGATTGGGACGCGGCTGCTTCGCGCGATAAGCGCTGGATCGATCCGTGGATCGATCCAGGCGCGTTTCCAGAGCACAGAGGCGCTCTAGATCGATCCGTGGATCGATCCAAAGCCTCCCCGATCGATTGGGAACATTCGAATCGATCGGGATCCGACCGTTGGCATCGTTTATAGCTGCAGGCGTTCGATGGCTGCGGTAGCTCTTCTCCGATTCACTCCAGATTACTCGCCAGCTCCTCCACAGCGCTCTCAAAGATCAGATCGCCAGTTCTTGAAGGATCTTGGAAGCTTTCCAAGTCAAGAGGCGGATCAAAGGCAAGAAGAGAAGCTAGGGTTAGGGTTTATACTCATTGTAAGCTTGTAAGTTTGTATTTCTTGTATCCTTTCCCTCTCTTCTTGTATAGAGTCTTGTAGGGCTTCTCCGCCCTCGGTAGTTACCGAAAAGGAGTGTTTTCATAGTGGAGGGTGCGTGCGTGGTGTGGATCCTTGGATTAGTCACCTCTTGTGAGATGGATACCAAGTAAACCAACCGTGTTAGCGTTGTTGCATTTGTTTCTGTATTTTCCGCTGCATATTCTTGAAGAAACAAGCAACGCTAAGCAACGCCGAGCAACGAGCGAACGCGACGAGCTATTCACCCCACCTCTAGCTACTTTTGGTCCTAACAGACTAAACCATAAAATAATGAAACATGCATAGAACATGAACGGAGAACGTAACCTGGCCCAAGGGGGCACCCTCGGATGGGACGCGACTCAAGTTATGGCGACCTGGAAGAATAGATGTCTCTGATCAGGCTAGATCTGACGGTGAGGAGTTGAACGCAACACAGCATTGGAAGGCGACATGCAACCTGGGATAAGACACCGGCACGCAGGCCGGGAGGTACTAGCGGTACGTAGACCGAGACATAAAATCAGCACAGACCGGGAAACATGATCAGCACACAGGCCGGGACACGACTTCGACAAGCAGGCCGGGACACGACTTTGGCACACAGGCCGGGACACGACTTCGACACACAGGCCGGGACCCGACTTCAACACGTAGGCCGGGACACGACTTCAGCACGCAGGCCGGGACACAACTTCGACACGCAGGCCGGGAAATAATAGTGGCACCCAGGCCAGGACAAAATGGCGCCAAGGAGGTAAAACACAAATCACACAGTCCAAAACACAATCGCGGCTTGAAGGCCAGAACACAACAATGGCTCGATGGCCAGAATATTGCTGAAGACACTCGCTAACATGGGTCGGATACCGGATCGACCTCGAAAATGTACGCCAATGTCAATCGGGGCCGTCTACAGCGATGGGGAATGACTGCAGCACGGAAACCGTCCGCGACGATGGGACTCAACTACTACTCGGAAGCCCTCTGCGATGTTGGAGGCTACTGTTACGCTGGTTAACGATGACTGGTCGCTGCGACGAGGAAGACAGTCGAGGTGGTGTCGGCCTGGTGGTGACACCGTGAGGCGTGCATGAGGAGGGAGAAGAGGAGGAGTCGGCGTTGCCGTTGACCGATGGGGCTGCACATACAGTGCTTGGGCTGTGGTGTGTCTCCAATGATAAAGAGGGGACAAGAGAGGCAGCTCTGGCGTGAGGTAAGGCGAGGGAGGTGGCAGCCAGCATCGGACGGTAGCCTCTCGTGCTTGATGATGGTCATCGGAGACGGGAGAGAGAGCAGAGGAAACGGGCGGTGGCGGGCTACCTGGTGGAGGCAACGTGGACCAAGGAGGCGTTGTGCGATGCGGAAACAACGTGCCCGAAGGTCTGGCCGGCGTCGCGAGGAGAAGGGGAAGAAGTGGCTGTCGCGAGGAGGAGGAAGGAGTGGCTATCGCCGGCGTTGCGAAGGTGGTGGCGAGAGAGAGGGAGTGGCACAGTGAGGAGAGGGAGAGGAGGAGAAGTGGGGGTGGCCAGCATCAACTCTGGCGACAGCGTCGGAAAGGGAGCCCGAACCTTTTTCTGTTGGCGGCGGTGGAGAGAGAACGAAGAGAGCTTTCTCACGTTGTGAACAGTGCCCTAAAAAGGGTTGCTACAGTAAATTGACCAAAATACCCCTCCTCCTCTCCATTAATCACTCCTCTACCCTTAATACCTATCCGCATCACAAGCCTCCCCCTCAAATCTAGTCGAAGGAGGCGCAAGTCCGACTGACTAGATCCAGCCAAATGAGAAACAGAATCGCTACTGAATGCAAAGTCACATCGCGGGTCTGTCATATAACGTAGAACGAGTAACTGTTGACGACAAGTACCCGACAGAGCAACGAAAAGAATAAGCGCCGACCGAGCAACAAAAGACATATCGAGCGAGTGTCGAAAGAGCGATCTAGCGAATGTTGAGCGATATCGAGCAGACGATCGAGAGATGCTGAGTAAAAAGATTGAACGACAATAAATCAATACCGGGTGACCGAAAAAATCTCCACCGAGTGATAATAAATCACGATTGGACAATAGAGAGAATGCTAGACATGTAAAGTCGTGAGCGTGACCGATCGAGTGTTGACCGAGTGAGTGCTGATTGAGTGACCGTAAATCGCAACTAGGCAATAGGGAAACCGATAGACGAGCAATGAGCGCAACTTAGAAAGTGTCAACTGAGCGATGGTTAATCGCAACCTGGCAATAGAGAGTGCTGAGCCAACAGAGCCGTGAGTGCAACCGAGGAAATATTAACCGAGTGACAGTAAAGTCGCGACCGGGCAATAAAGAGTATGATGGACGCGCAAAGTCGTGAGCGCGACCGAGCGTCAATAAATCGTGACCAGGCAATCGAACAATGCCGACCAGGAAACAGAGAGAAGGCCTATTGGGCAAAATAAGAACGAGCGAGCGATGTCAAGTACACAACCGAGAAAACCAATAAGCGATAGGCCGGTCGGCGTAAAGCAAGTAGCCGAGTGGTACCAACGAGCGATCGAGCAAATGACCAAACAACCTCGATGGGCGAAACGTGAATGGCGAGTGTCGGGCAACGCGGCAAGTGGAGTGGTGAGCGCTGACCGGGCAACAATGATGAGCAAAACGCGGATGATGAGCGTTGAACAAAGCGGCGAGTGAAGTGGTGAGCGCCGATCGGGCAATAGCGATAAGTGAAACGCGGATGATGAGTGCTGACCAGAGCGGCGAGTGAAGCGATGAGTGCCGATCGGGCAACATCGATGAGTGAAACGCGGATGATGAGTGCTGACCAGAGCGGCGAGTGAAGCGATGAGTGCCGATCGGGCAACATCGATGAGTGAAACGCGGATGATGAGTGCTGACCAGAGCGGCGAGTGAAGAGATGAGTGCCGACTGAGCAACAACGGTAAGTGAAAACGCAAACTGAGAGTGCCGAGCAGGGCTATAAGTGAATCAAGCGTAATGAGTGTTGGGCAGAGCTGTAAATAAGCGGTGAGTGGCGACCAAGTAATAGTGGTGAGCGAAAACGTAAGCTGAGAGTGCTGGCCAGAGCGGCAAGTGAGTCAGTGTCGACCGAGCAATAGCAGTGAGCGGAAATGTGCACTGAGAGTGCCGAGTAGAGCGGCAAGTGAATCCAGTGTGATGCGTGCTGAGCAGAGCGGCGAGTGAAGCAAGTGTGATGAGTGTCAGGTAGAGCTGTAAGTGAGCGGTGAGCACCGACCGAGAGGTCGTTGGGCGTGAGAGCATGCTCACTTATAACTCGCACTGGGGCGAGAGTCTGGGACCCGACCTGAAAAGGTCGTTGGGCGTGAGAGCCTTGCTCACTTATAACTCGCACTGGGGCGAGAGTCTGGGATAGCCGACCTGGAAGGTCGTTGGGCGTGAGAGCCTTGCTCACTTATAACTCGCATTGGGGCGAGAGTTTGGGACAACCGACCTAGAAGGTCGTTGGGCGTGAGAGTCATGCTCACTTATAACTCGCACTGGGACGAGAGTCTAGGACAGCCGACCTAGAAGGTCGTTGGGCGTGAGAGCCATGCTCACTTATAACTTGCACTGGGGCGAGAGTCTGGGATAGCCGACCTAGAAGGTCGTTGGGCGTGAGAGCCATACTCACTTATAACTCGCACTGGGGCGAGAGTCTGGGACAATCGACCAGGAAGGTCGTTGGGCGTGAGAGCCAAGTTCACTTATAACTCGCACTTGGGAGAGAGTCTGGGATAGCCGACCTGGAAGGTCGTTGGGCGTGAGAGCCTTGCTCTCTTATAACTCGCACTGGGGCGAGAGTCTGGGACAACCGACCTAGAAGGTCGTTGGGTGTGAGAGCCATGCTCACTTATAACTCGCACTGGGGTGAGAGTCTAGGACAGCCGACCTAGAAGGTCGTTGGCCATGAGAGCCATGCTCACTTATAACTCGCACTGGGGCGAGAGTCTGGGACAACCGACCGGGAAGGTCATTGGGCGTGAGAGCCATGCTCACTTATAACTTGCACTGGGGCGAGAGTCTGGGACAACTGACCTAGAAGGTCGTTGGGCGTGAGAGTCATGCTCACTTATAATTCGCACTGGGGCGAGAGTCTGGGACAGCCGATCGAGAAGGTCGTTGGGCGTGAGAGCCTTGCTCACTTATAACTCGCACTGGGGCGAGAGTCTGGGACAGCCGACCTAGAAGGTCGTTGGGCGTGAGAGTCATGCTCACTTATAACTCGCACTGGGACGAGAGTCTGGGACAGCCGACCTGGTAGGTCGTTGGGCGTGAGAGTCATGCTCACTTATAACTCGCACTGAGGCGAGAGTTTGGAATCCCGACCGAGAGGTGATCTGGAGGCCTGACCAGTACTTGATCTGGAGACCTGGCCAAGAATTGATCTGAAGGTCTGACCAGGACCTAACCTGGAGACCTGACCGAGAAACATTCTGAATGCCTGATAAAGAAGCAATCTGGAGGCCTGACCTGGAATTGATCTGGAGATCTAACCAAAACTTGATCTGGAGACCTGATCGGGAAACAGTCTTAAGGCTTGACAAAAAAGCAATCTGAAGGCCTGACCCAAAATTGATCTGGAGATCTGATCGGGAATTGGTCTGGAAGCCCGACCAAGAATTGGTCTGAAAGCCCGACCGAGAATTGGTCTGGAAGACCGATTGGGAATTGGTCTGGAGGCCCGACCTTGAGATCGTTAGTGAGACTCCGATCCGAGATCGATGGTGATACTCTGGTCCTAGACTAGTGGTGATATCTTGACCCCGAACGGGGGAGGATAAGCCTTGAAGCCCCTAGAAGCGAAGCCTGTAGCAACATGAGGAAATAAAGCCTTTGTCATACCTGATCGCGTATCATGCCTGATCGCGGAGTGGTATCAGCCGACTGAGGATCTATCTCAGTCCCTCAACTCCCCAATACCCGTGGAGCGAGGGGGAGGATAAAATGCATAAAGCCGATATAAGGGAACATAGTTCATAACCATAGAAGGAAGCAGAGCACTGTGGATGCAGGTAGCAACACCTGTAGATGTAAGAGACTACAAAACAGGTGAAGGATACAGAGCACATAATAATAATAGAGTGAAGCGCCTATAGTAGTAATAGGATGCAGAGCCTCCTGGCCAAGGGTGCAGAGCCTGTAGCAGTAAGAGGATGCAGAGTCTCATGGCGAAGGATGCAGAGCCTATAGTGCAGAGCCGGTAGTAGTAAGAGGATGCAGAGCCTCATGGCGAAGGGTGCAAAGCCTATAATACACCTGATCGAGGAGCTAGGCCCCTGGTCCCTGATTAGAGAGTACGACCCCTAGCCTGTAATCAAAGAGCGAGACCCTTAGATCCTGATCGGGAAGTCGTACTGCGAGTCAATGATCGGGGAGCTGTGTCCCTAGTACATGAGTGGGGAGCTATGTCCCAAGTGTATGAGCGGGGAGCTGTGTCCCAAGTGTATGTGTGAGGAGCTGGGCCCCTAATGCCCGATCAAATATCGAAGGCCCTAGTCTTTGACCAAGGAATTAGGATTTTACTCTCTTATCAGGGAGCTATATCAGTTCCTATAATCATAAAAAAGGGACAGATCTTGTAGCGTACTTGATCGGGAAGCAGTGCCAACCGGCTAAGGGTTTGTCTCGGTCCCTTAACTCCCGAATACCCGTGGAGTCAGGGAAAAAACATAACAGAAAAACTAACCTGTCAGCCAGCTGAAGCTCTACTCGATCCCTCGACTCCCGAATACCGATGGAGTGAGGATAGAAAATAATATGTGCGTCTAGATCCTCCGGGATTGTGATAATAGTATAGAACCTCCCGGCGTAGTCCATCTTCACGTTCCAGAACAGGTGAAAGATGTTCCCACAGACGGTGCCAAATTTGATCCCGTCCGGAAGCTGAGTCGGATGGACCGTCGGGTGAGATGGATGAAATGTTGACGAAGTCGCGATGTCCCGAAGGGAGGGTGTGCCGAGATGGCTCTCGTGTTGACCAAGTCCTCAAAAGTCCTCTGGTCAACTCTACCTACAGCCAGCGACCGGGTTGACCCGGCCCCCGGTATCCCGATACTCGAGGCATATCCGACGAATATATGAGTACAAGACTAAACCATAAAATAATGAAACATGCATAGAATATGAACGGAGAACGTACCCTGGCCCAGGGGGCGCCCTCGGATGGGACGCGACTCGAGTTATCGCGACCCGGAAGAGTAGATGTCTCTGATCAGGCTAGATTTGACGGTGAGGAGTTGAACGCAACACAACATTGGAAGGCGACATGCAACCCAGGATAAGACACCGGCACGTAGGCCGGGAGGTACTAGTGGCACGCAGGCCGAGACACGAAATCAGCGCAGACCGGGAAACAAGATCAGCACGCAGGCCGGGACATGACTTTGACACGCAGGCCGGGACACGACTTTGGCACGCAGGCCGGGACACGCCTTCGGCATGCAGGCCGGGACACTACTTCGGCACACAGGTCGGGACACGACTTCGGCACGCAGGCCGGGACACGACTTCGGCATGCAGGCGGGGACACAACTTTGGCACGCAGGCCGGGAAATAATAGCGGCACCCAGGCCAGGACAAAATGGTGGCAAGGAGGTAAAACACAAATCACACAGTCCAAAACACAATCGCGCCTTGAAGGCCAAAACACAACAATGGCTCGATGGCCAGAATATTGCTGAAGACACTCACCAACATGGGTCGGATACCGGATCGACCTCGGAAATGTACGCCAATGCCAACCGGGGACGTCTACGGCGATGGGGAATGACTGCAACACGGAAACCGTCTGCGACGATGGGACTCGGCTACTGCTCGGAAGCCCTCTGCGATGCTGGAGGCTACTGTTACGCTGGTCAACGATGACTGGTCGCTGCGACGAGGAAGACAGTCGAGGTGGTGTCGGTCCGGTGGCGGCACCGTGAGGCGTGAGTGAGCAGAGAGAAGAGGAGGAGTCGGCGCTGCTGTTGACCGACGGGGATACACATACGGTGCTTGGGCTGTGGTGTGTCTCCAATGATAAAGAGGGGACAAGAGAGGCAGCTTTGGCATGATGTAAGGCGAGGGAGGTGGCAGTCAGCATCGGACGGTAGCCTCTCGTGCTTGTTGATGGTCATCGGAGACGGGAGAGAGAGCAGAGGAAATGGGCGGTGACGGGCTACCTGGTGGAGGCAGCGTGGACCAAGGAGGCGTTGTACGATGCGGAAACAGCATGCCCGAAGGTCTGGCCGGCGTCGCGAGGAGAAGAGGGAAGAAGTGGCTATCGCGAGGAGGAGGAAGGAGTGGCTATCGCCGGCGTTGCGAGGGTGGCGGCGAGAGAGAGGGAGCGACACAGTGAGGAGAGGGAGAGGAGGAGAAGTGGGGGTGGCCGGCATCAGCTCCGGCGACAACGTCGGAAAGGGAGCCCGAACCTTTTTCTGTTGGCGGCGGTGGAGAGAGAACGAAGAGAGCTTTCTCACGCTGTGAACAATGCCCTAAAAAGGGTTGCTACAGTAAATTGACCAAAATACCCCTCCTCTCTATTAATCACTCCTCTGCCCTTAATACCTATCCGCATCACTGACTTTTGAATCTGATAGTTAATCCCTAAACCGTATGAATTTTATGAAATAAAATATGAACTCGTACATAGGATACACAAGAATATAAGCATGGATCTCATTTCAACAAAAAAAAATGATATAACAAATATGAAGCATAAACCAAAAGTGATAAACAATCTGATTGAAGAGTCATGTCCTTATCCTAAAGTATCATGAGTATTCTTGAGGTGGAAGAAGAAGCTGAAGCAAACGGAAAGAATCTTCCAAGGGATTTAGGGATGATGGTGCCGCAAACTCTTGTTAATGGGGAATGAGAGTTCTATCAAAATAACTTAAACTCTTGGGGACCTCTCCCTTATATACACAATCTGATATATTATCAACCTATAGATGATAACAGATCAGATTAAAGGGGTTTTCACATTAAACTCACATCTAATAACCTGAAACCTTAGATTAGATTATTTTAGACTTGTTTGGTTCATATTCATATGTATGACTTACAATTAATCTCACCTAATAGAGATAATATCCAATAACCTCTCACTTGGCTAAATGTGAGTTATGTATGAAATAAAAGTAAAACGTTAGTTGATATCAAAGTTTATAGGTATAGAATACCCCTGTAAATAATATGGTTCATTAACTTTATTGGTATAAGACTAAAGAGGTCATGGTTACTATATATGATTGTAACAACCCCAATAGTAAGCATAATACCAATATCACTAATGACATAGATCAAGATGTGGATGTATAGTATGGAAACTATATGGAATATGATCAATATATATCAATTTTCAACTGATCCAAAGTAACCCAAAAGGGTCTGATCATATTTGCTAAAATTTTATACTAAACTACACTAGCAAATTATGATCCAAGTCTTATGATTTCAAAAGGAATCTATATTATATTTACAGCTACCAAATACTAACCAACAGTAGTAAATTATGATACTTTTTTTCAAAGTGTTTAGACAAATATATAAAATTCTCATTAATGTTTTAAACTTTAAGTACATACAGTAATCAAAATAAAATATTTATCTTCATTAACAAAATATATGTAGGACCCTTGGCGGCTGGCTAGAGGGGATGAATAGTCCTGAAAAGAAAAATAAACCTTCCTTAAACTTTCACGACTTAATTAAATTAACACTTGTATAAATAAAATAAAAGACTGAAAAAGAAGAGGTACAAAAGGGTTTACTTGGTTACAACCGAGGAGGTTGTTAATCCGAGGAAGTTGAAAGCTCACTAAACTCTCCTTCAGGTGGAGAAGCCTCTTACAGCAGTTAAAACACTCAAAATGTAAAGCTAGACAAAAGAAATCATTTACAAGTGTTCCGTCTAAGCTTCTAGGATTAGAGCTGTATTTATAGCCCTGGTCGGAGTGTCTGGAAGGGTTCAAGTCGCCTAAAATGGGATAAACTTTTATTTCCATCATAACGGAACGCGCCACGTCGCCTTTCGAATAAAAACCTGCTCCGAGCGCCCGGAGTTTGAGTGCCTGGACCAAGTCCGGGTGCCCCAAACTGGGTCTGGGCACCCAGATAAGAAAAGTCAGCTTTTTGTTGACTTTTCGGTCTGATCTTCCGCTCTAGTTCCGCTCACCTTGGTTTGGGTCTTCAGCTCCGGCTCCTTTCTCTTGGGTGATCTCGGTCATTTAGAATAGAGCTCACTTAAACCCAACTTCCAGCCTTTGAGCAGTCTTCTGCTCCGGCTTCTCATCCCTTAGAAATGCGCGCCTCTCCTTCTCGTCCGCCCGCGTACTCTTCCACAGCACCTCGTACCTCGGACGCACTGAGCCCGTTGACTCTCTCCCGTACCGTTCTTCTCGCTAGCTACATTTTTCACTCAACTTCCTATGTTCCTATGTTCTTACACACTTAGTCACAAGAGTTAAATACCAACAAGACCTAACTTAACTTGGTTGATCACATCAAAACTACCTTGGGGTACTAACAATATAGAGCAATAAAGAAAATACAAACTCCCACAAGATGAGTTCTTCTTCCATAAGAAGGGCTCTTATATCCACAACATGCGCCTGAAACACTTTAGCCACCAAACCCTTGGTGAGTGGATCTGCTAATAAGAAATCTGTGCTAATATGTTCTATCATCATTTGACAACTCTAAACTCTTTCTTTAACTGCCAAAATTTGATGTTGATGTGCTTGGATTTTGACAAACTAACTTGTTCTTGGTAGAAACTTTTGTGATTTTATTATCATAATAGATCTTTAATGGCCTGTCAATGTCATCAATGACCTACAGTGTTGTGATAAAATTTTACAGTCAAATCCCATAATTAGATGCTTCATAGCATGCTACCAACTCTGTCTTCATAGTAGAAGTAGCAACTAGCTGTTGGTTAGTCCTAGGAAAATCGTACCGGTTCCATTGTACAAAAATTTTGTACAAGTGTCGAACCTTTTCTTAAATAATCTATTGTGTTCTTTAGAAGTTAAATTAAGAATCGCAGACGGAACTTAACATCATTGATTCCAAATTTAACTTATCTGTTCTTAATGGTTTAGATTTGAATCGCAAGCGAAACTTAACACTATTGATTCAAATCCACCTATGTTATTAATTCCATTAAATATTAATTTCCAAAATTAGCTTCCAGGACTGAATGGCGAGACACATGGCCTTCTTGGATATGGGAGCAACCGTCACCGCCTAGACAAAGCCTTTTAAGGAAAGCTAATATTTAATTTCCTTAAATAACTCTAGGTTTAACCAAAAAGAACAATCGAATCACAAATTCGAAAAATAAAAGAAAAGAAACACAACTTCGAAACAAATCTGAAAACTCTAGAATCATATGCCTCTTGTGTTTGGTATTTCCAAAAATAACTATACAAAGAAAACTAGTATGATGCGGAAAACAATTACTAGTTATACCTTTCTTTGTAAGCAAAAATAACCTCTTGATCTTCTACCGTATTTCTCTTCTTATCCCAAATGTTGTGTGGGCAACGATCTACTGAGATGAGAGTCCACCTAAGCCACCTTCTTCTCCAAGCAAGATTCGGCCACCATAATTCTCCAAGAGAAGTAGAGGTCCGACCACCACCACCAAGCTCCAAGAGATGCTAGGAAACAAAGCCTCCTCCTCCTTCTTCTTCTTCCTCAAGTAAAATCTGGCCACCAACCAAGCTCCTAGAGAAGTTGCCGCCGGCCACAAGAAGAAGAGAAGAGGGAGAAGCTAGGGCCGACCACCAAGGAGGAAAAGAGAGGAAGAATAGAATAGAGTCGTTATCCATGAAGGCACCTCTACCCCCTCTTTTATAATCCTTGGTTTTGGCAAATAAGGAAATTTAAATAAAAAACTTCCTTAATTCTTTTGCCATGAAAAGGAAAATTTATTTAATTAAAAATAATTTTCTCTTCTCACATTACATGGCCGACCACATTAAAGCTATAAATAAGGAGAGTTTTAATTAATTAAAACTTCCTAATTTATCTCCGGAAATTTATAAAAAATTTCTCCAATAATTTTTCCCTTCATGGTGGTTTGTAAAAAGGAAATTTTATAAATTAAAATCTTTCTTTTAAACATGTGGATGATTTCCAAAAAGGAAAGTTATCTCTAAAAATTAAAATCTCCTTTTAATCTACAAATAAGGAAAGATATTAAATCTTTTCTTAATCTTTTGTAGAAACTAATAAAACAGAATATTTAATTTTTAAACTCTCTTTTAAATCATGAACATAGTTAAAAAAGGAAAGTTTCCTTAAAATTAAAATCCACCTTTCAATCTACAAATAAGGAAATATTTCAAATTTTTTCTTAATCTTTTGTAGAAAGCTATAAAAGGAAAGATTTAAATTTTAAACTCTCTTTTAAAACCATGGAATCCACATAAGAAAAAATTTATAAATAAAATCCTTTTTAATATGATGTGGCCGACCACATCATGCTTGGACTCCAAGCATTGGCCGTCCACCAACTTGGCTCAACCTTTGGGTCTTGGCCGGCCCTAGCTTGGGTTCTAAGCTAGCTTGGCCGACCACCAAAGAGTGGGTAAGAAGGTGGGTATGTGGTGGGTATAAATCTCTATATACAAGAGGCTACGATAGGGACCAAGAGGAGGAATTGGTTTTGGTCTCCCGATGAAATTAAGCATCTCGTGTTCGCCCCGAACACATAACTTAATTTCATCAATAATAATTCATTCCACTAAAGAACTATTATTGAACTACCGCACCAATCCTAAATTACATTTTGGGCTCCTTCTTATTATGAGTGTGTTAGTCTCCCTGTGTTTAAGATGATGAATGCCCACTAATTAAATGAGTTACTGACAACTCACTTAATTAATATCTTAGTCCAAGAGTAGTACCACTCAACCTTATCATCATGTCGGACTAAGTCCACCTGCAGGATTTAACATGACAATACTTATGAGCTCCTCTTAGGGTCATTCTCAACCTAGATTACTAGGACACAATTTTCTTCTATAATCAACAACACACACTATAAGTAATATCATTTCCCAACTTATCGGGCTTATTGATTTATCGAGCTAAATCTCACACATTGATAAGTTAAAGAAATAAATACTAAATATATGTGTTTGTTATTATATTAGGATTAAGAGCACACACTTTCATAATAACTAAGGTCTAGTTCTTTTATCAAGTCAGTATAAAAAGAACTTACCTAAAATGGTCATACTCAATACACTTAGAGTGTACTAGTGTAATTTATTAGTTAAGATAAACTAATACTTAATTACACTACGACTATTTCAACGGTTTGTTCCTTTCCATTTTAGTCGCGAGCAACTGTTTATAATTTATAAAGAACCGACAACATGATCTTCTGTGTGTGACACCACACACCATGTTATCTACTATATAAATTAATTGAACAAATTACATTTAACAAATAAATATAGATATTTGACCATTGTGATTCTTTATTTCTAAATAAATGTTTATACAAAAGCTAGACTTTTAGTATACACTCTAACACTAGCATCTGCTTGATGCTCTTCCAAGATATATCCCCTCCAGCAAGTATGAAAATATAACCTGAAATAGACCTCCTACTATCCAAACATTCAACAAAATTAGAGTCTGAATATCCAATCACCTTCAGGTGATCTAATCTTTAATATGTGAGCATCTGTTTTTTAATTCTTTGTAAATACCACATTACTCTTTTTACTGCTTTCCAGTGTGATAATCCTATATTACTAATATATTTGCCTAACATCTTCACTATAAACGTTATATCTGGTCATGTACAAATCTATGCTTACATAAGACTTTCCATAGCTGATACATAAGGAAGTTGTTTCATTTCCATTATTTCAAGTTTAAGATGTAAACACTGCTATAAACTAAATTTGTCACCTTTAGACACAGGTGTGCCATCAAGTGCATAGTTTTACATATTATACCTTATAAGTACCTTTTTAATATAGGTCTATTGTGAAAGTCCAAGAATGCCTCTTGAATGATCATGATAAATCTGTATACCTAAAAGAAAAGATGCTTCACTAAGATCGTTCATTTAAAAATACCAGATAGAAATGACTTAGTTTCATGCAGCAGACCCTTATTATTACTTGCAAGTAATATGTCATTCACATATAGGACAAACATAACAAACTTGCTCCCACTGAACTTGATATCTACACACTTATCAATAGAGTTTTCTCTAAATCCAAACGAGATGACCACTTGATTAAATTTTCGGTACCAATAACGGGACATCTATTTCAAATCATAAATAGACTTTTTTTAATCTACATACTAGGTGCTTTGAGTCTGAAGACTCAAAGTTCTCCGGCTACACCATAGATATAGACTCTTCAATGTCTCTATTGAGAAACATAGTTTTTATGTCTATTTGGTATAACTCTAAATCATAATGAGCTACAAGTACCAAGATTATCCTAAGGGAGTCTTTCGTAGGCACAGATGAGAAAGTCTCCTTGTAATTAATATCTTCCTTCTAAGTGAATCCCTTGGCAACAAGATGAGTCTTACACTTTTCGATATTGCCCCTTGAATCTCGCTTAGTTTTAAATATTCATTTACAACCAATGAACTTCATACCTTTAGGGAACTCGACAAGTTATCAAATGTTATTGTTTGTCATAAACTTTAACTCTTCTTGCATAGTGTTAATTTATCTTTTAGGGTTAGAGCATTATTTGACCTCTTGAAAAGATGCATGATCAATTTTCAATCCTATTTTAAAATAATGCTATTAAAGATAAACATAATCACGAGAAGTTATAGTTCTCCATTCCCTTGTGGATCACTTTAAACATACTTTATACTTGAGTTGGTTGAGGTACTTGCTCATCAATATGAAGTAATACCTCAATCTAAGTAATATGCTCTTCCAATTACATTGGAGATGATAAGGAAATATCTTGACTCACTACTCCTACTAGATATGCAATATCCATAATGTGTGGTATGAAAATCATACTACTACTAATTGCACTAGTAGTGATCACAGGAGGATCACTAATGCTTTTCTCAAAAGATACTTTTATAACCTTATCACTCCCACTATCCTCAATGAATTTAGCGTTTCCTATTTTAAAGAAGAATTTATTAGAGGGATCATAAAATTTATACCCCATAGACTTTTCAGAGTAACCTATAAAATTACAGCTAATTGTCCTTGAGTCTTGTTTCTTTTCATTAGGCTTATAAGGCCTAACCTTAGTTGGACAACCCCAAACAAGTAAATGCCTAATACTAGACCTCCTATCCGTCCACATCTCAAATGAGGTTTTAGTTATTGTCTTACTAGTTACTCTATTAAGTAGGTAAACTGTAGTATTGAGTGTCTCTCCCCACAAAGACTCTGATAAAGAAGTGAAGGTCATCATACATCTCATCATATTTTTTAGAGTACAATTACATCACTCAGCTACACCATTCTGACTATGTGTACTAGGTATGGTATACTGAGGCACAATCTCACACTCAACAAGGTAGTTTGCAAAAGGCCCTTGACGTTGTTTACCTGATCTATCACATTGACCATAATATTCACCTCCACAGTCGGATCGAAAGACTTTAATTTTCTTACGTAGTTGATTTTCAACTTCATCTTTAAAAATCTTGACCATGTCCACAATTATGACTTCTCATGAAAAGGTACAGATAGCCGAATCGAGAGTAGTCATCTATGAAAGTAATAAAATATGTTTGACCATTCCAAGATACCTTAAGGAATGATCCACAAACATCCATATGTACTAGCTCTAAAATGTCACTACATCGACTTGCTCCTTTATTTCTTTAGTTAGTTGTCTTCCCCTTAATACACTCTATGCATACATTAAAGTCTGACATATTAAGGGAATCGAGAATTTTATGTAACATTAACCTTTCTAGGCATTGTCTAGATATATGTCCTAAACACTTATACTACAACCTTGATGAATTCTTATTAGTCAATTTATGTTTTGTACATATATTATGTATTATCACGTTGTCATTCATAGGAGTTATGGTGTTTAATTTATAAAGCTTATCAACTAATAAACCATTATCAACCAACATTGAATTAAAAAAATACTAAAAATTTCATTCTAAATAAGAATAACTTGATTTATCTAAACAAGAAATTGAAATTAAATTTCATCAAAAAGATGGTATAATAAATATATTTTCTAAATTCAGAAAGACATTAGTTCCT
This sequence comes from Zingiber officinale, assembly GCF_018446385.1. Taxonomy (NCBI): domain Eukaryota; kingdom Viridiplantae; phylum Streptophyta; class Magnoliopsida; order Zingiberales; family Zingiberaceae; genus Zingiber; species Zingiber officinale. The sequence goes on along the minus strand of NC_056005.1, from coordinate 69,721,786 downwards.
AAACAAAGCCTAAAACACTAATTGACTCTACTTTATTGTTTTTCCATTCCCCGTATAGATGTTGTTATATCTGAGAGATATCATAAAGCAATCGCCGTATGATATGCATTATTTATTAGATAAATAAAAGATTCACTATTTGAATGTACATAATTTATATATGTGACTAGATTTTAAACTGTCCGTAATATGATTCATAGCATGAGAGAACTTGTGATTAGATCATGACTAATGAACATCTCCATATGTGTAATTATAAATGTATTAAAATCTTCCCTAGTGGACAAATTGATGTGTTCAAACATTATCGATTCTGTGAAACTAGCATGAGTTATACTCTTTGGTCTAACCAAGCAATTGTTCCTCACTAGTTGGAGATATTGAGATGTCGAAAGTTAAACATGGATGCTAGTTATGATAATTAGTTCATTAGAATGACCTACTATAAAACTTCATATGATTTTTGTTAGGACCGATAGAGCTAGAGGGGATGAATAGCTAGTTTCAATTCTTCTTTGCAGCGGATACTTGAAGTTAAGAATACCACAATGCTAACACTTTGATTTACTTGATCTCCACCTCCTTGAGGTGACTAATCCAAGGGTCCACACCAACAATTATATATTCTACTATGAACTCTCCTTCTCAAAATAACACCAAAGGTGGAGAAAACTTTGACAACAAACTTTCAAAGCTCTCAAAAGAAAATAGCAACAAAGGAGAAAAAGAAAGGAAAGATTATAAGTTTTTGGCTTGGTTCTCCTTCTCTTGATTGCTTGAATATTGAAGATGAAAGCTTGGCACTTGGATGAATAGAAGAATAGCAACGGAATAGTAATATCTCCTCTTGCTCTAATCCCTCTTTTTAAACGCTTTAGAATCGAGACGTTTCTCTATTTTTTGTCACCATCAATCGATTGAGAAACCAACTCAAGCAATTACATATAATCTAACTTTTCCATTGAACAGTCACTAACTCTAGATCAATGTCTGAGATTACTCCATATTGAATCCTAATTGATTAGTGGGAGTCTCCAAGCGATCTGTAAGCTTAGTTGATTTGCCAATCAATTTAAAAGCCTCTTTTTATTGTGAACAAAGACTACCAATCAATTAACCAATAAATTAGCTATTCCTAATTGTTTGGGTAATCAATTTGGCAACTCTCTATGTTCTAGAAGAAAGTTGATCAATTAGTAGTGCCCAATCAATTGGATGATCGATTTGACAACTCTCTATGTTCTCGAAGAAGGTCAATCAATCGATTGACACAATCGATTAGGTAGTGCCCAATCGATTGGATGATTGATGTGGCAACCCTCTGTATTCTCAAAAAAAATCCAATTAATCAATTCCACCAATCAATTGGCCAGTGCCTAATCGATTGGATGATTGATTGGGAAGGCTTATGTGTACTCGAGTTTGACTACTAATCGATTCGACTGATCGATTGGTATAAGCACACTTTCAATCGAAACCAATTACCTCATGCTAGATGAATCTCCTGTTCTCTAAACTTTATACCTAGAGCTTCCTCATCTTCGAGTCTTTATCTACCCTAGCATCCGATCTTGCGATCTGTTTGGGTTTTAAACTTTTGCCAAGAGTTTGATCCTCGACCTTCTTAGACTTCTTTTGACTTGCATCTAGTCTTTTAACCTACATGGATTTCTTCTTGCTAAGAATCCGGTCATCAACCTTTTTAGACTTTTCTTGCCTTGCTTCTAGTCTTCTGACTTGTAAGGACTTCTTCTTGCCAAGAATCTAGTCCTCAACCTTCTTGGATTTCTCTTGCCCTGCAAACTGTTGGGGTTGCAAGGTTACAAACATAGTCCCACATTGAAAACACATGAGAAAGATTATAGGTTTATAAAGAAAGATATCTCCATTGGTACGAGGTCTTTTGGGTAGAGCCCAAGAGTAAAACCATGAGGGTTTAGGTCCAAAGTAAATAATATAATGTCATAATAAAGATATCTAAATTCTTTTGGTCCTAATAATTGGTATCAGAGCCTGAACTGCCAGAAGGTCTAACCGCCGACTGTGCACAATAGCTATGGTTTAATTGAGCCATGTGAATAGAATATTAATCTCGAACAAAAGAAGTGGAGACTCCCACGTCTGGATCAAAAGGCCCAGACACCAGGCAGGAAGTCCTAGTTGCAGCTAGGTAAGGAAGTCCTAGTAGGTCGGTTGGACTGAGGGGTAGGAAGACTTGATGGGTCGAGAATTAGACGTGGAGGATCCTGTGGTCATTTGTTTAAGGGGGGATTATTGTAGTTGCAAGGTTGCAAACATAGTCCCACATTAGAAATACATGGGAAAGATTATGGGTTTATAGAAGAAAGATATTTTCATTGGTATGAGGTCTTTTGGGTAGAGTCTAAGAGTAAAATCATAAGAGCTTAGACCCAAAGTGGATAAGATCATACCATTATGGAGATATCTAATTTTTTTATCCTAACACAAACTTGTAACTCAAGTTAGCTTCAATATATTAATATAAACTTAAATAATTGTCAATCATTGAAACTTCTCATCTAGGGTATGATTGCACCAACAATCTTCCCCTTTTTGAGATTTGACAATCTATTTAACTTTATACTAATTTCTAACATATCATAATATCAACAAAATGATATTAATATAATAAACATAAATATTTGCAATATCAAGTCATAATCAATAAGCATGAACTTAAATACAATAATTCTCCCCCTTTATCAAATATCAAAATGAAGCTAACACAGAGGGAAGAATAGTATTATGATGAAGGAAAACTCCCCCACAATATATTCACTCAAAAGAAATAGGGCACACTCCTATAAGTCATAAAAACAACTATATAACCAAGGAAGGGGTACTCCTAAACCTATGGAATAATAGGGTACACCCCTATGTATCATGCAAGCAAACAAACAACCAAATGACCAATGGGTACATCCTCGTACCACACACACACACACAAAAACAAACAAGTTAGGGTACACCTCCACCAAAACATATATCGATAAAAAAGACACATATGATATATTACACATAAAAAGTAGCTACAATCCCCCAACACATTTCTTAGAAACAAAAAAAATATCCATAAAATAAGTGTTGACAACATAAATCAAAGAGGTACATGAACTCAATCATGTCATCACTGTAGGTCTAGGTAGGCCGGCTAGAGGGGGGTGAATAGCCTTGAAAAGAAAATTAACAATTCTCTCAATATAGAACTTAGTGTTGGTACAATTTTCCTAGGTCAAGGTTGACTAGTTTGACTAAGTTTGAGTTGGCTCAAGTTTAAGTCATGATATTTGACAATGTATGGATATTACAGTTGTAATTATTTGTTTGGAGAGATTGTTGGTGCAATTCTCCTCTGGTCAAGAGTTGACTAGTTTGATGTGAAGAAGAGTCGAGTAGGTCAAAGTTGATTGGATACTTGATTGAAAAGTCCTGGTGAGTAAAGCCATGTGAAAGCCCTAGTGAGTGAAGTTAGGAAGAAGGAAAGTCCCGGTGAGTGAAGGCAGGTGAAAGCCCTAGTGAGTGAAGCTAGGCAGAAGGAAAGTCCTGGTGAGTGAAGTCAGGTGAAAGTCCTAGTGAATGAAGCTAGGTAGAAGAAAAATCCTAGTGAGTAAAGTTAGGTAGAAGGAAAGTCCTGGTGAGTAAAGCCAGGTGAAAACCCTAATGAGTGAAGCTAGACAGAAGGAAAGTCCTGTTGAGTAAAGCTAAGCATGTGGAGGTCTAAGTGGGTCAAGGTTGACATAACATCTGGTGTCCGATGTTGGGAAGTCCAAGTGGATCAAGGCTGATCGGACACCTGACTTGAGTGGGTAAGTCCAAGTGGGTCAAGGTTGACCTGACACTTGGCGCAAGGAGAAAAGTCCAAGTGGGTCAAAGGATTGACTGGACACTTGGTGAAGAAGTCTCAGCAGGTCAAGGTTGACCAGATGCTAGGCAATGATGAGTCCCAACAGGTCAAGGTTGACCGGATGCGGGGTAAGGGAACACTAGACCTAGGTTTGATAGTTAGGGTTTGGTAATCGATTAGGCTAATCGATTACCATAACTTAAGCAATTAGGCTAATCCCTTAAGCTCGGAATCATGAGAAAGCATGCGTAATCAATTGATGTAATCGATTAGGACACCATAAGTGATTAGGGTAATCACTTATAGTGCCTTTTGGTTTGAACAAAATGTTTCTATTTGAAGCTTAAGCAATCAGGTTGATCACTTAAGCTATTTCTCATGATTGAATAGAATGTTGCCGAATCGATCTAGCTAATCACTTCAGCAATGCCTAATCAATTAGGGTAGTTGATTAAGGTTGAAAATATAGTCATTTATGCAGGTTGTTAATGTGGTAATCGATTAAGGGAATTCTTAATTGATTAAGGTGCTAATAGTAACCCTAGAAAAGAGTTTTTCGAGCATAGTTCTCAACATTGCTCACAGGTTTTCTTCTCCACACTCTTCACTGAGCTCGGCAGTTCTTGAAGCTTCTTAGCGACAAGTGTTACTGCACTTCCAAGGTCAAGAGGTGTTCCCAAACAAGAAGAAGAAGCTAGCTAGGATTTCATTTGTGTAAACCTTGTAAGATTTTCCTTGTATTTGCTTCTTTCTTCTTCTTGTTGTATTGAGAGTCTTATACGAGGGTTCTCTATCTCTGGAGTATTTCCGAGAAGGAATGCATTCTTAGTGGGCGTGTGAGTGAGGGTAGGATCCTTGGATTAATCATCTCTTCTTGAGGCAGATACCAAGTAAATCCATATTGTTAGTATTGGAGAGCTTGCTTTGAGTATTTCGTTGTAAATCATCTGTTGGTCCCTTAGCGACCGGCTAGAGGGGGTAAATAGCCTGCACAATAAAAATAAATAAAAATCCCTTCTCAAACTTTATAGCTTTATTAATTTAACACTTGCATAAAAAAAATTAAGAAACTAAAAAAGAAGAGGCTCAAAGAATTACTTAGTTTGCAATTAGGGGATTGCTAATCCAAGAAAGTTAAAGCTCACTAAACAATCTCCTTCAAGTGGAGAAGCCTCTTACAACAGTTGAAGTACTCAATTACATAACAAGACTAAAAAAAATCAATTACAAGTATTGTTCTAACCTTCTGGGACTAGGACTGTATTTATACCCCTAGTCGGGGTGCTTGGAAGGGTTCAAGCGTCTAGAGGAGGATAAGCTTTTATCCCCATTGCAATGGCTCATGACACCTGATGTTTAGATGAAATTCTGGTCCGGGCGCCTGGACCGTGCAGATAAGGCTCCCCTTGGGCGAGGCGCCTAGGGGGCGGCCGGACCAGGTCTGGACCCCTGGAACCAAAAGTCAACCCCCCGATTGAATTTTCGGTTTGGGTCTTTCGCTCTGGTTCTTCTTGTATTGGTCAAGATCTTTTGCTCCGATTCTACTCACTTGGGTGATTTCGGCCATCCGAAATAGGACTCACCCGTACCCAACTTTCATCTTTCTTGAGCAAACTTCCACTCCGACTTCTCGTCCCTCGAAAACACCACACACTTCATCCTCATCTACCCGTGTACTCTTCCGCAGCACCTTGTACCTCGGACGCACCGAGCCCGTCGGCTCTCTCCTCTGCCATCCTTCTCACTAGCTGCGTCTTTCACTCGACTTCCTGTGCTCCTAAGTTCCTGCACACTTAGACATAGAGGTTAAATATCAACAAGACCTAATCTGACTTGGTTGATCACATCAAAACTACCTTGGGGTACTAACAATCTTCCCCTTTTTGATGTGAGCAAACTCAAGTTAAGTTAGGGTAAACCTTAAAAATAACAATTATAAAAATAACAGTTATAAACTTTACAAGTAAATTAGCAAGTATAAAATTTAAATTGTACTCCCTCCCCCTAGACTTAATTTTCATTAGTCCCCCTTTTGATCATATTAAAAATGAGGTACTTTAAAAATATTATTTGAAAAAAAAATAAAAGACTAAGGGAAAATTCTAGGAAAATATTAAAGTTTAAGCTTTGAAAATCTGGATTTATATAAAAAAAATTTAACATATATAAGGCAGAAAATTTTTTTTATATGAAGTTGAAATTATTTTAAAGTAGAAATAAAGTCTTTTCCACAAACTTTTTTTTGTTAATAATTAAAAAATTTTAACATTTAGAAAAATTTAAAATTTTCTTACAAATAAGTGATAAAATTATCTTTCTCAGAAAAATTAACTTCTAATTAATTTATGACAAAATTTTTGACAAACAATTGAAAGTATTTTTATAACAACTAAATTCTTAATAGTTAGTTAATTAAATATTTATTTCAATAATTAGCTTTTAGACTGTGGCGAGGTACTAGGCCTTCTTGGATATTAGAACAACAACCACTTCAAGACAAAGTCTTTTAATAAAAGTAAATATTTAATTATCTCTCTGAAAGCCCAAAAAACAATTGATCTAAATATGATTTTGGAACCCAAAATAGATTTCTTCCTACAGGATTAATCAAAAATTTCTTAGGAATATATTTTTGTGATATTTTCCTAATTTAACCTTTATGATATTTAAAATACCAATTTAAACCATTATATCTTCTAATATTTTGAACATGTGAGCATGCACGTTCCTTCAAATATTCTATTTCTATTTTTAATTTTTAATTTTTATTTTGTTGAAATCTTCTAATTGACAAGATATAGCTAAGGTTGATTTTAACTCTTTATTTTCTTTTTCTAACTTACAACAATTTTTCAATAATATGTTTATGATCTGAAATAACTTGTCAAGAGGAAGAGACTATACCTGACTTACCTTGTCGATCCATTAATCTAAAGCTCCCCCAATGAAGTGCTGCTTTCTTCCGATATCAGTCCCCCTTTATCGATGCTCTCGATGCTCATTTCGGATGAGCTAGCTTCATCTTCGTCATCGTCTTCGTCTTCTTGGTGACTTGCCACTAGCGCAAGTCTGGCGAAGGCTTCTATCTCCGATTTGGATGACATTTCATCCCATGTCGCTTTTAGATTATACTTGGTCTGGGCTGATTTTATGTTCTTCTCCTTGTCCTCATTCTTGTCCTTGCTATTCAATTTGGGGCAGTTGCCTTTCACGTGCCTTTCTTTATTGTAGTGGTAACTGTTAGAGTGTATACTAAAAGACTAGATTTTGTAAACATTTATTTTTTGAAATAAAAAAATCACATTGGTCAAATGTCTACATTTATTTGTTAAGTATAGTTGTTCAATTAATTTATATTATAGATAACATGGTGTGTGGTGTCACACACAGAAAATCATGTTATTAGTTCTTTATAAATTATAAACAATTGCTCACGACTAAGATGGAAAGGAACAAACCATTGGAATAGTCGTAGTGTAATTAGGTATTAGTTTATCTTGACTAATAAATTAAATTAGTACACTCTAAGTGTATTGAGTAGGACCATTTTAGGTAAGTTCTTTTTATACTGACTTAATAAAAGAACCAGATCATAGTTATTATAGAAGTATACACTCTTAATCTTAATATAATAACAAGCATATATATTTAATATTTATTTCTTTAACTTATCAAAGGGTGATATTTAGCTCGATAAAACAATAGACCCGATAAATTGGGAAATGATATTACTTATAGTATGTGTTGCTGATTATAGAAGGAAACTGTGTCCTAGTAATCTAGGTTGAGAATGCCCCCAAGAGGAGCTAATAAAGATTGTCATGTTAAACTCTACAGGTGGACTTAGTCTGGCATGACAATGAGGTTGAGTGATACTACTCTTGGATTAAGACATTAATTAAAATGAGTTATCAGTAACTCAATTAATTAGTGGATATTCAATATCTTAAACACAGGGAGACTAACACACTCATGATAAGAAGGAGCCCATAATATAATTTGGGATTGGTGCGGTAGTGCAATAATAATTCTTTAGTGGAATGGGTTATTATTGATGAACTTGAGTTGTGTGTTCGGGGCGAACATAGGATACTCAAGCTCGTCGGAAAGTCAAAACCAATTTCTCCTGTAGGTCTCTGTCATAGCCTCAATGAAGCCTTAAATCCACTCATATAAAGCCCATCTTAGTTTCCAAGAGGAGGGTCGACCCAAGGCTTGGTGACCAAGCCAAGGGGCCAACCACCATCTTCTCTAATGGGGCCAGCCACAAGTTTTGTAAAGGGGGTCGACCACAAAATTCAAACTAGGAGGGGTGTTTTGAATTTTTAAAATCTTCTCTTTGTAGATATCTATAAGTTTTAAAAAAGAGATTTTAAAATATAAAACTTTTCTTATTTGAATTAGGTCACATGGTTTAAAAGAAAGTTTAAAAGTTTTAAAACTTTTCTTTTTTAACCATCCTCATGGTTTTAGAAAAAAGGAAGGGAGTTTTAAATTTGAAACTTTCTATTTTTATAACAATGTTAAAAAAGGGAATTTTAGAAGAGAAGTTTTAAATTTTAAAACTTGATTTTAATTTTTAAAACTTTCCTTTTTTAACATCCACTTTAGGGAATTTAAAGAGAGGTTGTAAAATTTTATAAGAGCTTTTCCTTCTTTTTTTATAAAATTTTTACAAAGTTTTTTTTTCCTCTTTTAAGGGGTCGACCACCCTTGCTTGGTGCCCAAGCAAGGGGCCGACCAATGGATGATTGATCCAATCAATGATTGAATCAATCAAGAGGAAGGAATAGGAAAAATAAAAGGGGAAAAGGAAAAACAAGAGGAAGATTTTAATTTTTGTAAATTTTTTTCCTTATTTGCCTTGGGCAAGTAATATAAAAGAAGGGGAGGGGAGGCTTCATGATAAATCAATTCTTATTCTCTTGTTGGAGCTCTTCATTGTGGCTGGCCCCTCTCTTCTTTCTTTTCCCCTTGCTCTCTTTTGTTCCTTGGTGGTGGTGGTGGCCGAATACTAGAGAAGGAGGAGAGCTTTGGGTGGTGTTTATCTTGGAGGATCGTCGCCCACACGACGTCCAAGAGGAGGTGAGGAATACGGTAGAAGATCTCGAGGTTATTAGCATACAAAGAAGAGGTATAACTAGTAATTATTTTCCGCATCATACTAGTTCTTCTTTGTTAGAATTCCAAACACAAGAGGCATATGATTCTAGAATTTTGGATTTGTTTCGAAGTTGTGTTTTTTTGTTGTTTTTCGAATTTGTGATTCGATTGTTATTTTCGGTTAAACTTAATGTTATTTTAGGGAATTAAATATTAAATTTCTATTAAAGGCTTTGTCGAGGCAGTGGTGGATGATCCCATACCCAAGAAGGCCTAGTGCCTCACTATGTTTGACCTGGGAGCCGATTTTAGAAATAAATATTTAATCAACTTTATAACATTGGTGGATTTGGATCAATAGTGTTAAGTTCCGCTTGCGATCCAAATCTTAACCATCAAGAATAGATAAGTTAAATTTGGAATTAATAATGTTAAGTTCCATTTGCGATTCCTAATTTGATTTCTAAAGAACACAATAGGTTGTTTAGGAAAGGTTCGACACTTGTACAAAATTTTTGTACAGTGGAACTGGTACGATCTTCCTAAGACCAACCAACAATTGGTATCAGAGCTAGGATTTGCCTCTGTGTGTTTTGATTTTCAAATAGATTATGCACATGTCATACATAATTTAGGCAGGATAATAGTAGGATGTGCTAACTTTATGGTTGCAAGCTCCAACTATTATGACATATAGATATTGTGTGTGATTGGACCCTTGGACATGTCAAGGGCATTATTTTTGTGTGTGCATGATTGTATGTGACTAATACAGTAGGAGCTGTATTAGCCCTAGGATTTTATAATTTTATTTTCGATCTAGATTATATGTACATTCCTTCGTGGAATATAGGATCGATATATGTAAAATTCTATTTTTATCACGGATTGTATCCTTGCGAGGCGTGGTGCTATTGGAGGACCACAGGCGCAACAGAATAAGTAGCAAGATAGATGCGACGACTGGACCCGATGGTGGTGGCTAAAGATGGCAGCAGCTAGGGTCGGAGCACACGGAGGACAGTGATGGAAAAGGCCATAATAGTTGGAAAATTAATTTCTAAATTTATTACTTTTATTTACTGTGATGTGTGTGTGTGCATGTGATGTATGCTTGCATAGGTTAAAATTCCTCACCTTAAATAACTAAGTGGGAAAGGGATTTTTAAATAAATTCCACGGTCTCCATTACTGGTTTGTAAGTGATGCAAACAAACTTGTGCGTTGGCTCTGAGTGCCTTCCTCCATATCGGATGAGTTTGTTTGCGGATCACTAGATCAAACTTCCATTTTGGATGACTATAGGAAATTAATCAAGAGCGTGTGATCTTCTCCATCGGAAGGGGCACAATCTTATTAATGGACTAAGTGTCAAGTAATGGTAAACACTTAGGCATGTCTAATAGTATCCTCCCCATCGGAGTCACTACTATTATTTGTGTGACAAAAGGAAAACCAACTATTAATTTTATTTGTCAAAAAGTTAGGTTGACAAGAATAAAATTAATGGGTAAAACTTCCTCTTACAAATGTTTGATTTTGTATACGTCCACACTATCGTGGAATACAAAATTCACGGTGTTTTGAGGTGTTGGTTAATTTAAATAGTATTGTTTGAGGAATCAATATTATTCTAAATTTAGAGTATTGACCAAAGTCTATTTTGTGATTCTTAGGATAACTTTCAACCCACTGGCCATTATTCTGAAAGAGAACAAACTTACTGGTCCAAATTATATAGATTGGAAAGGAAATCTGGATATTGTCTTAACTGTTGAAAGCTATAAGTTTGTACTGTCAGAGGCATGCCTAGATACACTTAACAGTGATTCTACCCCAGAGGAGATTGAGTATCATAAGAAATGGGTAAAATTAGATGAAATGACACAGTGTTATAGTTTAGCTTCAATGTCAAATATATTGCAACATCAAGCATCAAGATTTACCAACTGCTTATGATATAATGGACAATCTCAAAGAACTCTTTGGACACCAGAGTCGGACTACTAGGCAAGAGGCAATGAGAAAGTTAATGACAACCACCATGTCAGAGGGGACACCCGTAAGGGATCATATCCTCAAAATGATGACTTATCTGAATGAAATACAAGTCCTTGGAGGTGAAATCGATGGGGAAACCCAGGTCAATATTATTCTCCAAACGCTACCTAGAAGTTTTGAGCAGTTCCGCCTGAACTATAACATGAACAAAAGGGAGTATACGTTGGCGGAACTTCTGACAGAACTACAGGCAGCAGAAGGTATATTTCGTCAATGGTTCTACTTCTAAGTCGAAAGGCAAGAAGAAGAAGAAACAGGTTGTTTCAGCAAAGAAGGTGAATAAACCTCTAGGAACAGGACCAAAAGCTGGAATGAAGAAGCCGAAGGGCAAGTACTTCATCTGCAAGCAGTCAGGACATTGGAAGGCATCAGAACAATAAAGGTATATCTCATTCTCTAATAGTTGAAACACGTTTAGTGGTGTTATCTACCAGCACCTGGTGTGTAGATACGGGAGCCATTGATCATGTCTGCAACTCTTTGTAGGGGTTCCAGGAAACCCGACGACTATTTGAAGGAGAGATAATCGTTTACATGGGTCATGCTACTAAGGTGGCGGCTGTTGTAGTGGGAGACGTCTACTTATCTTTTGATAGGAATAGAAGTTTGATTTTAAGAAATTGTCTTTATGTATCCAGTTTTAGAAAGAATTTAATTTCAGTTTCTAAACTGTATTTGGATGGATATTCTATTTCTTTCAATAATAATGTGGTTATAAAGAGAAATAGGGTTATTATCTGTTCTGGTGCATTGGTTGACAATTTTATACTTTAAATCCAATTTCTCCCTCAAGGCAACAAATGGAAATTAATAACACATCTTCTAACTCTAATAAGAGAAAAAAACCTTCGGAAATGAACCAAATATATCTTTGGCATCTAAGGCTTAGTCATATTAACTTAAGTAGGATTCAAAGGCTTATAGCCGATGGACTCTTGGGTTCATTAGAGTTGGAAAATTTTCCAACCTGTGAATCTTGCTTGGAAGGTAAAATGATCAAGAGACCTTTTAAGGCCAAGGGGTATAGAGGCAAAGATGTGTTAGAACTGGTTCATTCTGATTTGTGTGGTCCTATGTCTATCTAGGTAAGAGGTGATTTCGAATACTTTGTCTCTTTTATAGACGATTATTCGAGATACGGATACATTTACTTGACGCGCCGCAAGTCTAAGTGGTTTGATAAGTTCAAAGAGTACAAAGCTGATGTGGAGAAACGTCTTGGTAAAAATATCAAAACACTACGGTCTGATCATGGTGGCGAATATCTCTTAGGAGAGTTTAGGAATTACTTATCAAAGGCCGGGATTCAATCCCAATTGTCCGCACCTGGTACACCCCAACAGAATGGTGTGGCAGAACGAAGGAATAGGACTCTTATGGAAATGGTTAGATCGATGATGAGTTATTCAGAATTACCAAATTCATTTTGGGGATACGCTCTGGAAATAGCAGCACACATTCTGAACTTAGTACCTTCTAAATCAGTACCCTCTACTCACACAGAATTATGGAATGAGCGAAAGCCCAGTCTAAGACATATTCAGATTTAGGGTAGTCCAACACATGTGCTGAAAGCAGATGCTGATAAGTTAGAATCTCATACAGAAGTTTGCGTGTTTGTGGGTTATCCTAGAGGAATGAAAGGTGGTTTATTTTATAGTCCTAAAGACCAGAAGGTCATTGTTAGCACCAATGCACAGTTTTTAGAAGAAGACTATATAATGGACAACAAGTCCAAAAGTAAAATTGTTCTAGAAGAAATAAGAGAGGACACGTCTACTTCAATTCCAACAGTACAAGATGAAGTACCACAAGAGACTGCAACACGTGTCACACATGATACACAACCGCAGACAGTGCCTCATCATAGTGGGAGGGTTGTGAGGCAACGAGAGAGATTCATGTTTTTGGGAGAGTCTTCGGATTTGATTCTAGGTAAACATGAACCTGATCCCCGGACATATGACGAAGCACTCCAAGATATAGATGCAGTATCTTGGCAAAAGGCAATGAATTCTAAAATAGAGTCTATGTATTCTAATAAGGTCTGGGAGCTTGTAGAACTACCAGATGGTGTAAAAGTCATTGGATGCAAGTGGATCTATGAAAGGAAAAGTGGGATAGATGGGAAGGTAAAAACCTTCAAAGCAAGACTTGTTACGAAAGGGTATACTCAGAAAGAGGGAATCGATTATGAGGAGACCTTTTCACCGGTAGATATGCTTAAGTCTATCCGGATACTCTTATCCATTGTTGCTCATATGGATTATGAGATTTAGCAAATGGATGTCAATACAGCTTTCCTTAACGGAAGTCTTGAAGAAAACATCCATATGAAGCAACTAGAGGGATTCATTGAAAAAGGCAAAGAGCATCTAGTGTGCAAGCTGAATCAGTCCATTTATGGACTGAAACAAGCTTCAAGATCTTGGAACATCCGGTACGGTTTAACGAAGTAATCCAGTCATATGGATTTATTCAGTGTCCGGATGAGTCTTGTGTATACAAGAAGTGTAAAGGAAACGTGGTGGTATTTCTTGTACTATACGTAGATGATATTTTGTTAATTGGCAACAATGTTAAAGTGTTATCGGACGTAAAGGTATGGTTGTCCAAACAATTCGATATGAAGGACTTAGGAGAATGTGCACACATTCTTGGGATCAAAGTCATAAGGGGTCGCAAGAAAAGAATGTTGTGCTTATCTCAAGCTTCATACATAGATACAATCCTTGCTCATTTTAGCATGCAAAACTCCAAGAAAGGTTTCTTACCTTTTAGGCATGGAGTATCTTTATCTAAAGAGATGTCTCCGAAGACATCAAAGGAAATAGAGGACATGAAGGCAGTTCCTTATGCTTCGGCTGTGGGAAGCCTAATGTATGCAATGCTGTGTACGAGACCGGATATCTGCTTTGCCGTGGGCACGATTAGCAAATATCAAAGTAACCCTAGACAAGGACAGTGGACTGCTGTAAAGCATATATTGAAGTACCTGAGAAGGACTAGAGACTATATGCTAGTTTACCAAGCAGACGATTTGTCCCTATGGGTTACACGGATTCAGACTTTCAATCAGATAGGGACAATAGTTAGTCCACGTCAGGCTATGTGTTTACTTTAGGAGGTGGAGCTATTGCATGGAGGAGCGTTAAGCAGAAATACGTTTCAGACTCAACTATGAAGCTGAGTATGTGGCAGCCTCTGAGGCAGCCAAAGAAGCTATATGGCTCAGGAACTTCCTAATGGACTTAGATGTGATTCCTAGTTTGCCCAAAATCATCATAATTTATTGTGATAATAGCGGTGTAGTTGCAAACTCGAAGGAACCACGAGCCCATAAGACAAGTAAACATATAGAGCATAAGTACCACTTGATATGAGACATCGTCAAGCGAGGAGAAGTTGTTGTCGCCAAGATTACATCAGCAGATAACCTGGCAGATCCTTTCACTAAGGCTCTTCCGGCGAAAACTTTTGATCGGCATGTGGAGGGGATGGGAATCAGATGCATGGCAGCAGATATGGTAGCTTAGTCTTTTAGTATAAGTGGGAGATTGTTAGAGTATATACTAAAAGCCTAGCTTTTGTAAACAATTATTTTTTGAAATAAAAGAATCACATTGGTCAAATGTCTATATTTATTTATTAGTGTAGTTGTTCAATTAATTTATATTGTAGATAACATGGTGTGTGCTGTCACACACAGAAGATCATGTTATTAGTTCTTTATAAATTATAAACAGTTGCTCACGACTAAGATGGAAAGGAATAAATAATTGGAATAGTCGTAGTGTAATTAGGTATTAGTTTATCTTGACTAATACATTACACTAGTACACTTTAAGTGTATTGAGTAGGACCATTTTAGGTAAGTTCTTTTTATACTGACTTAATAAAAGAACCAGATCTTAGTTATTATGGAAGTATGTACTATTAATCCTAATATAATAACAAGCATATATATTTAGTATTTATTTCTTTAACTTATCAAAGGGTGAGATTTAGCTCGATAAATCAATAGGCCCGATAAGTTGGGAAATGATATTACTTATAGTGTGTATTGTTGATTATAGAAGGAAACTGTGTCTTAGTAATCTAGGTTGAGAATGCCCCCAAGAGGAGCTCATAAGGATTGTCATGTTAAACCTTGTAGGTGGACTCAGTCCGACATGACAATGAGGTTGAGTGGTACTACTCTTGGATTAAGACATTAATTAAAATGAGTTGTCAGTAACTCAATTAATTAGTGGACATTCGATATCTTAAACACATGGAGACTAACACACTCATGATAAGAAGGAGCCCATAATGTAATTTGGGATTAGTGCGGTAGTGCAATAATAACTCTCTAGTGGAATGAGTTATTATTGATGAACTTGAGTTGTGTGTTCGGGGTGAACACGGGATACTCAAGCTCGTTGGAAGGCCAAAACCAATTTCTCCTCTAGGTCCCTGTCGTAGCCTCAATGAAGCCTTAAATCCACTCATATAAAGCCTATCTTAGTTTCCAAGAGGAGGGCCGACCCAAGGCTTGGTGACCAAGCCAAGGGGCCGACCACCATCTTCTCTAAAGGGTCGGCCACAAGTTTTGTAAAGGGGGCCGACCACCAAATTCAAACTAGGAGGGGTGTTTTGAATTTTTAAAATCTTCTCTTTGTAGATATCTACAAGTTTTAAAAGAGAGATTTTAAAATATAAAACTTTCCTTATTTGAATTAGGTCACATGGTTTAAAAAAAGTTTAAAAGTTTTAAAACTTTTCTTTTTTAACCATCCTCATGGTTTTAGAAAAAAGGAAGGGAGTTTTAAATTTGAAACTTTTTATTTTTGTAACCATGTTAAAAAAGGAAAATTTAGAAGAGAAGTTTTAAATTTTAAAACTTGGTTTTAATTTTTAAAACTTTTCTTTTTCAATATCCACTTTAGGGAATTAAAAGAGAGGTTGTAAAATTTTATAAGAGCTTTTCCTTCTTTGCTTATAAAATTTTTACAAAGTTTTTTTTTCCTCTTTTTAGCGGCCGACCACCCTTGCTTGGTGCCCAAGCAAGGGGCCGACCAATCAATGATTGAATCAATCAAGAGGAAGGAAAAGGAAAAATAAAAGGGGAAAAGGAAAAACAAGAGAAAGATTTTAATTTTTGTAAAAATCTTTTCCTTATTTGCCTTGGGTAAGTAATATAAAAGAAGGGGAGGGGAGGCTTCCTGATAAATCAATTCTTATTCTCTTGTTGGAGCTCTTCATTGTGGCCGACCCCTCTCTTCTTTCTTTTCCCCTTGCTCTCTTTTGTTCCTTGGTGGTGGTGGTGGCCGAATACTAGAGAAGGAGGAGGAGCTTTGGGTGGTGTTCATCTTGGAGGATCGTCGCCCACACGACGTCCAAGAGGAGGCGAGGAATACGGTAGAAGATCTCGAGGTTATTAGCATACAAAGAAGAGATATAACTAGTAATTATTTTCTACATCATACTAGTTCTTCTTTGTTAGAATTCCAAACACAAGAGGCATATGATTCTAGAATTTCGGATTTGTTTCGAAGTTGTGTTTTTTTTGTTGTTTTTCGAATTTGTGATTCGATTGTTATTTTCGGTTAAACCTAATGTTATTTTAGGAAATTAAATATTAAATTTCTATTAAAGGCTTTGTCGAGGCAGTGGTGGATGATCTCATACCCAAGAAGGCCTAGTGCCTCGCCATGTTTGACCTGGGAGCCGATTTTAGAAATAAATATTTAATCAACTTTATAACATAGGTGGATTTGGATCAATAGTGTTAAGTTCCGCTTACGATCCAAATCTAAACCATCAAAAATAGATAAGTTAAATTTGGAATCAATAATATTAAGTTCCATTTGCGATTCCTAATTTAATTTCTAAAGAACACAATAGGTTGTTTAGGAAAGGTTCGACACTTGTACAAAATTTTTGTACAGTGGAACCGGTACGATCTTCCTAGGACTAACCAAGAGTAGCATCTTATCTTTCTTTTCTTTCTATTACCCTGCACTTAATTAAATTTATTAGTTTTAAATAATTTCTAAAATTTTCTTACCATTAGTACCATTTCATCGTCATCAAGAGAAGATTTAGAATCTCATTCGTCTGTTTTTGCCTTTAAGGCAATGTTATGCTTTGGCTCCTTTTTTAGATATGCACATCTTGTTTCATGGACTTCAAATGATGAAAATAATTCTTCTAAAGTACTTAATTCTAGATCCTTAGATATATAATAAGCATCTACTAATGATGCTCATTAAGCAGTCTTAGGAAATACGTTAAGTGCGTACCTTAGCGAATTTCGGTTGCTTACCTTTCCTCCGAGATTCGAGAGTCTGGTGATGAGTTCCTTTATTCTTGAGTGAAGGTGTGCAATGGTTTCTTTTTTTTTTCTAATTTGATGTTGCTGATCTAGTTCCTAAGTAGATCTCGTCTTGCAAGTTTTGCCTCAAAGGTTCCTTCGTGTAGTTCCAGGAATTTCTCCCAGAGCTTCTTGGCAGACTCATAGGCTCTGATTTGGTTGACTTCTCGTTGCGGTAAGACACTTAGTAGATGGAACTCTACTTTGCCATTTTCTACGAAGTTAGCTTGGTCCTTCTTCGTCAATTGGTATTCTTCTTTATCCTCAGGTGCTACAAAACTAAATTTCATTATTAAAGGTAAATCGAAATCTATCTTAAAGAATACCTCCATCTTTTTCTTCCAGCTCGCGAATTCCCTCTCGAACTTCAGTGGGTTGATGCTCGGTCCGACCATCTCTTGTGTTTCGTTTGGTGGTTAGTCCTTCTGAAGCTGTTGGGCTCTGATACCACTTGTTAATCTCTTGGCGATTGGCTAGAACGGGGTGAATAGCCTGCATAATAAAAATAAACAAAAATCCCTTCTCGAACTTTATAGCTTTATTAATCTAACACTTGTATAAAAATAAAAATTAAAAACTAAAAAAGAAGAGGCACAAAGAATTACTTGGTTTGAAATGAGGGGATTACTAATCCAAGGAAGTTAAAGCTCACTAAATAATCTCTTTCAGGCGAAGAAACCTCTTATAGCAGTTGAAGCACTCAATTACAGAACAAGACTGAAAAGAAATCAATTACAAGTATTGTTCTAACCTTCTGGGACCGGGGCTGTATTTATAGCCCTGGTCGGGGTGTCTGGAAGGGTTCAGACACCTGGAGGGGGATACACTTTCTCTCGTCGCAACAGCTCGCGACACCTAGCGTTTGGATGAAATTTCTGGTCTGGGAGCCTGGAAGGGTTCCATGTGCCTGGACCGTGCAGATAAGGCTCCCCCTGGGCGAGGTGCCCAGGGGTGCCCAGCTGATCCAGGCATCTGGAATCAAAAGTTCGGTTGACTTTTTAGTCTAGGTCTTCCGCTCTGGTTCTGCTCGCATTAGTCCAGATCTTCCGCTCCAGTTCCACTCACTTAGGTGATTTCGACCATCCGGAATAAGGCTCACCCAAACTCAACTTCCAGTCTTCTCGAGTAAACTTCCTCTCCAACTTCTCGTCCCTCGGAAACGTCGCACGTCTCCTTCTCATCCGCTCGTGTACTCTTCTGAGCACCTCATACGTCGGACGCATCGAGCCCGTCGACCCTCTGCCGTACCATCCATCTTGCTAGCTGCGTCTTTCACTCGGCTTCCTGTGCTCCTAAGTTCCTGTATACTTAGACACAGGGGTTAAATACTAACAGGACCTAACTTGATTGGTTAATCACATAAAAACTACCTTGGGGTACTAACATCATCATCATCAAAGCGCGAGAAGCTATTCACCCCCCTCTAGCTTCGAAGTGACCCAACAAGTGGTATTAAAGCGAGGCTGCTCTTTACTGAACTCATTGCAGGAAGGGCAATGAGTTAGAGGAAGAAGAAGTTGAAGCCCCAATTTCAACAAGTCAAATATTTCAAAAGCTCAACTTCAAGATGGATTTCGGAGATGGACTCGGATATACCACAAGGATGCCTCCACCATTCACATCAACAAGTTTCGATCTTTGGAAATCAAAGATTAAAAATTTTTTCATGATGGAGATAAAGCAATGGTTTGCTCTAATGGAGGGTTTTGAGGCTCTAATGAATGACACGGGAAAATTTTTTAAGAAGGGCAAATGGAGCAAGGAGCAAATTCAAAGATGAGAGGCAAATGAAAAAGTGACCAAGGTATTGGTTAATTTATTGCCAAGCAATGTTTTGAGCCGAATTGGGGAATACAAAGATGTTAAGGAGCTTTGGAGCAAGTTGGCGAAGATTCATGAAGAACCCTCCACTACAGCAAGTTAAGAAAAATCCAAAGAGGGAAACTCATTGGATCAACAAGAAGAGGACTTTGAGGTTGAGAGGTGCTCAACATTAGAAGAAGAAGAAGTCCAAGAAATTTTATCCTCAAAGGAGTATAATGAAAAGGGCAAAGAGGGAGCATACTCTTTGTTTCATGTATAAGAGAATGAAGATGGAGAAGCCTCCACCTCAAGGATTGAGTGGGAGTGTGGAACATCAATACCATATCAAGAAGAAGTCTTTTCATCAGGATCAAATGGAGAAAATGTCACCCCTACAAGTAAAGGTATAGAAATTTCTGTTGGTGCAATCGACCTGCAAGGTTTTAATATCCAACAAATATGTTTAACTATGTTTAATAGAGCTTGATCATGGGAAGTCATAGTTATGGCTAGGCAAGGGTGAGAAGTCAACCAAGTGACTAGTCCTAACTACGGTTAGGCATAGAAAGTCCTAGTTGTAGGCTAGGCAAGGGAAATCTTGGTAGATCATGGAAGCCAGGTGGATTCGATAGGTCTGGAGGACCTGATCCCTGGGTAGCCGAATATTGAGTCTTGTTGAGTGAAGCCAGGTGGAGAAAATCCTAGGGGGTGGTAACCTTAAGTTCTGGTGAGTGGAGCCAGATGGAGAAAATCCTAGGAGGATATAACCTTAGGTAACGAGAAGTCTAAGTTGAGGTATGCAATTGGAGAAGCGACAGTGAGATCGTGTTCCGGAAAAGAACAACCTAAAGTGGCTGATCCAACTGAAAAAACTAGGAAGGTTTCCAAGTTGAAATCAAGACAGTTCAAATATCTAATACTACTCATGCATCTTATTATTTATATATAGTTGTGCCTACTTTGTTTTGCAAGAATATTATTGTTATATCGAACTAATTTTGTGTTGCAGAATCATATGACCCCTTGAACTTCAAAGGGTCATAACTTTTGACTCAGAACTCATAATCAGACTCTGTCAGCGACCACGCGTCCAACACTCAGAAACCTTCGTTTGACCAAAGGTTTAGTCAACTAAACAAGAAGTTCAGTCAACCAAAAAAGTCATTTTATCAATCAAATAAATGAAGCTTCGATCAACCGAACAGGCAAAATTAGCAAAACAGATCAGGCTCATAAACATGGTATCATAGCATGATCAGTCAACCAAAAATGAGGTTCGGTCGACCGAACAATGAAATCATTAATGGAGCATTAAGTGTGAATCTTGACGAACAAGGAAAGATCCTGTTTGGTCGATCGAAAAGAAGGATCAGTCGACTGAACCCTTAATGACCAGTTAATGTCGAAGATCGAGTTAACATAAGATCTCGACGAAGATGGAAGGGAGCTAGTTTGGTCGATCAAGCCTAGGGATCGATCGACCCAACGTCGACAGTTCTTATAAAAGAGAGCTCGAGGTCCAAGGCTGAGTAACGTTGTTTGGTTTAAAATTAATCACTATGCAAGAATCTACTGATCATGCTACTGCTCTACAACTTGCAAACTGCTTCATCCAGAAGTGCCGACCAAGCTTCGTCTTTTATTATTGTCGGTATATTTATTTAATTTTGTTTTATACTTAAACTCTTACAAGATAGTAGAGTGTTACTATCTTACATATTGTACGCACTACTTCTTTCTGAGGTTTTTGGAAAGAAGGATTTTAGTGGATTGCCCAACGGTGCAGTCAAGGATCGTGGGCCTTGGAGTAGGAGTTGACCTAGGGTTCGAACCAAGTAACCGAACTATGTATTTTAATCTCTGCTGCATATTCTGATTGCCCTTAAAATATGGAAAGAAAAGTTTTTAAAAGTGCGATATTCACCCCCCCCCCTCTATCGTACTCTTCCGATCCAACAATTGGTATCAGAGCCTTGTAGCTCTGAAATTACTTAACCATTTTTTGAGCAATTTTTAAAAACCTTTTCTTTTTCTTTAAAAGTGTTTTCTCTTAATTCTTAAGAAATATATTTTTTAAAATTTTTATCCCGCACTATTAATCTCGAGACGAGAGTCTTGGAAATTGGTTTTCTATTCAATCTCAGCATCTCCTATCCGCATCCTCGGCGATCGGCAACCAACAACCGACGATCTCAGCGTCCAGCCTCGTGTCCTCTCCCGTTCTCGGCAATCAGCAACAGGTGTAAAATACCGGAAAAATGACGATTATTAATAAGGGAATTTTCCGGAATTTTTGGAGATTTTTCGGGAATTTTTCGGAGCTCGTACGGACGAGTTGATGGGGATAAAAACGGGGTCCAGAAAAGCCTGTTTAGGCTACCCAGTTTTAATAAGGAAAAGTTTTATTTTTCTTTTCCTTTTCCTTTTTCATTTTCTTTTCTTTTTATTTTATTTTCTTTAAATCCTTCGTTTCTTCCCCCTCCTCGCACCAGAGCCCGACGCCGCCTTCCTTCTTCCTCCTTGCCCTAACCGCCGGCGGCGGTTACTTCTCCTCGAGCGTTCAACCCCTCGGCCACTTCCTCTTCTTGTGTTCTCCTACCCGAGCCGAAGCCCTCCTCTGCCCTAGCCTCTGCCTTAGCGCCGATGCCGTCGTTCTCTTCTCCTCTGCGCGCCGACACCAACACAGTGTGCTCTAATTCTTGGTCTCCGGCTTCCCGCTCGGAGCAGCGCCGTGCCACCCGATTCATCTTCGTCGCCGGCGCAAATCCATCGCCACCTACTGTGGGAAGCCACCCTCGGATTGATGGGGGCTGACGCTAGAGTATTGGTGTTGCCCTAGCCTCTTCACTGTTGCACACCGCTGGCCAAGACCCGAGCAATGCCGATCAAGCCGACTCTCCTTCCCTCTGCTGACCATCGCTGGAGACTACCTCTTTTTCCCGATTAGCCGTGAGCCACAATGTAGAGCCACTTCTCGCAACAAGCAGCCAAGATTGTTGTTGTGCCCCGGGTTTCCTCTTGTTGCCAGATCCAAACCAAGGCTGTAGTGACACGGCAAGTGGTGATTTTTGGGTATTTTGATTAGGGATCAGTGATCAGCGGCTGAGGGAAAATGATTGGCACCCTTGTAGATACGGCAGATTTGGGTGTGTACGGTTCGTATCATATTTCATGCTTGTTTGATCATTTTAGCTTCGGACAGCACTGATTTCGGGTGATTCCCAGTTCCGATGAACTAGCTTCGACGGTGAAGCCTCGGGTCGTATTCCACCATCTGTCACTTGGTTGTGAATGGAGGTAAGGAGTAGGTAATTGGTTTTGGATGTAGATCATAATGAATTTGGATTATTTGATTAGTTGATATATGTGTTGAATTAGGACTAAATCGGATAAGATGTTATGATTAACCATATTTATTGCAAGTCCTAATTCGAATGAATTAATTAGAATTGATTGAGGAGTTAAATGATCCAATTAGGGTTTATAATTGGATTTGGATTTATGTTAGTTTCTCGAGGATTTGATTTAGCTAATTAATTGGTATTTAATTAGCTAAATTTGTATACTATGTACTACAGGACTGTGACGCGAGATGAGCAACTCGACGTTGGATTTGGATCGGATACGACCCTTTCTATTGGAGGCGGGTACCTCTTGACTTATCTTTTATGATATTGTCATTGGATATGCATAGTATTTTATAACTACATGCAATGAACATGTTTGCCTTTGGTATGTCACTGTTTGATATCCATAGCATGTTAGGTTTGTCACCTGTGATGTATCCGTGCATATATCTCGTGATTTGTTGCCATGATTAGCTTGTTACCATAAGTATCTTAGTTTCTAGAGTGACATACCATGCTCTACTGAGGTTAGGACTAGGTTCTGGATTTTTATTTCTGACAGGTGTATCTAGATTATCTGATACCTAGGTTTTTATACCATACCTGACTTGTGTACCTCTATTTGTATCTCATATATGATTCGTGTACCTAGACTCTGATTATTTGATCTGTGTATATTGTTGGTACATATGTTATGGAAGGAGGATATGTTTAGGATCTAGGTTGTTATACCATAGAGGATCTGTATACCCTAGATTCGTGGATTGACCTATTGATACTGTGGTACCCATATTATGTATATATGGATTTTTCTATGCTGATCAGGATATTCCATACTTATTATGTTCAGGACATAGGTTTTTGATATTCTATCTGACCTGTATACTATAGATTTTGGTATGTGACCATCGCTTTTACAATACCCATTTTGTATATATGGATATGATTATGTTGATCAGTTTTTGCTATGCATAGTGACATGCATCATGATTGCATGCTGTGCGATTGTCGGCTCCACTATGGTTGAGCCCATCGCCAGTTACATGTACTGCACACACCCCACTCATGGTTTAGTGGTATATCGGGCGGGTGTGGCTGTTTGGCTCCGTTGGTCCGAGGACTCGGCGTGGTGGCCGTGCAGCCTGTTTGGCTCGGCATTTAGTGTAGCAGTAGTAGCCGTGACGGTGGACTCGCTCCGTTGGTCGGTGACTCAGCTGGTAGCCGCAGAGATTTCCTCATCGTGTATCGGGAGATGAGAGCATTGAGCTCCCCCATTTATGATTTGGGGTCACGGGACGAGTACTCGACAAAGATTCCACTCGGTCACTCATCGGGAGTAGTGACAGAGTGCAGTTGTCTGACCCACCTGGTCTCACCATTTGTGTGTGAGATGACTGACTGGCGTCAGGGGTGACCAGGACGCATCATTAGCATCATGTGCATTGATGCATTTATATTTTTATGATTGTGTTTGCTGCATTTGGTTGTTGCATTTTGGTTGGATGCATACTTTTGACCTGCATACAGGATTATTGACACTTTCGGTTTGACGACCCTTTTGTCTGGATAGGAGTTCCTGGTGAGTACAGCTTCCTTAGTTACCTTTCAGTTTTTGCGTATTCCCTATATATGATTAGGAAGCTGTATTCCATGTTTATTGCTGTTAGATATATCTTACTAGGCATGTCTATTGGTATTCGCTGAGTTGTTGAACTCACCCCCGTGGACTCTATATTTTTCAGGTACCAGGTTATTTATGGTGTCGCTTGGAGCATCCTGTCTGCTGGTCCCCACGTCTCATCAGAGGATTTATCGGTTCACGTATGTTTTTGTTTGTTTTATGTATCGGTTTGTTTAGCTCTGTACTCTGGTTTTATTTTTGGAGTGTTGACGTTGTTATGTGGTATTTTGTATTTATGTTATTGGTTGTGTAAGTCTAGCCGGCTAGCAGTTTTGTGTTTTGGTTTTTGGTACAGCCGAGTGGGCTGCTTTATTTTTTTACTGCGTGGTTGTGTCAGCCAGAGGCTGAATTTATTATTAACTGCGTGGTGTTTGTTTTCTTTTATTGTTATTATTCCAGCCGCATGTGGCTGAGGTATATAGTGCTTGTAGAAAAGTTTCAGATTGTCCGCCGTACAGGGGAGATGCTGCCGAAATTTCTTCGGACAGATACTCCTCCGGGGCGTGACAACAGGAGACTCTGGTATGCTCCTCCCTCTTCTCTTCTATTTAACGCGCACGCCACCTACTACGCCGACGCCTGCTCCCCAGGCGAGTGCTTCACCGGCGGCTGCTCCACAGGCGCCTACTCGTGATAGCCTGCCTAGCTGGCGCCTGCTCGTTGCAGACCGGCGGCGTAGGCCGGCGTCGCAAGCCGCTGCTCGCTGCAGGCCGACGCTGCATGCCCCTGCTCGCGGCGGCAAGCAGCCGTAGGGCCAGCCGTCGTAGGCCCCTACTCGTGGCAGGTCGGGCGTGCAGGCCCCTGCTCACGGCAGCCACCGCAGGCCCTTACTCGCAGCAAACTGGGCGTCGCAAACCCGTGCTCGCGCTTGGCTACAGGCCGAGCACCGCAGGCTCGTGCTCGCGACTGGCCGCAGGCGGGGTGCCGCATGCCCGTGCTCGCGGCTGGCCTCAGTTGACCATGAGAAAGCATATACTTGTTGATTGACATGTAGTTCCCTTCATGTTGTTACTGTTGGAATGTATACTGAAAGCCTAAGCTTTGTAAACATTTATTATGAATAAAGAATCACATTTGGTCTAATTGTCTACATTTGTTTATAGTTGATCATTTAATTTATATTGTAGATAACATAGTATGTGGTGTCATATACAGAAGATGATGTTATCAGTACCTTATAAATTATAAACAGTAGCTCACGACCAAAATGGAAAAGGAACAAACCATTAGAAGGTCGTAGTGTAATTAGGTATTAGTTTATCTTGACTATATAATTACACTAGTACACTCAGAGTGTATTGAGTAGGACCATTTGAGGTCGTTTCTTTTATACTGACTTTATAAAGGAACAAAGACCTCAGTTATTATGGAAGTGTGTGCTCTTAATCCTAATATAATAACAAGCACATATATTTGATATTTATTTCTTTAATTTATCAATGGGTGAGATTTAGTTCGTTGAATCAATAAACCCGATAAGTTGGGAAATGGTATTACTTATAGTGTGTGTTGTTGATTATAGAAGGAAACTGTGTCCTAGAGATACTAGGTTGATAATGTCCTCAAGAGGAGCTTATAAAGATTGTCATGTTAAACCCTGCAGGTGGACTTAGTCCGACATGACAATAAGGTTGAGTGGTACTACTCTTGGACTTAGATATTAATTAAATGAGTTGTCAATAACTCACTTAATTAGTGGACATTCGATATCTTAAACACAGGGAGACAAACACACTCATAATAAGAAGGAGCCCAAAATGTAATTTGGGATTGGTGCGGTAGTTCAATGATAGTTCTCTAGTGGAATGAATTATCATTGATAAAATTAAGTTGTGTGTTAGGCGAACACGGGATGCTTAATTTTATCGGGAGACCAAACCAATTCCTCCTCTCGGTCCCTATCGTAGCCTCTTATTTATAGAGTTCTATACCCACCTATACCCACCTTCTATACCCACATAAAGGCGGGCCAAGCTAGCTTGGGAACCAAGCTAGGGCCGGCCTAGGTATAAGGTGGCCCTAGCTTGAACCCAAGCTAGTAGGGGCCAAAATAAATTAAAAATAAATTTAATTTTAATTTTATTATAATGTGGAAGATATAATTTAAAGAGAATTAGAATTAAAATATCTCTCTTGTAAAAGATTTACAAAGATTAAAGAAAGAGATTAGATCTCTTTCCTTATTTGTAGATTGGAGAGATGTTTTATTTTCTCTTTAAAATTATTCACATGTTAATAAAATTAAAATTATAGATATTTCCTTTTATTAACCATGAAGAGATTTTAAAGAGAAATTTTATTTTTTAAAATTTTCGGAAACAAATTAGGAAGTTTTAATTGTTGATTAAAACTTGTCCTCTTTTGTTTTCCAATGATGTGGCCGACCACTTGAAATTGATTTGGGAAATTTTATTTTATTTCTCTCAATTAAATCAAGTCAAGGAAATTAAGGAAAATTTATTGTAATTAAATTTCCTAATTTGCCTAGGCCAAGGAATATAAAAGAAGGGGTGAGGGTGCCTTCACAAGACACAACCTCTATTGTTTTCTCTCCCTTTTTCCTTGGTGTTGTGGCCGGCCATTACCCTCTCCCTCTCTTCCTCTTGTGGTGGCCGAATACTTCATCTCTCTTGGAGTTCTTGTGGTGGCCGGATACTACTTGGAGAAGAAGAAGAAGAAGGAGAGAAAGTTAGCATCTCTTGGAGCTTGGTTAGTATTTTGATTTTCTTCTTTGGTAAAGTTCTTCCTTTGTGGCCGAACCTTGCTTGGAGGAGAAGAAGGTGGTTGGTGGTTTCTCATCTTGGTAGATCGTTGCCCACACAACGTCCAAGGTTAGAAGAGGAATACGGTAGAAGATCAAGAGGTTTTTCTACAAGGTATAATTAGTAATTTTTATTTCCGCATCATGCTAGTTATTTATGGAAATAATACCAAATACAAGAGGCTTATGATCTAGTATTTCGAATATGTTTTTTGATGTTGTGTTCTTTTGTTTTCTTTCTTTTCCTTGTGATTTGATTGTTTTCTTTGGTTAACCTAAAGTTATTTTAGGAAATTAAATATTAGCTTTCTATTAAAGGTTTTGTCTAGTCGGTGGTGGTTGCTCCCATATCCAAGAAGGCCATGTGCCTCGCCACGTCAGTACTGGGAACCTTTTATGGAAATTAGTATTTAATGGAATTAATAACTTAAGGAGACTTGGGTCGAACGTGTTAAGTTCCGCAGGAGATCCAAGTCAAAACCTAAAAGAACAAATAGATTAAGTTTTGGATCAAACGTGTTAAGTTCCGCAGGCGATCCAAAATTTAATTTAAAAGAACACATGGTAGCTAGGAAAAGGTTCAGACCTTTGTACAAAATTTTTGTACAGTGGAACCTCTAGGTTTTCCGAGTAGCAACCAACACGTACTTGTGGCTGTTGAACCCCGTGGTAGTTTTGATGTGATCAATCAAGTTGGTTAGGTCCTGCGTTTTGTCTGATCCCTATGTCTGAGTGTGTAGGAACTTAGGAGCACAGGAAGTCGAGCGGAAGACGCAACTGGCGAGAAGGATGGCACGGGAAGGGAGCCGACGTGCTCGGTGCGTCCGAAGGACGGGAGAGCTGCAGAAGAGTACACCCGGTGGGCGAGAAGAATGTGCGCGACGTTCGAGGGACGTAAAGCCGGGGAGGAAGCCTGCTCGAGGAGAAGGCCGGGAATTGGGTTCGGGTGAGCCCTATTCCGGTAGGACGCAATCACCCAAGGAGCCGAACCGGAACAAGTCAACTGGAAGTTGACTTGTCAATGGTTCGGTCGACCGAACCCCTTGATAAGTCGACCGAACCCTTCTGTTTCCGAAGCCAGCTGTTGGTGACACGTCAGAAGCCACGTCAAGCAGCCAACCGTTGGGGAGCTGATCAGTCGACCGAACCTTCTGATCGGTCGACCGAACCTTCTGATCGGTCGACCGAACCTTCTGATCGGTCGATCGAACCGAAGTCTATCCAGAGACCAAGTCGAGCAATCTGATCGGGCCAACTCAGCAGAAGACCGTTGGCAGATCAGTCGACCGAACAAAAGGATCGGTCGACCGAACCCAAGCTTGATCCACAGAGACTGCACCTAGACGCGAAGCTGGGTAGGTACAGCAGGTTCGGTCGACCGAACCTGAGGATCGGTCGACCGATCCCTCTCGAGTCAAACTTGATCCCGAAGGATCAGGTGAACTGATAAGCTCGAGAACCCCTATATAAAGAGGGTCTCGGGTAGCTCTTAGGAATATCGAAAAATAGTGAACGAATACGAACGATTTCGAAATACAACTCATGTACTCTCATTTCCTAAGCAACAGTTCTGTGCTCTTCAAGTGTAAAAGGCTACTCCGTCTTCAGAGAAGGAGATTTCTTTTAGTGCACTCTCTTACTGTCTTGGATTTACAACCTTCTTGGTTGTAACCAAGTAAATAGCTGAGTCTTATATTTCTGTTTATGTTAGTTCTATTGAATTTCATAACTGTTGCTTTATTATTTAAGTTGAAAGCCTTGAGGAGGGTTTAGTTTTTATTGCAGGCAATTCACCCCCCTCTTGCACCAACAAGTGGTATCAGAGCCCAACAGCCTCAGAGGGACTAACCGCCATCTGAAGCACAAAGATCAGAACAATGGCCGGCGCGAACATCAATCCCCCGAAGTTCGACGGAGATTTCACTACATGGAAGCGAAAAATGGAGGTATTCTTTAAAACAGATTTTGATATTTTAATTACTATGAAATATGGTTTTGCAGCTCCTAAAGACAAAGAAGAAAACACGTGGAGCAAGAAGGAGCAAGCCGACTTCGTTGCCAACGGAAAAGTGGAATTCCACCTCCTCAGTGTTCTGCCACCTCAGGAGGTAAGCCGGATCGGAAGTTACGACTCCGTGAAAGATCTCTAGGAGAAATTCCTGGAGCTTCACGAGGGTACATCCGAAGCGAAGCTAGCTAGGCGCGACATCCTGCGGAACCAGTTGACGAACCTCCGGATGAACCAAGGTGAGAAGGTAGCATAGCTCCAAACAAGGATCAAAGAACTGATCATGCAACTAACCAACCTTGGAGAAGAAGTAATGAACCGGGATTCCATCCGATACGCGCTCAACGGCTTCCCGAGGACTCCAGAATGGGCATCCTTAGTAGATGCGTACTACATCTCTAAGGATCTTGAGGTAAGTAGTTTAGAAAATTTATTTTCAACTTTCGAACTTCACGAATCTCGAATTACAGAAAATCAAGTAGAAATTTCGAACCTCAACATTGCCCTACGAGCTGAAAAGGACGATTCCGACTCCGAAGCAACAATTGACTAAAACGAAGCTGTGTTAATGGTAAAATGATTTAACAAGTTTTTTAAATCTAACCAATTTAGATCGCAGTCAAGTAAACATCGTCAAAAGAGAAGGACAGTCCGTTCTACAATTGCAACGAAGAAGGGCACATCAAGGAGGACTGCCCAAAATTGAAGTGCAAACAAAAGGAGAAGACAAAGACCAATTACAAGAAACCAAATTCCTCCAAGCATAAAAATTTGAAGGCGACATGGGACGACTCTTCATCCTCCGAGTCAGAAGTCGAAGAATTCTCGGGACTAGCATTGGTGGCCAACCACCTCTTTGAAGATAACTCAGACTCAGAGATGAGCATTGATCAAGGGGGAGAGACAGAAGAGGAAAGCTGCGATGAAGGGGGAGCTACCGACAAACAGGTAAGTAAGGTACGTGCCCTAAACCCTAAACAGTCTTTTGAGTTTATTAAAGATTTATCTAAAGATCTATTCAAATTAGAAAAAGAAATTGCCAATTTAAAAATAAGTTTGGAAAATTTAAATTTGGAAAATGAGATTTTGTAATTAGAAAATACAAAATTAAAAAATGAAATTGAAAAATTGAAAAGTGATGCATGCTTAAAGAAATTTCCAAGTTCAAAAATTAGGATTTATGGAAAATTAAATTGGTACATTAGAAACCATCAGGGTCAACTTAGAAAAGTACCAAGAAACTATATACCCCCTAAGTATCTGACTAACCCAGTAGGAAGGAACCTCTATTGGGTTCCAAAATACGTATTTAATTAATCCTTTAAAATTAAAGGCTTCAAAAGAGAAAATTAAACATTGATTTTCCTAATGCGGCTTTGACTAGAAAGTGGTTGTTGCTCCAATAACCAAGAAGGCCTAGTGTCTCGCCACTACCTAGAAGCCAAATTTAGAAATGAACTGTTTAATTAACGTTTTGATAAAAGCATTGAAAATAAAATTGAATAGTGCTTAGAAAAAGTGTTTGGGACTTAGAAATTTGTTTAGAATTTTTTTAACTTAGAAATTTTTTAGTTGCATTTTGAAAAATATTTTAACACTTAGAAAATGTTTAACGTTGAAAATTTTTTTTCTTGGATGTTGAACACTTAGGAAATTTTCATTGAAAATCTTTTTGTCCCCGTTTTTGCTGTGATCAAAGGGGGAGAATAAAAGATACGTTCAGTTGGGGGGAATTTAAAATTTTTTTTGTATATATTTTTGTTACAATTTAGTTCAAAATTATAAATTTATGCCTGAATTGTTAGTTTAGTAATTTTCTTTAAATTACTCTTTGTTTGGTTTACCCCTAACTTGAACTTGGTTGATGCACATCAAAAAGGGAGAGATTGTTGAACCCCGTGGTAGTTTTGATGTGATCAACCAAGTTGGTTAGGTCCTGCGTTTTGTCTGATCCCTGTGTCTGAGTGTGCAGGAACCTAGGAGCACAGGAAGTCGAGTGGAAGACGCAGCTGGCGAAAAGGACGGCACGGGAAGGGAGCCGACGGGCTCGGTGCGTCGGAAGGATGGGAGAGCTGCGGAAGAGTACACCCGGTGGGCGAGAAGAACGTGCGCAACGTTCGAGGGATGTAAAGTCAGGGAGGAAGCCTGCTCGAGGAGAAGGCCGGGAATTGGGTTCAGGTGAGTCCTATTCCGGTAGGTCGCAATCACCCAAGGAGCCGAACCGGAACAAGTCAACTGGAAGTTGACTTGTCAATGGTTCGGTCGACCGAACCCTTCTGTATCCGAAGCCAGCTGTTGGTGACACGTCAGAAGCCACGTCAAGCAGCCAACCATTGGGGAGCTGATCGGTCGACCGAACTGAAGTCTATCCAAAGACCAAGTCGAGCAATCTGATTGGGCCAACTCAGCAGAAGACTGTTGGCAGATAGGTCGACCGAACAAAAGGATCGGTCGACCGAACCCAAGCTCGATCCACAGAGACTGCACCTAGACGCGAAGCTGGGCAGGTACAGCAGGTTCGGTCGACCGAACCTGGGGATCGGTCGACCGATCCCTCTCGAGTCAAACTTGATCCCGAAGGATCAGGTGAACTGATAAGCTCGAGAACCCTTATATAAAGAGGGTCTCGGGTAGCTCTTAGGAATATCGAAAAATAGTGAACGAATACGAACGATTTTGAAATACAACTCCTGTACTCTCATTTCCTAAGCAACAGTTCTGTGCTCTTCAAGTGTAAAAGGCTACTCCGCCTTCAGAGAAGGAGACTTCTTTTAGTGCACTCTCTTACTATCTTGGATTAACAACCTTCTTGGTTGTAACCAAGTAAATAGCTGAGTCTTATATTTCTGTTTATGTTAGTTTTGTTGATTTTCATAACTGTTGCTTTATTATTTAAGTTGAAAGCCTTGAGGAGGGGTTAGTTTTTATTGCAGGCAATTCACCCCCTCTTGCCGGTCTCTGCTCCACCAACAGTGGCTAGCCGCAGGGCCCTGCTCGTGGCTGTCCACAGGCCCTTGCTCGCAACTGGTCGCGACCTCCATGATCGCGGCTGGCCGCAGGCCCCTGCTTACGTTCTATAAATTAGATTTGTTTTACTTGCATTATCTTTTGTTTAGTAGACTTAGTTTCATTATATGTATTATTATTTCATTTAATGAGCGTTTATGCAACAACATAGAATTTTGGTAATATGATACGAAGATCATGGGATGAAACTGAGCTCATAATGCTTTATTAGGTAACAATGTATATGAACAAAGCTTGAATGTACAATCGATTAGAAAATGAATTTCTCAGAGTTGATTTTATTGCTGAAGTTGAACAGTTCGTGAACTTTGCTAAAAGTCATCCAGAATGTATGAATGGTGACGATCGAGTTACGATATCCCTGCAATCATAAAAAAATGTCAAAATAGAGCTTTCCGTGATGAGAATACCGTAAAAATGCATTTATGCAGAAATGGTTTTGTGCCAAATTACTACAATTGGTACTTCCATAGAGAGCCTTATTTATATAAACCAATTGGGCCTTCTAGTGGTTCATCATCTGGGACAACTATTACCGCTCCTGAAGCATCAACTAATATTGATATTACAATGCAATTAATGGTTAATGATGCGATGAATGTAGTTGATTATTCCAATATAGATGAAATACCAATACCTGAATATCAACAACTATATGAGATGTTAAAGGCTAGTGAAAGAGAAGTGTGGAAGGCATTCCTTCCGGTCATTCTCAACTATCAGCTATTGCAAGGTTATTGAATATGAAAGCAGAACATCATTTTTCTGAAAGATGTTACGATGACATTTATTAATTGATGTCAGAGTTGCTCCCTGCTGATAATATAATGATTGATAGCTTCTATGAAACAAAGAAATTGATCAGAGGTTTAGGTTTGCCTGTAGAGAAGATTAATTGTTGTATAAATAACTGTATTATATTTTGGAATGAAGACAGTGATTTGAATGAATGCAAAATCTGTACTCACCCTCGTTTTAAGCATCGTACTCGCATACCAGGGAAGAAGAGGAAAAATATTACTTGAAAAGTGATGTATTATTTTCCATTAACTGCTAGACTTCAACGCTTGTATACATCTGCAGCTACAGCTGGCCACATATTGTGGCATCATGAGCATGAGCATGAGCATGAGGATGAGCACGAAGGAGGTATAATGTGTCATCCTTGTGATTCGCTTGCATGGAAACATCTTGATACTGTATTTCCTTCTTTTGCAATGGAACCACGTAATGTGAGATTGAGACTTTCTGCAGATAGATTTCAACCATTTGGTCAGTCAAGACAACAATATTCATCTTGGCCAGTTATATTAACTTCGTACAACTTACCGCCATGGATGTGCATGAAAGATGAATTTATGTTCCTTACCATGCTTATTCCTAGTCCAACCAATCCCAAAGATAAGATAGATATTTTCTTGTAACCTTTAATTGTCGAGCTGAATGAATTATAGAATGTAGGGTCGATGACTTATGATGTTGCAAGTAAAACTAATTTTACATTGCAAGCTGCCTTATTATGGACGATCAGTGATTTTCTAACATACTCAATGTTGTCAGGATGGAGCACAACTGGTAAATTAGCATGCCCACATTGCATGACAGAGTTCGATGCATTTTCATTACCTTGTAGTGGGAAGGTATCTTGGTTTGATAATCACCGTAAATTTTTACCAATTGATCACCCTTTTAGGAGAAATAAGAAAAATTTTCTAAAAAATGTTATAGTAAAAAAACCTCCCCCAATACTTAATGCTTTAGGTGAAGAAATCATTGAACAAATTGATAGTTATGAATTTCTCCCAGTATCTTAGTCTAATTCTGAAGAGATAAATAAATATCTTGTTAGAATGTGCAAGTGCGGTTGGAAAAAAGGAGCATTTTCTGGGAGCTATCTTATTGGAAGTATCTACTCATTCAACATAATATAGATGTGATGCATGTTGAGAAAAATTTCTTTGATAATATTTTCAACACTGTGATGAATGTGCCTAGAAGAACCAAGGACACTGCAAATCACGTGAGGAATTAAAAGAATTAGTCAACAGACCAGAGTTGCATTAGAATGAAACAAACAATAAGTTTCCAAAAGCGTGTTATACATTGGACAGAGATGGTAAACAAGCTTTATGTAGTTGGTTAAAAGAAATTAAATTCCCAGATGGATATGCTTCGAATATGGCTCGATGCGTTGATATGAACAAGTTAAAGATGTTTGGAATGAAGAGTCATGACTGCCACGTGTTCATGCAAAGACTTATTCCAATAGCTTTTCATGATTTACTTCCCAATAATGTTTGGCAAACACTTACGGAGTTAAGTTTGTTTTTCAGAGATTTGACAATGAGGTGTATTATGACGACTGATATGCTTTTGATAGAAACAGAAATTCCTCTCATACTTTGTAAGCTAGAGCGCATATTCCCACCTAGTTTTTTTTTATTCAATGGAACATCTGCCAGTACATTTATCATATGAGGCACGAATAGATGGTCCTGTTCAATACAGATGGATGTATCCATTTGAACGGCTTTTGAGAAAATTGAAAAATAATGTTTGTAATAAAGCAAAAGTTGAAGGGTCAGTAATGCTTATCTGGTTGAGGAAGCATCTTCCTTCTGCTCCTATTATTTTGCTGATCATGTTAAAACCAGACGGAACAAATGTCCTAGAAATTCCGATGATACTCGGAATATAGATCCATCGATGCTTTCTATTTTCAAATTTGCTGGTAAACCAATAGTGCATATGTTTCTAGATGGTTAACTCAACAAGAATACCATGCTGCTAGAACATACATACTCTTAAACTGTGATGAGGTCAAACCATACATCAAGTAAGTTAACTTCCCCACTCAAACTTTAATCTCATTGTATTTTTTTCTTAATATCCGAATTGCCTCAAAATTACCTTAATTCATAGTTTGTATGAATAACAATTATATCTACAAAATCCATTAATGAGTGCAAGTCAGGTTGCTAAAAAGTTAGAGACTGAATTTGTATTGTGGTTTCAAATATATGTAAGTTAGAGAAATTTTCATAATTCTTCATAAAATTAAGTTCGGTCCTAATTGATAGGTGAAAGACAGCAGAATATCAAATGTGCAAGATGATAGAATATTGAATCTTGCATCAGGACCCCTTCGCCAAATAATGGTCTACTCTGGTTACTATGTTAATGGTCTCAAATTCCATGTGACACAATGAGATTCACGGAGATTAACTTATAATTCTGGTGTTTGTGTAAAAGGATCTATCTACACCAATAACACTGAGTTTGATTACTATGGTAGACTTGAGGAAATTATAGAGATTGATATCCAACATTACCTATAAAAAGGTGTGTGTTGTTCAAATGTTCATGGTATGATCTGACCCCAAGAACAGGTATCAGAATACATCCAAATTATAATTTAGTTGAGGTTAATGCAAATAGAAGTTTCAATAAGTTTGAACATTTCATTTTTGCAATACAAGCGGGTCAAGTTTTTTATCTTAAATATCCTATAAAGAGAAGAAGAGCTAGTGAATAGTTGTCTGTTTATCGAATGAAGTATCGTTCGATCATAGAAATGTCGAATACCATTACCGCTCAAAATCATGATACATTTCAGAATGATGAAGTAGAGAGACATTCAGTTGATTCACAACTCCCATCTACATCACAATTACTTGTAGATGTTAATGCCACTGACGAGGAGCTAGATGATGGAGAGATATCTAGCAGTGAGGATTTTGTTGACCTAACAGAGTCTAGCGACGACGACTTATAAACTGTTGTTATTGAGTAGAAATGTTTCCAGAGTCTAGCATTGATTAAATTTTAGCATTATTGTTCATCAAATAAGTTATGCTTTAATTCTGTTTTATTGACTGATTATCATGTTAGTAAACTTTATTATGATGTGTTGTAATGTTATTTTGTAGATATTATATCTCATGACAAATCATCCAGCACCACCACTTCATGGATCTACAGTTCTTAGGGTTGTTGGAGAGTCATAAGTATTTTTTAATTATTAGTAATTCATGTTCTTTTTTTAAACATATATCTTACTTATGTCTTAAAATTGTTTATATGCAGATTTACTCCTGATGGCCATCGAGTATCCACATACATTACAATAAAATTTAAAGAAAGAGTCTGCATTGCTGGTACTACATGGAGACATGTAGATAGTGAGACTAAAGATTTTTATTATAAAGAATTTGTGGTAAGTAACTTGAATATGTACAATATATTTATTCTTTAATATACTAAATTTTTAATTTCTAATTGCAGAAAAAATATACATGGGAGGATGGACACAAGGCAGAATTTGTAGCGACTTGGAATATTTACTGTGCCAAGTTATACAAAGTCCTTTTATATTATATGAGAAAGGATTGCACTAGACCAGCTTATGTATCCGACGAGATTTGGAGTGCATGGACGACCACTTGGTCTGCAGAAAGATGACAGACAAAGGCTCTAAAAGCTCGAGAAAATAGGAATACAGAGCCATGTGGCCTGAGTACCGGATCTGCTTGGCATACATCAGGATCTCGATCTATTGTTGAGCACGCCATGGATCTGGTGAATTGAATTTAATATTTTGTAAATTAAATTTTTATTATTAACAAGCTTGTATATTTGTGACCCAACTTATTTGTGCATGCAGGAGCGTTCTTTAGAAAGACAATCCACTTGCCTGGAAGTCTTTCTTAAGACTCACAAGAGAAAGGATGTCACATATGTAGATCTTCGATCGAAGAACATTGGGGGTTTGAATTATTAACTTTATTATATTTAATCGTTATTAATGATTAATTAACTCTAGTAATTGTGTACAAGATATAAATTGTATATTTTTTTCTACATAGGAGGAAATGACAAGTAGGGTTGCTCAAGCATCTCAACCACCAGTAGAGGGAGGGGAGTCACAGGATTTATCCACCCAGCAAATAAATGAAATTTATTATGATGTTGTGGGTGGAAGGACAAAGAACTCCTCCCTCTACGGTTTTGGCTCCCAGGCCAAGGTGGTATTTGATTGCTTGAGGACTCTTAGGGGTCGTGCTAGTTCCTCTTCTTCTTCTTCTTCTGAGGTGGAGTTGTTAAGAAAATAAAATCAAGAATTGAAGACTCAGATGACTACCATGGATCAGAGGTGGGAGGAGAGATGGGCTACTCAGGAGTAGACATTGTCCCAGATACAAGCAGCCATTGCTAGATGAGACCGATTACAGCAACCCCACTCACAGGAGCCCCAGTCAGAGCATGGTATTGAGTCACAGGAGACTCGAGACCCATTAGACTGTTGGGTTTTTCGGGCCGCGAAAACCGCTTTTCGCGTCGCGGAAACCCCGAATCGCCCAAAGCCGTAGGATCCGTGCAAAGAAAAATTTCGAAAACACGAGTACGAGTTATAAACTACGATCTACAGTAGATCTACAAAGGAAAACACTTTATACCTTTGATGCGTGCCCTCGCAAATCCCGCTCGTCCAAGGTACGTGTCGGATCTCCAAAGTATCAAGGTAGATACTTCTCTAGTGATATCCACACGAACAAGGAGTGCTCTCTAGCACTCAAGGATGGAGAAGAGAGCCCCAAGTGTGCTAGCACTTTCTAGGGCTCTCGGGTAGGATTTAAAAGGAAGAAAAGAAAGGATGCAAAAGGAATGTCTTACACTCAAGAAGTAGTATCCCTCCTTTGTGACCTTCACTCTTCCTTTGCTCTTGGAATTCACTCAACCACCTTCTCCTCTCTTAGAAGTTCACGGCAATAGCAGCAAGGAGGAGGAAGAAAGCTAGGAAGAAGATGAGACAATTACCACACATCAATTACAACAAAACAAAACCTCCTTTGCATTAGTGTGGCCGGCCACAACATTGTAACCTCCCCATTAATGTGGCTGGCCACATTAAAGCCAAGGGGAGAGTGTAACCCCCATGAGGTGGCATGTCTCATGAGGTGGAGGTGATGTGGCAAGGATGAGTCATCCTTATGATGTGGCAATACATCAAGTCAAACATGATGTTTCAATTTCTACTTGGTCAAGTCAAACTTGACCAATTGTCTTCCTTGTTGAGTTAAATCCAACCTTTGACTCAAGTCAATTTTAATTTAATGAATCTCAATTCATTAATATAAATGGTCTCAATGAATCAAATCTAAATTAGACTCATTCAACAATTGAATCTAATTGAGTCTAACTCAATAAGTCTAATTTGAATCCAATTAGTTCATCATATGAACCCAATCCAATTGGTTCATCATATGAACCCAATCTCCATCCACTTGTTCTTTGTGTGTGACCCAATAGGTTCTTGT
This sequence comes from Zingiber officinale, assembly GCF_018446385.1. NCBI lineage: Eukaryota > Viridiplantae > Streptophyta > Magnoliopsida > Zingiberales > Zingiberaceae > Zingiber > Zingiber officinale. The sequence continues at coordinate 69,683,458 of NC_056005.1, read as the reverse complement.
AACGTTGGTAATGTTTCTAAACTCCTTTAGAAACATAAGCAATGAGCGGCATCTAGCAATACATCATTGCTACCCAAGTTACTAGAAATGTTGAGATCCAATATCACCTTGTGACTATTAATTGTGACTTCTCACAATATATGACAAGTGTCCTTCTATCCTAGACATCTAGATTGATCAATGTGAGGCATAGACCGTGTCATCCTCTGACCAATCTAAATCTTGAACTCCAAGTAGACTCACTCAATCAAATGAGCTCAATATCTCATATTGACTCATTTGGGTATGGCCATACACTTCGTGGTCTTACTCTATCAAGAATATCGATGTCACTCACGTCATATAGGAGGGATAGATCCCATCTACATCACTCACATCCCTCTGCATAATTCGTTACATACCCAGTAATCGCCTTTATAGTCCACCCAGTTACGGGTGACGTTTGACGAAACCAAAGTACATAACTCCTTATGTAGGGATCCATGGTGACTTCAGGTCTAAGGACTAATAGTCATACTAATAGCCACATGAGAAAATATATGACACTCATATAACGATCCATGATACTTTCTCATGGCGGGTCATTCAGTATACATTCTCTAATGCATACCCATGCGTCAGCTTGATATCTCTATATCCATGACTTGTGAGATCAAGTCATCGAGCTGACCTACATACTAGTCTTATTGTATTAACATTGTCCTTGAATGTTAATACTCGACTAGGAATGTTTTAGAGTAGTGTTCCCTATATCATCTCACTATCGATTCAACTAATCGATTGATATAGGTATGAACCTTCTACTCAAGGACGCTATTATACTTAGTCTATTTGGCACTAATACAAATAAGTATAATAACCAAACAAATGCCTTTATTAATATACAAGAATATGATACAATGAGTCCATACAATCATCAAATGATTGGCTCTAGGACTCTAACTAACATAGACCCTGCTGATGATTAGATTTTTCTAAGGCATATTTAATTACAACTTAATTTTTTTCTTAGTGCAATCATCCTAGTTGTTATTATGTTCTCTTGTGTGAAATCATCTAGTCTAAATTCTGTTATGGATTGCATGTCTCATATGTGTATTAGGGGTTGCTATTGCATACTTTAACCATGATACTAGAAGTAGAAAAATAAAGAAGCTAGATTATTTATCTACTAATAGTGTCTTATTTGATTGATTAACCATCCTTGCCACCAATAACAAAGCCGTAGTTGGCATATCATCCTCAATTTTAGTAGTTGTATGCTTAAAGTATATTGTAGTTGTTTTTAGGTTTCAGATTCTTAGAGTGTTTTAATTTATCATACATTAATTAAGTGAAATATAATTATTCTATTTGGATATTCTTAGATATTTATCTTAAATTGTATTACATTTTTCAGGAGTCCATTTTGATACATTCACCACCGTAATATAATCCAAGTATTTTATTACATGCAAAATTAGTTATATATTATAATTTTTGAGTTATATATTACATTTATATCGATTTAGTCTGATTATAATATCTTATATTTGACTTTTACAGGATTATATTTGGATATATGTGTAGGTGATGTATTATGGTAAGTTTGGATATTTTGTATTTGACTTTCACTTGTCAGTACTTTTGGATGTTTATGATTATCAGTACTTGATATTTGGATAGTTATGTTTTATTTTGCATTAAATTTTGAAAATATGACCACTTATTAGTATGTTTTGTATTATTTTTTGGACAGTTTTATCATTTGTTTGTGAGCATATTGTATGTTGTGTTGGTTGTTGATTGTGTGGATTGTGATTGATGTATGACTTGTGTTTATGTTACCATCGTTTGTGATGATTTTTATTGTATAAAAATTGTATATATGATAAGTGGGAAATGCAGAGGAGGGGTTTCAAATTTTTTACTACAGATTGCCGACGGAATTCAATATTCCGTCGGTAATTTCCAACGGAAATCCACATTCCGTCGGTAATATATCGAACTGCAACAGGGTCTTTACGATAAATGCCGACGGAAAAGGTAATTCCGTTGGTAATTACCAACGGAGAGTGCTACATAATGTTATTTTTGACTTGACTAACTAACTAAAGAGGAACTCAAAAATTGATATCCACCACCAATATTTTTTTGATCCAATTTGCACCCTGTTGGGACCAAAAAGTAGCTAGAGGGGGGTGAATAGCTCATCGCATGCTCGTGGTTGGTGTTGCTTGTTTCTTCAAAGATGTGCAGCGGAAATATACAAGAAACAAACTCACACAACGCTAACAAGGATGATTTACTTGGTATCCATCTCACAAGAGGTGACTAGTCCAAGGATCCACACCTACTCACGCACCCTCCACTATGAATAACACTCCTTTATGGTAACTACCAAAGGCGGAGAAGCCCTACAACACTCTCAATACAAGACGAAGAAAGGGAAATACAAGATAAGCAAAAGCTTACAAGATGTATAATAAAAACCCTAACCCTAACTTCTTCTTCTTGTTTTTGATCCGCCTCTTGACTTGGAAGAGCCTCCAAGAATCTTCAAGAACTGGCGATCTGGAGCTTGGAGAGAGCTATGGAGGTGCTGGAGAGTATCGGGAGTGAACAGTGCAAGCAATACTGAAGGAAACGCTCGCCTGCAGCTAAATACGACGCCAACGGTCGGATCCCGATCGATTGGATTGCTCCCAATCGATCGGGGAGGCTTTGGATCGATCAACCGATCGATCCAAAGTGCCTCTGTGCTCTCTGGAATAGCCTGGATCAATCGGTTGATCGATCCAGAGCTTATCGCGCACAAACAGCAGCTCCCAATCGATCCACTGATTGATTGGGACCTTTGGATCGATCCACGAATCGATCCAAAGGGGTTCTGTTCGTGGGGACTCACCTGATCGATCAGCTGATCGATTGGGCATGATCCAATCGATCGGCTGATCAATCCAGATCTGCTGGATCAATCGGCAGATCAATCTAGATCTTAGTTTTTGCCCAAAAATAAGTCCAAAGCCCCCTAAATCAATATCTAGTCAACCATGACTTGTTGGTACATAAAACCTAGCATCCGGTCACCCTTGACCAGCTAGGACTCTCTCACCAAGTGTCTGGTCAATCCCTTTGACCCACTTGGACTTTTCTCCTCTTGCCAAGTATCTGGTCAATCCCTTTGACCTACTTGGACTTTCACCAGATGTCTGGTCAACCTTGACCCATCTGGATTTCCCCGTGCCTGGCTTCACTCACCAGGACTTCCCTTCTACCTAGCTTCACTCACTAGGATTTCTCTTCTGCCTGGCTTCACTCACCAGGACTTTCACCTAGCTTCACTCACTAGGATTTCCTTCTGCCTGGCTTCACTCACCAGGACTTTCACCTAGCTTCACTCAGTAGGATTTTCAGTTAAGTATCCAGTCAACCTTGACCTACTTGACTCTCCTTCACAATCTCCCCACATAAACAATTGCACCTGCAATGTTCATGTGTTGTCTACAAGTATTATCAAACATCAAAACCAAATCATCAAGACTCGAGCTTGATTCACTTCAAGTCCAGTCAAACAGGTCAACCTTGACCTAGGGAATATTGCACCAACAATCTCCCCCTTTTTGATGTTTGACAATACCACATGTTAAGTTAGAAAATTAGGCTAATCCCATAGCCTCAACTCCCTTCATGCCAATATCTGAATGATGGTTCCCTCCATTCTTCTCCTTTTCTAGAGGGCAAACTCCCCCTTTAGGTACTGAAGGCCTAACTTAACCATGCATTCTCCTCCTATTGACACACATCATAAACATGCCCCCATCTTTGGGCACACATCAACCACAACCTCTCCCCCTGAAGAGTTGCTTATCGTTGTTCACAACTTCACTCGTTGTGATCAACACGATAGTAAATATCTCATACCCTTCATTATGATCAATGCTCACCCTTGAGCATTAACCACTTGAACAATCCAAATGAAGGTCCCATACCCTTCATTTTTATCAAATGCTCATCCATGAGCAAACTCTACTTAAACAATGAGGATATCCACTCCCCATTAATTTCAATGCCCAACCTTGAGCATTTTCTCTAAAAGAAGGTTAATCACCTCCCAAGGTGTATGAAAAAAAATAATTTCCTAACTTAACATGTGGTATTGTCAAACATCAAAAAGGGGGAGATTATTGGTGCAATATTCCCTAGGTCAAGGTTGACCTGTTTGACTGGGCTTGAAGTGAGTCAAGCTCGAGTCTTGATGATTTGGTTTCGATGTTTGATAATACTTGTAGACAACACATGAACATTGTAGGTGCAATTTTATATGTGGGGAGATTGTGAAGGAGAGTCAAGTAGGTCAAGGTTGACTAGATACTTGACTGAAAATCCTAGTGAGTGAAGCTAGGTGAAAGTCCTGGTGAGTGAAGCCAGGTAGAAGGAAATCCTAGTGAGTGAAGCTAGGTGAAAGTCCTGGTGAGTGAAGCTAGGCAGAAGAGAAATCCTAGTGAGTGAAGGTAGGTAGAAGGGAAGTCCTGGTGAGTGAAGCCAGGCACGGGGAAATCCAGATGGGTCAAGGTTGACCAGACATCTGGTGAAAGTCCAAGTAGGTCAAAGGGATTGACCGGATACTTGGCAAGAGGAGAAAAGTCCAAGTAGGTCAAAGGGATTGACTGGATACTTGGAAAGAGGAGAAAAGTCCAAGTGGGTCAAAGGGATTGACCAGACACTTGGTGAGAGAGTCCTAGCTGGTCAAGGGTGACCAGATGCTAGGTCTTATGTACCATTAAGTCATGGTTGACTGGATGTTGGTTTAGGGGGCTTTGGACTTATTTTTGGGCAAAAATCAAGATCTGGATTGATCAGCCGATTGATCCAGCAGATCTGGATCGATCAGCCGATCGATCTAGCAGATCTGGATCGATCAGCCGATCGATTGGATCATGCCCAATCGATCAGCTGATCGATCGGGTGAGTCCCCACGAACAGAACCCCTTTGGATCGATCCATGGATCGATCCAGAGGTCCCAATCGATCAGTGGATCGATTGGGAGCTGCTGTTTGTGCGTGATAAGCCCTGGATCGATCAGCCGATCTATCCAGTCTATTCCAGAGAGCACAGAGGCACTCTAGATCGATCGGTTGATTGATCCAAAGCCTCCTCGATCGATTGGGAGCAATCCAATCGATCGGGATCCGACCGTTGGCGTCGTATTTAGCTGCAGACGAGCGTTTCCTTCAGTATTGCTTGCACTGTTCACTCCTGATACTCTCCAGCACCTCCATAGCTCTCTCTAAGCTCTAGATCGCCAGTTCTTGAAGATTCTTGGAGGCTCTTCCAAGTCAAGAGGCGGATCAAAAACAAGAAGAAGAAGTTAGGGTTCGGGTTTTTATTATACATCTTGTAAGCTTTTGCTTATCTTGTATTTTCCTTTCTTCTTCTTGTATTGAGAGTGTTGTAGAGCTTCTCTGCCTTTGGTAGTTACCATAAAGGAGTGTTATTCATAGTGGAGGGTGCATGAGTAGGTGTGGATCCTTGGACTAGTCACCTCTTGTGAGGTGGATACTAAGTAAACCATCCTTGTTAGCATTGTGTGAGTTTGTTTCTTGTATATTTCCGCTGCACATCTTTGAAGAAACAAGCAACGCCAACCACGAGCATGCGACGAGCTATTCACCCCCCCCTCTAGCTACTTTTCGGTCCCAACAAGTGGTATCAGAGCGAGGCCGCTCTTCACTAGAATCATCACCGGAAGGGGCAAACAAAACAAGCAAAGCTAGGGGGTGAAGAAGTTGGAGCAAATTCATCAAAGTCAAAGAATTCAAGAAGCTCAACTTCAAGATGCAATTCCAAGATGGACTTGGATTTGACACAAGGGTGGCTCCACCGTACACATCTACTAGCTTTGATCTTTGGAAATCAAGTATCGAAAACTTCTTAATGGTGGAGATAGAGCAATGGTTTGCTCTAATGGAAGGCTTCGAGGCTCCAAGAAATTCAAAGGGCAAAGTCCTCAAGAAAAGCAATTGGAGCCAAGAGCAAATCCAAAGATGTGAGGCCAATGATAAAGTGACCAAGCTCTTGGTCAATCTATTGCCTAGCCACATTCTTGGAAAAATTGGAGAGTTCAAGGATGCCAAGGAGCTTTGGAGCAAATTGGCATCAATCCATGAGATCCCCTCCACTGTACCGAATCAAGAGGAATCCAAAGAGGGTGACTCATTGGATCAAGACCAAGAGGAGGACTCCGAAGTTGAGAGATGCTCAACTTCCGAAGAAGAAGTCCAAGAAGAAACTTCATCTTCAAAGGGATGCAATGAAGAGGGCAAGGAGGGAGCATACTCCTTGTTCCATGTACAAGATGAAGATGAAGAAATCTCCACCTCTAGGATTGAGGGGGAGCAACTTTTGGTGACACCGGATCAAGTAGAAGGAGAAGTCTCCACATCCGGGTCAAGAAGAGAAGATGATGAAGAAGCTTCCACCTCCACATATCAAGATATATCTATTGGAGGAGAATCATCATCGGATCAAGAGGAAGTCTCCGTATCCGGATCCAAAGGAGAAGAAGCCACCCCTACACAAGAAGGTATAAATAGTTTATTTAATAATAAAAATCATATCATATGCTTTAAATGTAGGGAACATGGGCATTACAAGAGAAAATGCCCTAAATTGGTCAAGAAGAAGGGCCAAGTGGCACAAAAGGGTAAGGAGAAGCCTAAGGAGACCACTCCCAGAACAAAGAACAGCAAGGAGCACATTGTGTGCTTCTCTTGCAATCAAAAGGGGCATTACTGAAGTCAATGCCCTAAGGGGATCGTGGTCAAGGCTCAAGGAGGAAGCAAAATTCAAGGGGGAGCCTCCAAGGTAAAAAGGAAGGTATCGTTCATTGAACCTACCCCCTTTAATAATGGTAAAAAGCATGATAGTTCTAATCTATATCATTTTAATGCTATTTACCATGAAAATAGAAGGCATGATAAGATTAAGGAAAATCATGTAGCTTATCATGCTAAAACCTCTCAACGTAGGCCTAGAAAGGTAGATAGGAATTTAGGCAAGAACCCTAAGGATTCTAGGTGTTTGCCTAAGAAGAAGAAAAATCAAGGTTTTAGTGAAAAACCTAAGGGTGAAGAATTATGGAAGGAAAATCAAGTCTTAAGGTCAAGATTTGACAAATTAGAGAGGACTCTTCGAAAAATAACAAATATGGCACAAGGGTCCAAGAGTCAAAATCTAGGTTTAGGACAACAAGGGTCATCCAAGGGTCATAGAGGTTTGGGATACAAACCTAAAACCAAAAAGGATGTACCTACTTATCATAGAGTTCCATATAGTTATGTAACAAACCCTAGGTCTAGTGGTCAAGTAAAGAAAACTAGGGAGGTCATCCCTAAGAGTATTTTTGCAACAAATGTAACTAAAACTTCTAAGAAGTCCAAGAAAGTCATAAAGAAGGTCACAAGGGAAGCAATTCCTAGGGTTGACCTAGAAAATGTGACAAAGGCTTCTAAGAAGCCAAACAAGGTCACTAGGAAGGTATCTAGGGAGGGTATCCCTAGTGAGTACCTAGAGCATCCAAGGAGCACCAATAGGTTTTGGGTTCCTAGGAGCATCTTCTCTACCCCATAGATGGGTTAGAGAGTGTCAACTCTAAGTGAAAGGGTAGTTAACCTAATCATGTTGAAGTTGACACTCAAGGAGTATTTTCAAGGTTATTATTAACCTTTGAAAATAAAATAGATATATCATTTACTCCTTGGAAGAGTAAAATGTGCCAAATTTTGGAAATAGTGATTTTAATCGTAATTGGCACAATTTAGGAAAATCATAAGAACTACCAAGTTGGGAGTTTGGTATGTTCTTAAGAGATAAAAGGCAATCCGGGCCTTAATTTAAAGTGCTACTCTTGTGGAAAAATGAAATATGCCAACACTTGAGGAATATGATTAATTTCAATTGGCATAAATTAATTAAGAGAATTAGAAATGCCAATTTAGACTTTGGCATTGTCTTGAAGTACTTTGGGCAATCTAGGTTAGATTTAAAATTAGCTATGGGGTTAAGAATACTTAGGTAGGTAATCTAGGTATTTTATCTATGCTAACTTATCATGCTTTGTTTGCCCATCAAATGCCATGACATCATATTTATTTATTTGTGTTTGCACTCATGCCTTATTATGAAAACTACAAAAATACGATGTCATGTCATCCATACTTCATATAGTTATAAGAAATTTTCTTTTGAAAATTATTTTTTTTGATGTATGTCATAATATCATCATGCATCATTTGAATTCCTTGTTTATTAAGGACTAATGGTATTAATTAACAAGTAACATCCTTGATGGATGTTTAGTATTCAAAAATGCCTAGATAGATATGCATGATCCCTAGATTAGGGCAAAACCAAACTTTACATCTTACAAAGACCCATAATGTGACTTGTATGTGGTTTAGTGCACATTAGATACAAGTGAGATGTTAGGATGATGAACAAAACTCAAGATGTTGATTTAGTGCATTCTTTTGAGTTCTAAGTTCATCAAAACACATAGGTATGTGTTTTCCCATCATTGGGAAAGCTAATGTACAAGTCATGTGCATTAAGCCCAAGGAACATGGTGGGATATTGGTTTTGAAAATCATTTTAAAATGTTTTTGGCAAACCTTAATGAAGATTAACTTTTGATAGTAATCATCATTGAATAGTTGAGCACAAACTAGAAGAAAACACTAAAGTTTTTACAAGTTCTCTAGTTTGTGTCAATCTTGGAAAATATGAAGTATTTTCTTATAAAATTATTTTTCCATGATAATATATGCCCTAAATAATGTCTACACAAATTTTCACAATTTTTGGATTTTTGTAGATTTTTCTAGGGGTTTCTGAAGTTGACTGAAATGGAATTTCAGCAACTATCAGAACTCCAATCGATCACCCGATCGATTGGAGTGTCTCAATCGATCGGCCGATCGATTGAGAAGGCTATTCTCGCGAGCAGAAGCTCGCTGGATTGATCAGTCGATCGATCCAGACTGGCTGAATCGATCAGTGGATCGATTCAAAGCAGTTCAATCGATTGGGACCCAACTCCAATCGATTGAGGAAGCTAATTTTGGCTGGGAAAGTCTGATTTCAGCATTCCAAACTAGGTTTAGTCGAGGTAACCATTCTAAACCCATCAAAATACAATTGTATACATAAAAAGGGTGTTTTCATGTTGAAAACAAAGATGGATTGGTTGGGAAAGACTAAATTGAAGTTTAGGTTGAGGTTTGGTTTCAATATTGAATGTTTGAACCTCAAAACTTATAAATTTGGGTTTCCTAAAGGTTTAGGGATTCCAAGTCATTATTGGTGCAATGACAGAAGGTACGACCATGTCTTTAGGAGGAGTTACTCTTTAAGGACATGAAAATTATTTTTTTTTCATACACCTTGGGAGGTGGTTAACCTTCTTTTAGAGAAAATGCTCAAGGTTGGGCATTGAAATTAATGGGGAGTGGATATCCTCATTGTTTAAGTGGAGTTTGCTCATGGATGAGCATTTGATAAAAATGAAGGGTATGGGACCTTCATTTGGGTTGTTCAAGTGGTTAATGCTCAAGGGTGAGCATTGATCATAATGAAGGGTATGGGATATTTACTATCGTGTTGATCACAACGAGTGAAGTTGTGAACAATGATAAGCAACTCTTCAAGGGGAGAGGTTGTGGTTGATGTGTGCCCAAAGATGGGGGCATGTTTATGATGTGTGTCAATAGGGGGAGAATTCATGGTTAAGTTAGGCCTTCAGTACCTAAAGGGAGAGTTTGCCCTCTAGAAAATGAGAAGAATGGAGGGAACTATCATTCAGATATTGGCATGAAGGGAGTTGAGGCTATGGGATTAGCCTAATTTCCTAACTTAACATGTGGTATTGTCAAACATCAAAAAGGGGGAGATTGTTGGTGCAATATTCCCTAGGTCAAGGTTGACCTGTTTGACTGGGCTTGAAGTGAGTCAAGCTCGAGTCTTGATGATTTGGTTTCGATGTTTGATAATACTTGTAGACAACACATGAACATTGCAGGTGCAATTGTTTATGTGGGGAGATTGTGAAGGAGAGTCAAGTAGGTCAAGGTTGACTGGATACTTGACTGAAAATCCTAGTGAGTGAAGCTAGGTGAAAGTCCTAGTGAGTGAAGCTAGGTGAAAATCCTAATGAGTGAAGCTAGGTGAAAGTCCTAGTGAGTGAAGCCAGGCAGAAGGAAATCCTAGTGAGTGAAGCTAGGTGAAAGTCTTGGTGAGTGAAGCCAGGCAGAAGAGAAATCCTAGTGAGTGAAGCTAGGTAGAAGGGAAGTCCTGGTGAGTGAAGCCAAGCACGGGGAAATCCAGATGGGTCAAGGTTGACCAGACATCTGGTGAAAGTCCAAGTAGGTCAAAGGGATTGACCGGATACTTGGCAAGAGGAGAAAAGTCCAAGTAGGTCAAAGGGATTGACCGGATACTTGGCAAGAGGAGAAAAGTCCAAGTGGGTCATAGGGATTGACCAGACACTTGGTGAGAGAGTCCTAGCTAGTCAAGGGTGACCGGATGCTAGGTTTTATGTACCAACAAGTCATGGTTGACTGGATGTTGGTTTAGGGGGCTTTGGACTTATTTTTGGGCAAAACCCAAGATCTGGATTGATCAGCCGTTTGATCCAGCAAATCTGGATCGATCAGCCGATCGATCCAGTAGATCTGGATCGATCATCTGATCGATTGAATCATGCCCAATCGATCAGCTGATTGATCGGGTGAGTCCCCACGAACAGAACCCGTTTGGATCGATCTGTGGATCGATCCAGAGGTCCCAATCGATCAGTGGATCGATTGGGAGCTACTGTTTGTGTGCGATAAGCCCTGGATCGATCAATCGATCAATCCAGGCTATTTCAGAGAGCACAAAGGCACTCTGGATTGATCGGTTGATCGATCCAAAGCCTCCCCGATCGATTGGGAGCAATCCAATCGATCGGGATCCGACCGTTGGCGTCGTATTTAGCTGCAGGCGAGCGTTTCCTTCAGTATTGCTTGCACTGTTCACTCCCGATACTCTCCAGCACCTCCATAGCTCTCTCCAAGCTCCAGATCACCAGTTCTTGAAGATTCTTGGAGGATCTTCCAAGTCAAGAGGCGGATCAAAAACAAGAAGAAGAAGTTAGGGTTAGGATTTTTATTATATATCTTGTAAGCTTTTGCTTATCTTGTATTTCCCTTTCTTCTTCTTGTATTGAGAGTGTTGTAGGGCTTCTCCACCTTTGGTAGTTACCATAAAGGAGTGTTATTCATAGTGGAGGGTGCGTGAGTAGGTGTGGATCCTTGGACTAGTCACCTCTTGTGAGGTGGATACCAAGTAAACCATCCTTGTTAGCGTTGTGTGAGTTTGTTTCTTGTATATTTCCGCTGCACATCTTTGAAGAAACAAGCAACGCCAACCACGAGCACGCGACGAACTATTCACCCCCTCTAGCTACTTTTCGGTCCCAACACACCCAACATAATTGGAATCGGAGTACCCCACATATCAAAAGTTTCGGTTCTAGGATACCAAATGCCTACATTTTGAGTTCCCTTAAGATAACGAAGAATTTGTTTAACCGCACATAAATATGACTCCTTGGTACAAGATTGATATCTTGCACAAATACTCATGACAAACAATATATCGGGTCTACTAGCTGTGAGATAAAAGAGACTACCTATAGTACTACGATACAACTTTGGATCAACTTCTTTACCTTTAAGATCGTTATCTAACTTTGTATTAGTGGCCATAGGAGTAGATATTGTTGGTATCCCAAGGTAGTTTTGATGTGATTAAACAAGTTAAGTTAGGTCCAGTTGTGTTTAACCTGTGTCTAAGTGTGCAAGAGCTTAGGAGCACAGGAAGTCGACCGAAAGATGCAACTAACGAGAAGGACGATAAGGGAGAGAGCCGACAGGCTCTATACGTCTGAGGGATGAGGTATTGCGGAAGAGTACACAGACCGACGAGAAGGGAACCTATGATATTTTCGAGGGACAAGAAGTTAGAGAATAATGTCACGCCCTGGGGAAGTCCCTACTAGAAGAAATTTCGGTAGCATCTCCCCTGTACGGGTGACAATCTGAGACTTTTCTACATAGTCCTCAGGGGGTCACACTCATCAGCCAACATAATTGGAATATATATGACATACAAAACAATCAATCCACGCAGTTATAATATATCAACCTTCGACTGCCATCACAATATGAAAAGAATCACAAACAACATCCAAACTTACCTCTTCTGCCTACCGGCAGGCGCATAGCTAAACATACCAAATGAAAAATCCATCGAGCAAGCAAAAGTTCAACCATTACAAGGTCTAAACTCTTAAGACAAAACATACAAAATCCAGAGTGTAAAACTAGAACAAGTCTGAAACATAGCTCTAAACAAATAAATAGAAAACCAAAAGACCAAAGCGAAAATCCTTATGGCAAGGGGACTAGCAGTTGGAACCTCCTGATGACTTCAACCTGAAATAAGAATAATCAATGGTGTGAGTTCAAGAACTCAATGGATACTGGATAAACATGAATAATAAGATATAACTAATGGTAATAATTATGCGGTACAGTTTCCTGAACAAAAGTAGGAAATGCAGACTGAAAAGGTTGAAGAAATTGTACTCACTAGAACTTCCTATCCGAAAATAAGGGTCGTCAGACCAGATATAAAATGTCACCTGTATGCATGTCAATCATATGCAACCACTAAAATGCATCATACGTAATGTAGCAAGCACAAACAATATATGCAATCCATGGATATGATGTAAAAATGACATGGTCACCCCTGACGCCAGTCAGCCATCTCACACGCGATGGTGAGACCGAGTGGATAGGGCTATGACAACTGTGCACTCTGCCATCACTGCTCCTGAGTGATCGAGTGGACAAGATGATGTCGGAGTACACCTATCCTCCTATCCCAAACATAGTGGGGGAGCCTAAGCTCTCATCTCCCTGTATCATGGTCAAAGGGAGGGGTCCTTGCCTACTACACGTTGCAGTCATCACTACTTATAAGCGGACCAGCGGAGCCCTGATAGAGCAAACTGCACACACCCTGCCTGATATACCACTAACCTATGAGTGGTTGTGTGTGCAGATCATGTAACTGGCAATGTACTCAATAATAATGGAGTTGACAATCGCTTAGCATGCAATCATGCAAGATGGTGCATGACACTAAACATGTAGATACTGACAGTATACACCTCCATATAAAATGTACAAAAAAAGAAATAAATCCATACAATGATCTAGGTAACAATAAACTGGGTACACAAGTCAGACATGACAAATAACAAGTCTACTACACAGTAGGTCAATGTATGTCATTATTTCTAAGAACAGGAGTACACATGACCACAATCAAGATGATATAAGCAAGAAGGTATAACAGATACAAATATAGGCATACTAAAAGAACCAAATAGTGACATACCAAAGCAAATGCAAACATAATCATAGCTACTAGCTATATACTATTATGCAAATCTAAGACAACTATATCAAAGAGATAAGTCAGAAGTACCCGCCTCAAAAATTGAGATCATATCCGAAAAAGATCCCACATCAAGACGCCGTCTCGAATTAAAGTCCTGTAATACATGATATATAGATTTAGCTAATTACTTATAAATTAATTAGTTAAATCAAATCCCCAACTAAATCTAATCCATCAATCAACTAGGGTTAGCTCCATTAACGCTAATCATTCCTCCATCGGATTAAACCCAACTATTCTTTAATCAATTAACATCGTTACGACAAAACGATGAATTAATCTCCAACAACCCATAAATTTCTAAAAGGTCACCTTCTTATTCACTGTCGGAGCACGATCACTGCCAATATAGTGGTCGAACTAGTGTGATATCCCTGTCTAGCATGAATAGATGCCTGAAACTTAGCAATCCATCATTGTATCTCCTAGATTAGAGACTAGGGTTAGCACTTACCTCAGATTTTGGCCGAAACAGACTGGTGTTGCTGTCCTCCAACCTAAAACACCTCAGTTCTATATCGAGCAAAGGTCTGGCACATCCCCGAGTGTAGATCTAGCACAAGGGAAAGAATGATGGCAAAGGTTCTGGTTGAAACCAGTTAAAGGGATGAAGGGAGGTTGTGAGTAGTAGACCCAGGGCACGGGAGGGTGTAACGCCCCGCCCCTCCTGCTAAGGAGACGGGGGTTACTTACACATACATATACATACCTACTTACTACAGCGGAAGTCTTATTTATAAAACTTAGAAACATTTCTCTTTTTTTTCCTATATGAATCAACGTGACTAATCACCTGGACATATAGAAATCACATAGCATACTTAACATGATTTGTAAGTCATAATGCCCAAACACAAAATTAAATGTCATGGAGTCATAAAGCAGTAACATAACTAGGCATGGTTCTTATTAAACAAAAGCAGGTCTTTCTCCTTTAGCCAGGACACTACCACACACATCCTTCCAGCCCCTCCTGCTGCTCCCCTAGTTCATCCATTCCTTGCCTTTATCTGTAGTACAAGAAAGTAAGCTGTGAGCACTCATGGCTCAGTAAGTTCCTTTCCTACTCACAAAAATCGTATGACATATATCAAAATCATAAGACATAACACATGAAGGCAATTCATTATATCATGCAGCATATCATAGCATATCATAACATAAGCGTAAAGTAGCATGGCATAACATAACAAAATCATCAATTTCACCCTGACATATCATAACATCATCATAAATATCATGGCATAATCATAAGGTATATGCAAGGTAAATTCCTAACCATGTATCATGAAAACATATACAATATGTCCTTTGAAAACTTATAATATACATACTTAAACATAATCTTAACATGATTAGGGCCCTGGCTTGTACCACATACATAAATGCGCGCGTCCTATGTAGGTCCAAGGTAGCAAGTCTTGAACCCTACAAGACATACATACTAGGCCCGTTTCTTAGTCCATCGACCTAGGGGCACTTAGGAGCCCATCCCTAACGAGGCCCGTTTCTTAGTCCATCGACCCCGGGGCGCTTATGGAGCCCACCCTTGGTACAAGCCATACATAAAGTAAAATAGCATGTTATTACATATCATGATTCTTATCTCTTCTTGCACATCGTGTCATTTATCATATCATACCATATAGACTTTTGGGCACACAGCTCATCATAATGGTATGTAAAGATTTGGGCACACAGCACATCATATATTTTATGCATAAATTGGGCACACAGAACATCATATATTTCATGCATAAATTGGGCACACAGCACATCATATATTTCATGCATAATTTGGGCACACAGCACATCATATATTTCATGCATAAATTCGGCACACAGCACATCATATCCTTCATGCATAAATTTGCACATAGCTTCATCATAAATAATACACACCATAGCATAAGGGTTTCCATCATGTATAGATCATAAGTGTGCATAATTAAACATAGAAGCATGGAAATCTTACAATCATGGCATATAAGATACATGGAAAACATAATTCGATCTCTAACCCTAATATCTCTTTGTGGCCGAACCATATAGGTTAGGGTTTATGGTGAAAACTTCATCCCAACATGTGAACCCTAATCAAGCATCACTTCTTATACCATAAGAACTATCATGAGCAAGTTTAGGTAGAGTTCTAGGTTACTTAGACTTACAACTTATCATGGCCGAACCTTATCAAGCATGCATTGGGTTAAAGACTATCATTCAAGCTTGTGAACCCTAAACAACCTTCATAGCAAACATTTCAAGGAATAATATGAGCATGTTTGAGTTAGGTTCTAAGTTTCCTAAGTCCTTCATCATGTATTGGCCGAAACTTGTAGGGTTTGAAATTAGGGTTCAAGTGCCCTAAAAACATGAGAACCTTAAACAACCTTCATAGCAAATATATCAAGGAATAACATGAGCATAGTTGAGCTAGGTTCTAAGTTCCCTAAGCCCTAGATCTTGATGTGACCGAAACATGTAGGGTTTAGAATTAGGGTTCAAGTGCCCTAAAAACATGAGAATCTTAAATAACTTTCATAGCAAAAATATCAAGAAATAACATGAGCATAGTTGAGTTAGGTTCTAAGTTCCCTAAGTCCTTCATCATGACATGGCCGAATACTATAGGACTAAAAATTTAGGTTCAAGTGTCCTAAAAGCGTGGAAACCTTAAACGACTTTCATAGCATATATATCAAGGAATAACATGAGCATAGTTGGGTTAGGTTCTAAGTTCCCTAAGCCCTAGGTCTTGATGTGGCCGAAATATGTAGGGTTTAAAATTAGGGTTCAAGTGCCCTAAAAACATGGGAACCTTAAACAACTTTCATAGCAAAAATATTAAGGAATAACATGAGCATAATTGAGTTAGGTTCTAGGTTTCCTAAGTTATACATCATGTAATGGCCGAATACTATAGGACTAAAAATTTAGGTTCAAGTGTCCTAAAAGCATGGAAATCTTAAACAACTTTCATAGCATATATATCAAGGAGTAACATAAGCCCACTAGATTAGCTACATATCATTTCATCAAGGAGATCATGAGTATCTTAGATTTTGCTTTAAATTCTCCTAGGCTTCCGAACCTTCATGGACATGAATAGAGATTAACTAAACATATAATCATGGCATATCATAATAGTTTCATGACTTATCTTAAGGAGATCTTGGCATACTTAGTTTTAACTTAAAGCTCTCCTAGGCCCTTAGTTTTTACCATGGCCGAATACTCATGGATCTAGGTTTTACCAAACATTTTTAACATAGATAAATCCTTACCATAAAATACATGCTACAAGAGAAATATTCAAACATATTAAATCTAGAACCTTTCATTCTCTATATCCTTCCTTTGATCTTATCTTGGTTAGAATTCCTTCATGATGTTTTCTTAGCTTTCTCTTTCCTTTTTATATGCAACCGAATCTTCATAGCAAAATAAGAGCTATTGTACCACAGGTGAGGGGAACTTACATCCTTTCGCTTGTGGTTTTCCTTAGAGAAAAGGTGTTCTAGTGATAAGGAAGGTGGAAGCTTCTTCTTCTTGTATCTTCTCTTGTTTCCTTTGCTTGTAAGGGCTAGAACTTGAAGTTTCCTTCTCAGTAATTAGCTTTCTTGGAGAATAACTTAACTTAGAAATTGGTATGAGGAGGGGAAA
Source organism: Zingiber officinale (assembly GCF_018446385.1). Taxonomy (NCBI): domain Eukaryota; kingdom Viridiplantae; phylum Streptophyta; class Magnoliopsida; order Zingiberales; family Zingiberaceae; genus Zingiber; species Zingiber officinale. Next base: position 69,666,240 of record NC_056005.1, on the reverse strand, counting down.
GGAGTTTCTTGGTTCGGTGAGAATGGAGAAGGAAGAAGAAGAAAATGAATTAAATCCCTTTGTTTTCTTCTCTAATCCTATTTATCCCTTGCCAATGAGACATGCCCCCATTCTTTCCCCCAACTCCTCTTTTCCCTCACTCCATTAATTCCCACGAAAATAGAGAGGGGAAGGGAAGTAGTCAATCCTTCTTTTGCTTGCTCCCTTTTCTTAACCAAGAGGGAAAATGAGGTAAGCAACTTGGTTTTCTCTTGCTCTTTTGCTTAGTTTTCTTTTCTCCTTTAACTAAATTTTTCATTCCTTTCATTCCAATTATTTCTTCTTATCCTAATGGTTATCATTCATAAATCTATCTCCATCATTTGTGGGAGGTTGAAGGTTCAATCCTTGACCTCACCTCTTCTTATTCTATATTTTTTTCTTTTTGTTTTTATTTTCCTTTTTCTCTTATTCTTTTTATTTCTATGCTCTAAGGAAAAATAATATTCATACACCTATCTTATAATTTCGTGGGTGTTACAGTACCCCATACCTCATAAAAAGTTCGTCCTCGAACTTAGAATAGCGATGTCAGGTTGTACCGGACTTTCGGCTGAGTGCATCAGCCACCTTGTTCGCTTTTCCGGGATGATAAAAGATTTCGCAATCGTAATCCTTGACTAGCTTGAGCCATCGGCGTTGTCTCATATTTAGGTCATTTTGCATGAAGAAGTATTTCAGACTCTGGTGGTCTGTATAAATCCTGCACGGGGCTCCATATAAATAATGCCTCTACGTTTTCAGAGCGAAGACCACAACTGCTAGTTCCAGATCATGAATAGGGTAACTTCTTTCGTGCTCTTTGAGTTGTCTGGAGGCATAGGCGATGACTTTGCCGTCTTGCATGAGTACGGCTCCCAATCCTAATAAGGAAGCATCGCTATACATATCAAAGCCTTTGTTGCTTTCTGGAAGAGTAAGGATCGGGGCACTGGTCAGCCTCCGCTTTAGTTCAGTAAAACTCTTCTCGCATTCATCCGTCCATTCATACTTTTTATTTTTCTTGGTGAGATTCGTCATGGGGGCTGCGATTTTGGAGAAATCCTCTACGAACTTCCTGTAGTAGCCTGCCAATCCCAGAAAACTTCTGATTTCGCTAGCATTCTTTGGTCTGTTCCAGTTACTTACGGCTTCAATCTTACTTGGATCTACCATGACTCCATCCTTGGAGATGACATGACCCAAGAATATTACTTGATCTAGCCAGAACTCGCACTTGGAAAACTTTGCATACAGTTGTTTCTCTCGGAGGATCTGCAGTACAATATTCAGATGTTCGGCATGTTCCTCTTGGGTTCTTGAATAGATGAGAATATCGTCGATGAAGACGATCACACATTTATCGAGATATGCCACAAATACTCGATTCATCAAATCCATGAATACAGCAGGGGCATTTGTCACTCCGAAGGGCATGACCACGAACTCATAGTGTCCGTATCTTGTTCGAAAGGCTGTCTTGGGTATATCATCTTGTTTCACTTTCACTTGATGATAGCCGGACCTTAGGTCAATCTTTGAGAAGACAGTTGCTCCCTTCAATTGGTCGAACAGATCGTCGATCCGTGGAAGGGGGTATCTGTTCTTGATTGTCACGTTATTTAATGCTCGGTAATCTATACACATTCGCATAGATCCATCCTTCTTTTTCACAAACAGTACTGGAGCTCCCCACGGAGAGTGACTAGGGCGAATAAGTCCCTTGTCGAGCAACTCCCGTATCTGTTCTTGAAGTTCCTTCAACTCAGTGGGCGCCATTCGGTAAGGTGCTTTAGAAATCGGTTTGGTACCTGGAACTACTTCAATCGTAAATTCTATTTCCCTGTCGGGTGCTAATCCCGGTAGTTCATCAGGAAAAACTTCCGGATAATTACATACTACCCTGACCTCTTCTAGCTTCTGACTTCCGGTTTGTTTTGTATCAACTACGTGTGCTAGAAATCCAGTACATCCTTTGTCCAACATACTCTGTACCTCTATAGCTGATAAGAATCTTTCAGGTTCTTTCCCAGATTCTCCAATAAATTCAAACATCAGTTCAGCTTCAGGTCGGAAGACTACTTTCTTGTTACGGCACTCGATTGAGGCGCCGTATGTCAAGTACTATCAGATCGCAGTAGAGTTCTCTGTCTGCGATTCGGATAGGTACGGCCCGCAACATATGATCCGATGGCATAATTTCCCCGGATGGTAGGGTTGTTAAGAACGTGATATTTAGTGTCTGGGGCGGTATGTCTAATCTCTTGGTAAATGATGCTGAGACGAACGAGTGTGTCACCCCCGTATCAAACAATACTAAAGCATACTGACTGAAAATAGGTAGCTGACCTGTAACGACAGTAGAGGCACTTGCCACATCCTCCTTAGTAAGCGAGAAAACCCTGGCGTTCGTTGTAGTTGGTGGAGCTTCCAATCTCCCTTGGCTAAACGGTGTTCCCTCAATAGTAGTTTGCATCTGATGTAGTTGTGAGGGGATATTCTTGTTTTGGTTGCCTGGAACTGGTTGGTGCAGTCTCTGGCCAGATGTCCTTCTCCTCCGCAATTATAGCACCTTCTGGTACCCTTATGACATACTCCGGAATGCAGCTTTCCGCAAATAGCGCACTGGGGGTACCTCGGTTGCTTATTCACTGAGCCACCTTTTGCATTGTCCCATTGTTTCCTTTTTCCAGTGGAGGTCCCTTTCCATCTTGTCTTATTGCTTGAGGATTTCTGTCCTTCGGTTCGGACCTGACTCTTATTTCTGTTCATTACATTCTGATAATGTTCCGTGATGAGAGCACTGCTGACCAATTCCTCTGTAGTCTGAGGTCTATTAACTCCGCCGGCCACGTTCAGTGCTATTTCGGGTTGAAGCATCTTCAACATCAGTCTGACCCTTTCTCTTTCTGTACAAACCAATTCCGGACATAGGCGTGTCAAACGGTTGAAGCGTTTTACTGCTTCGTTCACTGATAGGTCACCTTGCCGAAATTCGGTGAACTCGTCATAGTGTCGGTTCGTCACTTGCATATGGAAGAACTCTTCGAAGAACTCTGTCTCGAAGTCCGTCCAGTTCATCAGATTGACCTGTCTTTTTGCTTTCACTCTTTCCCACCACATTCTTGCGTCTCCAGAAAAATAGAAAGACACACACTTGATCTTCTCCGATTCGGGCCAGTCCAGCAGTTCCACTATGTTTTCTACTGTCTTGAACCAGACCTGGGCATCCCATGGCTCGCAAGTACCCGAGAAGTTTTCCAGTTTCAGCCTCAGCCATTGTATTAAATAGGTCTCCTGTCGAACCACTGGGACAAGGGCTACCGGTGGTACTGGTGCAACTATTGGCACGACGGGCACCGCATTCAGATTTGCTGGCGGGGTGGCAGGAGTTCCTTGTTGGCCCATTAACGTAGTGATCAATTGTTGTTGCTCCGTGATCTGACGCTGGAGATCAGTGACTACCTGGGTCAGATCTGGTGGAGTCGGTGTCTCGTCTGCTCGAGTAGTACGTCTCCTAGCCATGCTTATCTTCATTAAATAACAATAAATTATCGTTATTCCTATTTGTTTGCAAAAAAAGTTAGTACTATTCCTATCCTACCATCATGCATACCTAAACTAGATAACGAACATAAATAAACATGCATAATATTAAAACGTCATAAAACAAACAACAACAAATTTAAATTAAGCACATAAATTCTTACTTGGAGCGGCAGGATGGAGGCTTGACATGTGTGTAGTGAATTGGCTAAACCTGGCTCTGATACCAAGCTGTAATGCCCCGCCCCTCCTGCTAAGGAGACGGGGGTTACTTACACATACATATACATACCTACTTACTACAGCGGAAGTCTTATTTATAAAACTTAGAAACATTTCTTTTTTTTTTCCTATATGAATCAACGTGACTAATCACCTGGACATATAGAAATCGCATAGCATACTTAACATGATTTGTAAGTCATAATGCCCAAACACAAAATCAAATGTCATGGAGTCATAAAGCAGTAACATAACTAGGCATGGTTCTTATTAAACAAAAGCAAGTCTTTCTCCTTTAGCCAGGACACTACCACACACATCCTTCCAGCCCCTCCTGCTGCTCCCCTAGTTCATCCATTCCTTGCCTTTATCTGTAGTACAAGAAAGTAAGCTGTGAGCACTCATGGCTCAGTAAGTTCCTTTCCTACTCACAAAAACCGTATGACATATATCAAAATCATAAGACATAACACATGAAGGCAATTCATTATATCATGCAGCATATCATAGCATATCATAACATAAGCGTAAAGTAGCATGGCATAACATAACAAAACCATCAATTTCACCCTGACATATCATAACATCATCATAAATATCATGGCATAATCATAAGGTATATGCAAGGTAAATTCCTAACCATGTATCATGAAAACATATGCAATATGTCCTTTGAAAACTTATAATATACATACTTAAACATAATCTTAACATGATTAGGGCCCTGGCTTGTACCACATACATAAATGCGCGCGTCCTATGTAGGTCCAAGGTAGCAAGTCTTGAACCCTACAAGGCATACATACTAGGCCCGTTTCTTAGTCCATCGACCTAGGGGCACTTAGGAGTCCATCCCTAACGAAGCCCGTTTCTTAGTCCATCGACCCCGGGGCGCTTATGGAGCCCACCCTTGGTACAAGCCATACATAAAGTAAAATAGCATGTTCTTACATATCATGGTTCTTATCTCTTCTTGCACATCGTGTCACTTATCATATCATACCATATAGACTTTTGGGCACACAGCTCATCATAATGGTATGTAAAGATTTGGGCACACAGCACATCATATATTTTATGCATAAATTGAGCACACAACACATCATATATTTCATGCATAAATTGGGCACACAACACATTATATATTTCATGCATAAATTTGAGCACACAGCACATCATATATTTCATGCATAAATTAGGCACACAACACATCATATCCTTCATGCATAAATTTGCACATAGCTTCATCATAAATAATACACACCATAGCATAAGGGTTTCCATCATGTATAGATCATAAGTGTGCATAATTAAACATAGAAGCATGGAAATCTTACAATCATGGCATATAAGATACATGGAAAACATAATTCGATCTCTAACCCTAATATCTCTTTGTGGCCAAACCATATAGGTTAGGGTTTATGGTGAAAACTTCATCCCAACATGTGAACCCTAATCAAGCATCACTTCTTATACCATAAGAACTATCATGAGCAAGTTTAGGTAGAGTTCTAGGTTACTTAGACTTACAACTTATCATGGCCAAACCTTATCAAGCATGCATTGGGTTAAAGACTCATTCAAGCTTGTGAACCCTAAACAACCTTCATAGCAAACATTTCAAGGAATAATATGAGCATGGTTGAGTTAGGTTCTAAGTTTCCTAAGTCCTTCATCATGTATTGGCCGAAACTTGTAGGGTTTGAAATTAGGGTTCAAGTGCCCTAAAAACATGAGAACCTTAAACAACCTTCATAGCAAATATATCAAGGAATAACATGAGCATAGTTGAGCTAGGTTCTAAGTTCCCTAAGCCCTAGATCTTGATGTGACCGAAACATGTAGGGTTTAGAATTAGGGTTCAAGTGCCCTAAAAACATGAGAATCTTAAATAACTTTCATAGCAAAAATATCAAGAAATAACATGAGCATAGTTGAGTTAGGTTCTAGGTTCCCTAAGTCCTTCATCATGACATGGCCGAATACTATAGGACTAAAAATTTAGGTTCAAGTGTCCTAAAAGCGTGGAAACCTTAAACGACTTTCATAGCATATATAACAAGGAATAACATGAGCATAGTTGTGTTAGGTTCTAAGTTCCCTAAGCCCTAGGTCTTGATGTGGCCGAAACATGTAGGGTTTAAAATTAGGGTTCAAGTGCCCTAAAAACATGGGAACCTTAAACAACTTTCATAGCAAAAATATTAAGGAATAACATGAGCATAATTGAGTTAGGTTCTAGGTTTCCTAAGTTATACATCATGTAATGGCCGAATACTATAGGACTAAAAATTTAGGTTCAAGTGTCCTAAAAGCATGGAAATCTTAAACAACTTTCATAGCATATATATCAAGGAGTAACATGAGCCCACTAGATTAGCTACATATCATTTCATCAAGGAGATCATGAGTATCTTAGATTTTACTTTAAATTCTCCTAGGCTTTTTAAAAAAAATCCAACATAACCGAACCTTCATGGACATGAATAGAGATTAACTAAACATATAATCATGGCATATCATAATAGTTTCATGACTTATCTTAAGGAGATCTTGGCATACTTAGTTTTAACTTAAAGCTCTCCTAGGCCCTTAGTTTTTACCATGGCTGAATACTCATGGATCTAGGTTTTACCAAACATTTTTAACATAGATAAATCCTTACCATAAAATACATGCTACAAGAGAAATATTCAAACATATTAAATCTAGAACCTTTCATTCTCTATATCCTTCCTTTGATCTTATCTTGGTTTGAATTCCTTCATGATGTTTTCTTAGCTTTCTCTTTCCTTTTTATATGCAACCGAATCTTCATAGCAAAATAAGAGCTATTGTACCACAGGTGAGGGGAACTTACATCCTTTCGCTTGTGGTTTTCCTTAGAGAAAAGGTGTTCTAGTGATAAGGAAGGTGGAAGCTTCTTCTTCTTGTATCTTCTCTTGTTTCCTTTGCTTGTAAGGGCTAGAACTTGAAGTTTCCTTCTCGGTAATTAGCTTTCTTGGAGAATAACTTAACTTAGAAATTGGTATGAGGAGGGGAAAGGAGTTTCTTGGTTCGGTGAGAATGGAGAAGGAAGAAGGAGGAAGAAGAAAATGAATTAAATCCCTTTGTTTTCTTCTCTAATCCTATTTATCCCTTGCCAATGAGACATGTCCCCATTCTTTCCCCCAACTCCTCTTTTCCCTCACTCCATTAATTCCCACGAAAATAGAGAGGGGAAGGGAAGTAGTCAATCCTTCTTTTGCTTGCTCCCTTTTCTTAACCAAGAGGGAAAATGAGGTAAGCAACTTGGTTTTCTCTTGCTCTTTTGCTTAGTTTTCTTTTCTCCATTAACTAAATTTTTCATTCCTTTCATTCCAATTATTTCTTCTTATCCTAATGGTTATCATTCATAAATCTATCTCCATCATTTGTGGGAGGTTCAAGGTTCAATCCTTGACCTCACCTCTTCTTATTCTATATATTTTTCTTTTTGTTTTTATTTTCCTTTTTCTCTTATTTTTTTTTTATTTCTATGCTCTAAGGAAAAATAATATTCATACACCTATCTTATAATTTCGTGGGTGTTATAGAGGGTGCCAACTTCGGTGTCACGAAAGCAAAATGGGAAGAAGAAGCGTGAGGCATCGGGAGGCGGCGCCTGTTGGGGATGCTGAGAAGGTGGTCAGTGTCGGGTTGGGATGACGGTGGTGAGCTCGGGAGAGAAGAAAAGGAGGCGGCTTGGGGAAGAGGAGAAATCAGGAGAGAAGATGAGAAGGGGGTTGGCGCTCCATGCCTAGTGAGGGAGAGGTGATCAGGTTCGGCGAGGGGAAGAGAGGAGAGGGCGGCGATGCGAGCTCGACGAAGGAGAAGGGTTCGGCTGTGGCTTGGCGGCGCGAGCTCGACAAAGGAGAAGGGTTCGGCGGTGGCTCGGCGTCGTATCGAGAGGGGAGGAGAGGAATCAGGCGAGAGGAAGGCTAGGGCATGGGATCAGGAGAAGAGAGGAAATAAAAAGAAATAAAACAAATTCTTTTAGGAAATTAAACTTAGGTATTTTTAATTAAACCTAAGGTTGAATTCCTTAATCAACTCCCACTTTTGGGTATCCCAAACAGGCTTTTCCCAAACCTATAAATGCATCTCCTTAACATATGTCATACGAGCTCCGAAAAATCCCCAGAAAATTTTTAAGAATTCTTAAAAATTAAAATAAGATTATTTTCTCAAATACTCTTATTATTTAATTATTATCTGAATACTGTATTTTACAGATTGCACGAGGACCAAAAGACACATCTGTTCGAGGGACGAAAAGCTGTGGAAGAGTACGCTAGTGGACGAGAAGGAAGTAAGTAGCGATTCCGAGGGACGAGAAGCCGGAGCAGAAGTTTGCTCAAGAAGGATGAAAATTGGGTTCAGGTGAGCCCTATTCCGGATGGTTGAAATCACCCAAGCGAATGGAGCTGGAGCGGAAGACCCGGACCGATGAGAGTGGAACCGGAGCAGGAGACTAGGAATAAAAATCAGTAAAAGCTAATTTTTGGCCCCGGGCGCCCGAACCAGACCAGCATACCTGGACCTGGTCAAGGCACTCGGTCCAGTCCAGGGTACCCGAACTAGTCCGGGGTGCTCGGACCAGTCCAGGGCGCTCGGACTGGGGGCACTCGGACTAGTCCGGGGTGCCTAGACTAGGGGCGCTCGGACTCCGGGCATCCGGAACCCTTCCGGGCGCCTGGAATCCAATTCTTAGCCAATTCAATGTGGCATTTGAATGTTGTGTTGGGGATAGAATTTTATCTCATTCCAGGTGCCTGGAACCCTTCCAGGTGCCCCGAGCATGGCTATATAAGTAGCCCTACTCTCAGAAACTAACAAGAACAAGAATTAAAAAGTAACAACACTTGTACTTGAGTTTGTCTGAGTTTAGCTTTGTTTTGTGAGCTTTGAATGCTGTAAGAGACTTCTCCACCCAGAGGAGATTTTTAGTGCACTTTTTTTATCAACCTTGGATTAACAACCTTCTCGGTTGTAATCAAGTAAATCTATTGAGCCTCATCTTTTTAGTTTATTATTATTTCTATGTTTATGCAAATATTTTAATTAAGTTATAAGTCAGATAAAGGTCTTTTTATTTTATTTTTATGTAGTGGCTATTCACCCCCCCTCCAGCCGACCACCAAGGGTCCTAACAAGTGGTATCAGAGTTAGGATGCTTCAGGAGGACTAACCACCGATCGATGCAAACACGATGGCCAGAGCTAGCATCTACCCACTAGTATTAGAGGAGGAGTTCACTTTTTGGAGACGTTGAATGGAGGTTTATTTTAAAACCAATTTTAATATTTATCTAACAATTGAGTATGGTTTTGATATGCCTAAAAGCAAAGAAGGAAACGAACTTGAGGAGCATGAATGGACTGAGGAACAATGTAATGATTTTATAGCAAATGGTAAGGCTCAGTCCTGCCTTCTGAGCGTTCTACCTGCTCAGGACCTCGACAGAGTCGGAAAATACAAGAGTGCAAAAGAACTTTGGGAAAAGTTATTAAATCTCTACGAAGAACCAAAAGTAGTTGAATCCAACTCCTCGATGAACTCCGAGTCGTCATCAGAAGAAGAAAATAAGGAAATTGCTGAAACTGCTCTCATAGCCAAGTACCTACATGAAGATAAAGAAAGTTCTTTAGAAATGAGCATTGAGAGCATTAATGAAGGGGGAGCAACATCGGAGGAAAACATCTCTACAGGGGGAGCATCAGAAGCTGACAAGGTAAGTCAGGTACGATCTCTACCTCCTGACCAATTATTTAATTTAATAAAAATATTGTCAAAAGATTCTTGTAAATTAGAAACAGAAAATAAAAAATTATTTACAGAGAATAATGAGTTAAAAGGAACTCTAGTAATAACTTGTTGATTAGAAGATTTTGACAAACTAAAAACAAAAAATGAATTGTTAAAGGAACATATACAAACTTTAAAAATTTCTTTATGTTCAAAATTCTCTGCTACAAATTTTAGAAATTATTATAGACTAAAATGGAAATTTAAATATCACAATGGATAAATTAAAAAATTGTCAAAAATCTAAAAATATTCTTGTTAATAGTAGAAAGGAATCTATTTTGGATTCTAAGATCATCCTTGTGTTTTTTACAAATTAAATTTTTTAAACTACAAAATTCCTTTTGAGTTTAATTATTATTCAAAATTAACTTGATCCCAATTTTTTTTTGAGAAAGAGGAATTCAATATTCATCTATAGAAAAATCTCAATAATTGAATTTTGTTATTTAAAATTTGCAAGAGTTATCCCTGTTAACTAAGAAAACTTTTCTAAAATTTTTTTGAGTTATTTATCTAAATACAACTTTTTAAAGAATTTTCAAAATTATAAATTTTGAAAAAATATATTTTTTTTTTGTCAAAATGCATGCTCTATACATTTTTAAGAAAATATTTCAAAATTTTCAAAATTGTTTTAAGGCTTTCAATTTTGATTTATTTTCTCTTAGACTTGTGTTTAAGATTGACCAAATTTTTTAAGTCATTTTAACCTTATTCAGAATTTTGTTTGTTAAATGACTTAAATTCTTGACAAGTTACCCTTAGCTTTTGAAGTACCCCACTTTTTTATGTGATCAAAGAGGAGAAGGGAATATTAAGTCTAGGGGGAGGTAGTTTAAAATTTTTTAAAAAATTTATAATTTATTACAAAATTTATTGCTTTTACTTTATGTTGGTTTACCCTAACGTAACTTGGGTTGCTCACATAAAAAAATGGAACATTGTTAGTACCCTAAGGTAGTTTTGATGTGATCAAACAAGTTAAGTTAGGTCCAGTTATGTTTAACCCTGTGTCTAAGTATGTAGGAACTTAGGAGCACAGGAAGTTGAGCGAAAGACGTAGCAAAAGAGAAGGACAGCACGGGAGAGAGCCGACGGGCTTGATGCGTCTGAGGGACGAGGTTCTGCGAAAGAGTACACCGACAGACAAGAAGGGAGTGTGGTGTTTCCAAGGGACGAGAAGCCAGAGTGGAAGATTGCTCGAGGAGCAAAAGACGCAGCTATCCAAGGGATGAAAAGTTGTGGAAGAGTACGCTGGCAGACGAGAATGAAGCAAGCAGTGATTCCGAGGGACGAGAAATCGGAGCAGAAGTTTGCTCGAGAAGACCAAAAGTTGGGTTCAGGTGAGCCCTATTCTGGATGGAAGAAATCACCTAAGCGAGTGGAGCCGGAGCGGAAGACCCGGACCGATGCGAGCGGAACCAGAGCAAGAGACCGGGACCAAAAATCAACAAAAGATGATTTTTAGCCTTGGGGTGCTCGGACCAGACCGGGGCGCCTAAACCTGGCCGGGGCGCCCAAACCAGTCCGGGGAGCCCAAACTTGGTCAGGGCGTCCGGACTAGTCCAGGGTACCCAGACCAATCCGGGGCGCCCAGAACCTAATTCTTAGCCAATTCTATGTGACGTTTAAATGTTACATTGGGAATATAATTCTATCCTATTCCAGGTGCCTTGAATCCTTCCAGGCGTCCCGAGCAGGGCTATATAAGTAGCCCTACTCCCATAAGCTAACAAGAACAAGAATTAAAAAGTAACAACACTTGTGCTTGAGTTTGTCTGAATTTAACTTTGTTTTGTGAGCTTTTAATGCTGTAAGAGGCTTCTCCGCCCAGAGGAAATTTTTAGCGCACTTTTTCATCTGCCTTGGATTAACAACCTTACCGGTTGTAACCAAGTAAATCTATTGAGCCTCATCTTTTTAGTTTATTATTATTATTTCTATATTTATTCAAGTGTTTTAATTAAGTTATAAGTCCGAGAAAGAACTTTTTGTTTTGTTTTTGTGCAAGGGCTATTCACCCCTCTCTAGCCGGCTGCCAAGGGTCCTAACAAATATTTCTTTGGCATTTTATATCCCAATTTTTTTAAAGATTTCTTTGGCATATTTAGATTGATGAATGTATATTCCTTCTTTTATTTATTTAATTTGTAACCATAGGAAAAATATCAACTCACCAACCAAACTCATTTCAAACTCACATTCCATGTGATTTATAAACTCATTTAGATAGTCTTTATTTATGGAGCTACAAATAATATCATCAACATAAACTTCAGCCACAAAAATATCATCTCCACTATTCTTCAAAAATAAAGTAGGATCAATTTATCCTCTATGAAATCCTTTTGACACTAAAAATGTTGGCAACCATTCATACCAAGCACATGGTACTTGTTTTAGCCCATAGAAGACTTTTTAAAGCTTATACACATGGTTTGAAAAATATGAAATTTCAAACCCAACTGGTCGTTCAACATAGACTTTTTTCTTAATAAAACCATTTAAAAATACTAATTTCACATCCATTTGATACAACTTAAATCCTTTATGAGCAGTAAATGCCAACATCAACCTAATGGGCTCTAATCAAGCTACAGGTGCATAAGTTTCATCATAATCTAATCCTTCTACTTGATTAAAGCCTCTAGCAGCAATCTAGCTTTGTTTTGTACAACCACCCCTTTATCATCAAGTTTGTTTTGAAAACCCCACTTTGTATCATAATTATTCTAATCTAGGAATTAAATCCCAAACTTAATTTCTCTCAAATTGAGATAATTCATCTTGCATTTGTAAAATCCAATCCAGATTAAACAAGACATCATCAATAGATTTTGGTTCAATTTTGGAGATTAAGGCTATTTGACTTTCCTCATTTCAAAAATATGATCGAGTTCTTACCCCTTGAGTAATATCTCCCACTACTTGATCCAATGGATGATTTGTATTTGTCCTAGTGGATCTTAGTTCTTGAGTTGTGATAACCATATACTCAAGTGGTGACTCTTCTACTCTTTCATTCCCACTCTCTTGATTTTCTTCCCCCTGATTATTTTCTCATTTAATGTTAATTTTTCTAATTTAATTTGTAATTCAACTTCCATTGTTTTATTAGGATTTGAAGTTGGATTTTCTTCAAAAATAACATTTAGAGAGTCTTCAACCATTTAATATCTCTTATTGTAAACTCTATAGGCTTCGCTATCATTTGAGTACCCTACAAGAATACCCTCATCCACCTTATCTGAGAATTTTCCTAAGTGATCTTTAGTATTTATAATGTATACTTTACATTCAAACACTCTAAGATGTTTTATTATGGGTGGTTTTCCAAACCACAACTCATGAAGTATTTTGTCCAAAATCTATATATTAGGGTACGATTTTGCACATAGCATGCCGTATTTATTGCTTTAACCCATAGATAGCTGTGAAGTGAATATTCATTCAACATACTCCTAGCGGCCTCTTGTAAGACTATTTTTTCTCTCAATGACTCCATTTTGTTAAGGTGTCATAGGGGTAGAAAATTCATATATATATATCCATTTTGTGAGCTAAAATTGGCAAATCTCACATTTTCAAATTCACCTCCATGATCACTTCTTCAGTTATTTATTTTAAAAATTTTCTCATTTTCTACTTTTCTACAAAAAACAATCAATGTTTCTAAGATATGATCCTTATGTTTCAAGAAAAACGTCCAAGTGTATCTAGTAAAATCATCGATCACAACTAAGCATTATTTGTTACCATTTAAGGAAACGTGCTTACTACTATCAAACAAATTCATGTGCAGTAGTTCTAATGTCGTAGATCTACTCAAAATAGTTTTACCTTTGTGGGTAGCTTTGATTTACTTACCCATTTGACACGCATCACATAATTTATCCTTTTGAAACTTCAACTTTAGCAATCCTTGCACCAACTCTTTCTTTGATAGCCTTTTGATGTTCCTCATGTTGGTATAAGCAAGTCTCCAGTGCTAAAGCCAAGTTCTTCTTCTTTAGACATGAAACACTTAGCAAACATATTAGTAGCATCAAATAATTCAACTTGATAAATATTCTCCTTCATGTAGCCAATAAGCATGGTAGAGTTTAGTTCACTAGATGAGTCAAACTCAACTCTATATCTTGAATCATATAGTTAACTAATACTTAAAAGATTGAAGGTTATGTCTTTCACTAATAAGACATTTTTAATCACAAATTGTTTAGAAATTTAAATGTCTCTAATTCCTATAACCTTTTAATTCACCACTATTACCCAAGGAAACAATACCTTTATTTTTGTTCTTAAGTGATGAGAATTTTGATAAGTCCACCATCATATGACTAGAGCATCCGCTATCTATAAACCATGTTGTCAGATGCTGCCCCTTGGCACATGCCTTTTCAAACATGATGAACTAAATTTTTGGTACCCAAATGTTGGGTTGGATGGCGTCAACAACATATTGCTTGGGTATCCAAGCTTGCACAGTTTTAACTTTTGAAACATGATTTCTACTTATTAGGGACATGAATTTAACTTTGTGCTTGGGTTTGTACCCTAATCCTGCTTTGTTATAAACCACCCTTTGAGCTCCTAAAATCATGTCCGAATATTTAAAACTTGAAGTAAACTTTTCTAAAGTACTTTTAAGATCATCTACTTGCAATTTCAAAGATTCATTTTCATTCTTGATCTCATCAAATTGGTTAGTAGCATTTTCATGATGCATACAAGTTTCACATGACATAAAATCAACTTTAAGTGACTTTAATTTATTTTGTAATTCTTTAACTCTACCTTTTGATCTAGATAAAGTATTTGTTAAGCATACAATGGTAGAATATACATTATCTAATTTAGGAGAGGTTACTTCATCATTACTAGATGATGACTTGCTTGAGGACTCCATATTTCTATCTATGAATTTCTTCTTTCATCCTTTACTACTCTCAACATTGTCCAATGGCATGAGTGATTAGTATCTTAAAGTCTTTCTCTCAATTTCTTCTTTTGATGAGCTAGAAGATGAGTCATCCCACATAGCCTTCAAGGCCTTCTTTTTCTTTGACTTATCATCTTGTTTCTTCAACTCTGGACAATCAGCTTTGTAGTGCCCTTTCCTATTGCACTCATAGAAAATTGCATCAAATTTCGGTTTTGATCTTACTAGAGACTTACCCCTTCTTTTGTTGTCGCTGAATATCTTTTTAACATCCTTCTTGTTAAACTTTCTAGAGCATCTCATCATCTTCTGAACAAAGTTTTCCATTTCATTTGATGATAACTCCTCGTCACTATCACTATCTTATTCAAACTTAGAGGAGGACTCTTCCTTCTTCTTTTCTTTATTTTTCTTCTTACTCTTTTCACTTGCAACCAATACTATACCTTTCTCCTTATAACTTGCATTAGTTTTTTCACAAAATAATTCATCTAGTTTAATAATTGACAAATCACTTGAAACCTTATAGACATCAACTATTGATAACCATAGTGAGTTTTTAGGAAGGATTTTTCAGTATATACCTAATGAGATCTAGGTTCTTCACACTTTATCCAACTGAATGGATACCATTTAGAAGTTCCTTGAACATCCCATGAAGTTGACTTACTGTTTCTCCTTCCTTTATGATGAAATTCTGCATTTGATTTATGAGAATGTCGCTCTTTGCAATTCTTGAGTCCTTTGTGCCTTCAATTAGCTCAATGAGCTTGCCCCACAATTCCTTAGCACTCTTGAATGGATCAACCTTGTTTAGTTGCTTTGAACTTAGTCTACATTACAATAGCCTTATCATTTGCTTGTGCCATTCACTTTTGATCAGCCGACCATCTTGCAGATTCTAGAATTTTTCCATCATGAGTTGATACATTGAAACCAAACCCTTAGTCACAAAGAACCAGTTATCAATCTTAGTCATGAGGTAGTTCTCCATGTGGCTCTTCTAATAGGCGAAGTTGTTTCCTTCTCGTAGTAGGGTGGTCGAGTTGTGTTATGACCCTCTTTCAAAGACATCTTTGCAGCTCAAAAATTTTGCTCCTTTGGATGTAAGTCCTTCGAAGTAACCTTTCTCTGATACTACTTGTTAGGATCGGTAGACCTAGAGGGGGGGGGTGAATAACTCACTTCGATTCTTCTTTGTAGCGGATACTTGAAGTTGAGAATACCACAATGCTAACAACTTAATTTACTTGGTCTCCACCTCTTTGAGTGTAACGCCCGAAAATTTCTCAAAATTATTTTAGAAATATTCTATGATTTTTCTGGAATTCTAGAATATTTTTATGGAATTTTTAGAGTAGCGGAAGTAGCAAAAACAAATAGAATCGTAAAAGGGTCTAGGCGGGATTGTACCCGAGACATATTGGGTCCAACGACTTATAGTGGACTCTAGTAACCAGGTGAATCCAGCAGGGCCGTGCTGAAAGGAAAGGGAAACAATTTTATTTAAGTTAGAGTTGGGTGAATTAATTCCTTATTATAAATAGGGAATTAAGTGAGGAGTTTTAATTTTTACCGTAACTTACCTCTTCTCCTCACCCTAGTCACGCCGCCCCCTTCTCCTCTTCTTTCTCTTGGCGTACCAAACCCCAAGGGCTAGGGTTCCGTCCCAAGGGTTCCAGGAGCACCTTCCGGCGACAACTCCGGCACGAGGACGTTTCTCTCCGCAAGAAGAACGCGTGGACGCGAGAAAATCGTCGAGAAGATCGTCTCCACCGGAAATCTAGCGATCATATCGTAAGGAAATCTAGCGCAAGAAGTAAGAAACCCCTCACCTACAGTATAAGTAGCTTCCGTATGAATTTTATGCTTTAGTTTAGTAGTATGTAGATTTTCGGCACAAAGGATGTGAATTAGTGCATACCAAGTGTTCGATTAAATTATTAGCACGGTTAAAATGCAACTTAAGCATTTTACTAGCTTAGCTAAATGCAATAGAAGCATTCATTCAGTATGTTTAGCTTTAGTACAGCTTATATGGGACTACGGTCCAATGGGTGGGCTCCCACAGTCGCCTCTAGGTTCAGATAACCTAGCTCTAGGTTCAGATAACCTAGAAATAGCAATATAAGAAGAACTCAGCTATAATCAGTATTTTATTTTAGCAGTGGCACTGTAATGGATTAGATATCCATTGGGTTGAGCTCCCATAGTCGTCCCTAGGTTCAGATAACCTAGTAACCTTACTAAATTCGGGACTTGCAAACCCGGGTCTAGTTAGGGATGTACGCATAGCACGTACAGATGCCGGGCCCATCAGCAGCATGATTATTATTTTAATCTATTTATGGTAAATAGTTTTCAAAACTCACAAATCAGTTGTGTATACAGTTTAAATTCAGTTCTAGCTTAGTTTTAGTTTTAGCTCAGTTCATGATTCAGCTTAGTTTCCATTATTGATACATGTGATGGCTCTATGATTAGTTTTGGTTTCTATGTTGTATGATACCATGCCATGCTCTCACCTGTTCAGCATGTATTTCAAATAGCATGTTTTCAAATCATAAATTGCATCGTATGCATGTTTTAGTGAGGTAGATGGTTTCTTACTAAGCTCTCAAGCTTACAGATACTCTTTTCCTTATACTGCAGATAAAGGTAAAGAAAAGATGGACTAGCGGAGGCTGGAGGTTAATGCGATGAAGATGTGTGTGGATGGAACCTGGAATAAAGACCTTGGAAGAAATAGAACATTTAAGAACTTAGTGTTTCTTACCATGTTACTTTTGCTTATTTAGTTATCTAAATGCATGGAATTATAGAAAATCTGCTTAGATTGTCAGTGACCATGTTTAGGATGTTAGTTGTTTGCTATTAGTATGTTTTCAGCTATTATAGAACTCTTGTAGGTGTGTTTGGCACGAATCAGTGCTGAAATCAGAGTTTGCTGCGAAATCAGAAACCCCAATCGAACAGCGGATCGATTGGGGGCCCTTAATCGATCAGCAGATCGATTGGGAGCCTGGTTCCGCGAACAGTAAGCTTCTGGATCGATCAGCTAATCGACCCAGTCGTATTCTGTCGCAAACAGTGAGTTCAGGGATCGATCCTTCGATCGATCGGGAAATCGCTCCTGCGAACAGAGAGCGCTGGAATCGATCACTGGATCGATTGACCAGTCTGGATCGATCAGCCGATCGATCCAGAATATTAACCCGAGCACAGTAGCCATCGGAATCGATCCATGGATCGATTCAACAGCTTGCAATCGATTAAGTTCAATCTGGATCGATTGGGAAGCTGGGTTTCGACCAAGAGACCTTGTAATTCAGCTCCTTGACCATAGGGGATGTAGGATATGCCATGTATACCTTAGATTGCATCCCTTAGCACATGTAGGACCAAGAACTTGTGTTAGCTTAGTAAAGTTTTAAATTGGTACAGTTTTCCGCACCTAGACTTAGTAATGGTCATGGAGATAGCTTAGCACAGCATAATGTGACGGTCCGGCCTCGCAGCGTAGTCAGTAGGAGGCGGGTCGTTACATTGAGGTGAATAATCCAAGGGTCCACATCAATAATCAAAGATTTCACTATGAACTCTCTTTCTTGGAACAACACAAAAGGAGGAGAACCTTTTTTAATAAGCTTTCAAAGCTCTCAAATGAAAATAGCAATAAAGGATAATAATAAAGGAAATATTACAAGTTTTTAGCTTGGTTCTCCTTCTCTTTATTGCTTGAAGATTGAAGATGAGAGCTTGGCACTGAGATGAGCAGAAGAATAGTAATGGAATAGTAGCACCTCCTCATGCCTTAATCCCTCCTTTTAAATACTTGGAAATCGATCTATTTCTCTGCTTTTTGTTGTCATCAATTGATTGGGAAACCAACTTAATCAATTTCAAATAGTCTGACTTATATGTTGAATTGTAACGACCCGCCTTCTACTGACTAGCCTGTAAGGTCGATCGCTACATTATGTTGTGCTAAATTACTATTGCGGAAATATGAATTGATTAAAATTTTACTAAACTGATTACTGTAAAATCTGAACTTAATATTCTAGGTGTACCTAGGAGTTGTACACATGCTGGGGAAGATAATCTATGCCTCTCGGATGTCCTGCTAGTTGTAACCAGGCATTTCAACCGATCCATGAATCGATTGAGCTGTCGGATCGATCCAGTGATCGATCCAGCTTGATACTGGCACGGAGGAAAACTCTGGATCGATTGGCTGACCGATCCAGTGGCTATATGGCTTCTGTATGCGGCTGGATCGGTCTACCGACCGATCCAGGAGTACACTGATAGGTCGGTAGACCGATCCAGTGGCTCACTGATCGGTCGGCTGACCGATCAGTGAGCTTCTGTACTCTCTGCTAACTCTCTGTTCGCAACTGGATCGGTCAGCTGACCGATCCAGTGGCACAACCCCAATTCTGATCGATCTGTAGATCGATCTGGGTTTCTGATTTTGCACTGGACCTCTGATTTCAGCACTAGTTCGTGCCAAAATCTCATATAAGAATTCTAAAACCATTTGAAATAAGTTCTAACATCTATTAACTAACATTCTGACATAATTACTAACAATTTAAACAAATCTTCCATGGGTTAACATTCTAAGGTAAAAAAGTGCATAAAGGTACTGAAGAAAAGAAAACTAAGTTCTTAATTTGCTAACTCCCTAAGGATCTTCATTCCAGGTTCCTGCCACACACACCATCACTGCATTGACCCTCAGCTTCCTCTGCTAGTCCATCTTTCCTTTACCTTTATCTGCAGTATAAGGAAAAGAAAGTATCTATAAGCTTTCGCTTAGTAAGAAACCATCTACCTCACTAAAACATGCATTCGATGCAATATGCTTTTAAAAGAATGCTATTTAAAAACATGCACTGAATTTGTTAAAGCATGGCATACTGAAGTTACATGGCATAATTACTGAAACATGGTATAAATACTGAAACATGGCATGCATAATAAAAATCTAAGCATGGAGCTATCTTATGGTATCAACTAGGAGAACTAAACTGAAACTGAAACTAAAACTGAGCTAACACTATATTCACATAACTAGATTAAGAGTTTGAAAGCTATTATCATAATAAGTGAAAATAGTAATCATGCTGCTGTTTGGGCCCGGCTACTGTACTTGCTGTGCGCGCATCCCTAACTAGACCCGGGGTTGCAAATTCTGAATCTAGTAGGGTTTACTAGGTTAGCTAAACCTAGGGACGACTGTGGGAGCCCAACCCAATGGATATCTAATCCAGTACAGTGCCACTGAAAGTAAAATACTGAACGTGAGCTAATAAATTCTTGTCTTGCTTTTACTAGGTTGTCTAAACCTAGAACTAGGTTATCTAAACCTAGAGGCAACTGTGGGAGCCTACCCATTAGACATCTAGTCCTGTAAAAGCTGGAGCAAGACTAAATAAACTATAAAATGCTGCTACTGCATTTATCTAAGCTACTAAAATGCCTAAGTTGCATTTTTCTGTGCCAAACAACTAAAACAAACACTTGGTATGTGCTAATTCGCATCCTTTGTGTCGGTAGTCTACATATTACTAAACTAATACATGGAATTCACACGAAGCTACTTATACTGCTGGTGAGGGGTTTCTTACCTCCTGTTCGTAATTTCTTACGATTCAAATCGCTAGGTCTCCGGAGGAGACGATCCTTTCGACGATCTTCTCGCGTCTATGCGTTCCTCTCGCGGAGGGGAGCGTCCTCGTGCACTGGGTGTTACCGGGAGGTGCTCCTAGGGCCCAAGGCTTGGTGCGCCGAGAGAAAAATAGGAGGGAGAAGGGGCGTCGGCGGTGAGGGTTGGAGTGGAGGAGAAATTGCCGAACCAAACAAAATAAACCAAACCCCACTTAAATTTTCTATTTATATTAAGTGGGTAATTTCACCCAACTCTAATATAAATTTAATTGCCTCCCTTTTCTTTCAGCACGGCCCTGTTGGGTTCACTTGGTTTACTAAAGCTATCTATAAGTCATAGGGTTCGCTAGGTCTCGGGTTCAATTCCCGCGTAGGCTATTTTCGTTTTCTATTTATTTTTGCTACTTCCGTTATCCTAAAAATTCCAGAAAAATATCTAAAAATTCTAGAATAATTATAGAATATTTCTAATATAGTTTTGAGAATTTTCAGGTGTTACAATCCCCCATACCTTATAAAACGTTTGTCCTCGAACTTAGAATAACTCTGGGTACTTCTGTCTCATGCTGGCCTCTGTCTCCCAAGTTGCCTCTTCTGCTGTGTGACTGTGCCAAATAACTTTGACTAATGGTACTTCCTTGTTCCGCAATTTCTTAACTGCTCGGTCTATTATCTGAATAGGCCGACTGTCATAGCTGAGGTCCTCGCGGATCTGTACCGACTGGGGCTCAATCACCTGAGTGGCATCTGGGATATGCTTCTTCAGCATAGAGACATGAAATACATTGTGGACAGCTGACATTTCCTGGGGTAGCTCTAGCTCATATGCTACCTTGCCCACTCTTCTGCTAATAAGGTATGGTCCCACATATCGGGGACTTAGCTTGCCCTTCTTCCCAAAACGCATTACTCCCTTCATGGGAGCTACTCTGAGGAACACTGAATCCCCAACTGAAAACTCTAAGGGTCTGCGTCGTGTACTCTGAGCTGTCTCTATCCTCTGGCAGATCTGCTGTATAGCTGCTGTGGTATCTGCCACTAGGTCTGTCTGAAGTTCTAGTTCTTTCTGTTCACCACTCTCATACCAACAGATTGGAGATCTACACCTCCGCCCATAGAGAGCCTCATAAGGTGCCATACCGATAGTGGCCTGATAGCTGTTGTTGTATGCAAATTCTGCTAGACTCAGATATTTGCACCAACTTCCTTTGAAGTCTAGGGCACATGCTCGGAGCATATCTTCGAGTACCTGATTTACCCGCTCCGTCTGTCCATCGGTCTGAGGATGGAAGGCTGTGCTAAACTTCAACTTCGTGCCCAAAGATGACTGTACACACTCCCAGAAGTGTGATGTGAATATGCTATCTCTGTCTGATATAATGGTTCGTGGGACTCCATGTAATCTAACGATCTCCTTGAGATACAACTGAGCTAGCTGTTCCATGGAGTAGGATATCCTGATAGCTAAGAAGTGGGCTGATTTAGTCAATCTGTCGACTATTACCTAGATGGTATCAAAACCACTCGTGGTTCTGGGTAATCCCACTATGAAGTCCATAGAAATGTCTTCCCACTTCCATTCCGGAATCTGAATAGGCTACAAGACTCCTCCTGGTCGCTGATGTTCTGCCTTAACCCTCTGACAGGTTAGGCAGGTGCTGACATATCGAGTGATGTCTCTCTTCATCCCAGGCCACCAAAAATGTTTCTTCAAGTCCTGGTACATTTTGGTGGAGCCTGGATGCATCGCATAGGGAGTCTTGTGAGCCTCATCTAAAATCTTCCTTCTGAGTTCTTCCTGATCTGGAACACATAATCTATCGCCAAAGTACAACACCCCGCTAACGGACACTCTGAATTCTCCACTTTCTAATTCTGCTAATTCTTGCTTGATTTTTTGAATTTCAGGATCCTGCTCCTGAGCTGTCTGGATGTCACCAAGCAAGGTAGACTCTAATGTCATAGTAGAGAGCTGTCCGACTATGAGTTCGAGACCGAAATCTGTGATCTCTTTCTGTAGGGGTGGTGACATGGCTGCTAGAGATAATAAGGTAGCACTGGACTTTCTGCTAAGTGCATCTGCTACCCTATTTACTTTTCCTGGGTGGTAGAGGATGTCTATGTCGTAGTCTTTGAACAGCTCTAGCCATCTGCGCTGGCGCATATTCAGATCCTTCCGAGTGAAGAAGTACTTCAGACTCTGATGATCTGTATACACTCTGCACTGAGCTCCATACAAGTAATGTCTCCAAATCTTGAGAGCGAACACTACTGCTGCAAGCTCAAGGTCATGAGTAGGATAGTTCTTCTCATAATCCTTGAGTTGTCTAGAGGCGTAGGTGATTACCTTGCCATCTTGCATCAGTACTGCTCCTAGTCCCAACTTAGAGGCATCACTGTATATATCAAAGCTATCTGCGTTCTCTGGTAGCGTCAGAATAGGTGCACTGGTCAATCTCCTTTTCAGCTCGCTGAAACTGTTCTCACAGTCCTCTGTCCACTGATATTTTCTGTTCTTTATGGTAAGAGCTGTCAGTGGGGAGGCTATCCTGGAGAAGTCCTCTACGAATTTTCTATAATAGCCTGCTAATCCCAGAAAGCTTCTGATCTCGCTAGCGTTCTTGGGTCTCTTCCAATTGCTCACAGCTTCTATCTTACTGGGGTCTACCATAAACCATCTTTTGAGATGATGTGACCCAGGAAGGACACCTGATCTAACCAAAATTCACATTTTGTGAACTTGGCGTATAGCTGATTCTGCTGAAGGGTCTGCAATACTATTTTCAGGTGCTCTGCGTGTTCTTCCTGAGTTCTGGAATAGATAAGAATGTCATCGATGAACACGATAACGAACTTATCTAAATATTCTCTGAATACCCTGTTCATAAGGTCCATGAAAGTAGCTGGAGCATTTGTCACGCCAAATGGCATGACTACGAACTCGTAATGTCCGTATCTAGTCCTGAATGCTGTCTTGGGTATGTCCCCTTCTTTAACCTTCACCTGATGATAACCTGATCTGAGGTATATTTTAGAGAACACTGCTGCTCCCTTTAGCTGATTTAATAGGTCATCGATTCTGGGAAGAGGATACCTGTTCTTGATCGTGACTTGGTTCAGTGCCCAGTAATCTATACATAGGCGCATGCTCCCGTCCTTCTTCTTCACAAACAATACAGGTGCTCCCCATGGTGAGTGACTAGGACGGATGAAGCCCTTGTCAAGCAGCTCCTGTAATTGCTCATGAAGTTCTTTCAGTTCTGCTGGGGCCATGCGATAAGGCGCTTTGGAAATAGGATTTGTGCCGGGAATGAGCTCTATCTCAAATTCTATCTCCCTGTCTGGTGCTAAGCCTGGTAACTCTTCAGGGAAGACTGCTGGGTAGTCACATACGACTCGGACCTCTGCTAGCTGTCGGTCCTTGTCCTGACTGGTACTGACTACGTGTGCTAAGAATCCCGTACATCCTGAATCCATCAACTTCTGTGCCTTCATAGTTGAGAGAAATTTCTTGTCTTTTCTCTTGGGTTCTCCGATAAACTCGAACTGTGCTTCTGCTTCAGGTTGGAATATGACTTTCTGCTTATGTCACTCGATGGAGGCACCGTATTTGATCAAGAAGTCCATCCCGAAGATGACATCGTAGTCAGTCATATTAAGCACTATCAGATCGCAAAAGAGCTCTCTGTCTGCTATAATGACCGGCACTGCTCTGAGCCAGTGCGTGGACGCCATGATTTCTCCTGAGGGTAACGTCGTAAGAAACTGGCTACTGAGTACCTCTGGGGGTATCGCTAATTTCTCAGCAAATGCCCTGGATATATATGAATGGGTTGCCCCTGTATCGAATAAGACAGTTGTACTTTGCTGTAAAATACTAATCTGACCTGTAACAACTGTCGAGGCATTTGCTGCGTCCTCTCTGGTGAGTGAGTAAATGCTCGCATTGGTCGTAGCTGGAGGGGCTTCTAATCTGCCCTCGCTGATATGTGGACCTTCTAAAGCGGCCTGCATCTGATGTAACTGAGCTGGCTGGCCTCCATACTGAATTGGCTGTGGCTGAGGAAGACTGGTCTTGTTTGGACACTGCTTGGCCATATGCCCTTCCTGTCCGCATTCAAAGCATCCTCGTGTTTACTAGCTGGCCCTCCTTTTGGGTAACTCCCTGGCTTGCGCTTGTTGCTGGAGTTCCCTTTCCAATTAGAGCCATGGGAGCTGTGGCCCTGCTGTTTTTGAGTGCCTGAGCCTCCTTGACCTTTAGCTTCTGAGAGGACTTGCTTCTGCTGCTTGATGCTATTCTAGTAATGCTCAGTGATTAGAGCACTGCTCACTAGCTCTTCTGTGGTTTGTGGCCTATGAATGCCACCAGCCACATTCATTGCTATTTCCGGCCTCAGCATCTTGAGCATCAACCGGATTCATTCCCTTTCTGTGCTGACTAGTTCAGGGCATAGACGAGCCAATCTATTGAATTTCTTCACGGCTTCCTCAACTGATAGGTTGCCCTGACGAAACTCAGTGAACTCATCGTAGTGGCGGTTGGTGACCCGCATGTGAAAGAACTCCTCAAAGAATTCCTTCTCGAAGTCAACCCATATCATCTGGTTCACTGGGCGCTTCGCTCTGATTCTCTCCCACCAGATGCGTGCATCTCCTATCAGACAGAAGGAGGCGCACTTCACCTTCTCATGTTCTGGCCAGTCCAGAAGCTCCATCGTACTTTCCAGTGTTTTGAGCTTGACTCTCTGCCACTGGATCAGATAGGCTTCTCTCTGCGCTCCTGCTGCTGGGGCTACTGGTGCCGTAGGCTGGACTGGTGGAACCTCTAAGATCACTGGTGTCGCTAAGTTAGGCTCCGGGGTGACAGTGGGAGTGTGCTGCTGACTAGCCTTTAAGGTGGATATTTCCTGTTACTGTTCAGCTAGCTGCTGCTGTAACTGGGCCACTAGTGTTGTAAGGTCTGGGGGAGGCACTGAACTGCCTGCCTCATACTGGGGCTCAGTAGCTGGTGCCCTTCTAGCTGGGCGTCCTCGTGCCATTCTAGAGACATAGAGGACATACATGACTAACACAAGCATAATAGAGAAACTATTGTTATCATGTTAACTACTATCATAAACAAGCATGCTTTAGTTATATCTGAACATGAAAACAAGAAACATAACGAAAGTGAGAGATGTTCTTACTTGGAAGCTGTAGGTACAATGCTGATGTGTGTGTACGAAGTATGGAATTTGCTCTGAAACCACTCTGTAACGACCCGCCTTCTACTGACTAGGCTGTAAGGCCGATCACTACATTATGCTGTGCTAAATTACTATTGCGGAAATCTGAATTGATTAAAATTTTACTAAACTGATTACTGTAAAATCTGAACTTAATATTCTAGGTGTACCTAGGAGTTGTACACATGCTGGGGAAGATAATCTATGCCTCTCGGATGTCCTGCTAGTTGTAACCAGGCATTTCAACCGATCCATGAATCGATTGAGCTGTCGGATCGATCCAGTGATCGATCCAGCTTGATACTGGCACGGAGGAAAACTCTGGATCGGTCGGCTGACCGATCCATATATGCGGCCGGATCGGTCTACCGACCGATCCAGAGAGTACCGATCGGTCGGTAGACCGATCCGGCTCAGCGATCGGCCGGATCGGTGAGCTTACTCTCGCTAACTCTTCGCGATCGGATCGGGGACGATCCATGAATCGATTGAGCCGGATCGATCCGGTGATCGATCCACTGATATCGCACGGAGAAAACGATCGGTCGACCGATCCGGCTATACCTGCAACACAGAGTTCAGCAAACGATCCCTGCAACACAGATCGGTAGATCGATGCTCACCGATCGATCAGTGAGCTTCTGTACTCTCTGCTAACTCTCTGTTCGCGACTGGATTGGTCAGCTGACCAATCCAGTGGCACAACCCCAATTCTGATCGATCTGGGTTTCTGATTTTGCACTGGACCTCTGATTTCAGCACTAGTTCGTGTCAAAATCTCATATAAGAATTCTAAAACCATTTGAAATAAGTTCTAACATCTATTAACTAACATTCTGACATAATTACTAACAATTTAAACAAATCTTCCATGGGTTAACATTCTAAGGTCAAAAAGTGCATAAAGGTACTGAAGAAAAGAAAACTAAGTTCTTAATTTGCTAACTCCCTAAGGATCTTCATTCCAGGTTCCTGCCACACACACCATCACTGCATTGACCCTCAGCTTCCTCTGCTAGTCCATCTTTCCTTTACCTTTATCTGCAGTATAAGGAAAAGAAAGTATCTATAAGCTTTCGCTTAGTAAGAAACCATCTACCTCACTAAAACATGCATTCGATGCAATATGCTTTTAAAAGAATGCTATTTTAAAACATGCACTGAATTTGTTAAAGCATGGCATACTGAAGTTACATGGCATAATTACTGAAACATGGTATAAATACTGAAACATGGCATGCATAATAAAAATCTAAGCATGGAGCTATCTCATGGTATCAACTAGGAGAACTAAACTGAAACTGAAACTAAAACTTAGCTAACACTATATTCACATAACTAGATTAAGAGTTTGAAAGCTATTATCATAATAAGTGAAAATAGTAATCATGCTGCTGTTTGGGCCCGGCTACTGTACTTGCTGTGCGCGCATCCCTAACTAGACCCGGGGTTGCAAATTCCGAATCTAGTAGGGTTTACTAGGTTAGCTAAACCTAGGGACGACTGTGGGAGCCCAACCCAATGGATATCTAATCCAGTACAGTACCACTGAAAGTAAAATACTGAACGTGAGCTAATAAATTCTTGTCTTGCTTTTACTAGGTTGTCTAAACATAGAACTAGGTTATCTAAACCTAGAGGCAACTGTGGGAGCCTACCCATTGGACATCTAGTCCTGTAAAAGCTGGAGCAAGACTAAATAAACTATAAAATGCTGCTACTGCATTTATCTAAGCTACTAAAATGCCTAAGTTGCATTTTTCTGTGCCAAACAACTAAAACAAACACTTGGTATGCGCTAATTCGCATCCTTTGTGTCGGTAGTCTACATATTACTAAACTAATACATGGAATTCACACGAAGCTACTTATACTGCAGGTGAGGGGTTTCTTACCTCCTGTTCGTAATTTATTACGATTCAAATCGCTAGGTCTCCGGAGGAGACGATCCTTTCGACGATCTTCTCGCGTCTATGCGTTCCTCTCGCGGAGGGGAGCGTCCTCATGCACTGGGTGTTGCCAGGAGGTGCTCCTAGGGCCCTAGGCTTGGTGCGCCGAGAGAAAAATAGGAGGGAGAAGGGGCGTCAGCGGTGAGGGTTGGAGTGGAGGAGAAATTGCCGAACCAAACAAAATAAACCAAACCCCACTTAAATTTTCTATTTATATTAAGTGGGTAATTTCACCCAACTCTAATATAAATTTAATTGCCTCCCTTTTCTTTCAGCACGGCCCTGTTGGGTTCACTTGGTTTACTAAAGCTATCTATAAGTCATAGGGTTCGCTAGGTCTCGGGTTCAATTCCCGCGTAGGCTATTTTCGTTTTCTATTTATTTTTGCTACTTCCGCTATCAAAAAAATTCCGGAAAAATATCTAAAAATTCCAGAATAATTATAGAATATTTCTAATATAGTTTTGAGAATTTTCGGGCGTTACATGAATGGTCATTGATTCTAGATCATTGACTGAGATTACTCCATTTTGAATTCTAAATAATTAGTGGGAGTATCCAATTGATTTTCAAACTTAATCGATTCACCAATCGATTTAAAAGCCTTCTTTTATCGTGAATAAAGCCCACCAATCAATTTCACTAATTGATTAGCTATTCCTAATCATTTGGGCAATCTATTCAACAACCCTCTATGTTCTAGAATAAAGCTGGTCAACCGGTAGTACCCAATCAATTAGAGGATCGATTCAGCAACTCTTTATGTTCTTGAAGAAGACTAGTCAATTGATTAACTCTATCGATAGGGTAATGCCCAATCAATTGGATGATCGATTCAACAACCCTCTGTGTTCTTGAAGAAAGCCAATTAATCAATTGCACTAATCTATTGGCTAGTGCCTAATTGATTGGATGATCTATTGGGAAGGCTTCTATGTGCTTGAGTTTGACTACCAATTGATTCATCTAATCAATTGGTACAAACACACTTTCAATCGAGACCAATTATCTCGTGCCAAATGAACCCCCTATTCCCTAGATTTTATACCTAGAGCTTCCTCATCTCCGAGTCTTCATCTATCCTAGCATCTGATCTCGTGATTTGCTCAGGTTCCAAAATTTTACCAAGAGTCTGGTCCTCAACCTTATTAGACTTCTCTTGCCTTGCATCCAGTCTTCTAACGTATAAGGACTTCTTCTTACCAAGAATTCGGTCCTTCACCTTCTTAAACTTCTCTTGCCTTGTATCCGGTCTTCCGACCTGCAAGAACTTCTTCTTACCAAGAATCTGATCCTCGACCTTCTTGGACTTCTTTTGCCCTACAAACTTATAACTCAAGTTATATCATATTAACCTAAACTTAAATAATTGTCAATTATTGAAACTTTACATCTAGGACATGATTGCACCAATAGTTCTCTACATATATGGATATGCCAATGAGGTTCTTACTGTATCTTGAGTGCAAATTCCCTTTGACTTGAGATCAAGTCATCTTGGTCTTGGAGACTTATGCATTAACATCTTAAGCAAGTATCTCCTTTGAGATGTGGACCCAGAATGATTGGGTATAAGTCTAAGTGTCTAAAAGGTATTTGGATAACCTACAAAGGATTCATCACTTCTTGTGAGGATATGTATACCGTATGATCACTTGTCAGGATTGTTACTTAAAGTCTTTGGCCAAAACAACACATATTAAGAGTATAGTACTCTTAGATATATGTTTGAGTAATTTGAATCTACAAGATGAGGAAGCATTACTTAGGTTAGGTGTGACATAGTCAGCCAAGTGGGGGTTGACACATATAGACCATGTCCTGAACCAAGTGGGTATAAATAAATGAAAAGAACTAGGTACGGTTCACTGTAGCTACTGAAAGATTTTAGAAGTGATTCTCGAATCAACCATTGATTTTTTGGTCAACTAGGGATCATGATATACTATTAGGTGTCATTCATGATTAATCCATAATTGATGATTAATTATAGATGGTCAACATAATCAGGAACCTTTTGGGTCACACGTACTGTGAGTTTATCCAAAAGACTTAAAATAAGTTTGAGAATTGAATTCTTAGATCGAGAGGGATTAAGTTTTTTTGGACTAGATGAAGGGCAAATATGGAAGATATTGAAGCGCGGATGAGTCATGTCTTTTGAAAATGAGTTTAACCACCCTCTTTGATTTAATTATAAACTAAATTAGTTTATTTTTAATTAAAAGTAATTTGATTTTAAACCAACTTAGTTTGGTCTTGAACCAAACTTAAGGTTAATTGTATGGATTACGAGTTAACGGATATAGATTTTGGACTTACTCCTCTAATCTGTTAAGAGATCTATATATATGATATAGATTGAAAAGAAATATAGACTTTTTGATTAAAACCTAATCGTTAGGTTTTTAATCATCTTTCTCTTCTCTCCCTCTCTCCCACAATAAGCACAAGGAGAAAGGCTCTCCTTGTGCCACCACTATTGATGTGTGTATTTTATATGGAGATTTGATACAGTTTGATGCACTTTTGACCTACTTTGCATGCATAAATCTCATGAAATTATATCTTTATGCTTTGTTTCAATATTTTCCTATCTTAGAATACTTCTCTTTGTATTTTTTGTGATAAGGCAAGAAAAGGAGAAAAAAAATAATAGAAGTTGAAGATCAAGGTTGGAGGCTTCTTACCCTGCCATTGGCGCTCGTGTTTGCAAGCACGAGTCGTGTTTCATTAGGGCGCCCTACAACAGGCACCCATGTCCGTAGGCATGGTCATGGCTGCTCTCGCTCTGAAGCCATTGTGCTCAACATGGACACCCGTGTCCATGAGAATGACCCATGTCGGACGATTGCACCTTGGCCTATTTAAGTTGATCCCGCCTCTTTAATTGGGGATCTCAACCAGAGATCATCCAATGATCCTGAGGAAGTTCCAGGAGGTGTTCTAGACCATATCCACAGTCCTTTGCATGAGGAAGGGAGATCGAGAGCCGCTTGGAGGAGGATTCTTCACATCGAGCCTAAGCTTGTGTCTTTTTTCTTTGAATTTCTAAATTTGATTCACATTGTAATCGATTTGAACATTTTTGTGATTGTAACCCCGTCGCTATAGGGTAAACTCTTGATTCTATGATTAGGGATAATACCTTTGTGATGCAAACACTATTTCATTTGATTTATGCATGTTTGATCTTTCTATTTCAATGAATTGTTGATTAATGGTCCGAATCTACTATGTAAACATGATCTCGATGCTGAGATGCATGAGATTCATATCCTACAAGGATCAGGGATGGACTAAAAGGAGAACCCGATCCTTTGACTCATAAATCATCGAGACATGGAGAGTCATCTACGAGAGTTGATAAATACTCCTTTTTCAGTAAAAAATTTGAATTAAAGTTGTAATATATTGGTGATTAAGTGGAAGTTATGAGGGTGATCAATGATATTAGACTTCTTAGAGATTGTTCTGCATCCTTGTCTCAGGCCTTGAGATCTTGCATTGTGAGACCCTTGATTGAAGCTAAAGATTTTAAACTGAATCCAGGGCTGATTCTTATTATTCAGCAATAGCAATTTGGAGGAATGCCATTAGAGGATCCATACAAGCATTTGAATCAAATTTTAACATGTTGTAACATAATAAAGAGGGATGGAGTTTCTGAAGATGCAATTAAATTAATGAGATTCAGTTTCTCTTTAATAAGCAAGGCTGACGATTGGTTATACTCGCTCCCACCAAGAAGTATCATGACTTGGGAACAAATGCAGAAGTATTTTCCACTGACTAAGATAGCAAAATTGAGAGGAAATCATGTATTTCCATTGGATAAAAGGAGAATCATTGTTTTAGCATGGGAAAGACTAGAAGGGTTATTGGTACAATGCCCTCATCATGGTCTTGAAGGATAGTTCATAATTCATTTATTTTATATGGGTATTCCTAAAGCCGCTAGGATTTCATTAGATTTGGCATTGAGAGGTTCTTTGATGAATAAGAATTTGGAGGAAGCCTATTCACTTATTGAGGAAGTGACATTAAATCTAAGCTTATGGGAGGAGGAGATAAGAGAAAGCCCTTCCCACCGAGGCGAAAAAGATATTAAGACTACCGCAAGTTGTGTAGCCATGCACAAGGTGATCCTAGAAAAAAGTTTGAAGTAAATAAAGTGAAATGTTGAGGATATAAATCAGAGAGATAATAGGGTGGGGCATCAATTAGACTACTCAAATCAACATCACCCTATACTAGTGAATATGTTAGGCAAGTCAAATCACAAGAAGAGCAAGGGTCCGAAACATGGGAGAGAATTTTATGCTGGGGTGATCTAATAGAATGGAAGGCTGCAATTGTCGAGTTATGCAAAATTCTTAAAAGATGCTTTGTCTTTGAAAGGTAAGTTTGAGGAGCTAAGTATTGTAGCAATATCTAAAGAATGTAGTGCTCTAATATAGGATGGCTCACCTTTCAAACTAAAAGATCCTAGGAGTTTTTCGATACCATGCACTATTGGTGACATCAATATTGAGAGAGTCATTTGTGATTTGGGATCTAGTATAAGCCTCATGCCACATGCATTGTTTAGGAGAATTGGACTACATGAATTGAAACATACAAATGCACCCTTGCAGTGGGTGGATCACTCAATTCAGCATCGTTTGGGGATAGTAGAGGATGTGCCAGTAAAGATTAGAGGACACATGGTACTAGCATATTTTATGATATTGGACTTGGAAGAAGACATGTAGATCCCTCTCATATTAAGGAGGTTTTTCCTAACCACAATTGAGGCAGTTATTGATGTTAAAAACTATTAACTCTCATTAATGATAGGTGGGGAGAAAAATGAGTTTGATTTATCTAGGATTATCCAACTACCTTCTAAAGTGAATACTTGTTGTAGAGTGGAGGTATTACATATAGTTGTTCAAGAAAAGATCTATGAGGAATTATATGGGGAACAAGGAGACCTTAACTTATCATAGGGAATCAATAGAAACTTAGACCTATTCATGGTGGAAGGGAAGCTTAAGAGATCTGAATCAAAAAATGATGGAGAAATAAGGGAGAAAATCCCTCATGTTGAGCTGAAGTAACTACCTTCAACCCTTAGATATGAATTTCTGGGACTGAGATCCATTTGTCCCATTATTATAAATGATGATTTGAATAAGGTAGAAACTCAAATATTATTGGAGGAGCTCAGACTATACAGGAAGATGCTGGGATACACCATTGAAGGCATAAAAGGCGTAAACCCATCTTATTGTATGCACATAATTTTGCTTGAAAATAATAAAAAATCTTTAGTAGAACATCAGAGATGGTTGAACCGAAAAATGAAAGAAGTGGTTCGGAAAGAGATATTGAAGTTATTGGACACGAGATTGATCTATCCAATTTTAGAGAGTAAACGGGTAAGTCTGATTCACATGGTCACGAAAAAAGGTGGGGTAACAATGGTTAAAATAGAAATGATGAGTTGATCCCAACTAGAATAGTTATAGGGTGGCGAATGTGCATTGATTATAGAAAGTTGAACAAGGAAACCAGAAAAGATCAAATGTTAGAATGATTGGCCAAATATTCTCATTATTGATATCTGGATGGATATTCAGGTTTCTATCAAATTCCAATTCACCCAAGTGACCAAGAGAAGACTACATTCACTTGCCCATATGAGACATTTGCTTATAGAAGGATGCCCTTTGGCCTCTGCAATGCTCCAACTACTTTCCAATGATGTATGATGGCATTTTCTCGGACTTCATTAAGGACATAATGGAGGTTTTTGTAGGTCCCTTTTTGGTTCGGTCAGGAAAAGGGGGTGAATTGCCCTGAAAATACAAACAAACCTTTCACAAACTTTTGAACTAAGTTAGACAAATACTTATATAAAAAAAATAAACTAATTAATGAAAGAATGAGGCACATAATTGACTTGGTTTGTAATCAGAGGATTGCTAATCCAAGACTATAAAAAGCTCACTAGAATTCTCCTTTGGGCGGAGTAGCTTCTTACAGTATTGACAGCTCATAATCAAAGTAATAGAACAAAAAAGAAAATAAATTCGTGTACAACTGATGTTCTCTACTACTGAGACCAGAGCTCTATTTATAGTTTGTTGGTTAGATCTGACCATTTGTTGGCGTGGCAGCTCTGGGCCCCTGGAAGGACTCTGGGCGCCTGAGCGTGGATAAAACTTTATCCATGTCATAACGGTTCGCAATGGCTCACAATGAATAATTTTATCCTGATCTTAATGCCCAGATTGATCCGAGCGATCGGATCGTGCTAATACGGCCCATTCGAGGCATGCACCCTTGGGCTGCCCTAGTGGGTTCGGGCACTCGAACCAGTCCGGACGATCAGACTGTTCAGGCGCCTAGACTTGGTAAAAGCGCCCCAACAGTCAATAGTAAGTTGACTGACCGGATTATCCTTCGTTCTGGCTCAGTTCACTTTGGTGATTTTGGCCATCCAGATTAGGGTCCACCGAACCCATTTTATGCTCTTCTCCTCGAGCAAGCTTCTACTCCGGATTCTCATCCCTTGAAAACACTGTGCGCTTCATTCTCAAACGCCAATGTACTCTTCCGCAGCACCTCGTCCCTCGGCCACACCGAGCTCGTCGACTCTCTCCCGTTCCATCCTTCTTACTAGCTGCGTCTTTCGCTCGACTTCTTGTGCTCCAAAGTTCCTACACACTTAGACACAGGGTATCAAATATACACAAGACCTAACTTAACTCGGTTGACCAAATCAAAACTACCTCGGATACTTACAATCTCCCCGTTTTGATGTGCACAATCCGAGTTAGAGTTAGAAAAAAATATAGAATTAATGACAATTAAATCTGAAATTTTATAAACTATAAAATTACAAATATAACCTCTCATAGACTTAAGCTCTCATCTCTTATTCTCCTCCTTTGATCACATTAAAAATAAAGTAGGGGAAAAAAGTTAGATAAAAATTTAAATTTTTTCTAAGGGTTAAAGAAACAAAATTCAAAGTAAAGAAAATTTTTACAAAATATTTTTCTAAAAATCTAAATTTCCAAAATATAATAATCACACTTGCAAATTGAATTTAAAAATAAGTTTAACACTATAAAAAATTTTAATTTTTTTTAAAGATTAACAATAGTATTTGAATATTCAGAAAAATTTTCATGAATTTTTTCAAATATTTTAGCATAAATAAATTATTTTGTATAAAAATATAGTTTTTACAAGATAAATTTTTAAAAATCAATTTTTATTGAAATAAATCTCCCAAATTTTTCTAAGTATTGGGAACAAAATGAATAATTAATGAAAATTTTAATTTTTTAAAAATTAGTTTTTGAGACTTTTTAATTTTAAGAATAACATTTTCGATAAATAATCCTTTCAAAATTTATAAAAATATTTTCAAATAGAAATTCAACGGTTCTATCAATATAAAAAATTTGGATAGGAATTTCTAACAGAAAGACTATACGAAAAATATTTTAAACATACATGATTATTTTCTAAAATAAATATTTAAAAATAGTTTTATCCTAAAAATGAAACTGATTTTTCACTTTATTCAAAATATAATGGTAATTCTCTAAAAAAATCAGGTTTTTAAAAATGCATATTCAAAAAATTTGAAATTTGAAATTATGATTTTTAAATCAAAATTCATAAAAAAATTAATTAAAAAAATTCTATAAAATTTAATATTAAGAGATTATTCATTCTATCAATAGAAGAAAATATTTCAGCAATAAATGCTAAGAGTAAGCATACGAACTTAATTTTTCAAAAATTAATATTCCTAAACATAAAACATGCATAATCATTTATTTATATTAAACAAGATTTTGTGACCCAAAATAAATTTTACCTACAAGATTTATAAGAAATTTCTTTGAAACATATTTTTATAATACTTTTCTAATTTGGCCCTTATAATATTTCAGGTATCAATTTAGGCTTCTATAATTTCTTGAAGTATTAGAATTAACACATGTAGAATTTTTTAATTTTTCAACTTGGTCCTTCAAATTTTTATTTATGTTTTTTAGTTTATCATACATTCCTAGAGGACATGTATTCGCTAAGATTGTTTTGAATTCTAAAATTACCTTTTTTAAATTATTATTTTTAGACTTAAGGTTATATAATGATCTAGTCATAGATTTAATACATAAATATAATTGGTTAGGAGGTAGTAAATATACCTCACTTACCATATTTGCTCTAAAGTTTGTTTCTTCCTCCCGTTGCAAGTTTCTTTTGAGGAACCTCCCCCTTCATCTATGCTCTCCTCCTATTGACTTTCCATTAGTACAAGTCTAGCATACTCCTCCCAATTAGATTTTGATGATGACTCATCCCAAGTCACCTTTAGGGTTTTGTGCTTGGTCCTTTATTGTTGTCCTTCTTCTCAGCTTTGGACAGTCAACCTTGATGTGCCCTTCTTCATTGCAATTATAGCATCTTATCTTCCTTGCTCTTCTCTTCTTGTGCTGCACTTGATTAAATTTATTAGATTTAAAAAATTTCTTAAATTCCCTTACCATAAATGGTATTTCATCATCGTTGAGGGAAGTATTGGTGTCTAATTCATCCTTCTTATCTTTTAGGGTAATGTTATTTGATTTATTTAAGTCCTGAGTATCTACACAATAAGATTTGTGAAGTTCAAAAGTAGAAAATAAACTTTTATGTGTACTTGCCTCGAGATCCTTAGAGATATGGTAAGCATCTACTAAGGCTGACCACTTTTGAATTCTCGGAAAGGGGTTAAGTGTGTACCTTAAAGATTCACGATTTGTTACCTTGTCTCCAAGGTTGTTGAGCTGGGTGATCAGATCTTTGATCCTCACATGGAGTTGGGCTATTTTTTCTCTTTTGTTCATCCGGAGGTTCATCAGTTGGCTTCAGAGGATGCCCCGCTTTGCTAATTTGGCTTCCAATCTACCCTCATGAAGTTCTAGGAATTTTTTCCAGAGATCTTTGGTAGAGTTGTAGTTTCCAATCTGGCTAACCTCCTAGGGCAAAAGAACACTAAGCCGATGGAATTTTGCTTTTTCATTTGCCACAAAGTCAGCTTGTTCCTTCTTCATCCATGTGTACTCTTCTTTATTGGCTCTGTGCTAATCCTTAGGTGCTACAAAACTATATTTTATAATTAGCAAAATTTCAAAATCGATCTTGAAGAATACCTCCATGTGTTTTTTTCCATATTGCGAAGTCTCCCTAAAATTTTGATGGGTAGATGCTGGATCCGACCATTTCTTTTGCTTTAGATGGTAGTTAGTCCTTTTGAAGCAAGCCTGGCTTTAATACCACTTGTAGGTCCTTTTTTGGTGCGACTGACAAGAGGGGGTGAATTGCCTAGAAAATACAAACAGACTTTTCTCGAACTTTTGAACTAAGTTAGAAAAACACTTGTATAAAAAGAAATAATAAAATAATTAATGAAAGAAGGCATATAATTTACTTATTTGTAATTAGAGGATTGTTAATCCAAGACTATGAAAATCTCACTAGAATTCTCCTTCAAGTAGCCTCTTACAACATTGATAGGTCACAATCAAAGTAGTAGAATAAAAAAGAAAATAAATTTATATACAAGTGATGTTCTATACTACTAAGACCATGGCTCTATTTATAGCATGCTGGTTAGATCTAACTATTTGCTGATGTAACAACTTAGGGAACCTAGAAGGACTCTGGATGCCTAGGCATGGATAAAACTTTATCCACGTTACAATGATTCACAATGGCTTGCAATGAATAATTTTATCCTGGTCCGGGCGCCTGGACAGATCTGGGCACTTGGACCGATCTGGGCACCTGGACCTTCCTGATACGGCTCATTCGAGGTAGGCGCCCCTGGGCTGCCCTAGGGGGTCCATGCACTTAGACTGTTTAGGTGCTTTGTAACAACCCAAATTTCCTCATTTCGAGTCCTAATAGTACTTAAAAATATTTAGAAATGCTTTAGAAAAATTCTAGAGATTTTTAGAAATTTTTAGAGTATTTTTTATGTAATTTTTGGAGTTCGTTTGGTATTTTTACCAAAAGAAACAAGTTGCAAAAAATAAAGAAAATTAGCCGAGATTCGAACCTGCAACCTCCGGCCGAACCAAGCCTTAAGCAAATCCGGCTGACCAAGTGGTCAAGCAAGCGGTTCTATTTAGAATTAACAGAATATTGGATTATAAAAGGGATAAGTTGATGTTGGATTTGTCTGTTTAGAAAAGGTAGCAAATTTATTTAAGATAGTTAACAGAATATTGGATTATAAAAGGGATAAGTTGATGTTGGATTTGTCTGTTTAGAAAAGGTAGAGAATTTATTTAAGATAGTTAATAGAATATTATAAAAGGGATAAGTTGATGTTGGATTTGTCTGTTTAGAAAAGGTAACGAATTTATTTAAGATAGTTAACAGAATATTATAAAAGGGATAAGTTGATGTTGGATTTGTCTGTTTAGAAAAGGTAGCGAATTTATTTAAGATAGTTAACAGAATATTGGATTATAAAAGGGATAAGTTGATGTTGGATTTGTCTGTTTAGAAAAGGTAGCGAATTTATTTAAGATAGTTAACAGAATATTGGATTATAAAAGGGTTGATGTTGGATTTGTCTGTTTAGAAAAGGTAGCGAATTTATTTAAGGAGTTAACAGAAATATTAAGTTATAAAAAGGGATAAGTTGATGCTCTGTTTTCCCGTGACTTAAACCATTCTCTCCTTCTCTTCTGTGTACGATGGCGGAGCTCGGGCAGAAAACGAAAGGGAGTTAGGGCATCATCTCCGGCGGCCGACCAAGGTCCTAGAAGCCCTTTTTGTTCGGTTGTGAGTCCAAGAAGCAAGGTAAGTGCTTCTCACCTGCAGTAGGAGTAGTTTCGGACATTTGTTCTTCTTGAATTCGAAGCATAAGAAGCGCTTATAGTACAGATTTTTAATTAAGCCTATAGTGCAGATTTTAATTAAGCTTATAATGCAGATTTTTATGTAGAACTTATATTGCAGATTTTAATTAAGCGCTTATAGTGCAGATTTTTAATTAAGCCTATAGTGTAGATTTTAATTAAGCTTATAATGCAGAATTTTATGTAGAGCTTATATTACAAATTTTAATTAAGCTTATAGTGTAGATTTTTAATTAAGCCTATAGTGCAGATTTTAATTAAACTTATAATGCAGATTTTTATGTAAGCTTATAGTGCATATTTTAATTAAGCCTGTAGTGCAGATTTTAATTAAACTTATAGTGCAAATTTTTAATTAAGCTTATAGTGCAGATTTTAATTAAGTTTATAGGTGTAGATTTTAATTAAGCCTAGAGTGCAGATTTCAATCAAGCTTATAGTGCAGATTTTTATGTAAGCTTATAGTGCAGATTTTAATTAAGCTTGTAGTGTAGATTTCTTAGAGCTTAAAATGCAGATTTCTTTAGAGCTTGTAGTGCAGATTTCTTAAGAGCTTATGGTGCAGATTTCTTTAAAGTTTATAGTGCAGATTTTTGGTGGAACTTATAATGTAGTTTTTTTTAAAGAAAAAAATTATAGTGCAGTTTGGTTAAGTATTATAGTGCAGAATTTATGTTTGCATAGTATGCAAAAATAGTGTAGCATAGAATGCAGAATCTTGATTAGAATAGTATGCAAAATTTTGATTAGCATAGTATGCAGATTTTTGTTTATGCATTTCAAAGTTAGAATTTGTTTAAACATTTCAGTTTTTAAAGAAGCATTCTTTTATTAGAGGTATTAACAAGTATAAGAAAGATAAAGAAAAAAAAGAAAAAGGCCAAGGCCTTAAGTAGATCCCAAAGTCAAGACTTTAGGGATTTTGGCACACAAGGTGCTTGTTAAAATGCCGAGGCATTATATATTAGAAGTATTAAAAGATAACAAGTATTTTACTTTTATCAGTGGCACTATGTTGGACTCTCAGTTGTTCTTGGGTTGGGCTCCCATAGTCGTCCCTAGGTTTAGATAACCTAGTAGTAATGGCACGGCCGACGGTCGACGGTCGACGACCCGAGGGTCGCCAAATGGGTCGGGTCGTTACAATAGTAAACCCTACTAGATTCGGGACTATCTACCTTGGGTCTAGTTAGGGTTGCGCGCATAGCAAGTACAATTGTTGGGCCCAAGAAGAAAGTTGATTATTATTTTGAAGTATTAAAGTATAAGTTTTCAAACAAAAGAAATAAGTTTCACATAAGTTTAAAATTCAGCAAGTTTAGCTTTCTTATATACTGACATGTTATTTAGATTTGCTTACATGTTTAGTATTTCAGTATGCTATGTTTCGTTTGCTATTAGATGAGCATTTAGTTTCTAGATTTCTTTCAACTTACATGCATACTCGAGTTTTGTGAGTTAGATAGCACTTACTAAGCAATTTTGCTTATAGATGCATTTCCTCTTACTGCAGATAAAGGAAAGGAAAAGTTATAGTAAAGGAAGGCGACAAGGAGGTGTGAATGGATGTGTGATGCCTGTACTATAGAAGCCTTGGGATTTAG
Source organism: Zingiber officinale (assembly GCF_018446385.1). Taxonomy (NCBI): domain Eukaryota; kingdom Viridiplantae; phylum Streptophyta; class Magnoliopsida; order Zingiberales; family Zingiberaceae; genus Zingiber; species Zingiber officinale. The sequence goes on along the minus strand of NC_056005.1, from coordinate 69,626,301 downwards.
CATAAGAATTTATTAACAATGAGTTGAGTAGAATGTATTAGATGAGTCATTTAGTCTTCCACTGCTAGTTAATTGTATGTTTTGAGTTCTCTAAGAGTTTTAGGAATTACTATCAACATGTATGCAATGTTAGTTAAGTAAAGTTAGTAGTCCAGTAGCGCTCCGCCCTCATAGTCCAGTAGTGAGGAGGGTAGGGTGTTGTTACATGCTTGGACTTAGTCTAGGCACCCGAACAGTCAGCTGCAGGTTGACTACCTAGATTCTCCTCCGTTTGGGCTCCGTTCGCTTGGGTGATTTTGTCCATCCAGAATAAGGCTCACCAGAACTTATTTTCTGATCTTCTCCTCTAGCAAGCTTCTGCTCCGGTTTCTCATCCCTTGGAAACACCATGCGCTTCCTTCTCATCTGCCAGCATACTCTTCCGCAACACCTCGTCCCTCGGACGCACCAAGTCCGTCGACTCACTATCATGTCATCTTTCTTGCTAGCTGCATCTTTCGCTTAACTACCTGTGCTCCTAAGTTTCTACACACTTAGACATAAGATATCAAATACACAAAGGACCTAACTTAACTCGGTTGACAACATCAAACTACCTCGGGGTACCTATAATTTTTATGGATTATTTTTTTATGTATGGTACTAGTTTTGATTCATGTTTGACAAATCTTTATAAAGTATTGCAAAGATATGAAGATGTTAAATTTGTCTTGAATTGGGAGGAATGCCATTTTATGGTAAGAGAAGGAATAGTTTTGGGACACATGATTTCTGAGAGTGGTATTGAGGTCGACAAAGCCAGAATTGAAGTTATAGAGAAGTTATTGTTGGTGTAAATTAGTATCAATGGTCAACTTAGGTTTTGATAAATGAAAAATAGGTTAAAGTTAGATGTTGAGTTATTTAACCTTGTTACCAAGTGTATATAACTTGATGGATCTGGAGAGCCTGACACCACACTGAAATCCAACTAGATTTATTGGACCTAATAACTGGTGGGAAGCCTAGATAGGTCGGGAGGTCCTAATATTTGACAGAAGGTCTAACTGAGTGAATGGGACCTAACAGTTGGCCGAAGTATAGTTGGGTCTGTAGACCTGATTGTTGGACCAATATGTACGTGAGAGGAGGGGTGAATCACATGATTTTCAAAAACTTATTTTATCATTTAAAAAAAACACAAGTACACCCAGTGGAAAATACGAACGAAGTCGAAAGACACAAAAGAACACAGGCGGTTTTACTTGGTTCGGAGTCTTCGGTGACTCCTACTCCAAGACCCAGGTTCAATGACCTATCGATAGATAATTTACTAAAAACCTCTTTCGGTACCTCCGGAAAAGGGAATCGAGTATAAATAAGATCGGAGAAATGCAATAGACTGCACTTCCTATTTACAGAATTTAAGTACAAAAACAAAATTCATTACTGACACTTAAGAATCAAAATGATAGTGCTCGTGTGTCATTGTCGATCTAATGGCCATGATCGGAAGTCCTCGGAATAGTGGTAGTCGTAGCAAAAGCCTAGAGCAGTCAGAAGCTCAAACGGATGTGCAGTGGCTCGTATATCAATTGTTTTAGAAGATTTGGATGAGCAGCCTTAAATAGAGTATGGAAGGCGCCTTCCATAACTGTTGAAGGCGTCTCCAATGGGTTAAATTTTATCTCGAGTTTTTTTGGAGCTTATTGTCGAAGAGGTCAATTTTTATCCTATTGAAGGCACCTTCCATAGCCTTAGAAGGTACCTTCTATGAACAGTACGAAGGAACATTCCATCAAGCTTTAAGGTGCCTTCGAACATTGTTTATCCGAAGGTAATTTTGCTCCTTTGTCCTGCAAAATCATGTTAGTCCAATAAATAAAATAATATCCTGCAAGATAAGTATTAGCACAATAATAATGTGTAGTATGAATTAGTTCCTGTCCTCCCAGGACCATGAACTAGTTAAGGTCTAAGATTAGGGATCCGAAATGGACCTAACCTGGACCGATGCCTACTATCCCTCAACCAGGACGCGTCCTCACAAGGTCACTCTCCTCCAGTGACTTACCTTAACTTATCAACTTGCCAGTTGTCTGGTCTGTAGACCCAATTAGACTTCTTTGCCTGATATCTGGTCAGCTCGTAAACCTATCTAGATTTTTCACCAGCTATCCGGTCAGCTCATCAACCTAGATGAACTTCATACCAGTTATCCGGTTGGCTTGTCAACCTAACTAAACTTCGCGCCAGCTATCTGGTCGGCTCGTCGGCCTAGCTGAACTTCGCACTAGCTATCCGGTCGACCCATTGATCTAGCTGAACTTCTTGCCAGATATTCAGTTAGCACATTGACTTATCTAGACTTTGTATCAGATATCCAATCGGCATGTTGACCTATCTGCTTAATCTCCTGCACACTTGGTAAGATGGTTAGATCACAACAATACCTAACTTAACTTACTTGTCATTCATCAAAATCTGAGTTAGACCATTAGTACAAATTGCACCAACAATCTCTCCCTTTTTGATGTAATGACAACCTGGGTTAAGTTAGAAAAAAATATGCAAAATAAGAATAAAATAAAACATGAGTAAATTAGTTTTATTGTCTTGATCATTTGTAGGGTTTAAGTTATTCTGATTTTTCTTTTGTTTACTAACTTAATCCCTAGCCCTCTCACCCCTTTGGCATTCATCAAAAAACAAGAGTAAATAAGACAATGCAAAAAAAACTTGTTAAAACTTGTTCAACCTGATTGAAAAAGTAGTGACATTTTAGCAATAATAATAAAGATTTTAGAGTTATCAAGGGAGTTTAAAGTGTTTTAAACTTTTACACAAATAGCTATTAAGAAACTTTTAAAATAATTTTTAATGTGTACTAGCTTTTCAAAATACTTTGGTTAAGAAAGTTTAGAGAATATTTTGAAAATGCTTTAATCATGAAAAGTTTTAAGTAAATTTTAAAATAAGTTTTGTAAGAATGAAACTTTTTCCAGGAATACTTTTAAAGAATGAAATTTTCAAATGACTGGGGTTTGCAAAAATAAAACTTTTTCAAAAGTTTTCAAGGAATATTTTTAAGGAATAAATTTCCAAATGACTAGGTTTTGAAAAAAAATGAAACTTTTAAAATCATTTTACAAAAATTGAAGTAGTCAGTTTTCAAAATAAATTTTAAAACATATTATTAGAATTTTTCAAAACATGTGATTTTTTAAAATGTGTTAAGAGTGATTTTCAAAGAAAGTATTTTGAAAAAGAGTTTTTGAAAAATATGTTTTTAAAAATATCTATTCAAAGTATGTTTAAAAATTATTTTGAAAGTCATTTTTAAATATTCTCCCCCTGAACCTGATATTAAAAAATAATTTCATCATCTAAAAATTATCCTTAACTGTCTAACTGGTAGTTACTAACTAACTATCAGAAGATAGCAATGTTCACTTGGTTAGTCAAGTGAAGTCTTTTTATCTAGTTAGTGTTTGACTAAACTAGATTACTTAACCTAATCATTATAAATTTGATTTTTAACATCCAGACTTATGTTGATGCACTGATATAAGTATCTTAAGTTCAGGCAATATGCCTATGCATCTCACCCTTTTCTAAGTTTGGCAATCCACAAACAAGGTAACCCTAATGTGTTGGTGAGATGCTCAAGTCCTAAATATATAGGAACATGATTTCTATGGATTTAATCTAGACTAAGGCAAAAATTGATTTTAAAAATTCTAAAAATAAGAGAATTTTGAGAAAAATGTAAGAAAAAAATTACCCTAGAATTTGCAAAATATTTGAAAATAGTGGTTCTAGTCTATTAAACACATTCCTAGTTTAACAAATAGACTGAAGGGAAAAAACTGACTGTAGATAGTAAGTAAAATATACAATGCATAATAGTGTATGCAACATGATCAGGTATGATCATCGTCAACAGGTGGTGGTGGTAGGGGTCACTTAGGTGCTCGCAGAGCCTGAAGAATCTGCTCAAATCTGATGGTCATGTCATCTCGGAGAGAAGTAAATCCAGTGGTCATCTCCCCTCAGAGTGTGTCGAATCCATCCGAGACTGACTGTTGTAGCTGTGCAGAGGACTCCTCGAGTCAAGCCAGTCAGTCCTCGACAGATAACGAGGTCAAAGGTTGGGTCGAGGTCGAGGGCTGAGTCAGACTCAAAGGATATCCAAAGAGCTCCTTGACCGTGAATGCTGGCATCTCCTCACCGAGTAACTCATCCTCATCCTCGCCTGGTATCTCTAGTTGCGGTCTCACTCTCCAGGCTAGTCCCCCCTGAGCAGTGATATTTATATGTACTAATGCAAGTTGACGCTGTCCGATCTCGTCATATGAACTAAGAGAGGTGGTTGTACCCTGGGTCATATCTACCCATATGGTCGAGAATATGTATGTCAGTGTGTGACAATAAGGCATATGAACTTGTAACCTAGTGAAGAGACTAGATGCATGAATGACATTATGAAACATATGTAATGCAATATCAATTTCTAGGTGATGGTAAAGGGCATACAAAAAGGAGTGGGAGAGGCGTATCATTGCTATGTCGTGAGATGTGATTGGCAAAATGCATGTGGTTAGGACTCTATAAAGGATATAGTCCTGGACCCTAAGAGAGAGTGGCCTAAAGTCTGTTACTGTAGGTAGTCTATCCTCCAAAAAAAAATACATGTAGATAGTATCTAATGTAATGTGGGAGTAGGGCTCTCTAAATGGCAGATCCTTACTAGGGTAGCACAAAAATGGACATGCGAATCTCCTAAGTCCTAAACTATCATATAATAAGGCGGGGGAAAAGTGAAAGTCCTTCCACCAACTCTGGTGGAATATATCAAGTCATCTATCTTAACTAAATTGTTATAGAACTGGGTACACAAATCTAGGTTTATTGAATGACTATAGCAAACTAACTTATCTAACTAGTAGTAATCTATAACCTCTATAATAGGAGAATAGTACTCAGTGAAGAAAGTCTTATTTAGGTATCTAGATTTTAGTGCAACATATGTATGCTTAAGGAAATCAAGCCTAAGTCGCTCAGAGGGAAACCTAGCATCATCAAATGGAGCATTACTAGGGCTAGGGGCAACATGTCATCTTTTCCTAATTTTAAATAAGCATATTAACACAAATTGACAAAGGAAATACATGTAAACTAAGTATTGATGAGATATATTGATTTAAGGTATACCTAGGAGGCATTTTTGAGGTTTGGAGATGAAAAGATCATAGGAGAAAGCAACTGGAAGGTGCCTTGTTGTGTCCAAAATTGCAAACAGAGCACGACTCTGTTCGCTAGAAAAAGTTGGATCGAAGGCACCTTTAACACCAGGTTGAAGGTGCCTTCTATGTCTTATGGAAGACGCCTTCAACCAACTGAAAGTGCCTTCAGTCGGTTTGGGCGAGAATATTCATGTCGTCCTGAGGGCGCCTCCAATGTGGTCGGAGGCACCTTCGGTAGGCATCTGCGTTATTTTAAAATTTAATTTAAAATTTTTAATTTCAATTTAATTTGAATCTTAATTTAATTTTAATTTTTAATTTAATTTAATTTTTAATTTTAGGTTTAAGTTTAATTTTTAAATTACGTTTTAAGTTTAATTTTAATTGTAAATATTAAGTTTAAAATTTTAAATTTGTATTTGAATTTTTAATTTAATTTGAATTTGCATTTGAATTTTTAATTTTAGGTTTAAGTTTAATTTTTAAATTACGTTTTAAGTTTAATTTTTAATTTTAGGTTTAATTTTAATTTAAGTTTTAAAATATTAATTTAAGTTTAAATATTAGTTTTAAATTTTAAATTTTAGTTTTAAGTTTAAATTTTAAATTTACGTTTAAATTTTAAATTTAAGTTTTATGTTTAGTTTAAGTTTACTTTCAAATTTTAAATTTAAGTTTTAAGTTTAAATTTAAGTTAAAATTTTTTATTTAAAGTCTTTAGTCATCTCACCCGATCTACGTTTTCAATTAGAGAATCCTATAATTTTGTGAGTTGAGTTAGGTTTAATTTCAGGGTTTGGTTTAACTTTGTGTTAGATTCAATTTTAGCTTTGGGCTCACCAAATAGACATTTTTTGGATAAACTTTTGGGTTATGGTGAGTCACCTAGACATCATTAGAGTAACCATGCCTTCGAGATTTTTTAAATAGTTTTATCCATTGAACTTAGTATAATACCTTGGTCTAACTAGTTAGGATCTATAAGGAGTACCTTCAGTTAGTTTCACTAAACCAAATGCATCAGGTCGAAGTCATATCTTCCTAGACATGCATAGATAGAGTTTTTATAACCTCCTATCATCCAAAACTTCACTAGTACCGTTGGTCAAGTTAAACTTTTGTCCCTATTTTGACAAGTCCTAATTACCCATCTAGGTAAGTTATTGATTTTTGGAGGTGCCAACTAATTTAGAGCCTCCCCCTGAATTATTGAACATTTGGGATTAAGTTTTGGGTTTATGTCGATTTGTTTTATAGTTGTAGTATACTTGGTTATAGCTTGTGTTTATGTTGTATTCATTTAAGTTAGGTTTAATTAACTTAAGATTTTTCTTTTGATTTGTATTTATTTTTAAAGATTTAATTTTAGAATTTAAGGGAGAGTCATTTAATTTATTTTGATTTATGTAATAAATTTTATCGTTAAGTATATAATATTGATTGTGTCCTACTTGCGTGGTTAGACATGCTTTTGGAACTTGAGCCTTAATTTGATTTTTATTTTGGTTAACTAAAGAAATAAAGGTTTTGTTGGTTAAGCTGGACATATATCCAAGTTCAGACTTATTGTACACAACTCTTTGTGATCCAAGTATCATGTCAAGGTACTTGGATCTAGTTGTAAATTTGTTTAGTAATTCTTTTAGTTTGGCAACTTCACTTTTCAACCTGAGATTGCCCTCCTAAAGTTTTGCAACTTGAGTTGGGATTTTAGGTTGAATTGGTTTAACTGTTAGATCCGATTTTAATTGTTCTTTAAGTATTTTATTTTCTTAGATTAGTTCAATGATTTCATTTTCACAAGTAATTAATTTCTTATTTAAACATGAAATGATTTTTAAAAAAATTACTTAAATCAAAATATACCTCATCGGAACCTTTAAAAATGAGTGTGGACTCGTAGCTTGACTTGGGTTTGGACCAGTCTTCTTATTCACTCTCTGATTCTAGTCTGTACGCCATCAGTGCGAGGTAGTTGGAGTGTTTCGGTTCTTCACCGTCTGAGTCTTCCCCTGACGATTTATCCCAAGTCACCTTCAGGGCTTTCTTCTTCTTGAGACTCGGGTAGTCGGTCTTATAGTGCCCCTTCTTGTTGCATCCAAAGCATGTCACATTCTTGCTGATCGAGTTAGAGGTGGAGTTGATCTTCTGTAGGCCCTTATTGGTGAAGTTCTTCTTTCTCCTGGTGAACATCTTCCTTACCAAGTTTACTAGGTATTCTTCATCCTCTGAGTCTAGGTTAGACTCGACTTCAGGTTCCGGCTTGGTCCTAGATTTTTCTTTTGACGTTCCTGCAATAAGAGCAATATCTTTCTCAATTTTGGTGTTAGTCTGTTCGTGTAACTCTAATTCACAAAAGAATTTGTTTAATTTTAATTTGGACAAATTCCTCAAAATCTTATAGGCATCCATAATGGATGCCCACAATGCATTCCGAGGAAATGAGTTTAGAGCATACCTAATTAGATCCCGGTTCTCCATCTGGTGGTTGATAGTATGAAATCTGTTGAGGATATCTTTTATCCTCACGTGCAGCTGACTAGCAGTCTCACCTTCTTGTATTTTTATATTAAATAATTTATTCAAGTATAAATCTCTCTTTGTTACCTTTACGTCATTGATTCCCTTGTGTAATTCTATGAGCTTGTCCTATAGTTCTTTAGTGTTTTCGTGTGGGGTGACATGGTTTAGCTCCTCCTTGGTTAATCCGCACTGGATTGTGCTGAGGATTTTGAAATTAATCTAAGTTTTTTTTCTTCATTTCCATATTCCAATTCTCTAGGTCCATTGGAATTCCACCATTGTCGACGGGTGCTTTGTATCCTTTGGTGATGCTAAACCATTAGTCGTAGTCAGTTTTAAGATACACCTCTATCTTCTTCTTCTAGTATGGAAAGTTATCTCCATTGAAGAGTGGGGGCGAACGATGTTGTACCCTTCAAGTTGTTCCATTTGAGTTATGAAAAGATAAACTAAAGAAGGTACTAACACTTGGTCTTGAATTAGCAGAGTTTGAGATATATATATAAAAAAATATAGAAGAATTTGAGAGGTGTTGCACTAATCTCAAGTTAGAACCGAACGAAGATTATCTGAATAGGTAAGGTTTTACCAATTCAAATAGAATGCGAATAATAAAGAAATCTGAAAACGATTCCCCTGGGTTAATTGGTGGTTGCACCAAATCATAGCAAAATCCGCTCTAATACCACTTGTTGGACCGATATGCACGTGAGAGAGGAGTGAATCACATGGTTTTCAAAAACTTATTTTATCATTTAAAAAAAACACGAGTACATGCAGCAGAAAATACGAATAAAGTTGAAAGACACAAAAGAACACAGGCAGTTTTACTTGGTTTGAAGTCTTCGGCGACTACTACTCCAAGACCCAGGTCTAGCAGACCTATCGATGTGGTAATTCACTAAAAATCTCTTCCAGAACCTCTGAAAGAGGGAATTGAGTACAAATAAGATTGGAGAAGTGCAACAGACTGCACTTTCCTTTTGTAGAATTTAAGTACAAAAACAAAATTCATTACTGACACTTAAGGATCGAAATGAGAGTGCTCGTGTGTTGTTGTCAGTCTACCAGCTACGATCGAAAGTCCTCCGAACAGTTGTCGAGTGCAGTAGCTTTGCAGCAGAGTTGTAGTAGAAGCTTAGAGCAGTCGGAAGCTTAAACGGATGCGCAGTGGCTCATATATCAGTTGTTTTAGAAGCTTTCGGCGAGCAGCCTTAAATAGAGCATGGAAGGCACCTTTCATAGCTGTTGAAGGTGCCTCCAATGGGTCAAATTTAATCCCGAGTTTTTCTGGAGCTTATCGTCGAAGAGGTCAATTTTTATCCAGTAGAAGGTGCCTTCCATAGCCATGGAAGGCTCCTTCTATGAACAATACGAAGGCGCCTTCCATCAAGCTTGAAGGCACCTTCGGACATTATTCATTCGAAGGTAATTTTTCTCCTATATCCTACAAAACCATGTTAGTCCAATAAACAAAATAATAACCTGCAAGATAAATGTTAGCACAATAACAATGAGCAGTATGAATTAGCTCCTATCCTCCCAGGACCAGGAACTAGTTAAAGTCTCAAATTAGGGATCCGAAATGGACCTAACCTGGACCGATGCCTACTGTCCCTCAACTAGGATGCATCCTCACAAGGTCACTCTCTTCCAATGACTTACCTAAACTTACCAACTAGCTAGTTGTCTAATCTGCAGACCTAACTAGACTTCCTTGCCAGATACTCGATCAACTCGTTGACCTATCTAGATTTCGCACTAGTTATCCAGTTGTCTCGTCGACCTAACTGAACTTCACACTAGTTATCCAGTCGGCCTGTTGACCTAATTGAACTTCGCACCAGCTATCCGATTGGCCCGTCAACCTAGCTAAACTTTGTACTAGCTATCCGGTTGGCCCATGGACCTAGCTGAATTTCTTGCCAGATATTCGATCGACACATTAACTTATCTAGACTTCATATTAGATATCTAGTTAGCTTGTTAACCTATCTGGTTAATATCCTGTATACTTGGTAAGATGGTTAGATCATAACAATACTTAACGTAACTTACTTGTCATTCATCAAAACCTGAGTTAGACTGTTAATGCAAACTACACCAACACTAACAACGGGGCAGGAAGACCTGGTGGATTAAAGGAGAGTCAAATGATTCTACATAGAAAGTGAGGTAAGTCACTAGAGGAGAGTGATTCAGTGAGGACGAGTCCCAGTTAGGGACTTTAGGTGATGGCCCAGCTTAGATCCATTTTAGATGTCTAAGCTGAGAGCATGACTAGATCTTTATCTCAAGAAGATAGAATTTAATTAATAATATTATTAAATTATGCTAAATTTGTTTTGCAAGTTAAATATCTTTCTGTTAAACTAATAGATTTTTACAGGAGGAAAAACAAAGTAAAGCTTCAGATAAATAGTGTACGAGGCACCTCAGAGGGTCGAGGAGGCACCTTAGAATTGCTTGGAGGTGCCTTGGATCCAAAAGAGGTTCCCTCACGTAGATAAACTTTGAGGATAAAATTCTCGCGGCGAGGAGGTGTCTTGGAGTGCGTTGGAAGTACCTCAGAGCTGCACAGTGGAACCTCGGAGCTATGCAGAGGCACCTCATAGTGTAACACCCCAAATTTCCTTGTTCTGAGTTCTAAAAGTACTTATAAATATTTAGAAATGCTTTAGAAATATTCTAGATATTTTTAGAAATTTTTAGAGTATTTTTATAGAATTTTCGGAGGTCGTTTGGTATTTTTACCAAAAGAAATAAAGTTGCGGCAAAAAATTATCAAGCCGAGGTTCGACCCCAGAACCTCTTAGTAAGCAAAGTCTTAAGAATGTCAAGATGACCAGGTGTCCCCAGCAGGGGTGTGCTAAAAAACAAGAGAGCGGAATAATTTTATACAGAGAAAAGTTAATAAATACCCTTAGGTATAAATAGAAGAACTTAAGTGAAATAAGGGGATTCTCGACCTAATTCCTCCTCTTTCTTTTGTGCGCCAAATTCCTCCTGGGTTTGGGCGAAAAACAAAAGAAGCCTAGGGCTTCTTGTGGTGGCCGGCTAGGACAAGTTTCGAGGGAGCTTTTGGATATTTTCCGACTAGTCTCGACGAGAGGAACGCGTGGACGTAAGCAAAGCGCGAGGATCTCAAGTTTCACCGGAATCCTAGAGAGGTTTCGTGTTAGTAAGTTCAAGATAATACGGTAAGTACTACTCACCTATAGTAAGAGGTGTTTTCCGTTGATTTCTCGTCGTAGAAATATTGTAGGTGCAGATTTCTTTTGTGTTCTATGCATGATTGTGTATTTCTTAGTTAGTTTCACTTATAGATGCATATGGAAAAATACTCTATCAGTATTTTGAGTTTAAGAAAAGTATAAGAAAGATAAAGAAAAGAAAGAAAAAGGCCAAGGCTTAAGTAGATCCCAAAGTCAAGACTTTAGGAATTTTGGCACACAATGTGCTTGTTAAAATGCCAAGGCATTTAAAGAAGAAGTAATTAAGATATTTTACTTTGAAAGGCCAGTACCCGACTTCCAAGGTTGTCGTAAATAAATCCAGGTGACCAATTTCGAGGTCTTGGCCCTGGTAGACCGAGGTCTGCTCTTTTAGGATTGGTGGCTCGCTACCCTAACCTATTAGGGAACACGCATAAGATGGTACTTATGCCTTAGGGATCCCAAGTGAAGCTATTTATTTTCAAGTATATGCTTTAGCAAAGTTTTCAAGTTTAAAGAATTTCCAAGTTTCAAGATAAGTTAAGAAAAAGTAAGTTTAATAAAGTTAAATGCTTGTTTATGTTTAAGAAAGTTAAATGCTTGCATATGCTTGTTGCCTTGAGTTAAACATGTTTTAGTTCCTCTATTAGTACAAAAGTATTTACGCATGTTTATCTGTACTATCAGTGTAAGTAATAGTAAAGATTCTGGCATGAAAAGTATTTTAAAAGTATGTTTGCACATTTCGAGATTTTTGTGAGCTAGATAGTACTTACTAAGCCTTGTTGCTTACTAGTTGCATTTCCTCTTACTACAGATAAAGGAAAAGGAAAACAATAGTGAAGGAAGGCGACAAGGGGATGCGTGATGGTGTGTGTGTGATGCTTGGACTATGGAAAGCCTTGGGAATTCGTTGGGAGCATATTAAGATTTCTTTTTAAATTGCTAGTAAAATTTTAGAGATTTTACTTTCTAATTATTGTTAAGAGGATGTCATAAATTGTTAGTAGTACTTATGCTACTTAATTGCATGTTATGATGTCGCTCACCGTAAGAACCAAATTAGTGGAAAAGTTTTGCATCTGAGTTTAGAAAATTTTATGTACTACTATCATTAGCGTAAGCAACACTAGTTAAGTAAAGTTCATAGATAAGTACCGTTCACCCTAGAGAGTACTAGGTAGGTGGGTGTTACACAGAGTACCTGGAAGGCACCCTCGAGTGGATAGAAGCTGCAGTCCGTGTGACTTATATGATCGAAGCTTAAGGGATTAGATTTACGCCTGGAGACACCTCGGATGAGGTTGGAGGCACCCTCAACACTGCTTAAAAGGAATGTTCAACCAACTACTCAGCATCAACTTCTTCCCGAGCTACTATGACTCTTCTATTGCTCTAAACACACCATACTGCTACTGTGCTACTGCTCTGTGACATCTAACCATTGCCCACAGACCGACACTAACACACAAGCTTGTTCAGACTTTATACTCCTAAGTGTTGGTAATGATTTTATATTTTGTACATCTTTTATACTCTCAAAAGGAAAGTGTAGGTTGTTACAATTTTCTATTTTTCATACTTGTACTTGATTCTCTCTTATAGTGGTTCCGAAAGAGACCTATAGTGGATTTTTTATTGTTACGGTCCGAGGGATCAGTGATCTTGGAGTAGGAGTCAACGAAGGCTCTGAACAAAGTAACCGACCGAGTCTCGTGTTTTTCTTTTTATGTTTTTGTTTCTTTCCACTGTACTTTGTTTGAAATTATTAAAAGACTATTTTAAAAAAAAACACACACGTGATTCATCCCCCTCTCACGTGTGCACCGATCCTATAGTTATCTCCCTTGATAAATGTGAAAGGAGTACGGAGTTTCCTTGTGTATGTTGGGTTTTATCGATGATTTATAAAGAACTTCTCTAAAATTTCTAAGTCATTGACCAATTTACTTATGAAAGATGCTGATTTTAATTTTAACCTAGAATATTTGGAGGCCTTTTATAGAATAAAAAAAAAGCTTTGGGAACAACTCCAGTGATGCAAGCTCCGGATTAAAATCTTCCTTTTGAAATTATGTGTGATGCTAATGATTTTGCAATCAGGGTAGTGTTGGGACAAAGGAAAAAGACACGAAGTTGAATTTCATACACTATGAAAGAATGACACTTGTGTTGGTGTAATTTCTCTTGGGTCAAAGTTGACCAGGTTGACTAAGCTTAAGTTGGCTCAAGATTGAGTCTTGATGTTTAAGTTTTCATATTTGACAATGTATGGAGATTGCAAATATAATTATCCATATGGGATATTGACGGTCAAAGGTTGACCAAAAGAGTCAAGTAGGTCAATGTTGACTGAATACTTGACTAAGAAGTTCTAACTGGAGGTTATACAATGGCAAGACTAATGAGAAGGTTGGAAGAAAAAGAAAATCCAAGTAGGTCAGTGTTGACTAGACACTTGGTGTGAAAAGTCCATATCAATGATTTATAAAGAACTTCTCTAAAATTTCTAAGCCATTGACTAATTTACTTATGAAAGATGTTGGTTTTAATTTTTAACCTAGAATATTTGGAGGCCTTTCATAGAATTAAAAAAAAGCTTTGGGGACAGCTCCAGTGATGCAATCTCCGGATTGAAATCTACCTTTTGAAATTATGTGTGATGCTAATGATTTTGCAATCAGGGTAGTGTTGGGATAAAGGAAAAAGACAAGAAGTTGAATTTCATACACTATGAAAGTATGGCACTTGTGTTGGTGCAATTTCTCCTAGGTCAAAGTTGACAAGGTTGACTAAGCTTGAGTTAACTCAAGATTGAGTCTTAATATTTAAGTTTTCATGTTTGACAATGTATGGAGATTGTAGGTGCAATTATCCATATGGGATATTAATGGTCAAAGGTTGACCAAAAGAGTCAAATAGGTCAATGTTAATTGGATACTTGACTAAGAAGTCCTAACTGGAGGTTTGGCAAAGGCAAGACTAACAGGAAGGTTGGAAGAAGAAGAAAATCCAAGTGGGTCAGTGTTGACTAGACACTTGGTGTGGAAAGTCTTGGTGAGTGAAGCCAGAGATTGGAAAGTTCTAGTGAGTAAAGCCAGGTAGCTAGAAAGTCCTCGTGAGTGAAGCTAGGTTGTTGGAAAGTCTGGTGAGTGAAGCTAGATAGTTGGAAAGTCCTGGTGAGTGAAGCCAGACAGTTGGAAAAGTCTTGGTGAGTGAAGCTATATGAAAAACCCTAGTGAGTGAAGCTAAGCGGTGAGAAATTTCTCACGAGTGAAGCTAGGCAGTTGGAAAGTTCTAGTGAGTGAAGGTAGGCAGATGGAAATACTAGTGAGTGAAGCCAGGTGGAAAAGTCCTGGTGAGTGAAGCTAGGCAATAAGGAAATCTTGGTAAGTGAAGCTAAGTGGGAAAGTCCTACTGAGTGAAGTTAGGCAGATGAGAAAAATCCTAGTGAGTGAAACAAGGTGATGAGAAGTCCTTGTGAGTGAAGCCAGATAGAGAAAAGTCTAGGTGAGTCAAGGTTGATCGGATACCTGGTGTTTGGAAGTCCAAGTGGGCCATAGAAGACTGGATATTTGGTATGAGACGGTAAGTCCAAGCGGGTCAAAATTAACAGGACACTTGGCACGAGGAGAAAAGTCCAAGTAGGTCAAAGGATTGACCAGACACTTGGTGACAAAGTCCCAATAGGTCAAGGTTGACCAGATGCTAGACAATAATGAGTCCCAATAGGGAACCCTAAACTTGAGATAAGCAAGTTCAGGTTGGTCAATCGATCGAGTGATTGATTGATCCAGAGCCCAATCAAGTGATTGATTGAGCTAGAGCCCAATCAGGTGATTGATTGAGCCAGAGCCTAATCGATCAGTCGATCGATTGGGAGAGTGCTGTGAACAAAGATGACCCAATCGATCAGCTGGGGCTACGCTAATCGAGCCATTCTCGTGAACATAGAAAGATTCCCAATCGATCAGCTGATCGATTGGGTTACTCCCCAATTGATCAGTTGATCGATCGGGCTAGATTTTCTCACAGGATTGCGAGGTAGGAAGAATCGATTGGTCAATCGATTCTTGGTCTCTGGGAGAGCACAGAGGCACTCTGAATTGATTAGTTGATTGATTGATGCCTCCTCAATTGATTGGGATATGACCATTACATAGGTTGCGAGCTTTGGACGGCTGTGATTGCTGGGATCTGACATGGCAATCGATTGAGAGCAGACTCAATCGATTGGGAGCCCTAAAAGCATAGATATAAAGGTGGCAGTGAGTTCGAACATGAGAACTCTTCATCGATTCTTCTCCACCATTGCTGCCAGCTCTTGAAGCTTCTTGGAGATAAGTGTTGCTACACTTCCAAGGTTCAAGGGGTGATTACAAGCTACAAGAGATCAAGTAAGAAGAGATTTTTTATTGTATTTATGTATAGTTACTTTTTATTTTGAGTTGTATTCTTGTGTGAGCCTATACGAGGTTTCTCCACCTCTGGATTGTTCCTAGAAGTAGTGTTTTCATTGTGATGAGTGTGCTAGGGTGTGGATCCTTGATTTAGTCACCTCTTCTTGAGGTGGATGCTAAGTAAATCCTTGTGTTAGCATTGGAGGAGTTCGCTTCAAAGTTATCTACTGCAAATCATCTTCGATGAAGCGAGACGAGCTATTCACCCCTAAGCTCCAGAGTGTCCTAACAACTCAATGATTCACAAGTAAATGATGCCACTACTAAGTTGGAATTGTTAGTCGTAGTATTTGCATTTGACAAATTCATATCATATTTAGTGGGATCCAAGGTGGTAGTTTATACTGACCATACAGCAATTCGATATCTATTAAACAAAAAGGATGTAAAGCCTCGACTCATATGATGAATTTTATTTCTTCAAGAATTTGACTCTGAAATCAAGGATAAAAAGGGGTCGGAAAATATAGTAGTAGACCATCTCTCTCATTGAACTAGGATTATAAGGAAGAAAAAGATGACAAAATACCGATTAATGATTCTTTTCCTAATGAGCAACTTTTGGTTGTTAGAAGTTCAAGTGTTCCATGGTATGCAGACTTAGCCAACTTTCCGGCATGTGGGATTTCAACCCCAGGTAACTCTTATTAATAAAAGAGAAAATTTTTGGTAGATGCAAAATATTTCATTTGGGATGAACCATTCTTACATAAAAGATATGTAGATGACTATAGAAGGTGTGTCTCAGATGAGGAGATTTGTAATATCTTCACCATTGTCTTTCTTTAGCTTATAGTGGACATCAAGGTGCTATGAAAACTACAATAAAAGTTTTGTAAGCTAGATTCTATTGGGCTCACATATTTAAGGATGCTAGAAATTTTGTGATGGCATGTGATTGTTGCTAGAAGACAAGGAACATCACCAAGCGACGTGAGATTCCGCAAAATGCTATTTTGAAAGTAGAACATTTTGACGTTTGGGATGTGAATTTTATGGGACATTTTCCCACATTTGGAGTGAGCAAGTACATTTTGATAGCCGTTGATTATTTTTCTAAATGGGTTGAGGATGTTGCATCTCCATCATGTGATGCCAAGACAATTACTAACTTGTTCATAAAAATTATCTTCCCTAGATTTGGAATTCCATAGGTAGTGATCAGTGATGGGGGATTTCATTTCATTGAAAAGTAGTTAAGGAAGCTATTG
The DNA here is from genome assembly GCF_018446385.1 of Zingiber officinale. Classification (NCBI taxonomy): domain Eukaryota; kingdom Viridiplantae; phylum Streptophyta; class Magnoliopsida; order Zingiberales; family Zingiberaceae; genus Zingiber; species Zingiber officinale. Next base: position 69,609,667 of record NC_056005.1, on the reverse strand, counting down.
AAAAAATATGGAGTGAAGCATAAGATAATCACCCCATACCATTCCCAAATAAGCGGGCAAGTAGAAACGTCAAATAGAGAAATAAAAAGTATTCTGGAGAAGATAGTTTTGACATCTCAAAAAGATTGGTTTCTTAAATTGGATGGCGCATTATGGGCATATCAGACAACCTATAAAACTCTTATAGGAATGATTTTATTTTGTCTAGTTTATGGGAAGCTCTGTCACCTCCCAATGGAATTAGAGCATAGAGTTTATTGAACTATCAAATAGCTAAACTTTGATCCAAAGATAGCTAGAGAAAAAAAGGAAACTTTAATTAAGCAAGTTGGAAGAAATATGAAGGATGTGTATGGGCATACCAAAGCATACAAGAAAAGAACCAAGTTATGGTATGATAAACATATCATGAGAAGAGAATTCCATGAGGGATACTGGATACTATTATTTAATTCAAAACTTAAACTTTTTCCTGAAAAATTAAAATCAAGATGGTCAGGGTATTTTCAAGTAATGGAGTGTATCCATTTGGAGCCGTAGATATTTGGAGAGAAACATCAAGGACATTTAAAGTAAATGGACAAAGATTGAAGTAATATTATTCAAATATGCAATTGGAAGAAAGTGAAGCAAAATTCTACCTTGAATCACGTAACCCGGATTGAAGGGAGAGGGTGAGTACTCAAGCACTTTATTGTGAATACCTTTGTTGATGTATGTTTTAGTGGTTATTTTTTTAGTTTTAGGTTCAAAATAATTGTTAGCCTTATTTTGTTTCATGTTTAGGCTAGTTGACTTGTCAGAATTGAGATGAAGCATAACATACACAATATTATCCTTTGAAGCATAATTTTCATGATTTGTGTTTGGTGATGTCATGTGAATACATCCTCTTAAATTTTAGTGATCCATATCTTCCTATCTAATAGTAGGTTCAATAGCGTTGTTGAGTTAATTTGATTTCACCATAGGCTTACTTGATAGTTCGATCTTTACACTTCACTTATGGTTTATTTTTGAAAGTTTGATTTAGTACAACATAGTCACGATTCATTTGTTAGATCCTAGTATAATGGTGACCATAGGTGAACCTTTTCCCAACATTTTAGTTATTGGACTATGCTTGGGTTGTGTTGGTCCATTTGAAAAAAAATCAAAATCCCATTTGAAAAGAAGAGAGAGAGATAAGAAAATGGAAGGAAAAAATCGAGATGCAATAAACGTTTGAGAAAAAAAAGAGAGGTAAATAATAGAATAGAAAATAATTATCATGGGTGGAAAGAATAAAATACCCCTTTTGGTTACTGAAGAAACATGTATCCATTTATCTCAATACCAAGCATGTCTTTGAGACTCTATGTTGGGAAGAAGGGACAAACTTTGCGAATGGCAGGTAAGTGCCTAATGTTGGAAACCTTGAGAACATAATAGAATGACAACTTGATTAAGAAGGAATTTGAAACCTTAGGAGCAAACCATACACTGTGCATGTAACTAACTTGTAGGGTTGGTGAAACTGATTTAATATCGTCACTTTAAGATGATAGTATTTAATAGGATTAGATGAGTTTATTGAAGTCTGGGAGAGGGGTATTCACATGTATTTTAGATTTGTGATTGTTTGATGACAAACAAAGGTTTAGTCTGAGAGATTTTGATGTGCATATTTTATATAGGGATTTGATACAGTTTGATGCACTTTTTAACCTACTTTACATGCATAAATCTCATGAAATTATATCTTTATGCTTTATTTCGATATTTTTCCTATTTTGAAATACTGCTCTCGTGTATTTTTGTGAGAGGGCACAAAAAGGAGCAAAAATGGAAGTTGAAGATCAAGGTTGGAGGCTTCTCACCCTGCCATGGGTGCCCATGTCCGTAAGCATGGATTGTGTTTCATTTGGGTGCCCTACCATGGGCACCCATGTCCACGAGCACAGACCATGTTTCGTTTGGGTACCCTGCCATGAGTGCCCATGTCTGTGAGCACAATCGTGTTGTGTTCGGGTGCCTTGCCACGGGCACCGGTGTCCACAGGCACAGTCATGGACACCCTCGCTCTGAAGTCGTTGCGCCCAACACGGGAGCCTGTGTCCTCGAGCATAGCCCATGTCAGGCAATCTCACCTTGGCCTATATAAGTTGATCCCACCTATTTGATTGGAAATCTCGATCAGGGATCGTCCAAGGATCCCAAGGAAGTTCCAAGAGGTGTTCTAGACTAGATCCAAGTCCCTTTGCACGAGGAAGAGAGATCAAGGTGGTAAAAGGTGACTACGCCCCCCCCCCCCCCAACGCCCCGCCAATCCGTCCCAGGGCCAATACGGAGGAGGTAAATCACGGGCGGCTACTAGCATTTGGAATAGTGATTGGGGCATGAGGGAGGCATTTACCTCGGCTATGCCAAGATTCGAACCCTAGACCTCATGGTGGCAGCATCTCATACGCTAGCTGTTAGCTAGAGCCCTAGAGCCAATCATTTGATGATTGTATTTTTGGACTTGTTGTATCATATTCTATGTAAATAAAGGTATTTAGTTTTTGGTTATTATACTTACTTGCATTGGTGCCAAATAAACTAAGTATAATAACGTCCTTGAGTAGAAGGTTCTTACCTATATCAATCGATTGGTTGAATCGATAGTGAGATGATATAGGGAGCACTACTCTTAATCATTCCTAGTCGAGTATTAACATTCAGGGACAATGTTAATGCAATAAGACTAGCATGTAGGTCAACTCGATGACTTGATCTCACAAGTCATGGATATAGAGATATCAAGTTGGCACATGGGTATGCATTAGAGAATGTATACTGAATGACCTGCCATGAGAAAGTATCATGGATCGTTATATGAGTGTCATATACTTTCTCATGTGGCTATTAGTATGACTACTAGTCCTTAGACCTGAAGTCACCATAGTTCCCTATATAAGGAGTTATCTACTTTGGTTTCGTTAAACGTCACCCGTAACTGGGTAGACTATAAAGGCGATTACTAGGTATGTAACGAATTATGCAGAGGGATGTGAGTGATGTAGATGGGATCTATCCCTCCTATATGACGGGAGCAACATTGGTATTCTTGATAGAGTGAGACCACGAAGTGCATGGCCATGCCCAAATGAGTCAATATGAGATATTGAGCTCATTTGATTTAGTGAGTCTACTTGGAGTTCAGGATTTAGATTGATCAGAGGATGACACGGTCTATGCCTCACATTGATCAATCTAAATGTCTAGGATAGAAGGACACTTGTCATATATTGTGAGGAGTCACAATTAGTAGTCACGAGGTGATGTTGGATCTCAACATTCTTGTAACATTGGGTAGTAATGATGTGTTGCTAGATATCGCTCATTACTTATGCTCCTAAATGGGTTTAGGGGCATTGTCAACGTTACAAGAACCTATAGGGTCACACACTAAGGACAATTAGATGGAGATTAGGTGCATATGATGAACCAAGAGGATTAGATTCATTTGATGAATCAAATTGGATTAAGAGTAATCCAAATTGAGCTAATTGAGTTGGACTCAAGTTGATTCATGTATTCAATGAGTCTAATTTAGATTATGACTCATTAAATCAACTTAATTTAATGAATTAGATTCATTATATTAAGTTGGCTTGAATCAAATGGTTAGATTAGATCAACCATGGAAGAGATTTGGTCAAGTTTGACTTGACTTGAGAGGAAGAGGAAGAGTCAAGTTTGACTTAACTAATTTCCACATCATAAGTGAGATGGCAAGATGTGGACCAATGATGATGCTCCACATCATCATGGTGTGCCACCTCATGGAGGTTACAAGCCTCCTTTCCCATTAATGTGGCCGGCCACATTAAATGAGTGGGAGTTACTCAAGTGGCCGGCCACACAAGAGGATGAATGGGAATGAATTTTCATTCAAGACTCATTCACTCCATCTTCTTCCTCTAGCTCTCCCTCTCCCTCTCCTATTCAACTTGGCCGAACCACACAAGGTGCTAGCACACCCTTTGTGTGGTTTTTCTCCACCTACGTGTCCGTGTGGATACTTCTAGAGGGGTATCTATTTTGATACTCTCGAGATCCGGCACCGTTTGGACGAGCGGGAACGCGAAGGGCTTCGCTTCAAAGGTATAACCTTTTCTTTTGTAGATCTAAGTGTAGATCTAGGTAGAAACTTGCATTCGTGTGCTTTCAAACTCTTTCTTTGCACGGATCCGTTGGCTAGGGGCTTTCGGGGTTTCCGCGACGCGAAAAAGCGGTTTTCGCGGCCCAAAAAATCCAACAGTGGTATCAGAGCCACGTGCGAAGACGAATACGAGTTTATTATGTGTTTTATGAAAACTTTTCAGTTCTGTAATATTCTGTAAATTTATGATTTTTATAGTTTTTATGGGTATTTTTCTCGTAGAAGCGAAGCACAAATGTTTCGATACTTGTAGGCTTCGACTACCGAGAAGAATTTTCCAAAACGGCCAAGTTTCGCCCCAAAACTTTTTGGGACAGCGGGCTAAGGCGCTGTTAGATCGCAATAGAACCCTCGCGATGGTTAGATCGTGGGTAGGGGCGCTGCTCCTGGCCCCGCAAGGTGATTCGTTCCGCGATTGCGCCCGAAAATCGCTAAACGGAACCGCCGGGAAATTGTACTCGTAAAAATTGTAAAAATTATAGAAAAATTACAGAAAAATTATAGAAATATATAATTTTGAATTATATATTATTTTTGTGATAGAAATGGCCCAAAGACCCAATTCAATTGGATAATTCGTGTTGTAATTCATAATACGGCCTGCGTGTCGTGATGTGATGTGTGTGTTGTATTTTTTTTTTTCGTGACCTGCGTGTCGTGCCTTTCTCTTTTATTCTTGTTGTAAATTAGATTTAGACTCGAATGTAACTCGAGTTTCAAAATGTAATGTAAATTTTGAAGCGGTGGAAGGTCCACTCGAGACGGAGCTACGAGGAGGGCGCGAGCAACACGAGGTGGTCAAAGGAAGGAGCTTGAGAAGCTGTTGACCTTAGGTTGACCATCCGATCTTCTCATTGGCTTGAGAAGATCGTAGTAGGGACATGACATAATCACAAAATTATTTAATTAATTGCTTTTGTGTGTATGTGATGCATGCTAGTTAATTAAGTAATTAATTAGTGCCTAACGATTAGATTAGATCTAAGTCATGCACATGATGCACCCTTCAATTAGATTAGATCTATCGAGTATATGATACGCATCATCGTTTAGATTAGATCTAAATCGCGTCAACTCGTAATGCCTACCATGCCATGATACCTACCACTACCTCGATCGCATGTTGTTGTTGAATCTGCCAAAGCAGAGCAACGCATACTATCTTGGTAGGGTACAGAGGGACAATTTTGGTCCCGCCTATGAACGCATGGGTGAGTACAACTCAATTAGATTGAGTAACTAGTTAACTCAATTGGATCGAGTTTAACTATAGGCATTATCCAATGGTTGGTAGATACGTCAAAATCACGTTTATATTAACTCTTGGGCGTATTAGCCAAAGCTAACTCGAGATTTAATATAAATGCGGATTTTGATTCTATAAACAAGAGTTGCATAGAGATGTAATTGGTAATCGTTACCTACCGATCATACTAAGTCTTGGGTGTATTAGCCAAAGCTAACTCAAGGGTTAGTATGATGTGGATCTTGTCCCACATGAATTATAGAATTCAGTGGGAGCATCATTTAGTTAAAGGCCTAATTAAATGATTAAGAACATGATACTTATTTATGCATTTATTTCTGTTGTAGATTACCATGACGTCGTATATGAACACCTTCTCCCTGCGATCTGTCCTCGAGAAGGACAAGCTCAATGGAGCAAACTTCCTGGACTGGTACAGGAACCTGAGAATAGTTCTCACCCAAGAACGTAAACTGTACGTTCTGGAGCAGCCCATTCCGGAGGCTCCTCCTACCAATGCCCCGCGAGCTGACTGAGATGCTTTCAAGAAGCATCAAGATGACGCATTAGATGTGTCTTGTCTAATGCTCACGACCATGAACTCTAAGCTTCAGAAGCAACATGAGTTAATGGGCGCTTACGATATAGTTGAACATCTTCGTCAACTGTATCAAGGTCAAGCGAGGCATGAGAGATTTGAGATCTCAAGGGCACTGTTTCAGTGCAAGATGTCAAACAGGGCTCCTATAGGCCCATATGTACTCAAAATGATTGGGTACATAGAGAACCTACAAAGGTTGGGGTTCCCACTTGGCCAAGAGCTGGCCACTGACCTGATCTTGCAATCCTTGTCGGATAGCTACAGTCAATTCGTTCTAAACTACAATATGAATGAGATTGACAAGCCACTGCCCGAGCTGCTTAGTATGTTGCGAACTGCTGAGCTGAACCTTAAGAAGGCTAAGCCCAACACTATTCTGATGGTTCAGAAACATAAGGGCAAGGGCAAGGGCAAGCCCAAAGGCAAGGGAAAGTCCCAAGCCAAGGGCAAAGGCAAGGCACTGAAGCCTAAAGGAGGGGTCGCCAAGGATGCTACCTGCTTCCACTGCGATCAGACCGGGCACTGGAAGAGGAACTACAAGGTATACTTAGAGGATCTTAAGAAGAAGCGAAGTGAGACTTCCACTTCAGGTATATATATTATAGAAGTCAATCTATCTATTTATACATCATGGGTATTAGATACTGGATGTGCTTCTCACATTTGTACTGATGTGCAGACGCTGAGAAATAGCAGGGCATTGACAAAGGGCGAGGTGGACCTACGAGTAGGCAATGGAGCACGGGTTGCTGCTGTTGCTGTAGGGACTTACTTTCTATCTCTACCCTCTGGGCTTGTACTAGAATTAGTCGATGTTGTTATGTGCCTGCATTAACTAAGAACATTATATCAGTTTCTTGTTTGGACAAGAAAGGTTTCTCGTTTACAATAAAGAACAAATGTTGTTCCATCTATTTAAACGATATGTTCTATTGTAGTACACCTCTGATAAACGGACTCTATATTCTAGACCTTGAGATCCCTATTTATAACATAAATACCAAGAGGTTCAAGTCAAATGACATGAACCAAACCTACCTCTAGCACTGTCGCTTAGGTCATATAAATGACAAGCGCTTATCCCAGCTCCATAAGGATGGTTTGCTGGACTCATTTGATTTTGAATCATATGAGATATGCGAGTCATGCCTACGAGGCAAGATGACCAAGACTCCCTTTAGTGGGCACAGCGAGAGAGCGACTGATTTGTTAGGACTTATACATAGTGATGTATGTGGCCCTTTCAATGTCGCTACTAGAGGTGGTTATAGGTACTTCATCACATTTACTGATGACTTTAGTAGATATGGTTATGTGTACTTGATGACACATAAGTCAGAATCCTTTGAAAAGTTCAAAGAATTCAAGAATGAAGTACAAAATCAGCTTGGCAAGAGTATTAAGATACTTCGATCAGATCGAGGTGGAGAATACCTTAGCCATGAGTTTCGTGACTACCTAGCTGCTTGTGGAATTCTATCTCAACTCACTCCTCCTGGAACACCACAGTGGAATGGTGTATCCGAAAGGAGGAATCGTACCTTATTAGATATGGTACGATCTATGATGAGTCAAACAAATCTTCCGACATACCTTTGGGGCTATGCTCTAGACACGACAGCTTTTATACTCAACCGAGTTCCATCAAAGGCCGTGATAAAGACACCATATAGGATATGGACTGGGAGAGATGCCCAGGTGTCTTTCATGAGGATTTGGGGTTGTGAGGCTTACGTTAGACGTCAAGTCTCAGACAAATTATGACCCAAATCCGACAAGTGTTACTTTATTGGATATCCCAAGGAAACTAAGGGAGATTACTTCTACATTTCCAGTCAGCACAAGGTAGTTGTGGCAAAGACTGGGGTCTTTTTAGAAAGGGACTTTGTTTCTAGAAAGACTAGTGGGAGCACGTTCGATCTTGAAGAAGTTCAAGATGCGAACGATAGCACTGAAGCCTCGATGGAAGTTGAACTGGAACCACAAAGTGTTGTGGATGATGTTGTTCCACAAAGAGATGAGGAACAACAACCATTTCAAGTAGACATACCTCTTCGCAGGTCCGATAGGGTACGTCGTCAGCCTGAGAGATACTCATTTCTCTTGTTTGACCATGATGACATTGTGCTCATAGATAATGAGCCTACCACCTATCAGGAAGCTGTGATGAGACTAGATTCTGAGAAATGGCTAGAGGCCATGAGATCCGAGATGGAATCCATGTACACCAACCAAGTATGGACTTTGGTTGATCCACCTGAAGGGGTAAAACCCATTGGGTGTAAGTGGGTCTTTAAGAGAAAGACTGACATGGATGAACTTATCTATAAGGGTCGCTTGGTAGCTAAAGGTTTCAAGTAGATTCATGGTATTGACTATGATGAAACTTTTTCTCCAGTAGCGATGTTTAAGTCCATTCGGATCATGCTTGCTATTGCAGCTTACCACGATTACGAGATCTGGCAGATGGATGTCAAAACCGTGTTTCTGAATGGAAACCTACTCGAGGATGTGTACATGACACAACCTGAGGGTTTTGTAGATTCACGGCATACTAGCAGAGTATGCAAGCTGCATAGGTCCATTTATGGACTAAAGCAAGCTTCTCGGAGCTGGAATCTTCGATTCGATGATGCAATCAAACAGTTTAGTTTCATCAAGAACGAAGATTAACCTTGTGTCTACAAGAAGGTTGTAGGGGACATAGTTGTCTTCCTCATATTGTATGTGGATGACATATTGCTCATTGGGAAAGACATCCCTTTGCTACAGTCTGTCAAGACTTGGCTAGGGACTTGTTTCTCAATGAAGAACTTAGGTGAAGCATCCCGCATTCTAGGGATACAGATCTATAGAGATAGATCTAAGAGATTGCTTGGCCTAAGTCAGAGTACATACATTGACAAGGTACTTCTTCGGTTTGCCATGCAGAACTCCAAGAAGGGATTTCTGCCGATGTCACATGGTGTGAGTCTTTCAAAGACTCAAGGTCCCTCTTCTAGAGAGGAGAGAAACCACATGGATCATATCCCTTATGCCTCAGCCATAGGATCGATCATGTACATCATGCTATGTACTCGACCTGATGTCTCGTATGCTTTGAGCATGACGAGCAGATACCAGTCAGATCCAGGTGAAAGTCACTGGATAGCAGTCAAGAATATTCTTAAGTACTTAAGAAGGACTAAAGAATATTTCTTTATATATGGAGGCAATGATGAGCTAGCTGTAAAGGGTTACAGTGATGTCAGCTTCCAAACCGATCAGGATGATTACCGATCGCAATCAGGGTTCATATTTTGCATTAATGGTGGTGTTGTCAGCTGGAAGAGTTCGGAGCAGGACACAGTAGCTGATTCTACAACAGAGGTCGAGTACATTGCTGCATCAGAGGAAGCAAAGGAGGCAGTTTGGATCCGCAAGTTCATCACTGAACTTGGGGCGGTTCCTAGCATTGCTGACCCCATTGAGCTCTATTGTGACAACAATGGAGCTATAGCACAGGCAAAGGAACCTCGCTCACACCAGCGGACCAAACACATACTACGGCGCTTCCATCTCATTCGAGAGATCATCGAGAGAGGAGATGTGAAGATTTGCAGAGTACCTACAGAGGCTAACATCGCAGATCCCTTGACCAAGGCTTTGGTACAGAAGAAGCATGATGGTCACACTAGGTCATTGGGGTAAGAGCCTACACTGATTGGCACTAGTGCTAGTGGGAGATTGTTAGCTAGAGCCCTAGAGCCAATCATTTAATGATTGTATTTTTGGACTTGTTGTATCATATTCTATATAAATAAAGGCATTTGGTTTTTGGTTATTATACTTGTATTGGTGCCAAATAAACTAAGTATAATAACGTCCTTGAGTAGAAGGTTCTTACCTATATCAATCGATTGGTTGAATCGATAGTGAGATGTTATAGGGAACACTACTCTTAATCATTCCTAGTCGAGTATTAACATTCAGGGACAATGTTAATGTAATAAGACTAGCATGTAGGTCAACTCGATAACTTGATCTCACAAGTCATGGATATAGAGATATCAAGTTGACACATGGGTATGCATTAGAGAATGTATACTGAATGACCCACCATGAGAAAGTATCATGGATCGTTATATGAGTGTCATATACTTTCTCATGTGGCTATTAGTATGACTACTAATCCTTAGACCTGAAGTCACCATAGTTCCCTACATAAGGAGTTATGTACTTTAGTTTCGTCAAACGTCACCCGTAACTGGGTGGACTATAAAGGCGATTACTGGGTATGTAACGAATTATGCAGAGGGATGTGAGTGATGTAGATGGGATCTATCCCTCCTATATGACGGAAGCGACATCGGTATTCTTGATAGAGTGAGACCACGAAGTGCATGGTCATGCCCAAATGAGTCAATATGAGATATTGATCTCATTTGATTTAGTGAGTTTACTTGGAATTCAGGATTTAGATTGATCAGAGGATGACACGGTCTATGCCTCACATTGATCAATCTAAATGTCTAGGATAGAAGGACACTTGTCATATATTGTGAGGAGTCACAATTAGTAGTCACAAGGTGATGTTGGATCTCAACATTCTTGTAACATTGGGTAGTAATGATGTGTTGCTAGATACCGCTCATTACTTATGCTCCTAAATGGGTTTAGGGGCATTGCCAACGTTACAAGAACCTATAGGGTCACACACTAAGGACAATTAGATGGAGATTAGGTGCATATGATGAACCAAGAGGATTAGATTCATTTGATGAATCAAATTGGATTAAGAGTAATCCAAATTGGGCTAATTGAGTTGGACTCAAGTTGATTCATGTATTCAATGAGTCTAATTTAGATTATGACTCATTAAATCAACTTAATTTAATGAATTAGATTCAATATATTAAGTTGGCTTGAATCAAATGGTTAGATTAGATCAACCATGGAAGAGATTTGGTCAAGTTTGACTTGACTTGAGAGGAAGAGGAAGAGTCAAGTTTGACTTGACTAATTGCCACATCATAAGTGAGATGGCAAGATGTGGACCAATGATGATGCTCCACATCATCATGGTGTGTCACCTCATGGAGGTTACAAGCTTCCTTTCCCATTAATGTGGCCGGCCACATTTAATGAGTGGGAGTTACTCAAGTGGCCGGCCACACAAGAGGATGAATGGGAATGAATTTTCATTCAAGACTCATTCACTCCATCTTCTTCCTCTAGCTCTCCCTCTCCCTCTCCTCCTCAACTTGGCCGAACCACACAAGGTGCTAGCACACCCTTTGTGTGGTTTTTCTCCACCTACGTGTCTGTGTGGATACTTCTAGAGGGGTATCTATTTTGATACTCTCGAGATCCGGCACCGTTTGGACGAGCGGGAACGCGAAGGGCTTCGCTTCAAAGGTATAACCTTTTTTTTTGTAGATCTAAGTGTAGATCTAGGTAGAAACTCGTATTCGTGTGTTTTCAAACTCTTTCTTTGCACGGATCCGTTGGCTAGGGGCTTTCGGGGTTTCCGCGACGCGAAAAAGCGGTTTTCGCGGCCCGAAAAACCCAACACTAGCCACTAGATCGTCCTGAGGGGATGCGAGGAAGAGAGATCAAGAGTCGATTGGAGGACGATTCTTCACATCGAGCCTAAGCTTTTCTCTTTTTCCTTTACATTTCTGAATTTGATTAGCATTGTAATTGATCTTAACATGTATTGTGATTGTAACCCCATCTCTATGGAGTAAACTCTTGATTTTAGGTTTAGAGATTAGCCCTTTGTGATGTAAATACTATTTTGTTTGTTCTTTCTATTTCAATGAATTGTTGATTAATGGTCTGAATCTTCTATGTAAACATGATTTTGATACCGAGAGACACGATATTTATATCCCACTAGGATTCAGGGATGGACTTAGAGGAAAACCTGATCCTTCAATCTGTAGACAACTGAGATGCAATAGTCGGCTACGAGAGTAGATCAATATGCTGTGAGGAACCCTAGACTGATATAAAGCTTAACGGATAAATCTTAATTCATCGTCACATAGTAGAAGAGGGAACAATTGGGGGTTGTGGGATCTTGTGACAGAGTCTCCTTAGTGAGCGATCTCTAATTCGACCATTCAGAAAGTAGGTGATAATTGGAATTAATATGTCGAGGTAGTTCCATAAGTTTATATCGGATACCATAAGTTAGTCTATCTACATTAATTACCATGAAGAAATAGAACTTCAAACAAAGATCTAGTGTTTATTGACAATGTAGTGAAACCAACATCCTAGAATTGCTTTCACTTTCTCCTACCTTTCCTCTGTCTTTTATTTTTCCTACTGCCTTTTACTACCTTCTACTACCTTCTTGACTCATCATTCAATCCCTTTCCCTCTTTTCTCTTCACTATTTCTCATTCTCGACACTTTACATCCATGATTAATTTAGACTATCAAATTTGGGTAGTAGGCTAGTACTCGATTACCAATCTTTGTGGATTCGATCTTTTATTACTTGACGACACTTTCATGTACTTGTAGATTTATCATCATCAACTGTCGAGCAGCTTTGCCCAACTATCACCCTCCAACCAGCAGTCCCTGCTAGCTAGAAGGACACCGGAGCATAGAAGCTCCCACCAACTCCCGAACAATAGTAGTTTATTGGTGTTCTGCCGCTACTTCCCTTCAAGGAGAGCAGCCAACCAACTCTTCTTCCCTTTCCTCTGGCCACTGGTTTGGTTGACAATCATCTTTCATCTTCTCTCCCCTTTATGGCTACCGAACAGTAGGTATAGACTTGTTGTGCGACTGGAACAACAACTCCTTTCGATTGAGTTGTTAGGTTGCTTTGACCGCCGGACACAAATTGAGCTTTGATCCCTCTCTTGAATCGCTTTGTTTCCGATCGTCGGCTAGTATCGAAGACGGAGACATGGCTCATGGCTTTGTGAAGCCATCTTGACGATCGCTCAGAGTGGATACAGATGGAGGCAAGGCTCGAGAGCGTCACTTGGTTGATGCCCTTTCCACTCGACATCATCCGTTAGGTATAACTAAAATAAATTTATCTTTCATTAATTTTGTTTTATGATCATGTTTGCATAGATGTATCCTCGTACGCGTGTGGTGTGTGTGCTATAATAAATAATTTATTATTAATTTTTATTTTTCACTGCGAATGTTTGTGAAATATATTTTAGCACACATCCACGTCGATCTTCCCAATAGTGGTATCAAAATCTCATCGTGCTTCGACATGATAGTAAAATAGTTTTATGACTCATAGTCGTTATAAATTTTTTTTGAAAATATTTCATAACTTATCAGAAATTTCAATTTTAGACAGTTTCCTAAATTGTTAGGAGAAATTTTTAATTTGGAAAGTTTTCAAAATTATTGGAAATTCAAATTTTAGAAAGTTCCCTAATTTTTTAGAAAATTCTAAATTTTGAAAAAATTCCTAATGTATTAGGAGATTTCAATTTTGAAAGATTTATGAAATTATTAAAGAAATTTTAATTAAGAAAATTTTCAATTAGGAAATTGTTTCCTAATTAATTAAATTTGGAATTACTTCCTAATTTAATTAAGAAATTAATTCTTGATTAGAATTATTCTGATTAGATTTGGAAATTATTTCCTAATCTAATTAAGAATTTTTTATTTATGGAAATCAAATTATTAAGGCATATTTTATTTCCAAATAAAATTATGACAACTATGACACTTAATGTCATGTCATATCATCATTTATATCATGTGTATGATGTCATATAAATAGTATATTTGTATGATGATGATGAGACATAAATCCCTTACGTCAAAGATTAAAGTCTATACCTTCCGTTAATATGGTGAGAACTAGAGTCTGATTTCTTGTTTTGATTATAAGACTCACTCTAAGCTCAACCTGAAATTAGGTATATTCGAACCATTGAGATATGATCTCGTGATTAACGGGTCGACTTTAACTCAAAGAATTAGCCTGTTGGACTCACTCTAAGGTTAATGTGGATAGAGGTGAAGTTGGATGATATATATATATATGATGTATACTTATTAATGAGTTAACAACCTGATGTTTATGCGAATATCAATTACTTGATAACAAAATGTGATAGTTATGTATAAGCGATACATAATCGGTATATGTGATACCTACCACTATAGCTAAGAATGACTTGTCAGACTTACTTAAAGGTTGTTCTTATCTATGGTGAATATCAACCCACTTGGAGAAAACCTACGATCTCCCAAATTTAAAGTAAGAGCTCTTGAATTCAATAAATAAGTGGGATTCCTAAATATATGTAAATTATTTACATTATAAAATTATGTCCCTCATATTTTCTCAATTTGCATTTTCTAGGTCATTAGATTATGCATGACATTTTTGAATTTGAGCTCAATTTTGGACACAAATAAACTAAGTAGGCTGAACTTCTTGGACTAACTTTGAAACTTAAAAATTTTTCTCAAGGTTGAAAAACTAGCATATGTCTTCAAAGAGTCACTTCCGATAAGTCTAGTGGATGATGCAACATCGGACCAAATGTTTGCCCATCAAAAGTATATGACTAATTCTAAGCTTGCCAGTTACATCATGCAAGTTTCGATATCTCTCAAACTACAAAATTAATATGAGCATATGGATGCTTATATGATTGTTTTTCATCTTCGTGAGTTGTTTGATGAGTAAGCTAGATCCGAATGGTTTGAGGTCACCAAACTTCTCTTGGCTCAAAGATGCAGGAGGGTTCATTCGCGGTGCAACATGTACTGAAGATGAACAGTTACATTGAGTGTTTATCATCACATGGATTTCCGATGAATCGTGAATTAAGTATTGACTTAATTCTATACAATTTACCTGATAGCTATTCATAGTTTGTGATAAACTATTGGATGAACCATATTGAATTCACAACTCAGAGTTGATCAACATGATTAAAGTAGAGTCATTTGTTAAGAAGGAACATAAGACAGTGATGTTAGTTGACTTCTCGATATAGGTTCCAAGAGTTGATAACTAGCATTTTATTTGTTATTTTAGCTCTTAGACTTAGCATTTTTACCTTTTCGCATGCTCAATGTTATGTTTATATTATATTTTGTGAGTAGGATCTATTTTGGACTTAATTATAATTTTCCTATAATTATGATGTTATTTATTATATTTTAATTTGGTTTTATAGGAAATTTAAAGTGCCATGAATTTGAGTTGAGTCAGATCAAATTTAGCTTGATTTGAAGGGAAAAGGAAGATATCACATTTGGAGCATCTAGGCCTTTGATTGAGCTCAAGGCATCCAAGGGTTCATTAAGAGCTCCAATTCAATTTGGATCTAAAGAAGAGAGAAGCTCAATTCTAAACGCCCAATTCATCAACTCAATCTCAAGCTTAATTTCAATCCATAACCAATGATTCTTTTCCTCTTATTAGATCCATATCTCACTCCACCCAAAATCCAAGATCCGAAATCCAAAATCCAAAACCCATTAAGAAACCCTTCCATTCCCCTCACCTCTCCCTCACGCACGATTGGGGTTATCTTCTTCATTTTTTTAGGTTTTCTTCGCCACTTCCTTCACGACCACCACCTCTTTCTTCTCTCTTTCTCTTCACAATAGGCTGACGGTCATTCTCCTTTCTCTCACTGCTATTGACTATCCATCCCCATTCCCTACTCGGGCTTCTTCTCAGATGACAAAGTTGGCAGGGAAGATCTCGATAGTAGCTGGCATTCAACCTCTGACTATCTAGAAATCTCACTGGAGGGGTTCTTTGGTGCATTTTTTTTCTTCCACTTCCGATCCTCCACAACTCCGCCCTTGTTGGAAACGGTAAAGAAGGCAGCAGGACTCATCTTCATCTTACTAGAGAGGTTTCTCCTATATTCTCCACTACCTACTTACCTAGTTCTTGTGGAAGAATACTAGATCATTTCCTGTTGAGAGTGCTCTAATTCTTCCAGCAAAGACTCCACCCTAAGGGTTCTTGGGTGGAGGATTCACATCATCAAGTGTCAACTCCAGTTCTCGCCAGTTCTTCATAGCTAACCACAAAAGCTGGGGGTTCTTTCTTCAGCCTTCCTGTGTGATGATAGGGAGGGTTAGAAGAGGAGAAGTCTACACCCATTCCACTTCATTTCAGACAACAGTTCTTCATTAGTTCATTCTATTAGTTCATTCTATTTGTTGGGTTGTTTCTCTAAAGTTTTCATGAGTTGGTTGTGGATGTTGGTTTGGCTACTTAGTTTCTTTCATGTTCATTATTGATGGCTGATAGTTGATTGAATGCTTGTGTTGAACTTAATTCCCCATGTTTGAATTGCACTAATTTTTCCTCATTTGTTTCATGCATAGTAAGTATTTGATGAAATGTTTGTTAGGTGAGTTTCATTTAAGTTTTGCAATTTCTTGGGTTTAAAAGTTTTTTCATGCTTAGTTAGTTGAATGCTTTAGGTTTTCTTGTGTTTTGTCTTCCATTTAATGTTTGCTTCTCCTTGTCTGTAATTCCCTTGCAATTGTAATTTAGGTTAGGTTAGCTTTCCTTTATTTGTATTGTCTTTTATTTATTAGATTATCTTTCATTTAATATTTTGCTATTTCATTCCTTAGTTTAATTCTGTTGATAGTGAAATCGTAACATAGAGTGACAATGCATTGTGAGATCCCTATTAATGGATAGATAGGATGTTGTTCATTTTATTAGGATAAATTTTATACTTATTTTGCTATCTCATTTCTTAGTATTAGAATCCAAAATCCAAAACTTCCATTTCCATATAAAAAATCTAAAAAACATAAGTAGCATACAATTCTATGATTACCTTCCTATCGTTGCATTCGTTGGAAGACGACTCGAGTTGCCCCTATGCTATACTAGCGTAGATAGATTTGGTACTTAATTCTTTTGATATTGTATTACGATAGTACGATCTTATCAAATTGGCGCCATTGCCGGCAAATGTTAGTGGTGTTTAGTGATCTTAGGATTATTTTCTTTTTTTTTTTAAGAAAGAAATTTTGTTTGGTGCCTTGCTTCTTTTATGCTTTATATATCTATATGTTTTGTCATGATTATTTCCTGTGTCTGTTGATTTCATTGCCATTGTTTTAGGTAAGATAGATAATTTCTTTGAGTCCAACATGGATTTTTATTCTCAGCAATTTGGAAGATTTAATGAATATCACAATTCAGATACTGGGCTAGTGCGACTCATATATACTAATTGTGGCAATCCATCTCATCCAGTTGCTATATGCCACCTCATCCGAAAGACTGCTAGATTTCCTATGGAACCCTAGTATTCCCAACATCAATATCAAGATGCATATAATCCAGCTCCTAGCACCTATAGTTATGACTAGGGCAATTATTCCAGTCAGTACTTTCAACCCCCAATTCCAAAGTAGTATAGATACTTCCAACTCTAATCTTATCAACCCTAATAGATTCCTGAGCAGTATGGGGATACGCAGCAACAGGCTATTGAGCATCCTCAATATTACAATTCAGAAAAGATGGACCATCAAACTTTTATGCATGGGAATGAGCAACAATAATTAAATCAATCTTTTTCAGCATATCAGAGGTCATTGGGATTCTAAGGTGACTCAATGTTTACATGGTCACAAACATTTCAATAGGTCGAGCCCATGTTCTCATATACATTTAAGGGCTCTAATGAAGAAATCTTTGTGCAAGGATATGAAGAGATCATGCAGGTTACCTTATAGTTGCAACAACAAGCCACTCTTGATGCGACAAGGAAACAAAATTTGCAGATCCAATTAGATGAAATGACATAATCTATTAGCTAGATGCTAGCACAAGGCACCGGTCAATCTCCTTAAGAGGACATTTTTGATGATATTGGCATGCTTGAGGAGATGGATTATAGAGTCAGTGATATTCTTATATCTAATTTGGTTGTTCTACAGGACTCCTCTATTTCTCTATGCTGTGATGATGGAGTTGTAGTTGATGCAATTACTATTGATGATGCATGTAAAATATTGGATGAAAATATTGATGTTGCAAATATTGTTGGTGAAGATGTTGTTATATCAGATATGGAGGATAATACTTGTGTGTTGCTTGCTACTCATGCTCATGATATTATTGCAGATGATGTTGAAGCAGAGACAATAATCACAGAATTATGTGTTGGAGCAATCTAGGTACCCTAGATTTTGATGTTTGGGCAAAGTTTAAGTCAGGTTTATTATTGTATTTGATATGCATTGTGAGTGTGCAGAATACAGGTACAACAAGGAGAGTCCAAATGTGATATTGGCCATGGAGGAAAGTCCAAAGATGAGTCTTGGTGGTGTAAGTCTAAGCATGTAGTTCTGGCAACGTAAGTCCAAGTGTGACTTGACAATGGATGAAGTCCCAAAGGTGCGACCTCTTGGAAAAAGAAGACCTGACAATAATGGCAAGGCCGATGGAAGCTTCAGAAGGCAATGCGTGAAGGATAGGGAGGCATCTGAGGGATGCAAGGCTAATGGAGGAGGCTAGAAGAGTAGGTCTAGGTTGTGCGAGCAAGGACGAGTGCATGAGAGATTGTAGTCAGGGTAAAATCCTAGATTTAGGGTTTTACTACAGTAGTACTGTAGCAATTACTATAGCAGACGACTGATATTTTCATCAGTCGATTGGTAGCGAACAAAATACCTCTGTTTGCTTAACTCATGTGGAGCAACCGACTAATACTTTCATTAGTCGTCTGGTATTGAGACGTTCGCATGTAACGGTCGAATTCCACTTAGGGCCAATTGACTAGTGTTTTTACCAGTTGACTAGTGGCGGGAAAATAACTTGGTGTTTTCCTCAAATAGAGCTCGGGGTGCTTGGACAAAGTTGACGAAATAGAGATGGTTAACTCCTATTAGTAGTCTTTAAGTTCCCTAGCATCCCAAGCATTCTTGTACAAGTTGTGGTGAGGTTTCTCACCCCATAAGAAGCTATGTGAGCTAGCTGGAGTTTTTCTAGAGAATCATCCACCGACAGATCGAGATCGTCCACCTTACAGATAGCCATGGAGTAGGAGCTTTATCTCCAAACCACATTAAATCAACATGTTAGGTTTACTTTCTCTTGTTAGTATTTATTTTTGTATTCTGTTGTGTATACTAACGAGTGTAGGAAGTGACGTTTTGGGTGAGACGATATTCACCCCCTCTAGCAGACGTCAAGGTCCCAACATTATGTTCTCCAGTTGTGCATCCAGAAGTACCAGAGTTAGAGCAGTAGTTATTAGAGTGGGAAGTGGTGGATAGTTGGAGGCTCCTAGACTTGACACTTCCACTACTGCCAAAGTCTCCATTGATGCTGAACAAGGCCCTATTGTCTCTTATAATAATCAAGCTTCCGAAGTGGATGCTCCAACTGAGTTACCTTCACCCATCAGAGAGACTTTTCCAGGAGGGGATGCTATTGGAGGGAGCAGCCCAGGACTATTCTGACCATATGAAGAAGGCTCTCACCTCACCTCGATCCATTCCACCTCTGATGTGGATTTTATTACTGAATCGTCTTCAATTGTTGGGATGGATTGTTCATCAAATTGTTCCCTTTCCTACTTGGATATTACTTCTGAATCACCTTCAGTCGCCAGGAGTCTGGGGAGTTTTCATGTTCCCTTCCCTTTTTCTTTTTCTTTTCCTTTTCTTTTTCTTTGTATATATGTTTGTTTTAGTTGTAGTGGTTGTTTTGGTTATCTTGTTTAGTTGTCTTGCTTTACTTTTCAAGTGATTTTTGAGTTTTGGTTTTGTCAATTTTGAATAAATTTCCTACGCATATCTTTATATCATCTTGAAAGTTGTAAAAGCTAGTTAAGTTTGATCGTCAAACTTTGGAATCGCTTGGCATGATTGACTTCATTGATTGCATATGGATGCTAATGTGGTGATGAATTTTATTTTGATAGACTGAGCTTGATCATTTTATACCTAGTGAGGACTTTAGCCATTCTTATTCATCTCCCTCATTATGTGTAGTTTGCACTCTTGATGATCGTTACTCTAGAACTTGCGTTGTTCCTTTTTGAGACCACATTTAGCATAAGTTGCATGATTATGATGAAGGTTATCTTGTTTATTTCCTTCTATTCTTTGTGATGCATGATTCGTTGATAACATCCTTTTCATCCTTGGTTGTTTCCATCTTTTTCCCCCCTTATATTATGTGTCTTGTCTTGCTATTCTTTTGGTATTGAAACCTTGGGCGAGATGGTCAAATTTTAAGTGTGGGGGAGGAGATGTATACTTTTTGAAGAGAAAGGCTATATTCCAAATGTAGCATGAGTGAGCCATGCTTGATCACCATGGTTGAGCCATGCTTTATCTTATTGAGTCATATTTATTGTTGAGAGATGTCTTGAATTATTTAAGAGAGATGATTCACCTTTTTGAGAAACATGTATTGATAACACGTCATGTTGAAAAAAAAAGAATAAAAATATTTGGGCACCCATGAAAAAAAAAAGAGAAAAGAATATATTTTGACATGTCATGTAATTTTTATTTATTTGAGTGATATGTGATAATAGATTTCGATGTGCATTTTTTGAAGTACCACATTGAGTTTAGAGTATATATGGATAAGCATGAAAGAGAAGGGAAATAGTGATTTGTTTGTAAGGAATGCTTATGTGCATTGTTTGGTTGAACTCAACATGATAGCATTCCTATTGTCTCATGTCTTCATTGTTTTCTTTCTTATACCATCTTTCTTATTCTTGTTCTCCTCTTACTTCTTTGGAATCTATATGCTTTGGAGTTAGAGAGATAATAGTGGAGAATAGAAGGAGTAGTTATGTGCATTGTTTGGTTGAACTCAACATGATAGCATTCCTATTGTTTCATGTCTTCATTGTTTTATTTCTTACATTTTATGTCATCTTTCTTATTCTTGTTCTCCTCTTACTTCTTTGTAATTCTAATAAATCCTTCGGAGTCATGCTATTCTTGTGTTTATAGTGGAGAGTAGGAAATAATCAAGCATATGGTAGTACGACATCATGAGTAGCTTAGAGAGAACTCTACTTTTGCATTATTTGTGTGAGAGAGATATTGTCTTGTGAGGTTTATCATTCTTAGTCTATTCAAGATTCATTGAAGTCACCATACTTGCTAACAAATGCAAGAGCTAAGTTCATGAATGTCTTGATTTTTGAATATTGACGATCCTAAATGATCCGGTGGTAAGAACGGGGGACCCCCTTTTTTGGGAAGTCAACGCCACGGGGAGGTCAAAGTATCCGATGTCCGACCGGAGAAGCGGAGACCGGTCGGCCGAACGGGGTCACAGCTGAACCAAAGACGACCCGACGGGACTAGGGGTTATGACGAACAGAGGCATATGGCCGAGCGGACCCTCATGGCCGTAGGGTCAAAGACGTGGAGGTCAACCCCAAGTTCGGGCCGAACGGAAGCATGCCGGGCCAAACGGAAGCATGCCGGGCCGAACGGAAGGATGCCGCGCCGAACGGAAGCATGCAAGGCCGAACGGAAGGATGCCTCGCCGAACGGAAGCATGCCGGGCCGAACGGAAGCATGCCGGGCCGAACGGAAGGATGCCGGGCCGAACGGAAGCATGCCGGGCCGAACGGAAGGCAACCCGACCATAGCCGGGGTTCCGACGCTCATGTTGAACAGAGTCGTATGGCCAAGCGGGTAGCCCGCTCGGCCGAAGGCACAAAGTAGCAACACTGCGAACAGTCCACACAACATAAGACCGGTCGGACGTAAGGGGATTGCCTGTCACGCCCCGGAGGAGTCTCTGTCCGAAGAAATTTCGGCAACATCTCCCCTGTACGGCGGACAATCTGAAACTTTTCTACAAGCACTATACACCTCAGCCACATGCGGCTGGAATAATAACACAAATTAAAACAAACACCACGCAGTTTATAAAGATATTTAGCCTCTGGCTGTCACAACCACGCAGTTAATAATAGTAATCAATAACAATAGGACTCTGACTCGAAATCCACCCTATTCCACTACACTCGTAAAGCTCAAATCCAACGAACTCACCTCTTCTGCCGTCCAGGCAGGCACGTAGTAGAATGAAATCCAATATGATATCAAAAATCCATCAAAAGGTATCACTCCATACAATATCCATAGGAAAAATCCAAAGACAATACTAAAACAAAGTCTGATATAGAAAAAAAAAAACCAAATAAAAACAAATAACGAACTAGTAGAGAACTGGCTCTACTTGCAGATGGGGGCCAGTGACGACAACTTCAACCTGAAAATATCAACAATGGAGACGGGGTGAGTCCAACACTCAGCAGAACTGATATGCATAATAAAACAAATAACAGACAACACTAATCATGCGGTCTCACGAATACGAGAATGATCAATGCAACTGAAACAAACAGGAGATAACTGTACTAACCGGGATCAAAGTACAAGGTAACAGGGTCGTCAGGATCATAATCTGTATGCATGTCAATCATATGCATCCACATAAATGCAGTAAAGCAATCACAAACAATAAATGCAATAAATGCATATGGTGACCGTGCACTCTGACATCACTGCTCCTGCAGAGCGACCGAGTGGACGGGATGCTGTCGGAGTACTCCTGTCCTCTGTCCCCAAATCATAAATGGGGGAGCTCAATGCTCTCATCTCCCGGTACACAATGACGGGGAGGATATCTCTGCCGGCTACCACGCTGAGTCACCTGACCAACGGAGCCAAACAGAGACCACCATCTGCCCGCTACCACGCTGCTACACTAAATGCCAACAGAGCCAAACAGAGCGGAACCGTCTGCCGGCTACCACGCTGAGTCTCCTGACCAACGGAGCCAAATAGCAGAACCGCCACACACCTGCCTGATATACCACTAATCCATGGGTGGTGGTGGTGTGTGCAGTACATGTAACTGGCGATGGGCTCAACCATAGTGGAGCCGACAATCGCACAGCATGCAAACATGATGCATGATACCAAGCATGGCAATCTCATGAATAGCATAGCAAGATCCATACACAAATAAAAGGTGTACCACAAGTCAATGTATCGGATGGAAGGTACACAAACAGATAGGGTATCATATAAGCCCTAGGTCCTGAACATAATGTATCATATGGTTGGGTCACTACCGAAAACATGTATGGTCAGATAAATAATAACATGCAGTGCATAATAAATAAACAAACAACATGTACCAGATCATGTAGTGACCAACCGAATCAAATGGAAAACACAATTCTTGCTATATGTTAGACACTTTATCATGCATATCAAAAGACATAAGTCAAAGTACCCGCCTCCAATAAAGTGGTCCAATCCGGTAATCAAGATACTCGTCTAGATACCGTCCCGAATCAAAGTCCTGTGTCGAACATATAGATATATTTTATTTAGCTACAATTCAAATGAATTTAAATAGACTAATAAAATCCACGAAACTAATATCAGGGAAAGCCCTAATTAACATCACCAATTGTCTACCCAAAATTAATTCTAACCATTGACTAAGGTTAATGGTCTTAACCCTAATCGTTCCATTAGATTCATTTAAAACCCAACTCAATCTACAATAAGGATTCGCCATCAATGTATCATCCTATAACCAAATTATGTATGTATCATTTCATACCTAAACCACATGTATCAAAAGCGTGCCAACTCAATCCATTAACTAAACCCTTACCTTACTGCCGCTGGACCAAGATGCTGCTGGAAAACAAAACTTACTGCTAGCAAAGATAAATTGCTGCTGTAAATCAAAGGGTTGCTCAACCACAGTCGTTATGGCTCAATAGCAAGGATCGTTGCTGCTGAAGCTTTAAAAGCTTTGCTGCTAAAATCCACTTCACAGATTCTGTCCAGAACAGAATCAAGAACGATCAACCATTAGTTGGGAATGATTTACACTGTTCGAATCAAGAACAGAAAATGGAAAATTCGACATTCCAAACTTACCTCAACCGGAACCTAGGACACAGAAGAAGGCTCGGCCAAATTTAAACTAGACACGGCACAATAAAGGAAGAAATGGTGCTCTGCCGTGGGGAGGAAGGGAGGCTCGGTAGCCGGCACAGAGAATCGGAGAGGGGCGATGGCGCTAGGTTAAACCTAGTGGCCGGCGAGGTATCGGGAAGAAGAAAAGGGGGGAGTCGCGGTGGCCGGCGCTGCTTCGATTCCAGAGAGGGCAGCGGCGATGCTGTGCAAAAGCTAGGGTAGAAAAGGAGAGAAACTCGACTCAGGGGAAAAGGAAGAAAATGAGAAGAGGGAAGAAAATTGGTCTCGGAGAAGAGGAGGAGGCGGCTAGGGTCGGCGCAGAGGAGATTAGGGCAAGGAGAGACGCGGCGGTTTCGTGGAGAAGAAATGGAGGAAAACGGCGAAAAATAAAGAAAAATAATAAGAAAAAGAAAAGGGAAAAGGAAAAGAAAATAAATCTTTTCCTCATTAAAACAGGGTAACCTAAACAGGCTTTTCCAGACCCCGTTTTTATCCCCGTCAACTCGTCCGTACGAGCTCCGATAAATTCCCGAAAAATCTCCAAAAATTTCGGAAAATTCCCTTATTAATATTCGCCTATTTTCTGGTATTTTACATTCTCCCCCACTAATAAAAATTTTGTCCCCAAATTTCGTTATCTACCATCAGCAAGTACTAACAACAGATATAAAGTATAAATGCTGAACGGTAAATTAAATCACATACCTCAAGTGAAAAGATGGGGATATCGAGCTCGGATAGTATCCTCGAGCTCTCAAGTAGCCTCCTCGTCTAAATGATGTTGCCATCCGACTTTAACCAGCCGGATAGTCTTGTTCCGCAACTGACGCTCTTTCCGGTCCAGAATCCGTACCGGAATCTCCTCATAAGTAATGTCAGGCTGAACTGGAACTGGAATATCTGCCAGCACATGCGTCGGGTCGGGCACGTATCTCCGCAGCATAGACACGTGGAATACATCGTGGACGCCTGCCAGGGACGGTGGTAGTGCTAGCCGGTAAGCTACCGCTCCGATCCTCTCCAAGATCTCGAAAGGACCAATATACCGCGGAGCTAGCTTACCTCTGATGCCAAATCTCTTCACCCCTTTCGTGGGTGAAACTCGCAGAAATACATGGTCACTAACAGAGAACTCTAGTGGTCTGCGTCTCCGATCAGCGTAACTCTTCTGGCGATCCTACGCCTCTGACATCCTCCGTCTGAAAGTACGGACCAACTCTGCATCCTGCTGAACTCTCTGAGGTCCCAACAACTGGGCCTCTCCAACCTCATCCCAGAGGACGGGTGTCCGACAAGGTCTACCATACAACGCCTCAAACGGTGTCATCTGAATAGCCGAATGAAAGCTGTTGTTGTAAGCAAACTCTACTAACGGCAGATGGTCCTCCCAACTGCCTCCAAAATCCATAACACATGACCTCAGCAGATCCTCTAAAGTCTGAATGGTCCGCTCTGACTGTTCATCTGTTTGTGGATGAAAAGCTGTACTGAAATGGAGCTGTGTGCCCAAGGAGAGAAACTCGACTCGGGGGAAAAGGAAGAAAATGAGAAGAGGGAAGAAAATTGGTCTCGGAGAAGAGGAGGAGGCGGCTAGGGTCGGGGCAGAGGAGATTAGGGCAAGGAGAGACGCGGCGGTTTTGTGGAGAAGAAATGGAGGAAAACGGTGAAAAATAAAGAAAAATAATAAGAAAAAGAAAAGGGAAAAGGAAAAGAAAATAAATCTTTTCCTCATTAAAACAGGGTAACCTAAACAGGCTTTTCCAGACCCCGTTTTTATCCCCGTCAACTCGTCCGTACGAGCTCCGATAAATTCCCGAAAAATCTCCAAAAATTTCGGAAAATTCCCTTATTAATATTCGCCTATTTTCCGGTATTTTACATTGCCGACCAGACGGACACTCGAGACGGAGTAAGAATAGACAACAGGACAAGGAAACATCCTCTGACAGCGGGTATGTTCGAGGAGCAGGCCATACGCAGGATCTTATGACAGGAGTCCGCTGTCCCATCAAAGACGTGCTCGGACTGTAGCAGTAAGGGGTCAGGTAAGCTCTTCTGACAAGCCCATACCGAGGTATGGACAAAGGACACGTATGCACCTCGGTATGTGTACCCGAGCCTCTTCACAGCTCTATATAAAGGGTCCTCACCCTTCGCCGGAGGTACGCATTCTACGATTTTTGGAGCCGCTGCTTTGTTGCTTGCTTGCCTGACTTGAGCGTCGGAGGGTCACCGTCGGGAACCCCTTCCCGGCCCGACTTTTGTGCAGGTTCGCCGGAGCTTCGGGAGACTGGCCGAAGATCTACGTCAGCGACAAGGAGAGCGCCCAGTGCCCAGCGTCCGTTGAGTCAGCGTTCGGACAGGATCAATTTGGCGCCGTCTGTGGGAACGCTCCTGCATCCGAACGGAAGCAATGGACGAGGCTGGACGACAACACATGGTGACGCTTTCGACGGAGGATCTCGACGCTCTGATCGAGATAAGGGCCGTCAAGCTTGTGGAGCAAAAACAGAAAGCAACACCCGAGCGGCCTGAGAAGCAAGCAACATCAGCGTCTGGTGGTCGAGCGGAAACACCACCGGCTACCGTTCTATTTCGTCGGGCCCTATTCCGGACGCCTCCTGATGCTGTAGCAGTGAATCGCAATCGGGGATCTTCGTCAGATAAAATACCAATACGGGACAACAGAAAACGAGGGCTGAGCGGAAGCATCGACTGCCACAGTCCCATTTCCCTCAAAAGCAGATACTTCATCTCCCGAATTCAACTTATAGCAAGCCCCTCCTTCTGGAACCTCAAGAGCGGGAGTTTAATGTCAGGCGATGAATCGACCACATACGAGGAAGTTGGGTGGACGAGCCGCCGAGCGTATGAAGACGGATTGGCACTTGGATCCACCATGAAGCGCAAATTATCTCCAGCCTGTACGGGGCAGGGTGAAAGGTGCACCAATAGAATATGTGCTGTATATTTTCCGTTTGGTTGTATATTTGAAATGCAGAAGGAAAAATGTTATAATGTTCGCAATTGGTATTATCGGCCGAGCGGCCTATCTTCATGGGGTATAGTATCCGAGCCAAGCGCTCGATGACGAAGGCCCCAAGCTATTCGGCCGGAGGTATAATATCTGAGCCAAGCGCTCGACGAACGAAGGCCCCGAGCCGTTCGGCCGGAGGTATAGTATCCGAGCCAAGCGCGCGATGACGAAGGCCCCAAGCCGTTCGGCCAAAGGTATAATATTCAAGCCAAGCGCTCGACGAAGAAGACCCCGAGCCGTTCGGCCGGGAGTACGTTATCCGAGTTGGGAGAATGATATCGTTGCCGAGCAGCTGTATTGAGGTTAGCCTTAAAAAGGTCGTCGAGCTCCGACGTTAAATATCGAGAGACGAGCCGGCGTCTATAAACATCCGAGCGGAAGACCGTCGAGCTCCAACGTTAAATATCGAGAGACGAGCCGGCGTCTATAAACGTCCGAGCGGAAGACCGTCGAGCTCCGACGTTAAATATTGAGAGACGAGCCGGCGTCTATAAACGTCCGAGCGGAAGACCGTCGAGCTCCGACGTTAAATATCGAGACGAGCCGGCGTCTATAAGCGTCCGGCGGAAGACCGTCGAGCTCGACGTTAAATATCGAGAGAAGAGTCGGCGTCTATAAACGTCCGGCGGAAGACCGTCGAGCTCGACGTTAAATATCGAGAGCGAGCGGGCGTCTATACGCCCGGCGGAAGACCGCCGAGCTCCGGCGTTAAATATCGAGACGAGGCGGCGTCTATAAACGTCCGAGTGGAAGACCGTCGAGCTCCAGCGTTAAATATCGAGAGGCGAGCCGGCGTCTATAAGCGTCCGGCGGAAGACCGTCGAGCTCGGCGTTAAATATCGAGAGCGAGCGGCGTCTATAAGCGTCCGGCGGAAGACCGTCGAGCTCCGACATTAAATATCGAGAGCGAGCCGGCGTCTATAAGCGTCCGGCGGAAGACCGTCGAGCTCGGACGTTAAATATCGAGAGACGAGCCGGCGTCTACTCCGGCGGAAGACCGTCGAGCTCCGGCGTTAAATATCGAGACGAGCCGGCGTCTATAAGCGTCCGGCGGAAGACCGTCGAGCTCGGACGTTAAATATCGAGAGGCAGGCCGGCGTCTTAAACCGTCCGGCGGAAGACCGTCGAGCTCCGACGTTAAAAATCGAGAGACGAGCCGGCGTCTGTAAACCCTCCGAGCGGAAGACCGTCGAGCTCCGACGTTAAATATCGAGAGACG
This sequence comes from Zingiber officinale, assembly GCF_018446385.1. Classification (NCBI taxonomy): domain Eukaryota; kingdom Viridiplantae; phylum Streptophyta; class Magnoliopsida; order Zingiberales; family Zingiberaceae; genus Zingiber; species Zingiber officinale. The sequence continues at coordinate 69,581,399 of NC_056005.1, read as the reverse complement.
AGCCGGCGTCTATAAACGTCCGAGCGGAAGAACGTCGAGCTCCGACGTTAAATATCGAGAGACGAGCCGGCGTCTATAAACGTCCGAGCGGAAGACCATCGAGCTCCGACGTTAAATATCGAGAGACGAGCCGGCGTCTATAAACCCTCCGAGCGGAAAAAGGCGATCAAGGGGACTCGTACTCGCCGTCAATATCGTTCGGCCACCTACGTGTTCCGCTCGGCCCAGTACCCAAAGATACTTCACCAACATCCAGTGAATAACCTCTTCTGTCGAAGCAGAATATATTCTTTCGAGCGGATGGTATTTTCATGGCGCCGCTCGGCCGAACTGATGGTCCAGTCAGTCGGACTAATCGCCTCCTTCGACTAGACTTGAAGGGGAGGCAAGTGATCCGGTGGTAAGAACGGGGGACCCCCTTTTTTGGGAAGTCAACGCCACGGGGAGGTCAAAGTATCCGATGTCCGACCGGAGAAGCGGAGACCGGTCGGCCGAACGGGGTCACAGCTGAACCAAAGACGATCCGACGGGACTAGGGGTTCTGATGAACAGAGGCATATGGCCGAGTGGACCCTCATGGCCGTAGGGTCAAAGACGTGGAGGTCAACCCCAAGTTCGGGCCGAACAGAAGCATGCCGGGCCAAACGGAAGCATGCCGGGCCGAACGGAAGGATGCCGCGCCGAACGGAAGCATGCAAGGCCGAACGGAAGGATGCCTCGCCGAACGGAAGCATGCCGGGCCGAACGGAAGGCAACCCGACCATAGCCGGGGTTCCGACGCTCATGTTGAACAGAGTCGTATGGCCAAGCGGGTAGCCCGCTATGCCGAAGGCACAAAGTAGCAACACTACGAACAGTCCACACAACATAAGACCGGTCGGACGTAAGGGGATTGCCGACCAGACGGACACTCGAGATGGAGTAAGAATAGACAACAGGACAAGGAAACATCCTCTGACAGCGGGTATGTTCGAGGAGCAGGCCATACGCAGGATCTTATGACAGGAGTCCGCTGTCCCATCAAAGACGTGCTCGGACTGTAGCAGTAAGGGGTCAGGTAAGCTCTTCTGACAAGCCCATACCGAGGTATGGACAAAGGACACGTATGCACCTCGGTATGTGTACCCGAGCCTCTTCACAGCTCTATATAAAGGGTCCTCACCCTTCGCCGGAGGTACACATTCTACGATTTTTGGAGCCGGTGCTTTGTTGCTTGCTTGCCTGACTTGAGCGTTGGAGGGTCACCGCCGGGAACCCCTTCCCGGCCCGACTTTTGTGCAGGTTCGCCGGAGCTTCGGGAGACTGGCCGAAGATCTACGTCAGCGACAAGGAGAGCGCCCAGTGCCCAGCGTCCGTTGAGTCAGCGTTCGGACAGGATCACTAGATAACTATTCTTTTACGATCTTCAAGTATGATTAGGTATTCTTTGGGGAATGATATTTTAGTTGCTTTTTAGTTTTATTTTAGTTGCTCCAGATGTGCAAGAATAAGTGTGGAGAGTTGATAACTAGTTTTTATTTATTATTTTGACTCTTAGACCTATCATTTTTATCTTCTCGCGTGCTTAATGTTATTTTTATATTATGTTTTGTGAGTAGGATCTATTTTGGACTTAATTATAATTTTCTACAATTATGATGTTATTTCTTATATTTTGAATTTGGTTTTGTAGGAAATTTAAAGAGTCATGAATTTGAGTTGAGTCAGATCAAGTTCAACTTGATTTGAAGGGAAAAGGAAGCGATCACATTTGGAGCATCTAGGTCATTGATTAAGCTCAAGGCATCCAAGGGTTCATTAAGAGCTCCAATTCAATTTGGATCTAAAGAAGAGAGAAGCCCAATTCTAAAAGCCTAATTCATCAACCCAATCTCAAGCTCAATTTCAATCCATAACCAATTATTCTTTTCCTCTTATTGGATCCATATCTCACTCCACCCAAAATCCAAGATCCAAAATCCAAAACTCATTAAGAAACCCTTCCATTCCCCTCACCTCTCCCTCACACACGATTGGGGGTTATCTTCATTTTTTTAGGTTTTCTTCGCCACTTCCTTCATGTTGGTGCAGAAGCATCCGACGATCGAACCTTAGTTTTGATAATGGCAAAGGATTCAAAGTTAAGTTAGTGTGTGATCTAACATGTTTGAATGAGTATTTCAGGAAAGTCCTAGCTGCGGTTAGGCAGGTGAAAAACCCTAGGGGTGGAAACCCTAGGTCATAGGGGTTGGTAATCCTATGTGGAAAGTCTTGGCAGGTCGATGGCTTCAGGCAAAAATCCTAGGGGGTGGTAACCCTAGGTGGAAAGTCCTGGTGTCGCCAACCAGGTGAAAGACTGGACTAGCCGGGAAGCGGATGTCCAGCAGGAAGTCTGGAAGCGTCGAGTGCTAAGAAAAAGTCCAGTCAATCTGGAGGATCGACTGGCAACAGGTAAATCTCCTGAGTGGAGTAAGTGAGGATGCGTTCCCCGTAGAGGGAACAGTAGGCGTCGGGTCGACCTAGGATTTTCGGCAGGAAATCCGAAGTCAGACACGGACAGTCCGAAGACTGTCAATTCTTCTTTACAATGTTTTATCTTATTCTAACACTGTCTTGCAGGGGATTTTTCTCGGACTAACCTTTGTTTGCAGGTGAGGAACCTGCTGGAAAAAGGATGTCCGGGCGCCCGGGATGGATCCGGGCGCCCGGGACCAAACTTTATCCCTGCCGCGACTTCGCCACGTGGAGCATCCTGGTTGGTTGGCCACGTCACACTCCAGGCGCCCGGAAGGGATCCAGGCACCCGGAACTTCATATAAAAGAAGGGTCGAGGTGCAGCTTCAAAAACAACAATCTTCTAAGCAATCTCTCTGCAACAAGCTGCTAACGACTCGATCCAGAAAGTGCTGCAACAACACCCCGACAACCCGGAGCTTCAGATTTAGTTTTTGTTGTCGGTATAATCTGTTTACTGCTTTGAATTGTAATTAGTCTGTAATATTTTTATCGTGGTTATAGTTGTTGCCCACGAAAAGCGATCAAGGATCGCGGGCCTTCGAGTAGGAGTCGCCTTAGGCTCCGAACGAAGTAAATCTCCTTGTCTCTCTGTGTTTGTTATTTCTTCATTCCGCTGCGCTTTTACTCATTTGTTTTACGAATTGAAAGAAATAGCCACGAACGCTATTCACCCCCCCCCCCTCTAGCGTGGTCTCGATCCAACACTTTATAGTCGCCACCTCTTTCTTCTCTCTTTCTCTTCACAATTAGTCGGCTGCCATTCTCCTTTCTCTCACTACCGCTAGCTGGCCATCCACCCGGACTTTTTATCAGATGATGAAGTTGGCGGTGAAGATCTTGATAGTAGCTAGCGTATAACCTCCAACCATCTGGAAATATCATCGGAGGGGTTCTTCAATTCATTTTTTTCATCCACTCCTGAACCTCGACAACTCCGTCCCTATTGGAAATGGTGAAGAAGGTAGTAAGAATCATCTTTATCTCACCGGAGAGATTTCTCCGGTATTCTCTACTACCTATCGACCTAGTTCGCGTGGAAGAATTCAAGATTGTTTACTATTGAGAGTGCTCTAATTCTTCCAGCAAAGACTCCATCCGAGCGGTTCTTGGGTGGAGGATTCGCATCATCAAGTGTCAACTCCAGTTCCCACCGGTTCTTCATAGCCAACCACCGAAGCTAGGGGTTCTTTCTTCAGCCTTCTTGTGTGACGGCATGGAGGGTTAGAAGAGGAGAAGTCTGCACCCATTCCACTCTATTCTGGATAGCAGTTTTCATCAGTTCATTATATTTGTTGGGTTGTTTCTTTCCTTTAAAGTTTTCATGAGTTGGTTGTGGATGTTGGTTTAGATACTTAGTTTCTTTCATGTTCATTGTTGATGGTTGATAGTTGATTGAATGCTTGTATTGAACTTAATTTTGTTGGTGCAGGGATCACCAGATGATCGAACATGTGTTTTGATAATGACAAAGGAGTTCAAAGTTAAGCTATCTTATTGTCTAACAAGTTGAACTAAGTGTGCAGGAAAGTCCTAAGAGATCTTAGGCAAAGAAAAGTCCTAGCTACGGTTAGACAGGTTGAAAGTCGTGGTTGCCATTAGACAATGAAATTCTAGTTGGGGGGACTAGACAAAGTCTTGACGGGTTGAGGACTTTGGGTGAAATCCTAGGGTCGAGGACTCTAGGTGAAAATCCTGAGGGTCACGAATACCAAGTAGAAGTCTGGACGGGTCGTGGAATGGACGTTCAGCATGAAGTCCTAAAGTCTCAAATGTTGATCAAAAGTCCAAATGGTTTAGAGGATCGGTCTAGCAAAAGATAATTTCTCCTGAGAAGAGTAGGTGAGGACGCCTTCCTCGAAGAGGGAACAGTAGGCGTCAGTCCGACCTACAGTTTACAAAACTCAAATTCAAGACCGGACAGTCTGAAGACGATCAAATCTTGTTATTCTTTACATATTATTTACCTGGACTAACCTTATTTTATAGAAAATCAACTTAGAAAAAATGGTGGTCCACATGCCCAGACTGGCTTGAATGGCGAACAGCCAGGGCGGGGTGCTTGGCTAACCGCCCTGGCAGTCAGGGCGCCTGGAGCTATTCCAAGCACTTGGACAGCCAAATGTGATTTGTTCGTTGAGCTGGAGCACGAGGGTTGGTCGAATCTACGTCATGGTCTGAGCGCCTGGAGGGGGTTTGGGCACACAGAGGGGGTCCTGACACTTGGAGGTGGATAACCTTTGCCAATCAACTTTCGACGAGAGCATGCCACATCAGCACGGTCCAAGTGCCCGGAATGGGCTATAAAAGAAGGCTTAGACCAGTGGCTCAACAACAACATTCTAAATAACTTTTGCTTCTTCATGCTACTCAGAAAATGCCTCCTTAATGCCTGAAAGCTAGTCTAATAATAATTGCGTGGAAGATCTAATCCTCCAAGTCATTGATATTATTTTTATTCAAGTTACTTGTGTTCAAATTGTAATCATCTATTGTAACTTTTTGATTGATTAGTATTTGTCCAAAAAAAGCACTCTCATGTATAGGCCTTGGAGTAAGAGTCATCACAGACTTCGAACCAAGTAAATCTTCGTCGAGTTAGCATTGTTCTTTTGTCTCTTTCTTTATTCTGCTGCCTTTACTCTCTCGCTGATTATTTTAAAATGAACGTGAAAGCTACGAGCGCTATTCACCTCCCTCTAGCGTGTCTCGATCCTACAATTGGTATCAAAGTGATGTCGCTCTGAATTGGTCAAACCATCAATCTAGCAGGGGGGATTCCTTTTTGAAAGAAAAATTATATAGCATTTTTTATTAGGAATTATTATGTCTTTCATTTTTTTCCTCTAATTTTTTTTAAATTCACTTTTATTTTTTCACCATTAGTAGAGTTGGTGAATATCACATTTAACAAAATTTATCATAACATTTTATTATTATTATTTTTTCTCAAAATTAGTGAAACACCCTTATTTTATTTTTTTCTAGAACTACTAATCCAAGACTAAATCTTGGGACAAGTTTCCTTATTTTATTGTGTGCAAGATTGGTTTCTTAAATGGCTTACCAAGAAGGCTATAGCACCACACACCCATCACTTTTCTCCAGGGAAGATTTCGGCTACTGGAAGAGCTGAATGGAGTATCACCTTAAAATATAAGTTGAGATGTGGATCATCATCGAAACCTGCTTCGTACTTTCACTCGACAGCACTAGAAAATCAGTATCCTGCAAATATTGGGGCCAAAGTGTAATGAAGAAGATCGAAGCTGATGCAAAGACAACCCAAACTCTTCAATGTGGCTTAACCAAGAGGAGTTGAACCAGGTTGGCCCCTTCAACAACGATAAGGAATTGTGGGAAAAGCTAATTGAGCTGCATGAGGGTAGCTCCGACACTAAGGTAAGCAAATGAGACTTAACTTTGAATAATCTATATAATATTAAAATACAAGATGGTGAGTCAGCAAGTCAACTCCACGCTCGGATCCAAGACTTGCTCAATGGTTCCCACACAATCGGTCAGAAGGTGGAAAATCGAGATATCATAAGGTATGCCCTTAACGCTTTTCCAATGAATACTTTGTGGGCATCCATGGTGGATGCTTATAAAGTTTCTAAGGATCATTCTTAAATTAGGCTAGATGAATTATTTTCAGAATTTGAATTGTATGAATAGACTAATGCACTTTCGGCCAAAAAAAGGTATTGTGTTAGTTGTAGGTACAAGCAAGACCAAGAAGTATAGGAACAAGAAAACTGTACAAGAAAAATAAGGACTTCACCAAACAAGAGCTCAAGAAGATGACTCAATCGAACACGAAGGCTAAGTCCGAAGTTACATGCTATGGCTGCAATAAGAAGAGACACTACAAGCCTAAATGTCTAAACCAGAAGCAAGGAAGAAGGAAGGTGTTGAAGGCAATGTGGTCTGAGTCATTGGAAGAGTCGGACAAAGAAGAACAAACTCAACCAAGCTTCCTTGATCTACCCGTACAAGTCCATGTTACTAAGACTGAATCCGAGTCTGAGACAGAATCAGAAGCTAAGTTAGAGCAAAGCCATGGATCCATATCTACTTCAGAAGATTCCCAACCCACTGTAAGCATCTCTCTGATTAGATCGCATAATTTAATTTCATACTTATTTAGAAAACTAGCTAAATCCAACCTTCGGGTCAAGTCACTCCAAGAGGAGGTCAAAGTTCTCAACGAAGTGACTAACCCAAGCTCCTTGATCGAATCTGTTCAAGCTGAAATTTCAACTCAAGTCAAACAACTTGAGGAAGAAAATTCTAACTTGAAAAGTCAAGTTAAGGAACTTAGAGACTCGATGGAATGGTTTGCCTTGAGTTCCATGAATCTTGATATGATTCTTAGAAAATAAAGGGTTATATACAATTGAACCGGACTTGGGTACAAGGCTAGACATGATTCAAATCTTACCAGTCTTTAGTGAATTGATCAACTAAGTGTAGGAGATCGGATGGCCGGCTAGAAGGGGGTTGAATGGACGATGCCCCCAAATCGATAGCTTCCTACAATGTTAGCTTGCGCAGCGGAATACAAACAACAAACAAGCTAAAGACTAAAACTAAGAAAGGAAATACTTGCTCCTACTCCACGGTGTGTTCTTGAGGTGGACGATCCCTATCCGTCGGTGGATTAGCCCCCAGCAAACTCGGGCTATCTCAAGTCGCTCCTTGTGGGTGGAGAAACTTGACCACAACACCAACCAAGACTCTTGAGACTAGTAGACTACTAATTAGGGTTTACCACCACTAATTTCGTCAACCTTAACCAAGCTCCCAAGGCTTGGTTATATAGGCCACGGGTTGAAAACCTCACCTACTAGTCGACTGTCAAAACCATCAGTCGATTGTCCTCTTATGGAAATTCTACCTTTACATCCCAACGGCTCGATACTAGTCGACTGCTAAAAGTAGCAATCGACTGTTCCACACTTGTTGAGCGAACATAAGCATTCTATTCGCTCCCAGTCGACTGTTATTTTCACTAGTCGACTACTACAATAACTGCTACAGTGCTGCTACATTAATTGCTGCGGTACTGCTATAGTAACTGCTACAGTAAAACCCTAAACCTAGGATTTTACCCTAAGTACAATTTCTCATGCACTTGTACCCTCACGACTCACTTGACCCTTCATTGCAGCCTTGACCTTTAGCCTTCAAGCTTACTTCCTTTGGCTCTCGTCCCTCAGATGCATCCAAGCCCACGGCTCATCCCCAATGCTATCCTTCGCGTATGCCTCGAAGTCGCTTCCCTCGGCCCTTGTCCTTGCTGCCTTGTCCACGGTCCCTCGGATGCTCCATCCTTCACCAGACCCGAAGCCATCAAGCTGAGTCATATGTGTATCCTACAAACCTGCACACTCATATACACATATCAAATAACAAAGGTGAACCTAACTTAAACCCTCTTCCCAAAACCAAAACACATGGCCACACAGACCATTGGGATTGCTCCAACACTAAGAACCTAGTCCAAGCATGGGTCCCCAAGTCTAACTTGCTTAATCAAGTTGGACTTGATCAATATTGGATCCCCAAGGATCAAATCCACTATCTTGATACACCTCATCAAGGTTATGATATAGGGGAAGCCAATAGAAAGATCATCTTTATTAATAAACCTGATTGATGCTTGATTTATTGCTTTTTCCTTACATATGTTTAGATTAGGATAGATAAGGACTTAAACTTAATCGACACTTATTTAGTTAGACCAAGGATTTTCATAAAGAAAATTAAATATTTAATTTCTTTAAAAAGCTTTGTCTAGAAGTGGTTATTATTCTAATATTCAAGAAGATCTAATGTCTCGCGACACCTGAAGTCAATTATTGAAATGAATGTTTAATTAACTAATTATTAAACCTCAGTCTAACTCAAATATAAATCAATCCTTAGATATTAATCAAAATTGAAGATAAAAATAAACAATCTCACAAAACTCATAAGGTTCCCTGATTGATAATCTAGAAAAAGGTGAGATGGATTTAGGTTAAATAAAAATTAGTAAAATCAAATCTAGCTTAAATTAAATCTTTAAATCAAAGTAAATATAATTCAAATTAATCAAACTTAACATAAACTTAATCAAACTTAAACCAAATCTAATTAAACTTAATTTAATCTTCAAATGTTAATTTTCAAATTCCAAACTCAATTATTCTTTAAATTTAATTATTTAAACTTAATTATATTTCAAAATTTCAAATCATACTTAAATTAAAAAAAACTTAATTTTTAAATTTTAATTAACTTTCACATCTTAATTAAAAGTCTTAAAATTTAAAAATAAATATTTTAAAATTTAAACTTATTTTTTAATATATCAAAATTCAATCTTAAATATTTTTAATTTTCAAACTAAAATTTAGACTTAATAAAATTTAAACTTAAAATCAACTTTTAAAAATTAACTTAACTTCATCCCACACAAATTCATAAGATGAACATGTTTGATAACTTAGAAAGAGTGATATGGAAAATCAAGAAAATAAATAATAACTTTTATGTTTGTCATGCTTGGACTCTAGGACCTTCAAACTTAAATAATTTAAATCATGGGGGAGTGAAAAGAGTTAAGTTAAATATTTTTAAAAAAAAAAAAAATTCTCAAAGTTAAAGTATTATTTAAAATTTTTAAAGTTAAATATCTTTTTAAGTTAAAGTTTTTTTAAAAAAAAATCTCAAAGTTAAAATATTTTTTAAATTTTCAAAGTTAAATATCTTTTTAAGTTAGAATTTTGTTTTAAATCTCAAAGTTAAATTTTCTCAAAGTTAAAGTATTTTTCAAAAAGAAAGTAAGTACTTTTCAATAAATAAGTTACTTCTTTAAAGTTAATTTTTTTTTAAGAAAATTCTTTAAATTTTTTGGGGGTTAAGTTAAATTAAAAAGGGAAAGAAATTTTTTTTTTACTTAACTAAATTTTTTAAAGCTAAATTCTTAACTAAATTCATTTTAAAAACTAAGTACTTAACTAAATTTTTTTAAAAAGATAAAAACTTAACAAGTTTTTATAAAATATTTTTAAAGCTAATTGTTTAGATAGGTTTTTTAAAGAAACCCTTTTAAAGCTAAATATTTTTTCAAGAAGAAAGTTAAGTGACCCGTTCAGGGGGAGCTTAAGGGAAAAAAAATTAAAAGTTATCTTTTAAAATTTAAAGCTTTTAAACAACTTTTTTCTCCCTCTACTTGAAGTACTCTTTTTTATAAATGTCAAAAGGGGAGAGAAAGGTTAAAATTAAGTTAACTTAAGTCAATATATATATATATAAGGCTCATGCTCAAATTCCTTATATTCTATTAATTTTTGTTATATTTTACTTAACTTTGAACCATGCTACTATAATAAAAAAGGAGGAGATTGTTGGTGAAAGGAGCATCAGACGATCAAACCTATGTTTTGATAATGGCAAAGGGATTCAAAATTAAGCTGTCTTGTTGTCTAACAAGTTGAACTAAGTGTGCAAGAAAGTCCTAAGTGATCTTAGGTAAAAAAAAAGTCCTACCTGTGGTTAGGCAGGTGGAAATTCCTAGCTGTAGTTAGGCAATGAAGTCTTGGTGGGTCAAGGACTTTGGACAAAATCCTAGAGTCGAGAACTCTAGGTGAAAATCCTGGTGGTCGCGGATACCAAGTGGAAGTCTGGATGAGTCGTGGAGCTATGTTCGGCATGAAGTCCTGAAGTCTCGGACTCTAAGCAAAAGTCCAGGCGGTCTGTAGGATTGGTCTAGCAAAAGATAATTTCTCCTGAGAGAAATAGGCGAGGATGCATTCCCCAAATAGAGAACAGTAGGCGTCGGTTTGACCTAGAGTTTTAACGAAACTCAAAGTTATGATCGGACAATCCGAAGGTTATCAAATCTTGTGATTCTTTACATATTATATGTCTGGACTAACCTTATTTTATAGAAAATCAACTTGACAAAAATGATGGTTCGGGCCCCCGGAGCTGGTTCGGGTGCCCGGACTTACTAGAATGGTGAACAGCCCAAATGGGGTGCCTGGCCAGGCGCCCTGGTGGTCTGGGCGCTCAGAGTTATTACAAGCGCTCGGACAGCCAAATAAAAGCACAGTCTGGGTGCAAGGGTTCGCTGCGTCACAGTCTGGGTGCCCGGAGGTGGATAACCTTTATCGATCAACTTTCGACGAGAGCACGCCACATGAGCACGATCCAAGCACCCGGGAGGGGATCCAGACACCCAAAATGGGCTATAAAAGAAGGCTTCGACCAGTGGCTCAACAACAACATTCTGAACAACTTTTATTTCTTCGTGCTGCTCAGAAAATGCCTCCTCGATGCCCGAAAGCTAGCCCAATGACGACTGCATTAAAGATCTAATCCTCCAAGTCGTCGGTATTATTTTTATTCAAGTTACTTGTGTTTAAATTGCAATCATCCATTGTAACTTTTTAATTGATTATTGTTTACCCAATAAAAGCACTCTCACGTGCGGGCATTGGAGTAGGGGTCGCCACAAGCTCCGAATCAAGTAAATCTTGGTTGAGTTAGCATTGTTCTTTTGTCTCTTTCTTTATTCTGCTGCCTTTACTCTCTCTCTCTGATTGTTTTAAAATGAATTTGAAAACCACGAGCGCTATTCACCCCCCCCCCTCCACTCCTCTAGCGCGTCTCAATCCTATAAATTCCCCATGTTTGAATTGCACTGATCTTGCCTCATTTGTTTCATGTATAGTAGGTGTTCAATGAAATGTTTGTTAGGTGAGTTTCATTTAAGTTTTTTAATTTCTTGGGTTTAAAAGTTTTGTCATACTTAGTTAGTTGAATGCTTTAGGTTTTCTTGTGTTTTTGTCTTCCATTTAATGTTTGCTTCGCCTTATCTTTAATTCCCTTACAATTGTAATTTAGGTTAGGTTAGCTTTCCTTTACTTGCATTGTCTTTCATTTACTAAATTAGATTCCATTTAATGTTTTGTTATTTCATTCCTTAGTTTAATTCTGTTGATAATGAAATCATAGCGTAGAGTGACAATGCGTTGTGAGATCACTATTAATGGGTAGAGAGGATGTTGTTCATTTCATTAGGATAAATTTCATACTTATTTTGCTATCTCATTTCTTAGTCTTAGAATCTAAAATCCAAAACCCCCATTTCCATATCAAAAATCCAAAAAACATAAATAGCATACAATTCTATGATTACCATCCTATCATTGCATTCATTGGGAGATGACTCGAGTTGAACCTATGTTATACTAGTATAGATAGATTCGGTACTTAATTCTTTTAATATTGTATTATGACAGTACGATCTTATCAAAAGTCAAAGCATCACATCAAATGGAAGAAAAATGTCAAGACAGTAGAACCAGCTCCAAAAGACCCATGTCACCAATATGGAAAGATAAGTTACTAGAGAAGAAATTGCAAGATCTATCTTGAGTCCATGGAGAAGAAGAAGGCATCTGAAGCCCCATCTGCTTTAGGTATCTTCACTATTGAGTGTCATACTATTTTTTTCTAACACATAGATATTGGATATCGGTCGTGACTCACATATATGTAATAATATACAAGGGTTAAGGAATAGTAGAAGACTGGTCAAGGGAGAATTAAATTTGTGAGTTGGTAATGAAGCAAAGGTTGCAGTTGTAGTCATCAGAATATATTTGTTAAGCTTCCTAGTGAACTTATTTTGAAATTGGATAATTGTTATTTTATTTCTGCATTAATAAAGAACATTATTTCTATTTCTTGTTTAAATAGAAAAGGTTTCATTTGACGTTTATTACAATTGTTATTATATAACTCTAAATGGTATTCTTTATGGAATTGGAATATTATGTAATGACATCTACGCATTAGATATATCCAATGACGTACTTAATATTGAAACGAGCAACAAGCGAGCTCGAATGGATGATTAGTTAACCTCTTACTAGTGACATTGTCACCTTAGCCATATAAGTAAGAGATGTATGTCCAAATTACACAAATGTGAAATTTTGAAATCATTTGAATTAGATTCATTTGATACATGCATCTTATGCTTAAAAGGCAAGATGACTAAGTTACCTTTTACAAGAAAGGGTGAACTAGTGGGAGAGTTGTTTGGCCTTATACATACTAATAAATGTGGAACAATGTCAATTCAAGCACAAGGAGGTTATAGCTACTTTATTACCTTTATCGATGACCACTCAATATATATATATATATATATATATATATTAAGATATAAGTCTAAAATTTTTGAAAAAGTTCAAAGAATTTAAAAATGAAGTAGACAAATAACTTGACACAAGTATTAAAATACTTTGATATGATCGAGGTGGTAAATACTTAAGTTAATAGTTTCAAGATTATCTAAGAGACAATGGAATATTGTCATAATGGACTCCGCCTTATACGTCACAATACAATGGAATGTTGTATCTGAAAGGAGAAACTAAATCTTGTTGGACATGGTTAGGTCAATAATGAATCATACAAATCTTCCCAAATCCTTTTGAGATTACACACTTGAGACAGTTGTTTACTTGTTAAATAGAATCCTGACCAAGACAATCTCTACTACTAAATATGAGAAATGGACTGGTAAGAAACCTCACTTATCTTATTTGAAGATATGAAGTTGTTCTGCTTATGTGAAGAGGATAGTATTAGACAAGTTGGATGCTAAGTCTAATAAGCGTATATTTATTGGATACCCTAAGGAAACTAGGGGTTACCAATTCTATCATCCCTTGAAATAAAAGGTGTTTATTTCAAGACATATTGTATTCCTAGAGAAAGAGTTTTTCTTGCAAGAAAAAAGTGGGAGTGAAGTTAAACTTGAGGAAGTTCAAGAGACTCCAATAGACACAAAGGAGACGCCTAATCAAGAACCACAACCAAATACTCATGATGATGAACCATCGGCTAAACATATGGAGATACTACCTCTTTGTAGATCCAGTAGGATACGTAATATTCCTGAGAAATATGGATTTCTCATAAGTAAATCGAATAACGTGTTGCTCATTGAGGATAAGGAACCTATTGATTATGAAGAAGTTCTGAAAAGTTTAGAAAGGGGGCAAGTGGTTAACAAGCATGAAGTCAAAAATAAATTCCATGTATGAAACCAAGTTTGGAACTTGGTAGATCCACCTTAAGGCATCACGCCTATTAGGTGTAAGTGGATTTTCAAAAAGAAAATTGACATAGATGGTAATGTAATTACCTACAAAATGAGATTAGTGGCGAAAGGTATCATCAAAGGTAAGATATTGACTATGACAAAACTTTTTCACCAGTAGCTATGCTTAAATCCATTTGGATGCTCCTAGCTTATCAGGTCATTATGATTATGAGATATGACAAATGAATGTGAAAATAACTTTCCTTAATGGAAACTTGCTTGAGAACGTGTATATGATATAACCTAAGGGTTTCACATCTATTGAAAGAAATAAAGTATGCAAAGTAAGCAAACATCCAAGAGTTGGAATATACTTTTTTGATGAGGTAATCAAAGAGTTTAATTTCTCATAAAATCCTGACGAACCTTGTGTGTACAAGAACGTTAGTGGGACTGTGATCGTATTCCTAGTGTTATATGTCGATGACATATTATTTATAGGAGACGATGCACCTATTTTACAGTTAGTTAAAGTTTGGTTATCCAAAACATTCTCTATGAAAGACATGGGAGAAACAACTTATATCCTCAAGATTAAGATCTATAGAGATAGATCAAAATGATTGTTTAGTCTTTTGTAGTATACATATATAGACTGAGTGCTAATGCAATTTAGCATGTTAGAAACTAAGAAAGGTTTCATATCCATGAGGCATGAGATTCACCTTTGGAAGTCTATGTGTCTAAGGATTGAAGATGAGAGGATTTGCATAAATAAGATATCCTATATGTCAGCGATAGAATCTATCATATATGTTATGTTATGTACAAGGTCTAATGTATCATATGCTCTGAGAATCATGAACAAATACCAGTCTGATCCAGGCATGGATCATTGGATGGATGTCAAGACAATCCATAAATACTTAAGAAGAACTAAGGATATGTTCTTAGTATATAGAAAATGTGATATGGTTATACATGAATATACTGATGTCATCTTCCAGACAGAAAATGATAACTTCAAGTCTTAGTCTGAGTATATATTCACATTGAATAGAGGTGCAATAAATTGGAAGAGTTCTAAGTAAGATACCGTTGTGGATTCTACCACTGAGGCAGAATACATTGCAACTTCAAAAGTAACAAAGGAAACAGTTTGGATCAAGAAGTTCATCACTAAACTTTGAGTGGTTCCAACTATTGTTGAAGCAATACCAATTTACTATGACAACAATAGAGCCATCGCATAGGCTAAGGAACCCTAGTTTCACCAATGATCTAAGGATGTGCTTCGCTGCTACCATCTAATAAGAGAGATCATCAGTAGGAGTGAAATACAACGACATCATCAATTCTATGAGACTAGCATGAGTTATACTCTTTGGTCTAACTAGGCAGTTGTTCCTCTTTGGCTGAAGACGTTGGGATGTTGAGAGTTAAACATGAATGCTAGTTATGATAACTAATCCATTGGAGTGACCTACTATAATCTACATATATGGATATGTCAATAAAGTTTTTACTACCGCTTGAGTGTAAGTTTCCTTTGACTTAAGATATTCAAGTCATCTTGGTCATGGAGACTTATGCTTTACCACATCTTAAGCAAAAATTTCTTTTGAGGTGTCGACCTAGAATCATTGGGTATAAGTCAAAGTGACCAAAGGTGTTTGGATAGCTCATAGAGGATTCACCGCTCCTTCTGAGGAGACGCATACTCTATGACTACTTGTTAGGATTATTACTCAAAGTCTTTGACCAAAGCAACATATATTAAGAGTATAGTACTCTTGGACACATGTTTAAGTAATTTGAATCCATAGGACAAGGAAGTATTACTTAGTCTAGATGTAACATAGTTAGCCTAGTGGGGGTTGACACATATAGATCATGTTTTGAACCATGTGGATATAAGATGAGTGAAAGGAACGAGGCATGACTCATTATAACTATTGAAAAATTCAGAAGTAGTTCTGGAATCAACCGTTGATTTTATAATCAATTGGGGATCATGATGTACTATTAGGTGTCACTCATGATCGATCCATAATTGATGATTAATTATGGATGACCAATATAATCAAGAACCTATTGGAGCACACGCACTATGAGTTTATCTAAAGACTTAAAATGAGTTTGAGAATTAGATTCTCAAATTGAGAGAGAATAAGTTTGGTTGGACCAAATGAAGGGCAAATATAGAAGATATTTTGTCACAATGGAAGCACTGATAGGCTACGTCTTTTAAAGATGAGTTGAACCCTCTTTGGTTTAATTATAGACCAAATTGGTTTGGTTTTAAATAAAAGTAGTTTGGTTTTAAACCAACTTGGTTTAGTCTTGAACCAAACTTAAGGTTAATGGTATAAGTTAGGGTTAACATATATAGATTTTGGACTTGCTCCTATAACCCGTTAAGAGATCTATATATATGATATAGATTGGAAAAAAATAGACTTTTGATTAAAACCTAATCGTTAGGTTTTTTTATCATCTCCCTCTTCTCTCCCTCTCTCCCGCTGCAAGCATAATGAGAAAGGCTCTCCTTGTTCCACCGTCGCCCAGTAGTTCTGGCCAGCCACCACCCTCCGGCTAGCAGCCTCCTGTCGGCTAGAAGGATGGCCAACTCCTAAACAACAGTAGTTTGTTGTTGTTATGTCATCGCCACCATTCAAGGAGAGCTGTCGGCCAGCTCTTCTTCCCTTCCCGCCAACCACCGGTTGGCCGACGATCATCTTCTAGCTTCCCTCCCATTTTTTAGCTATCGAACAGTAGGTATAGACCTGCTGTGCCATCAGAACAACAACCCCTTTCGACTATTCCTCTTGCTTGATTTGTGTCATCGGGTGGCTTTGATTACCGGACATGAATCGAGTTTTGATCCCTCCTCGAATTGTTTTATTTTCGATCATCGACTAGTACCGAAGATGAAGACACAACTCGTGGCTTTGTGAAGCCATCTTGATAATCGCTCGACGTGGATATGGATAGAGGTGAGGCTCAAGAGCATCTCTTGCTTGATGCTCTTTCCACTCCACGTCATCCGTCATGTATAATTAGAGTAAATTTATTTTTTTTATAAACTTTGTTTTTTTTATCATGTCTACATTGATGTATTCTCATATACGTGTGGTGTGTGTACTATGATAAAATAGTTTATTATTAATTTTTGTTTTCCACTATGTATGTTTGCAAAACATGTTTTAGCACACATCCGCATCAGGCTCCCCAACAAATATATCTTTCACAATCAAGCAGAAGTCATCTCTTAAGACAACCTTACATAGTGATACTTATGTGAGTAGTAATATCAATATTTATCCACCAAGTGACAGTGAGTACAATAGCCAAATTGACTTCTGAACTGACAAAGTTGATAAGTATACCTTTCTTTACACGCTAGTTAGTATATTTGGGATAGTCTTTCTTCATATGACCTTTTTTCTTGTAAAAGAAATAAGTAAACTCCTTATCCTACTTATTTTACTTCTTATGGCCAAAACTCTCAAAATCTGTAGTTTGCTTTCCCTTTTCTTTATTGATCCTCTTTATCTTCTTGCCCAAACCTTGGGAATCATATGCTAAGTGAGCACTTTCAAGTGTCTCACACCTCAGTGTCTTCTTCTCTTGCGCGTATTGAGCTATAAGCTCATTTAATGCCCACTTTTTCTTTTAAGTATTATAAGATATCTTAAAAGTTATGAATCATGTAGCCAAAAACATCAACACGAAATACACTAACATAGACTCGAGTTTAAGTGCTTTTAGACTTGTGGCAATATTGAACATCTCTATAATATACTCTCTAATGCTTCCTTTGTTGTTATACTGCATAGTTATCAACATCAAAAGAAGTGTGGCAGTCTCGACCTTTTCGTTTGCCATAAAACGACCTGCTATTTGGCTAAGGAAACTCCCCTCAATTATTGAGCCTTTAATTGGTGCTGAAATGGAAAGCCTCATGAAACCAGACTAATGCGATTTAATTACTCCCACTTTTGAAATTCTGCCCTCTGCTATATAGTGCTAGTACTAGTCAGATGTGTGAGGCGATCATGCTTTAATACATAATCCAAGTCCATGCAGCTAAAGAGTACGACAACTTACTCTTTTCGCTCAGCAAAATTTGAACTAGTTAGTGTAGGGATGCTATTAATACTAGCAGTAATAAATTGCACTGAAATTAAAAGAGTGAAAAATAGTGTAAGCTCATGATTTAATTAAAGACAAGAACATATATAAGTAAAACATAACATTATGCAAATAAAATAAAATTTTAAATACATATAAATAAGCTCTTTATGAGATACCTAATAGAACATTGCATTTTACTCTATGGACTAAATTATAATTTGTTAGCGATATTCTTAAGTATAACTCAAACTTTAATTGGCTACATAATGAGTGTTCTTTTGGGTCGACCCATTATACGCATAATTTGACACTTTATATGAGTTATAAATTGGTTCATAGTTTACAATAACCTTAATCAACCACGTCATATGTCTTCCTTTTAGCCGATATATTTTGTGCATGATCTAAAAAAAACTTTGTTCCATAGTTATAGGCTACCTAGAAACATATATTTTACATAAAAGTAATTTTCCTTTTGACCAATTATTTTTAGCATAGATGTATGATGTGAGCCTACAAGTATATGGGTGTCGTCAAATAATAAAAATATTAATCCCACGAGAACTGTTCATTAAGCACAAGTTAACTTCGCACGGTGAGTTATTTAGACAATCGAATGTTGGCTCATGAACACTAGGAAGAGAAAGAGAAGGGAAGAGAGAGAGAGAGAGTGAGAGGAACTTGGTTTGGAAAATGTTCTAGGGGTTCGGTTTCATTGTGATGCGAATCAATGTATCATGGATCACCTATCGCCCATCCTCTATTCCTATGCACTTGTAGGAAGTTAGATTCATTACTAGCTCTTACTCACAGAGGTCAAGTCGGAATGCTATCTTAATCCATATCTTATGCTACTAAATGGAAGTAATTCCTATGAAGTCCGATAACAAGATACCTCTATCACTAGAACCCCTTGGTCATATATCACAAAAACACATTGCACTTAATAACATAGAGATAAAATAACAATTATGACAAATTCTCTACTTTCTTATGGAGAATTGTTTCTTCTTTCAAGGCAATGTCCTAGATGTCCGAAAATGGAATACTCTTGTCACTAGGACCCTTCGGTTATATGATATAGAGCATTCTCCGTAAAAGATTAGCAATTCTACACAAACATTCAATCAAACATGAAAAATTAAACTCAAATACACTACACACATATAAGATCAAATAGATACAAGGCATAGTAATATCATTTAGATAAGAAATTGACAAATTCATGAATTTTATATCAATTCACATCACAATTACTTCCTTAATCTTAGAACAAGAGATTTACTCCATAGAGAAGGAAATACAATCAAAAGATAAGAAGAAAATCAATCTACAACTTAAAACATAAAGAGAAGAGAAGAGAAGGCTTATCCATGTAGCGCCGATCTTTTTGGATGCAATTCTTGCTCTGGAAGTGAATAGATTGGCGAAGATGAAGCTTCTAGGATTCTCCCAAGGGGGAGAACCCTTCCCCAAGGAATGGGGGCAAGCCCTAAGCCAAAGATGAGTGAAAAAGGGAGAAAACCCCCTTTTATTGCAAAGGGGGCACGACCTCTTGTTTTCTCTGCCACGGCCGTGTGAAATCACACGCCTGACTTTGCTTCAGCTCTGCTAAAGAAGCACGGCCATGTGGTTTCACACAGCCATGTGTCCAAGATGTATCTCACTTGTAGATCCTTTTATCACATCTTAACATGATATTCTCAACTTAAAGTTTCTAGCAAAGTTGTAGATCTTGAAGTTAGCTACATTTTGATGTCTTGAATAGCCTGAAACTCCAACCGATCTAAAAGTTATGACCATTTTACTTTTGGGGTGCAGTATAGAAAATGTAGAATTTGATACGGTCATGTCTCACTTGTAGAGACTTTTAGCACTTCTAAACATGATTTTTTTTTCTGGCTGAAGTTTAAACCAAGTTATAAATCTTGAAATTATCTACATTTTGATATTTGGAACAATCCATAACTCCAACCGAGTAAAAAGTTATGGAGATTTTACTTTTGGTCTATAGTGCTGAAAAAGACATGGTCATGCCTAAAAGACACGGTCGTGCCTAAAAGACACGGCTGTGCCTGAAAGGCATGGCCAGGTCTTGTGAAACACTAGTTTGTGTTATATTTTCACATGGTTGTGCCTTATAAGCATGACTCAAGTATTTTGGAGGCTCTAGACTCTATTTAAGCTCCGTTTTTACTCCAAATCACGTCCTGTCAATCAAAAAATATAAAGAGTAGATCTTCAAATAAAATGAATAGAAGTATGACATAATAATGAAATAGGGTGCAATAAACATTGATTATGCTCATAAAATACAAGTAGATGTGCGTTAAAGTATGCCTAAAATATATATATAATCTACATACATTAATATACGTTTACTGACACAAGATGCACTAAACCTATCTAATGTGTTTTCCTTTGAGCTGACACAATAGTTCAATTTAGAAGCACATGTGCGGATAGACCCAAGAAAACCCTAGAAACTTTATTCGAACAAATAATTACTTAATCAACTTTAATAACTCAAAATTAGGCTTAGTAATCAATTGATAACTTATGACAATCGATTGAATTACCCAATTGATTACCTCAATCAATTTTAAAGTCTACTGTATGCAATATTAGGATCATCAATCAATTGATGATAAGTGTCAATCGATTGGTGCAAATCAATCGATTCGGCTAATCGATCACAAAACATTCTGTGTTCAACATTTAAGTTATCAATCAGTTGAGACTCCATGGCAATCGTTTGCCTTAATCGATCGAAATGTCTTCTGTAATTGATTTCTGCATTGGCAATCGATTAGTGTAAATCATCAATCGATTAGCGACATCAATCAATCAGACTGATCGATTAAGCTGATCATGTCACGATTTAAAGGTTGGTGATTGATTGGATAAAATCCTAATTGATTGATAGCATCAATCAATTAGGTTGATCGATTCCAATTAATTTTGGCATGATTTAAAGTTGTTGATCGATTGGCAATATTAGTAACTTTAATCGATTGACATAATTGATTCCAATCGCTTCTATGTCTAACTTCAAAGCTTTCAATCGATTGGCAGCTACAATCAAACCTATAATTGATTGAAAAATGATCCCGTGATTCGATCTTGTTGTGTTAATCAATAAAAAAATCAATACAATCGATTGGTGTCAACTGATCAATTGAGTCAATTGATTCCCTTTAGTTATGTTCATTGATTTAGGCTTGGCAATCGATTACCCGACTTCGGCAATAGATTACTCCATCGCGATTTGACCTAAAATTATGTCGAATGTGGTTCTATGTGTTCTTTATGAAATCACGAAAACCTAGAAGAACAAACTTTTCCTAGGTTTTCTATGCAAAAGATTTTGACGATCAAAAATGGATCATAGAAGGAAAAATTTATCCAGCATAACAACAATAGATCGACGAAAACTCATACTGTATTGCCATGAAATCATGAAGAAACAAAGCCTCAACTCTAATTGATAGTTCTGGTAATCCCTAAACCGCATGAATTCTATGAAACAAAATAAGAGTTCGTATATAGAAAATACAAGAACACGAGCATAGATCTAGTTTCAATAGAAACATGACATAACAATTATGAAGCACAAACGAAAAGCGACAAAGAACCTGATTAAAGACCATGTCCTTGCCCTGGAGCGTCATGAGTATCCTTGAGGAGGAAGAATAAGCGAAAGCAAATAGAGAGAGTCTTCCAAGAGATTTAAGGATGATGGCATCACAAACTCTCGTTAATGGGAAACGAGAGTTCTGTCAAGATAACCTAAACCCTTGGGGACCTCTCCCTTATATAAGCAATCCTATATATTATTAGCCCACAGATGATAACGGATCGGATTAAAGGGTTCTACACATTAAATCTATATCTAATAATGTGAAATCCTAATTTAGATCACTTTATAAGATTCGATTTATAGTCATATGTACTACTTACAATTAAACTCACCTAATAAAGATAATATCCAATAGAATGAACTAAACGCAGTAGATATGGTTCATAAGTATCCATTAGAGACCACCATTAAATGGCATATTGGAAGGTTACACAAAGGCCATGTTAATTATATTGTTGGCCTTTCATCTTTGTGAGCAAGAACTCTTTCTAAGGGCTTTTAGTACGATCAAGGCTTCAACCTTACATCGGGCTCTCACGTCGGTAACTCCTCTCCTAGGGCTTCATCTATATTCTATAGCTGCAAGATCAAACTTCTATATATTTTCAATCTAGTAATAGTATTGTATTCAAACATCCCTAGGTCTAAATCTATGAAAACTTTGCGAAAGCGCTTCTACTCAATCTCTTTATGAATTTTCTTTTGGGGTGTATTGGAGTAGGAGAGTTCCTCTAAAACAATTCTGTTAGAATTATTTGTTGTGTCTTTTATTTGTTTTTCACTATATATTCACACATTAATAACGAATCGCACACACTTTTAATCTAATGTTTATCTTTGTGATTGTGAAAATTTGTGACAGTCTATTCACCTCCTGAAACTCAAAAAGATCATACACTAAACATGAAGATAAAACTCTACAACCATGGCCTAGGTAGACATTGATTCACTTGCGAAAAACAGAGAAAAGTATAAGATAAAAAAGCAACACACAAAACACCTATGAATGTTCACAAGAGAAAGATCAGAGGTTCACTATGTAAACCTTGTTCCAAATGCTTGAACACAGAATTCACACATTTTCTGTCACTTGAAAATTCATCGAGATGAGCTTCACGAGATCTTTCTTTCCAATACACAAAACTCATTACCAAAAGTATATATTGACTGAAACAATCATAGCAAATCTTTCTAGAGACTGGAAGGGCTTCAAAACCTAAATAAAGAACTGCAGACTAAACCATACTTAGGTCAATCAGTTGGTGGGTCAGTCTTTATTCCAGTCATCTGTCGACACTCTTGTCAAGTAATAACAGTGAGAGAGAAATTTCTAAATCAATGCTTCCGAAAACATTCAGATGTTTCTCCAGTTCTTCAATTCAAAACAACTTTCTTTTTATTTCAAATAATAGTTGCTATGGAATATGGAAATAAGGCCTATGGAGTCATATCTCAAGCACAACCAATCAGTAGAATCACAAATTCCTTAATCTTGTAGACTAGAGAGTACAAGAAGTTTTCAATTTCCATAAAGATGAAATTTTTAGGTACAATAACATCAGTAATAATCGAAATAGCTACCATAACATTCCTACCTTGATGGGTAACAGGATGTTAACCTTTTTTTTTCTCCAAAGAATTAATCCTACAACATGGTTTGGCATCTAAGTATTACAAATTGAATATAACATATATTTGAAGAATGGATACCTTATAACCTCGTATTATACCTTCACTTAGAATAAAAAAAAGAATAAGGAACCCTTTCTCTTCAGGATGCCAATACTTGTATGGAAACATCTTCAAACTTCTATCAATAAGGTAAAAGACTTCTGGCTCAAGTGAAGAAAAAAAAATTGAGAAGGCTTCCTATGAAACCACATGAATAACTGTTATCCAATTTGATACCAGTAACTTCATTTCAATATCCTGTTCTGTTAACAAGTGAAACTAATTCGATGTCATTCATCTCACGCATGTCTTCTTCAAGAGCTTCCCCATTATCATTTCCGTTAAGCATGTCAGCAGGAAGAATTGTGGAATTTTGATCACTTGCAGGTATCAAAAACAACAGCACTAGTGGTGCGACTCGTATTATGTTCCTTATCAATATAGCAGCCCAGAGATTGTCAAATTCTGTTCGTGTAACTTTTAGCAAATGAAGCAGTAGACCTCCACCCCATGATGATGTGAGTAAGCCAAAGTTATCAATAGACATGAGTAGAGCAAAAAAGGTTCCTTCAATGCCTGAAGGGCAAAGCTTAGTACTCAGCACAAGAAGTGGCATCCACTTGAGACGGCCAATCAGTTGTGTGACACTCTCATCGATCACAGCAAATAAATAATCAGGCAATCCAAACTTCAAGTTCAAACGGAGAACCAAAACTAAGTCCAACATTCCAGCAAAAGCAGAAATTAACTGACTCCAAAAAAGCAGCCCGCGGAAATTATAGTCCTTCAAAATGTTTTGATATAACAGCACTCCTAGAAGAGAACCCACAGAGCCAATGGAATAAATAAATCCAATTGTTTCCTGCATGATCAAAAAGTTTAGAAAGCTTACAAGAGTTGGATCTATGGTTTTTCCAACATTTAAAACAGCAGATATACCTGGGAGAAAGATGGTCCTGCCTTTTGATCAGTGTACCAATAAAACATCCCTTCTTGGATATTCAAGCTTAAAGCCAAAGAAACGTACATGTACACACAAGGTCTCCAGACAGGAGGGCATTTTAAAGTCTTCCACATTTTTTCACTTGCTTGTTGTAACTTTTGGAATACCTGATTATATAATTTAAATCATATGAATGCAATAGAAGATTCTCAACTGATGAAAGTAAAAGAAAGCTTTCCCAGGAAAGTGGTTCATCAGCATCTAACCTCTCCATAAACAAAGTCTGGCATATGCATCTCCTTCAACATTACACCAACTAAGAGTACAAGTGCTGACGGGATGCTTAACAAGCCGAGTACACCCTTTCAGAATAAATTAAGAGAAACAATAAGAACAAAGTAAAGATCAAAATGAATTAATTATGATTTTTGAAAGAAGGTATATTGTCATGTATGCAGTCACTGCTATTATCATAGTACTTTTATATCAGATAGGGTAATTGATAAGACACTAATCTTGGTAACTGAAACAATTTAAGAAGCTAACCGCTGAGCCAATTGCATGGATGAGTAGACCACTAAATGAAAATCCAAGAAGTCGTCCAATAGAAGAACTTAATCCACACAAGCTTTGCATATCAGCTGCAAGGAAAGGATGGCTTATACTATTTTCTGCAACACAGGCATCTATCGTAACATCTGCTATTGCCACAGAAGCACTTCCTCCTGTTAATGCCAGCAAAGCAAACAGTACATGGAGTTTTCTATGGAGAGATAGGGTAAGCATTGATGTAATTCCCAAAAGACCTGCAATTTTAAAGAAGAGTCCTCAGATATGCAATTTTAAAGATATAGAACCTAGAGATGTGTTTTGGTTGAGTTAAATACAATATACAATCAATTTTTACCTTCATCATTTTTGCAAAAAGGAAAAAAGAACATAGTGATGACTCATGGGTGCTGATAGACAAGAAGGCATTTCACTAATACTAAACAATTGACAAAAATTAACTAATCATCTTCATAATCATCAAGTCGTGTTTATCCTACCTATTTTAGGGTTGGCTAAATGAATGTTATCTCTCCATTGAGCTCAATATGAAGCTATAGCACTGATAATATTAAAATCAATTATATTATTACTTATTTCTGTTTTGCTTTACTTTTTAAACTTCCCTCCTATCGATGCAAGTCTTCCAACTATAGTATATGTTTGGTGATTTTTCAAATAGCATTTCGATCTCGTTTTTGCTTATTTTGATGTATTTGAGCTATACCAAATTGCTCTGTTTATTTTATCCTTTCTAGTGAATCCACCTGTCCATCATAGTTCCTCTCTTCTCCACTACATCATTCTTTAGTACCTGTTAGTTCTTTAACAGGACAACACTTTGATAATTGAAAGGATCATACCCCAGTCTTATTAAATTGTCTTTTTAGCCTATAGAGTACATCATGATCTCATAAGACTTGGGAAAGCTCCTATCTATTTCAATTACTCATTCTAATGATAAATTCTTAATATATCCTTCTTTATAAATAATAAATTCAAGATATCTAAAACTTTTAGAAATTTTGTCTATCCATGTTAATTATTCTCACAATTATTTTTTCATTACTGAAACTGCAGTCCATAAATTCAATTTTAGCTCTATTTAACACAACGCCTTTAGTTTCTAAAATTTCTTCTTTCCAGAAGTTAAGCTTCAAATTTAATGAGTGGCAAAATTTAAGAAATGAAGAGGCAAAATGATGAAAACTCAAGGGCTACAGAAGCTAAAAGATAGATGAGAAAACAAGAAAAGACTTGACTAAAAATCTACAGAGAGAGGCATATAATCAAAATGCTGAGTTTAGGATGTTGCATAATCTTCTAAATTTAAGATGGAAATGAAACCAAAAGCAGAGAGTGAGCTCATTATTAATAAATCTAGTGATGAAAGAAATTCCTACAACCAAGTTTTTCATCAACCTTGGCCACAATATGCTGGTTGCTGATATAACAAAAAAAAAACAAAAAATGTCTGTATTAAGAGACAATGAAATGGCATTTGCCTCCTTACCAGATAAGATGAAGTATGGTCGCCTCCTATACCCAACCATGGGGAGTACATCAGTAAGAAGACCCCAGAGAGGTTTCACGATCCAAGGAATTGAAGTAATTCCCTGGTAAACCTGTGCAGCGGAAGGCTGCACCATCTGAACATCCTTCCAGTAGTAGTCAGTAGCAACTCTGTAAATGGCACCACCCAACCCCTGGCTTATCCCATACACTGTGATCACTCCAAACACAAAGCTCCAGTGAGTTTCCTCTGCAAGCATTCGGAACCATCGCAAAGGAGACCACCTCGAAAGCTGATACCCTTCATTGGAATCCAGCAACCCTTCTTCAGGAGATTCCTTCGGCTTCTTACCCTCTCCAGCTAGCGCTATCTTCTCTTCCATGCCCTCCTCATCCTGAGAAACCTGAGAAGCCAGTGGAGGAATCATCTGCAAACCAATATTTGCTATTTGTCAAGATACCCTCAGAAACACTAATCAGTGTTCTTTAAAACCTAGTTTTTCAGCGTTGTGCAAAGATGGATGAACTTTCTTCAGATCTAAACTAATAGAACAACATAATAAACAACACCGGGAATTTTCAGATCCAGAGGCCGCCCAGATCAGCTGAGTACGATAAAGGCAGAGAGAAAAAAAAGGGAAGATTTTCCCCAAAACACATGAAATCAGCTGAAAAATTGTACCATTCCCAAAGATCACGCGGAGTTGTCGAGGAACCTGTCCTTGTTGAAATTCAAAATGGTCCAAGAACACCGGTGAAAGACAAAAAGAAAGGACTTTTGGGTCAGATACTGCTTCCGCGACTCGCTACCTCCGTTGCTCTAGGGAGCATCTTGTCTTCGGATCAAATGATTCATTATACTTCCGAAGCGGAAGGGAGAAATAGCCTAGTCGCAACAACCATCACAATGGGAGCCAAAATCCAACGACTCGAGACGCGAGAGCAGAAGACGAGCTCGTGATCGTGAGCGAGGTGCTGAAAGATCCTAAGAAAAGGAGACGTCGAAGCCAAGAGATCCGTCGAGAACGCCGGGATACGGCGAGAAGGAACAGCTAAGGAAGGGAAGGGGGTTTTAACCATGACGTTGACCAATCTCCTACTTAATCCCCCTCGACAAATGACCAATTAATACTGCCACCAATAAAATAAAAACGCGTTTCTCTTTATCTTAATAAATCGTGCGAACAACGAAATTGAACTTGGTTTAATTTAATTGGCAATGGAAACTCATGATGGATCCGGGTTGGTCCATTGACTGAGGAGATGTGGGACCCGGAATTTTTGGATTTACCACGTGTGGCGCATGATGTAGCTTCATGCTCATTCATCGGTTCGAGTCCTTAAAAATGAGATCCGACTATTTGCTTTAGGTACTTCTTCCGTGGTAAATTTGATTTTTGGGCCAAAGTTAAAAATACTTACCATTTTTCTCTCCAAATTATCAATGGATGACTTTGCTTTGTAATTAAAAGGATGTTCCTTATCACTATTCAATTATGTATATTTATCCTCCTATCATTTAATACTATTCTCATTATTATATCTCATCTAAAACATCAATCGGTTAGATGTGTTATAGTAGTCATAATTTCATAAATACTACACATGTTATAGTAACTAAAGTGTTGTATATAGTTATTATAATGGATTCTTAGCCTATTAAAAATATCTACGTTATAGTCGTTATACTTTCGTAATTGTTACAATATGGATTCAACCATGTTCACTATAATTTACATTATATCACCTATAAAATTGTAACAGCTAATACGGATTCAAACATGTTCACTATAATTTACATTATAGTACCTATGAAACTGTAACTGCTACAACAATTGTAGTAGCTACGGTTGCATAGATGTTATAACGTCAAATTGATTTGCTTATCTAACATTTACATTGTAAGAATAATGAAATCGTAGCTGTCACAACATGTGTAGTGGCTACAGTTTCATAGTTACTACAACACGTTTGATCGGTTTAGAATTTAAGCGAAAAATAATAATGAGAATAGTATTGGAGGGTAAATGTACATAATTAAATAGTGAGAAGGGGTGTCTTTTTTTTTTCTTTTTTTTTTTTGTAATCCATGTATGATGTATCTAGCTAAAGAGGCATCCGCCCCTTTGATGATTCAGAAATAAAAAAAGGGCTCCTTTTTTTATTTTTCCCCTTGATTTTTTTCACATCTTATTATTTCTATGATTGTAAATGAATCAAATGTTTACAAGTTTGATATTAGTTTTGATAAAAACTTATTTACATTTGTTCAATACACACAAAATTAATTAAATAAATTTGAACAACTCATTAAACTAAATAAATAAGTTAAAACACATATATTTAGCTCGTTAATATTCATGTACATAAATTGTAAATTATTCATGAACAATGTTCAGGAATATTGTTCACTAATCATGTCCGAAAGTTGAGAAGAGTGGACCACCGATGATGTGGTGCTAGTGTTGACTGTGAAGAGACTTTGAGCTAGAAACTAGAAGGAGGGGGTGAGTAGTCCCCGTTACTAGAAGAATCTGCAAGCAGACCAGGCTTGGCCCGACCTTGTTCACCAACGCTCGAGGTCAGTCCCAAAATGTGTAAGGAGTCAGCTAAATGGTAGAGAGATAAAATGCATGAAGAATAAACATGGGAAACGTACCCTGACTC
Source organism: Zingiber officinale (assembly GCF_018446385.1). Classification (NCBI taxonomy): domain Eukaryota; kingdom Viridiplantae; phylum Streptophyta; class Magnoliopsida; order Zingiberales; family Zingiberaceae; genus Zingiber; species Zingiber officinale. Next base: position 69,552,674 of record NC_056005.1, on the reverse strand, counting down.
AGGGGGCACCCTCTAGTAGATTGGTGAACTAGTTGTAACGCTGGTCACAATCCCTCAAGTCTGTCTCCGGTGATGTCATGTATCAAGAAGATTAATCGTGTAGGAGAATAAATAACAAATAAGTGTATGTAGTAAGGACTCTCTCTCCTCTTCCTCCCCCCTCTTTTTTTTTGCTGTGGGTCAGAGCTTTTTGTAGGAGGGACATGTTAAGATAAAAGATGTCAGAGGGTCATGATACTCATATCTAGGTGTTAAAGGATCTTGTCTAGACAAAGATGTCAAAGGTCATATTACCTCTGTCTATGTGTCAGTAGATAAGACAAAAGGTTGATGGGCCCAGCGATCTAATGAGCATTTAATGGGTTGACTTGGTTTTGCTCTGCTCTACTAGGAAGACCGGCTAGTCAGATGACCTGCATGTCTAGGAAGACTAGTCGGTCGAATTTTATGCTTTGCTCAACCAGGAAGACTAGTTGGTTGAATACTATGCTTAGCCATAAAGATTGGCCCATTGGATGTTTTGCTTGGCCATAAAGATTGACACTGCTCTGCTAAGCAAGTTGGTTGGTCTTGGAAGAGTGGTTAGGTGACCCTAGTCTAGGTCGGCCCTATAATAGTGTCAGGCAGCCTGGTCAGCTGGTCTAGATTGGCTTTGGAATAGTGTCGGGTGGCCCTGGTCTGGATTGGCCCTAGAATAGTGTCGAGCAACCCTAGCCTGGGTTAAACTAGAATAGTACTGGGGGCCTTAGTCTAGGTTAACCCCGGAATAGTGTGGGTGGCCCTGGTCTAGGTCCGCCCTGCTCTGGGTCAACCCTAGAATCGTATCAGGCACCCCTGATCTGGTTCGGCTCTAGAATAATATCAAGTGGCCTTGGTCTAGATCAGTCTTGGAATAGTGTCAGGTAACCCTAGTCTGGGTCGGCTTTGGAATAATGTTGGTACAATCAACCTCCAAGGTTTTAATGTCAGACAAATATGTTTAAGTATGGATCTTGAACTAGGGAAGTCCTAGTTGTAGGCTAGGCAAGGGAAGTCCTAGTTGGAGGCTAGGCAAGGAAAATCTTGGTATATCGTGGAAGCCAGGTGGATAGGTCTGGAGGACTTGATTCCTGGGTAGCCGAATATTGAGGCAAGAAACATCTTGGTATATCGTGGAAGTCAGGTGGATAGGTTTGGAGGACTGATCCCTGGGTAGCCGAGTACTGAGTCTTGGTGAGTGAAACCAGGTGGAGAAAATCTTAGGGGGTGGTAACCTTAGGTAACGAGAAGTCTTGGAGGAGTGAACTCCAAGCAAGGTTGATCGGATGGTTTCCGGTCGACCGCGCGCGGTCGACGGGACCAGCGGATCTCGATAAATCTAGGACTAGGTTTACCATTATATTCTGTATTACTATTATTACTATTGGCTAATATAGTATTGCAGGAAAGGTCTTAGTGGATCAGGTGATCAGACATTAAGCAGACAAAGTCTAAACATGTCTGGAGGACCATGTTTGGCAGGTAAGTTAAGGTAAACAACTGGAGGAGCGACAGTGAGGTCGGGTTCCTGAAAGGAACAACCTGAGGTCGTTGATCCAACTGAAAAAACTGGAAAGGTTTCCAAGTTGAGATCAAGACAGTATTACTGTCTAATATTACTCATGCATTATTATTGTTTGTGCTAACATATATTTTGCAGGTTTATTGCTTAACACTGTTTTGTAGGTCCGACTAGATCGGTCGACCGAACAAGGCAAAATCAATATAGTTTTCAGATCAGGTCAGAACAGATCAGAGTCCGATCAAACATTAATCGGTTGACCGAACAGCATGATCGGTCAACTGAACCCAGATGACTCAGCACAGACAACAACGATCAGAGAAAAAGGAAAGGACATCGATCGGTCAATCGAATGCATGGATCGGTCGACCGAACCAATCAGCATTAAAGTTGCATTAACTGTTTATCTCGGCAAATCACGACGAACAAGGAAGGAAGCTGTTCGGTCGACCAAAAAAAAAGGTTCGGTCAATCGAACCCTTAAAGAGCATTGATTGTCGGAGATCAAGCCAGCGTCAGACTCCATCCAGAAAGGAGGGGAGCGTGTTCAGTCAACCGAACAGGAGGATCGGTTGACTGAATGTCCAGTACACCTATAAAAGGAGGCTCGAAGTCTGAGGCTGAAAATACTTCTGATCATCTAAAAAAAGCTCTTCTTTGCGTACGGATTGTGCTACACGTCTTCATCAGCTCAGCAAGACACTCCGTCCGGAAGTACCGACCAAGCTACATTCTACGAATACTACTGTCGGTATAACTTTTGTATTGAACTCATTTTTAAATAAGATAGTAGGGTTGTTACTATCTTATACTTTCTGTATCTGTACGATCTACTTCTTTCCGAAGGTTTCGGAAAGAAGCGTCATAGTGATTGCCCATCGATTCGGTCAAGGATCGCGGACCTTCGAGTAAGAGTCGAGCTAGGCTCTAAACGAAGTAAAAGAATTTGTCTATCCTTTTATTTTCTGCTGCACAATTCTGATTTTAAAGTTAAAGAAGAGTTTTAAAAAGAGTGTGATATTCACCCCCCCCCCCTCTATCGCTTGCATCCGATCTATCAAATAATAATGGGCGGCCTTGGTCTGGGTCGGCCTTGGAATAGTACCGAGTGGCCCTAGTCTGGGTTGGCCCTGAAATAGTGTTGGTCAGCCCTAGTCTGGGTCGGCCCTAGAATGGTACCTAGCTACCCTGGTCCGAGTCGACCCTAGAATAGTGTCAGGCGGCCCTAATGTGGGTTAGCTCTGGAAAAGTACCGGACGACCCTGGAATAGTAACGAGCAGCCTTACTTTGAGTCGGCCCTAGAATAGTATCGGGCTGCCTTGGTCTGGGTCGACCCTGAAATATTACCTGGCAGCCCTGGTCTAGGTCAGCCCTGGAATAGTACCGGATAGTCCTGGTTTGGGTCGACTCTAGAATAAGTATTGGGTGGTCCTGGTCTGGGTCGGCTCTAGAATAGTATCGAGCAGCCCTGCTCTACTTGGCTAAGAAGACTAGTTGGCTCTGCTCTACTTGGACAAGAAGACTGGTTGATTTTGGAAGAGTGGTTTGACGGCAGGTCAGGTCGACTTTGGTTAGTCAACTGGTTAGGTCGGCCTTGGCAGGTCAGTCGGTCGGGTCAGTCTTGGTAGGTTGACAGGTCTAGTTGGTCGGTCGGCTTTGGTCTGGGAGAGATAGTCATTGACCTCTCTTGACTTTGACTCAACTCAGTATATAGTTTTTGTTGAGGATCTTGTATGATCGGTTAGAAGGGGGTTGAATAGTCGGTGTCCCTAAATCGATCGCTTCCTAAGTATTCGTCAGTTGCACAGTGGAATAATACAAAAATAAATAGGAATACAAAAACTAAAGACAATAAGGAAAGAATACGCAAACGTCGATTTACGTGTTTTGGAGATAAAGCTCCTACTCCACGGTTGTTCGTAAGGTGAACGATCTCTATCCGTCGATGGATTACTCCCCGGAAGACCTCTGGCTAGCTCACGTAGCTCCTTGTGGGTGGAAAAACCTCACCATCACTCTCACAAGAACTCTTGAGAAGCTAGAGCACTAATATACTATTAATAGGGGTTAACCACCTCTATTTCATCAGCCTGAACCAAGCTCCAAAGCCTTGATTATATAGGCCACGGTTTGGAAAACCCTACCTATCAATCGACTGCCAAAACTATCAGTCGACTGTCCTCTGTGGATATTCGACCATTACAACCCAATGGCTCAATACCGTCGACTAGTGAAAGTACCAGTTGATTGGTGAAAGTACTAATCGATTGATCCACAATGGTCGAGCGAACAAAAGTATTATGTTCGCTCCCAGTCGACTGAACCAGTCGACTGATGAAACCACCAGTCGACTGGTACCCGAGTACAATCTCTCAGCACTTTGACCCTCGCCCTTACGACTCACTTGACTTTTCGTTACAGCCTTGACCTCTTTCCTTCAAGCCTACTTCCTTTGGCTCTTATCCCTCGAATGCATTCAAGTCTGCGGCTTGTCCCCAATGTCATCCTTCGAGTATGCCTCGAAGTTGCTTCCCTCAGCCCTTGTCCTTACTGCCTTGTCCACGGTCCCTCAGATGCTCTATCCTTCACAAGACCCGAAGACATCAAGCTGAGTCATATGTGTATCTTGCAAACTTGCACACTCACATACACATATCAAATACAAGGTGAACCTAACTTAAACCTTTTGCCCAAACACCAAAACACATAGTCGCACGGACCATTGGGATCGTTCCAACAGTTTTGACCCCCTTTCACATCTATGGCAGCTTTTAATACTCGTTGTAGCACAAACCTCCCCTCTAAGTTTAATTGAAGGAGGCACGAGTCTGACTGACTAGACAGTCTATTGTTCAGCCGAATCTCTCCAACTGGCTAAACTAAGCTTGGACGAAACTTAATTTTTTTTATCGGCTTTTGTAGATTAAGGTTGACTGATAAAAAGAGGGATATATATATTTTTTAAGCGTAAAATTCAAGTCTCAGACTTATCTATGAGATCTTGAGCGGATAATCTCAAGTTGCCAAGCAGGATAGATGAGTTGCTTGGGATGGTTGGGCAGCCGGTTGAAGCTATTGTTTGGATGTTGCTAATTTGATTTGGAGTTGCTAAGAAGCTTTTTGCCCAGTGGGGATTTGCTAGCATGGTGTATGACCTGAATGCCGTGGAGATTAGAAGCACAGTGTATGACCCGAATATCTTGGAATTTGGAGGCACGGTGTATGACCCAAATACCTTGGAATTTAGAGGCATGGTGTATGACCCGAATGCCTTAAAGAATAGTGGCACAGTGTGAGATCCGAATGCCTTAGAGATTAGAGCCACAATGTAGGACCTAAATGTAAGTACCCCATGGTAGTTTTGATATGATTAGCCAAGTCAAATTAGGTCTTATTGTGGTTTGATGCTTGTGTCTAAGTGTGTAGGAACTTAGGAGCACAGAAGGTCAAACGAAAGATGCAGCTAGCGAGAAAGATGACACAAGAGATAGTCGACGAGCTCCGTGCGTCTGAGGGAAGAGGCGCTGCGGAAGTGTATGCTGGCAGACGAGAAGGAAATGCGTGACGATTCCGAGGGACGAGAAGCTGGAGCAGAAGGTTGCTCGAGAAAGCCAAAAAATGGATTCGGGTGAGCCCTATTCCGGATGGCCAAAATCACCTAAGCAAGCGGAGTCGGAGTGAGAGCTTGAATGAAAAGTCAATAAATCTGTTGACTTTGGTCCAAGCGCCCGGACCCCTAGAGCTAGCTAGGGCGCTCTGAGCTAGCTTCCTGGTCAAGGCTGGTTCAGCCCAGTCCGAGCGCTCGGACCTGGTCTAGTCGCCCAGGCTACAAAACTTATCATTTGCCACGCTGTCACGATCCGTTGCACCATGGATAAAATTTTATCTATATTTAGGTGCCCGGAACCCTTCCAGGCACCTAGATCAAGGCTATAAATACAACCCTGATCTCAGTAGTTCAACACAACACTTGTAAACGAGTTCTTTGTCTCTTTTACTACTGTGTGAGCTGTCAACGTTGTAAGATGTTACTCCGTCCAAAGGAGATTGTCATAGTGAGCTTTACTTGTCTTGGATTAGCAATCTTCTTATTGCAAACCAAGTAAATTTCTGTGCCTCAGTCTTTTAATTAATTTACTTCTTATTTCTTTTTTGTACAAATGGTTGTGTTAATCAAGCTATAAGATCGAGAAAGGTTTGTGTTTTCATTTTCAAGCAATTTACCTCCTCTTGCCGATCGTAAGAGACTATTAAGTGGTATCAGTGCTCAATAGCTTCAGAAGGATCAACTGTCGACTGAAGCACAAAAGACGATGGCCGGAACAAGCATCCACCCGCCAAAGTTTGAGGGAGACTTTGTATACTGGAAGAAGAAGATGGAGGTATATTTTAAAATCAACTTTGATATATTTCTAATCATGAAAATTGGGTTTGTAGTACCTATCGATAGTAACGGCGAGCTAAGGAAAGAAGACCATTGGATGAAAAAAGAACAAGCTGAATTTGTGGCAAATGGAAAAATAGAGTTTCATCTGCTAAGCGCACTACCACCACAAGAGGTCAACCAAATTAAGAGTCTACGAGTCTACAAAGGATCTCAGGAAAAAATTCCTGGAGCTTCATGAAGGAACATCTGAATCCAAGATCGCAAGAAGAGATCTTCTTCAAAACCAACTAATGAATCTATGACTCAAGGAAGGTGAAATAGTTACTCAATTGCACGCCAAGCTTAAAGAACTAGTCACCGAACTCACGAATTTCGGAGAAAAGGTAACCAATCTAGATTCGCTAAGAGATGCGCTTAACACTTTCTCTAGAACTCCTGAATGGTCAACTCTAGTAGATACATATTATATCTCTAGAGATTTAGAGGTAAGTAATTTAGAAGAATTATTTTTTACTTTTGAAATTCATGTGTCTAGATGCGCAAATCTAAAGGAGTCGAAAAACAACATTGTTTTAAAGGTAAAAAATGAATAAACCAGAATCTAAAATGCTCTTGATGATGATGAAACGACTTTTATGGTAAGAAAGTTCAAAAAGTTTGTTAAAACTAATAAATTCAATCAAGTGTAGACTAAAAGAAGAAGAAGGAAAGTAAGGTGTTATCATTGCAATAAAGAAGGGCATGTCAAAGATAACTTCCCAAAACTGAAAAATAAGGACAAGAACAAGGAAAAGGACCAAAGAGCGACATAGATAAAGCACAGAAACCTTAAGGCGATGTGGGACAAAATGTTGTCAAAGTCAGAGATCGAAGTCCACGCTGGACTTGCGCTAATGGCAAGTTACCAAGAAGAAGAAGACGAAGCAAGCTCATCTGAGATAAGCATCGAAAGTATCAAAGAAGGGGGAGCAACATCAGAAGGAAGTAGCACTACAGGGGGAGCTTCAGATAAAGGGATCGATGAGATAAGTCAAGTACAGTCTCTACCTCCTGACAAATTGTACAAGTTTATAAAAATCTTGTCTAAAACTTCTTGTCAATTAGAAAATGAAAATAAAAAAATTATTAAAAGAAAATAAGAAGTTAAAAGGAACCTTAGCAACATCTTGTCGATTAGAAGATTATGACAAACTAAAAATTGAAAATGAAAAATTGAAAGTAGAAATAGAAAATTTAAAGGATTCTATATGTTCGAATATTGCTATTTCAAATCTCAAAAAGTATCAACGACTAAATTGGTAGTTTAGATACCACAAGGGATAAATTAGAAAATTATCAAGTAAGTATATTTCTAGAAAATTTTTAATCAATCTGGTAGGAAAGAATCTATTTTGGGTTTCAAAATCATGCTTAGATTAATTTTTTATGCATATATCACTTTAAATTGATTTAATTTTACTTAAAATTGTCTAACATTCTAAATTAAGTGTTTCATTTAAATTCTATTCAAAATTAATTAAATAGTAATTTTTTTAAGAAAGATGATTTCATCTCTTATCCGTAGAAAAATTTCTAGAACTTTCTGTTCATTATATTAATTTTTATGAATTTTCTAATAAAAACATATTTTTCAACTTTAAAAATATTTCGTAGGGTTATCTTTGGGAACTTTATTTTTTTATGAAACCTTATCAATTTCTCTATTTAAAAAAAATATTTTTGAAAATTTTTTGACCATTGGTGAATTTTCTATGAATTATTTATCAAAATTCTACCTTTTAATATTAAAAATTCTCAAAAAGTTATTTTTAAAAAATTTATTTTTTTTACAAAGTTACTTGCTATAATACATATTCAGAAAATTTTTAAGAGTTTTTGAGCTTAAAAACTATTTTTAAGTAATTTTTAAAATTATTTATTTTCTAAAAATGGTTTATCAATTGTAAAAATCTAAATTTTTGAAATTTAAAATTCATGATTTTTTTTTTTATGATAGTCATTGTAATTTTATCCCTTACACTCTATTTTGAATTTACTTTAAGTTATTTTCATAGCAAACCCCTATTTTTAATGTGATCAAAAGAGGAGAATTAGATGTTAAGTCTAGGAGAGGGTGCATTTTAAGTTTTGCATAATTTTTTAATTACAAATCATATACTTGTTATTTTTACTGTTATTTGCTTTCTATTTATCCTAACTTAACTTGATTTGCTCATATAAAAAAGGAATGATTATAAGTACCCCGTGGTAGTTTTGATGTGATTAGCCAAGTCAAGTTAGATCCTGTTGTGGTTTGATCCTTGTGTCTAAGTGTGCAGGAACTTAGGAGCATAGGGGGTTGAGCGAAAGACGCAACTAGCGAGAAGGACGGCAAAGGAGAGAGTCGATGGGATTCGTGCGTCCGAGGGACGAGGTGCTATGGAAGAATATGCTAGCGGATGAGAAGGAAACGCCTTGTAGTTCCAAGAGACGAGAAGCTGAAGCGGAAGGTTCCTCGAGAAAGTTGAAAAATAGGTTCGGGTGAACTTTATTCCGAATGACCGAAATTACCCAAGTGAGCTGAGCTGGAGCGAGAGCTCGGACGAAAAAGTCAACAAATCTGTTGACTTTGGTGTGGGCGCTCGGACCCCCGCGAGCAGCCATAGCGGCCCGAGCTCGCACCCTGGTCGAGGTTGGTTCAGCTCGATTCGGGTGCCCGAACTTGGTCCAAGAGCCCGAACCACAAAACTTATCATTTGTCACGCTGTCATGATTCGTTACGCCGTGGATAAAATTTTATCTACACCCAAAACCCTTCCAGATGCTCGGATTAGGGCTATAAATATAGCCCTGGTCTCATTAGTTCAACTTGTAAACGAGTTCTTTATTTGTTCTACTACTGTGTGAGCTATCAATGTTGTAAGAAGTTACTGCCCAAAGGAGATCGTCATAGTGAGCTTTACTTGCCTTGGATTAGCAATTCTCTGATTGCGAATCAAGTAAATTTCTGTGCCTTAGTCTTTTAATTAATTTACTTCTTATTTCTTCTTTTTTTTATAAGTGGTTGTGTTAATCAAGTTATAAGATCGAGAAAGGTTTGCATTTTCATTTTCGGATAATTCACCCCCTCTTGCCGGCCACAAGGGACTATCACTGAATGCCTTAGAAATTGGAGGCATGGTGTAGGACCTGAATTCCTTAGATTTTGGAGGTATGGTGTATGACCCGAATGCCAATCCGATCTACACTTCTTGCTTGATAAAGAAATACTTTAAAATTTGAATTCTAAAATCTAAGTTTATACTTATTTTGAGATGGATTGAGCCAATAATCTCAAACAGTCAAGTTTGAAGAGTGGCTGGGTAGGCTAGGAAGAGTAGTGGATCAACTCTATTCAATTAGGGAGACTCGTTGGCTCTGGTTTGCTTAGCCTGGAACATTGGCTGGTTTTGCTCTACTTAGATAAGAAGATTGGTTGGCTTTGTTTTGCTCAGCTAAGGAGATTGGCTGCCTCTGCTATGCTCAGCCAAGAAAACTGGTCAGTTTTGGAAGAGTGGGCGATCGACTCTGGTTAGCTAGGGAGATTGGCTAGCTTTGTTCTATTCAACCAAGAATACTGGCTGGCTCTACTAAGCCAAGAAGACTAGCTAGCTCTGTTCGGCTAGGAAGACTAGCTAGCTTTTCTCTGCTAAGAAGATTGGCTGGCTCTGCACTAATTAGCCAAGAAGATTGGTCGATTTGGAAGAGTAGTCGGTCGGCTCTAGTTAGCTAGAGAGACTAGCTAGCACTACTCTACTCAGCCAAGAAGACTGACTAGCTCTGCTCTGCTCTGCTCAGCCAAGAAAACTGGTTGGCTCTGCTATACTCAGCCAAGAAGACTAACTAACTCTACTCGGCCAAGAAGACTGGTTGGCTCTACTTTGCTCAGCTAGAAAGACTGGCTAACTTTGTTCAACCAGAAAGACTGGCTAACTTTGCTCAGCCAAGAAAACTAGCTAACTCTACTCTACTGAGCCAGAAAAACTAGCTGGCTCTGCTACTCAACTAGAAAGACTAGCTGGCTCTACTCTGCTCAGCTAAGAAGACTAGAAAGAGTGGCCAGTTGGCTTTGTCTATAATTTTTCCAAGTGTCAATTGAATTTGGCCGATCGAAGTTGGTATTCACTTTTGTCAATTTGAGCCGCCAATTTTAATTTTTGAAATGTTTTAGTTCTGATTTTCCATTTGTCGATCAGAGGGGCATTTAACCTGAATTGCCGATTAACCCGAGTGGAGGTTTCCTCTTGAGTTTTGCAGTGCCAGTCAGATTTGCTCCTTGGAATTTTATTAGAATTTTCTTCTGTGAAACTGATTAGTAGGGCATTTCCATTTGGAATTGTTGCTTGAAGTTGACCGCCTTTTGCCCATTAAATTAATTTTTATTGGAATTTTCAATTGCTACCGTTGTTTGGACAATTGAAGCCTCCAATCAGACTTTGTTAAGCCGGTCAGATTTTGTGATCGAATTCTGTGCATTTGATTGGAATTTACCGAGTTGAATAACGATTGAACTCGAGTGGAGGTTTCCACTTGAATTTTGCAGCGCTGGTTAGCACTTGCCCCCTCGCATGTGCTGTTATTATCGATCGAAATTTTTCCAAGCAGAGTTTCCAATTGCCTTATCCATATAGAGGTTCCGCTCATATTGAAATTTTTAATTAATCCGTCAATTGTAACTTCCGCTTTGGAAATGACAAATTGAAGCTGGCTTACAGATTGACTGCCTGTCGAATGGGAAGCTCCTACTGAATGCCCATTGGAGATGCCGACTGATAAATTTGGGGCTACCATTTTTGTGTCATTGATGTAGGCTACTAATTGGACGCTTGGTTTGAGCGTCATCTAGGATCTTCTTGTTGAGTATGCTCTTGGAGCAGATCCTCGAGAGAAGTGCAAGGTTGATCTTTTGTCTACTTCATTTGGCTCATCTATTCAATAGACGATCTTGGCATACTGATGACATTCACTGGTAGCATGATGATGGGATTGATGGTAATCACAAAAACACCGATGCTTTTATGGAGATGACCGATCTGCTCTTCCTTCCCTTTGCGTGGCCTCAAGTAGGTGACTTAGATGACGACCTGCATTTTGCGAGGGTGGAGGAAGAGCCTTGCACTCTACTTGGGTGATGGAAGGAGTTGATGTATTACATTCTTTTATGGAGGATTGGGCTTCCTCCACATGAGCATACTTGATCGATTGACTCAACAAAATCTGTTGGGGGCTTCCTCACCAAAGAATAGAAAAAGTCTCCGTCCAACAAGCTCTGCGAGAAAGCACTCACCAGTATTTTTGAAGTTGCTGGGGGGATAACCCAAGCAACTTAATTAAATCGCCAAATATATTCCTTTAGTGTTTCCTTGGACCCTTGCTGGAGGGCAAACAGATTGAGCGGGGTCTTATGGTTTCTCCGACTACTGGTGAAATATTTTAAAAATACCTTCTTTAAATCCCTGAATGACCGAATGGAGGTCACAGGGAGCTAGTTGAACCATCTCTGTGGTAAGCTTGAGAGTGCTGTTAGGAACACTCGACACTTGATGTCATCAGAATATTGATGCAGTAATATTTCATTCTCAAACTTGCTCAAGTGGTCTTCGGGGTCGATTTGACCCTCATATTCTCTGATCTGAAGTGGTTGGAGATGGCGAGGTAGCTTGTCCTCAAGAATCTCCTGAGAGAAAGGAATATCCTGCAGATGTGGTGGACTGCTAATAGCCGGCGCTTTACCTCATCGAGGACCTCAAGATATATCTCTAGTGGATAGACTCTAAGCTCGCTTAGATCTCATGGATTTTGCTGTAGGTACTTTTGAAGGTGAAAGTTTAGCCACTTGTTGTTTCTGCATCATCTTGTGTACCTTAGTTGCTACCAAAAGATCTCAGTCTTCTCGTGCTAATGTGTCAAGAGAGGGTTTCCTGGCGTCGTCCATCTTAAATTTCCAGATCAATCAAAGTTCCCACAGACGATGCCAAATATAATATTATCTGAAAACTGAAGAGATGGCATGTTGGTAACAATGTCTTGGTTGTTGACTAGATAAGACTTTTCACTATAAGAAAAGGTTTCCCTTCAGTCCTGTGCATACTAAGACGAGCAAACAAAATATCAACACCCAAAATCGAGGGGGAGTCTCCGGCGAAGGCCCTTCGACGCTCAAGTCAGTATAAATTCTAGACAGATAAATGAAGAACAATAGAGAATGTGCGTGCGAGAATAAGCCTGAGATGTTAAAAACGTACTTTGCTAATGGAAAAGACCCCCCTTTATATGCCACCTCTCATAACCTCCGCAATCATGAGGTGGCGAAGAATGTCAGAGGTTGTTGGATAATAGAAAGTGTATAACATGTACAATAATTGTCTGAGGAATCTTCCCTTACCCATATGTGTACCTCTTTTGTCATTTATAACTTATGTCATTGATGAAGTAATTGAATGAATATGCTCTCATAAGTGGTTGGCTGATAAGAAACATGATAATCCCCAAGGAAGGTTGTAGAAGAATATTTTCTGACATATGATTGTTATTTTGGCAGGTTGTTAGAATTCTCTGCTCATGTTATCTGCTGGGTATATTTCAGCTGGCCTGTAAGGTCGACCGTCTTTATGTCTTTCCATGCATTGAGCTACTTGGTTATGTGTTGAATGGTGCTAACAATCCATTCGGAGAATAATATACTGCCTTGGGCATGCTAGAAGTCCATTTGAGAAGCAATATGACAACTTGTGTGTGCTAGAAATACATTCGGAAAGTAATATGAAGCTAAGTGTCTCAGGCTCGGTCGACCTTTTATTTGGTCGGGCGTGTAAGTGCCTCAGGCCCAGGTCATGGGGCCACGTAAACCCGTCTGGTTTTATTAACAAACGCATATATATGCATATTGTATTGGTCCCCGTGGTTGTTTTGATGTGATCAACCAAGTTAAGTTAGGTCCTGTTTGGTTGTGATCCCTGTGTCTAAGTGTGTAGGAGCTTAGGAGCGCAGGAAGTCGAGCGGAAGACGCAGCTAGCGAGAATGATGACATTGGAAGGGAGCCGACGAGCTCGGTGCGTCCGAAGGACGAAAGAGCTGCGGAAGAATACACCGGTGGACGAGAAGAACATGCACGACATTTAAGGGATGAAAAAGCCTCAGCGGAAGCCTGCTCAAGGAGAAGGCCGGAAATTAGGTTTGGGTGAGCCTTATTTCAGTTGGCTGCAATCACCCAAGCTATCGGGACTTCGGAAGAAGAAAAGAAGTCAAAAGGAGCTGGAAAAGCAAGTTGAAGGCGCCCACAACGAAGTGTTGGAGGCGCCTCGGCTGCCCACAGGCTTGAGGGCGCCCTCATTGCCTTGAGGGCACCCTCCACATTGTCCAGGGTGCCCTCAAGGCCATTGAGGGTGCCCTCGACCCAGTCTACTTGACTGTTTCGTAGTTGGATAAAGTTTTATCCAATGCCTCGGCTGGAGGCGCCCTCAACCTCTTAGGAGGCGTCCTCAAGAGTCAAGATAGGATTTTCAAGAGCTATATAAAGGCCCATGGAGCTAGGAAATTATTAATTCAACTCTGTATTCAATTTCCTAGCAACTCTCGAGCTCTTAAAGTGTGTAAAAGGCTTCTTTGCCTTTAGAGAAGGAGATTTTTAGTGCATTGTTCAACCGCCTTGGATTAACAACCATGTAGGTTATAACTTGTAAAATACCAAAAAATGGAGAATAATGATAAGAGAATTTCTGGAATTTCTAGAAATTTTTTCGGAATTTTTTGGAGCTCGTATGGATGAGTTTACGGGGATAAAAACGGGGTTCCGGGAAAGTCTGTTTAGGCTACCCCATTTAAGCGAGAAAATATTTATTTTCTAAATTCTATTTCTTTTTCTTTATTCTTTCATTTTTTTCTTATTGTCGTCGTTTCTATTCCCTGCGTGTCGCGCCCCCTTTCCTCCTCTCCAGATTTCCCCCGACGCCGTGCCCTAACCGCCCTTCCCAACCGGCACCGCAAAACCGCCTTCTCCCTCGTGTACAAGGTGATCGGCTAAGGAGTCTATGCCTCTGCCGATTCTCCCCTCTTTGTGCTCGTGCCCTAGCTAGCTAGCCACCGGCCACCACAACCAACGCCGACTTCCTTTGCCTAGCGTCGCCAGCCGACCGCCACGAGAGCACCGTCGGCTCCTCCTCTAGGCCAATCCATCCTCGCCGGCTGACGAGAGCCAAGGAAAGCCGATCTCTTCCTCACGCGATTTCCTCTGTCAACACCGACCCTCATCTCCTCTGCTCGGTGTCGCTGGCGCAGATCTAGTCTCTTCATCGTCGGCGCAGGGCCACGACAGCCACATCCGAGACCTTCCCTTGTGCCCTAGTGTCGGTTGCCTTCTGATCTGCCCTGCCTTCTGATCTGCCCTAGTTCTCCATTGTCGAGCCACCTATTTGGTCGAGATTCTACAGTCGGGTCTTTCTCAGTCACTTCTTCAGACATTCTCAGTGAAGTTTCCGGTAGAGGAAGCAATTGGCAGCACTTCAGGTAAGGCATTGTATTCGGTAATTAGGTATTTTTGATTTGTGATCTCATCTTGAACTGACAGTGAGGGAGAATTCCAGCAGGACTTGTTGTGGTGTTGGAAGTGTAATCGTAACGTGAAGTAAAAAACTTGTTGTGGGGTTGCTCTTGGATTCGGCAGTCAGTGATTCCAGTAAATTCCAGCAGCTTCTTGTTCTAGAACAAGGCTGTGATTTGAGGTAAGGTATAAGGATTTGATATGTATGTTAAATTAGGGCTAAATTGGGAAGATGCTATGATTGATTATGCTTATTGTAAGTCCTAATTCGTATGGATTTGTAGAATCGATTGAGGAGTCAGATGATCCAATTAGGGTTTGTAATTGGATCTTGATTTATGTTAGCTTCTCGAGGATTTGATTTAGCTAATTTATTTATATGTAATTAGCTAAATCTGGATACTATGTATCACAGGACTATGATTCGAGACGGACATCTCGACGTGGGATTTGACTAGATTGGACCTGCTATTTGAGGTGGGTACCTTGACTTATCTTTGATAATATCATGTTGATATGTTTAGTAGGTTATAGTCTTTAGTAATAATTATGTTTGTCCTTGTTTCGATATGTCGCTACCGGATACCTGTTATATGCTTGTTAGCTCACCTATTATGCATTTTATGTTAGTACTCACATGATTATATATTTGTTCATAGAGGTAGTGACATACCATGCCTTATGATGTTCAGGACCTAGGTTTTTATTTATACCATAGCGGACCTGTATACCCTAGATTTGTGGATTTGACTTATTGATACTAGGGTACACATTTTATATATATATGGATTGGTTCAGGATATTGTCATGCTTAGTACCATGCACCATTCGCATGATTGCATGCTACGCAATAGTCTGCTCCATTGTTGTTGAGCACATCGCCAGTTTCATCTCTGTCGGTGCTCCGCTGGACGCTCATGAGTAGCGTGATGCAGTGTGGTAGCACGTCAAATTTGCTCGGTGGTGCTCCGCTGGGACGCTCATAGGTAGTGTACTGCAGCGTGGTAGCACGCCGGGATCCTTCCCCGTCATCGTGTACCGGGAGATGAGAGCATTGAGCTCCCCCATTTATGATTTACGGTAGGAGAATAGATGTACTCCGACAGCATCTCATCCACTCGGTCACTCATCAGGAGCAGTGATGTCAGAGTGCACGGTTGTCACAACCCTACCCACTCGGTCTCACCATTGTGTGTGAGATAGCTGACTGGCGTCAGGGGTGACCATGTCATTGGCATCATACGCATTGATGCATATACTGATTGTGTTTGTTGCACTTATATGCTGCATTTGGATGGATGCATATGTTTGACATGCATACAGGATTTATGATACTCTCGGTCTAACGACCTAACTATTCTGATAGGAGGCCCTGGTGAGTACAGTTCTCTTCAACCTTTTCTATTGTGCATTTCCAACTTTTGTCCAGGAGACTGTACTCCATAGTTATTACTGTCTGTTATAACTTACTATACATGTCAACTGGTATCTGCTGAGTTGTTGAACTCACCCCCGTGGACACTATCTTTTTCAGGTACCAGGTTGTTTATGGAGTCGCTTGGAGAATCCTGCCTGCCGGTCACCACGTCACATCAGAAGACTTACAATTTCCCTTTATGTTTTATTTGATTTATGTGTCAGTGTATTTGGCTTTGTGTTCCGATTTTGTTTCCGGAGTGTTGTGTTGTTGTATGGTGTAAGCCTAGCCGGCTAGCAGTTTTTGTATTTTGGTTTGTATTTGAGTTTCTATCATTTTTCGTCGTGTTTGGTTTTTGGTACAGCCGAGTGGGCTGTTAGATTTGCATATAAACTGCGTGGTTGTGTGGATATTCCAGCCGCCTGTGGCTAAGGTATATTGTGCATGTAGAAAGAATTCAGATTGTCACCCATACAGGGGAGATGCTGCCGGAATTTCCTCTAGCAGAGACTACTCTGGGGCATGACATAACCAAGTCAAATTACTGAGTCTTCTTTCTTTCTTTTCCATTATTTGATTTTATTTTACTATTGCTATTTTAAGAGTTGAAAGCACGAGGAGGGTATATTTTATTTTGCAGGCAATTCACCCCTCCCCTCTTGCCGGCCCCACTACACCAACATATTGTTGTGTAGAAACACATAGAGATGACCAGAAATATAGTCGACTGGGCATGTGTAGAGAGGCTCGTACAGAGTAAGAAGTTTGACCTTTCCCTCGACCGAACCTATGGTTGATTGATTGTGAGGTGGGTCTGACGTCCCCTAAACTTGGTCCACTATTGAATGACCGGACACCCTAGCTTCCTAATTCAAGAGTAGAGCATCAAACCCCCTATGTCTGACCAGCTTAAGAGTCGGCCGACCCTATTCCGAATGACTTGTAATCTAGTCAGGTTAACACTGCGAGTCTTAGCGCTGGGCGAATAATAAAGCCGGTCGGGAAATGCTTCATTTCCTTGACTTTGACCGCTACGTCACCTTGACTTTGACCGCTACGTCACCTTGACTTTGACCTCCACGTCATTCACAATTCATGAAAATGTTTCCGTGGGATCAGACTGGTCACCCCACGATTAGTCGACGTAAGCTCGATACCTAGTACTAACTAAAAAAAGGAATAATATTTACGAATAAAATTTATAAACCATAGTCATCAATGAAATTATATTAACATGGTAAATAAATAAATTAAATTTTAAAATAAATAAATAAACTTATATTACCAAGTTTAATAATCAAATAAGTTTAAAACTATAAAAGTTTCAAACAATCAAATAAATTTGAATTAAGAGCTCAGTAACATCTAAACGAACCAACCTCAAGTTCATAAAAAAGAAACCAGTCAAGCTTGAATAACTATTTCAATAGCTTGGTTCATTTTAGACTCAACTTAACTTATCTCAATTACCTTATCAAATAAGCTTAAATATTATAAAACTTAGCTCATCTTGGCTTGTTTATAGCCCTTAAATATTTCATTTGAAAAATAATTTATTTTATGACATTAAGTTTTCCTATTAACATTCAGAAGATGGATATAAAAGTTTAATTATGGTGATTACATGAGTTGAATTGTGCTTGCAACATGAAAATTTAGATCATTATAGAAAAGGTGATTACGCTCACCCCAAACGTTTATCAGAGTCCGTCCCTAGATTATGTAAAGGGAGATAAATTATAGGATCAGCTTATAGCCGACCCTCAAATTGACTAAAAGGTGAGAGAAATTTTTTTTTTCCCTAAGGACATACATCCATCAGAGAATGAAAATTTAGACCATGAGTAGGCATGTGCATGTCTTGAAGCCTTTTTATATTGCGAGTACATTCATTTCTAGGCATTAGATAACAAGATAACATATAATCAAATGTCCACATTATCATTTTCGGTACTAATGAGAAATCATATAGGATGGAATACAAATTAAGTTCTTGGACAATTAAACAACTCAATGTCTAGGGTCATTCTCAAACCATCATGGGCATGCCTACCATGTTTATTTTGTATCAACTCACTTGCTAAGTTTAGAGCCACCTTCTTTGACTTGAAGTTTGGCAACTCATACCTTATGCTAAGCGATTACAATTAAATGTTTCCCACGCAAAGCTTACTTCAGTTCTCTTTATGACATTATTGATGATTGATTCGCCATGTTTATGAGGAATATCTTTCAACTATGGCAACTCTACTTCTATGATGGGAACTTTTAAAAGAGGTTAAAAGAGTAATACTAAGTTGATTGATTAGTCCAAGAGAACACTATAACTTATTAATTAACATGCATTTTCTATGTGTGAAGAAGTTCTATATTAAAAGAACTTCCACCATCATTCCTTAGGCGATTTAATTATACTCGTATGTAGAACTAAAATAAGAAAAGCATAAAAGATATCTAAAGTGATAGTTTTTGTAGATCATAGTAAAGAGTTAGACCTTCCTAAGTGTCTTTAAAGAAATTTAAGCACTTGCTCACCACCATTAATTAGTGAACATGCAATGTAAAGAAGTTTAACTTAAAAAGGGAAATATTTAGAACTTAATTTACCATAGTATTAAATGAAGTTTAGTCTCATCAAAATATCTCACTAATTCTATTTTTTTTTAAGTCCTGTGGGGGAATATTAGTTTTTAATCTAAAAATAAATAAAATTTAAAATATATTTTAGTTTTTTATTTGATATCTTATCTAATATTTGCAATCATTAATTTTTTTTATCATTTAATTATTAGCATTTTCTATGTTATGAATAAATAGAGAATAATTATAAGTTTTATTAAAATTAGTGTATTTTTAAAATTTTGTTTCTGAATAATTTGATCAATTGAATTAATATATTTATTTATATAGATTATTTAACTAATAATGAAAATAAAATAGATTGACATAATAATAATAATAATAATAATAATAATTAAAGAAATAAATTAAAGATAAATTTTACATTAAGGCAATTGTAATTAAAAAATATACTAGTATAGTAAAACGTAATTATACTCAGCTAAGTGTTTCTTACGATCCATTTCTAAATTATATGAAGGGAGATAAATTATGGGATTAATTTACAGTCGACCACCAAGTAACTAAGGAATAAGAGGAGTTTTTTCCTGAGGGTATGCACCCATCGGAAATTGATTTCTGTCTCATTGTAGTAAATTTATCATCCTCTAGCCAACTTGGCACCCCATGGAGATATAAAAAAATATATTAAAAAAATAATGAACCAGGTAACACTGAACCTAAGACAACCAACCCGGCTCTATGAAGTTTTCCACTATCGGCTAGGATAAATTAGGAAGTGCTCGTGGTGAGCGGCCCAGGTGCCTAGATCTCATGGCTGCATGCTCCATTTGGAGAAAAAATCACTACATATGCACTACAACTAGGGATCGAATCACGGATGTCCGAGTGATAACTGTTGAACCCCGTGGTAGTTTTGATATGATCAACCAAGTTTAGGTTAGGTCCTGTTTGTCTGATCCCTGTGTCTAAGTGTGCAGGAACTTAGGAGCGTAGGAAGTCGAGCGAAAGACGCAGCTGGCGAGAAGGACGACACGGGAAGAGAGCTGACGGGCTCGGTGCGTCTGAAGGACGGGAGAGCTGCGGAAGAGTACTCCGGTGGAACGAGAAGAACGTGTGCGGCGTTCGAGGGACGAGAAGCCGGACGGAAGCCTGCTCGAGAAGAAGGCCGGGAATTGAGTTCGGGTGAGCCCTATTTCGGTAGGCCGCAATCACCCATGGAGCCGAACCGAAGCAAGTCAACAGGAAGTTGACTTGTCAACGGTTCGGTCGATCGAACCCCTTGATCGGTCGACCGAACCCCTCTTTATCAGAAACCAACCTCAGCAGACACGTCAAATGCCACGTCAGAGGTTGAACGTTGGTAGAGCTTATCAGTCGACCGAACATGCTGATCGGTCGACCGAACATGCTGATCGGTCGACCGAACCCAAGTTTATCCAGAGACCAAGTCGAGCAGTTTGATCGGGCCAACTCAGCTGGAGACCGCTGGCCGATCGGTCAACCGAACAAAAGGATCGGTCGACCGAACCTAAGCTCGATCCACAGAAGTTGTACCTGGACGGAAAAATGGGCAGATACAACAGGTTCGGTCGATCAAACCTGGGGATCGGTCGACCGATCCCTCTCGAGTTAAACCTGATCCCGAAGGATCAGGTGATCTGATAAACTCGAGAACCCCTATATAAAGAGGGTCTCAGGCAGCTTTAGAGATAACGAAAAAGTGAACGAAATTTAACTCTTGTACTCTCTAGTTAAGCAATAGTTCTGTGCTCTTCAAAGTGTAAAAGGCTTCTCCACCTTCAGAGAAGGAGTTGTTAGGATCCTTCGTACGGAGGCTAGAGAGGGGGGGTGAATAGCCGACCCCAAATCGTCGCGTTTCTACAAAACGTGTTAGCGCAGTGGAAAATAAACAAAGAAACGAAAGGGAAAGAAGACAAACCTCAAACAAACCGATGTAACGAGGTTCGGAGATAAACTCCTACTCCTCGGCGTGTCCGTAAGGTGGACGAAGCCTATCAATCCGTCGGTGGATGAGTCCCCGGAGAACCGGCTAATAAATGCTCCTTGTGGGTGGAGAAACCTCGCCACAATACTTGTAACAACAAGAAAGGAGTACAAGGAAAGCAAGAAGCAAATACAAACAACAATATGAATGCAACACTCGCTTGCCTTCTCTGTCGATCGGAGGCGATGAAGCAGCAACTTCACAACCCAAACGCAGCAGCTGATCGACGACTGGAAGCTCACGCGAAGCTTCGGAAGCGAGCTCAACAAAGCCCGTGAATCAAACACAGAAGCAGAAGCTTCAATCCAATGGAAGAAGAAGAAGAAGAAGTAGGCTCGCAGCAGCAGCCCTCCTTTTATAACCTGCGAAGAAAACGAAGAAACACAGAAGAAATCTAGCCGTCGCGTCACAACGGCTAGTGCCTCGACCGGTCTGGACCGATCAGGCTCCATGTGGATCGGTCCACAGATCGATCCATTCCCTAGCCTTCGCTTCCCCGATCGGTCCATGGACCGATCAGGAATCTCTGATCGGTCCGTAGACCGATCAAGCTTCTTCTCCCGAACTTCGCGCTCCTTATCGTTGTCCGATCGGTCTCGGCACCGATCGATAACTCATGAGGCTATCTGATGATTACCGATCGGCCCGTGACCGATCGGGCTATCCAGTTAGACACCGATCGGTCCCCGCATCGATCCAAACTCCCCCTCAAAGCCAGACCAACATCCGGCCAACCTTGACTGGTTCATCATTCCTAGCATCCGGTCACTTGACCTGCTAGAATTCTCCACCAAGTGTTCGGTCAACTTTGACCCACTTGGGCTTTCCTCTTCGTGCCAAGCATCCGATCACCCTTGATCTACTTGGACTTCCCAACACCAGATGTCCGATCACCCTTGATCCATCTGGATTTTCCTGCCCGGCTTCACTCACCAGGACTTTCACCTAGCTTCACTTACTAGGGTTTTCACCTCGCTTCACTCACCAGGATTTCCAATCTGCCTGGCTTCACTCACCAGGACTTCCAAACTGCCTGGCTTCACTCACCAGGACTTTCCCGAATGCCTGGCTTCACTCACCAGGACTTCCACTTTCACCTAGCTTCACTCGCTAGGATTTTCACCTGGCTTCACTCACCAGGACTTTCCACATCCGGTCCAGAGAACGAGCTACCGAGCCCTCTCTGACCACAGTCCGGAGAACGAGCTACCGAGCCCTCTCCGTCTTCCCATGTGCCAAGCTTCCATACTTGGACTTCTCCATGCCAAGTCTCCATACTTGGACTTTCTCTCGTGCCAAGCTCCCTGCTTGGACTTTTCCGAGTCAGGTCAACTCACCTCGGGTCAACCAGGTCAACCTTGACCACGAGTTGCACCCACAATCTCCCAAGCTTGTATCCTTGTCAAACATCAAGATACAACTTTTCTGTTCACGTCAAACATCGTCATAACTCGTCAAACATCAAAACATAACTCGAGTCAAGTCATCTCGAGTCTGGTCAACCAGGTCAACCTTGACCTAAGGTTGCACCAACAATCTCCCCCTTTTTGATGTTTGACAAAACCCATAAACAAGTTAGGTTAACCCGATAACCTAACTTAGGTTTTCCAAAACATTCTCCCATTCTCCCCCTTGGGACATCTCTCCCCCTTTTTGACACACATCAAAAAGAGGGAATCAAGGTCAAGAGTTCCTTCTCAATGAAAGTCTCATACCTTTCATTGAAACCCTTAATTTCCCTCTTGATACTAAACTCAACACTCAACTTAGTGACAATTCCTTATCACTAATCCTCAAAAGTCTTAAGAAGTAAAAAACTCCCCCTAAAAGTCAACTCCCCCTTGATAATTAGGTAAGACTCCCCCTAAAGGTCAACTCCCCCTTGACCATTGCACCAACAATGTCTTGGAGAGTTTCAGACCTTTAGAAACCCGAAACTCAATTCCTACAGCTGAAATTTCAGACCACAGTTGAAATTCAGCAAATTCAGGACCCCTCTGGATCGGTCCCCAGACTGATCCAGCCTTCCCTGGATCGGTCCAGTGACCGATCCAAGTTCAGATCAGGCGGTTTCTGATTTCTTCTCTCCCGAAATTCAGAAACTCACAACAAATTCCAGAAAATTCGAAAAATTGTGAAATTTTGAGGATACATTCCTCATACCATATACTATCAAGGAAAAATAGTTTTCTATGAAAATAACTTCCATTTTCAAATCTTGATACAAAGTTCAAAAACTTTGAAATAGTTCAAAGTTAAGTCAACTTTGTATCAATTTGCTCAATGATGAATGCTATCACTAAAATGGCTTCATCAAGGTTTTTCAAATCAATTTCAAAATGATTTTAAACCTTGTAATTTAGGACCATAATCTTAGGGCTAAATGTATATGACTTGTACAAAAGCTTTCCCTATGATCCCCAATATCGAATTAGGCTCATCTAGGTACAAGAACTATGCACCTTGATCCTAACTCATGATCCTAATATCTCACACACATCTAAGGTGTATAAAACACATCCAAGTCAATTTTGATGTGAGATATGGGTTTAGGTTATATTAGGCTAAGTTTTCATGCATTTTCTAAAACAACAACTTGATCTCCATATCAAATTGTGTTGTTTATCCTTAGATCAATTTCATTGATTATAGATGCAAGAGATGATGACATGGCATAAAATGATGTCATAAATAGAAGCATGTTCCAATTTCATAATGTCATGGCATAAAGTATAAAACTTAAAATAAGCATGACATATAATTAGCCTAAGCATGATCATGACATTTCGAATGATAATAAGTTAAACATGATGTCATGGCATGGCATATGGCAAACAACCATGGTAAGTTAGCACAAATAAAATACCTAGATTACCTATCTAAGTATCCTTAACACCTTAGCTAACTTAAAATCTAAACCTAGATTGCTCAAAGTGCTTCAAGAAAATGCCCAAACCTAAGTTGGCATTCCTATTTTTCTTGATTAATTTATGCCACTTAACATTAAGTATATCCTCAAATATTGGCATATTTCATATTTCCTCAAGAATAGCA
This sequence comes from Zingiber officinale, assembly GCF_018446385.1. Taxonomy (NCBI): domain Eukaryota; kingdom Viridiplantae; phylum Streptophyta; class Magnoliopsida; order Zingiberales; family Zingiberaceae; genus Zingiber; species Zingiber officinale. The sequence continues at coordinate 69,529,130 of NC_056005.1, read as the reverse complement.
CCTTTTTAATTAAGGCCTAGATTGTCTTAAATTCCTAAGAGAGTACCAAGACCCCAACTTGGTATTTCTCTAGGTTTTCCTAACTTGTGCCAATAAAGGTTAAAGTCGATTTTTTTTCAAATATGGCACAATTTACTCTTCAAGGAGTAAATGATAAATCCATTTCATTTTCAAAGATTCACAAAACCTTGAAAATGTTCCTTGAGTGTCAATTTCCTCAAAGTTGGGTTAACTACCCTTCTAATCGGAGTTGACACTCTCTAACCCATCTATGGGGTAGAGAAGATGCTCCTAGGAACCCAATACCTATTAGAGCTCATTGGGTTCACTAAATATTCACTAGGAATAACTTCCCTAGCAACCCTCCTAATGACCCTCTTAGGCTTTAAAGTCTTGGCCATTTGGGACTCATCAAGATCAACTCTAGGGGTGACTCCCCTTGTGACCTTGGTGTTGGTCTTCCTAGCCCTAGGTGTTGTTCCATAATCGAATGGAACATTATGATAGGTGGGCTTGACCATTTGGGACTTAGGTTTGTGACCTAAACCTTTCTTGTCCTTGGGCTTTGAAATTTGACCATTAGACCCTAGAGTTGACTTCTCTAAATTCTTTAGGGCCTTTTCTAGAGTGTCAAGTCTTGACCTCAAGACTTGATTTTCTTTCTCTAAAACCTCAAGTTTTAATTTATCATTCTTTCTTGAGGTGTTCCTAGGCATATGTCTAGTTGTCTTGGGGTTTCTACCTAGATTTTCCTTAGCCTTAGATGAGTTGATCCTAGGGTTGGCTTTCCTAGTGTTATCCTTATCTAGACTAACATGTTTAGCACCTAAGCACATATATTGGTTCCTTAAGTTAACATGCTTATCATTATTAGCAATTGCAATAAAACTACTAGCATGTGTCTTATTAGAATTGCAATAATGAGCTTTAAATGTTACCTTAGGGTTTGCCTTTGCTCCCCCTATTGACGTGCTCGGTCTCTTGTTCTTGTGAGGTTGCCTCCCCCTCGGACATTGACTCCTATAGTGCCCCCTTCGCTTGCATTGGAAGCACACCACGTGCTCCTTGCCTTTGCGTATCGGGACTCCGGCTTCCTTGACCTTTGGCGCCGGTGGAGACTTTCTAATCCTCTTTGGACACTTACTCTTGTAGTGCCCAAACTCCCTACACTCAAAACACATTATGTGTAATTTGCTTGAAATTAAAATGCTTGAGTTACCTAGGTTTGAGGATGGATGAACGCTCTCTCCTTCATCCCTTCCGGAGGTAGAAGCTTCTTCTTCTTGCTCCGAGCTTGAAGAAGAACTCTCCTCTTCTTCTTTAGATGTTGAGTGGCACTCAACTTCTAAATCCATTCCTCCATGATGTGAACTCCTTGGCTCACTTGACTCCTCTTCATGACTTGAAGTGGAGTTTTCCTCATGGAACTTTGCCAAGTTATTCCACAACTCCTTGGCATCGTTATATCCACCTATCCTACACAAAACATCATTAGGTAAAGAGAATTCAATGATTTTTGTTACCTCATCATTGATGGTTGATTGGTGGATTTGCTCCTTGGTCCACTCCTTCTTCTCTAGGGTTTCTCCTTTCTTGTCCATCGGAGGCTTGAAACCTAATTGAACACAACTCCAATTTTCAATGTTAGACATAAGAAAATACCTCATTCTTACCTTCCAATACGCAAAGTCACAGCACTCGTAGAAGGGTGGAAACGTAATGTCTGTTAGGATCCTTCGTACGGAGGCTAGAGAGGGGGGGTGAATAGTCGACCCCAAATCATCGCGTTTCTACAAACTAGGGTTAGTGCAGCGGAAATAAAACGAATAGAAACGAAAGCGGAAAGATCAAACCTCAAACTCGTCGATGTAACGAGGTTCGGAGATAAACTCCTACTCCTCAGCGTGTCCGTAAGGTGGACGAAGCCTATCAATCCGTCGGTGGATGAGTCCCCGGAAAACCGGCTAATAAGAACTCCTTCTGGGTGGAGAAACCTCACCACAATATCTCTTGCAACAGCAAGAATGAAGTACAGAAATACAGCAAGAAATACAGACAATATGAATGTAAAACACCTTGCTTGTCTTCGACTGGTTTCCGCTGGGACGCAAAGAACTTCACGAAGAACAAAGAAGAATGATCGACCAGGAAGCTCACACGAAGCTTCGTAAACAAAGAGCTCAAAGAAGCTCAAATCACGTCTCGTGAAGAGAGTTATCTCATCTTTCGCTCATCAGAGGTCTTATACCGCACTGCAAGAAGACAAAGAAGATAGAATCTAGCCGTTGGGTGAACGCTAGTGCGTGGATCGACAGTCAAGCCCGATCGATCCAGATTCTCCTCTCCGACGGTCTTGGGACCGATCAGACTGGCTGATCGGTCCCCGACCGATCAACCTCTTCACGAGAACTCGCCCAAGTTCTTCGATCGTCCTGATCGGTCCGTGGATCGATCAGGTATGGATCGGTCCACGCACCGATCCTCCTTTTCTTTGCCTTCGTTGCTTTTCCGATCGGTCCGCACCGATCGATAACATACAAGAGATATCTTGTTGTTATTACCGATCGGTCACCGGACCGATCAGATAACCTGTTAGATCATCGGATCGATCCACCGACGATCCGAGCTCGGTTTTACCCAAACCAAGTCCAAACCAATACCCGGTCAACCTTGACCTGTTGGTACATCATGCTTAGCATCCGGCACTCCCTGACCTGCTAAGACTCCCCACCAAGTGTCCGTCAATCCCTTTGACCCACTTGACTTTTCTCTTCGTGTCAAGTATCCGGTCACCTCTTGACCTACTTGACCTTCTCAACACCAGATGTCCGATCACCCTTGATCCATCTGGATTTTCCTGCCCGGCTCACTCACTAGGACTTTCACCTAGCTTCACTCACTAGGTTTTCACCGACTTCACTCACCAGATTTTCAATGCCTGGCTTCACTCACCAGACTTCCAAACCGCCTCGGCTTCACTCACCGGGACTTTCCATACCAACTTCCGGTTAGGACTTTCCCACCGCCTAGCTTCACTCACCAGGACTTTCCACCGCCTAACATCCCAGTTAGGACTTTCCCACCGCCTGGCTTCACTCACTGGACTTTCCTCCCGCCTAACATCCCAGTTAGGACTTTCCTCGTGCCAAACTCCTGCTTGGACTTCTCGTGCCAAGTCTCCATTCTGGACTTTTCCAATGCAAGTCTCCATACTTGACTTTTCCCTGCCAAGTCTCCACACTTGACTTTTCGTGCACAAGCTCCCCGCTTGACTTTTCCAAGGCCAAGTTCGCTTGGACTTTTTCCGCCAAGTCTCCATACTTGGACTCTTTCCCGATCAAGTCAACCAGGTCAACATTGACCTACGGTTGCACCAATAATCTCCCAAACATCTATTCTTGTCCCATATCAAGAATACAACTCTTCCACGAGTGTCAACCATCAAAATACAACTCAACTAGGTCAACCTTGACCTAACGTTGCACCAACAATCTTCCTAAGTCAAACATCAAAATATAACTCGAGTCAGGTCAACTCGAGTCAGGTCAACCAGGTCAACCTTGACCTAAGGTTGCACCAACAATCTCCCCCTTTTTGATGTTTGACAAAACCATAATCAAGTTAGGTTAATCCGATAACCTAACTTAGGTTTCCCAATGTTCTTCAATGTTCTTCCTTGAACATTCTCCCTTTCTCCCCCGACATCTCTCCCCCTTTTTGACACACATCAAAAAGAGGGAATCAAGGTCAAGAGTTTCTTCCTAATGAAAGTCTCATACCTTTCATTGAAACTCTTAATTTTCCCCTTGATACTAAACACAACAATCAACTTAGTGATAATCTCATATCACTCAAGTCTTTAGGAGTAAAAACTCCCCCTAAAAGTCAACTCCCCCTTGACCATTGCACCAACAATGTCTTGGAGAGTTTCACACCTTTAGAAATCCAACACACCACCTTCCCGAGCTGAAATTTCAGACAACCAGTCGAAATTCAGCAAATTCAGCACGCCTGATCGGTCACCGGACCGATCAGGACCCCTCTGGATCGGTCCCCAGACCGATCCAGCCTTCCCTGGATCGGTCCAGTGACCGATCCAGCTTTGGACAGATTCGAGTTCTGATTTCCTTCTCCCGAAATTCAGAAACTCACAACAAATTCCAGAAAATTCCAAAAATTATGAAATTTTGAGGATACATTCCTCATAACATATACTATCAAGGAAAAATAGTTTTCTATGAAAATAGATTCCATTTTTTAATCTTGATACAAAGTTCAAAAGACTTTGAAATAGTTCAAAGTTAAGTAAACTTTATATCACAATGTTCAATGATGAATGCTATCACTAGAATAGCTTCATCAAGGTTTTTCAAATCAATTTTGAAATAATTTTAAATCCTTTTAATTTAGGACCATAATCTTAGGGCTAAATGTACATGACTTGTATACAAGCTTTCCCTATGATCCTCCATTTCTTGAATTAGGCTCATCTAGGTACAAGAACTATGCACCTTGATCCTAATTCATGATCCTAATATCTCACACACATCTAAAGTGTATCAAACACATCCATGGCAATTTTGATGTGAGATATGGGTTTAGGTATCTTAGACTAAGGTCTCATGCATTTTCTAAACACAAATTTGATCTCAATATCAAAATGTGTTTTTCATCCTTAAATCAATTCAATTGATTATTAATGCAAGAGATGATGACATGGCATAAAATGGTATCATAAATGAAAACATGTGCCAATGTCATGATGTCATGGCATAAAGTTTGAAACTTAAATAAACATGACATAAAAACTATCCTAAGCATTATCATGACATTTCAAATGATAATAAAACTAAACATGATGTCATGACATGTGAGGGCAAACAATCATGGCAAGATTTAGCATAAATAAATATACCTAGATTACCTATCTAAGTATCCTTAACCACTTTGCTAACCTAAAATTTAACCCTTGATTGCCCTAAAATGCCAAAATCCTAATTTTGACACTTCTTGAACTCTAGATTAATTCATGCCACTTAAAGATCAAATTTATCCTCAAAACTTGGCATGTTTCATTTTTCCTCGAGAGTTCTCTAGATTTTCCCAAATTGTGCCAATTGAGATTAAAAATGAAATTTCCAATCTTTAGGCACATTTAACTCTTCAAAGGAGTAAATGATAATTCCATTTCATTTTCAAAAGTTCTCAAAACCTTGAAAATGCTCCTTGAGTGTCAATTTCCTCAAAGTTGGGTTAACTACCCTTCTAATCGGAGTTGACACTCTCTAACCCATCTATGGGGTAGAGAAGATGCTTCTAGGAACCCAATACCTATTAGAGCTCATTGGGTTCACTAAATATTCACTAGGGATAACTTCCCTAGCAACCCTCCTAATGACCCTCTTAGGCTTTAAAGCCTTGGTCATTTGGATCTCATCAAGGTCAACTATAGGGGTGACTCCCCTTGTGACCTTAGTGATGGTCTTCCTAGCCCTAGATTTTGTTCCATAATCGAATGGAACATTATGATAAGTGGGCTTGACCACTTGGGACTTAGGTTTGTGACCCAAACCTTTCTTGTCCTTGGACATTGATTTTTGACCCTTAAACCCTAGAGATCAAGTTCTTAAGAGCCTTTTCCAAAGTATCAAGTCTTGACCTCAAGACTTGATTCTCCTTCTCTAATACCTCAAGTTTTAATTTGTCATTGTTCTTTGAGGCATTCCTAGGCATGTGTCTAGTTGATTTGGGGTTTCTACCTAGGTTTTCCTTAACCTTAGAAGTGTTAATCCTAGGGTTAGCATTCCTAGTAGTATCCCTATCTAGGTTGACATGTTTAGCACCAAAGCACATGTATTGATTTCTAGTGTTAACATGCTTATCATTATTGACTAATGCAATAAAATTACTAGCATGTATCCTACTAGAATTGCACGAATGAGCCTTAAAAGATACCTTAGGGTTTGCCTTAACTCCCCCTATCGACGTGCTCGGTCTCTTGTCCTTGTGAGATTGCCTCCCCCTCGGACATTGACTCTGATAATGTCCCCTTCGCTTGCATTGGAAGCACACCACGTGCTCCTTGCCCTTGCGTATCGGGACTCCGGCTTCCTTGACCTTTGGCGCCGGTGGAGTCTTCTTTTTT